>NW_028227259.1:0-1410000 GCF_978045245.1 Mus caroli
CCATATGCTGGTCCTACAGTGTGAATTTTTAATTTTCCACATTTTTTCAGTGTTTCTCGCCATACCCTGGGTCCTCCAGTGTGAATATTTAATTTTCCATATTTTTCAGGTTTTTTCGTCATATTCTGGGTCCTACAGTGTGATTTTCTCATTTTTACGTTTTTCAGGTTTTCTTGCCATATTCCAGGTCCCTCAGAGTGAATTTTTAATTTTCCACGTTTTTCAGTGTTTCTCACCATATTCTGGGTAATACAGTGTAAATTTTTAATTTTCCACTTTATTCATGGTTTCTCACCATATTCTGGGTCCTTCAGTGTGAATTTTTAATTTTCATGTTTCTCAGGGTTTCTTGGCATATTCTGGGTCCTATAGTGCGATTTTCTCATTTTCCACGTATTTCAAGTTTTTTCGCAATTCTAGGTCCTACAGTGTGATTTCCTCATTTTCCACCTTTTTCAGGTTTTCTAGCCATAATCGAGGTCCTTCTGTGTGAGTTTTTTAATTTCTACTTTTTTCAGGGTTTCTCGCCATATTCTGGGTCGTACAGTATGAATTTTAAATTTTGCACGTTTTTAAGTTCTTTTCGTAATATTCTGGGTCCTACAGTGTGATTTTCTTATTTTCTACCTTTTTCAGTGTTTCTCCCCATATTCTGGATCTTACAGTGTGAATATTTAATTTTCCATGTGTTTCAGGTTTTCTTGCCATATTCCAGGTCCTTCAGTGTGAATTTTTAATTTTTCACGTTTTTCAAGGTTTCTTGCCATATTCTGGTTCTACTGTGTGAATTTTTAATTTTCCACGTCTTTCACTGTTTCTCACAATATTCTGGGTCCTGCAGTGTGAATTTTTAATTTTCCACGTTTTTCATGGTTTCTTGCCATATTCTGGGTCCTACAGTGTGAATTTTTAATTGTCCACGTTTTTCATGGTTTCTCGCCATATTCTGGGTCCTACATTGCGAATTTTTAATTTTCACGTTTTTAAGGGTTTCTTGGCATACTCCGGGTCCTACAGTGTGATTTTCTCAATTTCAACGTTTTTCAAGTTTTTTCACAATTCTGGGTCCTACAGTGTGATTTTCTCATTTTCCACCTTTTTCAGGTTTTCTCCCCATATTCGGGGTCCTTCAGTGTGAGTTTTTAATTTTCTACTTTTTTCAGGGTTTATCCCTATATTCTGGGTCCTACAGTGTGAATTTTTAATTTTCCAAGCTTTTAAGTTTTTTTTGTCATATTTGGGTCCTACAGTGTGATTTAATCATTTTCCACTTTTTTTCTGGTTTTCTCGGCATATATTTGGTCCTAGAGTGTGAATTTTTAATTTCCCATGTTTTTCAAGGTTTTCTTCAATATTCTGGTCCTACAGTGTGAATTTTAAATTTTCCACGTTTTTCAGTGTTTCTTGCCATATTCTGGGTCCTACAGTGTGAATATTTAATTTTCCATGTTTTTCGGTTTTCTTGCCATATTCTTGGTCCTTCAGTGTGAGTTTTTAATTTTCCTCGTTTTTAATGTTTTCTCGCCATATTCCGGGTCCTTCAGTGTAAATTTTTAATTTCCAACGTTTTTCAAGGTTTCTTGCCATATTCTGGTCCTACAGTGTGAATATTTAATTTTCCACCTTTTTAAGTTTTTTTCGTCATATTCAGGTTCCTACAGTGTGATTATTCTCATTTTCCATCTTTTTCAGGTTTTCTCGCTATATTCGGTGTCCTTCACTGTGAATTTTTAATTTTTTACTTTTTTCAGGTTTTCTCGCCATATTCTGGGTCCTTCAGTGTGAGTTTTTAATTTTCCTTGTTTTTAAGGTTTTCTTGCCATATTCTGGTTCCTTCAGTGTGAATTTTTAATTTTCCACGTTTTTCAGGTTTTTTTTGTCATATTCTGGGTTCTAAAGTGTGATTTTCTCATTTCCACGTTTTTTCAGGTTTTCTTACAAATTCCAGGTCCTACAATGTGAATTTTAAATTTTCCACGTTTTTCAGTGTTTCTTGCCATATTGTGGGTAATACAGTGTGAATTTTAATTTTCCACTTTTTTCATGGTTTCTCATCATATTCTGGGTCTGATAGTGTGAATTTTCAATTTTCACGGTTTTCAGGGTTTCTCGACATATTCTGGGTCCGATAGTGTGAATTTTTAATTTTCCAAGTTTTTCAGGGTTTCTCGGCATATTCTGGGTCCTGTAGTGTGATTTTCTCATTTTCCAAGTTTTTCAAGTTTTTTTCGTAATTCTGGGTCCTACAGTGTGATTTTTCACATTTTCCACCATTTCTGTTTTTCTCGCCACATTCGGGGGTCCTTCAGTGTGAGTTTTTAATTTTCTACTTTTATCAGGTTTTTTCGCCATATTCTGGGTCCTTCAGTGTGAGTTTTTAATCTTCCTTGTTTTTCAAATTTTCTTGCCATATTCTGGGTCCTTCAGTGTGAGTTTTTAATTTTCCTTGTTTTTCAGGTTTTCTCGCCATATTCCGTGTCCTTCAGTGTGAATTTTTAATTTTCCACGTTTTTCAGATTTTTTGTCATATTCAGGGTCCTACGGTGTGGTTTTCTCATTTCCACGTTTTTCAGGTGTTCTGGCCATATTCCAGGTCCTTCAGTGTGAATTTTTAATTTTCCACTTTTTTCATGGATTCTCGCCATATTCTGGGTCCGACAGTGTGAATATTTTATTTTCACATTCTTGAGGATTTCTCGGCAAATTCTGGGTCCTGCAGTGTATGTTCTCATTTTCCAGGTTTTTCAAGTTTTTTCATAATTCTGGATCCTACAGTGTGATTTTTTCATTTTCCATCCTTTTCAGGTTTTCTCGACATATTCGGGGTTCTTCAGTGTGAGTTTTTAATTTTCTTCCTTTTTCAGTGTTTCTCCCCATATTCTGGGTCCTACAGTGTGAATATTTAATTTTCCATGTTTTTCATGTTTTCTTGCCATATTCTGGGTCCTTCAGTGTGAGTTTTTTCATTTTCCTCGTTTTTCAGTTTTTCTCACCATATTCAGGGTCCTTCAGTGTGAATTTTTAATTTTCCACATTTTTCAGGTTTTTGTCATATTCTGAGTCCTACAGTGTGATTTTCTCATTTTCCAACTTTTTCAGGTTTCTTGGCATATTCTGGGTCCTACTTTGTGAATTTTTAATTTCCAACGTTTTTCAGGGTTTCTTGCCATATTCTATTCCTGCAGTGTGAATTTTTAATTTTCCACGTTTTTCAGTGTTTCTCACCATATTCTGTGTCATGCAGTTTGAATTTTTAATTTTCCACGTTTTTCGGGTTTTTTCATCATATTCTGGGTCCTACAGTGTGAATATTTAATTTTCCATGTGTTTCTGGTTTTCTTGCCATATTCCAGGTCCTTCAGTGTGAATTTTTAATTTTTCACGTTTTTCAAGGTTTCTTGCCATATTCTGGTTCTACTGTGTGAATTTTTAATTTTCCACGTCTTTCACTGTTTCTCACAATATTCTGGGTCCTGCAGTGTGAATTTTTAATTTTCCACGTTTTTCATGGTTTCTTGCCATATTCTGGGTCCTACAGTGTGAATTTTTAATTTTCCAAATGTTTAAGTTTTTTTCATCATATTTGGGTCCTACAGTGTGATTTAATCATTTTCCACCTTTTTCAGGTTTTCTCGGTATATTTTGGGTCCTAAAGTGAGAATTTTTAATTTCCCACGTTTTTCAAGGTTTCCTTCAATATTCAGATCCTACAATGTGAATTTTTAATTTTCCACGTTTTTCAGTGTTTCTTGGCATATTCTGGGTCCTACAGTGTGCATATTTAATTTTCCATGTTTTTCGGTTTTCTTGCCATATTCTTGGTCCTTCAGTGTGAGTTTTTAATTTTCCTCGTTTTTAATGTTTTATCACCATATTCTGGGTCCTTCAGTGTAAATTTTTAATTTACAACGTTTTTCAAGGTTTCGTGCCATATTCTGGTCCTACAGTGTGAATTTTTAATTTTCCACCTGTTTAAGTTTTTTAGTCATATTCAGGTTCCTAACAGTGTGATTATTCTCATTTTCCATCTTTTTCAGGTTTTCTCGCCATATTCGGGTCCACACTGTGAATTTTTAATTTTCTACTTTTTTCAGGTTTTCTCACCATATTCTGGGTCCTTCAGTGTGAGTTTTTAATTTTCCTTGTTTTTAAGGTTTTCTTGCCATATTCCGGTTCCTTCAGTGTGAATTTTTTATTTTCCACGTTTTTCAGGTTTTTTTGTCATATTCTGGGTTCTAAAGTGTGATTTTTCTCATTTCCACGTTTTTTCAGGTTTTCTTACAAATTCCAGGTCCTACAGTGTGAATTTTAAATTTTCCACGTTTTTCAGTGTTTCTCGCCATATTGTGGGTAATACTGTGTGAATTATTAATTTTCCACTTTTTCATGGTTTCTCGTCATATTCTGGGTCCGACAGTGTAAGTTTTTAATTTTCACGTTTTTCAGGTTTTATAGGCATATTCTGGGTCCTGCAGTGTGATTTTCTCATTTTCCACTTTTTCAGGTTTTCTCCCCATATTTGGGGTCCTTCTGTGTGAGTTTTTAATTTTCTACTTTTTTTCGGGATTTCTTGCCATATTCTGGGTCCAATAGTGTGAATTTTTTATTTTCACGGTTTTCAGGGTTTCTGGGCATATTCTGGGTCCTGCAGTGTGATTTTCTCATTTTCCACTTTTTTCAAGTTTTTTCGTAATTCTGAGTCCTTCAGTGTGAGTTTTTAATTTTCCACGTTTTTCGGGTTTTTAATTTTCTACTTTTTTCAGGTTTTCTCACCATATTTGGGGTCCTTCAGTGTGAGTTTTTAATTTTCTAAATTTTCAGGGTTTCTCCACCTATTCTGTGTCCTACATCGTGTATTTTTAATTTTCCACGTTTTTCAGGTTTTTTTCTTCATATTCTGGGTCCTACAGTTGATTTTCTCATTTTCCACCTTTTTCAGGTTTTCTTGCCATATACTGGGTCCTTCACTGTGAGTTTTTAATTTTCCTCGTTTTTCAGGTTTTATCGCCATATACTGGGTCCTTCAGTGTGAATTTTTTATTTTCTACTTTTTTTCAGATTTTCTCGCCATATTTGGGGTCCTTAAGTGTGAGTTTTTAATTTTCTAATTTTTCAGGGTTTCTTGACATATCTTGCAGGCCAATTTGTAGAACTATTTTGATGGGTAGATGTGTCTCTCTTTCTTCACCAGCTGTCAATCATTGAGACTCCACAGGTCTTAACCTCCTCAGGAGGCACCAGAGGGACCCACCTACCCCACTTACCCCACTGACCCGCGCTACTGTCTCACCAGCGCAAACGCATGCAGGCCACTTGGATCCTTCTGCAGTAAAGCTTTAATTCATCTCGAGAGATAGATGATCAGCTTCAGGAGAGGAGACCCAGAGAGCAGAAAACCCTTCCCTTTTATAGGCTGTGAAGAACGGTTGGAGACGCGCACCACCCGGATTGGCTGCTCACTATCAGTCAGTTAATGCCATGAGAGAGGCAGGGCCCAGGTAATAGAAAGATACCCTGACACCTGTGCACACTTTACTATGAGCAACGGATGTTAACGGCGACTGTGAGGGCGGCTCCTCACATCTCCCCCTTTTCTTTTATTTTAGAAGCAACAGGCCACCCAGTACTGAGAGTGAAGACAGAGGTCAAATCCCCAGTGTGCAAGCTTAGGGGCTTTACACAAAACCTCCTCCCAGGCTCGTCACCCAGAGGGGTCTTGGTCTGCTCCTGTGTCGTTTTTCCTGGGGGAAGGACACTTGGACACTCAACCTTCATACAAGATGACATGTCTCCCTAGAATAGGCTCATCTTATGCTGTAGAGCCTTTCTACTGCAGTGCTTTTCTGTACAACTCTCCTGGGCTGCTGAAGCACACTCACTCTATCCCATGCAATGAGACTAGCCTCGTGGGGTGCAAGAGCTGAGCAGCCAGCGACCTATTGCTTAAGCATTGATAATCGTATATCGGGGGAGGCACCATGCTCCAAAGCAACAAGCGCCTGGGTTACTACCATCCTGTCCCTCCTTGTTTGGGCTTTAAGTTTGCAGATCATCCATAGTAGGAGCAGTACTCCACCGCACACAGACAGCCACTCCAAATAAATCCACCCCCACCCATTCCTTGAAGTAGGAGAATGCTGCAGAAATCCAGGTAGAAAATCCTTCCTTCAATGACAGGTCAAGACGTGTCAAATTGACTTGTAAGACAGCGATCCTCAGCTCCCTCTATGGTCCAATTCTGTAACAAATAACGAGACAAAGCCTTTGACAGGTTAGTTGCTCTTGTAAAATTCTCAAATTGTACTGAGGTGATACAGAGGCTAGGCAGCTTATGTTCACAACTCAGCTGAGCCATTTGCCACAGGACATCCACCTGCTCTTGGACCAGATCGATCTGTTGGTTTACCAACATGAGGCCTCCCTATATCTGGGAGTTGGCCATGGCCTGCCTGTCCAGGGCCGATGTCACTCTTGCCGAAAGGTCATTGATGGTTTGCGTTGTCTGAACCGCAGCAGACAAGGCAAGGGCCGAAGCAGTGATAGAGGCAGCTATTGCTGCTGTTGCTACCAAGCCAACTATAATAGCAGAGATTCCAAAATCTCTCTTTTCTTTAAATAAGCTTAAACTGCTAGGGGCTTCCACAGAAACTGGAACAAATTTAGGCATGCGAGTAACCAAAGCGAAGGGATACTTAGTAGCATCCCAACACAGGGCATAGAAACATTCATTAAGCAAGTAATCTAACTCTAATTGATTACTATTTAAACTTTTTTTACTTACCACCCACAGAAAGGGGGCCAAACACTATATAAGGATATAACCTGGCTTTGGTCTTTCAAGTCAGAGATCATCACAAAGCACAGGCTTCCTTTGAGGGAAAAGTTGTATTTTCCATCAGAGCCTGAATTTGCCCATCTAATGGTAAAAAGACAAGTCCCAGCTCCCTATCAGTAGTAAAGAAACATGGAAATACTTGTGCACTGTGCATGACAGGCATGGGCAGGGGAAAGGTGGACATAATACCCCAACGCAATTTCCCCGTTATACTAGGAACCAGGATCTCCAGTAGAAGGGTCAGCATCCATCGTTGTTTCAGTGTTCCCTCTTTTATCCACATCTTCTGAAGGGGAGATCCTTCAAGTGAGGCATTCTGGAACCCAAAGAGGATTGTCTTCTTCCTGTGGAAAAACACAAATAACTCCCCTGGATCTTATTAAAATAGGATCCGGGCCTCTCCATTTTCTGGTTAAGACATCTTTCCATTTGATCATTTCTCTAGGTCTGTTTGGTTCTGAACAGTAACGATCAGCCGCAGTGCGGCCTTGTTCATCAAGATTCAAAAAATTAAGAGTAAAGAGTGCCATAGAGACGGCCACTCTCGGTGTTACGTGCAGAGCCTCATCGACTCCCCCTTTCTGTTTCAATATATTGTCCCATATTAGGGAGTGTAGCCTTTGCTATCATTTGCCAGTCTGACGGGGTCATGGCCATATTGGCGAATCTCTCGACCTGAACCAGAGTAAAATTGGCACTGGTTCTTTAAGTTGTTTATAGTCCACTGGGGCATGCATATGCCCCGCCTCCCCAGTATCAAAGACTGGAAATGCCATCTGTATCTTTTTTAACTCTTCCTGAGGAAAAAAAGAGTTAGCACTATACCGCAATTCATTAAGCGGTGGCACTGTGGGCACAGTAGCTGGTATGCTACCCTTTTTATTACTTCCTGATCGCGACCATCAGTCAGGGGTATATCTTTGTTCTTTATATTTTGCTGCCTCCTCCTCTAATTCAGCCTCCTCACTGGGGTCTAGATCTTCGGACCCTGAGCTATCAATCTCTAAGGCCTCCAAATCATGGATAGGATAAAAATTAGTATAAGGCTTTTTCTTAGTAGAGGGCTCAGTTTCACTGCCCTTCTTTCTCTCTCCCCTTCCTTCTGAATCCCAGGGAGGGCCCTTTTTCTTAGACATGTCTTTCTTTTTTCAAGCTCTTATTCTCTCGCTCCGTTCGGTTTCTGACATACTGTCCTGAACCTCTTCTAGTGTTCCCTGTCCCTCCACAATGGCGGGTCGGCAGGTTTCATCCTCTAGACAGGTTTTTACCAGCTTCCAAATTGCCTTGGTGCCCAGGCGTTAAGTCTCCCTCTTCATGCTTATGGTCAAGGTCCCTTCCTAGCTTATTCCATGAGGCTATAGTTAGAGACCCCGAACAGGCATACCAGGGAGCAACGCGATCCACTTCCTTAACAAAATTCTGCAGCATATGGGAGGCGACCTGCAGATCGCGTTGCTTTAGCACTGCCTGTAACGCGGTGATCACTGACTGTGAGGAGCCCATGATAGAGTGAGTGCCTGCGGCTGATCTACGCCCGACTTATGGTACTCCTTAAGCAAAACCGAAAGTAAACATTGTGCTCCGCTCCCTTATCTACAGGAGGCTTACAAGATACCTCGGTGCTGCCACTTATCTACATCAGACTGACCACACCTCAAATTTCAACACCAGCCTCGATGGACAGAATAAGAATTTCAGCACCAGCCTCGATGGACAGAAAATTTCAGCACCAGCCTCGATGGACAGCAGCCAAGACTAGAGCTTCTACCGCCCCTTCTTAGGGTGCATCTAGATTAAGACTGAAATCAAAAGGGATAAGAGGTTCACGATCAAACATACCTCTCCGAACTTACCTTTTCCCTGAAGTTGGATCCTTCTGCAGTAATGCTTTAATACGTCTTGAGAGATAGATGATCAGCTTCAGGAGAGAAGACCCAGAGAGCAGAAAACCCTTCCCTTTTATAGGCTGTGAAGAACGGTTGGAGACGTGCACCACCCGGATTGGCTGCTCACTATCAGTCAGTTAATGCCACGAGAGAGGCAGGGCTCAGGTAATGGAAAGATACCCTGACGCCTGCGCACACTTTACTATGAGCAACGGATATTAACGGCGACTATGAGGGTGGCTCCTCACACCCCACTAACTCACCTTGTTTTTGTTTTTGTTTTTGTTTACCCCTTTTGTCTACCTATAATTTGCTGTCTCAGAAGCTCAAAGTGCCTTCCAGTTGTCTTGTCATTTTTAGACAAATTTATGTTCTTGGTTGCAATGTTAAATAAGAGCAAATTCTAACCTCCCTTTCAGGTTACTCCCTGAAGCTCTCATGTGTATGTGTGGCGCATCCATTAATGAACTAGTTTAAAGAAAGAAAGAAAGAAAGAAAGAAAGAGAGAGAGAGAGAGAGAGAGAGAGAAGAGAGGGAGGGAGGGAGGGAGGGAGGGAGGGAGGGAGGGAGGGAAGGAAGGAAGGAAGGAAGGAAGGAAGGAAGGAAGGAAGGAAGAAAGAAAGAAAGAAAGAAAGAAAGAAAGAAAGAAAGAAAGAAAGAAAGAAAGAAAGAAAGAAAGAAAGAAAGAAAGAAAGAGGAAAAGATTTTTCCTTGAGGACTGAATGCAAATTCTGGCAAAGTCCCAGAATAGCCATGGCCCAGTGTATTCTTCTTATTCTTCACAGGACTCAGAAGCCCCTGGATCAAAGATCCATGGAGTGCTGGTGATTACCAAGAAAACTGAGAAGAAACAGCAGACTTTAGAGAACCTTCATGCACCGTGAGAATGTCAGTTCAGCTGGCTGGCTCCAGGTTTACCTGTCAGCTGAGCAGTCAATGGTCCTGAAGGCAGAGCAAGGACCAGAGGACCTGACCTGTTGCACGTGACCAATAGATATGTTTGATCAAGTTAGAGGTAGCAACAGAACTGATAAGCCATAAGTGTCCATTGGAGTCCATGAGTGAATACAAAGTGGACAGAGACAGCTTAGCCCTACAGCTCTGCTGCAGGTCTCCAAAGCATCATTACTACATCATTACTACAGCATTCACACTGAAAGAGATCCTGAAGCCCTCACAAATCTTCCACCTCTAGTCTCTGAATGTGCATTTGCCCTTAAACTTTACATTTGATGGGTATTCTTTACATCTGGTTGGACACACAACATACAAACACACACACACACACACACACAGAGAGAGAGAGGGAGAGGGAGAGAGAGAGAGAGAGAGAGAGAGAGAGAGAGAGAGAGAGAGAGAGAGAGAGAGAGAGAAGACGGAGTCCTAACATGTCTCATCATTTTTTTTCCTTTCAAATATAGAGTTCCTTGTTTCAGGAATCCTTTTGTGATTTTCCATTATTAAATTTATTTTATTCAATTTTCTCTCATACATTAAATGCTGAGTACAGTCTCTTCTCTCTCCATTCCTCCACGTTCCCCTCCCCACCTCTTGTCTCTATTATATTCACACCTCCTCCTCCATAGCCCTTGATATAAAAGAGCTGGCCTCTCAAGGATCCAGTGAACATGGACTAACAAGTTACAAGAAAACTATAGACAAACCCTCGTATCACAGCTGGACAAGGTAAACCAGGAAGAGGAAGAGGGTCTTAAGTGCATCCAAGAGGGTCAGAGAAGCCCTCACTGCCACAGTGGTCTGTCCTGTGAGAACACTAAGCTACACAACCATAAAATACATGCAGAGTATCTAACTCAGATCCAGGTAGTGAGTCCACTTGAGTCCAGTCCATTGGCTCTGTAGGCCTTCTTTCTGGTAAAATTTATTTACTGTTCCGTATGCTGCTTGTATCTCTATAGGCATCCCCTTCTTTAGAGTGGAAAATTATCTTCTCTGATTTTGTTGAAAATATTTTCCAGGCCCTTGAACCAGGGTTCTTCTCCTTTTCTTGCTATTATTCATAGGTTTGGTCTTTTCATGGTATCCCAGTTTCCTGTTGTTTTGTTTCAGGGAGTTTGGAATTCAACATTTTTGATGGATATATTTCATTGTAACTTCAGTCCTGTGATTCTTTTTTCCATCTCTTATATTTTATAGGGGATGCTTGCATCTGTAGTCCCTGTTTTCTTACTTAGATATTTCATTTCCAGAATTTCTCCATTTTGTGGCTTCCTAAGTTCAATGTCTTCAAATGCTTATAAGTACTAATTTTTTAAAGAGGTCCATGATTTATGGTCATATGGGGTCTGTGAATGTGCCACCAATTCCTACGCACTTGGGACACTAGCACAGGTGTGCGTGCTCAGCAGAGGTCTGGGCTTCTGTGACTGCCTTTTTGCTTCTCTGGTGTCTTATAGTGTGGTCCAAGCGAAGGTGCATATTCTTAATTCTGAATAGTTTTTACCTAAACGTGACCTGGGTATGAAAATTATCAAAAAGCTGAGCAGGGGCCAGGTGTGGTGCCTATTTTTAATCCCATCACTGGAGTTCAGGGGCTGAGGCATAAGGTTTCTGTAAGTTTGAAGCCAGACTGATGTCTATATAGTGGGTTCTTGAGCAGCCAGAGCTACATAGTAAGACCCTGTATCGGTTATTTTCCTATGGCTGTAATGAAACACAATTCAACACAAGGCAACCTACAGAAGAAGGAGTTTATTTGGGCTTACAATCCAGAGGGATAGAGCCCATGGAAGAGAACAGAGGTAGCAGACGTGGCAGACATGGTGGCTACAGCAGGACCTGAGAGTTCGCACCCTGAACCACAAGCACAGAACAGAGAGCTAACTTGAAATGGCATGAGTCTTTACATTCTCAAAAGCTTATCTCCAGTGACATACTTCCTCAAACAAGGCCACACCTCCTAAGTCTCCTAAAATAGTTCTACTAGCTGGGGATCAAGTATCTAAAACTAGGTGTGTGTGTGTGTGTGTGTGTGTGTGTGTGTGTGTGTGTTTTAGGGGCGGGGGGTGACCAGTATATACTGGATGGATTTAAAAAAAAATCATTCATCCACTGCAGATGAAGTAAGGCTGAGTCAGGTTTTTTAGATTATTCTTGATGTTATTGATGTTTTTTTGAGAAATACTAATTGCTGGCTTTCAGTCTCACGGTTTCTGGTTGTCATTACTTGTTTTCTTTAACTGAGCCAGTTTTAACTGAGGCAAGATGCTGTCTTCTGTACTCCACAGCCTGAAGGTTAAACTAGTGCGCTTAGGGCTAAGGTACTGACTGCACCAAGGAGGTACCAGATGAGGGTTAGACAAGGGTCTTTGAGCTAGAAGCCGGCTGCACTGAGCCCTGAGGGATGAGCATGGAGGCTCTTGGGGCTGGGAGTGATCCCTCCACGCTTTGGGAAGGGTTCCTTTCCTTCCCACGGATCCTGAGTAAACATTTAAATCAACTCTTAAAAATCCCTTAAAATAAACTCGAAAGGAAAACACAGCACAGCAAGATTCCAGAGAAGCCCAGTCAGAGTTCATTTTCACTCCCACCTTAAAGGCCCCCAGGGAAAGAAAAGAGGTTTAACAAAGACTGCTCACCCAGGTCAAGCTGGTAGATAGATGGGAAAGGCTGTAAGCTGGGATGTGGAGGGAAGAAAGGCAGACAGGAAGGATGTCTGTCTGTCTGTCTGAGTTGTTCAAGAAGAAGCGCACAGCCTGGTAGGTGGTAGGTACACATGCATTTGAAAGACACAACCGGAGACAAAGGCAAGCCATCCCAATGTCAGCCAAATCCAGGCTGGCAGCAAGAGGAGCTGGGCTTCCTAACTGAAGACATCTATCGTGTGGGAGTGGCTGGCATCCAGGATTCCAGGCCTGGCTGGGGTTAAGGAGCAAGAAGATTCCCAGAATTGAACCCAACGCCAGACTCCAAGAGTGAAGGAAACAAGAAATCAGCCTCTGGGGAATTCCAGAAATTAAAAAAGAGCTCATGGGAGCTCTGGAAGAGATGGGTGTTCTAGAGCCTAGAATGGGGCAACGCTGGGGCAGTGCAGTCAGAGACCAGGACTGCAAAGCTTCTCTTTAAAACAACTGGAATGAGCCTCTGTTCCTTAGAAAATAATGGGGTTCTTATGGGTGTTGCCAGAATAAAAAAATGCAAAGCCAATTAAAAAAATTCTAGTTCAGAATAAACAACACAAAATAGGCTTGCCAATTGGGGCATGTGTGTGTGCAGGCCAAAGTGCAGTCAGATATATTAAAGACCATGAAAAGACAGGTTTTATTAGGACAGAGAAAGCCATGTGTTATTTTGAAAGGAATCTCTGTATTGGGTGGTCAAAGCTAGCAAGCGCTGATTGCCCAGTGGCAGCAGTTACACATAAGAACAAAGTCACAGCCATCGTCAGCTGCAATGTAAAGCTATGCCAGCTGTTCCATTGGCTTGAGCTGAAAAGATATTCCCTGAAACAGGCAGCTGAGGCCTAAGAGGCTTCTTGGCTCCATTTTAATAGACCGTGCCAGGAAAGATTCCATTTTTACATGCAAGTTTTCATAGTAGAAACTTTCCATTGTCCAGGAATGCTTAAGAAGCCAAGAATAAGAATCTCTGTTGGGTTGAGGCAGATACACCTTGAAATGGGTTGGTTTCATTTGGTTTGATCTGGATTGTTGTTTGATTGGTTTTAAAATAGGGTCTCACCCTGTAGCACGATCTAGTCTAGAACTCATTATGTAGCCCGTACTTGCTTTAAACTTGTATTCCTCCTGCCTCAGCCTTCCAATTGTTAAGGCATCAGCCACTATACTCAATTGGAGATAGCATACACTCAGTCCTCAATGAGCCACTTGACACTAACACTGTGGGTGTAGAATTACCTAAAATCTGTGACCAAAAGGATTTCAAAGGTTGATAAGATAGCCTCTGAGAGACACACGGATCTGGAAAACATCTGTATCTATCCCTCAGTCCCTATTCTTTAGTCCCAGTGACTAAAGAGGTGGAGGCTGCCTTTCTCTCCTAAATAGCCCTTCTTAACACTCTGTTGTTGGCCTCCCAGAAACCTACACTGTGTCTGTATCCCATTCTTAGAGCCGGTCAGGCCTCCACCAATCTCTGTAAATGAATTATTTATTCTAGCTTGCCCATAAATAAGACACAAAAGCCTGGTGTTTTATTTACAGGCTGTAAGCCTCGACTGGGCAGGCTCTATGCTCTTCTCCCCTCTATCCAAACCATATGCTCCCTGTTACTTGCTGTTTGAGTCTTGTCCAGGCTGTTTCCGTTCCATCAGTCACTCCTCAGGGTGCACTCCTATCAGCCACTTGCTCCTGGACCATCTCCTCTGATGGCAACCTCCTCCTCCCTCTGTCTTTTTTCCTTCTCCTGTGGTCTCTCCTAAGACCCCTCACTAGATCCACAAGTCCTGTGTTTCTCTCTCTACTGTCCAGTCACTGGCCTTTTATTAACCAATAGCTTTAAGGTGGGAAGCAAGGTTTATACAACACAGGCCTATGTATGTGAGAATGTCCCTATCTGGATGGCAACCAGATAGATCTTAGGGTTCAGAATTTAGCCTTTTGTTGTTGTTGTTTTTGTTTTGTTTTGTTTTGCTTTGCTTTTTGAAACAGGGTTTCTCTGTGTAGCCCTGTCTGTCCTGGAACTCACTTTGTAGACCAGGCTGGCCTCGAACTCAGAAATCTGCCTGCCTCTGCCTCCCAAGTGCTGGGATTAAAGGCATGCGCCACCACCACCTGGCAGAATTTAGCATTTATATACTTAACAACAGACCAACGCTTCCCACCCTCCACCCCCACCCCGGCTCTTCTGCACCCCCCCCCAACAGATCTTACCAGCAATATACTCACCTGCCATGTGAATTCCTGAAACTGGAGCCAGAAGAACAACAGAAAATTCACTAAGGCCTATGGAGTCAGTTACTGGCATCTTCCAATCATTTTGCCAAGGATCAGAAATCTGTGGAGCAACCTGTCTAATTCTGAAGACCTTGACACTCAAGCCAGTAACCAACTTTATTGATGCTTTCTGTGGGCTCTCAGGAACCCATACTAAGTAAAGTAAGGACAGAAATCTTACCTTTAAACCTTGGGGGAAAGCCTAAAACTGCCACCTCTCAGTAAGGCAGTACAAACATGGCCTCTTTGTTTCCAATATTCCCATGAACGTAGCCGTCAGCACTTCTCTTTCAAAACAAGTGCGGTGAGCAAACACTGACTCCGGAGCCAGTATCACCGAGGGTAGTGCCTTGGCATTAAGAGATTTCGATCTGAAGCTTGGCAGTGCCAAATGTGTCGGCACCAAAATGAAGTAATTTGTATCAAGCTCCAACAAAAGTGAGTGAAAGAGGAAGCCAGGAGGTTGTGAAGGAGAGGAGCTCTCGTACAAATGACTAAGGAACAGAATCACAGCAGAAGGCTCTGCTGGAATCCCACCTGGGCAGGAGCCAGGGCAAACAGGCAAAATACCCCTTCACAGACTTCGGCTCACAGCTAACTGTCTAGTCTTGGACCTATGCTACCCTGTTACTAATCCTCACAGCTAACTTTCTAGTCTTGGACCGATGCTTCCCTGTTATTAATCCTGGTGGCCAAGAGTGAGTGTTTTGATACCTCTCCTGCAATCCTCTCCTCTTTGCTTCGCCCTGTAACAACTTCCGATTGCCTCAACCTCCCTTGACAGGCTCAGAATTGACAGGTGTTCCCATTGTAGTGCCCTGCCATTGGCAAATAAACATCACTGCTCTTTAGAGTCCCTCTGTGTATGTGTGTGTGTGTCTGCCTTTCTCTCTTTCTGCCTATCTCTCTGTCTTTCTGTGTGTTTCTGTCCATCTGTCTGTCTGTTCTTTCCCCACTCCCTCCTTCCCTGCCTCCCTCCCTCCCTCCCTCCCTCCATCTCTCCCACTCCCCTCTCTTCCCAGAGGCTGACAAGCCCCCCAGGTGCCTATGAAGCTTTAGCAAACACTCACCAACATCATTTGTGTGTCAGGCATTTTTTTTAAGTGAGCCTTTTGGTTTGGTGAAAGGGATGTTGTTACCCTGACACTTTAACAAGCTTAAAAACAAACAGTATCCCTGGCAGAGCATTGTCATTCAAGATCCTATTCTCCCAGCTGATTGTCCCAGCTGCTGGCACCTGCTGGGTGCTGAGACCCACCCTCACCAACCCTCCAAGGCCCCTCAGAGGCACCTTCCTAGACCAGCTTCTCTCAGCTGTGATTGAAACTAACCCACTGACACGTTTTCTTCACCCAGGTTCGGTGCCTCATCACCCAGGTAGTGAAGAGGCTTTTTTGTTTGTTTGTCTAGCTGCCAGGGTGAACTGTGGAATCGGATATCCGAGAGATGATGAACAGGGAGCCCTGCCCCCTTTCCTACTAAATAAATTCCATTCCTTCTTGAAGTCTATTCCTGTTAGAAACCATTCCCTTTTACCTTACTCACTACAAAGTGAGGATGAAGCCTCATCATGGAATAACCCAAAGACACTTTTTTCAACTTGTCACAAAAAGACATTCTCTCCTGTTCATTTAATAGGGTGGCATACGTGTAAAACCCTATGCTAATTCAAACGCTAAAATGTAAAACAATGAATGCCAAGGCAGAAAACAAAGTGGTTAGAGACTTACCAGGCCTGTGTGGTAGAGGTAAGAGAGGGTTAGAGTTGAAAAAAAATCTAGTTTTTCTTTGCATATCCTCTGCACATTTGCAAGTTAGCTGTTATACAGTGCCATTCTGCAATGCTTTTGCCATGAGTGGATCAGAGTACAGAAAGACCACCGAAAGTGTTCTCCTTGATGGTATTCTTCAGATACTTTTGGCCCATGGCACCTGAAGATCAGGGCTCACAGACTGCTACATATTCAGTGAGCTTTAAGTGACCTCTAGACGCCTCCAGGTTCTCTGACAGTGAACTCTGTAAGCTATTAATCCCCTTTCAGTTATATCACTAGGGATTTCCCTATATAGCTGCACCTCTTTTTAAGAGAGGAGACAAACACTAATAAAAAATCAGCTTCTGTCCTTTTCCACACCAAGAAAATTTACCAATGAGACTTTTCTATGGGGAAAAGAGGGTATTTCAAGAACTTATGCCAAATCTATATCTTACAAATGTTTCTAAAACAATATGATATGATCACTGGGGAGGGTCCAGCTTCCCACTCCCAAAGGACAGACTTCAAGTAAACAGTGAGAAAGCTCTGCTTGCTCTCTTCCCCCAACACAGTCCAGTTTACAAACAGCTTCCTCCTTACCTCAGTCCCCCATAAGAGAAATGCCAGGGCCTCTACTGATATCTCACAATCAGCCACTTTTCAAGGCCTGCAGATTCTGCTTGTAAACTCCCTTGTCTACCACACCCCTCTGTGTGAGGGAACCCTGTCTCTCATCGTCTAATGCCATCTCCATCCAGGCCTGGTCCCTGCAGTAATTATGGAGAGTGAACCCTTTCTGTCACAACATGTGAAGGAATGGGCACACGTGATAGTCTCTGCCTTCTATTCTGTGACCAAACTTCAAGTTTTCAGGGAGTCCTGTCAGAGTAGCTGTCCAGATATCCTTGTCTTTTATCCACAAACATTTAATTCTTTTAATTAAGCACCATTTCTGTACCAGAAACAAGGTTGGCTCTGAACCTCCCTGCTGGATTACTTCCCAACCCAGAAGGTGCGTCTGCACTTTGACCTCGTCTCTTCACCTTGGAACAGGCTGGGCCTACCTCCCACAGGGCTTCCACAATGGTACCACCCACTTGCTATATCTTTAATCCTCTGCATCACAATCCCCCCAATGTGGTTACTGTTTTCTAATTCCCCAAACGGCACCATGTACACAGGGTGGAAATCCCATTCCTTCTTGAAGTCTATTCCTGTTAGAAACCGTTCCTTTTTACTTATATGGCAACCTCTGTACCCTACAGACCTGATCCTGCCTCTCACCTGCATCTCTCAATAGCTCACCATCATCTATACTATAGTTTCTATAAGGTCCAGTCGGAAGTTCAACACATTGTATGCAAGGACCTTGAGCTATCAATATCTGCCCTATTTCTAGCCCCATTGCTTTTCATTTTTCTACCAACTCTCTTCAGCTAGACTGGGCTTCCTCTGGTTGCTGGAGGGTGCCTAAGTGATTTGCACTGGCTTGGCTCCTGCTCATGCACTGTTGTCTGGACTACAATGATCATATACACTGATCACACCCTGACAATCTCCCTCCTACTGATGATGATGATGACAGTGATGCTGATGTGAGAGAAAAATGAAGACAAAAGATGCTGTACTAGTACAACAGAGTAGGGATTAGAACTTCTCCCCTCACCAAATAACAGCCCTAGGATGCACAATTCAAAAGGTGCTATACACCCCCATATGCTAAAGAAAGCCCACCCAAAAATTGGATTCCTCCACAGTTCAAAGTGTCACTATCATGATGAACCCAACCCTGTGCGCTATCCTCCCAGTCCCTGCAAGGCAGGTTGGGATAAGTGAGATCCCAGTGGCAAATGCAGAAGGAATTCCCACTCCCCTTCCAGCCTGCTTTCCCCATTCTTGCAAGACCCAAAGCAAACAAACCAAGAAGAGAGGAACTCTGGGATTCATGATTCTTGTAAGGAGACAAGCATCCCACTCTCAAGTCAGGCTCTGCCCAAGAACAGAAGTCTACCACGCGCAGGCTCAGAATAGAGGATATAGCAGAGGAAAGAGGCACAGTACCAGGTGCTTTCCACAGAAGCCATGAAGAGTGTTGGACTGAAAATGTTGGAGATGCCTCAATAAGAAAAATAGTTCATGAGCCAGGCCTGAGGGCAGATACCTGTGCTACTTCTAGAAGGATCATGAGTTCAAGACCACCCTAAGCTCCATAGATAACTCCAGGCTAGACTGAGTGGCAATGGTCTCAAAAAGGAAAAGGAGGGGAAAGAAAGGAAGAAGAGAAGGAGAGGAGAAAGATGCAGAGGAGAGGGAAGAGGAGGAGAAGGAAGAGGAGCAGGATGTGTCAGCCACAGCTCAGCAAAGATCCATCAGCAAAGAGCTCCAGAGTGTATTATGGGTTGGAGTCTGTGAAAGACATGAGACAGGAAATCATCCATGTCTCACTGGCCTTTGGTCAATGATCACGAGGGTCACATTTATAGTTGAATAAGTCAAGAAAGTCCAAGATTTACTACAGGAGAGTGGATACCAAGCGGAACCATAAGGTTCTTGTGAAAGAGTGTTGGAAGAACCTATTAGAGGGCTTGAACTTCAGCTGAGTGAAGGGAGGGAGGCGCTGGCTGTGGGTTGGTGTTGCCAGGGAACAGGGCAGTCCTGTGACACAGGGACTGTCCCATGAGCACAGTCACCCCTCCTCTACTGAAACTCTGCTTTCCCCATTTCAATTATCCACACTCAAAACACTAAAATACTAAACAGAAAATTCCAGAAGTAAAACATGCATACATTTTTTAAAGAAGTTCACTGCAATATGTTGTTATAATTGTTCCATTTTAATTATCATTGTTCCTGATCTCTTACTATGACTGATTTACAAATTAAATTTTATCAGAAGTTTGCACATTTGGAGAATAAAAAAAGCATAGCACATATAGTTTGATACCATCTAAGCTTCCAAGCATACTCTTGGGAGGTCTTCCCTAGGAATATCTTATCTGGAAGGAAGGCGGACGGCAGCAAGATAGAGCTGTAGTTTGTAAAGCGGTCTCACTTAGCAGTGGAGGTGACACTTGGTATTTCTGGGTGACACAATGACCTTGCCTAAAGAAGATGATCTGTGAGGTTGATTATGCCCCACAGGACAACAGTGTGGCTCAGTTGCAAGCATCAGCTGGGCTTCTAATAATACTGAGGCCTAGCTGCTGATTTTAGGTCAACCTGTAAAAACCCTGTGGACTAGCTGTGAGATTGGCTCAGTTCCTGGACATCAGCTGCGTTGGTCTGTTCTCATGTGCCAGTGGACGGTGCTATGAAGAGATACCAAAGGCCCTTCAAGGAATCAACATCTGGGCCCTACAAGAGAGCTAGTCTTTGGAGACCTGCCTCATACCAATTATCCATGAGTACTCCGTGTGACTATAAAATCAGCAGCAATAATGAAAGGACTGTTATAAAGAGTCAGATTCATAGAGACAGGAGCTTCCTCCTCTTTCTAGGTCCTTCTCCGACCTAGCCTTGAGATCACACACCAAAATGAGAGGAGGGAGGAAAGAGACATGGACAAGAAAGAATTAGACTCTCATCCCCGGCTCCCCAAAGCCACCAGGTTATGGCCTGGGTGTGCTGACTGCCTAGAACTGCTATAACTCAGCACCAAAATGCATGGCTTACTTCACAGATGTATTCTGCAAAGGGATGGGCTAAGACCATGGTGTGGCAAGGGTGTTTCTCTGGCGCCTCTCTCCTGGGACTGCAGATGGCTGAACCTTCACTGGCCTTTCTCTGTGTGAATGACACCCTAGGGTCTCCTCCTTTTTCCTTCAGTAGTTTCTAGTGAGGCACATTGGACCCCATTCATAGACATCAGGATCTTCAAAGCCTCTATGTACAAATGCAGTAGTATTTGATGAGTTGGGAATTAGGGCTTCCCCAGATGAGTTTGAGGAAGTGAGGGAGATTTAACCCAAAATAGGTCGATTTTCCTATTTTCTGTTTCTTCTTGAGTTGGTATCAAAGCTGTGTGTGCACAAAGAGCTGTAGACAGGTGAGTAGAGAGAGAGTGGCTGTGTGAAAGCCAGAAAGCAGCCTAGAGCAGCACCTTCTCATGAGTCTTCACACTTGTCTTGGAGACTCCAGAACTGTGGGAAAATTAATTCTTATTGTTTCAGCCATCCAGTATGTGGTACTTTGTAATAGCAACTCCAACAGACTATACAGGCCTATCAAAAGTTTAATAAAAAGTAGAAGACCAGGTGGTGGGGTCACCCACCTTACAGAGTGAGTTCCAGGACAGCCAAAGCTACACAGGGAAACCTATCTTGGAAAAGGAAGGAAGGAAGGAAGGAAGGAAGGAAGGAAGGGAGGGAGGGAGGGAGGGAGGGAGGGAGGGAGGGAGGGAGGGAGGGAGGGAGGGAGGGAGGGAAGAACAAATGAAAGAAGAAAAGAAGGAAGGAAGGAAATAAATAAAAGAATTAGTAATTTTATAACTTCTCAAGAAGAAAAGCTTCACTCAAGAAAGCTACCAAACATTTATTATTAATTATTCAGAGATCAGTTCCCCACCCCCAAAATAAAAGATGTGCAAATATTTTCTAACTCATTGCATGGTACCACTATTATCATAATAGCAAAACCAAAGTCATAAGGCAAAACCAGCATCTCTTTTTTAAAAGATTTATTTATTTATTTTTTTTTGAATTAATTTTTTTATTAGGTATTTTCCTCATTTACACTTCCAATGCTATCCAAAAAGTCCCCAATACACTCCCCACCCAACTCCACTACCCACCCACTCCCACATTTTGGCCCTGGCATTCCCCTATACTGAGGCATATAAAGTTTGCAAGTCCAATGGGCCTCTCTTTCCAGACTAGGCCATCTTTTGATACATATGCAGCTAGAGTCAAGAGCTCTGGGGAACTGGTTAGTTCATAATGTTGTTCCACCTATAGGGTTGCAGTTCCCTTTAGCTCCTTGGGCACTTTCTCTAGCTCCTCCATTGGGGGCCCTGTGATCCATCCAATAGCTGACTGTGGGCATCCACTTCTATGTTTGCTAGGCCCTGGCATTGTCTCACAAGAGACAGCTATATCTGGGTCCTTTCAGCAAAATCTTGCTAGTGTGTGCAATTGTGTCAGCGTTTCGAAGCTGATTATGGGATGGATCACTGGATATGGCAGTCTTTACATGGTCCATCTTTTCATCACAGCTCCAAACTTTATCTCTGTAACTCTTTCCATGGGTGTTTTGTTCCCAATTCTAAGAAAGGGAAAAGTGTCCACACTTTGGTCTTCATTCTTCTTGAGTTTCATGCATTTAACAAATTGTATCTTATATCTTGGGTAATATAGTTTTTAGGCTAATAACCACTTATCAGTGAGTACATATTGTGGGAGTTCCTTTGTGATTCTGTTACCTCACTCAGGATGATGCCCTCCAGGTCCATCCATTTGCCTAGGACTTTCATAAATTCATTCCTTTTAATAGCTGAGTAGTACTCCATTGTGTAAATATACCACATTTTCTGTATCCATTCCTCTGTTGAGGAGCATCTGGGTTCTTTCCAGCTTCTGGCTATTATAAATAAGGCTGCTATGAACATAGTGGAGCATGTGTCCTACTTACCGGTTGGAACATCTTCTGGATATACGCCCAGGAGAGGTATTGCTGGGTCTTCTGGTAGTATTATGTCCAATTTTCTGAGGAACCGCCAAACTGATTTCCAGAGTGGTTGTACAAGCTTGCAATCCCACCAACAATGAAGGAGTGTTCCTCTTTCTCCACATCCTCGCCAGCATCTGCTGTCACCTGAATTTTTGATCTTAGCCATTCTGACTGGTGTGAGGTGGAATCTCAGGGTTGTTTTGATTTGCATTTCCCTGATGATTAAGGATGTTGAATATTTTTTCAGATGCATCTCTGCCACTCAGTATTCCTCAGGTGAGAATTCTTTGTTCAGTTCTGAGCCCCATTTTTAATGGGGTTATTTGATTTTCTGGAGTCCACCTTCTTGAGTTCTTTATATATATTGTATATTAGTCCCCTATCTGATTTAGGATAGGTAAAGATCCTTTCCCAATCTGTTGATGGTCTTTTTGTCTTATTGACGGTGTCTTTTGCCTTGCAGAAGCTTTGCAACATTATGAGGTCCCATTTATCGATTCTCGATCTTACAGCACAAACCTTTGCTGTTCTATTCAGGAATTTTTCCCCTGTAACCATATCTTTGAGGCTTTTCCCTACTTTCTCCTCTATAAGTTTCAGTGTCTCTGATTTATGTGGAGTTCCTTAATCCACTTAGATTTGACCTTAGTACAAGGAGATAGGAATGGATCAATTCGCATTCTTCTAAATGATGACCGCCAGTTGTGCCAGCACCATTTGTTGAAAATGCTGTCTTTTTTCCACTGGATGGTCTTAGCTCCCTTGTCAAAAATCAAGTGACCATAGGTGTGTCGGTTCATCTCAGGGAATTCAATTCTGTTCCTTTGGTCTACTTGTCTGTCGTTATACCAGTACCATGCAGTTTTTATCACAATTGTTCTGTAGTAAAGCTTTAGGTCAGGCATGGTGATTCCACCAGAGGTTCTTTTATCCTTGATAAGAGTTTTTGCTATCCTAGGTTTTTTGTTGTTCCAGATGAATTTGCAGATTGCCCTTTCTAATTCCTTGAAGAATTGAGTTGGAATTTTGATGGGGATTGCATTGAATCTGTAGATTGCTTTTGGTAAGTTAGCCATTTTTACAATGTTAATCCTGCCAATCCATGAGCATGGGAGGTCTTTCCATCTTCTGAGATCTTCTTTAATTTCTTTCTTCAGAGACTTGAAGTTCTTGTCATACAGATCTTTCACTTCCTTAGAGTCACGCCAAGGTATTTTATATTATTTGTGACTATTGAGAAGGCTGTTGTTTCCCTAATTTCCTTCTCCGCCTGTTTATCCTTTGTGTACAGAAAGGCCATTGACTTGCTTGAGTTAATTTTATATCTAGCTAACTCATTGAAGCTGTTTATCAGGCTTAGGAATTCTCTGCTAGAATTTTTAGGGTCACTTATATATACTATCATATCATCTGCAAATAGTGATATTTTGACTTCTTCTTTTCCAATTTGTATCCTCTTGATCTCTTTTTTTTTTCTAATTGCTCTGGCTAGGACTTCAAGTACAATGTTGAATAGGTAGGGAGAGAGTGGACAGCCTTGGCTAGTCCATGATTTTAGTGGGATTTCTTCCAGCTTCTCACCATTTACTTTGATGTTGGCTACTGGTTTGCTGTAGATTGCTTTTATCATGGTTAGGTATGGGCCTTGAATTCCTGATCTTTCCAAGACTTTTATCATGAAGGGGTGTTGGATTTTGTCAAAGGCTTTCTCAGCATCTAACGAGATGATCATGTGGTTTTTGTCTTTGAGTTTGTTTATATACTGGATTACATTGATGGATTTCCGTATATTGAACCATCCTTGCATCCCTGGGATGAAACCTACTTGGTCAGGATGGATGATTGTTTTGATGTGTTCTTGGATTCGGTTAGCGAGAAATTTATTGAGTACTTTTGCATTGATATTCATAAGGGAAATTGGTCTGAAGTTCTCTATCTTTGTTGGGTCGTTTTGTGGTTTAGGTATCAGAGTAATTGTGGCTTCATAGAATGAGTTTAGTAGAGCACCTTCTGTTTCTATTTTGTGGAATAGTTTGTGAAGAACTGGGATTAGATCTTCTTCAAAGGTCTGATAGAACTCTGCACTAAACCAATCTGGTCGTGGGCTTTTTTTGGTTGGGAGACTATTAATGACTGCTTCTATTTCTTTAGGGGATATAGGGCTGTTTAGATCATTAACCTGATCTTGATTTAACTTTGGTACCTGGTATCTGTCTAGAAACTTGTCCATTTCATCCAGGTTCTCCAGTTTTGTTGAGTATAGCCTTTTGTAGAAGGATCTGATGGTGTTTTGGATTTCTTCAGTATCTGTTGTTATATCTCCTTTTTCATTTCTGATTTTGTTAATTAGAATAATTTCCCTATGCCCTATAGTGAGTCCGGCTAAGGGTTTATCTATCTTGTTGATTTTCTCAAAGGACCAGCTCCTCGATTGATTGATTCTTCGAATAGTTCTTCTTGTTTCCACTTGGTTGATTTCACCCCCGAGTTTGATTATTTCCTGCCGTCTACTCCTCTTGGGTGAATTTGCTTCCTTTTGTTCTAGAGATTTTAGGTGTGTTGTCAAGCTACTAATGTTTGCTCTCTCTAGTTTCTTTTTGGAGGCACTCAGAGTTATGAGTTTTCCTCTTAGAAATGCTTTCATTGTGTCCCATAAGTTTGGGTATGTTGTGGCTTCATTTTCATTAAACTCCAAAAAGTCCTTAATTTCTTTCTTTATTCCTTCCTTTACCAAGGTATCATTGAGAAGAGTGTTGTTTAGTTTCCACGTGTGTGTTGGCTTTCTATTATTTATTTTGTTATTGAAGATCAGCCTTAGTCCATGGTGATCTGATAGGATGCATGGGACAAATTCAATATTTTTGTATATGTTGAGGCTTGTTCTGTGACCAATTATGTGGTCAATTTTGGGGAGGGTACCGTGAGGTGCTGAGAAGAAGGTATATCCTTTTGTTTTAGGATAAAATGTTCTGTAGATATCTGTCAGATCCATTTGTTTCATAACTTCTGTTAGTTTCACTGGGTCCCTGTTTAGTTTCTGCTTCCATGATCTGTCCATTGGTGAAAGTGGTGTGTTGAAGTCTCCCACTATTATTGTGTGAGGTGCAATGTGTGCTTTGAGCTTTATTAAAGTATCTTTAATGAATGTGGCTGCCCTTGTATTTGGAGCATAGATATTGAGAATTGATAGCTCCTCTTGGAGGATTTTACCTTTGATGAGTATGAAGATATTAGGATTGCTATTCCAGCTTGTTTCTTCCTACCATTTGCTTGGAAAATTGTTTTCCAGCATTTCATTCTGAGGTAGTGTCTATCTTTTTCTCTGAGATGAGTTTCCTGTAAGCAGCAAAATTTTGGGTCCTGTTTGTGTAGCCAGTCTGTTAGTCTATGTCTTTTTATTGAGGAATTGAGTCCATTGATATTAAGAGATATTAGGGAGAAGTAATTGTTGCTTCCTTTTATTTTTGTTGTTAGAGTTGGCGTTCTGTTCTTGTGGCTGTCTTCTTTTAGGTTTGTTGAGGGGTTACCTTCTTGCTTTTTCTAGGATGTGGTTTCTGTCCTTGTATTGGTTTTTTTCTGTTATTATCCTTTGAAGGGCTGGATTCATAGAAAGATAATGTGTGAATTTAGTTTTGTCGTGGAATACTTTGGTTTCTCCATCTATGGTAATTGAGAGTTTGGCTGGGTATAGTAGCCGGCCTGGAATTTGTGTTCTCTTAGTTTCTGTATAACATCTGCCCAGGCCCTTCTGGCTTTCATAGTCTCTGGTGAAAAATCTGGTGTAATTCTGATAGGCTTGCCTTTATATGTTACTTGACCTTTCTTCCTTACTGCTTTTAGTATTCTATCTTTATTTGGTGCATTTGTTGTTCTGATTATTATGTGTCGGGAGGAATTTCTTTTCTGGTCCAGTCTATTTGGATTTCTGTAGGCTTCTTGTATGTTCATGGGCATCTCTTTCTTTAGGTTTGGAAAGTTTTCCTCTATGATTTCGTTGAAGATATTTGCTGGCCCTTTGAGTTGAAAATCTTCATTCTCATCTACTCCTATTATCCGTAGGTTGGGTCTTCTCATTGTGTCCTGGATTTCCTGGATGTTTTGAGTTAGGATCTTTTTGGATTTTGCATTTTCTTTGATTGTTGTGCCGATGTTCTCTATGGAATCTTCTGCACCTGAGATTCTCTCTTCCATCTCTTGTATTCTTTTGCTGATGCTCGCATCTATGGTTCCAGATTTCTTTCCTAGGGTTTCTATCTCCAGCGTTGCCTCAATTTGGGTTTTCTTTATTGTGTCTACTTCCCTCTTTAGGTCTTGGATGGCTTTATTCAATTCCATCACCTGTTTGATCTGGTTTTCCTGCAATTCTTTAAGGGATTTTTGTACTTCCTCTTTAATGTCTTCTACCTGTCTAGCAGTGTTCTCCTGTATTTATTTAAGTGTGTTATTAAAGTCCTTCTTGATGTCCTCTACCATCATCATGAGATATGATTTTAGATCCGGGTCTAGCTTTTCCGGTGTGTTGGGATGCCCTGGACTGGGCGAAGTGGGAGTGCTGGGTTCTGATGATGGTGAGTGGTCTTGGTTTCTGTTACTAAGATTATTACGTTTGCCTTTCGCCATCTGGTAATCTCTGGAGTTAGTTGTTATAGTTGTCTTTGTTTAGAGATTGGAGCAGATGCTGTGTTCCACTCACCAGAAGTCTTAAGATCCCTTGGCAGGTGTCCTGGGTAGCTGGCGGGTGTCAGTCGACTCTGCGCCCTAGCTACCCCGGTGCTGGTTGGACCGGAAGGGGCTTGTGCCCCTACTCAGGCCGGTTTTCTGCTTCCCTAACTAATTCAGTTTCAGGTCCGGCACGATTGGATTGGAGCAGAAGCTGTGTTCCACTCACCAGAAGTCTTAAGATCCCGTGGCGGTTGTCTTGGATAGCTGGCGGGTTTCAGCCAACTCTCAGATTTATTTATTTATTATATGTAAGTACACTGTAGCTGACTTCAGACACTCCAGAACAAGGTGTCAGATCTCGTTTCGGATGGTTGTGAACCACCATGTGGTTGCTGGGATTTGAACTCAGGACCTTCAGAAGAGCAGTCAGTGCTTTTAACTGTTGAGCCATCTCTTCAGCCCAAAACCAGCATCTCTTATGGATAGTAAACAAGGATTAAAAAAAAATTCTAAAGAATAAATTCCAAAAACACACAAAGGAGGTTTTATACTATGATGAAGCAAGATTTATTTTAGGAACGAAAGTATGATTTTAACATTCAAAAATGTGATGGTTTGTATATGCTCATCCCAGAGAGTGGCAGGATTAGAAGGTGTGGCCCTGTTGGAGTAGGTATGTCACTGTGGATGTGGGTTATAAGACTATCACCCCAGCTGCCTGGAAGTCAGAGTTCTCTTAGAAGACTCCTCTTGCACCATGCCTGCCTGGATGCTGCCATGCTCCCACCTTGATGATAATGGACTGAACCTCTGAACCTGTAAGCCAGCTCCAATTAAATGTTGTCCTTATAAGAGTTGCCTTGGTCATGGTGTTTGTTCACAGCAGCAAAACCCTAACTAAGACAAAAAAATAAAAAATAAATCAATGAAACATATCATGTTGATAAAAATAAGAGGTATTTTTAGTTACTATCTCAATAGCTGTGGAAAAAGCATTTGACAAAACCCAATGCCTCTTCATACGAATGTTCATCTGACTGGAAATGAATGGTATTTTCCAGGGGAAGGAAATAAAATGAAAGGCCCCATATTAAACAGAAAGAGGCAAACGCATCTCTGTTGCATGTGACATAACCTGGTGTGGACACTCTAGCCCTTCGTTTCGCTCAATCTGAAGCCGAGCAGATGACAATATCTCACTTGGAAGGGAAGTGTTAAATTTCTCTTTAAATGCCCATTTGTTTCCAGTGAGAGGAACATTCTTATGAGGTATGGTGTTGGGTTTTGTCAAATGCCTTTCCCATACTTATTGAGATCGTAACTAAAACTGCCTCTTTTCCCTTTTCTCTAGATAACCAAGTCTCTTTCTCTTTTCATCTCTTTCAGCTTGACTGACCCTACCACAGACTAGGTGCCCCTTCACAAAGGGAACTCTGATTGCTGGTTTTGCTGGCTTAGCAGTAAGGGTCAGAGAAGGGAGCTTACTGTTACATATACTTGAGTCCTCATTGACAGCTTTGATACAGGACTTACAGACTGGGGAACAACCCCACCCCTGTGACTGCAATCATAGCCTCCTGAACCACTCCCCCCCCACACACACACAGAAACACACTCACATGGACATACAGACACAGGGACACACAGACCCACAGGAGACTGCCACCAATATATGTATCTTTTATTGCCATCCTTCCTTACTGTTCACTTCCTATCTGTCACACTCCCAAAAGATATGCCTCTATGTGGCCTTCCAAGTAAATGGCTTGCCCTGAAGTCCTTGTGTCGGGGCAACTTTGACTTCTGGGGAACCTGAAGCTATGAGAAGTAGCCATAATAGATTGTTGAATCAAGCTGAGATCTCTTGCAATAGGTTAATAAAATTGAAGCTGACTAGGAAGCAGCCTGCACTCTATGTTTGGTCTGATTAAGACCAAATTTACTAAGATCAAGTTTACTAATAAACTTCTATAGGTGTGGAACAAAAGCAAGCATATGTAAAAAAGAAAAAAACAAAAACAAAGAAACAAAACAAAACAAAAAAACAAAACCTATCATGTCAGTATCTAAACTCTAAAAAACATGGCCAGCATGCATGGTGGGCATGGGACGAGCTCGCCAGGGCAGGCGATGCGGGAGGCTGGATCGATGGCGGGCAGAGTGGGGCGGGCAGTGGGCTGACTCTCCGCCCTGGGGAAGGCTCCCGGACTGCTGCTCCTGCTCCTGCCCTCTCCTCTTCCTCCTGGGATGTTTCTCTTGGGATGGTTTTATTTGGAGTTGCCTGAGTGCGCCAAGAAAGTGAGAAATCGCAGTAACGGGTGTAAGTATAGAAAAGATTTTCCGAGACTCCGAGGCATTAGCCTGCAGGGCAAGTTTCAAAAGCCTCCACACTCTTAAAAACCTTTCTCATCTTTCTTTCTTTCTTTCTTTCTTTCTTTCTTTCTTTCTTTCTTTCTTTCTTTCTTTCTTTCTTTCTTTCTGAGTGTGTACAGAGAGATAGGTAGACAGGGTTAGCAGAAAAATGCAAAGGAAAGATTTTCAGAAAGTCGATTTAGTAACAAGATAATTTTTTAAGTTGAAGTTCATATTAATATTCAAGTTCTGGCATTTCCAATTATCAAATGGTGACCTAGCTAGATCATTATACTTGAGGGTTAAAAGAAACACCATCGCTTTGATGTTGTGAACCCTCTGACCATGTTGTTTTCTTCTCGGGCCTTGGTTATGTTTTTTAATAATTTGTCCACAGGATGCAAGGTTCCACTGGAATGGCTTTGACATTGTGTTTGTCTATTGTATCTCATACTAATCCAAACTTGCACAAATGAAGTTGGAAAAAAATAAAGTCTGAGGTTGGGAGGAAAAAAGAAATCAGAAACTAACTCCTAGTGCCTGAAATAACATTTTCAAAGAGCAGTCGTTTCAAGGGAAAGTTAGAGCCCTGCTCTGGCAGCTGCTGCCTTGGCCTCAGCCAAGGTAGGAGGGGAGGGGAGGAACGTCAGCTATTGCTTCTTGAACACAGTTCAGGTTTTCTCCAGACTTTCCAAGGAACAGTTCTTTCTTTACAGCTTGTCGCATCCCACTTGACCAGCAAGAAAGATGCAACCACCAGGTTCTTCTTAAAGCAGTTTACTCAGGCAGCTTCTCTTTAAAAATCCCCCAGCCTCCCTGGTTACAAGTGCTTTTCTCCACTCCAGCCACAACCATGCCCCCACCAATTACCACAGGTCACATCACCTCACCAGGCAGGCTTGCTCAGCCAATCAGGGATTAAGGGCGGGCCATCCACCAAACATGGGCTTGTTTACTACCTGGAGCAAATTTCCTGTTCAGCTGGCCTGGAAGTCCGGAATGGCTCCCCACAACAGGTTTTCTCAGAAATCCGTATACAAATAGGCTGTGTGCCATTTGCTTCAAAGTTCGCCATTGAAAGCCTTACGTGGTGTAACTCACAGTTACCCACTTAGGATATTACCACCATTTATAAAATTGCAGACCAAATATCCCTGCTTCTAATGGAAACCTCCATTTCCCCCTTTAGCTCTTGCACAACAGTCATACCATGAGGGGAAATGCACATTACAGATTCATTCCAAATATTGATAGTTTCTTAGAAACATGGGGCCCTGATACCCGTTTTTTGACTCCTCCTCACTTCCTTTCCTCTAAATAGGCTGTCCTCTAATGTCCCTAACTGAACGGCACTCATTGGACCAATGATAACCTTTTGCACATGCTGTGCACAGCCCTGGTGCCTGCCGCCGGGCGGGGGCATGACAATCCTTCTTTAAATGTCCTGGCTTACCACAGTTATAACAAACTCTGCACTCCGCTATATTCGAGTGCTTTTGCCCTTGCAGAATGGCGGCCACCAAACCTGCATTAGAGAGAGGTCCTCCAAGCTCTCGGCAAATCCTTAGCCAGTCCTGCAATCCTTTGCTCTTTCTAGGTGTAATTGCTGTCCTGCACTCCTGTGTAGCCTGTTCAAAGACCAGCTGCTCTATTAGGGGCATTGCCTGCTCTGGATCCCCAAAGATTCTTCCTGCAGCATCCATCATCCTGGCTACAAATTCTGAAAATGACTCTTGAGGTCCTTGTATAATTTTTGTCAGATGTCCTCCTGCCTCTCCTTTCCTTGAAAGTGCTTTCTACGCCTTAATGGCAGCAGTGGAACCTGAGCATATGCTCCCCAATTATAATTTGTCTGATTGGGTGCATATGGTCCCTGACCTGTCAGCAAATCAAACGTCCAATTTCTCTGATCACCTTCAGCGGCGGCATTAGCCCTCGCTTGCGTTTGAGAGGCGTCATACCATAAGGCTTTCTGTGGGGAACGGGTGTGGCGGCAGTTCCAAAGGCGCCAGGGACTGCAGCTAAGTCGTATGACTTGCACCTGACTTCCTCATATAAACCACAAACATCGTGAGAGCTGTGCAGGTGTACCAGGTTACTGGCGAAGCCATTTTGATGGAGATATGCCCCTGCTGCCCTGATTAGCTGAAGCTGCGTACCTGGTGAGGTGATGTGGCCTGCTGTGAGTGGATGGGAACTGATAGTATATAAAAGTGAGAGACCCAGGGCTCGGAGTCTTTCACCTACACAGTCAATGTGCAGCCCAATAAACCTGTGCAGAAGGATCCTATTGTGGTGTCTTTCTTGCTGGCAAGTCAGGTGTCCCACAGCTTTCCATTCTAAATACTGCCCCATATTAGTGAGCACAGCCTTTGCCACCATTTGCCAGTCTCCTGGAGTCATGGCCAAAGTAGCAAGTCTTTCGACTTGAGATAAAGTGAAATTCACACTAACTCCATAATTACGGACTGACTTGGCAAGTTCTTTGATCTGTATGTGCTCCACAGATATGTGAACGCGTCCTCCATCTGCTGCCTCAAAGACAGGAAACATCTGCTGTAATTTTTGCCGCTCGTCTCGAGGGATAAAAGAATCTGAGCAAAAATTTTCCACATAAAGTGGAGGGGCACTAGGGCCTAAAGACCGAACAAAGACCTGACCCTTGCTTCCATTCCTTTTGGACTTCCTCTCTGATTCGCTAGGCCGTCTTTCATCAGGATGATCTCTCTCTCTTCCTCATAACGAGCTGCTTCCTCCTCCAGATCTTCCTCATCAGTGGGACTAAGCTCCTCACTTGAATCTGAACCATCAAGTCCCAGAGCCTCAAGTTCCTTTACCGGATAAAGGCTCTTCTTTTTGGGGGCCTCTTTTTCCGCTCCTCTCTCTTCTCTCCCAGGGCGTCCTTTCACCATTCTCTCACTTCCTCGAATTCAGGGTCCGTGGAAGGGCCTTTTTTCTTAGGTATATCCTTTTTCCTTTGAGCTCCTAATCTTTTACCCCGCTCTGTTTCTGACATGCTGTCTTGAACCTCCTCCAGCACTCCCTGTCCTGCTTTCACTATAAGGAAAAGGATAAGTGCCACAAGAACAATTACGAAGGCTTCCACTGCCCCCTTCTAGTTGTGGAGAAAGACCAAAACCAAACATGCCTGTCAGAGCCTACCTTGAAAAACCAACCTGACTGCAGTTCTGAATCCGCCCCGCGAAGGAGTGTCTCCTCCATGCCGGCGATGGTAAGGCGTTCCTGGGTTTTGGCATCACTTCTCTCGCGCACTATCATCTCGCCAGCAAGAACACACATGCGAACAACCGGATCCTTCTGCAGCAATTCTTTATTACGCTAGCTTCAGCATGAAGAGGAAGACCCCGAGCCCCAAAAAGGCACTGCTTATATACACCTCAGTGCGGTGTGTCCACGCCTGATTGGCTGCTCTCTCAGCACGCCCCGGCATGGGCAGTGACTTGGCGCGAACACACTCTTGCACATGCGCACACTGCTTGTCTACCAATTAGGCCACGCAGGCACAGTGGAAACTGCTTCCCACACCAAGGGGAAACTTCTTTCCCAGAGCCTCAGAGGCAGACATCTTTCCCCTATCAGAGCAGATTAGCCTGGTGACTTCCCAAGTGGTGTTTCCTCATCTGTGGCGAGTTTATTTTGTTAATTTTTATTATTTTATATGTTTATATCATTTTATATTTTGACATATACTTATTACATATATAACACTATATACTTGTATGTGTTATATATTATTTATGTATTACATGTTTATAAAACAGGACCATTTATACTATTTTATAATTGATAAAAATAATTTCTTAATTATAGAAAATGATAGTTTTTGTTATGACACTTCATAAATATACTTTTATTATATTTAGCTTCATCATTATCCTCTCCACTCCTCTTCCCAGGCTACTTCTTCCTCCCAAGTTGTGCCCCTCAATTCTCCTGTCTTTTTTTGGAGGTGTAGAGTTTTATCAGTTTCTCTCTTGCTACTTCCTTCTCTTGACACTCACAAGTGTGATGAAGAAATAAGAAGAAACCGGTCCAGTCTGCCTCATTGCCAGGGACACCCAGCTCTTTGGTCCCTCTCTAGGCTGCAATCCACTTTAAGGGTACAGCCTGGCTTCCCCTTTATGCTCAAGAAGATGGAGATAAATGGCATCTAAAACTGGAAACCTTGACATAAGTCAGTCTGTCATCTCTCTGTCTCACCCGGACACACATGGGGGACGGATTCTAAGGCTCTGGTAGGAGGGTGCAAGGAAGAGCAAGAGGGGCTAGGGAGTCGGCAGAGAGCCTCCAGAATACCTTTCCAAAGCAGAGACGAGTGGGTGATCATGTATTCATTTGGGGTCTTAGGGACAGTCTAACAGCGATAAAAGCTAAATAGACAGTATTGCTTCCTTATGTACCATTTAGCACTGGGTCTTTGCAGAGAGTACTACTTGTATAACATTAAAGAAATACCTCTTCAACTTGAAGCAATTCCACTAAAATCAGGGACTAGACAAGGCTGTCTCCTCTTTTCTATCTATTCAACATAGTACTTGAAATTCTAGCTATAGCAGTTAGACAACAAAAGAAGGTCAAAGGGATAGAAATTGGAAATGAAGAAGTCAAAATATCACTATTTGTAGATGATATGATAGTTTACTTAAGTAACCCTAGAAACTCCACCAGGACAGAAACTAACAGCTTTTGGGACAGGCAGGAGACACAGAGCTTCTGAGGCAGCCCCCTTTTCGGGATCCAGACATCTGGGCACGTTCCCTGCCAGAGGATAGGTGTCCACCCGGCCCGGGAGGGTTTTGCCTGAGAATCTTCGGGAGACATCTTGGATCCTGGACTCCACCGAGACTAGTCTGCACAGGTAAGAATGTGGACTACAGAAGCTAACAGATTCTGGGACAGGTCCTGTTTCGGGCCTTCATCTTCTGCCAGGAGGCAAGTCTGAAGACCAGATATCTGTGCAACTTCCCTGAAAGAGGAGAGCCTGACTGCAGAGAGTGCTTTGACCACTGAAACTCAGGAGAGAGCTAGTCTCCCAGATCTGCTGGTAGAGAATAACAGAATCACGAGAGCAACAAGCTCTAACCAGAGACAACTATAACAACTGACTCCAGAGTTTACCAGATGGCAAAAGGCAAACGTAGGATTCTTACTAACAAAAACCAAGACCACTCACCATCATCAGAACCCAGTAATCCCACCTCAGCCAGTCCAGGGCACCCCAACACACCCGACAACCTAGACCCAGATTTAAAGGCATATATCATGATGATGGCAGAAGACATCAAGAAGGTCTTTAATAATTCACTTAAAGAAATACAGGAGAACATTGCTAAAGAGTTGCAAATCCTTATAGAAAAACAGGAAAACACATCCAAACAGATGATGGAAAAGTACAAACCCATACTAGACGTAAAAATGGAAGTAGATACAATAAAGAAAACCCAAAGTGAGGCAATACTGGAGATAGAAACCCTAGGAAAGAAATCTGGAACAATAGATGCGAGCATCAGCAACAGAATACAAGAGATGGAAGAGAGAATCTCAGGTGCAGAAGATTCCATAGAGAACATCGGCACAACAATCAAAGAAAATACAAAATGCAAAAAGATCCTAACTCAAAACATCCAGGAAATCCAGGACACAATGAGAAGACCAAACCTAAAGATAATAGGAATAGATGAGAATGAAGATTTTCAACTCAAAGGGCCAGCAAATATCTTCAACAAAATTATAGAAGAAAAATTTCCAAACCTAAAGAAAGAGATGCCCATAAACATACAATAAGCCTACAGAACTCCAAATAGACTGGACCAGAAAAGAAATTCCTCCCGACACATAATAATCAGAACAACAAATGCACCAAATAAAGATAGAATATTAAAAGCAGTAAGGAAAAAAGGTCAAGTAACATATAAAGGCAACCCTTTTAGAATTACACCAGATTTTTCACCAGAGACTATGAAAGCCAGAAGATCCAGAACAGATGTTATACAGACACTAAAAGAACACAAATGCCAGCCCAGGCTACTATACCCAGCCAAACTTTCAATTACTGTAGCTGGAGAAACCAAAGTATTCCGTGACCTAACCAAATTTATTCATTATCTTCCCATGAATCCAGCCCTTCAAAGGATAATAACAGAAAAAACCAATACAAGGACAGAAACCACATCCTAGAAAAAAACAAGAAAGTAATCCTTCAACTAACCTAAAAGAAGACAGCCACAAGAACAGAATGCCAATGTTAACAACAAAAATAATAGGAAGCAACAATTATTTTTCCTTAATATCTCTTAATATCAATGAACTCAACTCCACAATAAAAAGACATAGACTAACAGACTGGCTTCATACACAGTACCCAACATTTTGATGCTTACAGGAAACCCAACTCAGGGAAAAAGACAGACACTACCTCAGAATGAAAGGCTGGAAAACAAATTTCCAAGAAAATGGTCTGAAGAAACAAGCTAGAGTAGCCATTCTAATATCGAATAAAATCGACATCCAACCCGAAGTTATCAAAAAAGACAAGGAGGGGCACTTCATACTCATCAAAGGTAAAATCCTCCAAGAGGAACTCTCAAGTCTGAATATCTATGCTCCAAATACAAGGGCAGCCACATTCATTAAAGAAACTTTAGTAAATCTCAAAGCACACATTGCACCTCATACAATAATAGTGGGAGACTTCAACAACCACTTTCACCAATGGACAGATCATGGAAACAGAAAGTAAACAGGGACACAGTGAAACTAACAGAAGTTATGAAACAAATGAATATAACAGATAGCTACAGAACAATTTATCCTAAAACAAAAGGATATACCTTCTTCTCAGCACCTCATGGTACCTTCTCCAAAATCGACCACATAATTGGTCACAAAACAAGCCTCAACATATACAAAAATATTGAAATTGCCCCATGCATCCTATCAGATCACCATGGACTAAGGCTGAACTTCAATAACAAAATAAATAATAGAAAGCCAACATTCACATGGAAACTGAACAACACTCTTCTCAATAATACCTTGGTAAAGGAAGGAATAAAGAAAGAAATTAAGGACTTTTTAGAGTTTAATGAAAATGAAGCCACAACATACCCAAACTTATGGGACACAATGAAAGCATTTCTAAGAGGAAAACTCATAACTCTGAGTGCCTCCAAAAAGAAACGAGAGAGAGAGAGCAAACACTAGCAGCTTGACAACACACCTAAAAGCTCTAGAACCAAAGGAAGCAAATTGACCCAAGAGAAGTAGACAGCAGGAAATAATCCAACTCAAGGGTGAAATCAACCAAGTGGAAAAAAGAAGAACTATTCAAAGAATCAACCAATCAAGGAGCTGGTTCTTTGAGAAAATCAACAAGATAGATAAACCCTTAGCCAGACTCACTAGAGGGCACAGGGAGAGCATCCTAATTAACAAAGTCAGAAATGAAAAGGGAGACATAACAACAGATCCTGAAGAAATCCAAAACACCATCAGATCCTTCTACAAAAGGCTATACTAAACAAAACTGGAGAATCTGGATGAAATGGACAAGTTTGTAGACAGATACCAGGTACCAAAGTTAAATCAAGATCAAGTTAATGATCTAAACAGTCCTATATTCCCTAAAGAAATAGAAGCAGTCATTAATAGTCTCCCAACCAAAAAAAGCCCAAGACCAGATGGGTTTAGTGCAGAGTTCTATCAGACCTTCAAAGAAGATCTAATTCCAGTTCTTCCCAAACTACTCCACAAAATAGAAGGAGAAGATACTCTACCCAACTCATTCTATGAAGCCACAATTACTCTGAAACCTAAACCACAAAAAGACCCAACAAAGATAGAGAACTTCAGACTAATTTCCCTTATGAATATCGATGCAAAAATCCTCAATAAAGTTCTCACTAACCGAATCCAAGAACACTTCAAAACAATCATCCATCATGACCAAGTAGGTTTCATCCCAGGGATGCAAGGATGGTTGATTATACAGAAATACATCAATGTAATCCAGTATATAAACAAACTCAAAGACAAAAACCACATGATCATCTCAATAGATGCAGAAAAAGCATTTGACAAAATCCAACATCTCTTCATGATAAAAGTCTTGGAAAGATCAGGATTTCAAGGCCCATATTTAAACATGATAAAAGCAATCTACAGCAAACCAGTAGCGAACATCAAAGTAAATGGTGAGAAATTGGAAGCAATCCCACTAAAATCAGGGTCTAGACATGGCTGCCCACTTTCTCCCTACCTATTTAACATTGTACTTGAAGTCCTAGCCAGAGCAATTCGACAACAAAAGGAGACCAAGGGATATAAATTGGAAAGGAAAAAGTCAAAATATCACTTTTTGAAGATGATATGATACGATATATAAGTGACCCTAAAAATTCCACCAGAGAACTCCTAAGCCTGATAAACAGCTTCAATTAAGTAGCTGGATATAAAATTAACTCAAACAAGTCAATGGCCTTTCTGTACACAAAGGATAAACAGACAGAGAAAGAAATTAGGGAAACAACAACCTTCTCAATAGTCACAAATAATATAAAATATCTTGGCATGACTCTAACTAAGGAAGTGAAAGATCTGTATGATAAGAACTTCAAGTCTCTAAAGAAAGAAATTAAAGAAGATCTCAGAAGATGGAAAGATCTCCCATGCTCATGGATTGGCAGGATCAATATAGTAAAAATGGCTATCTTGCCAAAAGCAATCTAAAGACTCAATGCAATCCCCATCAAAATTCCAACTCAATTCTTCAACAAATTAGAAAGGGCAATCTGCAAATTCATCTGGACTAACAAAAAACCTAGGATAGCAAAAAAGATAAAAGAACCTCTGGTGGAATCACCATGCCTGACCTAAAGCTTTACTATAGAGCAATTGTGATAAAAAACTGCATGGTACTGGTATAGTAACAGACAAGTAGACCAATGAAAGAGAATTGAAGACCCAGAAATGAACCCACACACCTATGGTCACTTGACTTTTGACAATGGAGCTAAAACCATCCAGTGGAAAAAAGACAGCATTTTCAACAAATGGTGCTGGCACAACTGGCGGTCATCATGTAGAAGAATGCGAATTAATCCATTCCTATCTCCTTGTACTAAGGTCAAATCTAAGTGGATTAAGGAACTCCACATAAAACCAGAGACACTGAAAGTTATAGAGGAGAAAGTAGGGAAAAGCCTTGAAGATATGGGTACAGGGGGGAAATTCCTGAATAGAACAGCAATGGCTTGTGCTGTAAGATCGAGAATTGACAAATGAGACCTCATAAAATTGCAAAGCTTCTGCAAGGCAAAAGACACCATCAATAAGACAAAAAGACCACCAACAGATTTGGATAGGATCTTTACCTATCCTAAATCAAATAGGGGACTAATATCCAATGTATATAAAGAACTCAAGAAGGTAGACTCCAGAAAATCAAATAACCCCATTAAAAAATGGGGCTCAGAGCTAAACAAAGAAATCTCACCTGAGGAATACCGAATGGCTGAGAAGCACCTGAAAAAATGTTCAACATCCTTAATCATCAAGGAAATGCAATTCAAGACAACCCTGAGATTCCACCTCACACCAGTCAGAATGGCTAAGATCAAAAATTCAGGTGACAGTAGATGCTGGCAAGGATGTGGAGAAAGAGGAACGCTCCTCCATTGTTGGTGGGATTGCAAGCTTGTACAACCACTCTGGAAAACAGTCTGCCGGTTCCTCAGAAACATAGTACTACCGGAGGATCCCGCAATACCTCTCCTGGTCATATATCCAGAAGATGATCCAACTGGTAAGAAGGACACATGCTCCACTATGTTCATAGCAGCTTTATTTATAATAGCCAGAAGCTGGAAAGAACCAAGATTCCCCTCAACAGAGGAAGGGATACAGAAAATGTGGTACATTTACACAATGGAGTACTACTCAGCTATTAAAAAGAGTGAATTTATGAAAGTCCTAGGCAAATGGATGGACCTGGAGGGCATCATCCTGAGTGAGGTAACCCCACCACAAAGGAACTCACACAATATGTACTCACTGATAAGTGGATATTAGCCCAGAAACTTAGTATACCGGGGATATAAGATGCAATTTGCGAAACACGTGAAACTGAAGAAGAATGGAGACCAAAGTGTGGACACTTTGCCAGTTCTTAGAATTGGGAACAAAACATCCATGGAAGGAGTTACAGAGACACAGTTTGGAGCTGAGACGAAAGGATTGACCATCTAGAGACTGCCATATCTGGGGATCCATCCCATAGTCAGCCTCCAAACGCTGACACCATTGCATACACTAGCAAGAGTTTGCTCAAATGACCCTGATATAGCTGTCTCTTGTGAGACTATGCCGGGGCCTAGCAAACACAGAAGTGGATGCCCACAGTCAGCTATTGGATGGATCACAGGGCCCCCAATGGAGGAGCTAGAGAAAGTACCCAAGGAGCTAAAGGGATCTGCAACCCTATAGGTGGAACAACAATATGAACTACCCAGTACTCCCGGAGCTGGTGTCTCTAGCTGCATATATAGCAGAAGATGGCCTAGTCGGCCGTCAGTGGAAAGGGAGGTCAATTAGTCGTGCAAACTTTATCTGCCTCAGTACAGGGGAACACCAGGGCCAAGAAGTGGGAGTGGGTGGGTGGGGGAGCAGGTGGGGGACTTAAGTGATAGCATTGGAAATGTAAATGAAATAAATACCTAATTTTTTAAAAAGATAAATAAATAAATAAATAAATAAATAAATAAATAAATAAATAAAAGAAACTCCACCAGATAACTCCTACATCTGATAAACAACTTCAGCAAAGTGGATGGATATAAAATTAACTCAAACAAATCAGCAGCCTTCCTCTACTCAAAGGATAAACAGGCTGAGAATGAAATGACACCCTTCACAATAGTCACAAACAATATAAAATATCTTGGTGTGACTTTAACCAAACAAGTGTAAGATCTGTATGAGAAGAACTTTCAGTGTCTGTAGAAAGAAATAGAAGACCTCAGAGGTTGGAAGGATCTCCTATGCTTGTGGATCGGCAAGATTAATATAGTAAAAATTGTTCTCCTGCCAAAAGCAATCTACAGATTCAATGCAATCCCCATCAAAATTTCAACTCAATTCTTCATAGAGTTAGAAAGAGCAATTCTCAAATTCACGTGGAATAACAAAAAACCTAAGATAGTGAAAACTATTCTCAAAAATAAAAGAACTTTTGTGGGAATAACCATCCCTGACCTCAAGTTGTACTACAGAGCAATAGTGATAAAAACTGCATGGTATTGGCACAGAGACAGGCAGGTAGATCAATGGGATAGAATTGAAGACCCAGAAATGAACCCACACACCTATGGTCACTTGATCTTTGACAAAGGAGCTAAAATCATCCACTGGAAAAAAGACAACATTTTCAACAAAAGGTACTGGTTCAACAGGCAGTCATCATGTAGAAGAATGCAAATTGATCCATTCTTATTTCCCTGTACAAAGCTCAAGACCAAGTAGATCAAGGACCTCCACATACAACCAGATACACTAAATCTAATAGAAAAGAAAGTGGGAAAAAGTCTCAAACACTTGGACACAGGGGGAAAGTTCCTAAATAGAATACTAATTGCTCACGCTCTAGGATAAACAATCAACAAATGGGACCTCATAAAATAGCAAAAGTTCTGTAAGGTAAAGGACACTGTCAATAGGACAAAAGAACAACCAACAGACTGGGGGAAAGATCTTTACCAATGTCACATCTGATAGATGTGATCCAATATATACAAAGAACTGAAGAAGTTAGACTCCAGAGAACCCAATAATCCTATTAAAAAATGGGGAACAGAGCTAAACAGAATTCTCAACTGAGGAGACTTGAATGGCTGAAAAGCACCTAAAGAAACATCCTTAGTCATCAGGGAAATGCAAACCAAAACAACCCTGAGATTCCACCACACAACAGCCAAAATAGCCAAGATCAAAAACTCAGGTAACAGCAGATGCTAGTGAGGATGTGGAGAAAGAACACTTCTCCATTGCTGCTGGGATTGCAAGCTGGTACAACCCCTCTGGAAATCAGTCTGGAATTCCTCAGAAAATTGGACATAATGCTACCTGAGGACCCAGCTATACCACTCCTGGGCATATGCCCAGAAGATGCTCCAACATGTAATAAGGACATATGCTCCACTATGTTCATAGCAGCCATATTTATAACATCCAGAAGGTGGAAACAACCCAGATATCCCTCAACAGAAGAATGGATACATAAAACATGATACATTTACACAATGGAATTCTACTCAGTTATTAAAAACAACGACTTCATGAACTTCGCAGGCAAATGGATGGCCCTTCAAAATATCATCCTGAGTGAGGCAACTCAGTCACAAAAGAACACACATGGTATGTACTCACTGAAAAGTGGATATTAGCCCAAAATTCGGAATACCCAGGATTCAATTCACAGACTATATGAAGCCTAAGAAAAAGGAAGATCAAAATATGGATGCTTCAGTGCTTAGAAGGGTGATCAAAATACTCACAGAAGAAAATACAGAGACAAAGTGTTGAGCAGAGATTGAAGGAAAGGCCATCCAGAGACTCTCCCACCTGAGGATCCATCCCATACACAGCCACCAAACCCTGATAATATTGTGGATGCCTGGAAGTGCTTGCTGATGGAAGCCTGATATGGCTGTCCCCTAAGAGGGTCTGCCAGAGCCTCACAAATAGAGGCAGATGCTTGCAGCCAACCATTAATTGGACTGAGCACAGGAGCCCCAGATGGAGGAGTTGGAGAAGGGACTGAAGGAGCTGAGAGGGTTTGCAGCCCCCATGGAGGGAGCAACAGTGTCAACAGGCCAGACCACCACCCCCGGAGCTCCCAGGGACTAGACCACCAACCAAAGAATACACATGAAAGGACTCATGGTGCTGGTTGTATACATGGCAAGGGTAGCCTTGTTGAACATCAGTGGGAGGAGAGGCTTTGGGCCTGAGGGTGTTCTATGCTCCAGTGTAGGCCAGGGAGCAAAGAGAGGAGTGGGTGTGTGGGTGGGGAGCATCCTCATAGAGTCAGGGGGATGGGGGGATGATATAGGGGATTTCTGAAGGGGAGACCTGGAAAGGAGAAAACATTTGAATTGTAAATAAAGAAAATATCCAATAAAAAGCAAACAAAAGAAAGAAAGAAAGAAAGAAAGAAAGAAAGAAAGAAAGAAAGAAAGAAAGAAAGAAAGGAGAAAGAAAGAAGAAATATCTCTTCAACTCCTTCTTATCCTTTCCTCCCTCTCTCTCTCTCTCTCTCTCTCTCTCTCTCTCTCTCTCTCTCTCTCTCTCTCTCTCTCTCTCTCTCTCTCTCTCTCTCTCTCTCTCTCTCTCTCTCCTCACTGTTCTACTGTGCTATACACTCTGTCCTCATTTTCCTTTTTAAAATTTGAGACAGGGTCTCACTAAGTTGCTGAGGCAGGCCTTGAACTTGTGATCTTCCTGCCTCTACCTCCCCAGTAGCTAGAATTACAGAGTTTAGCCACTTGCCTAGCTTCATTTCTCATTTTTAAATAGGGATGTCTTTTGTTGAGTTTAGAGTTATTCATATATTTAAGACAGACTCTAAGAGACAGAATGTGCAAATTGTTTTCCCAATCTGTATTATCTTTTAAAAAAGAAAACTTTTTAAAGATTTAATGTGTACAAGTGTTTTGCCAGCATGTATCTGTGTGATTTCACAGGTGTGGTGGTGCACACGGAGGTCAGAAGAGGGATCAGATCCCCTTCATCTGTAGTTATAAGAGACTGTAACCTACCATGTCGGTGCTGGGGACCAAACCTAGGTCTTCTGCAAAAGCAACAGGAGCTGATTCTTGTTGTTGTTGTTGTTGTTGTTGTTGTTTGGAAGGGGGTTAAAAGGGTCCCTCTACTTACTGGCCTTGGACTCACAGAGATCAGCCTGACTCTGTACCATGCCTGGCATAGCAAGAGCTCTTAACCAGGGAGCCATCTCTCCAGCCTTCTGTATTGTCTTTCCATTTGCTTCTTCAGGTAGTGCCATTATGTAACCCAGGCTCTTGCCCTGCTGTACCGGGTTCTGGGATGACAGGCATACACCCTGTACCTGGGCCATTTTACTTTCTTGACAATGGCTGTATTAGTCTGTGAGGGCAGCCATATGATATCATTGGGGAGTGTAAAATTTTTCTTGGCATATATATATATATATATATATATATATATATACATATATATACACACACACATATATATGTATGTATATATACAGACAGACAGACTGACACACACACACACACACACATATGAAACAAGGTTTCATGTAGCCAAGCCAGGCCTCAAAATCACTATATATATATCCAAGAATGGCCTTATCCAAGAATTCTCATATCTCTATCTTGCAAGTGATGTGATTATAGATATGTGGCACCGTACCAGGCTAACATATAAGTTTTTAAGGAACCTAATTCAATCCATAACACTCTGCTCTTGAGACTTCTAAGTTCTCATATATGTCTTTGACAGTCCCCAAATTCTTATTCCACTTCACTATCAAATTATAAATCCAAAATCTTATCAAAATATAGGTAAAAATTTATGAAGTCACAATCCTGTAATTCCAGCATATGATGGGGGCAGGAGAATTGCTTGTGCCTTGGAGTTAGAGACAGGTACAGGCCATATATTGAGACAGCCCCCCACCCCCAAATGTGAAAGTAATAGAAAGTAAAACTACCAAAAACTTCAAAGAAAACAAAAAATAAAAAACCAAACGATTAAATGTCCCAAATCTTGAAAATCTGAAAATCTCCAGAACTTCTTGAATACTACAATGCAGCAAAGAAAAACTTTCATACACATGAAAGTTTTGCATAAATTAAAAATATTTCAATTACCTTCACACTATTGATTTCCTTATGCAATAAACCTTTCTTCCAGGAAAAAAAATAACCTTTAAGATACACTTAAAAGTAACAGTTCTATTAGTCTTTAAGGCACAGATGAGAAATGTCTTGATAAATATTCTAGGGGCTGGAGAGATGACTCAAGAGCAATGGCTGTTTTTCCAGAGACCTGGGTTCAATTCCCACACCCACATGGCAGCTTCTGAGGTCACAAGCCAGCGTGCTCTAGACAAATGGTGCCTAAGGCCACTTTAGTGGACAATCCCAGTTCGATCCTTCAGGAGGTGACAGGTAAAGGTCCCCGGAGGGGGAAGGGAGACTCTACTGTCTGGGAAAGGGGTTCAGCTCGGTGCGGCTAACAGTGCCTTTCTGTGCCCGACGGGGTCTCCACCGCCGATCCGCCTGCACCTACAACCTCTCCAGGGCCGCTCTGGCCTCCTCTCCCCTGGACTACGGGCTCCGTGTGCGAAAAACCGCGTTACGGGTGGACGCTCCGAAATGCGACTCTGCTTCTGTGCCGGGTTATCACGGCTGCCCGGAGCCACCGGCTTCCCACCCCTACGCAGTAAAGTTCACTGCTGGTTGCATGCAACAGGAGGACAGCTGGAAGGACCGGCGAGACCTGGGAGAGGAGCGCCCGCACGTGGGAGGCGGGGCCTCGGTGTGAAGTCAGAGGCTGAGGGCGGAGCTCAGGGGCCCAGAGGGCAGAGCCCGGATGTGGAGAAATAGGCTGAGGGCGGGGCTTGGTGCGCGAGAGGCAGAGCCCAGAGGGGAGCAACAGTTATGAGGGCAGAACTTAGAAACGATGAAGGCGGAGCCCGGGTCTGTAGTAATTGGGCCAAGGGCGGGGCTTAGGAGCACAGAAAGCGGAGTCCAGGTGTAGAGCAATTAGATTGAGGGAGGGGCTTGGAGCGGGACAGGCAGAGTCCTAGTGTGGAGCAACAGGAGGAGGGCAGAAGTTTCCCTACCCCTCCGGGCAGGCGCTGAGCAAAGCGATCTATACCTCCCCAGCGCACCACATTCCCACCCACCCAGCCGAGCTCCGGAAACTCGCGGGGGCTCAGGGGGTCAGAGCTGAAGTCCCTCAGTGGACTTTGGAAGGTGCGGATCCTAGTGTGGGAGGCGGATGGAGCGTTGGCTCCGAGGTTAAGAGCACCTGTTTTTGCAAAGGACCTGGGTTTTGTTCTCAGCACCCACGTGGAGACGCACCTAGGGTGGGAGGGAATGGAAGGCATGATGGGATGTTGCAGAGAGGTAGTGGAAAAACAGAGAAATATGGAGGCCCTGACGTTTGTGGTGAGGCTAGGATGGTTCTGATGGGAAATGATGAAAATTATCTGTATGGGAACAAGAAACAAATAACTATACGTCGATGAGTTGTAAAATCCCTTAAAGTTTCAAACATTGGTGTTAAACTCCTCAAGTATAAATTAAAAGTGAGCTTTCGAATTCAGTCAGGAACTCCTAGTAGGTGGCGCTTTGTGCCCTAGCTATGTGAAAGTGAGACAGATTTGTTGAGCCACAGTTTTTACTTTGGAAATTACCAGCTAGAAGCAGCCGATCATAATCATGTTCTGCTTCGAAGTATGTTCTTTACATCCCTCTAGAATTGATATTTTGTTTTTATTTTTTCGTTTTCATAATTGGAAGGTTTTTTGTTGTTGCTGGTATTGTAAATTGGCAGAGTGCTTGCTCCCCATATGTGAGGTCCTGGATTCAGTTCCAGCACTGAAGAAAAACAAATGTACTTGAAAACTTGTTTTTGAACCTCTATATTGTTTATCTGGGTATGTTTAAATATAAGCTATATAATATAATTGGTATGGAAGAATTATTTCAAAGAAAGAGTAAGTCTGTTTTTTTTTTTTTGTTTTTTTTTTTTTTTTTTTTTTGGTTTGGTTTTTTGGTATTTTGGTTTTTCGAGACAGGGTTTCTCTGTATAGCCCTGGCTGTCCTGGAACTCACTTGGTAGTCCAGGCTGGCCTGGAACTCAGAAATACACCTGCCTCTGTCTCCCAAGTGCTGGGATTAAAGGGTTGTGCCACCACGCCTGGCTCCATTTTCTTTTTTTAACTTGCAAAGAAACCCAATAGCCTATTTTACTTTTGCCTTATTCTAACTTCTTCTTAAACATACATGTCCTAGTTTCCTTTCTGTTGCTGTGATAAAACACTGACCAACATCAGCCTAGGGAAGAAAAGGTGTGTTTGGCTTACATGTCTAGGTCACATCCATGTTTGAATAAAGTCAGGGCAGGAAGGAACCTGAGGGAAGACCCTTGCAGGAAAGATGTTCCAGCCGTGCTCAGTTAGCTTCCTTGTTCAGCCCAGGACCACCTGCCCAGGGAATAGTGCCACTCACAATGGGCTAAGCTCTCCTGTATCAATTAAGATAATGAAGACAAGCTCTCAGATACATGCCCACAGCCCAGCTTTATACAGCTAATTACTCAGTTGAGAACTTTTTTTTTTTTTTTTAGGTCCTCTAGGCAGTGTTGGGTTCACAGTTAATAATTATTGTCTAGAAAAATAATCCTTTTTTTTCATTGTGTCAAATGTGGGTGTTTCAGGCTTGACTGGTCCATTAAGAATGTTGCATCATTAGACATGTTAGAGCTCACTTTTAATCCTGGCACACATGAGGCAAAGGAAAAGGGATTTCTATGAGTTTGAGGCCAGCCTGGGCTGCATAGGAAGTTTCACTACAACCTGGAGTACATAGAGAGACCCTGTATCAAAGAAAGAATGAATGAAAAAATGAAAGAAAGAATGAATGAATGAATGAAAGAGCAGTGATTTGAAAAAACATGGTACCCATAGGCTCATAGGGAGTAAGCAGCACTATTAGGAAGTGTGGCCTTGTTGGAGGAAATGTGTCACTGGGGACAGGCTCTGAGGTTTAAGATGCTCAAAGCCAGGCCTAGCGTGGTACTCTTCTCCCCTGGCCTGCTGATGCAGATTTAGAACTCTTGGCTTCTTCTCCAGCATCATGTCTGTCTGTGTACCACCATGCTTCCTGCCATGATGATAATGGATTAAACCTCTGAACTGTAAGCCAGTCCCAATGAAATGTTTTCCTTTATAAGAGTTGCCATGGTCATGGTGTCTGTTCACGATAAAAGAAACCCTAAGACAGAAGACTAGAAGGAAGGAAGGAAGAAAGGAAGGAAGGAAGGAAGGGAGGGAGGGAGGGAGGGAGGGAGGGAGGGAGGGAGGGAGGGAGGGAGGGAGGGAGGGAGGGAGGAAATAAGGAAAGGAAGGAAATTACAAGACTAGCACATTCCTTCCTTCAATGGCATTTTGAATCTAAAACTAGTCGTCATTTATATAAAAAATTTCTATAACATTTCAATATCTAACTCTAAGATTTTCTTTTAAGCCACTTTGCAATGTCTTGTATTTTGAAATATTATAGGAATACATGTCAATTTGAAATAAACCATTTTGATTATCACCCATATAAAATCAGAATATTTTATGCTGTGCCTGATGGCATGTGCCTTTAGTCCCATCATTCAAGAGGAGAATAAGGCACACAGATCTCTGTGAATTCTGAGCTACATAGCAAATTTCAGGCCAGCCAGGGCTGAAGAGTGAGACCCTGTGTCAGAAAAACAAAACACGCTCATTTAATCATATACCACTTGTTTCTCTTTATGGGAAGTGTAGTTATTGCAGGGATTTTTCCTGTTTTACTGAAAAAAAAAAGTTGACTCTCAACCACTAAATTGTTTTATGGCAAGTTTTATTGTAAAAAGCCAGTATTAAAGTGTAGTCCTGGAATGCTAGCACCCCAGAAGCAGAAGCAGGAAGATCACAGCAAGTTCAAAGCCAATCCCAGCAAGTCTCAAGTCAGCCAGAGTTACATAGAAACAAACAAGAGTCTCTAGTGTTATAACAGGGTGTTATTCTATGGCCTAATAAATATCAAGTTGAATAAAATGTAATTAGAATGTTTAGAGTGGCAGGAGCCCACTTAATGAAGGTATATAACTTTGTAACCAAAATACTAACACAAACTAAGTGGTACTTGGGAGATTGCTGGGAGATCCCCTAGAGTAAGAGCTGCTGGCTGCTCCAGCAGAGAGTGAAATCACACAAGATGATTGGATAGTAACAGAGCCTGCTGGCCACACCAAGCCAGAGAAAATGGTTCACTCCGAGTACCTTAGGTGCAAACTGAGTGGGGAGCCCTAAGGCTGAACGTGAGTGCTGGGAACTGGAGCTGGGTTCAACTGGAAGTGGGTAAGCTTTGCTGGATTCCCTGAGGAGAAGGATGAGGGCATGCATGCCTGTTGGCGCAGTAACCAAGCTGATGGTTTTCTGTTTCTCACTGAAGGCTGGATGTCTGTTTCATCTCCTTTTATCTAGGGATCATCACTTATGAATCAACACAGCTTTGATGTAACGACAGTTCTCTGTTTACAGTAATGCCATTATGAAATATACACGTTTCAGGGCTACAGAGTGGTTCAAGGGTTAAGAAACCTGGCTGCTCTTCCAGAGGATCCGTGTTCAATTCCCAGCACTCACATGGCAGCTCAGAGATGTCTATATCTGCAGTTCCAGGGGAGCTGACACCCTCACACAGACAAAACATCATAGCATATGGAATAAAAATAAACAAGTTTTTAAAGAAAAAACTCAGCAAAGTGGTCATGGTTCACGACTTTAATCCAAGCACTCAAGAGACAGAGTCTGGCAGATCTCTGAGTTAGAGGCCAGCCTGGTCTACATAACTGTTCCAGAACAGCCAGAGCTACATAAAGACGCCCTTTCTCAATAAATTAATTAATTAATTAATTAATTAATTAAAAACCAACAATCAAATCCTTGAAAATACACATTTCAGAACAAAATAGGCTATGTGTGTCCTTTGTAGATTGCTATTTTTACTGTTTCAGTTTAGACCCTGTACTTTCAGTGACTTTTCATAGATGGTATATGTGTGGTGTAGACTGGGAAGACCATAGAGTTAGAAACCATATAGAAATCTCTTTCCAGTATTCCCTGTCTCCATCAAAGAAAGACTTCAGAGACCAGATAAAGTTCGCAATTTGGGTGAAGACTGTTACAGGACAAAGGATCCCACCCCAGGGGTGGATCAGGTTTGTTTTTGGTGGGGAACTATGTTTCAAGCCGAGGCTTCTTCATGGAACATTGGCTGTCCTGGAAAATTTCTGTAGACCAGGCTGGCCTTGAATGTATAGAGACATGCACGCTTCTGTCTCCCAAGTATTGGGATCAAAACTCCCTCTGCCCTGCCTGTTTCAAGTTTCCTGAAGGAGTTGCATCTTGGGATTTTGGGAAGCTCAACTTATGGGAAAATGTTAATGGGGAAAATTGTGAGTTAAGTGAGGAAAGATGGGAAATCCAAGGATGGGTTTGGGATTTTCCAGAATAGGGTTTAGTTCCCTTTTCTACACTGATGGGTTCAGGATGCTGATGTGCCTCGGTGTCAGGTGCATGATGGGAACTGCAAATTGTAAAGGCAAAGAATTTTAATAAAGCAGAGAAGGATTGTCAGTCACCTTGGTCAGCCTTGCTGGTCCTAGCAGGTCTGAGCAGTGGAACTGTAATATACTAACTACACCAGCTTCTGGTTTAACTGTAATATGCTAACTACACAAGCCTCTGGTCTAACTGTAATATGCAAACTACCACAGCCTCTCGTCTAACAATAATATGCTAACTACCACAGCCTCTGATCTACCTATAAAATGCTAACTACACCAGCCTTTTGTCTAACTATAGTATACTAACTGCACCAGCCTCTGGTCTAACTGTGATATGCTAACTACATCAACCTCTGTTCTAACTGTAATATAGTAACTTCACAAGCCTCTGGATGACTTACAGTTCGTCACTTGTTTTAACCAGCATCAATCTATCTCATGTCAGTTTGGTATTTTGATTTCAATGAACATACAGTAACATTGCTCCCAATGTCAGAGGGTGACATAAACTCTCAGAAGGCAGAGCTGAGTAAGCAGATTCCTTGTAGACAAAGCATGTCTGGTGCCAGAGTGTATAGGTTTCAGGCTATTACTGCTTGAGAGTTAGAGCATGCAAACTTTGAACCCAGATCTGACTTTGATGTTGAGAGGGAAAAGAATTTTCAAAGCAGGCAGATTTTAAATCAGGACAAATATCAAGGAAAGCTACTGCACAATGGTTTTGACAGGCTCCTCTTATATCCTAGTGTGTGAGCTGCAGTAAACATAGCATTGAGGTATGTTTGCATCAGCAAGATCTGCTGCAGACCTTGCTTTATTCCCAAGGACCCCATACAGTGTGAATGGCATATCCTTGGGGGAGCACTGCAGAGAGTATTGATCTGTGTAAGCAAGCAGAAGATTGTACTCACTTTTCTGTACTTGAAAGCATGTTTGTGTCCTAATCAGGGAGCGGAGATCATATTTTGGCAAAGTTGTTTGACCAAACACAAGATAGATAATAAAGAGTCATTTGCAGAGTCGTTTTTTAAATAGTTGTTCCTCATTGCAAAGGAATAGATATCTACAGTAGAACATTTTCATTACATGGAGTAAAACTGCACAAAAATGTACAGTTAAGGGTGAATACTGCTGAGCCATCTCCTCTGAGTCTGTTTCATATTTTTGTAATTTATTTGTGGTTTTCATGTTTCTGGTGTTTTCTCGCTGTATGTGTTTATACACAGAGTCCAGAAGAGCTCAACAGCTCCTCAAGGGCTGGATTTGAGACAGTTGTGAGTGAGCAGGTGGGTGCTGGGAACTGAACCAGGATCCTCCAGAAGAGCAGCAAGCGCCCTTAACTGCTAGGCCATCTCAGCAGCCCAGTTTTCTTTCATTTCATTTTTGTTGTTTCGTCCTGGATGCTGGGATTAGAGGCAGAGGTCACGATGTCCTGCTTTAAAATAAGCTCTTTTACAAGACATGTAATTGTCCCTTTTTGAGGTTTCATCTTGCTCTTTGTTTCTAAAGATTTATTTGCTTTTATCTCATGTGTGTGGCCTGAGTGTATGTTTGTTTGCCTTGTGCATTGGACCTGGAGCTCACTGACTGACTAGGTTGTCTGACCATATCTCTGCCTCCCAATCCTGGGACTCCACTCATTGCTGCCACGCCTGGCTTCTCACACAAATGCTAAGGATCCAAACTCAAGTCCTCATGCTTGCATAGCAAGCTCTTTATCCACCCAGGGCCAGTAGTGTGCTGGATTTTCAGGCCCAGTAATGATCACTGCCCAGGTCACTACTTAGCCTCAATGAAACTCATGATGGAAAATTCCAAAAGGATGAGGGACTGATTGTATTGTAGAGACTCCAAGCATCTAGAGCATGTCGATCATAACTGTAACAGCATGTCTACTCTTCTAGGCCCACTTTGCTCTTCCAAAGGCTGCATTGCCTTTACTGAAGGCCAGCTACATCGATGGCACACCACATGAGCATGATGAGTTGTCCTGTGAAGGAACGAGCCATCTGCAATACAACCGCTGTTTGGAAACTTCATCTTCTTACTGAGCTTGGCTGTCTGCTACATGCTCCCTGTGGAATGGAACATCCACAAACATTTTAAAGGAACAGCTTTGTATCCCAGCAATGGTACCCATCCCTGGGTCTCTTAAGCTGCCAGGCCTCAGTGCTGTTTTGCACAGATGATGCTATTAATAGCATTGCAGTCTTTGGTTTCAATGGAAAGGTTCTCAGGGACTTATCCTGGGAATAGAGACGTCAGCAGGTTTCCAGATGTTTCTTGATTATTGAAATATCCTGACAGATTTTTGGGTTTCAGGTCCTTCAGTCCAACAATCCAGATACTCTTTCTGGTCCATTAGGCATTGGGTATAGCCAGGGTCTTAAATATTAGACACCTCTAGTAGTCTAATAGAGTGTTAATGGCATTGGCAACACAGGGTATGAGAAATAGCTTCAATTTAAGTTATTTTGGGACATCAGAACACAGTTGTGCCATTGATGCTTTCTGTAAAAATATCCTTCGTGTCTTCCAGCTCCTGGCACTACTGACTTTGGATTTGTGGGCAGTATTTGGATCAATAGCAGTATTGTTGCAGATTGAAAACTCAGGGAGACACACACACATGTACCCCAGGTTAGCTTCAGACTTCTGTGTTCCTGAGGATTGCTTTAACTTGTGATCTCCCTGGCCCTGCCTCCCCAGGGCTGGATTTGTAGGAATGCACAGCCATGCCTGGTTCATGTGTGCTAAGGACCAATCCCAGGGCTCTATGCATGCTGGGTAAGCATGTTGCCACTAGGCTATATCCCCGGTTCCTTAGCTTAGCATTTTCAAGTGCATTCTTTAAAAATGGTTTTAAAATGGGAGGGAGGTGTTGGAGAGTTGGCTCTACAGTTAAGATCACTTGTGGCTCTTGCACAGGAACCAGGTTTGGTTTCCAGAACCTGGGGATCAGATGGCAGCTACCCATAATTCCAGTTCCAAGGGTTCCAGCACCCTCTTCTGACTTGTGAGGGTAGCAGTCTTCCAAGTGGTACACAGACATACATGCAGCCAAAACACTTCTACACAGAAAATAAATCTACAGATGGTTTTAAGTGTTTGATAACACGTATCTGTGTATAGGTTGAAAAGCATTGCTTTGTTCTGGTTTTGTTTATATTTTCCCATGCTTATAGACTATTTACATATTACTCATCAATTGTGTATTTTTCTTCGTTGTCTCGGGGAGGGGAAGGTCTTAGCATTTTACTGAGTTTTATGAGATCTCCATCCTCACTGTATGACAATAGAGATTTTTCAGTCACAATTGCTATGAATTTTGATATTGATTGCATTTTAATTGCATGCCTTTTGGGGTTTTGGAGTTATTGGGTTTTTTGTTTGTTTGTTTTCTTTTTAATTTTCAAGACAGGGTCTTCCTTTGTAGCTCTTGCTGCCCTGAAACTCACTCTGTACAACAGGCTGGCCTCAAAGTCTGACTTTCCTACATCGGCTGGGACTAAGGATGTTTGCCACCATCCTGGATTAGGATACACGTCTTTAGACATCTTTAGGATACCTGTCTTTAGATACACGTCAATTTTAAATTTCTAAGCAGCACCAAATATACCACTCTCTCTTCTTTGTAATTTCTGATCCATTTTTCTTCTTTAGATGCTCTTTTTTTTATTAGATATCCTCTTTATATACATTTCAAATGCTATCTCAAAAGTTTCCTATACTCTCCCTCCGCCCTGCTCCCCTACCCACCCACTCCCGCTTCTTGGCCCAAGCATTCCCCTGTACTGGGGTATATAACGTTTGCAATATTAAATGGCCTCTCTTTCCAGTGATGGCTGACTAGGCCATCTTCTGATACATATGCAGCTAGAGATACAAGCTCTGGGCGTACTGGTTAGTTCATATTTTTTTTCTACCTATAGGCTTGCAGATCCCTTCAGCTCCTTGGGTGCTTTCTCTAGCTTCTCCATTGGGGGCCCTGTGTTCCATCTTATAGATAACTGTGAGCATCCACTTCTGTATTTGTCATGCACTGGCATAGCCTCATACGAGACAGCTATAACAGGGTCCCTTCAGCAAAATCTTTCTGGCATATGCAATAGTGTCTGGGTTTGGTGGCTGGTTATGGGATGGATCCCCGGATGCAGTATTCTCTGGATAATCCATCCTTTCATCTTAGCTCCAAACTTTGTCTCTGTAACTCCTTTCATTGGTATTTTGTTCCCTATTCTGAGGAATGAAGTATCAACCCATTGGTCTTCCCTCTTCTTGATTTTCTTGTGTTTTGCAAATTGTATCTTGGGTGTTCTATGTTTCTGGGCTAATATCCACTTACCAGTGAGTGCATATCTAATGACTTCTTTTGTGATTGGGTTACCTCACTAAGGATGATATCCTCCAGATACATCCATTTGTCCAAGAATTTCATAAATCCATTTTTTTAATAGCTGAGTAGTACTCCATTGTGTAGATGTACCACATTTTCTGTATCCATTCTTCTGTTGAGGGACATCTGGGTTCTTTCCAGCTTCTGGCTATTATAAATAAGGCTGCTATGAACATAGTGGAGCATGTGTTCTTATTACCAGTTGGAACATCTTGTGAGTATATGCCCAGGAGAGGTATTGCTGGACCTTCCTACTAGTATTATGTCCAATTTTCTGAGGAAACTCCAGACTGATTTCTGGAGTGGTTGTACAAGCTTGCAATTCCACCAGCAGTGGGGGAGTGTTCCTCTTTCTCCACATTCTTGCCAGCATCTGCTGTCACCTGAATTTTTGATCTTAGCCATTCTGACTGGTGTGAGGTGGAATCTCAGGGTTGCTTTGATTTGCATTGCCCTGATGATTAAAGATGTTGAACATTTTTTCAGGTGCTTCTCAGCATTCAGTATTCCTCAGTTGAGAATTCTTTGTTTACCTCTGAACCCCATTTTAATGGGGTTATTTGAATTTCTGGAGTCCAGCTTCTTGCGCTCTTTGTATATATTGGATATTAGTCCACTATCAGATTTAGGATTGGTAAAGATCCTTTCCAATCTGTTGGTGACCTTTTGGTCTTATTGACAGTGTCTTTTGCCTTACAGAAGCTTTGCAATTTTATAAGGTCCCATTTGTGAATTCTTGATCTTACAGCACAAGCCATTGCTATTCTGTTTAGGAATTTTTGCCCTGTGCCCATATCTTCGAGGCTTTTCCCTACTTTCTCCTCTATTAATTTCAGTGTCTCTGGTCTTATGTGGAGGTCTTTGATCCACTTAGACTTGAGCTTTGTACAAGGAGATAAGAATGGATCAATTCGCATTCTTCTACATGATAACCGCCAGTTGTGCCAGCACCATTTGTTGAAAATGCTGTCTTTTTTTCCACTGGATGTGTTTAGCTCCCTTGTCAAAGATCAAGTGACCATAGGTGTGTGGGTTCATTTCTAGGTCTTTAATTCTATTCCATTGATCTACCTGTCTGTCATTGTACCAGTACCATGCAGATTTTATCACAATTGCTCTGTAGTACATCATTAGTTCAGGCATGGTGATTCCCCCAGAGGTTCTTTTATTGTTGAGAATAGTTTTTGCTATCCTAGGTTTTTTATTTTTCCAGATGAATTTGCAAATTGCCCTTTCTATCTCAGTGAAGAATTGAGTTGGAATTTTGATGGGGATTGCATTGAATCTGTAGATTGCTTTTGGCAGGATAGCCATTTTTACTATATTAATCCTGCCGATCTATGAGCATGGGAGATCTTTCCATCTTCTGAGATCTTCTTCAATTTCTTCTTTCAGAGACTTGATGTTCTTATCATACAGATCTTTCACTTCCTTAGTTAGAGTCATACCAAGGTATTTTATATTATTTGTGATTATTGTGAAGGGTGTTGTTTCCCTACTTTCTTTCTCAGTCCTTTTATCCTTTGTGTAGAGAAAGGCCATTGATTTATTTGAGTTAATTATATATCCAGCTACTGCACTGAAGCTGTTTATCAGGTTTAGGAGTTCTCTGGTGGAATTTTTGGGGTCACTTATATATACTATCATATCATCTGCAAAGAGTGATATTTTGACTTCTTCCTTTCCAATTTGTATCCCCTTGATATCCTTTTCTTGTTGAATTGTTCTGGCTAGAACTTCAAGTACTACATTAAATAGGTAGGGAGAAAATGGGCATCCTTGTCTAGTCCCTGATTTTAGTGGGATTGCTTCGAGTTTCTCTCCATTTAGTTTAATGTTGGCTACTGATTTGCTGTAGATTGCTTTTATTATGTTTATGTATGGGCCTTGAATTCCTGATCTTCCCAAAACTCTTATCATGAAGAGGTGTTGGATTTTGTCAAATGCTTTCTCTGAATATCTATGCTCCAAATACAAGGGCAGCCACATTTATTAAAGAAACTTTAGTAAAGCTCAAAGCGCACATTGCAACTCACACAATAATAGTGGGAGACTTCAACACCCCACTCTTACCAATGGACAGATCCTGGAAACAGAAACTAAACAGAGACACATGGACACTAACAGAAGTTATGAAACAAATGGATCTAATTGATATCTACAGAACATTTTATCCTAAAACAAAAGGGTATACCTTCTTCTCAATGCTACATGGTACCTCCTCCAAAATTGACCATATAATTGGTCACAAAACAGGACTCAACAGATTCAAAATTATTGAAATTATCCCATGCATCCTATCTGATCACCACGGACTAAGGCTGATCTTCAATAACAACATAAAAGATAGAAAGCCAACATTCACGTGGAAACTGAACAACACTCTTCTCAATGATTCCTTGGTCAAGGATGAAATAAAGCTTTAGATACTCTTGTGTTTTGTCTTTGTAATTTTCTCATTTTTAGCTCAAAACTCTCTGCAATGTTTGCTTTTTTGTGTAGACACACATTTATTCTGTGGTTTCTTCATAATTGACTGGTTTCTAAATAAATTAAGATGCTCAGCCTTTTTAATTATAATTCATTTTTATTGTGTGAGCATTGGTTTGTGTTTTGCCTGCATGTATGTCTTTGAGAGGGTGTCAGATCTCCTGGGACTAGAGGTACAGAGAGCTGTGACATGTGGGTGCTGGGAATTGAACCAATGTCCTCTGGAAAAACAGTCACTGTTCTTAATTGCTGAGCCATCTCTCTAGAGACTGCGCCTCCCCCCAAATTTGTAGCCTTACTTCGTTTAGTTATTAAGTGCTTATATATTAGATGGTATGTCTATTGATACATTGTATTTTTTTCTTGATAAAACTTAGTTTGTAGTTTTTATTAATTATCAGTTTGACAATGAAAAAACTTCTTTTGATATGTATGCATTACCGTTTCAAACTCTGTTTTTCTTCCTTTTGCAGGTGCTGATGACTGAACACTTAGACTCACACATCATATGTTGGTAAGCTCTCCCATCTACCACCTAGCTTCAGGTTTGTCAGCCATCTCTCCACATACACATTAAGCATTTGAAAATAGACACTACTGATATTGGATGATAGCAAGGTTCAGAAGACCTTCGAGAGGATTTCGAGGATCTTCTGTCCTCAAGGAATCAATTACAGATTTATACTTGCAGAAAAGGCAAGAATGACTGATTAGGAAAAAAGATACTCCCAAGGGAGAAGTTGGGCAGGAGGAAAGAGATAAGATGGAAAACCACTCTGCCATAAAGGACCTGGGCTCTTCCAGCTCACGGCCACCCATCATGGCTTCTCTTAATGGGGCCCTGGGTGCAACTTGGATCCTTACACTTATTAGCAAGTACTTGGTCAACTGAGCCATTCCCCTAACTCTGTGTTGTCCTTTCTATACATCCTCAATCTGCTATAGACAAAAGAGAATTGAGACGTTTTCTCGCCCTAAATCTGGTCCAGTTTTCTAGCCCTAAATCTGGTACAAAGTATGAAGATACTGTTTCCTTTTCCAGTGTGTGTATCAGTCTGTGGTAGGGGTCAAGAGTGGACCTGCCTGACTTCCCATTTTCAGTAATGCAGAGTAGCCTCAAAGACAAGTAGCCCCTTGTATGTCAATACATTTCTCCATTGATCCTACTTTACAGCTCAGCTGGACACAGCTCAACTGAGCTGCACATATATTCTCCCTCTACAACCCACTCTAAAGGAGTGGATGCTCTCTGGAACATTCTAACTCCACTGCAGAGGCCCAGAACAGAGTAACAATCACTGGTGTGGACAATGTATCTAAGGCTTAAGCTGGTGAGTCACACCTTCAACACCTGCTTCTCAGGTCACCTCACAAACCAGGTTTTATTACTATGCCATAAAAGAAACAGGAGACATCAGATCTTGTAAAATGTTTAAATAACTTTAAACTTTATTAAGTAAAAATTGCATAAACACAACCATAAAATAATGAGTAGAAAAGTTAAATACAAATAATCACTTGAAATTAGATTATTACATAACTGGTGGTTTCAACCATAAATACTAAATACCCAATTTTCCACAGTGGGAATATTAATCTAATGGGAAAAAAATTCAATTTCGTCTTAACATATGCCAAAACTTTTTAAGAAAAAAAATTAAAATTAATTGGAACTTTTCAAAAAAAAAAAAAAAACCAATTCAGTACAGCAATAGATGGGGTTTGTATTCAATGAGACCTGAGATAGAAATGGACTTTTGGAGAGGCCCATTGGTCATGCAAACTTTATCTGCCTCAGTATAGGGTATCACCAGGGCCAAGAAGTGGGAGTGGGTGGGTGGGGGAGTGGTTGGGGGACTTTTGTGATAGCATTGGAAATGTAAATGAAATAAATACCTAATTAAAAAAAAACAAAAGGAAAAAAAAAAAGAAATGGACTTTTGCCATTATAGTTACTTCAAATCAACTTCCAAAACTAAGGCAGGTCTGGGAAAGGATGAGTCTTTAAATGACCATGGTGCTTTTCTTACTGGTCTGGAGTCCAGTCAGTAGTTTGGCTGCAGTTCTACATCCTGTAGAGGTCCAGCAGAGTATGGTTGTGCAGAATAGCAGCAGTCTGTGCAACTTATTTTCATTTCTCATATTATTTTCAAGCTTTTAAAAAATATGAAAACATAACAAAAACAACAACAAAAAACCCCACACCACTATCCCCTGCTTCAATTTAACAGCACACAACTCTGTCATTAGAGATGCTAGTGAAGGGCTTCTGCCTCTTCCTGCTGATGTCCCTCCTGGTCTTCAACAGGAAATGGCACCGTGATGAGCATTCCTTTCAGAAATAGTTCAAAAAAGGACTATAGGATTGGAATTTGACAATGGCCAAGGTTTGCAAATGAAGAAAGGAAAACAGTCAGTGGGTTAGGGCCAGGCAGATAAAACCAAACAAAAAAACAAAAATACAAAAAACAAACAAACAGACAGACAGACAGAAAAAAACAACAAACAACAAAATCATAACCACAAACAAAGAACAAACAACAAAATAAAAAACACAAACAAAATACAAAACTGAAAACACAAAAATCCAGTACAGTGTTTGTACTGCCCTGCCCCAACCTTCATGAGATCAAGGCCTAAATTATTTATTTAAGGTCTCTGTCACCGGGCGTGGTGGCACATGCCTTTAATCCCACCACTTGGGAGGCAGAGGCAGGCAGATCTCTGAGTTTGAAGCCAGCCTGGCCTATAGAGTGAATTCCAGGACAGCCAAGGCTACACAGAGAAACCCTGTCTTAGAAAACAAAACAAAACAAAACAAAACAAAACCAAAAAAATATCTCTGTCTACTTACTATATGAGCCTATTTCCAAGCTTCCTTTTTATATAATTCTCAAGGCCTAAATTTCTACTGTCTGAGATAGGCTAGGCACTCTATCCCCTTACTTCAGTCTAATTTTTTAAGATCTAATGCCTCAATATTTTGATATCTGTAATTAAATTCCCTTCTGCTTACTGTATAAGCCTTTTCTTAAGCTTCTAATCTGTCATGCCAGGAATCCCAGAATTCATGTGAAGCCCACTTTTAAAAAAAAAATGAGTATATCCTAGCAGGACCTTTTCAAATCTTCTAAAGCATTTTTTCACTCAATCTCTCTTCTCTGGAGCTTAATATTTCTGTATACTTAAATGATTACCATTATACTCCCTTCTGTCCCTAAAAACAATTAAATCAAATTTCCTTATCTCTCTCTTTTCTCTGCTTTTTGGAGGCCAGCAGCCTTTTACTGTCTGCCTCTGCCTTTCTTCAAGTAGCCTATCTTTGCACAGCAAGGTCTCCCAGCGCCTGTGAGCAGCTCTTTCAAATCAGTCCAAACCCCAGGAAGAATTCCCGACAAAATTTGTATTCCCTTCTATCTTTAAGAACAACTAAACCAAACTTTAAGATACTATTCTTTGATTACCAGCTTGTAAGAAGCAGGCAGCTTTAGCTTTAACCTGGCTCTCTGCCTCAGGACAGCCATCCTCACTCATTTCAGAGCAGGGGATCCCTGTGAGCTGAGCCTGCCCCTGTGTTCCTTTGTTTAAGTTTCCACTTAAGCTGAAGCCACCAAGTGACTCACTTCACTCCTCTTGCTGAGAAACCAATTTTCCCTCTGCCTAGACTTATATCACTGTGTGTACCTGATCAATCCAAGAATTCCTAAATTAATAGAGGATTCTCGCCTTCCGAGACAGCTGTGTCTTTTTGTTTTTATTTTTTAATTTTCATACAATGTATTTTGATCAGGTTTTCCCCTTCTCCACTTTCTCCAAACATGGAGTCCTGATGAGACTGACATATACTTGAGAGGGTGAGGGGTCCTTTAGTGACTAACTCTAGGCATGAGATCTAGGCTAAATCACAGCAACTAGGTTCAAGGCTCAGGAAACCTCAGAAAAAGACAGGCTGGAGTTGCAGTACCAATTTATAGTGAAGCCTGAAAGCTGGGGATGGGATCAGAAGTCTGAGACCATGCTATATACTCAAGTCAGGTGGCTATGGGTGATGGAGCAGCAGATTCAGACCCCAGTGCAGGTGAACAGAACTTAGACTCCTGTGCAAGCTTCTCCACTCTTTCCATATCCACTCCATCCAAGGATGTTGCCTGTGTAGTGGGCACCATCCTACTCCTTCCTGAGTCATGTTCCAGTTGTTTCTGGAAATTCCCTCACAGACTCATGGGGACCAGTTCAAGTGTGTTTCAAACTACTTAAAGTGACAAACAGATTTAACCATCACAGGGGGTACCATCCCAAAAGAAGCTTCTAAGGTAACAGATTTGATTAGCTGGGGTTTAAGCAGAAGACAGGATTTCTTTCTATTTAGAAAACAAGAGAATGGGGTTAAAATAAGAAAAATAGAGGAGAGGTTGTGTGCAGATTGTACATAGTTAAGTCTGTTTGAACTGAAAGAACCTAGTGGGGAAACCCCCACCCAATTCCTGATTTGGTGTGCACCCAAAAAATCACGAAGAACCATCTCTTGATGTAATTACATGAGGACGTTTAATTACGGAGCTCCGGACCTACATGCATCCCACACAGGAGATAACAGATGTCGGCCATGAGACTTGAAAGCTAGGGGGTTTTATGGGGTAAGGGGCTTAGGGGTATGGAATTCAGCATAGTGACACACTATTGGCTTATTTAAAGATTAACAGAAAGATTACAGGGCATCAGGACTTTGTTCCTGTGGGCTGGAGGCTTATCTTTGTTCACATAGCAACCAGTTGATGTATGACTTTACCGGGTGTCAAGGGGCAGTAGACAGAGTGGAGGTTCCGGCCAGGTGGTGTTGACCCAGACAAGATAGCCCTGCTTGTACAATCAAGTTGTTCTTAGGAATGTCTTAACAACAGCCCTGTCTGTTCTGCTTTGTTCTCGGCCCCAGGCCACAGGTTCATAGACAAAGCTTTTACATGAATCACAAGATACAAAATCTCATTTTCTTTCAGAACAACTCAGCTTTCATCCTACTCTAAACCACTGCACTCAGCCAGCCTTATCATCAGATACAAAGAGTCTGTGATAAAAATGTAACATATGTACACAGTTTAGTCACACTATCACAGCACAGTGGATTTAGAAGAAGCTTATCGTGCCAAACAGCAGTTCTCATGGAGGCAACACATATGTAGGGACTTCTTTCATGTCACATGCACTCATGGATTCACACTGCTGTGCTCCCTTGGAAAAATTCCAAAAACTCTACAGCTTTATTCTTTGGACTCTGGCGGGGGGCATAATTTGGCTTCCACATGTAAGAGGCTTAACAAGTAGTTATTTAAGAAGTTCTGAAGAACCACAATTAATAAATTAATGAATTATCTGATGATTATAAAATAATAAAAATATAAAATATAAAACTACAGATGTGCTAGCTATTGGATAACTTTAGGGAAGAGTTTAGACAAAACAAACATTAAAAGACTTGGTCTTTATTGATTAAAAGAAAAAGGAACGTCTCACAATTGGATATTTAACCTCCTACTTACCTCAAATTGAAGTGAATGCAAATCAGAGCACAGGATGAAGACGCCTATGATGTCATGAACTGCATGGTCAACAGCTTTGTGAAATCTGGAGCACAACCTCCAGGCCAGAATACAAACCCCAAAAGAATGCCTTGACCTCCCTAATGATGACTCTCAGGGTGTTTCCCAAAATACACAACACGGGCTTCAAATTACTGGCAGGTGGGAAAGAAAAATGTGAATTCATGAGGCAGAGGGTCCAGTGTCCAGTGCCTCCTAATTTGCTGTGTGACACACATTTGATCTTTCTGAACTTTCATTTACAAAGTAAACTGTCCCAAGCTAATGTCTCGCCAGCAAGAACACACTTGGACAACTGGATTCTTCTGCAGCAAAGCTTTATTGCTTCATCAGGAGGAAGACCCCGAACCCCAGAAAATGGTGCTGCTTATATACACCTTAGTGTGGCGTGTCAGCACCTGATTTGTTGCTCGCCCATCGCCTCATTGCTACGCCCCTGGACGGGCAGTGACTTGGCACGAATTCACTCTTGCACCTGTGCACATTGCTTGTTTACCACTTAGGCGCAGTGAAAGCCGGCGCCATCTTGTAATGGCGACTGCTCACGGCTCTCAACATCTCCTCCTTTTTGTTTTATTAAAGCAAAAGTTTGTTTTACTAAAGCAAGGCTAGTCTAGGCCTGAGTTGTTGATCTGCATATCAGCTGTGGCTCCTGTTCTAGGTCATTCCTCTAATGCTACGGCCTTACCCGTCATAGGGAAACCTTATCTCCACCAGGTCCCATGTCTTAGGTTGGTCTGTCTCTGGATACCACAGTACTTATGCTATGGTTAGAATTGGCCTACGGCGAACTCTATATCAGAGGCTAGCCAAAGCAAAATGTGATGAGGATCCAAGACCACCCTACCACGTGCAATGAGGAGACCTCAGTGGTGTGCAAGGGCTGATCATGATGTTCCTAAACTTATCACCACAACATTAATTATTTCAACATAGATAACCAGATTTCGGGGGAGGCCCCTTGTTCAATGGCCGAAAGCAATGATGACCTTGTCATGTTTTTGTTGGGCTCTGAGCTTGCAGACCAACCAGAGCATGAACACAAGCCCACAGCAGATGGCAGCACCAAATAAAACTACCCCCACCCATTCCTTAAAACAAGAAAATGCAGATGAAATCCAGGAGTAGAGGCCCTCTGTCAATGACAGGTCCACTCGAGTCGAGTTGATCCTTAAAACTGCCGCCCTCAGGGCCTCAAGAGTCTCATCGAACCCTTCAGACCAATTTCCTGCAAGATACAAGGAAATCTGTCTAGACAGATTAGCTGCACGAGTAAAATTTTCATATTGAACACTGGTAATACACAAAGCACCCAATTTTCTTTCACAACCCAACTGGGCCAACTGGTATAGGACGCCTATCTGTTCCTCAACCAGATCAAGGTGCTGGTTCAAAATCATCAGCCCTCCCTTCAACTGGGCACTAGCAGAAGTTTGGACATTGATGGCATCAGTCACTTCGACTGAAAGCTGATTTAATTTTGTGCCTGTTTGGACCGTACCAGCCATAGCGAACCCTGCAGCTGTAGCAGCAACTGCACTGGCTGAAATTGCTTTGATCACAGCAGCAGTAATGCCAAAATCTCTTTTTTGTCGAAACAGGGATAAGGTGGAGGGTGTTTCCACCGGAACAGGGATCCAACGTGGGATCCGGGCCACCATGATGCGGGTGTCCTTTGTTGCATCCCAACATTGAGAAATCCAACAGGAATCATTTACACAGTTTTCAAATGAATCATTAGACAAAATAAACAAAAGGGGAGGATAGACACATACTGGAGTCGATATATAGATGGTTTGATTAATCTGTGTCTTATTTAAACTAGAGATCTCTTCAGTATGAATTACATATCTCGTTGGTTGTCCATCTACCCCAATCCTGGTATAATTGGAGACACCAGTGTAAATGGCCTTTCCTACGGCACCTCCTTTTAAGAAAACAAGGGGATTAAGATCTGTACAGCTTCCATTAATCCCACAAAGTAGCCATTAGTGGTAAGGGCTCATTCTGTGGTCCTGCAAAAAGAGGCCCGTTCTCATTACAAACTCTTCTTCAGTCCGAAACAACATATTGGGGGAGAAGGTAAAATATTTGTGATCATCAATCCATCTGGCTACAGACGACTGGCAGTCTGACCATGGTGGCAACTCCCCTTCATCCTCTCCACCACAATGGGGAGCAATTCTGGGTTGACAAGGACGCTCCGTCTCATTCCAATTGGGAGACGGGAATGTACCGTTTAGCCAGACTGTCGATTGCCACCAAAACCATGTAACATGAATAATACTATTATTTCCTTTTCCTCGGGTTTGGGTGAGATTTACAGTCCCACTATCCTTAAATGATCCTAACATACGAATACTGAGCTGAATACAGTCCCCCTTTTGCGATAATTGAAAATATAGGGAACCCTGTTCTTGGAGGGAGCAATTTTCTCCTAATGAGACCTGTAAAGGGTCAAATGGCAAATATGGTAAATCCAGTTTTTTATTAGTAGTAAAGAATTTTGGAAAAACTATAGCATCATGGCGAACTGGCATTGGTTTAGGGAAAGCCAAAAGAATGGCCCATCTCTGCTCGCCCATCATACTAGGAACCTGAGACGAATTCAGCATTGTCAGAATCAGAAGAAATCCTCGGGAGGTCAGCATCTTCCACACCATCCTTGATTAATATCTTGCGGGTGAGTTGTTCCGGCACCCAAAATGGGTTGTTTTCACTCTGTGGAAAAACACAGACAGCTCCCCTGGATCTTATTAAAATAGGATCTGGACCTTTCCACAGACCAGATAAGACATCTTTCCATTTCACCATTTCTTTTGGTTCATCAGGGTCTGAGCTATGTCGATTAGCTGCAGAGAGACCTTGCTCATCAAGACACAAAAAATTAAGTGTGAAGAGTGTCATGGAGACAGCTACTCTTGGCACTGAGGGCAGAGTCTCATCAACTCCCCCTTTTTGTTTTATAAAATAAGACTTGAGTGTACGGTGGGCACATTCCACAATGCCTTGTCCTTGAGGATTATAAGGAAGGCAAGTCAGGTGAGTGACATCCATTTGATGACAAAATTGCTGAAATTTAGTAGAGGTATATGCTGGCCCATTATCAGTTTTAAGGATGGTGGGCTTGCCCCAAGCACTCCACGCTTCTAAACAGTGCTGTATAACATGAGAGGCTTTCTCACCTGTTTAAGGTGTAGCAAACATAACACCAGAGCAGGTGTCAATGGAAACATGTAAATATTGATTTCTTCCAAAGGAGGAAATATGAGTGACATCCATTTGCCAGACCTGTAATGGCCTGATGCCTCGGGGGTTTACCCCTACATGAGGAGTAGGCAAAAATTGACAACAATTTTGACATTGGGTGACAATGTCATGAGCTTCTTTCCTGGTTAAAGTGAAATGGCGGGGCAAAGTTTCAGCCGTCATGTGGAAGCGTTTATGAAACTCCCTTGCAGCCTCTGCCTGCGAGGACAGAGCAGCAGCCACAATTCTAGTGGCTTTGTCTGCCAAGTCATTTCCATGAGACATGGGGCCAGGAAGGCCAGAATGAGCCCTGACATGAGTAATATAAACAAGATGTCTTCTATGTAACAGGCAGACTGAATTTGCTGAAAAATGTGAGCAAGCTTGCTAGAGGGTCTAATTAAACCAGCAACTTCAAGCATATTAACTGCATTAACCACATATAAGGAATCAGATACAATATTGAGCAGTCCCGGGAAAGTTTTAAGGACCTCCAGTACCACCAAACACTCTACAACCTGGGGTGATGTCTCATTATATTGTTTGGATGTTACTTGGCCATTTACTACATTTGCACCTATGCCAGATTTGGATCCATCTGTATACACCACCACCCCATCCCCAAGTGGGTGTTTGGCTGTCATTACTGGAAACACTATGGCTTGGCTTAAGACAAACTGTAAGATTGGATGTTTTGGATAATGATTATCAATTTGTCCTGAATAGGAGGCAACCAAGACTGCCCAATTATTAGTTGTTGCTGCCAGGGTTTGAACTTGAGCAGAGATATAAGGCACAATTAGCATATGAGGTCCTTTCCCAAAATGAGTAATGGCTGCTTTTATCCCGCGAAGTGCACGTTGAGCAACTGTATTAGGATACCATTCAATGATTTTTGCAGGGGAAGCATTAGGGTGGACCCACAATAAGGGTCCATTTTGCCACAAGACTGCTATTGGTAAATGTGCAGTTTTTAATACACACAATTCAAATGACTTCGACTCATCAATGCATTGTAATTGAGCATCTTGTAAGATCTTTTCTACAGTTTGTAAAGCTTGACAAGCAGCAGGGGTATGTGCTCTGTGGGAGGAGATGTGGGTATCTCCCTCTAATATATCAAATAAGGGCTTTAATTCTGCTGATGGAATTTTCAAAAATGGTCTCAGCCAATTAATATCTCCCAGCAATTTTTGGAATTCATTCAAGGTATGTAGTTGATCTCTGTGAATCTCTAATTTTTGAGGAACAATTTTGTCAGGATAAATGAGTGACCCTAGGAAGGTTCCTATACAAGCAACTTGCACCTTTTCGGTGGCCACCTGCAATCCCCATTGCCCTAATGCTATATGAGACTGGATGAAATTCCTAGTAACAGCCCATTTTTATCATCCAACCAAATGATCTTTTAGTGCATATTTAGCAGTGATGTTTTCGGTTACAGAGTAGATGTTCTCATGCCAGTCTTCTTCTTCTTCTTCTTCTTCTTCTTCTTCTTCTTCTTCTTCTTCTTCTTCTTCTTCTTCTTCTTCTTCTTCTTCTTCTTCTTCTTCTTTTTGTACCTAGTAGCACTCTGTCACTTCCTCTTTTAGGCAGCACAAGAGGAAAAGCCTTATAAAACAAGCACGCTGTGCACATTAAAGTATTGGGTGCATAGGTGTGGATGATGTGCTTGATAAAATAGCAGAATTGAAAACCTCAGTGATACTAACCCTTCCAAAGACCTACGGGTATGGTTATCTTCTTTAATCATCATTGTACCCCACATTAGGAAAATCAGATTTTGTCAAATGCTTTCTCCGAATCTAAAGAGATGATCATGTGGTTTATGTCTTTGAATTTGTTTATATAATGGATTACATTGATGGATTTCCATATATTGAACTATCCCTGCATCCCTGGGATGAATTCTACTTGGTCAGGATGGATGATTGTTTTGATGTGTTCTTGGATTTGGTTAGCGAGAACTTTATTAAGATCAGGAATTCAAGGCCCATACCTAAACATGATAAAAGCAATCTACAGCAAACCAGTAGCCAACATCAAAGTAAATGGTGAGAAGCTGGAAGCAATCCCACTAAAATCAGGGACTACACAAGCCTGCTCACTTTCTCCCTACCTATTCAACATTGTATTTGAAGTCCTAGCCAGAGCAATTCGACAACAAAAGGAAATCAAGGGGATGCAAATTGGAAAGGAAGAAGTCAAAATATCACTTTTTGCAGATGATATGATAGTATATATAAGTGACCCTAAAAATTCCACCAGAGAACTCTTAAGCCTGATAAACAGGTGAAGTAGCTGGATATGAAATTAAACCAAACAAGTCAATGGCCTTTCTGTACACAAAGGATAAACAGACAGAGAAAGAAATTAGGGAAACAACAACCTTCTCAATAGTCACAAATAATATAAAATACCTTGGCGTGACTCTAAGGAAGTGAAAGATCTGTATGATAAGAACTTCAAGTCTCTGAAGAAAGAAATTAAAGAAGATCTCAGAAGATGGAAAGATCTCCCATGCTCATGGATTGGCAGGATCAATATAGTAAAAATGGCTATCTTGCCAAAAGCAATCTACAGATTCAATGCAATCCCCATCAAAATTCCTACTCAATTCTTCAACGAATTAGAAAGGGCAATCGGAAGATTCACCTGGAATAACAGAAAACCTAGGATAGCAAAAACTCTTCTCAAGGAAAAAAGAACCTCTGGTGGAATCACCATGCCTGACCTAAAGCTGTACTACAGAGCAATTGTGATAAACCTGCATGGTACTAGTATATCCACAGACAAGTAGACTAATGGAATAGAATTGAAGAACCAGAAATGAACCCACACACATATGGTCACTTGATCTTTGACAAGGGAGCAAAAACCATCCAGTGGAAAAAAAGACAGCATGTTCAACAAATGGTGCTGGCACAACTGGCCGTTATCATGTAGAAGAATGCAAGTTGATCCATTCCTATCTCCTTGAACTAAGGTCGAATCTAAGTGGATTAAGGAACTCCACATAAAATCAGAGACACTGAAACTTATACAGGAGAAAGTAGGGAAAAACCTCAAAGATACGGGTACAGGGGAAAAATTCCTGAATAGAACAGCAATGGCTTGTGCTGTAAGATCGAGAATTGACAAATGGGACCTCATAAAATTGCAAAGCTTCTGCAAGGCAAAAGACACCATCAATAAGACAAAAAGACCACCAACAGATTTGGATAGGATCTTTACCTATCCTAAATCAAATAGGGGACTAATATTCAATGTATATAAAGAACTCAAGAAGGTAGACTCCAGAAAATCAAATAACCCCATTAAAAAATGGGGCTCAGAGCTAAACAAAGAAATCTCACCTGAGGAATACCGAATGGCTGAGAAGCACCTGAAAAAATGTTCAACATCCTTAATCATCAAAGAAATGCAATTCAAAACAACCCTGAGATTCCACCTCACACCAGTCAGAATGGCTAAGATCAAAAATTCAGGTGACAGCAGATGCTGGCGAGGATGTGGAGAAAGAGGCACACTCCTCCATTGTTGGTGGGATTGCAAGCTTATACAACCACTCTGGAAATCAGTCTGGCAGTTCCTCAGAAAATTGGACATAGTACTACCGGAAGATCCCACAATACCTCTCCTGGGCATATATCCAGAAGATGTTCCAACTGGTAAGAAGGACACATGCTCCACTATGTTCATAGCAGCCTTATTTATAATAGCCAGAAGCTGGAAAGAACCCAGATGCCCCTTAACAAGAGAAATGAATACAGAAAATGTGGTACATTTACACAATGGAGTATTATTCAGCTGTTAAAAAGAATGAATTTATGAAATTCCTAGACAAATGGATGGACCTGGAGGGCATCATCCTGAGTGAGGTAACCCAATCACAAAGGAACTCACACAATATGTACTCACTGATAAGTGGATATTAGCCCAGATACTTAGAATACCCAAGATATAAGATACAATTTGCTAAACACATGAAACTCAAGAAGAATGAAGAATAAAGTGTGGACACTTTGCCACTTCTTAGAACTGGGAACAAAACATCCATGGAAGGAGTTACAGAGACAAAGTTTGGAGCTGAGACGAAAGGATGGACCATCTAGAGACTGTCATATCCGGGGATCCATCCCATAATCAGCTTCCAAAAGCTGACACCATTGCATACACTAGCAAGATTTTGCTGAAAGGACCCAGATATAACTGTCTCTTGCGAGACTATGCCGGAGCCTAGCAAACACAGAAGTGGATGCTCACAGTCAGCTATTGGATGCATCTCAGGGCCCCCAATGGAGGAGCTAGAGAAAGTACCCAAGTTGCTAAAGGGATCTGAAATCCTATAGGTGGAACAACAATATGAACTAACCAGTACCCCCCTGGAGCTCGTGTCTCTAGCTGCATATGAATCAGAAGATGGCCTAGTCGGCCATCAGTGGAAAGAGAGGCCCATTGGTTGTGCAAACTTTATATGCCTCAGTACAGGGGAACGCCAGGGCCAAGAAGTTGGAGAGGGTGGGTGGGGGAGCAGGTGGAGGACTTTTGGGATAGCATTGGAAATGTAAATGAAATAAATACCCAATAAAAAAATAAAAAATAAATAAAAAGAAAATCGGTCTGTGGGGGAAGTTTCCTGAACTGTAATGGAAGAGTCACTAGGCGTTAGTAAATGTAAATGCATGCCTGCCCACAGAAAAAAGTCATAAGCTTACTTGTTATTCCAGTTCAGGCTCATGTATAGTTTCTTCAGTGGTCTCAGTCTTTACTTGAAGTCAGCTTCAAGTTCGGTTAGCATGAGCTCTTAGTGATTATATTACATATTTGAGCGAAGGCTTTTTAAAAAGAGGTATTTGTAATTCTGCACCTGCTTAAAACCGTTCAGTGCTGCCCACAGTCAGAGTACTCCCAGACAGTGACATATCTGTTACAGTGCCACCATGTCTACCATGTGCCCAAAGGAGCCTACTCTAATTCTCAGTTATAGGTAAAGTCATGCCAGGGACATTGATTTGTATTATTTTTAAAGTGTTGGGGGTGGGTGTTTGTTTTGAAGGAAGAGTCTTATTTGAAAATCTATTGTCATTTCTTCTTATGGTTTCTTGAACTGAGAACTTCTAGGCATGTGTCACTTAAGGAACGATCAGTACCATAGCTTTGTAGTCTCTGAATTGCATTTAGAAAATTGGCACTACCCAGCACAGTTATCCCAAACCAAGAGTGCATAGGCTTTGAGCTTCTCAACCATCAAGGCGGTGTGCTTGGATGCACACAGCCCTGATAGTCACTTAATTATCTGCGGTGGGAAGGCCCATTCCTCAGGCAGAAATCAGTGAGCAGCCTTCTCTTCAGCAGTTCCCAGCTTCCGGGAACTGGCGAGCCTGTTGCCAGGGGAAATGGACTTGTTGCCTTTATTTGACTTGCCCTGGGAAGGTCTTGACAAAGATCTCTATTCTTGTTCTGTTGAGGTATGGTGAAGCATTAAGTAAAACTGTCAAGTCTGAAAAGGTACCATGTCCAGTGGCTCACGAGTCACCTTTACAAATGACGTTCATGGCTCCCTATGACACAGGTTGTACTTTTGAGTAATCACCTTGTCTTTGACAAGCCATGGGACTTCTTGATTACTGCAGTGTGGCACCGAGCTGAGAGAAAGCTACTTTATATTAAGTAGACAGATCCTATTTTGTTGAAAAGCAGTAACACTGCTGAAAAGTGTCTGAAATTCCACCTACAGAATTATTTTACTACTACTGGCATTTTTAAATTAGATGCTTCTAATGTGGAAAGGTTTAGATACTCAGGAACATAAACTGCAGGTAAACTCATAAATGCGAGTAGTATTTTTATTAGAGAGACAAAACTCTGGGAGCATGAATTCGGGAAGGCCTTCACTGGGCCACACAATGGAATCTGATCCTTCACATGGTTCCAGGGAACTGACCTCTGGAAGTGGGGCCCTCATGCTCACCTGCCCTCACAGTGGGCCTTGTACCAACTGGAACAAATGACAGAGCCACTTCGGAGACTGCAGGCATATTTCACTGCAAGTCAGGGGGGATGTTCAGGACATTGCTTGCATGTGTCTTTATTAAAGGTTACAGAGTGGATTCCGAGATGCACACACTCAGATCATGGGCTTGTGACTGAAGGGAATGGATGGATGGATGGATGGATGGATGGATGGATGGATGGATGTTTATGACATGAGGGGATGACTGAAGTTGAATGGGTTTTCTGTTATTTTCACGTTTCCATATTGGTGTTGAGCAAAAAGTCTGAGCATGATTTGGGTTGGATTGTTTGGATTTTCATGAAAGCATTACTTTGTTATGGGAAAGCAGGGTGTCCTTAAAGATTCAATTGGCAGGGAACATTTTAAAAGGCTCCGCTTGCATTATTTAGTGTATTTTAGGAATGTGTTTGTTTACGAGATTTCTTTTGCATTTTTCCCTCCCTCCAACTCTTTGCCTCCATTCTAAGTTACAAATGTTTTAAGTTTTCCTAAACATAGTACATACTCTCAAGTTTGACTTACGAACATATCAGCCCTTCACTGCAGTTATTCCTGATGCCTATATCCAGCAGACTCCATTCTGCCACACACACCTCCCATCCCCATCCCCGTCCCCATCCCCATCCCCATCCCCATCCCCATCCCCATCCCCATCCCCATCCCCATCCCCATCCCCATCCCCATCCCCATCCCCATCCCCATCCCCATCCCCATCCCCATCCCCATCCCCATCCATCCCCGTCCCCGTCCCCGTCCCCGTCCCCGTCCCCGTCCCCGTCCCCGTCCCCGTCCCCGTCCCCGTCCCCGTCCCTGTCCCCATCCATCCCCATCCCCGTCCCCGTCCCCGTCCCCGTCCCCGTCCCCGTCCCCGTCCCCGTCCCCATCCACACTCCCACCCTCACCCCTACCTCCCTCCCCGGTCTTATGTGTCTTGGCTGGGTGACTTGGAGAACATTGTTTCCCTTCATTAGTAGAAAGATGACTACCTGTCCCTGAAACTAACTCTTTATGGCCAAAGAATGACCACCCTAAAGGCCATCATTCAAAACTGGCTTGGAAAACCCCCCTTGGAACTCTAGCTTGCTACTTGCTCTGGCTCCTCCTCCTCCCTCCAATCGCCTTTAGCCCGAGCACACACCTGTTCTTTGGGAGATTCCAGGTCACCTTGGGTCCCATATGCTCCCATATGCTCTGTAACATATCCTTGACAACTTTTACACTTTAAAACCTTGAACAGGAGAAAAGGTGAATTAAACATATTACTTTGGAGCACTGAAATTCCCCATCAAGTCATGCTGAGTCACTTTTAAATGCCTTTAGAGTTGCATAAATGTGGTAGAGAAGTCCTGCTAGAGTGTTTTTTTTTTTTTCCCAATTAGGCTTTCCCTTCTTTTCTTCTTAGGTTTGATTTGTAGGTTGTACTCAGACTCATAACTAGGTAACTTTCCTGCCTAGTGCCTTTCTTGTAAACACACTATATAACCCAGGCTGGCTAGGAAGCTGACGTGTCCATTAGGCTGCCTTGGAACCCACAGAGATTCCCCCTGCCTCTGCCACCTAAATGCTTAGACTAAAGGTGTGTGCCACCCAAACTGGATTTTATGCCAACTTCTAAAAAAAATGTGCATTTACATAGTCCTATGTGCTCAGATCAGCCAGACCTGATTCATAGCAGAGCCAGTGTTGTAAGTGATGACAAGCCAAGGTTCATTCTTGATTATGTGAAGAGGGGAGAGTATGTCTTGCCACAGTTGAGGCATATTCCTCACCCTGCAAACTCTGTGGCAGGCAGTTAATGAGCCTGAACTGAGGGTTCTTTTGTGTGTATGTGCTTGCGTGTGCACTTGTACGTGGGAGAAAGAGTGAAAGAGATATCCATGCATAGAATTCTAAACCAGCACTGTGGTTGTTAGCTGGAGGCAAGAGACATGGCAGCTCCCAAGCCCTTCTGGAAGCAGCCTACTAACAGGAGGCTTCCTTGGAGACTCGTCTCAAATAGCTAGCTCCATCTTGCCGGAGTGATGGTTCCTCCAAACTTACACCTTAGGAGTCCTTATGTGAGATGTGCTTTGTGCATTTGAATTACTTTGGAAATTGGAGCCCTGCGATGTACCACTCAGGAAAATAAATGGTCATATTAACTCCTAGCAAATGCCGCCTCTTTGGTTTGAATTGGTTCAGAAAGCATTTTCTTCCTGATTTGTACACCACATTGTTCAGGCTCCTCTCATCACTGACCAGCTGGCTTGTCGGTGAATAGAGCTGTGGGCCCTTCGCCATGTTTCATGTGGGGTCTTGGCTGGGTGGCATACAGGCAGCCTGTAGCCAGTGTCAGCAATTCAGGAGGAATTGGCACAGCAGTGTCCCCATTAATTTCTGTTTGTCACATGCTATCATGCAAGTTACACCAGAGAGGAAATGGCCGTTAAAAAAAAATAAGGTACCCTTGTGGCACTGGGTCCCCTCCAGACGTCCCCGAGGTTAAACAAGTGGATACAATTAGTTCTACACAGACAGCTGCAGGGAAAGGAAAGCCTAGACCAGGCCCCACAGCAAAGTGTCTGTCCTGTTAGTGTGAAGTGTCAGCTGTCAACATCTGCCATATTTTAACCCTTCAAAGGAACCAGTAAATTAAGGAAGCTATTATCCCATGCTCTGTTGATCACTATTGATCATAATGCCTTAGAAAATCACCACAGCGCTGCCCCCTCAGTGGCAGGTTTTGTCTTTGGGGATGGTTTTTATGTGATTGCTGGGAGCTGAGAAAAGCGGTGAAGCATGGGGTGAGGGAAACGGGCTCTTTAATCATTGATAATTTACTGCCACATGGAAAGGGCACTCAGCAGTTAACTCTTCTGCAGTTCAAGCTGGCGTTGTTAAAACTGGTGGTAGCGTCCATTTCCACAAAGATCTGTCCTGCTGACTGTCAGTCCGTCTTCACCAGGACCTGTGGTGGTTCTTAGAAAAGCACAGAAGAGAGCTGTGAGGAATAAGAACCAGGTTCTGAAGAGAAAAGCTGTTGACGATGAGAGACGAAACCCGCTATAGGATAAATAGAAGCTTCCAGAAACTGTTACTGTGTTTTCTAAAGATTGAAGGGATTAAGCGTCTGTGACCTGGATGAGCCCTGTCCAACCTCTCTGTAAGCATCTAACTGTGCTGGGAGATGATCAGTCTGAGGAAGTCTGATTCCTGGCACACATGAGTGAGATGTGTGTTAAACTGTTGAGACACACTCATTAGCTCTAACCACTAAAACTTTTAGAGAAGAAGGGGTAAGAATGGTTTCTTGCCGTATTTTAACTCTGAGGACATGGCTTTGTAGTTGTGAATTTAGAACTTCAGAAAAGATACCATTTGCTTGGGAACATGCAGATGGGAGAAATTCTTTTCAAAAAGAAAAGAAAGAAAATAAAATCAATAAGATGTTTATTTGAATGTTTGCCTTACAAGGGGAAACACTGAGGAGGTAATACTACTTGAATTTCATTGGGTTTTTAATGTTTATTACAGATGATTTGACACCACTTAAAATAATTTTAATGGACCTGCAAAATGGCTAAATGTGGGTTAAAGTAAAAGACTCTGAGAGGAGCCCCTCGCTCAGGCCTCAGGACAATAGCGGACACCCAAGAACTCATGACAGACTGAGCTTGTTGCAAACCACATGAGACTTTATGCGGGGAAAGCCAGAGCTCTGGGGACGACTCATATCCCACGCAGGGGTAGAGAAGTAGACCTCGAGGGGAAAGAGGTCCCAGTTTTTATAGGCCCTCAGGGGGGGGGGAAGGAGAAGGGGGAGAGTAGGGTATTTCCAGATCTAAACGATGTCTATTCTCAAGAAATGGGTATGGGAGGGGTACAAGGAAAGAGTCTAATGAAGGTGCAGCAATGGGCACACACCTGGTCAAAACATTGGCAGACACACAGGTTCAAGGAGTAGCCAGAGCATTGTGCACCTCTATTTTTCTAAATCAGTGAAGCTAGTTCTGCTAACACTGACGTCTATCTTGCCAATTTCAGGGCTTCTGTGTCCTTTTACATTCTGCCAGGATCTTTCAAAAGCACTTGCCAAGCAAGCCAATGGCCTGATCAAAACTACTATTTAAAAATTAACAAAAACAAAAATAGATTTCTAATCTCAGCAATTCAACCCCAAGACAGAGTTGGGGTGTTAGGTGAGGACAAGAGAATTCTCCTGGGAGGCTGGCCCACTTCGGGTATAGAAGTCAGCAGAAGCAAGACGCCCTGTGTCCACAAATTGGAGGGAGAAAGTGGACTCTCTAAAGCTGTCCCCTGACCTCCACACGCACCTCCATGACATTCCTGCACAGGGTAGGCACATGCGAACACACTGGAAACAATTTCATTCGACTCTCTATAAAAGAGCTGCTATGATCACCAACCAAAGAGGTTGGGGTGTTATCAGAGATGACTGTCAAGGCTGGTCTCATCCTGTGACCTCATCTAGTCTGAGACTCTCATAGGCTACAAAGCAGTATCCAGGGAGGTAAGGGACGCAAGGCCCTATGTGCATCTCCACAGCTGAGTCTGTATATCCCAGTGATGGCCAATCCAAGCAACCACAGACTGACAGCAGGATATAAGAAGGACCCCAAGATCTGGAGCCATGCAGCCTTCCTCAGTCAGTCAGCAGTGACTTCTCCTGTGATATCAGGGTGTGTGTTTATAGTAGCGGTTCTACTTGCCTCTGTGGAATAAGAGTCACTAGTTTCAGAGACTGATCATCCTGTCCAATTTTATCTAATAACACATAATTTTGACATTAAATATCAGGCTTAATGTTAACGTCAGGGTATGAATTTGGAGAACCTTGGTGTGTATGTAAAATCGTTTAAACATTAGACCACAAAGAAAAATCATTAAATGTATGTATATGTGAGCCTACGTAGATATGTGCTCCGTCCCTAACTAAGGGGTCTCCTTGTCGTGTAGATGGATAGACTACATGCAGTTTTTCTATTACTCGTGCTGTTAAGCTCTGATTTTAGGAGGATAAGCAGTAATTGGCTCTGAAGTCTCTGAGCTTACCTTATTAAAGCCTGACATTTAATACAGTAATAAAAAAAAGTCACAACCCGATTTTCAGAAGTGAATTCATATAACATCAAATGGGTTCTTATTTTAGTTAAATATGAAAACAGATGGAAAATAAATTTGTAATACTTTCTTGCTGTTTAAATAGATTGGTTTTCTCAGAATTCTTGCTTAGGCCTGATGTTAAGATCTGTCCAAAACAGTCTAGCTGTAGAGGAAGCCCTTACCTGCAGGCTGTGGACTGTAGAGGAACCGGCTGTTTGGAAAGGGTCACAGGAGAGACGATCCTGACTAAGGTGCAAGGATGAGCCAATTAGACTAAGCACCCTGGCATGGACTTCATAGAAGGCCCCAAATCATTACCAACAACTGTGGTATTCAGAATAATAACATCAAGCACAGTGAACTGCTCCGGTCATCCCGTGTCCATATGCAACTCCATAAAGATTCTCCCGGTTTAGGCATTAATTAATAGTGACTGCATTTTACAGAATGGCTGATTTCATTGAAAACACTTGTGTTCAAACATGTCAGCTCAGGACTCCCTCCTAGCGTTCATTACATTTATAATTGACAAGTTCTCATGGGAAATGGTGGTTTCTCGTTTTAAGTCCTGAAGTTTCAAAGGGATTTGATGTAGCGTTTCATTTCACTTCAAGTGCTAATGACTCACTACATTCTTTCCCCCAGAACTTACCCTCTGTTTACCCTCAGAGCATGCTCTCGTGTAGACACAAGCCTTGGGAATCAATAAGCATGACTGTATTTATGAACAGCGGAATGCTTCAGCGTCTCTTATGCCGCTGGGAGACATTGTCTTGTCTGCAAAGTTGAAGTAAAATGAATGTTTCCTGTACATCTGGACTTGGCTTTTTAAGTTCTGAGGGAATCTTCTCACACGCACAGGCTCTTCTTCTGCAGTTGGGGTGTAGTACAGTGTGACTTTACAGATGGAGATATCACTAACTAATGACTTGACCAAGTTCACACAAGTTAAGAGCCAGGAGGTAAACTTTACTCTTGCCCAGTCTATTAGGCTGTTTTCATCTCAGCCCCTATAGTAGAATTAAATATGATTCATATTTTTGTCAATGTGCTTTAATGAGTAAGCCTCATTTACATAAATGCTTTAGCATTTTTATACCCTCTGGGCCATTAGAGTAATTTTATTTTTATTATTGTAATTATTGTTTCTAAGTGAGAAATGAAATGAAGAGAGACGCCATAAATTTTATTGTTGTTATTACCTATGTATCAGTGTCAGATTCTGCAACAAAGGCTGTTCCTTAGCTCTTGGCTGGCTGTTGCTTTATACATTCTCTTTTCTTACTATCTCTGAAGTTTCATCTAGAGTTAGAGCAAACATTTTCTTACTTCTATAGATCTGTGTAACAATTGCTTAGGAATACACCCAGTCCTTTACTTGATTTTATTTATTTATTTTTTTTTTTAGAAAAGGCTTCTTGTCCTAAGAGATGTCATTCCTTCCCTGTGAGACCTGACAGGGATCCAAAGGAGGCCAAAGGATACAAGTACGGATGGCCTCCTGAGGATGAGAATACATACAAACACACACACACACACACACACACACACACACACACACACACACACACACACACACGTTTTTCTTTGATTTGTATTTATTCATTTACGTCCCAAACACTGCCTGCCCTCATTCCCAGAGACCCTCCCTCCATCCCTTCTTCTCTTCTCTGAGAGGGTGGCATCTGCCTGGCTATCCTCCTACCCTGGTCCTTCAAGTCTCTGCCAGATTAGTACATCCTTTCCCACTGAGGACAGACAAGGCAGCACTTTTGGGGGATGGGTTCCACAGTCAGGGTACAGCTTTAAGGAGAGCCTGCACTCCAGTTGTTGGGGAGCCCACACGGGGACTGGGCTGCACATCTGCCACGTATGTGCCGGGGGTGCCTTGTTCCAGCCTGTGTGTGTTCTTTGTTGGCTCAGTCTCTGAGAGTTCCCACAGATCCAGGCTGGTTGACTCTGTTGGTCCTTCTGTGGGTTCCCATCCCCCTCAGGGCCTTCAATCCTTCCCCTAGCTCTTCTGTAAAGAGTTGCCACCTCCAATGTTTGGCAGCTGTCACACACAAATTTTTGAAACAAAAACAAGTTCTCCCTGTGTAGCACAGGTCACCTCCAAGCTCAGGGCCCCCTACTTATGCCTCTCAAGCTCCTACAAGCTGAGCTGCCAGGTCTGTTGTACCAGGCCTGGTTCCTTGCTCCTGAGAGGGAGTCTACATGCTGCTGTCCTCCCTTTGCCATCTTCGCAATTCCCTGAACACAGCACAGTCCCAGCTCAAGCTGGAAAAGTTGACAAGGTTCATCTGTTAAGACCCAAAAGTTAGAAAGCCAAACAGAACTGACACAGTCATTGTCAACCTCTTCTGGAAGCCATTTTCTAAGGTTTGAAAGCATATTTGAAGCACAAGTCAGTGAAATTATAAAATGTCCATACCAGCGTACAACTTGGGGTTTGTATATTTCTGACTCCTTGCATGACATTTATGGAAGTGAATCCTGAATCAATTAGTAAGCTACTAGCTTCTCCATTGGGGACCTGTGTTCCATCTTATAGATGACTGTGAGCATCCACTTCTGTATTTGCCATGCACTGGCATAGCCTCATATGAGACAGCTATACCAGGGTTCCTTCAGCAAAATCTTGCTGGCATATGCAATAGTGTCTGGGTTTGGTGGCTGATTATGGGATGGATCTCCGGGTGGGGTAGTCTCTGGATAGTCCATCATGTCGTCTTAGCTCCAAACTTTGTCTCTGTAACTCCTTTCATGGGTATTTTGTTCCCTATTCTAAGGAGGAATGAAGAATCCACCCATTGGTCTTCCCTCTTCTTGATTTTCTTGTGTCTTGCAAATTGTATCTTGGGTATTCTATGTTTCTGAGCTAATATCCATTTATCAGTGAGTGCACATCTAATGACTTCTTTTGTGATTGGGTTACCTCACTAAGGATGATATCCTCCAGATACATCCATTTGTCCAAGAATTTCATAAATCCATTGTTTTTAATAGCTGAGTAGTACTCCATTGTGTAAATATACCACATTTTCTGTATCCATTCTTCTGTTGAGGGACATCTGGGTTCTTTCTAGCTTTTGGCTAGTATAAATAAGGCTGCTATGAACATAGTGGAGCATGTGTTCTTATTACCAGTTGGAACATTTTCTGGGTATATGCCCAGGAGAGGTATTGCTGGATCTTCCGATAGTATTATGTCCAATTTTCTGAGGAACCTCCAGACTGACTTCCAAAGTGGTTGTACAAGCTTGCAATCCCACCAGCAGTGGAGGAGTGTTCCTCTTTCTCCACATCCTTGCCAGCATCTGCTATCACCTGAATTTTTGATCTTAGCCATTCTGACTGGTGTGAGGTGGAATCTCAGGGTTGTTTTGATTTGCATTTCCCTGATGATTAAAGATGTTGAACATTTTTTCAGGTGCTTCTCAGACATTGGGTATTCCTCAGGTGAGAATTCTTTGTTTACCTCTGAACCCCATTTTTAATGGAGTTATTTGAATTTCTGGAGTCCAGCTTCTTGAACCTTTTGTATATATTGGATATTAGTCTCTTATCAGGTTTAGGATTGGTAAAAATACTTTCCCAATCTGCTGGTGGCCTTTTTGTCTTATTGACAGTGTCTTTTGCCTTACAGAAGCTTTGCAATTTTATGAGGTCCCATTTGTCAATTCTTGATCTTACAGCACAAGCCATTGCTGTCCTGTTTAGGAATTTCCCCCATGTGCCCATATCTTCGAGGCTTTTCCCTACTTTCTCCTCTATTAATTTCACTGTCTCTGGTCTTATGTGGAGGTCTTTGATCCACTTATACTTGACCTTAGTACAAGGAGATAATAATGGATCAATTTGCATTCTTCTACATGATAACCACCAGTTGTGCCAGCACCATTTGTTGAAAATGCTGTCTTTTTTCCACTGGATGGTTTTAATTCCCTTGTCAAAGACCAAGTGACCATAGGTGTGTGGACTCATCTCTGGGTCTTCAATTCTAATCCATTGATCTACATGTCTGTCACTGTACCAGTAACATGCATTTTTGTTTGTTTGTTTGTTTGTTTGTTTTAAAAGCACAATTGCTCTGTAGTACAGCTTTAGGTCAGACATGGTGATTTCCCCAGAGGTTCTTTTATTGTTGAGAATAGTTTTTGCTATCCTAGGTTTTTTATTTTTCCAGATGAATTTGTAAATTGCCCTTTCTATCACAGTGAAGAATTGAGTTGGAATTTTGATGGGGATTGCATTGAATCTGTAGATTGCTTTTGGCAGGATAGCCATTTTTACTATATTAATCCTGCCAATCTATGAGCATGGGAGATCTTTCCATCTTCTGAGATCTTCTTTAATTTCTTTTTTTCAGAGACTTGAAGTTCTTATCATACAGATCTTTCACTTCCTTAGAGTCACACCAAGGTATTTTATAATATTTATGACTATTGTGAAGGATGTTGTTTCCCTAATTTCTTTTCTTACTTCTGTCCTAAGAGATGCCATTCTTAACCTGTGAGACCTGACAGGGATCCAAAGGAGGCCAAAGGATACAAGTACGGATGGCCTCCTGAGGATGAGAATCCTGTGCAAGAGTGCACATGTGTGCTTTTTTCTTTTAATTTGTATTTATTCATTTACATTCCAATCTCTGCCTGCCCCCATTCCCAGACACCCTCTCTCCATCCCCTCTTTTCTTCTCTGAGAGGGTGGCATCTCCCTGGGTATCCTCCTACTCTGGTCCTCAAGTCTCTGCCAGATTAGTGCATCCTCTCCCACTGAAGCCAGACAAGGCAGTCCTGTTGGGGAATGGATTCCACAGTCATGCTACAACTTTAGGGAGTGCATCCACTCTAGTTGTTGGGGAGCCCCCAGGGGGACTGAGCTGCACATCTGCTATGTATGTACCGGGGGTGCTTTGTTCCAGCCTGTGTGTGTTCTTTGTTGGCTCAGTCTCTGAGAGCTCCCAGAGGTCCACAATGGTTGACTCTGTTGGTCTTTCTATGGGTTCCCATCCCCCTCAGGGCCTTCAATCCTTCCCCTAGCTCTCCTGTAAAGAGTTGCCAACTCCAATGTTTGGTTGTCACACACACACATTTTTAAAACAAAAACAAGTTCTCCCTGTGTAGCACAGGTAACCTCCAAGCTCAGGGCCCCCTACTTATGCCTCCCAAGCTCCCACAAGCTGAGCTGCCAGGTCTGTTGTACCAAGCCTGGTTGCTTGTTCCTGAGAGTCTGCATACAGCTGTCCTCCCTTTACCATCTAGGCGATTCCCTGAACACAGCTCAATCCCAGCTCAAGCTGGAAAAGTTGACAAGGTTCATCTATTGAGACCAAAAAGTTAGAAATCCAAACAGAATTGAGGCAGTCATTGTCAACCTCCTCTGGAAGTTATTTTCTAAGGTTTGAAAGCATACTTGAAGCACAAGTCAGTGAAATCATAAAATGTCCATACCGGCGTACAACTTGGGGTTTGTATACTTCTGACTCCTTGCATGACATTTATGGAAGTGAATCCTGAATTGATTGGTAAGCTACTAGAAGTCCTACGATTGTCCGTAATGTTAGTGCTAAACTTGTCATCTGTTCTAGACATCAGACATTCTGTAAACCATAAAAGGCAATTTTGTTCCCGTTTCTGTAGGGTTGTTTTCAGCAATAAAGATCTGTACTTAGTGTGATTTCTTACTGGCTTGAATGACCCGATATACTTAACTTGCACACTCCTCTGAAAGCAGTGTTAATCTTGATTTTACTTTTGGTGATGTAGATCAGAATCGGTAACTTTGTGGGGACATGGCAGGGTGAATGTGCACACAGTCTGGAGCTTTTTAAAATCTTTTAAATCTATATGAGTATATTTTGGCTATCTTTAGACACAGCAGACGAGGACATTGAATCCTATTACAGTTGGTTGTGAGCCACCATGTGGTTGCTGGGAATTGAACTCAGGACCTTTGGAAGAGCAGCCAGTGCTCTTAACCGCTGATCCATCTCTCGGGCCCCTGGAGCTTCATGCTGACATTGTATTCTGTTCCACGAGAGCCTTGTTCTCCGTGATGCTCTTTGCCTTCCTTCTCATACTGTACATATCACTGTGTGTAGTCCACATAATTATTTCCCTGGCAGTTTCCAGCCGATCCTATGTGCATTTTTAGGTAAAGATATACCTGAAATCAGCATGCAGTTTTTATTGAACCCCACAAATATTTGCTAAGCATCTTCCTCATGTGACACACCATTCCAGCATGGCACTAGAGAGGATTGAAGCCCTCTGTCTTTTCATACAAGTCACAGAACAGAGTCTATAATACTTCAGCAAGGAAAGCTACTCATTTAAAACAGAAAAGATGCCACGGCAAGTGTTGCAAAGAAGTAGGCATTCCCTGTGAAACACATGACAATCACCAAGGGGCCGAAAGGACCCAAGTGCAGGTGGCCCCATGGCAGTGAGAACCTCATTTGCAAACCCCGCAGAATTTTAGGGCTGGCTTTGGACACTGGCTTTTAGTTTACTTTCTCCATTGATCATAAGTTACAGAATTGCCTTACGACATTTGTCTCAGGAGACCTGAATTCCATAGGTCCTGGAGAGGAATGGCTGGTGGGGTTGTCATACCTACACTCTAGCCCTCAGTATCGTTTGATACTCCCATAATCCAAAGACCCAGAAGGCAGTGTCTGCATATTTTATTTATCTATTGATGTGGTGAAAGCCCCTGGCAACATGACACTTGGTTACTCGTCTGAGCAAGTCGCTTAAGCTCCTTGAGCTTCAGTTTCTTTATCTGGAGAGCAGCTACAAAGGTGTGCAAGTCAGAGACACTGTTTTGTGTGTAGTCCACTGCCCTGGTTGGACAGAAGGCAACTTGTATTTTGTAGTTCCTCCCAGTGTTTCAGATGAGAAGACCTTGAGAGTCACAGTGCTCTCCCAGCAATCTCTCTCCTGATGCCTCTCAAGTAGATTTTGCAAATAGGCCTTTATGGTTTGCCAACATGACTTAATCTGTTTGGTGTCCATAAAACCTGTTTTCCTCTTGGCCTGGCTCTCTGTTCTATTACTTTCTTGCTGATAATATATGAGTTGTCTAAGTTGCTATTAAAAGTCTTCAGACCCTCTGAAAGGTCAACCCTATAAAATTTCATTATAAAGTGTCTAACTATAGAACACACAACATGCCATCGTAAGTTCAGGGAGCTCGTGTGAAGAGTTTTCCATTGCACACCGACTGGAACACTCAGAAGTAAAAGCAGGATCCAGCAGCCAGGCATGCAGAAGTAGTCAACAGGAGATAAAATGCTGCTACTTGCTGCAGCTCGGCTGCCTGGGCTATTCATTTGTTTCTGAGTGGTTTGTGTGTGCATGTATGCGAGCGTACATGTGTGCATGTGTTTAATATTGGGGATTTGTGCCTGTCAGCTTTTATGAATTTTACTCTTAGCAAACAGAAGTTCAAAGTTGCTGTGCAAAAGCACTATTGGTTTGGTTTTCATCTTAAAATATTCTAAACAGTTAAATTAAGAAAGTTTAGGGACAGCAGAGGCACATGCCTTTAATCTCAGCATTCAGGAGGCAGCAGTAGTTCCAGTCTGGTCTACAGAGAGAGTTCCAGGGTGGCCAGGTCCACACAGAGAAACCATGACTTGAAGAAACAAGGGGAGGGGAGGGGAGGGGAAGGGAGGGGAGGGGAGGGGAGGGAGGGAGGGAGGGGAGGGGAGGGGAGGGGAGGGGAGGGGAGGGGAGGGGAGGAAGAGGGGAAAGGGAGTGGAGGGGGAGGAGAGGGGAAAGGGAGTGGAGGGGGAGGAGAGGGGAGGGGGAGGGGAGGGAAGGAAGAAAGAAGAAAGTTTAGGGCTGGAAAGAAGGTTCAGTGGATCAGAGCTCTTGCTTCTCACGAAAAGGACAGTGCTCTAGCACCTACATCACAGCTCACAAGCTCAGTTTTTTTTTTCTATTTTTATTAGATATTTTCTTTATATACATTTCAAATGCTATCCCAAAAGACCCCTATACCCTCCCCCTGCCCTGCTCCCCTACCCACCCACTCCCACTTCTTGGCCCTGGCATTCCCCTGTACTGGGGCATATAAAGTTTGCAGTACCAAGGGGTCTCTCTTCCCAGTGATGGCCAACTAGGCCATCTTCTGCTACATATGCAGCTAGAGACATGAGCTCTGGGGGTACTGGTTAATTCATATTGTTGTTCCACCTATAGGGTTGCAAACCCCTTTAACTTACTGGGTGCTTTCTCTAGCTTCTCCATTGGGAGCCCTGTGTCTATCTTATAGATGACTGTGAGCATGCACTGGCATAGCCTCATACGAGACAGCTATACTAGGGTCCCTTCAGCAAAATCTTTCTGGCATATGCAATAGTGTCTGGGTTTGGTGGCTGATTATGGGACGGATCTTCGGGTGGGGTAGTCTCTGGATAGTCCATCATGTCGTCTTAGCTCCAAACTTTGTCTCTGTAACTCCTTTCATGGGTATTTTGTTCCCTATTCTAAGGAGGAATGAAGTATCCACCCATTGGTCTTCCCTCTTCTTGATGTTATTGTGTCTTGCAAATTGTATTTTGGGTATTCTAAGTTTCTGGGCTAATATCCACTTATCAGTGAGTGCATATCTAATGACTTCTTTTGTGATTAGGTTACCTCACTAAGGATGATATCCTCCAGATACATCCATTTGTCCAAGAATTTCATAAATCCATTGTTTTTAATAGCTGAGTAGTACTCCATTGTGTAGATGTACCACATTTTCTGTATCCATTCCTCTATTAAGGGACACATGGGTTCTTTCCAGCTTCTGGCTATTATAAATAAGGCTGACAAGCTCAGTTCTAGATGATCCACCACTTTCTTATGGCCTCCGCAGGCAGAAGGTATGCTTGTGGTACATGTGTATACTTGCAAACAAACACTGAAATCCACAAAACAGTGCTTTGTTAAAAAAAAAAACTAGTAAACACTAGAAAACAACCAGACACATTTTTTAATATTGTTTATGCTCAGTCATGGTGACACAAACCAGTGATCCTAACACATGGAAGGCAGAGACAGGAGTTGAAGGCCAGCCTGTTCTACAGGACACTCTTTTAAATAATATAAACCAATAAATTAAATAAACCAAATGGATTTCTTGTGCCCTTCAGAATCATCTCTGCCTTTAACACTGTATGTGGATGACATAGTAGACTTACAGAACCTTACTCTGTAGCTGCTCACCTTTTCTTCATTAAACTAAAATTAAGATGTTGATGTGTCACAGTAAGGCTCTTTTCGCTTTTTAATTTACATGCTACAGTTACCCATCGTTCTATGGCTTCCTCTTATATTTCGAGGATACTGTTTTTCCAGTGTTGTGAGAAATACGTGGCAGATTGGAGTATAAGTAGAACAGAGATAGATTGATGTTCCCATCCAACATCTGTTGACTGTTGCTGGGGCATGTAAGGAGACAGCAGAGTGTGGTGGTGCTAGCTGTCTACATCTGGTAACATACAAGAAAGAGTGGAACAGAGGTGCTGGAGAGATGGCTCAGTGGTTGAGAGCACTTTCTGCTGTAGCAGAGGACTGTTCCATTTCCCAGTACTCCCATGGCAGTTCACAACCATCTATCACATCAGTTTCAGGACATCCACCTAACCTCACACAGGCATACATATGTAAACCAAAATGAGTAAATGGTAAAGGAAAAGGAGAACAGGGTATCTCCCGCATTTTGAGAGCATGCCCCAGTGACCTAAACCTTCACAGTCCCACGTCTTAAAGTCTCTAGTTTCTCCCTGTAGTGTCAAGCTGAAGGCCAAGTCTCTAACACACTGGAGGTTAGGACATGTCAGAGTGAAATTAGTGAATGCAGAATTAATTTACCACTGGTGAATATTTGGGGTTATTTTCCCAGGATTTTCAGGGTTTTTTTTAGGTGGGAGGGGTTCTCTTAAGTCTTTTAAGCAAAATAGCACCAAGCCTTTCTGTTTTGATCTATTATAAACTTGAGCTGTTCGGTCTGTAGGGTGAGTTTCCAGAAATAGAATTACTGAATCACAGTGTATTTTTAGACCTGCGTTCATTCCCATGCACATGTATTAGTGGGTGGACAGATTGATATTTTTTCCCTAGCATTGGAGTCACGTGGCCGAGTTTATTCTCTGTGCTGTTCTAAGTCTCTTACCACTGTGCAAGGGCCTTTCTTTTTCAAGTGAAGAGGTAACACTGTGGTAAGCAGTCTTTTATAACCCATAATAAAAACCCTTGTAAAGGCCATTTTTGATCAAATGAAGCTAAGTGTTCTTTTCAGAATCCATTCCCATTCCTCCCCCCACCACTGAACCCCACCCACCACCACCATTGAACATCACTCCCCACCTCTCTGTACTGGAATGTGCACAGGTCAGTAATGGATAACATATGTAAATAAAGTCACAATTCTAGTTCTTATTTGTTAAGCTGAGAAAGCAACTGGAAATAATTACATGAGAAACCTTACCAAACCCCCTCCTCTATAGCATGTGTGTGTAACCACTAAGTAAAATTTAAAATTACATAGTTGAGTTATATAGGTGTTGATGTGCAAGAACACTCAGAAGACAATTTGAAGGAACCTTCAATCATTGGAGGGCCCCAGAGAAAAGTTTCTCTAAGTGTAGACTAGAAAAAAAAATTGCATGTACCTTAGAAAGTTGGATTATTTATTACTCTGCTCACTGAGTACTAACATAAATTCTGAAGATCCTTCCAGATCTAAGGCTAGAAAACTGTGGAGTTTCAAATTAAGTACAGGCCACATGACACTTGATTCAGTTAAAATGCTAACTGTTCAAAGATTCTGTACTTTGATGGGGGCACAGTTGTTTCTTGATCCTAATAACAAGTGTTTGGGAAGATGGAAAGCCAAAGTGTAGGATGGCCGTGTGTGCCAGTGCCCTGGCCAATGATGACTATGGAGCCTCTATTTAATGATGCCACTCTGGAGCCCATTCCTCACTCTGGGAGTTTCCTCACAACCACTCTACGAGAGAGTGTTGTCCATTCTTTACAATAAGGAACATGAGACAAGATGTTGGTGGATGAGATGTGACCAACCTCTCAGAAGACATCACAGTGTAGTTTTACCCATGAAAATGAAAGATCACATTGGTCCCGTTGATTGCTATTTTTCTTTACTCTCTTTTTGTTATTCTAGTTTGTGCCCTTAGTAGATTAACAACCTCTTTTTTCACCTTCTGTTCATCCTATATGCTAAACTTTGAATAATAACCTCCTAGTCTGTATTCCTTATCCACACTAACTGTAAGATACGATACTTTAAAGACCCAGCAATGAAGCTCTCTGTAGTGTGGTACTGCTTTAGGTGTCCTCTCCAGGGTCCTGTCTGGTGAGGATGCAGCTGGGCTCCTCACTCTGAAGCCCCAAGCTCTCTTTAAACTTCTCTCTTCTAGTGTTCTCTTACATGCCAGACACTTCCCCACACCAGACAGATCTAGCCCACGGCTCAGGTTGGCTCAGAAGCTCCTTCAGCCTCAGTGCATATAAGAGCGCATGTGGTCCTTGTCACAAACCAGCTTGAAGTGTGTAGGTACAAGCTCACATCTTCTATCCTTGTTAAAGAGCCCCTTGGGCCCCAGTCTCTGGGTGCTGTTTGGTAACAGTGCCTAATGTGATGTCTTCTATGTTGTAGGTGCTTCATAGTTCTCTTAAATAAATGGTAGCTGGTCAGTGTGTGTAATTTAAAATATATTAAGTGCTTTAGAATATAATATTCTACATAATGTGTTCTAAGATGTGGATTGATATATAGATGATAGATAGATAGATAGATAGATAGATAGATAGATAGATAGATAGATAGATGATAGACAATGATAGATAGTATAACATAAGTATACAGATAGTTTAGAACCTGTCTAAATCTCCCCTTTTGAGGTTGTTTCCTTTTTGTAGACATAGGAACAAAGACTCACAATGATGAGAGGGACCTGCCTTAGTTTATATGACTAGTAAGCACAAATTCTTAGCTCTGAATCCAGTTAGTTCATTTTCTTTCCATGGGTAGAGGCTGGTGGGAGGTGGAAGGAAGGTGAGCGCCCTCGGCTGTGCTCCTCTAACCGAGGAGGAGAGCGCTTCTCCAGACTGATTGCTCACCCACACAGGCCTGTCCACCCTGCCCACCCCTGGATCAGTTGCTTGTGAGTGGAAATAAAATTGTCCTGGTATCCTTGGACCATCCCTTCCCAGCTGTCCACCACAGTGTCTGTGCAGAAGACAAGCAGGCAGGCAGGTGACTGTGTCCTCTTCCCACGGATACTAACTTCCGTTACACGTTACCCCATTGAGGAGGGAAGTGTGAAGTAACCAGAGAGACTCTCAAAAGAAGGAATCGAGAAGGAGAACAGAGAAAGGCATGACTGTTGAAAAGTGTGAGGCTGTTATTTCATTTAGGACATGCAGGGAAATGGGGAAATGGTCCCAGTGGGCCATCCAGTTTTTAAAGAAAGCTTCGCAGAACGAGGTGAATAAATCCAGGATCATTTGGGTCACTGGCCAGCAACCCGAGTACTTCAGCTTCATACGTTTCTGTTTCTACAGTGCTGGGGTTTATATCCTTCTCGGAAGAAGTTATAATTAACATTGCATGTTTGTAGTTTTGTTTCCTGATGACTTTCTACAGTGGGTTAATAATAGCCATTGTGATGAGGTAATGATTCTTCCTCCAGCCTGTCCATTTATGTCATTGCTTTGTCCCCTGAATACCAGTGCCATTTTGACTTTTGCTGAAAGGGAGCTTCTCGTTTCTGTGTAATTGAGGCCGAGTCTTTGCTGTCTCAGCATTTTCACCGCCTCTAGGGAATAATAATAATAATAATACAGACTCCTTAAACTGCCACTCGATGAATTAGATTTATACACACAAAAAAATAAATAATTAAAAACAGCCACATAGGCCATGCTTTTATCCATTTGACTAAGGCCTGCACTTCTGAGGTCTCGGGCCTTTGTTTCTCTGTGAGGTGCTGTGATGTGGCTTGCCACCCTGCTGTCCCATTTCCCTCACGCCCAGTGACAGGCACTAAGTAAAGAGGAAGCCAATGGGCACAGGCCAACCAGACTCTTCTTTGGAACAGAGCTCATGTGTGACTCTTGGAGCCTGTCTCAAGGTTTGATTAATTGTCCACTTCAAATTTACTATTCATAGAGCTGAGTGTTTTAAAGAATCTACCTTATCTGGAAGATATCATCCTGAGTGAGGTAACCCAATCACAAAAGAAGTCACTTGATATGCACTCACTGGTAAGTGGATATTAGCCCAGAAACTTAGAATACCCAAGGTACAATATGCAAAACACAAGAAAATCAAGAAGAGGGAAGACCAATGGGTGGATACTTCCTTCCTCCTTAGAATAGGGAACAACATACCCATGAAAAATTACAGAGACAAAGTTTCGAGCTAAGATGAAATGATGGACTACCCAAAGACTACCCGACCCGGGGATCCATCCCATAATCAGCCACCAAACCCAGACACTATTGCATATGCCAGCAAGATTTTGCTGAAGGGGCCCTGGTATAGCTGTCTCATATGATGCTATGCCAGTGTCTGGAAAATACAGAAGTGGATGTATAGGATGGAATAGGATGGAACACAGGGCCCCCAATGCAGGAGCTAGAGAAAGTACCAAAGGAGCTGAAGGGGTCTGCAACCCTATAGGTAGAAAAACAATATGAACTAACCAGTAGCCCCAGAGCTCGTGTCTCTACCTGCATATGTAGCAGAAGATGGCCTAGTCAGCCATCATTGGGAAGAGAGGCCCATTGCTCTTGCAAACTTTATATGCCCAAGAACAGGGGAATGCCAGGGCCAAGAAGTGGGAGTGGGTGGGTAGGGCAGCAGGGAAGAGGGAGAGTATAGGGGACTTATGGGATAGCATTTGAAATGTAAATGAAGAAAATATCTTATAAAAAATTAAAAGAGAGAGAGAGAGAGAGAGAATCTACCTTAAGCCGGCCCTCACTTCCTAAGAGCTTATTGCTCTTTGTGGGTTTTGAGGGCAACATTTTCTTGTGAGCTGATGTGAGAAGTCAGTCTTATCCATACAGGACTGTGTATAGAAGTCCCTAAAGATTGTCATAACCATTAGAAATTGACCAGAGAATGCAATAGGAGCAGGCGCCTTTGGAGCTTTGAGATAAGTCAAAAGTGTAAGCTTGATGTGCTTAGTGTAGAAAGGTGTGGTGTAGTGTGGAAAGTTGTATAGTGTAGAAAGCTATGGGCACAATCTCCCGAGGGGTGAGTTAACCCACATGATTCCTTGAACAGGACCTTAGCATGGCCGTGCTAGTCTCTGTTTAGTTCTATATTTTAAAATATTGCACCATTTTGTGGAAGAACTGAGGGTTTTTTTTTAAGGTGCTAGGAGTAGATCCAGCAAACCCCTCTGAGTAATGTATCCAAAGGATTTGAAAGAGGAGATAATTGCACACCTACGTTCCAAGCAGCCTATTTCCACAGAAGCCAACACCCAAGGGCAGTCTGTGTTCATCCCTGGATGAACGGGTGGGAATTAATGTGTTTAAATACTATACAGCCTTGAAAAGGATGAGCTGATTACACAGCCCCTCATAGAGACTTACTCTAAGAAAATGGGCAATTCCAAATGATACACGCTGATTCCACACGTGAGGTTTCTGGAGGAAAACCAGAGGAAAGGTAGTTGCCAGGGTTGAGAGGAGAGGAAAGTAGGAGTTGTGGTGGAGTCTACAGAGTTTCAAGTTTTGTGAGATGAAACGGTTATACAGATCGGCTCCCAGGTAGTAACGTTGGCTCTCAGGCTTAGTATTGAGCACTAAGTTAAAATGGTCCAAAGTAGGAAGTCAGCGCTTTCCTGTACTACAATTAACAATGTGTGTATCAGTATTAGTAATAAGGAAAAATTGATTCTGGGACTACTGGCCTTCACTGCTGGTCTCCCTCTGACTTAACCATCATCACTTCCTGTGGGCTGGCTCAGATAGCCTGCACCACACCTCCTTACCCATAATACCTGCCTTCGTTCAATCTGCTGCCACCAGGTTGGCTGGACAAGTCCTGCTTTACATTTGACATTTTCAACCGCAGACTCCAGACACTCTTTGGGAACAAGATATTATGCATATGTAGGGTTGGGGCTTTATTGGAAGGGCCAGTTCTTGCTGTGCAATCCAAGCTGGCCTCAAGCTCCAGGTCCTGAGTGTTCAGATTACAGGTAGGTGCCACATCACCCAGCTCTGAAGAAACTGTAATGACGTCTTTGGAAAGAATGTGGCTTGTGCATTATAAGGGGAAAAATAAGTGGTACTGTCTACGTTGTTATGTGTCTTATTTTTAATTTTTGAATGAATAAACATTTGTACATTTTTAGGAATAAACTTTGAGAACCTGAGCAAATAGCTCAAATATATACATATACATATGTATATATCATAATATTATATACACGCATACATTCATTTTTACTTAGTCATTTTCATTTTAAAACTGCCATTTCTGAGACTTGTCAGATGGTCTATGTTGGCTATTTCAGTATCATTGGAAAACTAGCCTGTGCATCTGTAGATGGAAAGTAGGACCCTATCATAAACCTTTTAACCATTATAAGCCTCGGTGTCATTTTTAGTTTGCTTATTTTTTATTTAAAGCAGTAAGCAGATTCAAGTGCTAGAGCCCCTGAAAACAACATTAGCAAGTCTTGGAGATTCCTGGGATGTCTGGAGTCTCTGAGGGAGCAGCAGAGGGCTGACTTCCTTCGAAGCCACTGTCACCCAGAGCCAGCCTTTCTCTGCCCTAGAATTCTGTGACAATGTGCTTCTTGTCACATGGCTTAGGCAGAGAGAGTTGGCCCTCCACGTGACAGCTCAGCACAGGCCGTTTGTACCAAAACTATGCTTGATGGGTTTTAGCGGAATCATCTGAAGGTGTGTTTACCTGGAAGGGTCAAGTTGGGAGTACCCTGGGGTTCATGGATCTCTGGTCTCATTGCACTGCCTCAGTTGAGCTACTTCGGGGTATTTGGGACTTGTATAGGACAGAATAATTTATATTAAAATCTTGAACTGTTTGATGGTATGGTTTATAACACTATAATGTGAGATAAAGCATGAAGATAACCCTTTGAATTCTTTATTTTAAAAAAGCACTTCTTGTAACTGAAGCAGATTCTTGAATGATACTGGAGTTCGTTCATTATTACTGTTCTGTGGAGTTGGGTTCCAAATTAAGACACAGTTCCAAGTTTGGAGTGTCCTCCTGCCCTCCAGACAAGGTTTCTCTGTGTGTCCCTGTCTGTCCTGGAACTCACTCTGTAGATGAGGCTAACCTCAAACTCAATGGTCTGCATGCCTCTGCCTCTCAACTGCTGGGATTAAAGGCATGCCACCACCATGCCCAGCTCTGATTGATACATTCTTACATAGAACAACTATTCGCAGGTGTCATTAGCATGGACTGACTGAAAGAGGGTACGTGGATCCATACTATTTAATCCATGTTAGGTGTGGTTTTAGCAAGTCCCATTAGCCTTTAAGTCGGTGATTCTCACCCTTCCTGATGCTGAGAGACTTGGCTGAGGTAATCTTCCTGTGCACTGGGTAAAGGTTGTCTTTATTTTTCAAATCTTGATTTCTGTGCCAGCGGAGAGCTAAGCACTGTGCAGACTTTGGTATTGTTTTTTATTAAGCATCATCTGTCTCAGTGTTTCACAAACGTTCTTCTCCATCTCCTCCTGATTGGCTTCATAAAGGGTTGTGGGCCTATACATAGGGCAAGAGAGGAAAGGTGGGGCCTCCAGGCAGAGATAGAGAGTCTGGGAAGAAATCAGCTGCTAGAGATTTGCCAGCTAGACATGGAGGAAGGAACGGGTGTCAGGGCTGAAGGAGAGATAATGAGCCACATGACAGAACATAGATTAGAATGAACTAGTTAATGAAGTTATGTGAGCTAGTTGGGAACAAGCCTCGCTATAAGACCTAAGCATTCGTAAATAAATATAAGACTCTCTGTCATTTTTGAAGCTGGTAGGTCAAGGCAGTCTAGGGATACAGTTTCTTATATTGTGGTGACCCCCTGCCCCAGCCATAAAATTATTTTCCTGTCTACTTTATAACCAAAATTTTGCTACTGTTATAAGTTGTAATGTGTTTTCTATGGTCTATGGTCTTTCTACCATCAAAGAGGTCACAACCCCCAAGTTGAGAACCACTGCTCTAAACAAACATTTTGGCACCTCTCCTCTAGGTGCCAAAGTGACATCAAAGAAAGCCAAGTAATATAGTTATGACATTACTCAGGAAAGAAGACTACGTAGCCACTAAAATTATGTTGTATAAAAGTAGGAAGTAACTTACAACAGCTTCCCAATAGCTTTGCGCTTGCATGGATGCTCTGCATGTGCCCCTGCCTGTGCATGTGTGCTTGTGAAGTCTAGGGGCAAACTTTTGGAGTCACTTTTCTCCTTCCACTGTGGGTTCCAGAGGTTGAACTGAGGCCATCAAACTTGTACAGCAAGGGCTTCTACCCAGTAAGTAACCTTTCTTCCAATCCAATAAATTGTAATTTAGCACACAAACATACTAACCATTAATTAAATACATTTTCATGTCTATAAATATAATGTATGTGTCAAAAAGGAAACAGAAAGATCCACAAAGATTGTTTAACAGTGACATTTTCTCTGTTCTCAGCAGTTAAATTATATGTAGGTTTCCTTCCTCTGCTGCATACAGTTCATCTTTAAACTGATGGTTGTTTATAACTACTAGTTTTATATAATGCTCTATATAAAACACAGAGGCAATGCATACTCTTTTACTCTACAGTTCAGGCGTTTTATAAGTTCACGTGGGCTTTATTAATTAATAAGTTAGTCCAAGTTTTTAGCTTTTATACTGTGAATTGTCTCCTTTCGTTTGAACAATTCAGTGTGAACCAAGCAGATTTCTCTCCCTGTGCTACTTTAAGAGAATGATAGTTAGTGGACAGGAAGTTAGCATGATGAGCCAGCATGACATTACTTGAAGTTAGTCATGCTTTTTAAAAATGCTGTGTGCATGTGTTCCCAATAAAGATGGATTTGCCTCCGCAGAAGACAACTCGGTTTGGTAGCCTGTGCTTTGCTTTCGCACAGTTGTTGACTGATATTAGTCCCCAAGTATTGCAAGGCCACCCCTCACCAGAGCAGGTCCATCATACATTTGGAAGCTTAGGAGGTAGCTCCTGCCAGCTCAGAATGCCCATTAGGAGCCTCAGAAATCATGCCCACACTCCCGTGTCATTGCCTGGGCCCTCTTTGCACCTTGTGGACACTGACCTTACAGTGTTGGCTGCCTATGTGTTCCTTTAGTTGTTTGTGAATCTGGCTCTCCCAGGAAACAGGAGGCAAACAGCGATTCCCCTCTCCCCCGTAATAATTCCCATCTGCTAAATGCTTCCAGTGTGTCTGAAACTCTCCTCAAATGTTGCATTATGTTGGTTGATTTGAACCTCTTATTAGGAAAAGTAAATGCTGTTTTCTCCATGTGACAGGTGGAAGAGTGAAGAATTTGATTTTCAGAAGACAGAATTCTAAACTCTAGAAAATTACCCCCAAACCATATGCTGTTCTCAGTGAACTGATTTAGCAGTGCTCTTAGTTATGTTTCTGCTGTCCTAATCAAATACTGAACAGACACAACTCAGTTGGAGAGAGATTAGTTTGGGCTCACAGTTTAGAATAGCCTGTCATAGGCAGGTGCAGTGGTGGCAGCAGGTCACAGCTATAGCAGCTAAAGTATGAGACAGCCAAGAAACAGAGGACCTGTGAGGAGTATTTCACATCCAAACCATAGCACTGCATTCCTGGCCCTCAAAGACTCATGACCACTTCATAATTAATACAAACTTTATTCAGTCTACCTTCAAGAATCCCCAGAGTTAATAAGTGGAACGGTTAAAAAATTCAGGGTGAACTCTTAGCTGTGAGCCCCTGTAAAGATGGAAAACAAGCTACATTCTTACAATGTATTGTAACATGGAGCAAACACTCTCATTGATTGCAAAAGGGAAGATCAGAAGGATAGCAATGAAAGCATGACTGAAACTCATTGCTATCATCTCCAATAGTATGTAGTCTCCATTGAAATATAGGCTTCTTCCCTTCCACAGCTGTACACATCAGCTTCTTAGATCTTCTTCCCAACTTCTCTCTCCCTACTACACATTGTTTCTTTTCTTCTGGAACCTTGAGGTGAGCATCTATTACCTTGTAACTGCTACATTCTGCTTGCCTGGCAACAGCACCCTAAGTGATGAGGTCTGATGCCAGCTTGAGATGGCTGCAGTGGCGTCCAAGCACCTGCAAGCAAACCAGGGGAAATGTCTCCCTGTGCAGCCCTTTGGAATAGGCGATCTATGTGATGCTATTCTTTGCTCAGGCTTATTGCTTTTAAATCTGGGATTCTGTTTTCAGATGTCAGATTTTAAAATGAGCTTACAGTTTTATACTCTGACCTCTTTTATGAGTGGGACCACAGAGGCCCCTTGTCTTCATGGAGAGTGTGGCTTCTCTTTCTCGTCATGTATTAATCTCCTTTACAGCTGAAATTGCTTTCGCCTCCGTCCTCAGCCCTGTCCACGGCTCTAGGGCACTCTGTGCTCTCAAATTGCAGATTTTTCTTTTTTCTTTTCACTATCTTGTTCCATTTTTGGTTTTGAAATCCTACTATAAACCTGTCTAAATGCAATGAACAGTGACCACACCACAGCCTGGTCACTCTGTTATCTTAAAGTATCCTCTGCCTAACAATCCCATTAGGTTTCAATTTAGCCTCACTCAGCCATTCAGGGTACAGCACAACTCAGTCACATTTACTTATCTTGTCAGTTATCTGCACTCCGATCCCTGGTTGAATTCTTGTTTTGTCTGAAAGTTCATGATGGCCGTCTGCTGTCCACATTTGGCACTCTGGCCTTGCACACTCTCAGTGGAATGTTCCTGTAAGTTTGTTCTGCTTCCAGCATCCTAGGACTCCTCCTGCATGCTTCCTGTAGACCACTTCTAACCATTTGTGAGCCATGTGTCCAGGTTTATCACAGCAACAATCTGTCTTCCCACATCAAGTATGTATTAGTAACTGTTATGTTGCTGTGACAGGGTATCTGACTGTACTTGAGAGAGAAGAGCTTTATTTTGGCTCACAGCTCAGGCATTTACCATCTATCACGGGAAACAATCATCTTAAGTTCAGGGTAGAGATGGCAGGAGAAACAGCCATAGTGAAAACACCGAGTCGGGGACTTTAAATAGCTTGCCTTGCTTTCTGTATTTCTTTCCTGTTTAAATAATAAAGGACTGTGTTAAGAGATTTACATTGTTTTGTATTTTGTTTTGGTTTTACACTCTTCACTAAATCAGTACCCTGGTGTTGTGACCTTGACCCAATATCTAGCTTACTTCAGTATGTTAGTTTCTTGACCTATGAAAATAGGGCGACTTATCTCAGAGTTGTGGTTTAGGCTAAATAAGTTGCTAAACAGAAAACTTGCTAAACAGAGAAGTGACACTTAGGTATAAGCACTATAAAAATAACAATTTTGAAAATACTTAAATTATATCATTTGCTATATACTGACAGTTGAAATTACTTAATGAATAAAGGTATGTGAAGTAAAATTCAACCCCCTAAGTTCGCTCAGTCCTTATGCTTTGTCCCCCCATCCCCATCCCCACCCCCACCCCCAGCACTAACCACCAGTGATTGTTTGAGGTTTAGCCTTTTGGAACATTTCCTACACCAGGGAAAACTATTCTTTTGGGGGGGGGGTCTTTTTAAAATTTTTATTAGATATTTTCTTCATTTACATTTCAAATGCTATCCCAAAAGTCCCCTATACCCTCCCCCACTCCTTGCTCCCCTACCCACCCACACCCACTTCTTGGCCTTGGCATTCCCCTGTACTGGGGCATATAAAGTTTGCTAGACCAACGGTCCTCTCTTCCCAATGATGGCCAACTAGGCTATCTTCTGCACATATGCAGCTAGAGACACGAGTTCTGGGGGTACTGATTAGTTCATATTGTTGTTCTACCTATAGGGTTGCAGACCCCTTCAGCTCTTGGGTACTTTCTCTAGCTTCTCCATTGGGGGCCCTGTGTTCCATCCTATAGATGACTGTGAGCACCCACTTCTGTATTTGCCAGGCACTGGCATAGACTTACAAGAGACAGCTATATCAGGGTTCTTTCAGCAAAATCTTGCTGGCATATGCAATAGTGTCTGGGTTTGGTGGCTGATTATGGGATGGATACCTGGGTGGGGCAGTCCCTGGATGATCCATCCTTTCGTCTTAGCTCTAAACTTTGTCTCTGCAACTCCTTCCATGAACATTTTATTCCCTATTCTAGGGAGGAATCAAGTATCCAATAGTTGGTCTTCCTTCTTGATTTTCTTGTGTTTTGGAAGTTGTATCTTGGGTATTCTAGGTTTCTGGGCTAATATCCACTTATCAGTGAGTGCATATCAAGTGACTTCTTTTGTGATTGGGTTACCTAACTCAGGATGATATCCTCCAGATGCATCCATTTGCCCAAGAATTTCATAAATTCATTGTTTTTAATAGCGGAGTAGTACTCCATTGTGTAAATATACCACATTTTCTGTATCCATTCCTCTGTTGAATGACATCTGGGTTCTTTCCAGATTCTGGCTATTATAAATAGGGCTGCTATGAACATAGTGGAGCATGTGTCCTTCTTACCAGTTGGAACATCTTCTGGGTATATGCCCAGGAGAGGTATTGCTGGATCTACCGGTAGTACTATGTCCAGTTTTCTGAGGAACCGCCAGTCTGACTATTCTTAAGCTGTCCTTTCCTAATATAATACTCACGGGGCATTGTGTTTGATGGTGTCCTGTGGGAGCATGAGAAGGGGGGAGACTGGCATCATTTCAGGTGACTGCTGGGAATTCTGTGGCTCGCACACACTGATTTGAGCATCTGCTGACTGTTGTATGTTTGTTGTTTCCTACAGGATATGATGTTTCAGCTTCTCCAAGGTCTGGACTTTTTTCATTCTCACAGAGTAGTGCATCACGATCTGAAACTGCAGAACATTCTGGTGACCAGCAGTGGACAGATAAAGCTGGCTGCATCTGTAGTTTTCAGATGGCCCTTACCTCGCTGGTGAGTGAGATCATTGTCCTGGCATTAAACGTAGTCTTCCTGTTTTAATTGACAAACTGCCCCCTTCATGCTCCTCCTGCTGTTTCTGCCCACACTTAGTCTGTGAACGGAATGTCTGTGTGCTTTTTTCACTAGCTGTGGCTAAGAGGAAAGCAAAGGCTTTGCTTACTATGCCCTCAGACACATCTGACTGGGTTTGTTATGGATGGGAACCAATCACAGAAATAGCCTGTTGGCACCTTAACCACTAGGGAGGAGTCAGTTAGACATTTCTAAATGAGTTTTGCTATAACCTGGGTTTTTATGTTGCATACATAATGTGGAAGGCACAGCTTGGGTAAGGGTAGGGCAGGCAGGAGGAGTGCCACCTGTGTTCTGTGGTATAACTTGAGAAACAGGCACACCACTGGCCCAGGCAGGCCAGATAACACACTCTTCTGAAACTGTGATGCTTCAGGGACTAGAGAAATGAACTTGACAGTGAACCTGAATGACCTGAGTGACTATCACTTCCCAGCCCAATGGAAGCATCATGGGCCAGAGTAGAGAGGATCTGAGGCCCTGTTTTGGGAGAGAACTTGAGTCCTCCTGTTCTTTGTCTCATTCAGAACCAAGGCCATAATAAGCTTTACCATTCATTAACTCCACTTTCTCTTTATAGTCCATCTGGCTGCAGCCTACAGAATCTAAGAGGAGCACCCTGGTAGTCAGTATCAATAATTCTTTTCTTATAACCTGCTTTGTATGTAGTAAATGTGTGAGTAGCTAGAAGTGAAGGAAAGCTGCCCACAGACATAGCGAGTTAAAACTTAGGAGGAAAAAAAAATCCATCTTCAGCCTCAAAGAGGCTCTGAAACCAGACCCTGGCCTGGATGGGGGCCCTTGTTGGGAAATGTGAGGTGGTACCGTTGGCCATTGTAGTGAAGGAATGAGATGGCTGCTTCTGTTCTTGGCACATGTGCTACAAGAAGGCTGACATCTACACAGAAAAACAACAAAACCTGCTTCCCCAGGGTCCTGTAGTGTCAGCCTGGAAGGTGAAGTCCAGGAGAAGAGTCACTTAGTCAGGAAGAACGTTCAACTTACAAAACGTACTTGTGCCTCCTCCTCTTTCCCTCTGTACGCCAAGCTCAGAAATCCCATAGCCTCCAAACCCTCCATTCCTGTCACTGGATACTTAACCTCTGGAGCATTCTCTAAAATACAGTGTGCTCTTGAAATATAAATCTTACTTTGTTCAGTGTTTGTCAGTGCCTCAGAGAAGACACGGCCCAAGTGGATACTTAAAGAACAGGCCTCAGCTTCGGGTGGAGTGAGGCAAGCCCTCGGACTTTTACATAACTACACCAGAAAGGGCTTGAGTCTGGGTGCTTCCCCAATGGGAAGGGTGAGGTAGGCTTTGCGCTTCCCTAGGAAGTTAATGTGCTTGTTTTGGGAGAGGAGGCCCTGGGAAGAACCTTGAATTGGCTTTGTGATCATCTGGGAGCAGGTGAAGGAACGAATCCCTGGGCATATTAATTGGGGGGAATAGGATGAGTCATCTTCATCCCCCTAAGTTGAACACAATAACTATAAATAAAAACGGAAAACCCAGTTGAATTTTGTTTAATATTTTTCCTTGTTAAATTTAGAGGATAGCCCAGCTTGTGAGTTACATCAGTTGACACCCCATTCTTGCTGAAAGTTGGCATGTGTAAGCAGGAAAACACAGACTAATGATTTCATATCCCAAGAAAAGGACAAGGGCAAACATATATCTATTACTAGGTATATTGATGTCTAGTTTGTATTGTCTATTTTGTATTTACAATAGTGACATAATAAAAGGGAAAGACTTCATTCCAAAGAAAGATGTTTGGAATTTAATGGTAACATTAAGAGGTATGTTTTCTTTAGGGTACTGCATTTTAAACATTCCCCACTGTTACTATATTTTTCTGCTTACAGGAAAAATCCAGCTGATAAAATAATGCTTTGATTTTTACATACATGTATAAAAACAGAATCGCTGTCTTTCAGACTGAACTGATAAATTATTTTTAGTATTTGTCTTAGTCAGGGTTTCTATTCCTGCACAAATATCATGACCAAGAAGCAAGTTGGGGAGGAAAGGGTTTATTTGGCTTACACTTCCATACTGCTGTTCATCACCAAAGAAGTCAGGACTGGAACTCAAGCAGGTCAGAAAGCAGGAGCTGATGCAGAGGCCATGGAGGGATGTTCTTTATTGGCTTGCCTCCCCTGGCTTGCTCAGCCTGCTCTCTTATAGAACCAAGACTACCAGCCCAGAGATGGTCCCACCCACAAGGGGCCTTTCCCCCTTGATCACTAATTGAGAAAATGCCTTACAGTTGGATCTCATGGAGGCATTTCCTCAACTGAAGCTCCTTTCTCTGTGATAACTCCAGCTGTGTCAAGTTGACACAAAACTAGCCAGTACAGTCTTCCTTTAATAGGCTGCACTCCACTACCTAGAAATACCCATTTTACACTAGGTTATGTCACACAAGGAAATGGAAAGCCACGTAATTTGCAGACTGGTAAGAGATTTGCAAGTTAACTGGCCTGAGACCACCATCTTAACTGCTGTGAAAAGCGTGTATATTGCTCATTGCCAAGGCTTGACCTATAGTCTTTCCTGAGACCCTTCAGAAACTGACTGTTCTTTCCTTGGCGTTATTTTCTATCTTGTTGGTAGTTATGTGGGGCTTTTATTTATAAAGCAGCGATGAGTCATTTGAAGTGAGATACTCAGTCTTGCTCCACCTGGATGTTCTCCTGGGCATTGAAGAAAGACTTTTTAATGAATAAGTTAAGACATGCCAACATGTAGACACATACATTTGAGTCATTAGAAAAATCAGGAAAGAATTGCTTATACATTTAATGGTTTCAGTATTCCACATCGCTCCTCGCTGGTACTAAAGCCAAACCTTCAAATGCCCAAGCTCATCCTGTATCGCTGTGTTGACTGAGCCCTAGACTGGAATCTCTGAGCAAAAAAAGTTATATGCCATAGCTTGGTCTTACGTGAGAACTGAAGATGGCTCGAGCTCAGGTCTTGCGTTTACGGTAATCTTCTTTGCTGAACTGGCTGTCACCTGGCTGAATCAAACGTTTTGTCCTGAACAGAGAACAGAAGGACAGATAGGAATATTGTACCTCTCCTTACTAAAGGACATTATTTCTAACTCATTGTATTTTGATATCAGCAAACTTTAGAAGAGGTTTTATATTCTTCTAAGATAATTAACATCTTCCAAATAAAAGAATAGAAGAGTTATTAGACAGCTTTTCCTATTTTCTTCACCTGTCTCTGTTTGACTAGTTTTGTTTGTTTGTTTGTTTGTTTTGTTTTGTTTTGTTTTGTTTTAACAATAGCTTGTACTCTTAGAGCTTTGTAAAAAGCTTTACACATTTTCACATGTGACTTTCCTCCAAAGCCCTTTCTCTGAGTCCATCCATATCTAACGGTCATACAATCCTGAAAACATTTTCCCATATAAAAATCACCAAAGACAGTTGCAAACCTTGTAAGGCTGTTGTTAAACACATAAAATAGTACAGGAAAAAATTAAGGGGATTTTTAATGGCACTAATAAGATTCTGAAGGTTTAGTACTGCCAGTCTGACACTTCAAACTGCTTACACTGCCCTGAGCCAGCTGAGCCAGGGCAATAGGGGTGGGGTGGGGGGTGCACGCACAAGTGTGTGCGTGCATGTATGTGCATATGTTCCTGTCTCTGTGTTGTTAGCACTTGGTAAACAGTGAAGAAACTATTCAATTTCAGACAACAGCTTTTATATGCTTAAGGGAGGAAAGGAAATAGAGTTCTGGCTTTCAGTCAACAATTTCCAGTCACCTCCTCTGTGCCAGGCTCTGTCCACCACCTTAGAGGTGATGCTGAACTCAAGTGGACAGGGTGTCTGCTCTCAGAGCTTACTGTGGCCTCCCTTCCCCCCAGCCTGGAACCTGCCTGCTCAAGGGTGGAGCTACCGGCTCATTCGTCCTGCCACGCCCACTGCTGGAACCTGCCCTTGCTGCCTGGAGGCACACACGTGTTCGTCCTGCTACTGGACCCTGAGTTACTTGGCGGGAAATTGGGTTCCCTCCCCCTTCCTTTATAAACTGAGTGTCTGGAAATATTAAATTGAGTCTTGATCAGGATGTTGTCTTGACTCCATTGTTTCTTCCGCCCCGACTAGATTCCTCTCTTTGCAGGGAACTGCCATTCTCAGTGAACCGTTCGTGTTGTGGACCGCGGGCGGGCCGCAACAGTTGGCGCCAGAACTGGGACCTGAAGAATGGCAGAGAGATGCTAAGAGAAACGACTGCTGTGTGGAGCTCCACAAGAAAGAAAAGAATCTTCGTATCGGAGGAGCATCGGAGCAACGGACAGGTACATGCTAGCGTTAGCCTAAAAAATTTCAGTTTTGTAGAGTGTTGCTGGGGATGCGGTAGGATACGAACAAGTTTGAAGCAGTGCTGACCCAACACTGTTTCTGCTTGGGGTCAGCAGTTTCGTTAATTGGAACTAGATACGGAGACAGGCGGTGTGCCACAGTTTTTTAGAAAACTGCTTAGGTGGAAGAAAGAAGGGTTCAAAATCATGGATCAGGCGATTGTGTTTAGTTTTCAGGAGTTGCTTAAGGAAAAAGGAGTAAGGCTTGAAGTACAATTAGTAAGAAATTTTTTAGATAAGATAAATAGCTGTTGTCCATGGTTCAAAGAAGAAGAAACGATAGATTGTGGAACCTGGGAGAAAGTTGGTGAGGCCCTGAAGCGAGTTAAAGTTTGAGATTAAGCTTCAGAGGCTGAGTCTCTTAAGATATTTCTAGTTTAGATAATGATTAATGTGGTTCCTATCCTAAATAGTAAAATTTAAGATAAGATATAAAGCAATGCCTCTTTATTAATGCGTTAAAGCTTGCTTTAATAGGTATTCATAGGTATTAATTGATATCCAAACTTCGTAATATGATAGTAATGCTTCTAATATTGATTTTAACAGTGATAAATTGTTTTAAACATAGGTTTTGCTTTCCCAAAGTTGTAAGTATTATCCTAACCTTACACAAAAACTTAAAAGTTATGGTTAAAACTGCCATTGTTCCATTGACTGCAGCTTGCAGTTTGATTGCAAATTTAAGATTGATGCTCAGATTAAAAAGTATTTTACCTTTGAGTCAATACAGGGCTCTGGGCAGTCCCAGAGCGGCTTGTGGCCCTTTCTTTTGTTTTGCAAACAATGCCTAAAAAAGTTTTTCCCTGTGTTCAAGAAAATTTCTTTTTAACAGTGTTACAGATCTATTCAGATGTTTAAAATAATGCTTAAATTCAAAGATTTTTGCTTCTAGTAAACTGGTAATCACTAGAAAATTTTGCCTCTATGTATGGCTAATATAGCTTTACATTATGTAAGAAAAATGTTTATTGTTTCTGCTTCTTTACAAGAAGCCAAAAGTTTTAATCTTTCAGTATATATTGTTTCCTAAGTGGAAAGTATTTTATTAACTAATGCTTCTCAAGGGAAGTTTACCTTAAATCCTTGCTCTCACCCAAAAGATTCAGAGACAGTATCCTTTTGTTATTTGGTGTTTTGATTTGCTGCAAAAGGTTTTACAAAAAATAAAGAAAGCTTTTATAATTGTTGTTAATTGGTAATTGAAAATTAGTTGTGCCCAAGACAATTCTTTGGCCAGAAAAAACATTATTGTAAAGTCATTTTTCTCATCCTCCGGGCCAATCGTTAGCCCACGTGGGCCCAACTAGCTGCTGTGGGGCGGAGTCTTAAGACACACAGTTGCCCCTATTCCAGCACAAATAATCTGGTTGTGTGCTGTAGATGGTGTTTTAAAATGCTGAACAATCAAACCTTAATTTATATATTGATAATCAATGCTATATCTCTGAGCTCATAATTACTTAAAATTGTTCGTCCCTCAGATACTATTAATTCTCAAATTTACAATTGCTTATACATATTTCTAGTTAATAAATAAATAAATTATGCACGTGTGACTCTTAATAACTTTTCTAGCCTTCTAGTTACAACCGTTCCTTAAGAAAAATGATTGAAAGTGCAATCAGTCACTGCCCCTTTACAGCCAAATATTTAAAATGTTTTGTCCAAAAAGTTATTAATTCAAAAGGTTAGATATTGTAAAATTTTAAACTTTAACCTCTTAAAAGACAAAAGAGAGAAATTGTATCCCCATATATACTATTTAGTGCATTTCCATGCACACTATTTAAAACATACCTTTATTTTCAAAATTTGAGATTAAAATGTCAAATTTAATAAATGCTTTTTAGTATCTTAAAAGGGTCTACTTATTGGCTTATAGATTGATCCTAAAACAGCTACCTTATTAGGAAAAGGGAAAAACAAGTTCTCTCCACAGAACTCTACAGAAGCATATTGGTAATTCGTGTGCTGAGCTGACAGGTAAGTTAACTCAGTGTCCTGATTAAAAGGACTAAAAGATTAAATTCATGTTTTAGATCCATCCTTGCTTGTCATTTTTCCAGTTTGGACTAGCTTCTAGCCTTTTAACTTTATGGCAATAGTACATCAGAGACTGTATATTCAGACTTAGTAAAATTAGTCATTTAATAGAGTCATAATGATTTTTCACTCTTCTTAAGTGTGACCAGCCATTCTAACTCAATCTTAGACTGGTCTAATATTCAGTTCAATTATTAGAGATTCCTATATTCTAAATTACCTAGCAAAGTTAATTCAGAGCATATCCCCCAAAGTCACCAAAGGCTCACCTTGCCTTTACCTTATTTGTCCTAAACTTTTTGCAAACTGACATTAAAGGTCAGTCTGCAGCGGAACGCCACTGGCACCCAGTTACTTCTAATTCTTACGCATTGGTAAAATGGAAGGACGCCCTGACTAATAAATGGAAGGGTCCAGATCCAGTTCTAATCTGGGGAAGAGGCTTGGTTTGTGTTTTTTCACGAGATGAAGATGAAGCACGGTGGCTACCAGAGAGATTAATTCGTCAGGTAAACACAGATTCTGTCTCTCCTCGTAAGTATCATTCTAAAGACTAAAATTCCTCTTGAGCTGGGAGTGGAAGCTCTCAAAAAACACTGTTTCCTCTGAGCCAATTCCCCTACAAGAGGCCGGAAATTAACTTTAGCTTTACAATTTGCATCTAAATAAAGTACCTTGACTTCTCCAAACAGAAAATTTACATTACTACACTCTAATTGTTTAGTATTCTTCCTTCTCTCAAGCAGGTCAATCTACATTCTCCGGTTCTCCGCCCCGCCCCTAAGAGCAAACAGGTGGTTCTGCTAATCTCCCTTCCAGGGACATCCCAGCATGTGGCTTTTCAGTCTAAGATAAGATTTAGATTTACCAGGAGAGCTAGGGAAGTAGAAATTTCATATATATTTACAAAGATTAGTTCTTATTTTGATAGATATAGGCTTAGTCCCTTAGCTGGCCTCTGGCTTTTCACCCTTGCTGTTACTGCAAGGTGTCCTTAGTTCCTCAGGCTACTGGGAATAACAGGGATGAAGAGGAAAGACTTTCAGCTCCTAGTTTAACCAAAATTAATGGTGTTAATACTGACATAATTCTTGTCTAGGCCTTGCTAAATCTGAGGTTGACAAGTCTCATATAGAGACCTCGCAATAACTCAGAATTGCGATACTGATTCATAATCATATGAATACGGTATGGGTACCGCTTGGCGCAGGAGATTACTGCGGAGGGAAGGTCCAGTTTGACCGTTTCTGAGTTCCCTGTGCGACACACCTGATTTGAAAGAGGTTGGTATCTGATTCCAGCTAAAAACCAAAAATACTTAAGGCTCTGCCTCCCCTCCCCAAAAGATACCAAGAGCCACAGATGTGAGTCGTTACAATGCTCACGGGAGGAATCAGGCTAATGTCCACCCAAGTCAAGGTTAAGGCCCACTCATCTACGGATGAGAAAATCATTTGATCACCTCTGTTAAGCATTGCCTATTTAAACTTAATTAATAGGGGGGAGAGAGATTGGAGACTTTGCTGTCGTAAGGGCAAGCCCTTCACTGCCTCCCACCCAAAAAATAAAAAAGCCAATTGGCCTTGTACTAGGAGCCAGCCAGTCTTAATCTCTTCTCACTGTTCCCCTGCCTTTTACCCAAAATTGTGGATAATTATCAGTTCAGTGTTATTCTAAAATTGTTTAGCTAAACTCAGCCAGGGTTCCAACGCCCTACTTAAAAGGCAAACAGGTAGCTACCTATTCAGCACTAATTAGCATTATAAAGTCAGAGCCTACAGCCCAGTGCTGGTATTCAGTCAGTGCTTTTAAGACAGTCTCAGCCAGATACAGTTTACCATTAGAATAGTTAGGGAATCCCACGGAAACAAGTTTTTTCTTTAGCCCTAGGAACTCAGGCAGAACTATTGAACATAGATAATTTTTCTGCCACAGGCCACCCCCTTTTTTATTTTTGTTTTGTTATCTAATGGGGGGAAATGTGGCCTCCCTTCCCCCCAGCCTGGAACCTGCCTGCTCAAGGGTGGAGCTACCGGCTCATTCGTCCTGCCACGCCCACTGCTGGAACCTGCCCTTGCTGCCTGGAGGCACACACGTGTTCGTCCTGCTACTGGACCCTGAGTTACTTGGCGGGAAATTGGGTTCCCTCCCCCTTCCTTTATAAACTGAGTGTCTGGAAATATTAAATTGAGTCTTGATCAGGATGTTGTCTTGACTCCATTGTTTCTTCCGCCCCGACTAGATTCCTCTCTTTGCAGGGAACTGCCATTCTCAGTGAACCGTTCGTGTTGTGGACCGCGGGCGGGCCGCAACAGCTTACAAGTAGAATTGGGAAGTAGATCTGAGCACAATAGTGGTGGGAAGCAATGTGCCTTTAGAAACAGCAAAATACAATCGAGGAAGAATTTCCCATTCTGTGGAGTCACATGACCCATGGATCTACTGGGGCTGGAGCTAGAGAAGCCCACACTGGTCACCTGTGCAAGGGTGTGGGATGTCTACAAAGGTCACAGCATCGTCCTTCCAGAACCTGTCTGCATTCAGCTCCACTGGATGTGTGTGCATCAAGTCATCTGCACTTGTTTTCTGTGTGTGTGCCTGGAATGACATCCTTGCATGACACCCAGTTAGCATGCTCAAGTGACAAAGTGAAGTAGGACCAGAAGTTGAAAACAATGTCATCTTTTACACAAGAAAATAAATTCTTTATGTTTGTTTTTCTCTCTGTGCATGTTGTATTTACTATGGAGACCTGGCAGGGATTGAGCCTCAGCCCGGCAGCTGAGCAGCTCTCACAGAAACCTACGGAGGCTGCCAGTGCATACTGAATGAATCAAATCCAGCATTACATGAGTATCATGGAAAAACCCCAAAGTCCTGTCGCCTCAGCACCTCGGCAAAAGTTCAGGACACACCTCTGAAGCAGGAAAGGCTCCTGGAACGCCCTCCGGTCTCAACATCTCGCCATGACACAAGCAGGACTATTTTGTTAATACTCGCAGTTGCCAGTACATATCTCATAGCTAACAATGGGGTGTTTGTGTGGGTTTCGTTTCCACTTTGATCAGTGAGGGAATTGGAGTACAATGGGAGCAGAGCAGAGCTGGGAAGAGGATACGTTTTCTTTAGGATTCCCAGGGCTGTGTAAGTGGAAAATGCCAGGACCAAAACAAGCACGAGGCCTTCCTTGTCCAGATCCCTCTGTTGCTCCTTCTCGGTGGTAATAAAACACGGTTGAGTTGCTGTCTGATAGGCTGACTCTGCTCACAGTCATGGTGGCCATCAATGGCCACTGTATGAGTTTCTCCCATGTACAAAAGAGAATGAGTTCTGCGCTGTACAGAAAACTGCTGTAGGTGGCTGTGCCTGTGACACCAGCCCTGCTGGCGAGGTGGATCCATGACTGTCTCCTTGTCCATATCAGATAGGCGTTCATTTGCCCACCTAAGGCCAGATCCTTCATAACTGGTGACTGTTATGAATTAGTCCAGACAAAAATAGGTGAGCTGTGAAGCTTCTGCCTGGGGAATATTTTACTCAAGGGAAAGGATTGGCTTCCTTTCAAGTCCTCTGCACAAGTCTGGCCAGCATACCCCATCTAGGGATGGTGTGCATAGAGACTGCTTGTCTCCTGGCTTTTTATGTCTTGTCATAAACATTGTATATGGTGTCACTAGATCTCAGAAGCCTGAGATCAGACTCAAATGTAAAGACAGCACGTGTGAAAGTTGTGGAGACCAGGTGCTTTAGTGAGGCCTTGCAAGCCGTGGATCCCCGGGGCTCCAGAAGATGACAGAATATCCCTGTCTCTTACCTTTAGCATTCCTATGGGAATACACTCCAGTGCCATGTCAGGCACTGAGCGATCCGAAACATTATGTCACAGGGCAACTTCCTCTCCGCAAGCTTGCCTCACCGGAAGGTGTTATTTCCAAACCCAGACTGTGAGGCGTGGTCCTTAGAATATAATGTAAAACAATGTTTCTGTAACTAGGATTTCTGTGCCCTCTTTAATTCTTCGGCTATATGAACTTCTTGTTTGCTGCTGTCACAACCACTGTGTGAGGCAGAGGGAGGTAACCGTACCTTCATTTTGTCTGCGCTTTAGTAATCTCATAGTATAAGTCAAGATATGTTAATGAAATTTTTTAGCATTTGGCTTAACTGTTCTGAGTCATTCAGTTCACGTTTTACACAAAGTGAGTAAATCCGTGAGGCCTGATTCACCAATACCTAAATAGTGAGTCCCAGCTCCCAGCTTGTTTGTACGTTTGTTTACAAGGGGGCCCCTACCTACTCCTCTCTCCTCATTGCCAGCCATAGACATCAGTTTATGCAACTAATTATCTAATACCACGAAATGTTTCATTGTCCTTTGAGCTTGCTTCCCAACTCCCTATTTTCACAATAAGTCGATGGGTACATGTCCAGCCCCCCACCCCCACCCCCCTGCACAGCCTGCTGCATCACGGCCTCAGTTGTGAGCACCTAGATAAAAATTCCGTCAAATCATCTCACTCTTCTTTGTCCCTTCTGATCATAACTTGAGCCTCTTGAGCCCCAGCAGAGGAACGATTCTATTAGGAATGTCTGTCTGGGTGTCCTTTAACCTTCAGATTTTGTTCATGATCACAACACCCCCCACCCTCTCATCCCTGCAACTTGGACACTTACACTTCCTGTATGATGCGACTTTATTTAAAGATTAAGATTTCTCAAGGCCTCTGGTGAAACCATGATATCTCAAGGAAAGGTTGATGATACCTCCTTCATCGTAGGTCACTTGACTTGATCCATGAGGGCACTTGAGAAGGTCAGAGGTATTGTTTCTATCTCTACAGGTCTCGCCAAAAATCAAGGCCCATTTTCTAAATGATGATGCTATGATACTGGATTTTCAGCTGACCTCTGACCTGACCACTATTTTCTCAAATCCATTTCTCAGTGATGTCCCTGGCTGAGCCCACCCTCTTATTTACCCCAGGGTTTAGCTCTCCTTTCTTTAGGGTTTAACATGGTGGGTGAGTGGTACTGTAGCTGGCCTGGTGTCTGCCAGGGTGCTGATGGTCTTTAAATCTCACGTAACTACGAAGGTTAGTTAGACTTGACAGTTGGCTGTGGAGGACTAGCCTGCCTTCTCATCTTGGGAAAATGAAAGAAGGGGAAAGTGTAGGCGAATTTACTTTAGTACTGCTCATGTGTTTATTCTAAAGGCTTGGCAGAGTCTAAAATGGGGCTGAAAATTTAACAGCTCAACCATAAAAAAATCCCAAAACAAGGAATAAGGAGCTCTACGGCTTCTAGGTTTGGATAGCAGCATAAAATTCCAGATTTATCTTCTGACGTTTGATTTTTTTTTTTTTCATTTTTCAAACTCCTTGTTTTTCTTTTTTTTTCTTTTTTTTTTTTTTTTTTTTTGATTAATTGCATCATAAAGGTTACCTGTGCTCTGCGGTGTGAGGATGTGTCTTTTTCAAGTACTTGGTGGATATACTTGAGTTGGTCCAGTTCATGGTAGCATTAAATACTGTCTGTACCTTGTGAAGGCTGGGTGGTTTCAGGGAGGTAGGGACTGAACATGGGTATCTGTTCTTGTGGGAAAACATGCTTCAGTGGCTTACTGGCACTGAGTCTGGAATGTGGCATTTAAAAGTACCTTTTTGCAGTGGGAAAGAATCCTGTCAAGAATAAACAGTCTGACCTTGTTAAATGGGCCAAAGTCTGTCTGTAGTCTAGTTCCAGAAAACTAGCTTTTACTAGTTTAGAGAAAGCAGATCAGTGGGGGAACGACACAACTGGAACCTTTGTAAAGGAAAGAAAATGTTGCTATCAAGAATGTAAAGTGGAATTCTAAACTGACAGGTCTCACTTGCACTCCTGAAAAATGTCTTTACCTGGCTATAAACTCCCCAACTACTGAAGAGTGAGTGGAAGATTGGACCTCGGTTGGCCAGAAAAGCAGGTTTTCTTTTTCCTGGAAAGACAGGACTGGCTTACAGACGGGAAACTGTGGGAGTGGACATGCAGTGTGGACCATTGTGGGAAAACAGCAAGCTCAAATTGCCAATGCCTCCGATGTACCCACAAGTCCGTGCTCTCTGAGTTCTCCCCAAACACATTCGCACACCTTGTGATCTGCCCATCCCAACACTGTGATATTTGTGTCCCCAAGCTATTAGACACACACCCCATCTCCAGCAGATTGCTTCCCCCTCCTCAGTCTAATGAACTGGTCCTGAAGACTGTTCCTCACCTGTCTGAAGTGGACCTGACTCGGGACCACTGAGTGTGGCCTCTCCTACCCGCTTTTGATTTTCCTGTATGTATGGGTCCCATCTGTTTGGCCTTTGTCCCCTGATTCGCTAGCATTGTGAAATACGTTTCAGCGCTCAGCACACTGCACAAGCCCGTGACAGTTGCTCAGTGAACGTTTGTAGAACGCCTGTGATGAAATAAGAGGTTTGTGTGTAGAGCAGATGGAAGAGGCTAAGGTTTGGAAAGACCTTCCAGTAGGCCCTCGCTTCTCTGAAAGGCGCTCTTATACCTCTTACCTGTAGCATTGGATCCCAGCATGCTGCCTTAATGCTTATTGCTAAAATCCAGTATTTAGATTTAAGCTGTGTCACAGAAAATTAAAATTTTCTTGATTACCCAGATATGTCTGGTTGGATTGTCACAGACCATACTTAGATCTTGGTGCACTACTTCTAATCATAATCACTTCTGTCACAAAATGAAAAATTATTCAGTATTGTTTTAAGTTGAGAGACTTTTTAATGGAGTTAGAGTCAAGATCAAATCTTATCTTATGTTCTAATGTAAATATAAACTTTAAAACTTTTGAGGCCATGTGGATGCGCACGCACGTGTGCACGCACACACACACACACACACACACACACACACACCAGTGCTAGAGGTAGAACTCAGATTTCACACTTGACAAGTATTCTACCCAGCACACACACCCCGAAACACTTAACTTTAAATGAAGTATTTTACCAGTAGACTTCTGGAGATTTTTTTTTCACAATATCTAAGATTTAAGGGCTGGACAAATGGCTCAGCAGTTTGCGGAGCAATCGCTGCTCTTCTGGAGGATCAGACGTCTGTCTGCAACGCAGGGTCCAGGGAATCTAATACTCTCTTCAGGTCTCTATGGGCAATGGGATACATGCAGGCAAAACACCCATACACATAAAATGAAAAATTAGGGGGAAAATACATTTAAAATATAACTTAACAAACTGAAACACATTTTCTTAAGCCTCCATGATTATAAATGACATGCCACTTGTGTTGAGTCAGGACAGTCTGCATGTTGAGGGCTCAGAGAGTTCCTCGGGATTGGTGGCAAGTGCCTTAGATCACTGATCAGTGGTTGGGTCAGATCCTGCTTTAAAACTCTTGTGTTCCTTTAATCGGTATTTTTAACCTGCATTCTTTTTTAATTGGTAGAGTTCTTTTGAGGGTTCAGTGCTCCAGATGGGTCACTGTCAGTGTGATGAATAAACTTCCATTCCCGTTTCTGTTTGAACAAAGCTCAAATAGGTGGCCTTGGAGCTAGGAGAGAGTTTATGATATACATATAGGCCACTTGTTTGCTCCTTTAGCATTTCTTACTTATCTTTTTGTATTAGAGTTAGTCATTTTTCCACACCTCGAATCCAGTCTATGTGTTCTTTGTCTTACCTTCACTGTGCAAATGTTTGTAATGCTGCTACCTAGTTTCTTGGGATAAGCATTTGAAGGCAAATTCTCTCTCTCTCTCTCTCTCTCTCTCTCTCTCTCTCTCTCTCTCTCTCTCTCTCAGCAAACTCCTTTGAACTTGTTCTCTTACCTCACTAGTTTGGTGAAGCCATAAAAATAGTATTACCATGATTGGATGAAGCTGGGACCCATTTGAGAATTCAGTGTTTTCCAAGTGGATCGAGCTTCGCGCCCCTCCTCTCCCTTAACCGAATGCCTGTGAGCTCTGCTTCATCTCTTCCAGATATCTCTGTGCACCTCCTTTGTGTCTGCACACTCATAAAGCATCCAAAATGTTCTGACAAAAGTCATTCTGGTATCTACAGCCATGGCTGTCAATTGTCTGAAGAGGCATCCTCATCTTCCGTCTTGCCCCAGGATCCCCTGTGAGCCTCCCTGAGCTTCAGCCCTCATTCCCACTAACTCCCTCAGATCTCTGCCAGCTGATGCTTGGCAACAGAAGCATCATCTGCTCACTACCTCACCAGCTCACTGGGTGCCACTCTCAGTGACTAATCCCCATGTGTTCTCCCTTCGTGGACACGGTCCCTGGTGATCACCAAGCCTGAGATGCTCAGATTTTTTAAGATATTGTTCGTATGAGCATATGTATGTTTACAGGTACAGAATAATAAATACAATGTTTCCTAAATAGTGGGCATTAATTTCTCAACATAGCAAAGAAGTCTGGAGATAGGTAATTCTACAGCTGGTGTAACTGGATCAGTGGTGTCACCTAGGATATTATAATCAAATTCTGAAGAAAACAAAGCCTTCTTAATTGCTTAGTGTATTGATTATGTCTTCCCTCATAGCCTCATGATGGCTGTTGTATTTCAGTTATGGCGTCTCTGTACTACAGGGCTCTAAGCAGGATCTGAAACAGTAGGGGGCGGGGGGGGCAGGGAATAAGTGAATTTCTTCACTACCTTTGTTCAGTAAAGATAGTCTTCCAGAAACTCACTTCAGACGTTAATTTGGATTTCATCACCCAGAATCAACATACCTCTACCCAGCCCAGTCACACTATAGAAACCTGAATAAAATCAGATTATCCTAGGCATGAAATGCGGATGGCTGCTCGTACATACCAATGAGGAGCCCTTCACTCCCAAAGCCATAGTGCCTCTGTGTGGGCAGAAACTTTTGTTATTGCTTCCTCTCCACGGCACATGGATCATTCAGTGATTTTTTTTTAAATATAATGCATCATTTACTTTATTCTATAACTGTTTCACAGATGTTGAAAGCTTAGGTCGAAGATAAAGGCACTCTACGCCAGCCAGAGCTGATTTCCTTAGATTATTCAATAGCCATAGTAATCAGCAAATGTCTGCTGAGCTTGAAATACCTTACACGTGTTTTACAGGTGGTGCCACCACATGGAAATCAGCCTGATGCATAGAAATGAAGGCTGAGTTTTAAAAAGGCAGGAGGTTTTTTGAAATGTGAAATGGAAGCGATCTGATCATATATCATGGTATATGTGTGTGGTGTATGGAATTCTCAAAGAATAGGGGTTTTCTTTCATTGCTAGCAGGGAGGTTTGCATGAACATTGGTTTTATTTGTTTGTTTTATTCTGCTATTGCTTTTGTTCTGAGACAAGGTTTCATCTATGACTGTAGCCTTGGCCTGCCTGAAACTCAATATATAGACCAGGTTGCCCTGAAATTCACAGAGATCTGCCTGTCCCTGCCTCTCAAATGCTGGAGTTAAAGGCATGTGCTGCTATACCCCATGGGAAAGCTGTTATAAGACACATTTGTGTTAAAGGGTGGGATGGAGAGAGAGAGAGAGAGACAGACAGACACAGAGAGAGACAGACAGAGAGAGAGACAGAGACAGAGAGAGACAGAGACAGAGACACAGAGAGAGAGACAGAGAGAGACAGATACAGAGACAGACAGAGAGACAGACAGACAGAGAGAGAGACTGGATATAAAGAAGGGCTTGGGAGGGAAAAATGTCCCTTTAACTCAGGTAAGCATCTTTGGTCCTAACTCTCGTTAAATCATGCTGTTTCTGGAAACCAGGTAGACAAATGTGTTCTTTGCTGTTTTCACTAGCAGTATGCTAACTACACATCATTTCCCCTGATAAATCAGCATTCCCGTTGAAAAGGAAAGGCTATTTTATGGTCAAGAATCTGTATAACGTCTCTCCCTAGTTGCACACTTGAGAATTGTTCTACTGGTTTAGTATTAAAGGGACTACCAAAAAATTAGTTTTGCACTTGCAAACAAAATCTTAATATTTGTTTTAATAATTATTTATTGTTGGGGTGGGACTTCCAGAGGTCAGAGGACAACTTAAAGAAGTGCCGTTTTTCTTTCCACTGTGTGAATCCTAGAAGTCAAAGTGAGGTCTTCTGGCTTAACAGCAGGTGCTCTAGCTACTGTGCCAAACCCAGGCTCTTTTTCACAATCTATCCCTCCCCTGCTTGAAGACTTAAATAACTGTTACTTTAATTTATTGGGTCTATAGTAACATGATTATGTTGTGTTTAATTGGATGATACCTTGCTGTTTCTCTCTTTTTTTTTTAAATCCCCATAATCCAGTTTTTGCTAAAGTTGACATATTATATACCTCAAATGTGGTCATTATAGGACTAACCCCTAATGAGTGAGTACAATATAAACAGCCACAAAAGACCACAATTTACTCTTCAGGAGACAACAGGCTCCTTGAGGGAAGAGCTGGGACATCCCATGCTTTAGGCTCACCAAGTAGCAATTGGTAGTGAGGTTGTACTTCTCAGGTGTTTGGAGCCGTCCTACAAGTAGCGTGCACTCACTGTGGGCATGTTTCTGTGGCCTTGGTTTACCACAGTCCGTGTTTATTGGTTCAGCTCATCCATTCAGTTTTTTTTTTTTTTCTGAGATGTGTTTATTAAGAAGAGGACATCCGGTCTCATTACAGATGGTTGTCAGCCAGTGTATGGTGGTTGGGAATTGAACTCAGTACATCTGGAAGAGCAGTTAGTGCTCTTAACTGCCATTTCTATAGCCCATTCCAATCAGTTTTTTTACTAGTAACCTAGATTTGCTTTTAATGCTCAAAGTCTGGAGTTCAAAGTAGTATCTGAAAGGCTGACCAGGAAAAGAAAGGGACTGGCTCTTTTTCAGCATTTTATAAGCAGTATCTTTGCTTGAAGTTATCTTCTGCTTTTACCTGCTTCCCTCACTAAGCTTTAAAGGAACAAGTTTAAAACTCCCCATCAGGGTTTGGGAACATGGCTCCGGGTCAGAGTGCCTGCCCATCATAGACTTCAAGTTGTGCTGTGGTACAAGGGAGGAAAGTGAGCATTGTGTACACACTGCTTATGAAAGTATGTTTGTTTGAAGTTTTTAAGAACCAGAAGGTTCTGTGAGACACTACCGCAGACCCTTTTGGTCCCTGTCTGCATAGAAAGGGTCTCTGGTTGCAGGTGGACAAGGAGTTGGCGAAATGAATGACAGACAGATCAACACGAGAGGTTGTGTAGAATCTTAATGTAATTTGTCAAGTCGAGCATCGAACTTTTTATACATAAGAATGACAAGAAACCAGGCAAGATACATCCGCCAAGTTACAGTGACACAAAATATAAGGAATGTATACATCAAAAGAAGGCAGGGACCAGGCCACTGCCACTTTGAAGGGAGCCAGGTGTAATGCTAGTCTATTGTTAAGCTGACCACCAGGGGTTCTCAGTAAATGCCTGATTTATGCTGTGTCTTTGGGCCTAGCGAACACACCTGTCTCAGGGGGATTCCCTAAGTCTTTCATGGTAAACCCACCTATTCACTAGGCAATTGTGAATTCCCTTGTTTGGGTAAGACTGGCTATTGTCTCAAGTAAACACTCTGCAGACCAGCCCTGAGCTATTCCAACTCCATTCTTTGTAATGCCTAATTAGTTTCACTGTCTCTATTAGAAGTAAATTTGAATGTTACTGAATAGATAACCTTCTCACTTGAATTCCTACTGCATTCCAAGTTTTCAAGAATTTTCTAGGATGTTGGAACACTGGCGAAGGCTTAGCTATGTCAGAATTCAATCTTTAAAGGCACTTATAATAAAATAATACTAATCCATACACCAGGCCAACTCGGGGATAGGGTATGAGTATATGGGTTATGAGAATGCCTGGTATGAGTATACGGGTTATGAGAATGCCTGGTTCCAGGAGATTAAGTTTCCTTGAAACTCTTTGCTTCATGAATGCTTTCAGGCCTCTCGGCCTGCCAAGAAGACTTCACTGGAGTGTGCATAGCAAGACACCCTGCCTCAGTAATGAAAATGGAAAGCCATCTAGGAAGACACTCAAAGTCAAAAATCAGACCTAAACACACACACACACAAATACACATATGTTTTGTGTTTACAAAACATACCTGCATACACACATGCAGGAAAAAGGGTTCCTTTCTGCCATCCAAATGAGCACTTTAGTCTTCTGTGTGCAATCAATTGTCTTGTGTTCTAGAGATCACATTCTCTTGGGAATAACTGGTAGTTAATACTGAGAAGAGTGTGTTTCCCAAATAGATTAAAGTCTTCTCTGGTACATAAATGATTCACTAAACCATGGATTAGGAGTTTAATGTCACAAATAGCATAGATTTCTTAAGATGTGTCGCATAAAAACTCTCCCAGCTACTAGACCTGCAAAGAATATCATTGAAAGAAGTTCCTGAGGCTCTCAGCCCAGCCTTACTTAACCTGCACTGTCTTGTTGAGCTTTACTAAGTCGCTCAGTAATGCCCCATCTACAAAGAGGTTGGTACCTAAACCAACACCTCCCATTTGGTCTGCCATTCTAAAGCGGTGTATGTGGCATTTCATACAGTTGTGTGCTCTCATTCATTTTTTGACAGCATTATCTCGGTGTTACTCTTATTATCCGGTGTTACACTTACCTACCTAGTACCCAGGTCTGTATTTCTGTTAAAACACAGTACCATCTTTGGAAACAAAGCCATGCTCTCTCGCCTTTTTTAGAATCAGGATGGAAGTGTGGTTTGGCCACATGAGCTGTGCTGTATAGAAATGTAATTCAGGAGTTTATACAATGTAACCTGACTGGGGTCCCACTTTCTTTTCTTTTCTTTTCCTTTCTTTTCTTTTCTTTTCTTTTCTTTCTTTCTTTTTTTTTTTTCTGGTTTTTCGAGACAGGGTTTCTCTGTGTAGTCCTGGCTGTCCTGGAACTCACTTTGTAGACTAGGCTGGCCTGGAACTCAGAAATCTGCCTGCCTCTGCCTCCCAAGTGCTGGGATTAAAGGCGTGTGCCACCACCACCCAGCTCCTTACCCAGTTTTAATGGACTGTCTTGGCATTTAAACTGAAAACAAGTTATTCCAGTTTAGCCCAAATGCCTTTATCATCAGTTTGGCAGGCATGGTGGTACACAGGTGAATTTGGGACCCCTCCCCAAAAGACATTTTTTTCTCATCATCAGCCGAGTGTCCAGACTTTTACAAGGCCTAATGGTAACTCCTACAGTGGTTGACACCTACTACCATGGGGAGATAAAAATCTTAGTCACCGCCATGCAGGGACCACTTACCCTTGGGGCTGGAGAGCGCATAGCCCAAGCCCTACCACTCCCATTATTTGGTCATTTCCCTTATATGAAAGAGGAGCGAGGACCTTCCTCCCTGGGATCCTTGGAAGTCTACTGGGCACAGAAAATAACTGATTCATGGCCCATGCTGACATTGTTTCTCTAGAGGGCAAACAGTTTCAAGGGCTCCTGGATACCGGGGAAGATGCAACAGTAATTTCCTTAACACATTGGCCTGCAGACTGGCCCTTACAGCCCACTGCCACTCATTTAAAAGGCATAGGTCAAACACTTTACAAAGCTCTAAACTGCTAACATGGTCAGACAAAGAAAACAATACTGGAACTGTTTGACCCTTTGTGGTCAAAGGCCTTCCTGTAAATCTATGGGGAAGAGACATACTCTCCCAAATGGGAATGATAATGTTCAGCCCCAACGAGACTGTCACCAATTTGATGCTGAAAACAGGGTACCTCCCAGGGAAGGGTCTAGGGAAAGATGAACAAGGAAGGATTTCTCCCATTATGCCCACACCCAAAAATGATAAAAAGGGTTTAGGGGCAGACCTTTTTTCTTAGAGACCACTGCTCCTCCTGCATTCCAGGCAGACAAAATATCTTGGAAGTCCAATGATCCTGTCTGGATCGATCAGTACTCTATACCTTAGGAGAAGGTTCAGGCAGCCTTACAGTTGGTGCAGGAACAATTGAGACTGTCACATCTTGAGCCTTCTACCTCCCCATGGAACACACGGATATTTGTCATAAAAAAGAAAAGTGGAGCCTGGAGGCTGTTACAGGACCTTCGAGCTGTAAATAAGACCATGATGCCGATGGGGGCACTACAACCAGGCTTACCATCTCCTATCACAATTCCCAGAGGTTATTCTAAAATTGTCATAAATATTAAAGATTGTTTCTTTTCTATCCCTCTTCATCCCCAAGATTGTGTCTGTTTTGTCTTTTCCATTCCCATTGTAAATCCCCGTTTTCAATGGCGGGTTTTACCCCAGGGAATGGCTAATAGCCCTACCTTATGCCAGAAATATGTGGCACAGATTATTAACCCTTTGAGACAAGAATTCCCTGATGCCTATAAATACACTATATGGATGATCTACTGATTGCCACAAAAGAATTATCCTCCACCCATGTGGTTACACAGGCCGTGGTTAGGGCCCTCCAAAGGTGGGGATTTGTCATAGCTCCGGATAAAATTCAAGTTCAGTACCCTTTTGTTTTTAGGTTTTCAATTAGAACCCATTAGAGTACATTCACAGAAATTAACTATCCACACCTCACAGCTGAGGACCTTAAATGGTTTCCAAAAGTTGCTAGGAGATATAAATTGCTTACGTCCCTATTTAAAATTAACTACCGGAGATCTAAAGCCCCTTTTTGATATACTCCAGGGAGATTCTGACCCAACCTCCCCGAGAAATTTATCTCCTGCTGCCCTAGAGGCTCTCCATAGGGTAGAGTCAGTCATTAATCAACAAACCATGGGCTATTATAACCCCCTTCAACTCCTGTCTTTGATAGTTTTTTCCACACCCTTTGCACCCACTGGCCTATTATGGCAAGATGATAATCCCCTTTTCTGGATCCATTTGCCAGCCACACCTTCAAAGGTTCTCCCTGTTTATCCTTCTCTTATATGTCAGGTGATTATCCTAGAAATCAAGATGGCTACCCGTCATTTTGGAAAAGCCCCTGATACTGTTATTTTACCTTATTCTTCTGAGCAGCTTTCTTGGTTACAGTCACAATTTGATGAGTGGACTATATTATTATTATCCTTTCAGGGAACCTTTGATACACATTTGCTAGCCAATAGGTTGGTTCAATTTTTGCAAACTACCCCTTTTGTCTTCCCCAAGGTTACCCAGCTGCAGCCTATGTCCAAAGCCTGTGTTCATTGATGGGTCCAGTAATGGAAGGGCTGCTATTGTTGTCGAAGGACAACGCCAAATCATTGAGACCACCTACACCTCAGTCCAGCTGGTGGAGCTCCGAGGAGCTTTACAAGTGTTTGAATTGGTCTCATCTCCCTTTAACCTGTATTCAGATAGCCATTATGTGGTAAGGGCTTTGAGAGCTTTAGAGGTGGTCCCTAGTATTCAACCCACCACTGCCACTTTTCAGATGTTTCTTAAAATACAAATGCCCATAAGAAGTCCAGCCTACCCGGGTTTTGTGGGGCATATTCGAGCCCACACGGGAATTCCTGGACCCTTGTCCTGGAGAAATGATCTTGCTGATCAGGCTTACATGCCTTACTATTGAGCCTGACCCACTGTCACAGGCTCAGACAGCCCATACTTTACATCATCTCAGTGCACAGACACTCAGACTACGATTCAACATAATCAGGGAACAAGCCAGACAAATTGTTAAACAGTATAAAAATTGTCTTATCCTGTTGTCAGAACCACATTTAAGAGTTAACCCATGGGGCCTTGTCCCCGGAGAATTCTGGCAAATGGATGTAACTCATATTCCATCTTTTGGGAAGCTTAAGTTTGTGCATGTGTCCATCGGTACCTTCAGTGGGTTTTTGTGTGTCTCCGCCCACACTGGAGAAGCTACCAAAGATGTTATAAATCATTCATGGTATGCCTTTTCTGTCATGGGACAGCCCAAAATTATCAAAACAGACAACGGTCCTGGATATAGCAGTTTTAAGTTTAAACAGTTTTGTGCACAATTACAGATCAAGCACATTACTGGAATTCCCTATAACCCTCAGGGGCAAGGAATTATTGAAAAGGCCCCTCAGACCTTGAAGAATACCCTGACTAAGCTCGGGGGCCAAGATACTATCTACACCCTCAAAGGAAATTCAAAACAGCTACTGTCTCATGCGCTTTTTGTGCTTAACTTTTTAACTCTAGACATAAATGGTCGCTCAGCAGCTGACAGACTTTGGCATCCTAAGACCAGTCTAGAGTATGCTCAAGCACTGTGGAAAGATCCCCTTACAGGGATTTGGAATGGGCCAGATCCTATCATCATCTGGGCAAAAGACTCAGCCTGCATCTATATTTCCAAGGAAGGCAGAGCCAGATGGCTCCCTGAAAGACTAATTAAGCCATTTGATACCACCCAGGGTGGCGCCTGAGAAGATGTTTTATGTTTTCTCTTGTAGTGAAAGACTCCAGGACTCCCAAAGGGAGACACTCACTCAAGCCTCGGGGCAGCCGCGCACCCAAGAAGACACTGAGACCGAACTTAAGATGTATAGAGAGTAAGATTTAATACAGCAACGACAAGAAAGCACATAAAAAGCACATATACCAGATATCTGGGGTCGAAACTCATGCAGCCAGCAAGGTGCAGAGGAGATTCGGCAATTGGCCCAAACTTTTCACAGGCTTTTATAGGAAATAGCCAGGGGAAAAGTACAAGTTTTACGTCACCAAGGGGCCTTGCCAAGGGGCTTTACATAACCAAGGGGTCGTGTCCTATATTTTGGCAATGTACTCGATCTATTGGAACATTCTGGGGTAGTACCAGGAGGCCCCTATCTCAAAAATGTTCTTGGAACAGTCTTCAGTTAGGAGGGGTAGGACTAGGTTTGTTCCAGGAGACCCCTTATCTAAAAAATGTTCCTGAAGCAGTTTCCAATTGGGAGGGGGTACCTTGGGGTAAAAAGTTCAAGAATGTACTCTGAGGTAAAAAGTTCAGGTGTGTTCCGGGAACAACCTCTAGATGGGAGGGGTAAGAGAACTCTGAGTTGAAAAGTTCAGTAATTTTCCTCTTTCATTCCCCCCTTCTTCTAGTGAATAATTCTAATCTTAGAATTTCAGAAGTCTATATTTTTATGCGGAGAATACTGCATTTACCCTATTTTAACATGGGAACAAAAACAGAACAAGAAGCATTAGTAAACAGAACTAGGCAGGGGCCTTTTGAGCGAGGCTTGAGGGTCTGGGCATGATGTAGGTGCACGTAGATCAGATCTCTGGCTGGAACTGGTGAGATGTCCTTGGGGCACCCAGCTCGTTCACTGTCTCGGCTGTTGGGATCCCTGGCGCGATGTCGTCTGCGTACTCAGTCCAATCCTTTTCAGTTGTGACCAGACCACCTACAAGCCTTTTAACTTAGCATACAGATCATTATTATAACAACATAGGTTTAAACACATCATTTGAGACTATGATGGGCATAGGAGTTTCATAAAGGATCTTAAAAAGAATAAAACTGAATTAAGAAATAGGGCATAGGGAAGGAACACCAAGTCCATGCCAGTCTCCACGATTAATTTTGTCAAGGTCTGTCTTAGAGTTTTAAACTAATTTTTATCTATCCTGAGCTCTGAGGTCTATACACACAATGTAATTTTTATTTGACCTCTAAATGCTTGGCCACACCCTGACTTACCTGGGCAACTATTGCTTTTGGCACTCTGAACCTTGGAAAATTTTTCTTTAATAATCTTCCTGATGACTATGTGAGCAGTCTCATTTATCTATATTGAGAACGTCTTTTTCTGCAAATGTCAACAGCTTTCTTTGTCTGTATATTGTTCCATACAGTGGCAAAAGCATACCTGCTGTCAGTGTAGACTTTTCTCTTTGTCATTTATAAAGCTTGTATCAAAACCACAAATTCAGCTTTCTGGGCTGAAGTCCCTTTAGGGAGGCTGCTGGCCTAGATCACTTGCTTTTTGTCCACCGCTGCACTGCTGTCCCCGCCTTCCGCTTACCTTTAACCATGAGGCTACTGCCATCCGTGTACCAGTTCAAACTTTCAGGCCAAGGCCTGATTTGATCTTTACCTGCCGAGGTAAGTAGCCCCCTCTGTTGGTAGATGGTCCCATGGATATGAGCTGCTTTCCATCTACTACTGCTGCTCCTGTGACAAAGCTGCTGCCATCTGTGTACCAGGCAGGCACACCTGGCCAAGGCTGATCAGTCAGATCTCTCCTTGTTCCAGTTTTTTTCAGCCAGGACATCAGCACATTGATGTACAGGAGTGGAGTCATCCGCCAAGGGGAGGTGGCAGGATTGAGGATGGCAGGTGGAGCAAAAGTTACTCAATCATTTAGCAACAAATTCTGGTAGTGGGTATAGTCACATGCTGACCCAGGGTAAGCTTGTCAGCGTCTTTAACAAGCAGGGCCATTGCAGCTCATCAGATCTGGCAAAGCTAGAGCGGGGGCTGCAAGCAGGGCTGCCTTTATGCTGTCAAAGGCTTTTTGGTGTTCTTCAGTCCAGGTGAATGGGACTTTTTCTTTAGTCTAGAGTCTGCAAAAGCCCACCGTTCCCAGAAACTCACGTACTTGGCGCAGGGTGGTAGGGGTTGGGATCAGCATCACAGTCTTTTTCTTGGCTTCGGTGAGCCACTGCTTTCCTTCCCGGAGGGTGTACCCTAGGTAGGTCACCTCGGTGCGACATAGCTGGGCTTTCTTAGCCGATACCCGGTACCCCAACTCACCCAGTTCATTCAGGAGCTTCTAGGAGGGCCAGAATTTTTTCTTTGTCTTTGATGTCTCTGCCTTCAGCCAACCGCAGGGCTTGGGTTAGCGCCAGGAGTTCAGCCTTCTGAGCCAAAGTTCCTTCTGCCAGAATGTCAGAGCAGTGATGAGTAGGTGAAGCCTCAGCAGGTTAGCAAGGGAAGCGAAGGTCACTTGTTCTGTCAACAAAAAGCTCTAATAATGTGTCCATCAGTCAGGGAAACAATTGGATCATGTGTCCCTGACCAAAAGCCACTATGTGCAGACAAGCAGGCCATCTTTCAGTCACCAGGTCTAATTCTTCCAAGGTTGTTCTTTATATCTTATACGAGGGGCTATTTATCTTTTTAATTCAGCAAAACCTGGAATCCACAGTTTGCAAAGGCCTGCAGTGTCCAGGAACCTTTTAAACTTGCTTTGCATTGGTCAGTGGAGGAATATGAAACACAGTCTCTTTTTAGCTGCTTCAACAGGTAGGCCACCAGTCTCTTTACTTTTAGCCACGAACAGGTGAAGGGTTTGGTCATGAGGGGGGCTCCTCTTCTTCTTTTTGTTAGGGAAGACTTTAATCTTTAGCCAAAAGCTTTTGTTGCCAGGTACTAAGTTTTCTAGTTTCCCTGACGTTTGTGACCAGCATTTTTTACAGATCATTTCTAAGTGCTAGTATTATTAGCAAGTGTCACTTTGCTAGGTTCTAGTCTTTGTCATTTATCTCTCTTTGCTCCTGTTTTTAACTGCAATGGAGATCTCATTACCCAGGTCAGATTGATGGGACACTTTCTAGTCCCACAGACATGAGACCCTCATCAGAGCCTGGCAGTTAGACTCGCAGGTGTTCCTTACCTTGGACAGAAGAAGCCCCAAGTGAGTGGTCTCCCTCACCGGAACTTAGAACAAACTCACGCAGCTCAGGGCGGTGCCTGAGAAGAGAAAACACATGGGGCAGAGAAGGGAGTGCAGCTCTCACATCATCTGGCTTCACCAGACCACTGATATCTCAAAATGAACGCAATTTTTTCTGTTTACCAGAGACAGGATACAGGGGACAGGAGAATGAGCCTTTCTCCCACCCAGGAGGCAGGCAAAGGCTGAAAACAGATCCTTTGATGTGAAGAGCCCAGCGCGCAGGGGAATGCTGCGTAAACTCCTGGGAGTGGCAAACAAACACTGGCAGGCAGAGGCAGCAATTTAACTATTTAACTACCTGATAGACACCCGGTGCTCTCTGCACTGTCTTTGGGGAGGGAGCACGCAGCCAGGCAGGCACAAGGGAGTGCGGGTAGACTCTGGGGGGGGGGGGGCAAAGGAGGGACGGCGGCTGTAGTCGGCCCCTCCCCAGCTGTGGCAGGCTTCACGGCCACTCCGGGACCGGCAGGCCGCCGCACTCACCACCAGCTTCTCACAACTCGCTCGCAGGGCACAGACAGCCTCTGCTGCTGCTGTGTCTGCAGAACTCGGAACCTCAGCGCCACTGCTGCTATCAAAGCCCCAACTGCGCCGCCAAAGCCGGAAATTTTTAGCCCAGCTCTGCAATCTCAGAGCTCTTTTGAGCAGCCTGGGGAGGACCCGCCTGGTGGTTTTTTTTTTCTGTTTTTTAAAACCATTGCTGACAAATTCTGTCCTGACATCAGTCCAAGTCTACAGTCGACAAAAGGTTAACACACACACACACACACACACCCAGTCTGTCACGTGGCCACAAACAAGCACACTCATCCACGCCTGGACTTACACAACCAGCCAAACGCTATTTTCTGACGGGGTCGGATTCTACATCGACTCCCTTTCCTGACGGGGGTGGGACTCCACATCCACTCCCGCCCTGGCAGAAAGAACACTGTCCTGACGGGGGCGAGATTTTACATTTACTCCCATTTTGGCAGATTGTCTCATTTCCAGAATAATAGCAGACACAACAAGAGCAGACACGAGACTGGACAGACAAAGAGAAAACCAAAGCATGAGGTGGGACTCGAACCCACGATCTCGCAACCCGAGGCACGAGGTGGGACTCGAACCCACGATCTCACGACCTGAAGCACGAGGTGGGACTCGAACCCACGATCTCGCACAGATTGAGACCCACCCGGTCTCCAGAGGGGTCCACTAAGCGTCCTTAGTCCTCCCCTTGTCCTCCTGGGACGTCTCCCAGGGCGCACAGACGGTGGACACCTGGACACGTCTGTCCTTATCCACAGCCCTCGCTCCTACCCGGAACGCGGTCTCACTGTGCACATTGCACACTGAGCGTCTGCAAAACCGAAACTGCGATCGCACCAGATACAGATTCAGATGGCCTCTCCAAGGCCCACAGACAGATTCAGATGGCCTCTCCAAGGCCCACAGATTGAGACCCTCCTGGTCTCCAGAAACAGAACACAGACACCAGACCAAACAGAACAGAAAATCTTACCTCTGAGTGGGTTCAGGACTTCTGGGTGGACACGCTGATTCCCGGCCAATGCACCAAATGAAAGACTCTAAGACTCCCAAAGGGAGACACTCACTCAAGCCTCGGGGCAGCCGCGCACCCAAGAAGACACTGAGACCGAACTTAAGATGTATAGAGAGTAAGATTTAATACAGCAACGACAAGAAAGCACATAAAAAGCACATATACCAGATATCTGGGGTCGAAACTCATGCAGCCAGCAAGGTGCAGAGGAGATTCGGCAATTGGCCCAAACTTTTCACAGGCTTTTATAGGAAATAGCCAGGGGAAAAGTACAAGTTTTACGTCACCAAGGGGCCTTGCCAAGGGGCTTTACATAACCAAGGGGTCGTGTCCTATATTTTGGCAATGTACTCGATCTATTGGAACATTCTGGGGTAGTACCAGGAGGCCCCTATCTCAAAAATGTTCTTGGAACAGTCTTCAGTTAGGAGGGGTAGGACTAGGTTTGTTCCAGGAGACCCCTTATCTAAAAAATGTTCCTGAAGCAGTTTCCAATTGGGAGGGGGTACCTTGGGGTAAAAAGTTCAAGAATGTACTCTGAGGTAAAAAGTTCAGGTGTGTTCCGGGAACAACCTCTAGATGGGAGGGGTAAGAGAACTCTGAGTTGAAAAGTTCAGTAATTTTCCTCTTTCAGTAGGATCGCCATGGATAGGTCTCTCACAATGTTGATGGTGCTGGTCATGACAGTGACATCCAGGCAAGCCCAGATCTATCAGGTTTTTAACTATACCTGGATTATTCAAAATCAGGCTGGAGACATAGTTAACTCCAGCTCCAAGATTGGTGCCGAGACCCATTGGCCCGAGTTAGAAGTAGTCATCTGTGTTCTCGAATTGGGTGCAGACGCTGCCTGGGGCACCCCTGATTATTATATTCCTCAATTAACAGTAGTTAACACAGGTGATAAAAAGATTGATCCAGGTTGCAGCAGTGATATACATCATGCTGCCCTGGCCTTAACTCATCGAGATAGATCTCTAAATTATAAATGTGGCTATGAAAATGATTTTTATTGTGCCTCTTGGGGATGTGAAACCACTGGGGATACCTATTGGACCCCATCCTCCTCTTGGGATTATATCACAGTTAAACGACTTCACCCCAATTCTAAAGTCACCTCCCCTGGAAAACAACCCCTTAATAGCTATTGTTCCCCCAATTCTTCTAGACAAGGGTGGTGCAACCCATTACAAATTGGCTTTACAACAGCCGCAAGGACTGCTGACTGGACCAAGAGAGTATACTCTTGGGGGTTGCGCATATATAAAGAGGGCACAGATTGGGGATTGACATTCAAGATTAAACTACAAAAGGAAATCCCCAACAAATATAAAGCATCTATAGGACCTAACCCCCAATTACATCACCCTAATTCCCCAAACAGTCCCCAACTTCCAGGTACCCACCCCCCTGTTCCTGCCCTAGGGCATGCTACGACCCTGTTCAGCCCACTCTCCCTGTGCTGCCCCCCTCTTCCACTGATTTACTGCGGTCTATATTGAATGCTTCTGCTTTAGCCTTGTTGGATAAGACACAAAGAGATAATGCATCAGAATTTGAAGATTGTTGGATGTGCTTTTCTGCTTCCCTGCCCTTTTATGAGGGCATAGCCTTATTTGGAACCTGCTTTCAGATGCTAGGCAGCTTCCCTTCAAGTCAGTTCAGCTTACCTTGACAGAACTCTCTGGGGTAGGAAGTTGTGTGTTGGGCCCAAGTATGCTTCCACCGGGGCCCTTGCTAGAGATTTGCAATAATACGTTTAGAGTAAATAAAAATAGGTATTCTTATCTTCTTGCCCCAAATGATACCTTTTTGGCATGTTCCATGGGCCTTACATGGTACATTATTATACAAGAATTTATAAATAATAGAGATTATTGTGTCTTGGTTCAGCTTTTTCCAAATTTTAGTATTCATGAGTCAGATGACTTATTAAAGTTTTGGGACCGAGGTGCCTCCTTGCCATCCCACCATAAAAGGGAGCCTATCTCAGCGGTGACTCTTGCAGTCCTTCTTGGCCTGGATGCTGCCGGGACCGGGACCAAAATTGCAGCCCTTATGTCGTCTCAACAGAATACACGCAATTACCACCTGCTCAATGAGGCTATCAGCCAAGATATCGAGAATATAAAAAGAGGCCTAGATGATCTTACTGATTCCTTGGTTTCCCTCTAAGAAGTTGCCCTTCAAAATAGAAGGGGATTAGATTTGCTCTTTCTACAACAAGGAGGCTTATGTGCTGCACTTAAGGAAGAATGCTGCGTATATGTTGATAAAACTGGATTAGTTAAAGATAGCATTGCCAAGGTTACTGCTAGTTTAGAAAAAAGAAAAAGAGAGAGAGAACAAGAGTCATGGTACCAAAATTGGTTTTCAACCTCCCTATGGCTTTCGACCTTGTTGCCCTCCCTTTTGGGGCCCATATTGGGACTCCTATTATTGATTTCCTTTGGTCCTTGGGCATTTCAGAAATTGACCCAATTTGTTAAATCTCAAATTGATTCATCTCTTTCAAGCACATCTGTTTCAGTTCATTACCATCGGCTGGATGTTGGCAAAAACAAGCAGGTTACTGGAGAAGAGTCAGACGTGGATACTGCTTCATCACCCTCATCTCGGGGAGAGAGACTCAATTTCCATAAAATACTTAAGTAAGATCATTCCCCTAAATTCAGCCATCATTCTCATGCCACGAATCATTTATAGATTGCCGTAGTCTGTGCTTCCGACATGGTAATATATATTCTCGCCACATTGGAAACTAAACAAGTCATCCCAGGCTAGACACATCCAAAAATTGGAACTTGAAGCCGTCACCCGTGAGAGTTGTAAGGCTAAGATCACTGCACAGAGATTAGTCTGGAAGCTGTTAGACAGTCTCTGAGAGGCATGTCTGATTGCATGAAGGTTGAGTGCCCTAGAGTCCTTCCCCCAGGAAAAACGGCACGGGAGCAGGTCAGGGTTACTCTGGGTAAAAATCTGTGGGCCTAAGAGTCAATCCTGTACATGGCCCCTAACATTGCACACTGGGGATCAGATCTCTACCTCTATCCACAGAGCTTGCTTTGTTCCTAAATCCCTTGACTAACCCAGGTTATACCCAACAGACTGGAACCATTAATTCAAGCCTCATAGATGACTTGTCCTTGTGTCCTTCGTGGTTTTAGAGAATCACCCGGTGAGCAAACAGACGTTTAGGCGGTCGTTAAAAAATGTGGCTACAAATTTATTATCCAATATGCCTTTATAAAAATATTAAAACGGGGGAGGCGTGGAGTCCTGTTTTCTTTGAACACTTCTACTCTGAACTCCCACTTACCTCTTAGGAGCCCTCATTCAGCCTTAGTTCTCAAGTTAAATTTCATGTAACTTTATTTTAATATTGCCCAAAGTTCTTTGAGATTGGGAATGCTCTGGCCTGTGTTGCTAAGCTTGTGAAACACTTGTGAAGTCAAAGCCTGTTAAACAGCTAGTTACTTGTTGTTCACAACATCCCTTACTCTTCTTCTCTTAATACTACAGGATATCATAGAAGAAACATCACTGCTAGTCAGAAGGTCTAATGACTGTGTTTGTCATATGTGAATATAACAGAATATACTCATGAAATAATGAAGTTTTCATATAAAAAGAAGCCAAGAGAATTTATAGCCAGGACTTTTTAATATTGGGAATACTTCAAAAAGAAAGAAAACAATTCTAAAAGGAACACCTGAGATACAAGAAAGAGTTATGGGTACATAACTGGATAAATGTCTAAATAGGTCATTAATCACAATAAAAGGCAAAGAATATGAGATTAGATTTGAAAAACCTTATTGAAACCAGCTCTGTACATTTTCTTGAAACTGATCCTTTGCTGATAGGAGATATAAAATCGTGCTGTTCTTTGGGATTTTGGCATTAACCCATGCCATTTAACATATATGCACTATGGAAACCCTGCCTTTCCATGTCTGGTTACATGCTTCAGAAAAGTTACTGCAGGTGTGCACTAGGATTCATGTTAGACCAGTAACAGCAGCACTATTTGCAACAGCCCCAAACACGGACAGACATGGGGAAAAAATTGCATCTGGGAATTAAAGCTCTGAGTGTACTGGGGTGTAAGGGGCACAAAAATTACAGCATATATTAGGAATTTTCCAGCTAATGATGTGCAGATGTGGTAATGCAAGGGAAACGGAGCCAGACTGAGCTTGCTTTGTTTGCTGAGAGAGACCCTCTGTAACATTCTTTTTAGCTGTGCACATTTTGTCTTCATTTGTACAGTACTAACTTTCTTACTGTGTGGAGAAACTCAGTTCCAGCCTGTTGGGCCTAATAATTCTATGGCAATAATTAAAGCTCATGAACAACTGTGTTGTTAGCTGCATAGAAGTGGCTTCAAAAATTAATCATACGCTGAACTGTTTTTTAAGTGGCACACCATTACTGTAAAGGGTGCCCATAATTATTTTCTTCGATTTCTCGACAGTTTTTTTTTTAAAGGCATCACAATCATTTATACAAGCAAGAGATAGTGTCTTAAAAGTTTCAGATATGCCGGGCGTGGTGGCGCACGCCTTTAATCCCAGCACTCAGGAGGCAGAGGCAGGCGGATTTCTGAGTTCGAGGCCAGCCTGGTCTACAAAGTGAGTTCCAAGACAGCCAGGACTATACAGAAAAACCCTGTCTCGAAAAAACCAAAAAAAAAAAAAAAGTTTCAGATATGACTGGAGAGTCCAGCCTGAGAGCGAATATAATACACATTCTTAGCCTATAAATAAATGTCCTTAACTAGTTCGTACCGTGAACATCTGTGATAGAGACCATCCCACCAGCTAGCTACTTTGGGACTTGGTTTTAAAAGTACATAACTAGCCACTTTCAAAGATGTGGTGTTTGAGCCTGGGGATCGTGTTGTTTAAAACAAGATCTCATTTGTGCAGGTCAAGCTGGTATCAGAGTCATCACAGCCTTTTCGCCTCAACCTCCCAAGTCCTGGGATTGTGAGCACAGGCAGCTTTGTGATTTTGATTTGATTCAGTAGGGCAGGGGAAAGTCCCAGGGTAACACTGATCCTCTCTTCAAAGGTTGGTAAGCCTGGAGCCCTCTCTCTAACAGCAGCGATGTCATGTGTGTCAACGTGAAAGACAACACCTGGCCTTCCCAGGAAATTTAGTGGCAGTGGTAGAGGTCCATCTGAGTGCCTGGTGGCCAGCTCGTGGGCTGTGAGTTCTGACTCTGATATGTAGTTAGCTTGGATTTGGCTCTGGTTGATAACGTGTTTTGTGTGGGACAGAATTGGGCAAAGTATCTAGACCTGTCTCAGAAGGGCCGATGTTGTATAAATGGCATGAAATAGGTCCAGAGCTCTTGGGAAGAAGCTCTGGGGTATCCTTGAGCTTCTCAGATCATTTCTAGTCTGTCTGCATTAAAGTTGAATATGCTTAGTTATTCATTGTTGAAATTCCAAAGCAGAAAACAAGAGAAAGGTTGTGTGGTCTGTAATGATAGCCTAGAACATTGTTATTGCTGTAGTTGTTGTTGTTGTTGTTGTTGTTGTTACTGTTAAACATTCCTTGAAACTACAGTTTTAAGATTGATTGATTGATTGATTAAGGGGCCATGAACAAGCATATGCTGGGAGGACAACCTTTGGGAGTCTGCTCTCTCATTCCACCATGTGGATCTTGATGAGCTCGGGTCATCAGGCTTAGTGTCCAGCACTTTTACCCGCTGACCCATCTCTCCAGCCCTAACAACTCTCTCAGAAGAAGCTGTGGAATGATGCCTTTCAAGTAGCAGTGAACTGGAGTTCCAGCTATGGAGTATAGCTACTTTTAGGGGCAGATGCCACAGTGTCACCCCGTCGTGGTCTCATCTGTGATCAGGTGAGTTTCCAGGGGACTCCTTTAACAGCCTGTACATGCCAATAACATTTTCTACTGTGTTCCTTTTTGGTCCTCACTAAAGGTGTGGCTGTATTGATGGTAAGTGAGTAGGTTCCAAATATCTTTAAATTCACAAAATTCCTTATCCAAAACAAAGTACGTGGATTAATGGAAATGAGACTCAGATACCAGATCAACTTTTTATTTACCCAAAGTAAATCTTAACTTCTGGAAACATTTTAAGCCCTTAAATGATATCCTTTATCTTGTCTTCATATTAATACCTTTATAACATCTTTAAAATAATGTATTAGAGGCTAAGAAAATGTATGTTCTCATAGTACCTTTGCTTCCTAGCACTAGGAATAAAAGTTAGTAGTTTTCCATTGAAATAGTAACAACTATAGTAAGCCAGATGTAGTCTGCTTTGCCTAACTGGAAAACTGCCTTTCCTTTTCGACAATTGACATTTTCTCTTGGGCTGCTTTTTAAGTCGAGGCTGTTAACGATTTAGCCTTTCTTTAATTTTAAGCACTGTTCTTCTAGTCAGATCCCAATAAGAAGCCCTGGTGCCTTAACCTGGCTTCCCATGGGCTAACTGGGGAAAGGGCATTTCTGCATAAATTGGATGCTTCCTTCTCCCCTGGAGACCAAATATGCTCCTGTTTCCCAGTCCCCTGGTTTGTAAGCTTGAATCCATTGTTCAACGCTGGAAACTGTCACTTTGTAGACAGCACACATGGAAATCCAGATCCAGGGGTCCCTGACATGCCCATGGGTTTGACGGTAGAGTGAATGAATACATGTATTATATCTGTTCTTCCTAATCCGCTGTTTCTGTGATGCTCCAGTTGAAATCAGAAACCAATGTTCCTGCTTGGTCTCCTTCAAAAGTATTTCCTTTGTGCAGCTCCAGTGCACACAGAACCCAAGGGGTTAACTGGAGAGCAGCTTTGAAAGCAACCGAAGGTCACTGTTGGCAAGAGCAAAGACTTTTCAAGCCTGCTTCCCCACCCAGGGGATTGTAAACATTGGCTCCTGGCCACCCGCTGTGTCCCACAGCACAGAACTTCGCTGTGCTCAGGGCTCAAGGTTCTGCTCTTTCATGAATGCCAGCAGGCACACTGCTGCCATCCCACTCTCTTGTCAGGCAACCCAAGGTGAGGCATTCAGTCCTGCAGAAGATGAAGGTGCACCCTGTTAATGGGTGCTTCCTATGCAAGCAAGGTCCTGCTGGTAGTCTGTCTTTCTCAGGTCTAAGGAATGTGTAGAGGGCCCATCATGTTCCACAAGTCCTGTTACCAGCCATTTGCTAGTAGCTAACAATAATGCCCACATCTCTTTGTCCTTTGGCTCAATCCAGGGCTCTCAAATAAAAAAAGCTGTGAACGGGGAAGTGCCTGCTGCCCTGAGACTTGCTTCTTATGCTTCCTTTCTTTAAACAACAACAACAACCCAGCAGAGATCCTTAGTCACCAACAAAGGAATGAGGCTCCGTATGCATAATTTAAATAAAGTTACCTTCATCTCAGGATCATAGTTATTTGGTGAAAAGGACCCAAGGATGCACTGACTTATGTGTGCATCAGAAGTCTGCAATCTGCAGTTTAATCATTAGTCTGACTGCCTAGAAGAGACTGGAACTCCCAGAGAGATGTGTGGCTTGTATCCCCCACTTGAACTGTTTAGAATATTGTAAAGAGTTTTAGTATTATTTGATCTCCCTGAAGATTTTATGGAATTACAGTTATTTCATGTGATGTTTCTCCCTTCTGTGAATTCTGAAGGCAGGAACACATGATCACTTTGATAGACCCACATATCATAGCAAGTAGAGATATTATCCCTTATATAATCTCATTTTGATACTGTCTTTTGTGTGTTTATGTGTGTGTGTGTCTATATTTTAGGGGCAAATATAGGTCTTATCTTTATGAAATGACCTGTGAGCATATTTTATAGTAAATTTGGATGTTGATCTATAAGAACTCTGTCACTCAACGCACATTCCTGAGTGAACAATGTTTCCGTCAGTTGTGACAATAACAATATGGCACAGTTGTACAGCTATGGCTGCTCTCGACTGTATAGCTGCAGTTGGTGCAATGTGTGAGTTTGCCTTTTCCCCTCAGTCTACACGACACTCAAAGGTTTTTCGCAGCCGTTTCTGGGATTACAGTTTTGTTTTATGGAATCACAGATTTTCTTGAGTAGTTAACTAATGTCCTGTTGGTTCTTTTGTTTCAATGTCAGGTTCCTGAGAACATTGCTAGGGTCATGCATTGGTGCATAGTACAGTGTCCAGGTGGTGCCAGTGAGCATGTAAAAAAAAAAAAAAAATAGAGACGGAGTCTTTCTATGTAGTTCTGGCTGTCCTGGAACTTGTCTATAGAGCAGTCAGGCCTCAGACTCATGGGGATTGCCCTGCCTTGGACTCCCAGGTGCTGGGATAGAAGGTGTTTACCATCCCCCTCCCTCCACTTGTAAATGTTCTTCTTAACTATAGGATTCTGTTCTTTGAAAGCTCTATAGAAATAAAGGTTTGTGGTTTCATGATTGTATAGTTTAGAAAACAGTGGCCCAGTGGTATGAAAGTAGTTGTTGATAACACACAGACACTGGTGTGCCTAGGGGAAAAAAAAACAGTTCTCTGTCCAGAAAGGTGCCTCAGCAGGTGTCAGCACTGCTACACAGCCTGGTAACCTGGTTTAGTTCCCTGATTCCCTGAAAGAGGGCCTCTTTGTGTACACACACACACACACACACAGATACACACTCACACACAACACACAATAATGATTTAAACAGAAGGGAAACCCTGTTCTCTAAGTCTCAGCCTAGAACTTCCTCCCTCCGTGAGCCTATTGCTGTCCCCTCACGTGGCATGGTGTTTCCTAGTGCCCAAAGGTAAGGTTACTAAGTGGCTGGTGGGCACACCTCAGCAGGTAGGCATCATACAATGAGTTTAAACAGAGGCCTACTCCCCAGGCTGTGGTGACCAGCATTGCAAGCTGTCACTTCAGAGTCACTGCATCTTGCAACTTCTCCTTTCATAACCACTTAACGTGTCACGTTGTATTTCAGTAGTGAAGTCTACTCAGAGCTGTAACAGTTTGACCAAAGCTCTTCACAGAGGCTAATTCATAGCTCTAACTGCCTCTATGACCAAATGACAGAGACTGAATATAAACAGAAAAGCCCTTTTATTTAAATTATATTATTAAAATGTATGTTAAGTTAAATTTAAAATACTTTCATAAACTATTAGACATGAAAAGTTTTAAACAGGTTTATCAAACAAGAACATAGGCTTAAGACATGTTCCCTCACAAAGACTAACTAAAACAATCCTTTGGCAAAACTGACCAGAGAAAAGCAGAGGCTGGGGGCCCATCAAAGCACTTCACTGTTAGGTTTGGAGAGCTTTTAGAACAACCTAGGGCTAATGAGACAGACTCAGGCAGGGTAGGAAGATGTTCTAGCTACACTACCGCTAGGCTCAGCCTCCCTCCACACTTGTTTCCACTAAGTGGGAAAATGAATAAATAAATAAATATGTCTGCTTTATATGTGTTGTAGTTTCACTTGTAAACAAAAGACCAGCGAAAATATTCCCGATAAAGACAGAAGATAGCTTGGAACTATAGGAAATAAATATTTATAATTTTCAATTCACTTTAAGTCACTGTTGCCTCACGAGCGTTGTCCTAGGTTTGAGAACTAAGTGCTGGGTGTGTTTGAGGAGACATGTACTGCGCCTGATTGGTTAATGCCTTGGTAGGTGAATCAAATGTAGCAAAAATAAAAAAGGAGGAGAAGGAAGAAAGAGAAGAGAAGAAGAGGAGGAGGAGGAGGAGGAGGAGGAAGGAGAGGAGAAGGCCAGCTGAGAAGGGCACAAGTCCAGTCAAAGGGTTGGCGAGGTAGCTCAGCAGATCTGAACGCAGTACTCTTTAAGAGGACTGCCCATCCACATCAGGTGGCTCATAGCTGCTCCAGCTCCGGGGCACCTGGATCACCTCCAGCCTCCACAGCACCTGCATCTGTGTACAGTAAAGACCAGTGGTGACAACATAGTACTAACCTCCCAGATCAAAATACTTTTCTCTCAGGAGGCTTTTCTCTCGGGAGGAAAATCACAAAGCTCTATTTGAAAGTGATTTGTTGTGGTGGTGGTGGTGGTGGTGGTGGTGTTTTGGACCAGTCATAAGATTTGGAATTCCAAGGTTGTGGCATCCACTCACCATCTTAGAAATAAACATACTATGATTGGTATGTATGGGCTGATCTTTGACAAGAAATAGGCTCTTGGTGGTAGCTCCGGCTAATTAGCACTACTGAATTTCCTCCCATCAATGCCAGTTAGATTCCTCTCCAGGACAGAAGTTACTGAAGCATCCCTTAGTCTGATTGGTGATCATACCTTACTGTCCTGCATCTATGTAATGAGTCTTTACAGCATGAACCGCACGTTCATATTTGAAGTATGTGTCTGTACACACACATGTTCTCCTTCCTCCACATGGGAAACCCTGCTTTCCTCTGTATCTACCTGAAGCTTGTCTTCGAAGCAGTTTACTCCCTCTGCTGGCTCTAACTTTACAAACTGGAGCTCTGATGAGGAATACTGGGGACTGCTGGTTTATGCCCTTTGTGTTAGGGTTTCTCCAAGATATAAAGTTAAACTCCAAGCCCAAGGAATCAATAGATGCTCTACAATTCTTCGAAAACAATAATATAATTTTCACACTAGTGATGAGTTGCTAATTAAGAGAGTCTGGCATGTAGAATTAGAGTATGCATAGTAGGTGCTCAGTAAATGTGAGTTTCTCCGTTGCAATCCTACTTTGTTATACATAGATTATAGGTACCTGGTTGTAGGAGCTTTAGCTCAGCCAGTCTATTTAATGAGTCCTTTATATTTCCACTGCACTTCCTGGGTGCCTGCTTACAACTCCAGCCTTACTCCATTCGCATTATCCTCTGGGCTATGAAGTCTTCCTAGACAAGCCTGGTCTAGGATATGTCTTTACAGTCTCAGTCCCTGTTGTGACAGGTTGGCTACCCAGAGAAGAATGTCGTTGACCTTCAACATTACAGGTATCTTCCAGAAGATGTGCAAGGGGCAGAAAGCTTCAGTCATTACAGTTTTCTCCAGCTACCTTTATCATGAAGACTTGAATAACACTTACCTAAAAATGAGTGTCTCTGTAAGAACAGAAATAGTAGTTAATATTGAGCGATGTGTAGTTGCCATCTCTCTCTCTCTCTCTCTCTCTCTCTCTCTCTCTCTCTCTCTCTCTCTCTCTCACACACACACACACACACACACACACACACACACACATACACACACACACATGCCTTAATTTTTTTTAAGGAAAAGTGTATTTGGTCTTATTTGCCTGGACTACATTAGTTTGACTGTCGAATTGTATGAGTAGGAACATTCTCACAAGCCCAGCCCTGCACATGGTCCTGGAGCAGGGCTTCCTTAAGCATTTTCCCAGGAATGATTAGCTCTGCACAGTGGAAATGAATGCTATGTGAGAGAGAAACGCCATTCAGTTTGGCAAATGTCTGCTCCTATGCCCTTCAGTTGTCAGTGTGAAGTGGAGGTGTGGAGAAGAGAGATTCAGTATCCAGATTTGTCGATTTAGGATTTTTTTGCATAGACTCTCTAGGCTAGCAGTGACTAAACTCTTAGGAAACAGGAGCCAGATTGTGGGGTGGGTGTGTACGTAAATAAAACGAGGGCTCATGTCCAGCAGGGGACACACATAAAAAGACTCAAAGGATATTCATGTTCGTAGTGACACAGTGGAACAATACTACTGATATGCATAACACGGGTAGGTTTTGCATGTCATGTTGAGCATCAGAGCCACATAGTGTTGGTGCATTGCATGATCCTTTAGATGACAGCCAAGCAAAACGTATTCCAGGAGGACAAGGGTACCCTGTGGTGATGTAAATTCCAGATACCTTGTTCTAAGAGTTGGTTTCATAGGGTAGACTTACATGCAAATATCTTGTCCATGTGAAGAGTTGTGTACGCCTAAAAATAACTCAAGAAATTCAGAACTTGGTTCTTCTCAATGCTTGATTAGAAGGCCTGAGGTTCATGCCTGGTCCTCTTTGTCTGTGTGCCTTAAACACTGAAACAGTAATGTTGTGTACATTTCTTCTACCTCTCATTGTGTTCTCTTTGTCTCTGTCTCTCTTTCTTATTCTCTCACTCTTTCTCTTTCTCCATCTTGTGTATAGGTCTAAGTCTGTGAGCCTGTGTGTGTGCACATACACAAACATGAATAGGTTTTATATGTTTTTATTTCTCTCTACAATTTGGAATCTAGCAGTCTGTGTTTTTCTCCTGAGGATTTACCTGTCTAACAGTTTCCAGGTGATGTGGGTCCCGAGGTCTGGTAATTCCCACTTTAAATAGCACTGCACTTTGAATATGTGTTCACAATTGTCCATTCATTTATATCCCTTGGGCAGATTATAAAGCTGTGGTGATGTCTGGCCTCATCTCCAGAATTATGTGTAATATCTGTCTCTACAGTATTAGTTATCCAGAATTTAGAATCCCTTTTATGAAAACAGAGGAAATACAATCACAGCTGTCTGGTGGGCAAAGACTTGTAGCCTAGGCTCTTGAGAACATACCTGGTTAGTCTGCCCTTCCAGCTCTACTGAGTGAACACAGGGAGCCAAGGCACCCTCCATCTGGATGCCTAGCTTCTGGTGTTCTGGGGCCACGATAGCACATTTCCCAAGGTTAAGAAAATCCCAGCATTTAGAATGCAGAGTGTGATTTCCATGGTTGGAGTAGTCCAGGATCCATCCTCACTTCATGTGTTACTAAAAGCCTATGTTCACAGAGTTCTCTCTTCTTGGGGCCAGGACCTACCACAGGCAAAATCTGCTCTATGAAAAATTGAAGATGAAAGAGAAGGAAGTTATGTCATTTCTTCACAACTTAGAGATGGAGTACATTGAGGCCCACAAGAACAACCTGGAGCTAAAGAAGGAGATAAATTTCTATCGGTAAGTTCTTGTCAGGGAGGCCACCACTTGTGAAATGGCCATTTGTACCTTCCTTTGTTTCTGGACTGGAGAGTCTGCAGGTCTGATTCTATCCCTTCTGGTTTTTAGCCATCGCTGTGCCTTGGATGTTTTGGACTCAGTTTTCCTAAGTCTCTAAGACACCCCTCCCAGTGTTGTCTAGGCATCCTCAAGAGCCTCTAGATAGGAAAGTGATTCAGACCATGAGAGGGTTATTATGCAGTATTGGGCCTCTGGGGCTCAGGCAGGGTTTTACAGAGCTGAGTGAGATGTAACACAAGGATAGAATGAACTCTTTGGTTCTACCGACCTACCCTGATTGTACTTGCACCCTACTAATTGGTATTGCCCCAATGCATGGGCTTTCATGGGTAGATGGAGATCCCTCTTTCTTTTGGAGAAATATGGACCCTTTTTGGTGTTTGGACTGCAGCAAAATTTTCTCCTTCCTTGAAATGGCTGTTTGCTGTTTGTACAGTTGTCATGGATGTATTGAGATGGATGTTATTAGGTCTTCATGGGAACCAGGATGCAGGTTGGATTAATGGGACCTGTAAGTAGAAATGGGAGGAGGAGACTGCAGGATCTTACTATGTAGAGTGTGTTTCCAGTAACCTGTACAGCTGGCTCCTGATGGAGAAGAATCTTGTAAAGAAGAAGTTAGTGATATTGAAGCAGGAGAGCAAGGAAGTACAGGCTGATTGGGCCATCATTCATCAATATTTGGTGGACTTGAACCTGAGTGGTAAAGATGAACAGGAGAAGACCAGCAACCTTGAGACTCAAGAACATCAGATAGGGACAAACAATTCGGTCAGCCTATGACTGTCTGATACCATTTGCACATTAGATCCATCTTTGCTTCCACCCACCACCTTTCTGATCCAAACTGTCAAGCAGCCACCCACCTCATGGAATGTAGCTGTTCATTGCTCTGTCTTCACACAAGTATTCTGGGAAGTTAGGCTCTTGTGAGACACTGAATTAGCCTCTTGTGAGATACTGTTGCCACTGGCAAGTGTACGTTTCAACTCTGCTTTAATCTGCAGTCCACTAAAGGTGACAGGTGAATAACATGTCACATTCTTGCATGTCCCCATGATAGGTGGAATGCTCTGCAGAGATTTGAGTAAGTTCTGGGTCCTTAGACTGGAGACATGCAGAGGTCATGTGACATCACAGGTACATGCACCTTGGATTAGAGCCAAATACAAATGTCAAATGAGTGCTTCTCATTATCATTGATCTGGATGGCATGTGGCCTTCTCCTTTCTTTTTGTAATCCATTGAGGTCTCTTCCTTTGCCATGTTCTTGGTTGGAACTGATAGAAGCCTGAGTTGATCTTTGTCACTCCATGGTTTTGTGACTGTTGTTGAATACTTTGCCCTGTCTACAGATTTAACATCCATAATTTCAGTGAAAATATTAATGTTGACTGTCAAGTACAGTTCAGGTGATGGGAGGCAGCAGCCTGACAGCTGCCATACCTGTTCCCACCAAGCCTGTGTCTTAGTAACTGCTTTCCTCTTGCAGGTCTCAGAAACTGCAAGAGAGCTGGGATTGGCCACAGCCCAAGAAGAGAGCATCCTGCAGAATGAGTTGCCATCCCAAGAGCCCCCTGCTGAGCACCATCCCCAGCATCCACAATCTTCCTTGGATGAATCTTCTTCCATATAGTTCATTTCCTTAGGGTGAATAGGCCCTAACTAGGAAGCCATGACTGATTCAGGGTGTTATTCCCTTTTCTCTTCAGACAACTCCCCCTGGCAGAGAACTGAGGCTATTGCACTGACATCAAGTGTCCAAGAGGAGTAACAGGCTATAGGTCTGTGCTGCTTAAATGTGCAGAAAGAGAAAGCAGCTGAACAATAATTTTATGTTAGAGTTTTGGGTTTTGTTCTTTGAGTTGTTGCTATGTTATTTAGAAGTTATATGTGCTTGTTCTTGTTTTTCACTGTTTTTTTTTTTTTGCTTTTACCTCTATATTAATTGAACTTTTAAAACCTGATTTTTAAATCTATTTCTTATGAATAAAAATTGATTTGCAAGTAATGACTCTTGAAACCATCTTCCTTATTTGTGTGTTCTATCCCCTGCTATAGACCTAGGATTCACAATCAGAGATGGATCTCTGTAAGTTCCAGGCAGCTAGGGCTACATAGTAAAGTCATAGCCACCTAGGTGTATAGATGGTGATGATCTTTTGTGTTTGGATAATGTCACTTACCCCATGGACACACACTTTATGATGTAATCACTGCCATATTGTATCCATGCTGAATTCTCTTACTCCTAACATATAGTACTCTGTAACACACATTCATTCATGACTCTGTGGGCCAGATACTGAGTAATATGCAGTCATTTCTCTAAAGCTGCTGAGGAAATAGAAACATTCACAAAGGAATATAAAATAAATCAGGAGGGCCAGAGTCATATGCCTCAGTTTTGCTTGCAGTAAAGCATCAGTGACAACCACACAGCAGATATAATGACCTTCCAACTCATGCTGGGAAATAGCTTTTGATAGATGGGGTTGTCCTTGACCATAAACTTGCTATCTTTTTGTTGTTGCTGATTAGACTTATGTTTATCATTTATGTGAATGGATGTTTTTCCTACTGTGTCCTACAGTATGGGGCTCCTCCTGAGGGCAGTTCCCTCAGAGGCCAGAAGAAGGAATAACATCCATTCCTGGAGATGATTGTTAGGCACCATTTGGGTCTTCTAGAGAGCAGCAGATGCTCTAACCTTTGAGGCATCTCCACACCTTCTGCAGTTGGCTTTTGTCCTTCCAGTGCCTGTGCTGTATTAGGTGGACAGGATCAACTCCAATTGAGTGGAGAAATCTCAGGAGACTGTAGGTATAGTGCCTGTCCTGTGCAAACTCATTGTCCTAGGCTGCCAGGCATGTATGCAGGGATCTGATGTTACCACTGCTAATTCTGTATTCAGGATCTTGCCTCAGTATCCTTTATTTTTGGTTATAGAGCAGATCTTCACCTCTCATGTATGATGACAATGAAGATTAGGCACTTCTGTAAAATTTAGAATTGAGATTAGCTTCCTAGAAGCTAGATTGGGAAAATGAATCCCTCTTGATAGCATGAAATGTTTCTGTTGTTTGCTTTTTTTATTAGATCTTTTTTTTATTTACATTTCAAATGTTATCCCCTTTCCTGATTTCCCCTTTAAAAAAACCCCTATCTCCTCCCCCACCCCCCGACCCCCCTGCTCACCAACCATTCCACTCTGGCTTCCTAGCCTGCACATTCCTCTAAACTGGGACATGGAGCCTTCATGGACCAAGGGCACCTCCTCCTGTTGATGACCAACAAAGCCATGATCTACTACATACGAAGATGGAGCCAGGAGTCTCACCATGTGTACTTTGGTTGGTGGTTTAGTCTCTGGGAACTCTGGGGGTACTGGCTAGTTCATATTGCTGTTCCTCCTATGGGGCTGCAAACAACATCAGCTCATTTGGTCCTTTATCTAGTTCTTCCATTGAGACGTTGTGCACAGTCTAATGGTTGACTGGGAGCATCCACCTCTTTATTTGTCAAGCACAAGCAGAGCCTCTCAAGAGACATACACACACAAAGACACACACACACACAGAGAGAGAAAGAGACAGAGACAGAGACAGAGAGAGAGAGAGAGAGAGAGAGAGAGAGAATATAACTACAAATATAGAGCTTATGAAATTCCTTGGTTTAGATGATCAGTTGATGAGCTGATGACATGAATGAGCAGGTATTCATCATTGCTGCCAAGCCTAGAAACTTGAATTTCTTTCTTGGAATGCACATAGTAGAGAGAACAATCCTCCCACAAAGTGCTCTGTCCTTCATGTTTGTGTGTGTATGTGCATCCATGAACCCATAGTATTTCTTTACAAAATGACTTTTAAGACCATAGTGAAATCTAATGTGGAGGAATCCTGCAGATTTCTATTAGTATCTCATGGCACCTTGTATGTTACACTACTTCAACACACCCTGAAACCTGCCAGTGTAGATGTTCACTGAGAGACTGTGGTGTGCATCACCACCATGAAGATCAGCAATGTTCTGATGTATTGCATTCTGCAATTCCTAAGGTGAGACAAAGCCTCATCTCATAGAGAGGTAGGTAGGATTCGCTGTCAGGGAATAAAGGCTGAATTCAGTCAATTTGATACAAAGAGAACTGTACAAAGAATCCATGAAACCAAGAGCCTGTGCATTGATTAAAATCAACAAGATAGACAAATGCTTAGCCAAACTAACTGAAAGGTAGAGAGACAATACCCAAAATAGCAAAATCAGAAATGAAACAGGAGACATAACAATGGACACTGAGGAAAATGAAAGAATCGCTAGGTCTTACTGCAGAAGCCTGTACTGCAAAAAATAGCAAAATCTAAATGAAATGGGTGACATACACAGTTATCAATTATCAAAGTTAAATAAAGATCTGGTAAAGAAATTAACAGTTCTATAACCCCTAAGGAAATAGAAACAGTCATCAAAAGTCTTCCACTCCAAAAAAGCCCAAGGCCAGAAAGTTGTAGTGCAGAATTCTACCAGATATTCAAAAAAGAATTAGTGCAATACTCCTCAAATTATTCATAAAGTAGAAACAGAAGAAACATAGCTAAACTCATTCTATGAGTTCATAGTCACCCTGATACAGAAACCACACAAAGACTCAACAAAAAAAGAGGAATTCAGTTCAATTTCTCTTTTTTAACCACTCCATGCAAATTTACTTATCTTCATAATAAGGAAGAACATGTCTTCCTTGTATATTTAAAGTTATAAAATTAGATACTGTTATAGGACAGAAGGTAATTGGGTTCATAAGAAGTGATGTGAGGAACATGCTCATGGATTTGGAACCAGTCACGACTATGATGTGTCCTGGTTATTGAAAATTAATATCAGAGTGATATAGTTGAATGTCTTTAGGAAGGTGACTTGTGGGTGACAATGATCCTAAAATGCCTCCTGTATTTTAGTCTATAGAGAAAAACATAGGAAAAAGAATAAATGGGGTACATCCAGGAAACAGGTCTAGAGACCATTAAATATTCCCAGAGGAAAAATTTCAAACAGTTGTTTAAAGTGTTTTACCAGGTGGCATGAAAGATATACTTTCAAATAAAATTGGTGTGAAATAGGTGAGTGTTGGAGACCATATCTTGAGAAAGTAAGCCTTTCGCAGTTTCCCACCCTAACAAGCCAAATGGCCTTGTGTTAAGGAGTCAGTCACCTCCTCCTCCCTATTCCCTTCCTGGCACCAAAGACCCTAGAAAGTTGAATTATAGTCCCCTCTTCCTTATCTCTTCCTGACTCCCAAGACTTCTAAGGACATGAGTTATGCTCTGAGCCCAGCTTGACACCCAGGGCTGTTAAGGAGGAATCTACACTCTGGGAGATAAGACTCAGGATGCCTCCCTCCTGCAGTCTAAATTCGGTCTTCTTGTCCCCAGATGCTCACTTCTTTGTTCTTTGTTAATTCCCCCTCAGCCCCTCCCTATTTTCTCTCACTGTGTGTTTATAATCAGGCTCCTAGCCTTCATTAACAGACCTTGACAACTCTTTGCTTGGTCTCACTTCTTTTTCCTGCCCTTTCTCTTTCAGGTTTGCAGTCCCCCTCATACCCATGAATAACTGGGTCCTGCTGGACAGGTCAGGTGAGCGAAAGCTTTACCTATTCACTCACTTTCCACGTTCTCTCTACTTTGGGTTTATCCAAAGAACCTTGAAACCTTTCCACCAAAATCAGAGTTTCTACAGGGCAAAGATTGGAAAACTAGTTATGAAAACACATGCAGAGTTCACTTAAGGGCCTCACTTGAATGGAGGAAAACAGGAAAGTTCTAGGGGAGCAGATAAGTTATTTTTTCAGGACCTGAGGTTGTAAAACCCCAGGTGTCTTGGGAGAGAACAGAATACTTTGGTGATATCCCATTTGGAAAGAGATGGTGTGTGCAAATCGGGATAATAGCAAGAAGTTTAGTGACATAGAAAGATATTCTACAGAAAGGTGTTAATTGAGAGAAACTACTACTGTCGTGAAGTTCATAGTAGCAGAGCTGTTCTTTTTTTTTTTTTTTTTTTTAGATATTTTCTTTATTTACATTTCAAATGTTATCCCCTTTCCTGGTGTCCCCTCTGAAAAGTCCCTATCTCACCCCCCACCTCACCCCCCACCCCCACCCACTGCTCACCAACTCACCCACTCCCACTTCCCTGTTCTGTTATTCCCCTACACTGGGGAATCAAGCCTTCACAGGACCAAGGGCCTCTCCTCCCACTGATGTCCAACAAGGTCATCCTCTACTTCATGTGTGGCTGGAGTGTTTGTTCCCTCCAAGTGTACTCTTTGGTTCCTGGGAAATCTGGGGTACTGTTCATACTGTTGTTCCTCCTATGGGGTTGCAAACCACTTCAGCTTCTTTGGTCCCCTCTCTAACTCCTCCATTTGGGACCTTGTGCTCAGTCTAATGGTTGGATGTAGCCTCCCACAAGCCTGAAGCAGGCTGAGCCAGAACTTGACCTTGCTGCCACTAAGGAGATTATCTAGGGTGGAGCCTTCCTCCCTAGATCACTCTATTGTTCAGCCGCTGTCTCTGTTCCTCTTCAAGATACTGCTACCTGCTGAGAGCCCCCCCAGCTATTTTGGAGACTATTCCCTATCCTGCACACCATCACCTGCCACTGGTTCCAGGCTCCAAGGATGAATTGGCGGGAATGGGCCTCCCCCCTCCTTTATAAAGCATGTCTGCCATTAAACATTTGAACCTTGAGCAGACTAGCATGTCTTGGTTCCATTATTTCTCAACCCACCTAGGCTCCCTCTTTTCTTTCAGTTCCAAGATGCCTTCCAGGCTCAACCCCAGACATGAGAGCCCCGCAAGCTGGCCCCAACAGTTGGGGGCAAGCATCCACCTCTGTATTTGTGAGGCACTGGTAGAACCTCTCAGGAGACTGTTATATCAGACTCCCATCATCAAGTACTTGATGGCATCCACAATAGTGTCTGGGTTTGGTAATTATATGAGATGGATGCCCAGGTCTCTGGATGGCCTTTCCTTCAGTCTCTACTCCACATTTTGTCTCTGTATCTCCTCCAATGGGTATGTGTTCCCCCTTCTAAGAAGGACTGAAGTATCCACACTTTGGTCTTCCTTCTTCTTAAGCTTCATGTGGTGTGTGAATTGTATCTTGGATATTCTGAGCTTCAGGGCCAATATCTACTGATCAGTGAGTGCATACGGTGTGTGTTCTTTGTGATTGGGTTACCTCACTCAGCATGATATTTTATAGTTCCATCTGTTTGCCTAAGAATTTAATAAATTCATTGATTTTAATAGCTGAGGAGTACTCCATTGTGTAAATGTATTATATTTTCTATGTGCATTCCTCTGTTGAGGGACATCTGGACTCTTTTGAGCTTCTGGCTATTATAAATAAGGCGCTATGAACATAGTAGAGCATGTGTTCTTATTACATATTGGAGCATATTCTGAGTGTATGCCCAGGAGTGGTATTGCTGGATCCTCTGGTAGTACTATGTCCAATTTTCTAAAGAACAGCGAGGCTGACTTCCAGAGTAGTTGTACCAGCTTGCAATCCCACCAGCAATGAAATTGTGTTCCTCTTTCTCCACATCCTCAAAAGCATCTGCTCTCATCTGAGTTTTTTATCTTTGCCAGTCTGACTGGTATGAGGTAGAATCTCAGGTTTATTTTGATTTGCATTTCCCTGATGACTAAGGATGTTGAACCTTTTTTTTTAGGAGCTTCTCAGCCATCTAGTGTTCCTCAGTTGATAATTCTTTGTTAAGCTCTTTACCCCATTGTTTAGGTTCTCTGGAGTCTAACTTGTTGAGTTCTTTGAATATATTGAATATTAGCCCTCTATCAGATGTGGGATTTGTAAAGACCTTTTCCCAATGTGTTGGTTGACTTTTTGCATTAATGACAGTGTCCTTTGCCTTACAGAAGCTTTGCAATTTTACAAGGTCCCATTTGTCAATTCTTGATCTCACAGCCCAAGCCGTTGGTGTTGTGGTCAGGAATTTTTCCCTGTGCCCATATGTTTGAGGATCTTCCCCCACTTTCTCCTCTATAAGTTTCAGTGTATCTGGTTTCATGTGGGGGCCAATGATTCACTTAGACTTGAGGTTTGTACAAGAAGATAAGAATGGATTGATTTTCCTTCTGCTACATGCTGACCACCAGTTGAGCCAGCACCATTTGTTGAAAATGCTGTCTTTTTTCCAATGGATGATTTTAGCTCCTTTGTCAAAGACCAAGTGACCTTAGGTGTGGGGGTTCATTTCTGGGTCTTCAATACTATTCCATTGAACTACCTGTCTGTCATTGTACCAGTACCATGCAGTTTTTATCACAATTGCTCTGTAGTACTGCTTGAGGTCCTGGATGGTTTTTCCACCAGAAGTTCTTTTATTGTTGAGAGTAGATTTTGCTATCCTAGGTTTTTTGTTATTCCAGATGAATTTGCAAATTTGCCATTTTCAGCTCTTTGAAGAATTAATTTGGAATTTTGATTGGGATTTCATTGAATATGTAGATTGCTTTCAGCAAGAAGTCTATTTTTACTATATCAATCCTGCCAATCCATGACCATGGGAGAGCTTTCCATCTTCTGAGATCTTCTTCCATATTTTTCTTTAGAGATTATAAGTTCTCATCATACAGATCTTTCACTTGTTTAGTTAGAGTCACACCAAGGTATTTTATATTATTTGTGATTATTCTGAAGGGTGCTATTGCCCTAATTTCTTTTTGAGCCTGTTTACGCTTTGTGTAGAGAAAGGCCACTGATTTGTTTGAGTTAATTTTATATCCAGCCAGATTGCTGAAATGCTCTATCAGGTTTAGGAGTTCTCTGGTGAAACTTTTGGGGTCACTCAAGTATACTTTGCTATCATCTGAAAATAGTGATATTTTGACTTCTTTCTATGGAATCTTCTGCCCCTGAGATTCTCTCTTCTATCTCTTGTATTGTGTTGCTGATGCTTACATCTATGGCTCCTTATTTTTTCCTAGGACAGGGTTATCCCCTTTGGGATTTGTTTATTGTTTCTATTTCCATTTTTAGAACCTGGATGGTTTTCTTCAATTCCTTCACCTGTTTGGTTGTCTTTTCCCTTAATTCTTTAAGTAATTTTTGTGTTTCCTCTTTAAGGGCTTCTACCTGTTTACCTGGGTTCTCCTGTATTTCTTTAAGGGGGATATGATGTCCTTCAGCAACATGAGATATGATTTTAAATCTGAATCTTACTTTTCACATTTGTTGGGGTATCCAGGACTTTCTGTGGTGGGAGTACTGGGTTCTGATAGTACCAAGTAGTCTTGCTTTCTGTTGGTAAGATTCTTGCATTTACCTTTTGCCATCTGGTAATCTCTGGTGTTAGATGTTCTTGTTGTCTCTGGCTGGAGCTTGTTCCTCCTGTCTCTCTGTAAGCCTGTGTCAGCACTCCCTGGAGGCAAGACTTCCCCTGGCAAGACCCGTGCACAGAGGGCTGCAGAACAACAGCACCTCCAGGGTGCAAATCTAGTCCATAGGACCCTGACCCAGCTACTCTGCTGTTTCTACAGCCTATGACCTCCTGAGCACACGCACCCTAGAGAATCACTGGAGAAAATAAGTCGATGTTGAACATTTCTTTAAGTGCTTCTCAGTCATTTGGTATTCCTCAGTTGAGAATTCTTTGTTTAGGTCTGTAACCCGATTATTAATAGGTTTATTTGGTTCTCTGGACTCTACCTTCTTCAGTTCTTTTTATAAATTGCATATTAGCCCTCTATCAGATGTAGGGTTGGTAAAGATTTTTTGCAGATCTGTTGGTTTTTTTTTGGGGGGGGTTGTTTTGGGTTTTTTGTTTGTTTGTTTGTTTGTTTGTTTTGCCATTTTGCCCTATTGACAATGTCCTTTGCCTTACAGAAGCTTTGAAATTTTATGAACTCCAATTTGTCAATTCTTGATCTTAGAGCATATGCTATTAATGTTCTGTTCAGGAAATTTTCCCCTGTTCCCATGTGTGGCTCTTCCTTACTTTCATTTCTATCAGTTTTAGTGTATCTGGTTTTATATGGAGGTCCTTGATCCTAGTAGACTTGAGCTTTGTTCAAGGAGATAACAATGGGTCGATGTATGATAGTATCCTTAAGTGACCCCAAAAATTCCACCAGAGAACCACTAATGCTGATAAACAACTTCAGAAATTTGGCTGTATATAAAATTAACTCAAACAGATCAGTATCATTCCTCTAGTCAAAGAATAAACAGGCTGAGAAAGAAAGTAGGGAGACAACACCCTTTACAATAGTTACAAATAATATAAAATACCTTGGTGTAACTAACCAAGCAAGTGAAAGAACTCTATGATAAGAACTTCAAGCCTCTGAAGAAAATATCGAAGAAGATCTCAGAAGATGGAAAGATCTCCCATACTCATGGATTGGCAAGATTGTATAATAAAAATGGATAGCTTGTCAAAAGCAATCCACAGATTGAATGCAATCCACATCAAAATTCCAACTCAATTGTTCATAGACTGGGAAAGAGCAATTTAGCACTCTTAACTCTCTACACATACCCCATTTTCTGCTGCAGCCCTAACCTCACCACTGTGCCTTGTTTTGATTTGAGCTCTCCTGCCTTCTTGGTGAAAGGATTGCACATTAAGCTGTTGGGGGAGGGCAGAAGAAAGTGGACTTGGAGGAATTGGGGATCCCAGGAGCACAAGCCCCAGTACCACTTCCTGAAACTTCAGGAACCCTGGAAAGGAGAAAAAAATAAGAGGACAGGAGGAAGAGAGAGAGAGAGAGAGAGAGAGAGAGAGAGAGAGAGAGAGAGAGAGAGAGAGAGAGAGAGAGAGGGTAAAATGGAAGATTCTCACTTCAATTCTAACCCATACTGCTGGAGTTTTATCCCCACAGCCTCAAGACAGATTGAAAACGCTGAGTTCATCGACAAGATGAAGGATCAGCTATTGCCACAGAAGGGCTGTGGACTGGCACCACCTCACTATCCCACTTTTTGTAACAGTCCCTGCCTCAGTGTCCCTGTCTTCTAACATCAGCATGGACACAGAGTCCAAGTCAGAACAGCTGACCCCACACAGTCAATTTGTTATACAGAATATCACAGTGGTTCCTGTACCATGTACTGGACGCACGCCTGACCGTCCTGGTTTGGTAATCACATCCCTGTCAGGCTCTCTTGTGACCATAGCCTCAGCAGCTCAGACTTTCCCTATTTTGTCTCCCATGATTGTCTCAGCTCTTCCCCTGTCTCCCAAGCCCTACATGTGGTCCCTGACCTCTCCAAGAAGGTAGCACCAACCCTTACTAAGGAAGGAGGTGGAGGTGGTGATGGTGGAGGTGGCACTGTGGCTCCTCCTAAGCCTCCTCAGGGCTGCAAGAAGAAGCGAATGCTGGAATCAGGGCTTCCTGAGATGAAGGACCCTTACATCCTTGCCCCTGGGGATGACGATGACCATCAGAAAGATGGCAGGACCTACAGGAGCAAAGGGAACTGTGGCACAGGAAATGGACAGAGCCTTGGGCACATGGCTCCCATCCACCACAAACTTGTTGTGTGACCCTGGGTGTAGGATGACCTTCTACTCAATGTCGGACATGCAGATCCACTCCCAGTCACACACTGATACCAAAACCCACAAGGGCCCACACTGCTCCAAGACCTTTGCCAACATCTCCTCCCTGGTCCTTATCCACTAATCCTTATCCACTCAGGGGCCAAGCCCTATAGTTGTAACTTTTGTGAGAAATCCAAATCCTTCTGCCAGCTCTCACTTCTGCATTAGCACACCTGAATCCATACTGGTGAGTGACAGACCATACAAATGTGCACACCTGGGCTGTGAGAAGGCTTTCACATAACTCCAAACTGCAGTCTCACAGATGGCAGCACAACAAAGATAAACCCTTCAAATGCCACCCACAACTGTCAGCGAGCATATACAGATGCAGTTCATGAATCTACACACACAGTGAAACATGCCAGGGTTTATACTGGCACCGTCTGTAGTTGGGCATATTCATCAGAAACATACCTTATGAAACATGTGCAAACACAACCCTCCTGATCTTCAACAACAAATGCAAGAGGCAGCAGCAGCAACAGCATTGGCCCAGGCCCAAGCTCAAGTCCAGGCCCAGGCCCAAGATTTGCAGGTATCACAGCAGCAGTAGCAGCAACAGAGGCAGCAGCAGCAGGAGCAGCCACCTCCACAACTACCACACTTCCGGTCCCTTGGGGCAGCTCACCAGGGAGGGAGTGGTGGGGACAGAAACCTGAACCCTCCATCCCAGTGTTCCTTTTACATGACCCCCTATAAGCCTGCAGAGCATCATACACACATCTGCCTCACTGTCACCTCCAGCACAATCCAAGTGGAGCACCTGGCCAGCTCTTAGAGATTCATACTGCCTTCCTTTGTCAACTCTTCTTGATAGAAAAGTTCTCTTCTTCCTTGACAAGTCCTGTCTCCAGCTCCTTGGGTCTCAGGCATGGCAATCTTTGCAGGATAACCATCCTTAATTTCAGCTGCTCCTGATTGGCCAAGGAATCCTGAGATGATAGTGTTATCCACCAGCCTCCATCCAGGCAGAGCTTTAAAAACTGGGGCTTGGTACTTGGGAGAAGGATCTGCTGTGACCTCATATCTTGTCCAGTATTTGAGGGCGTGTACCTTTCTCACTATTCATCCTCAAAGTTGGAGCTGATCGGAGACTAGAGGCTGGCCCTCCCAGATAACAGAGCAGGAACCGCTAAATGTCACCAGCCTTCTGTTCTACGCTTACCTGTAAAAGAACAGATTTTGCACGTGGCCTGACCCCTGTGAGACATTTTCTTCCCCTTCATGGTCTCACTTCATATTGGATAGTGACTATACCTTTTTATTTGTAAGAGGACAATAGCTAATGCATGGTCTCCAAGGTGCCAGAGATTCCCAGGTGACCAAGGGTATCTTAAGAGTGTGAGTTATGATTTTTCCTTACAGCCTCCTACCTTCTCTGCCAACCAAGGGCCTATATACTCAGTCTTACTCTCCAGTCCAGTGAGCTCTGGGAGTTATGTTAGCTGTTTTCATTGAAATACCATCTGGGCTTTTGCAGAGAAGGGAGAATTCTGGGCAAACACAGAACTGGACTTTGCCTCCCTAGGTACCAGGGTCAGATGCTGGACATGGCCTGCTCATTACTGCCATCTTTGCTGTAACCATTTCTGTGTTTATAAATGCATTATCTCTGAAAATTTTTTATATTGATGTTTTATTTTGTCTAATATTTTTTGTCCACCTTGTCCTCTGGCCATGGCATTTTAATTTTCTTTTGCTTTTTAATTTTTCTAATTGTGGAAGATATCAGAAAATATTCAAATAATCAGGAAGTATACAATTGTTATAAAGCAATTTAAAAATTAAAAACTTATGTACAAACTAAGGAGTGTTTTTAGATAATTGTATAGATATAAATTCAAATTTAGGGATGAAAAAGAAAAAAGAAAAGAAAGAGCAATTTGCAAATTCTTCTGGAATGACAACAACAACAACAAAAAAATCCATGATACTGAAAACTATTCTCAACAATATAAGAACTTCTGGTGGAATCACCATCCCTGACCTCAAGCTTTACTAGAGAGAAATCATAATAAAAACTGGATGGTAATGGTACAGTGAAAGGCAGGTAGATCAATGGAATGGAATTGAAGACCCAGAATGAACCTATATATCTTTGGTCACTTGATCTTTGACAAAGGTGCTAAAACCATCCAGTGGAAAAAAAGAGAGCATTTTCAACAATTGGTGCTGGTTTAACTGGCAGTCAGCATGTAGAAGAATGCAAATCGACCCAATTTTTTTTTTAAGTCTGATGGATTCCTTCAATTATTTTCTCTAAAACTGGCTTTTGAATTTCCTTGGCCTTATTGCTCACGATGGAGTTTTCCTTTCTCTTTTGTGATAGATGGCTGTGCTATGTCTGTATTGGAAATTATTAACTTTAAGAACTTGCAACACACCATTTCATGCTCTACTGTATTAGAAAGTTTCTTTTGAATATTGAATTGCTTTTCTTGTAGACTAGCCCATGTATGTGATTTTCTGTTTCTCTGTTCATGTTTCTAATATACTGCTTTGGTTTATATGTTAATATGTTTTATAATAGAAGTAGAAAGATTAATTTCTCTTCTTGTCTGCTTGATATTCTAACTGAGTCCTGCATTTGTATTGGCATTTTCTCCCTAACCACGAGAAAATTTCTCTTATGATTTGAATAAAAGTTTTTTTATGCCTCCAGATTTACATTTTTTCCTTCTTCTATGATCGCACTTTTTAAGTCTGGTATGTTCATAGTATTTCAAGTGTCTGGGGATTCTTACTTATATCTTGGCATTGTTTTATCATTTTCTTTATTAAAATGATCCAACCTCCACCTCATCTTCAACTTCAGCTATGCTGCCCTCTACTTGATTCATTACACTTGTTGGTATAGCCTCCCATGGAGTTTTTGAATATGGCTTATTCTGTTTTATCACTTCCAGAATTTCAGTTAGATTTTGAATACGTACTCACCACATTTAATTGTATTACTGGAGGCTCTGATGAATAAATTTATCCTTTCCAGTTCTTTTTGCACTGCCTGGCTGGTTCAACTCAGGTGTTCCAGCTCATATTCCTCTCTAACATGACTGATTCAATTTGGCTTCTCTCAGCCTCCACTGAACTCTTCTGCTTGGACTCAAACTAACTCTGGCAATTTGTTCTAAATTTCTGGCTCCTTTTTATTCTCAGACTTCCCCTACTTCTGCTGACCTGCACTGAACTGCATAAACTCACAAATGAACTCACCTCCACTGCACTGCACTCACTGCACTGACTCCCCACTCACTGACTGAACTGAATTCATGAACTGATTCTGCAGAACTCCAAGACTCTACTCATCACTCCTCTTAAAGGGCTTTTCAGCTGGGCATGGTGGCGCATGCCTTTAATCCCAGCACTAAGGAGGCAGAGGCAGGTGGATTTCTGAGTTCGAGGCCAGCCTGGTCTACAGAGTGAGTTCCAGGACAACCAGGGCTATACAGAGAAACCCTGTCTCGAAAAACCAAAAAAAAAAAAAAAAAAAAGAGCTTTTCTCCTGGGAGATGGGAATATCCTATCTCTGACACTTTCCGTCAAATCTTTCACTGATTCATCACTCTGTCTGCTCCTCAATTTTATGTGATTGATTGGGATTAAAGGAGAATATTAAATGATACTGGCCGGAGGTAATAAAGTTGTGTACTGAGGGGGTGTCTATATTCCTGCCAGATCACAGAGACCTAGAAGATCTTTCGATGTAATCCCTTGTCAAACAGTCATGTTGCTTGATTCAAATTCTACAAGATTTTCTTTATCATGTAAACTTCTTTATTCAGTATCAAATAATTTCTTTATTCAGTTGAGCTGTAAGTGGGAGTGCATGCATGTGTGTATGTATTCACTTACATCTCCTTCAGAAGTTTATTTTCTTAAATAGGAATGGGGAGTAGAGAGGTCACAAAGGAGGAAATGAGCTGGCAGTGGTGGTACATGGCTTTAATCCCAGCACTTGAGAGGCAGAGGCAGGTGGATTTCTGAGTATAAGGACATCCAAAGGTATATTGAGAAACCTTGTCTCAAAGAAAAAAAAAAAGGAAGGAAGGACTGTGAGGAGTGCAGGTAAAACTAAAAATGTCCAATTGAGGAGTTGTATGTATGAAAACCTAATAAAACAGTAGCTTTCAATTATATATGTATATAATGATATATATGAAATTTTCATATATATATGAAAATTTTATATGTAAGCAATCTAAATGAAAAGCTCATAAAATGAAAGAGAGATAGAGTCCAAACTGGATATTGCTCATTAATGATTGTAGCTGGCTGAAGGCTAATTCATAGATTGCCCGATGTCTCTCAACATCACCAAGGATTGTCTCTAACTCTGCAAACTTCATCCACGAGGTACAATTTTCAGGACTGAATTCCAGAAACTTCCTGCATCTGCCAAATTCTCGAAGCTGCAGTTCCACGTCTATGTAACCTTTGGATAACTTGTTCTTTGGATATTTCCCTAGGGAAGTTGTCAAAGCTCTTCTGGCCAATGGCAAATTCTTCTGTCTTATTTCAAACTGTGCATAATATAACCACATTTTAGCAAATGTGAACTTTGTGTGAGGAATGAGTTGCAAAGACGTTTGGTATACCTGTCTTGTCCCCTCAGGATCCTTGGCCTCCAGCTCTTCATACAGTGCATAGTTAACCCAGAGGTAGATGTTGTGCTTCCAATGCCTCTTCTCCTGGATGGGTGGCACATTGGCAATGGCTCTCTCATAGACTTCTGGCACAGTGTCAGCTTCTGCCTAACTTTCCACCAAGCATAAATAATGAAACTATACGTCATAATTGTGTGGATTAGCCTTCACTTCTTCTTCCTACTGGAATCTGCATTTTCTTATGATGCTATCTTCTACAACCCTCCAGTCACCAAACTTCTTCTCAAAGATGAAGTAGTTTTTCAAGAGTTCTTGGGCCTCCTGTTTGGAAGTCCTATCCAGGGCATATCTGTAGATAACTTGTACCCTTTCAAATTCTTTCTGATTTTCCTCAAATTTAGCAAAGGCCACATAGAGGTGTTGGTCCCCCAAAACCTCCACCCCTCTCTCATAGACTTTCCGCTCATGAGCAAATGAAGCATGCTTCTCTTCAAACCAGAATACTTGAACCAGTTCTTCATAGCAGGGTCCACGAGCACAAAGCATTCATAAATGGTGCGGGCCCAATCCACCACTTTGTATCTTAGCTCCAAGTTGATGTAGGAGTTCCAGGCCTGCTCCTCAGGCTGCCATTTCATCCAGCGCTCAAACACCTGCCGAGCCCCAGCAACGTTGCCCAACATCTCCTCCATGCATGTGTACTTGTATCAGAACTGGTTGACTCGTGGCAGAGTTGTTATGGCACCATCCCTGATGTTTCAGGCATGCTTGACATGGTGGTTCTTCATCTCCATTTCTGCAGATTTTAGCCAGAGTGTAATAATTCGGTAGTCAACGTCTGAAGCGCGCTCCTATGTGGATTGAGCCCTTTGAAGTTCCTTCAGGCTTTCCTCCCATTGTGCGTATTTTATCCAGTTGCAGTCCTCTTTGGTCTTGGGTTATCTTCAAAAGTCTTCCTTTTCCAGTGTTGTAATCGTTGAATTCTTCTTCATCCGTGATCTTCTGGTGAGGTGGAGTGCAAGGAGATCGAGTTCTCTCTCTTTAGCTTCTCTTAAGAGTTGCTCTGCAATTATCTGTACCTTGGCTGGAGCTTTGTTTTTGACCTGGGCTACTTTAGGAAGGTGCTGCTGTTTCCCAGCCACAGTGGACGATGCCATGAATGCAGCAGGGGAGCACAAGCTTGCAAGCAACCCTGGCTCACAACTGAACAAGCCATTCAACAACCGGGACCTACAACAGAGCCAGACCAAAACACACTAGATCCCCTAAGGAGGGGTTTTAATGTAGGGATAAATGCAAGTCTAGAGTTGATCAATGCACTTCAGAGAAGCTATTAATCTAGCTCTCGGAAAGTACTTCTATGACCATAGTCATCAGCTCAAGATTACAAAGTTCCTTTGGTTGCCTTCCAAGTAGAGGCTTAAAGTACTTCTCACTGTGTTAGAAACTGCCTGTCTACAAATGTGTATACATCCGATCTTCTAGTATTGGTCAGTCTTCTCTATATTGAGGGAATTTATTGGGATGACTTTCAGTCTGTAGTCCCAACTCTCCAACAATGGTCAGCTGCAATTAGCAAGTCTAGTTGCTCAGCCACACCAGTTGGTCCCAACTAGGCTAGTTGTTTCAGCTGGCTGTCTGTAGAAGTGCTTTACAGCAGCAGTGCTGGCAATGAAATGCAAGCAGGTGAAGGACAGTGAATCTTGCTTCTTCTGCTGACCTTATATAGGCCTCCAGCAGAGGACGTGGCCAGGATTAAGGGTGTGTCCCACCCACCAAGCCTGGATCTGGGACTTGTTTAGTTGCAAACTGACCTTGAACTAAGAGATCCCCTTGTCTTCATCTCCTGATCTTAAAGGTATGTACAACCTGGCTTGGACCTAATCTCCATACCTAGATCCAGGTCAGAAACATGTGTCTTTCAGCTAAAGATCTGGATCAAAGGTGAGCCCTCCAATTCTGGGCTGTAGTTCTTTCCAGATATAGTCAAGTTGATAACAAGGAATAGCCATTCCACTTCTGGATAAAGGGAGGTAGCCCCTCTGACCCTCTTTCACAGTCTGTGTTCATACTGAAAATCCTTAATCTCTCCCTGCTCCACAGGAGATTTCTTTCATGCCTGAAATTGCTTCAAAGAATATTCCTGCTCTTTTGCCCCCCCTCTCTCTCCCTTACCCCCCCCCTCTCTCTCTCTCTCATTTTCTCCATGTGTGACTGTGTGTGTGCATGTAAGAGAAAGAAAAACAGCACTCACAAGCACACATAACACACATCAATCAAAATTTATTGAGGCTTAAATAGCATTTGTTTGATTTTCTTTACTTGTTTTAAATTGTTTAATATCAAGACAGGTATGGTTTAGAGTTTTGTGGTTTTCTTCGTCCTGTGGGATAGAGATCAAGCTAAAAGTTTTCCTGGTTACAGGCTAAAGGACATACTTATTTGGGAGAAAGGCTTTGTGTTTGTGGGTTTTTTGTTTTGTTTTGTTTTGTTTTTTGTTTTCCGAGACAGGGTTTCTCTGTGTAGCCCTGGCTGTCCTGGAACTCACTCTGTAGACCAGGCTGGCCTCGAACTCAGAAATCTGCCTGCCTCTGCCTCCCGAGTGCTGGGAGTAAAGGTGTGCACCACACCATGCCCAACAGGGTATAGATTTTAAAACAGAAGCACTTGGACTGTCAGGAGGGCTCGGCAGGTAAGGGCACCTGCTGCCAAGCTGACACTGAGTCTGACACTGAGACCCATGTGGTGGACGGAGAGAACCAACTTCATCAGATTGTCCTCTCATCTCTACATATACCACACACACAGATCCTGACGCTGGAGCACATGAACTTACACACACGCGCATGCACCCGCGTGTGCACACACAGAGTAAATGTACTTTTTTTTTTTTTTTTTTTTTGGTTTTTTGAGACAGGGTTTCTCTGTGTAGCCCTGGCTGTCCTGGAACTCACTCTGTAAACCAGGATGGCCTCGAACTCAGAAATCATCCTGCCTCTGCCTCCCAAGTGCTGGGATTAAAGGCATGCACCACCACTGTCCAGCTCCTTACTACTGTTTTAAAAAACCAATCAAGAAATGCCAAATATCCCAAATAACATGTGAGTGAAAATCTCAATAAAATATTTAAAGTCAAGCCCATCAGATGGTAATGGTACAAACTTGAAAAACTTGAAGACTTACCCAAGTTTAATACTAGAATCCACTGTGGAAGGAGAAACTTGTCTCCTGAAAATGTTTTTCTGTTCTCCACATGTACATTGTGAAACATGAGTACACACACACACACACACACACACAGATCAAGTTTAGGAGGACAGATGTCATAGGATCTAGTTTCTTCTTTATGTGGAATTTTAACACCAGAAGGGAAGACTAGATAAAATTAATTACCATGCTGTGTGACCTACTGTTGGAGAAGTGACTCAGGCATTTCCAATAATGGTTATAAAGAAGGTATTCATAACAAAGTCACATGTCACAGTACGGATTTGCTGCACATCTCATAAAAGTCTTTTCTTGGTGAAATCACCCTAAGTTCATCCTGATTCAATCCTAAGAAAAGGCTTCATGTGCAGTGCAAGGGACATGGATTCAACTAAAGACAGCCACTACCCTGCAAGTGCCTGGCAGAGGGTATCCTACCTATGCATGCCTTGGACCCTAAGTAGCCAAAATCAGCTTACACTGTTTCTCAAGAGGGGCCAGCTAAACAACTGTGAATCTGAACCACCTACAGCAGTCATCATACAGGCTGGGTCCTCTGCACTTGGACAGGACTGAAACTAAAGGTGGGAAAAACCTATCAATGATTCTTCATTTACTATTTTTTATTGCTACTAACACAGTCGCCATTGTTGTTACATGAATACATACTATCCTATCATAGCCACAGGGCCCATTAAAGGCCCTTGGTCTATACTGTAATAAGCAATAATATTGATCTCTTGTCATCTGCTAGGCAGCAGGCTCAGCATCTCACTTAAACAGTATCAATGTGAGGTCTGGATTCTTAGGATCACTGTCAGATAAGGAAACAAAATCTCAGTATGATGGACCCACTTGTCCAAGGCTGTAGTTAGAACAAGGCGCTGAGAACCTGTCAGTCATAATTATGCCCACCCACTCTTCCTTCTCTGACACCACACCCAAAATGCAGAGTAACAAGCCATCTGACCTCTCAACACTCTGCCACCTAGTGGTCACGGTGATCAATGCTCTACTCTATATGACCAAGAGCAACTCCTCATCTTGTGAGATGAGTACATCTTGTGAGATGAGTAAGGACTGAGTGAGGCACAGGGAAGCCTGGAACTCTCAGGCATCCAGTCAGCTGGCTCCACAGCCTACTTCCTCACCTTGTCCCAATTTGGTGATGTTCTGAACTCATGCTGGTATAATAGCCATCTTTGCTTTCGACCTTCTAGCTCCTATTAATTCTGTTTATCCAGAAAGGTGACAAACATACTCTGCTTAGAAAGAAAAGCAAGCCTGAAGCACAAGAAAAATAACACTTTTATGCTTTTGTTTTATTTATGTTTTTTTATTTTAAACTCCAAATTTTATTCCCTTCCTGGTCTTCTCTCTGGCTCTTCCACGTATCGTACCTCCTCCCTTGCCCCTCCTGTGTTCACAAGAATCCCACACCCACCCCACCAGACCTCTAAACTCCCTTAGATCTCCAGTCACTTGAGGGTTAGGTGCATCTTCTCTGACTAAACCCAGACCCAGCTAGCCTCTTCTTTATATATGTGAAGTCATAGCCACCTAGGGATGCACAAGGCGATGGTCTCTTGTGTATGGATAATGTGGCTTACCCCATGGGCACACACTTTATGATGTAATCACTGCCATACTGTATCCATGCTGTCATGAATTCTCCTACTCCTAACATGTAGTACTCTGTAACATACATTCATTCATGACTCTGTGGCCAAATATGGAGTAATATACAGTCATTGCTCTATAGCAGCTGAGGAAATAAAAAATATTTCCATGTTTTTTTTTCAGTTTTGCTTGCAATACAGCATCAGTGATAACCACACAACAGATATAATAAACTTCCAAGTCTGTAGAGAACCGTGCTGTGAGCAATCGCCATTATAAGATGGCACTGGCTTCCGCTGCGCCTAACTAGTAAACAAGCCTTGTGTGCAAGTGCGAAAGTGAACTCATGCCTAGTCACTGTCCATCTTGGGGCATAGTAATGAGGTGATTGGTGAGCAACAAATCAGGAGCTGACACGCCACATCAGGTGCTAAAACACCACGCTGAGGGCTATATAAGCAGCACCATTTTCCAGGGTCTGGGTCTTCCCTCCTTAAGAAGCAATAAAGCTTGTCGCAGAAGAATCCGGTTGTCTGAGTGTGTTCTTGCCGGCGAGAACAATAGCTTGAGACAAGTGATGCCGAAACCCGGGAACTGCATACCATCACCGACACAAGGGAGAACTATGGGACACGTAAGGCTCTATAAGTTATGTTCGGTCTTAAAATTTCTCCAGTGTTAGAGGCCTTTTTGTATGTTTCCACGGGGCTCGTTCTTTTTCTTTTGATAACGTACTGCTTCCACCACTAGAACTGCTGACTGGTTCTCAGTCACGATCAGACATGGTTAGATAACAGGGCAACGAGCAGTATGGGAACCTCCCACTCTGTAGTGACTGCCTTACGGTCGGTCTTGAGGCAGTGTGGCCTAAAAATCGCCACTAAGACTATAGAGGGCTTTGTTAAAGAGATAGATTGCGTAGCACCATTTTATGTGTGCTCAGGGTCATTAACTATCACCTCTTGGGAGAAACTGAAAAGAGATCTAGTTAGAAAACAACAAAACGGCAAACTTAAAGCAGGGACCATGCTGTTGTGAAAACTGGTAAGATCGTGCTTAACAGACGAGGATTGTCAACAAATGGTTGAGGCAGGACAGAAGATCCTAGAAGAGGTTCAAGACAGTCTATCAGAGACAGAGTGGGGAGAGAGAGTAAGAGTTAAAACGAAACAAGGTGCACCGAAAATTAAAGGCCTTTCCATGGGCCTTGAGCCCGAAGAAAAGAAAAATAAGGGACAGAATGCCCTGGGAGAGCTTAGAAAAAGGGATGGAAAGGGAGAGAAGAAGAGAGATCGAGCTGGGGAGGCACATAAGGGAAGGCGCCTCTATCCACCATTAGACGAGTTCAAGGCACTAGCTGTTAGTAGCTCAGAATCAGATAAGGAACTTAGCTCCTCTGAGGAAACAGACTTAGAGGAAGAGGTGGCTCACTATGAGGGAGAAAGATAAAAGCCAGATGAAGGAAGAGCTAATCAGTCACAGGATAAGACAGAAGCAGCTAGAGACAACTGTCAGTTCGCTGTGCGGTCTCTGGGCCCTCGACCTCTGAGTCCTAGAGCACCTCTGCCCTATGTGCAGAGGTATCATTCAGACTCATTCATTCCAAAAGAGGAACAGAGAAAAGTGCAGCAAGCGTTTCCAGTCTTTGAAGGCGCCGATGGCGGACGCATTTGCGCTCCAGTAGAGTATATACAGATTAAAGAACTTGCAGAGTCAGTCTGTAACTATGGAGTCAACGCCAATTTTACTATAGCGCAAGTTGAAAGGCTTGCTACTCTGGCAATGACCCCCGCCCCAACCCGGCGATTAGATGACTGTAGTAAAAGCTGCAGCTCCTAACATGGGAATGTATCTAGAATGGAAAGCTTTGTGGCAAGACTCCTGCCAAGCACAGGCAAAGGCCCATGCCACTGTTGAAGGGGACCAAAAAACATGGACTTTTGAGTTACTTGCAGGTCAGGGACAACATGCAACTAACCAGACAAATTACCATTGGGGAGCGTACGTCCAGATCTCAGCTGCCGCCATCAAGGCATGGAAGGCTCTAGGAAGGGAGAGGCAAGTGGACATTTGACAAAGATTACTCAGGGCGCCCAGGAGTCGTGCTCAGACTTTGTGGCTAGAATGACAGAAGCGGCAGGGAGAATTTTTAGAGACCCAGAGGCAGCTATGCCTTTAATTGAACAGTTGGTCTATAAACAGACTACACAGGAATGCAGGGCAGCCATTACACCCAGAAAGAGCAAGGGATTACAGGACTGGTTAAAGGTTTGCTGTGAGCTTGGAGGGCCACTCACTAATGCCGGTTTAACAGCTGCCATTCTACAAGGGCAAAAACGCCCTGATACAGCTGAGCTCAAACTCTGCTATAGTTGTGGCAAACCAGGACAGTTAAAAAAGGACTGTAGAGCCCTTTTCAAAAGGAGAGCACCAGGACTGTGTACTAAGTGTGGGAAAGGGTATCATTGGGCCAGAGATTGTCACTCAGTCAAGGACATCCGAGGCAGGCCCCTACAGCCAGAATTTCCTCAAGTAGTAGAGAATGAGGCCATTTCAAAAAACGTGTATCAGGGCCCCAGATCTCAGGGCCCCAAAACATATGGGATACCGGCAGGCAAAAGGTGGACCCCACAGTCCACAGGGCAACAGAAGGATCGGCTGGATTGGACCTCTGTGCCACCACCCGATTTATGCTGATGCCCAAAATGGGGGTGCAGCCCATTCCTACTGACTACAAAAGGCCTTTGCCATCTAGAAGTGTCGGCCTAATACTGGGCCAGGCCTCCCTTACTTTACAAGGCCTTATTGTTCACCCTGGAGTCGTAGATCAAGATTATAAAGGGGAACTTCAAGTTCTCTCTTCCTGTCCTCAGGGTGTCTTTTCTATTTCACAAGGGGATAAAATAGCTCAGTTAATAATTTTGCCAAGCCTACATGGCTGTTTTCCTTCCTCTGGTGTCCCTCAAGCTGCCAGAGGGATTGGTTCTACTGGAAATGATTCTGCTTACTTAATAATGCCTCTTGACTCCAGGCCATCCTTAAAATTAGTTATAGAAGGAAAACAATTTAAAGACATTTTAGACACAGAAGCAGATAAAAGTATCATCTCTTCCCACTGGTGGCCAAAAGTTTGGCCCGTTACTCAGTCATCACATTCTTTGCAAGGGTTAGGTTATCAGTCCTGCCCCACTGTTAGCTCCCATTCTTTTAGCTAGCAAGCGCCTAAAGGTCAAATGGGACGATTCACACTCTATGTTTTACCACTCCCAGTTAATCTCTGGGGGAGAGACATTTTACAGGCACTAGGAATGACCTTGACTAATGAATACTTGCCACAAGCTGTTCAAATGATAAAGAAAATGGGCTATAAAAAAAGAAGGGGATTAGAGAAAGGAGAACAGGGTAGACTGGAACCTATCCCTCAAAAAGGTAATAATGGGAGACAAGATTTGGGTTTTTTTAGGGGCCGTTGAGGGCTCCATGCCCATACCATGGCTTACAGAAGAAGCTGTATGAGTTCCTCAATGGCATCTCTCCTCTGAAAAATTAGAAGCAGCCACAAAACTAATTTCTAAACAGCTATGCTTGGGTCATTTAGAGCCCTCTACCTCACCCTGGAATACACCAATTTTCATAATTAAGAAAAAAATCTAGCAAATGGCGCTTATTACATGATCTTAGAGCAATTAATACACAAATGCGCCTGTTTGGGCCAGTTCAGCGAGGGCTACCATTGCTTTCTAACTTACCCAAAAATTGGGAAATTATAATTATAGATATTAAAGATTGTTTTTTCTCTATACCTTTATGCCCTCAGAATAGGCAAAGATTTACATTTACCATCCCAGCCATTAAGCATTTAGAGCCTGATCAAAGATACCAATGGAAGGTCCTACCTCAGGGGAAGGCAAATAGCTCCACCATGTGTCAACTGTATGTGCAATTGGCACTTAATTCAGTTAGAGAGCATTTTCCATCATTACTTTTGATAATTTATGTGGGTGACATTTTGATTTGCCATAATAATTCACAGTTATTGCAAGATGCATACCCTATATTAATAAAAACGTTAGGGCAATAGGGATTACAGGTGGCCTCCGAAAAGTTACAAAGTGCTCGAATGAAAGCCTTCCTAGGGTCACTCATTTATCCTGACAAAATTGTTCCTCAAAAATTAGAGATTTGCAAAGATTAACTACATATATTAAATGATTTCCAAAAATTGCTGGGAGATATTAATTGGCTAAGACCATTTTTAAAAATTCCCTCAGCGGAATTAAAGCCCTAATTTGATATATTAGAGGGAGATTCCCACATCTCCTCCCACAGAACACTTACCCCAGCTACATGTCAAGCTTTACAAACTGTAGAAAAGGCCTTACAAGATGTTCAATTACAACACATTGACGAGTCAAAGTCATTTGAATTGTGCGTATTAAAAACTGCAGTTACCAACAGCAGTCTTATGGCAAAATGGACCCTTATTGTGGGTTCACTCTAATGCTTCCCCTACAAAAATCACTGAGTGGTATCCTAATGCAGTTGCTCAACTTGCACTTCGGGAGGTAAAAGCAGCCATTACTCATTTTGGGAAAGAACCTCATATGCTAATTGTGCCTTATACCTCTGCTCAATTTCAAACCCTGGCAGCAACAACTAACGATTGGGCAGTCTTGGTTGCCTCCTATTCAGGACAAATTGATAATCATTATCCAAAACATCCAATTTTACAGTTTGCCTTAAGCCAAGCCATAGTCTTTCCAGTAATGACAGCCAAACACCTGCTTGCAGATGGGGTGGTGGTATATACAGATGAATCCAAATCTGGCATAGGTGCATATGTAGTAAATGGCCAAGTAACATCTAAACAATATAATGAGACATCACCCCAGGTTGTAGAGTGTTTGGTGGTACTAGAGGTCCTTGAAACTTTCCTGAAACCGCTCAATATTGTATCTGATTCCTTATATGTGGTTCATGCAGTTAATACGCTTAGTTGCTGGTTTAATCAGACCCTCTAGCAAGCTTGTTCACATTTTTCAGCAAATTCAGTCAGCCCTGTTACATAGAAAACATCTTGTGTATATTACTCATGTCAGGGCTCATTCTGGCCTTCCCAGTCCCATGTCTCATAAAAAATGACTAAGCAAAGCCACTAGAATCGTGGCTACTGCTCTGTCCTCGCAGACAGAGACTACAAGAGAGTTTCATAAATGCTTCCACGTGACACCTAAAACTTTACACCACCGTTTCACTTTAACCAGGAAGGAAGCTCGTGACATTGTCACCCAATGTCAAAATTGTTGTCAATTTTTGCCTACTCCTCATGTAGGGGTAAACCCCCGAGGCATCAGGCCATTACAGGTCTGGCAAATGGATGTCACTCATATTTCCTCCTTTGGAAGAAATCAATATTTACATGTTTCCATTGACACCTGCTCTGGTGTTATGTTTGCTACACCTTTAACAGATGAGAAAACCTCTCATGTTATACAGCAGTGTTTAGAAGCATGGAGTGCTTGGGGCAAGCCCACAATCCTTAAAACTGATAATGGGCCAGCATATACCTCTACTAAATTTCAGCAATTTTGTCATCAAATGAATGTCACTCACCTGACTGGCCTTCCTTATAATCCTCAAGGACAAGACATTGTGGAACGTGACCACCGTACACTCAAGTCTTATTTTATAAAACAAAAAGGGGGAGTTGATGAGACTCTGCCCTCAGTGCCAAGAGTAGCTGTATCTATGAAACTCTTCACACTTAATTTTCTAAATCTTGACGAGCAAGGTCACTCTGCAGCTGATTGACATAGCTCAGACCCTGATAGACAAAAAAAAAAAAAAAAAAAAAAAAAAAAAAAAAAATGGTGAAATGAAAGGATGTCTTTTCTGGTCTGTGGAAAGGCTCGGATCCTATCTTAATAAGATCCAGGGGAGCTGTCTGTGTTTTTCCACAGAGTAAAGACAACCCATTTTGGCTGCCAGAATGACTCACCTGCAAGATATTAATCAAGGATGGTGTGAAAGATGCTGACCTCCTGAGGACTGCTCCTGATGCTGACAATGCTGAACCTGTCTCAGGTTCCTAGCAAGATGGGCGAACAGAGATGGGCCATTCTCTCGGCTTTCCCTAAACCAATGCCAGTTCACCATGATGCTATAGTTTTTCCAAAATTCTTTACTACTAATAAAACAATGGATTTACCATATCTACCCTATGATCCCACCCGAGCACCATTAGGAGAAAATCACTTTTTATTAGAACAGGGTTCTTTATGTTTTCAAATTAATGGACCAGAAAAATGTATCAACCTCACAGCCCCAGCCTTGGGGATGTTTAATGACCAGCGAGGAGGCTGGGTAAGGACAACCCAAGATACTTCCAACACAGATATAACCATTACAAATCAGACCTTCTGGCAGGAGGCAATTTAGGTTAATGGTACATTTCTACCACCTAACTTTTCAAACAAAGAACGTCCCCACCAACCAAGAATAGCCCTCCATTGTAGCTTAGAAGATGAAGGGCTGATCCTGCCTTGGTCTGATTGTCAATCCTCCATCACTCGTTGGGCAGATCAGAGTAAAACCTTTTCTTTTTCTCCCAACATGATGGTTGACCCAGAGAAGGAATCTGCTATGAGACAGGGACTTTTCCTACAGGACTTTAGAATGCATCCCTTTCACAAGTGGGTGCTCTGTGGAATCAATGGCAGTTGTGCAAAACTCAATCCTTTGATCTTTATCCAGGGAGGAACGGTTAGAAAGGCCTCTTTTATTGGCATCTCAAGATTTGTTCAGTATTGGGAAATAAATGCTGCCTCCCTGGACTCTGATGGATATACCGGATATACTAATTCCAGTGTAGAAATCACTGGGTTCAAAAACTTTGGTAAACCAGATTAATTATCCACCTACCCCAGTCTGTGTTTACCCCCATTTCTTGTTTGTCCTTTCAAATGATTCATTTAAAGTCTGTTCCAGTGATTCTTGTTGGATTTCTCAATGTTGGGATGTAACAAAGGACAGCCGTGCCATGGTGGCTCGGATCCCACGTTAGATCCCTGTTCCGGTGGAAACACCCTCCACCTTATCCCTGTTTCGACAAAAAAAAAAAAAAAAGAGAGAGATTTTGGCATTACTACTGCCGTCATCATAGCAATTTCAGCCAGTGCAGCTGTTGCTACAGCTGCAGGGTACGCTATGACTAGGACGGTCCAAACAGGCACAAAATTAAATCAGCTTTCAGTCAATCAGACTGATGCCATCAATGTCCAAACTTCTGCTAGTGCCCAGTTGAAGGGAGGGCTGATAATTTTGAATCAGTGCCTTGATCTGGTTGAGGAACAGATAGGCATCCTATACCAGTTGGCCCAGCTGGGTTGTAAAAAAAAATTGGGCGCTCTGTGTATTACCAATGTCCAATATAAAAAATTTTCTCGTGCAGCTAATCTGTCTAGACAGCTCTCCTTATATATTGCAGGAAATTGGTCCGAGGGGTTCGATGCAACTCTTAAGGCCCTAAGGGTGACAGTTTTAAAGATCAACTCAACTCGAGTGGACCTGTTATTGACAGAGGGCCTCTCCTCCTGGATTTCATCTGCACTTTCTTATTTTAAGGAATGGGTGGGGGTAGGTTTATTTGGTGCTGCCATCTGCTGTGGACTTATGTTCATGCTCTGGTTGGTTTGCAAGCTCAGAGCCCAACAAACATATGACAAGGTCGTGATAGCTCAAACATTTGCTGCCATAGAGCAAGGGGCCTCCCCTAAAATTTGGCTATGTATGCTCAAGAATTAGTCGACATTTGTCATTTTTTTTTTGGCTGGCCTCTTTTGTAGAGTTCGCCCTAGGTCATTTAGTAGTTACTGTCACATAACACTGCGGTATCCAGGGATGGTCAACTTTCCTCATACACAGATCAACCTAAGACACGGGGCCCGGTGGCGATAGGGTTACCCTATGACGGAAAAGGCTGTGGCATTAGAGGAACGACCTAAGACAGGAGCCACAGCGAATAGACACAGACCTAGTCCAGCCTCATTTTAATAAAACAAAAAGGGGGAGATGTAGAGAGCTGTGCCATGAGCAATCGCCATTATAAGATGGCACTGGCTTCCGCTGTGCCTAACTAGTAAACAAGCCTTGTGTGCAAGTGCGAGAGTGAACTCACGCCTAGTCACTGCCCATCTCTGGGTGTAGTAATGAGGTGATGGGCGAGCAACAAATCAGGAGCTGACACACCACATCAGGTGCTAAAACGCCATGCTGAGGGCTATATAAGCAGCACCATTTTCCTGGGTCTGGGTCTTCCCTCCTTAAGAAGCAATAAAGCTTGTCGCAGAAGAATCCGGTTGTCCGAGTGTGTTTTTGCCGGCGAGAACAATAGCTCGAGTCATGCCAGGAAATAGCTTTTGATAGATGCTGTGTCCTTGACCATACACTTGCTGTGTTTTGTTGTTGCTAATTAGGAAGGACATTTGAAGCTCCCCTTTTTGCCATAGCAGATCTAAGAGTATATTGTGGACTTCTTCCAGGTGACTGTGTGATTATTTACTGAATGGAACTGACTCAGACTGGAGATGAATCAGAGAGTTAATGTTCGGAAGAATTAATCCTGTGCTTCCACAAAGAATTGCTGGCAAGCCAGGGCTTTTTAAAGTTCAGCACCTAGAGAAGCAGGGTAGAGGTTTTGGTTATTCACTGCCACAGGTTCTATGGTTTTTATGAACTGATTCTGCCAGAGAAAGGGTCATCTGTAGCACATTGGAAAGTAGTTGAAACTCGATTTAGCCCACACTGCCAAAATACTACTATATTGGTTGGTTTTCCTTCCTTCTCCATCTTAGAACTGGAAGGGGCCTGGGTTTTGCTAAGCCTACCCACATATGGGTCCTCACAACATTGTGTGGTTTGTTTGGTAAATGCTACCAGATGTATACATTATCCTGGATTTTTCTACTGGCACTTGTGAAATAATAGTTCATGTCAGCCCTTACCAGACTAATCTGTCCTTAATGTGCAGTGTGAACCACAGTGTCTTATTTTCTCTCCCAGACTGCAAAACATTCCCAGACTTGGAAGCATTTTGTCAGCCATTCTTGACAACCAGTCTTGAGATGGCCACATTGTCAGCAGAGTGTCTCAGCTGAGTATCTTGATTCCACCTGCCCTGTAACAATTGTAGATGAATGGGTTTCTAGACCTGGGATATGATTAAGGTTTACAGTGTTTGCCTAACAGGCACAATGCCCTGGGTTCCATTCTAGTCTTCAGGGCTATAGGGAAAGAAAAATACAATAAAGTACCCAATTATATCTGAGATGTAACCTACAACAAAAGGAGAGTCACCTTAGGGGCTTTTAAGTCACTCTAACCTCCAGCCTTCCCCGAAGATGCCTCCTTGGATTCCATTTCTTATGTATTTTCATTAATTCTCACGTGATTCTTGGTGTGGGAAAATGTGCACAATGAGAATAAAACACACACACAAAGAGAGAGATGAGAGAGACAGAGAGAGAGAGAGAGAGAGAGAGAGAGAGAGAGAGAGAGAGAGAGAGAACATAAATACAGTTACAGAGCTTATGAAATTCCTTGCTTTAGATGATCAGCTGATGACTTGGGTCAGCAGGTATTCATCCTTGCTGCCCAGCTTAAAAACCTGAATTTCTTCCTTGGAATGCACATGGTAGAGAACAATCCTCCCACGAAGTCCTCTGGTCTTCATGTTTGTGTGTGTATGTGCATCTGGGAACCCATAGTATTTCTGTAAAAAACAAAAAACAAAAAAACAAAAAACTTTGAAGACCATAGTGAAAACTGCTCTGGAGGAATGCTCCAGATTTCTGTTCCTAATATCTCCAGGCACCTTGCAGGTTACACTGACATGCTGGACTACTTCAACACACCCTGAAACCTTCCAGTGTGGCTGTTCTCAGTGAGGCAGTGGTGTGAATTTCAGCCATGTAGATCAGCAAGATTCTGATGTATTGAATTCTGCAGTTCCTAAGGTGAGACAAAGCTTCATCTCATGGAGAGGTAGGTAGGATGTGATGTCAGGGAACAAACTCAGCACTGAATTCAGTCAATTAGATGCAAAGAGAACAATACAAATGATCAGTATAACCAAGAGCCAGTTCTTTGAGAAATTCAACAGGATAAACAAATGTTTTGCCAAACTAACTGAAAGGCAGAGACTCAATACCCAAATTTACAAAATCAGAAATGGAACAAGAGACAAAACAGTGGACAGTGAGGACATTCAAAGAATCATTAGGTCTTACTGCAGAAGTCTGTACTGTAGAAAATTGGAAAATCTAAATGGAATGGGTTATTTCTAAACAGGTACCAACTATCAAAATTAAATCAAAATCTGGTCTAGTAAATAACAGTCTTATGACCCCTAAGGAAATAGAAATAGTCATCAAAAGTCTTCCACTTCAAAAAAGCTCAGGGCCAGATGGTTTTATTGCAGAATTCTATGTGACATTCAACAAAGAGCTAATGTCCCTCAAATTATTCACAAAATAGAAAACAGGGGGCTGGTGAGATGGCTCAGTGGGTAAGAGCACCCGACTTGTCTTCCAAAGGTCCGAAGTTCAAATCCCAGCAACCACATGGTGGCTCACAACCACCCGTAGTCAGCTACGGTGTACTTACATATAATAAATAAATAAATAAATAAATAAATAAATAAATAAATAAATAACAGAAGAAACATTTCTAACTCATTCTATAAGGTCATAGTCACCCTGATACCCAAACCACACAAAGTCTCAACATGGGAAGAGAATTTCAGTCCAATTTCTCCTTTTTAACCTTTCCAAGCAGATTTTCTTATCTTGCTAATAAGGAAGAGCATGTCTTCTTTTTGTATTTAAAGTCATGAAATTAGGCACTGCTATAGGACAGAAGATGATTGGATTGTAAGAAGTGATGTAAAGTGCCAGTGCCTGGCAAATACAGAAGTGGATGCTCACAGTAATCCATTGGATGAGTACAGGGTCCCCAATAGTGGAGCTAGAGAATGGACCCAAGGAGCTGAAAGGGTTTGCAGCCCCATAGGAGGAACATCAAAATGAACTAACCAGTACCCTTAGAGCTCCTTGTGACTAAATCACCAAAGAATACACATGGTGGGACTGGTGTCTCTAGCTGCATATGTAGCAGAGGATGGCCTACTCATCAGTGGGAGGCGAGACCCTAGGTCCTGTGAAGGTTCTATACCCCGGTATAGGGGAATTCCAGGGACAGGAATGGGAGTGAATGGTTTGGGGAGCAGGGACAAGGGGGGATTGTGATTTGCAGAGGGGAAACTAAGAAAGGGGGTAACATTTGAAATGTAAATAAAGAAATATATCTAATTTTTTTAAAAAAAGAAGTGATGTAAAATAGAGAGAAACATGCTCATAGGGAAGCCAAAAATTAGACCAGAAAACTTCTAGAACAATGAACAAATTCAGCAGTGTAGCAGGATGTAGAATCAACTGATGTTAATCTTTCTGATAGTGTTTGGGTAAGATATTGTACTCTTGAAATAGGGAAACTCCATTTACACTCCTTTTTTAAAATATGTAGATATGTATGCTTATACTTTGGGAAGGTTGTATAGTAGTAGGATTCCATATTTTTGAATAGTCTTGTTTTGAAAAATAATTATAATTGTTTTCTAATCCAGTCATGTGTGTGTGTACAAGTGAATGAGAACATGCACATGTACACACTTGCCACAGAATATGTGTGGAGATCAGAAGGCAACATGTATGAGAGTCAGGGTCCTCTTTCCACTCTGTGTGATCAGGTTTTCAAGCTTGGTAGCAAGGGACTTTACCCACTGAGTCATCTTGACAGCACTTTAAACTTCATGCAATTTCAATTGTGTATTCTGGGATATCACCTAAGTAACTTTCATGGGAGTCCACTGAGGGGGATTAGTAATTAGTAATTTTCGCAGGGTTTATATTGCCTTGGACTTTCATGCTCCTTACATTAGTGCATTAGACATTAGGGGCTATTTCATTTTTTAAGTTTTTAACAGGTGCATTCATTTAATTAATATCTTCACATTGTTCTGGTGTAACTGAGTTGTAGTACAGTTAGGTGAATAGTTTACCAGTTATATCCTCACTTGCAACAATGGTCAGAGAGGGCACAATGTAGCCTCTATATTATGCCCAGAGGAGAATGCTCACTGGGGGGTATACCCTCAGTGCTTAGTACACCCAGTATGCAAACGTCACACTAACCAATTAACAGCAATCATCCTTGACTTCTATCACTTTTGGAATCTTATTTAGCACACCTACACTAAGCGGATGTTTCTAACCAAGGTTTTCTCTTAGCATGGCTTGGCTTGGGCCAGCTTGATACTGTGTATAAGTTGGCACCCTTGGCTTCAGAAGTAGTGTCAGTGTTCTAAGATGCCATTTTGTCCAGGGGAGGTTGCAAGTCACTGCCTGGTGGGTCCCACTGACCCTGCCCAGCACACCCTTTCAGCCTGCTCGCTGCCTCAGCTTCACTTCTTATATTGATTGCTGTTATGTGTGAGAGGTATTTTATGCCAGTTTTCACTGTACCTTGATGTGCCTGGGTCCACTTGCTTTCTTAAGAGATAACCTGCCAGGTTTAATCGGCTCATTTACAGATCTTTCAAAGAAAGTACATATTATTTTGACTGTTTTCTTTTATAGGGTTTCCTTGGTGAGGTTTCTCATCTCTCATCTTACCCATGGTAATGTTTTTAAGTCTTTCTAAAATGAGTAACATAAATCAGACACACATAAACAATTTCTGTGGTCTATAAATGATATATAAATATGTATGTGAATGTATTCATGTAGTCAAATTTGAGATTATTGTGTATAATATTTATAATATTGCCATCTTTTTGGAACTAAAACATTTTGAAATAATTGTAGATTCACACATCAAAACAATCTACAGACAAGGAATATAACACAGTGTCTTAGTTTCTTCAGATGGAATCCTCTAGAAAACTGCACTTTGAATCCTCCCACAGGGAATTGATGTTGACACAGTCAAGATGCCAAATCCTCTCTTCACTACAAGGATCACTTCTGCTATTTAATAACCACACCCATGGTTTTAGCTATTTCTTCAGATCCTGGGCTTTACTGGTGTCTTAGTTACTTTTCTATTGCTATTTTATTCTATTCTATTTCTATTACAGATACACCATGGCCAAATAACTTACAAAACAAGTAATTACTTACAAGTAATTAATTACTTGCTGACCATAAATCCATGGTAAAAAGAATGGCAGTAGTCTAGGAGACAGACATGGTACTGTAGAAGTAGCTGAGAGCTTATTTCTGATTCACAAGTTGGAGGTAGAGAGAAAGAGAGACAATGACTGGCAGGGGCTTTTGAAACCTTGAGGCCTACCAGCAGGGACATAATTCATCCAACAAGGCCACATTTCCTATTCCTAATCAAAACAGTTCCACCAACTGGGGACCAAGATTTCAAACATCTGAGTCAATATGGACCATTGTTATTCAAACCACTACATCTGGCATCCACTCCTTAACTTTTCAGGAATATTATATGAATGTAATCCTTCAGTGTGTTACCTTCTGGCCCATTTTTTTATGTGTCCAGTACTATAAAAATAGAATCAACTTGTTGTATGTCAATGAATTATCTCACTTTATTGCTATGTAACATTTCAAAGTACAAATGCTTATGGATGGCTTAACAATCACATTTTTGGAAGGACATCATTTGAGTTGTTTTGGGGTTCATAGTATTATAAATAAAATGGATTCAGTTTCTGAAGAACAACCTATAGTCTTACCATTAGAATAGATTGTATGGGTATCCCCATGGAATCCCTTTGGCCAACAACTCAATTAAATGTAACCTAATCCCAGCACTGGAAACTTCAATTGACTGTCTATACTTAGGAACCAGTGGCTTAAGCAAGAAGTTAATGAGGCTCCAATAAGTACATACCAGATGCTCTTTTCTCAAGTTCACCAAAGTAATCTCCAATCCCTAAAACTACATTCCCTAAGAGAACTCAATTTAGGCTAGCTAATATGATGCATATATAGGCGTCAGCCCCATGGACTGACAGTTATAAACAGCCAGTGCTAATTAGTTTCCCAATAAGATAAACCAAACTCTGAAGAAATGTCTGACTCCAAATCTCAAGCACATTAAAAGTGGCTAACATGGCTGTGTTTAAGTAGGTCAGTAGGCCATCAAGCCTAACCATCAAAGTCTAGAAGGTGGAGATAGTATTGATAATTGTCTACATAATGAAGAGTTTCATGGGAGTTTGTTTAAAGGGACCCAAGAGACCCTAGCAGTGTTACTACAGAAGGATCCAATCTGTCTCTTGAATGCTGGTATCAGGCACTTGCTTTTCCAAGTAAGTCACCTTGCCACCTAGTCTCACCTACTAGCAAATTCAGCTCAATGATCTACTTAAATTGTTGGCCTCTATTGGCCACCTAGACCCCTCGCCTACATGACAGCAGAAGCATGCTACAACAGCAATGGATCTCTAAGAACTACACACTCTTCTTGCTAATTTTCATTATTTTATTTCATCTTATTCAGTTTTTCAAACTCTTTGTTTATTCAGAGTTACAGCTGTTGCTTCTATAGTACTTGCATTTTGTAATTTTAGTGGAACTTCTGAGTTCTTTTCTACAGTGGATAAACCCACCACAAAATTTTGTTAACTTTTCATTGTAGCTTCCTACAGTTTGGTATGCCACTGTTTGTTATGTTTGCCCTTTGGAAGGATTGCAGTGATAACTCATTGAGGCCTTAGTCAGTGTTTCTCTATAAACTAGTGATGTTGAACATTTTCATTTGTTGAGTATAATCCCTATTTAGTGAAATGTCTCTTACTGATCTTGTCATATTTCCAATGGAATGTTTTATAATGAAATTTTAATTATGACTTGTATATTAATTAGTCCTTGATGAAATTTGTGCCTTTCAAGTATTTACTTCTAGCTGGATCACATAACTTGTGCTGTCTTCCATCACATACTAAAACCTTTTAGTTTAAGGGAATAAAGTGTAGCTCAAAGTAGAATGCATGCTTTATATGTGCAAGGCCTTGTATTCAACATTGAGTTCAAAGCATTTGTTTTCACATTTTTGACAAAGCTCAATTTGTTATTTTTAAATGGATTTTGCTTTTGATGTGGGCCCAAGAACTCTTTCTTTGGCCATGGATACTAAATGTTCTCCTACGATTTTGCCTAAAGGGTTATACTAGGACAAAATTATAAAAGCTTTGAGACAGGTCCTGTCTAAAAGAAATGCAGGGACAAAGATGGAGCAGAAATAAAAGAAATGACTGACTAGTAACCAGCCCACCTTGAGGCCCATCCCATGGGCAAGCACCAATCTTGACTCAGAACAGGGTGATGCTGATTGTGCACCATGTTAATTTCTGTATGTTACATTTATTAATCTTCTGAAATTCCAAATTTTATGTTTCACATAGGACCTGTAAATTTGAAGGTCAAAATCAACTATTATGTATAAAATAGGTTGAGCCAGAGCCCGTTTAGTGCAGCACTTCCAGACCTTCTGCATGGGATGTTTGCACTGACCTGGCCTTGAGAAATGTCCAGGACAGAGTTTTGAGTTGTTGCCCTGGTTGTTCATTGTTGTGGTGTACATTCACTAAACGATCCCTCTTTAACTGAGTTCAGTGTTTCTGTGGTTTGTTGGGTGAACCCTGGACGTGAACCCTGGACAGGAACCCTTCCTTTCATCAGCACATAGGACAATGAGCCAAGGTCAGGAATGGTGACATCTTGCAGTAAATTATGTTACAAGAGGGATGAGGGATTTATCCCTTGTGATAAGGATCAGTTGTCTCCTTGGTTCTTTTTAGGTCCCTGTTGGCCATGTGCAACCAGTTCAAAAGCCCAGTTCTGATGTCCTTGGGATCCTCGTATTCCCATGATGATGCACTCAGACATGCCTAGAAGGAACCAGAGCACTGTCAGAGAGCTTGATAATATAAGGGAGGGAACATTGCTGAATTCTGATGCAGGGTATTTGATCACATTGTAAACCCCAAGATTGTTCTATTTCCTGAAAAACAAAACAAAACAAAAACAAAAACAAAAACAAACAAACAAACCAAACCCCTTTTTATGGTGTAGCTCATCCCTAGCACAGACTTTTAACCCAAGAGCTTTCTGTTTACTGTACTTTCTTGTCTGGCTCAGGTGTAGCACACACCTTTATTGCAAGACAAAGTCAACTCCAGGTTAAGAGCCAGAAGAATTAACCAGTTGAAAGGGAATGAAAATAACTAAACCAAAGGAAGGTCTTTAAGTTCAATGATATTTAAGACAGTGTGGAGAGGGATAAAGAATGTGTTCCTTCTGGGAGGTCAGCAGAGTAGGAAGGTCAGCTGGGTGCTTTTCCTGACTCTCTTAGCTGGCTCCTGAGTCTTCATTTGTAGAATGAAATGCCTGACATATGTGTGGTTTTTTATATTTATTTATTAATTATTCCATTCAATTACATGGCACATGATATACCACATCTTGGTTACCCCTCCACCAACCCCTAAACCATATCTGCCCCCTCCTCCTCCCCTTTGCCTGGATGAGGGTGCTCCTTCCCCCACCCACCCTTTCCTTCCCTACTGCTTTAACAACCCTCTACACTAGGGCATCAAAACTGTGCAGGACCAAGGGCCTCCCCTCCCATTGCTTTCAGCAAGGCCATCCTCTGTTACAATGTATCTGGAGCTATAGATCCCTCCTTATACACTCCTGGGTTTGTGGTCAAGTCTCTAGGAGCACTGGGTGGTCCTGCCAGCAAATGTTGTTCTTGTAATAGATTTGCAATCCCCCTCTGCACTTCCACTTTTTCCCCAAGCTCCCCCAAGGAGTTGTGTGAGTGCAGTCTAATGGTTGCTTCCAACTGTCAGTTGCTGGCCAGACCTCCCAAAGAACCATCACTTGAGATTCCTGTCTGCAAGCCCCTCTTGACCACAGGAAGAGTGTCTGGTTTGGTTTCTGCAGACAGGATGGATTCCCAGGTAGGGCAGTCCCTGGATGGCCCTTCCTTCACTCTCTGCTCCACTTCTTTTCCCTGTTCATCCTTTGCTCAGGAACGTTTCTGGTTTAAAACTTTGAGAGGGGTAGGTGTAACCAACCCTTGACATAGGGCAGTGGCGTGGGTAGGGGTTGGGATGGGGTGGGCAGAAGAACACCTATCCACTGGAGGTGGTCCCTACAGGTTTTATCCTCCCCTTCTCTGAGCATTTCGTCTAAAGTCAACTCCTTTGGGTCTTGGAAGGCTCATGTTTCCCTGCTGTCAGAGACACTCAAGAGGCTATCCTCTGTTCCTCACCCCCAACCCCTACATATTTTTGTTTAATTTCCTGACCATCTGTACCTCTCTCCCAACCCTTCCAAAGTACCTAATGCTGCCCCCCTTATTTCCTCCCCCTCCACTTTCCCTGCCAGTTTCCCACTCTACCTCCCTGTACCATGATCTTCCTGTTCTCCCGTTACTGCAGGACTGAAGCATCCATACCCTGGTCTTCCTTCTAAGCACCATATGCTCTGTGCCTTGTATCATGGGCATTGTGAGCTTTTGGGTTAACATCCAATTATCGGTGGATACATACATGACTGTTCTGTGTCTGGGTCACCTTACTCAGGATGACAGTTTCTAGTTTCCTTCAATTGCCTGTGAATTGTATGAAGTCATGGTTTTTAATTGTGAGTAGTACTATATTCTGTTAATATACCACATTTTCTGTATGCATTCTTCACTAGAGAGTCATCTGTGTTCTTTGCAGTCTCTGGCTATTATAAATAAGTCTGCTATAAACATAGTGTAGCATGTGTCCTTGTGATGTGTTGGAATATTTTTTGGGTATATGGCCAGTAGAAGTATAGCTGGGCCTTAAGTTAAAACTATTTGCAATTTTCTCAGGAACCACCAGATTGAATTCCAAAGTGGTTTTACCAGCTTGCAGTCCCACCAGCAATGGAGGAGTGTTTCTCTTTCTCCACAGCCTGTCCAACATCTGCTGTCACCTTCATATTTAATCTTAGCCAATCTGATTGGTATGAAGTAGAATCCCAAGATTGTTTTGATTTGTATTTGCCTAATGACTAAGGATGTTGAAGATTTCTTTAAGTGTTTCTCAGACATCTGAGACTCCTCCTTTGAAGAGTCTCTGTTTGGCTCTTTACTCCACTTTGATTGTTTGTCTTTGTTTTTTGTTTTGTTTTTGTTTTGTATGTTTTTCAAGACAGGGTTTCTCTGTATAGACATGGCTGTCCTGGAACTCACTTTGTAGATCAGGTTGGCCTCGAACTCAGAAATCTCCCTGCATCTGCCTCCCGAGTACTGGGATTAAAGGAATGGGCCACCACGCCTGGCTTTACTCCACTTTTTAATAGGGTTATTTAGTTCTCTGGAGTCAAACTTCTTGAGTTTTTTGTATATTTTAGATATTAGGCCTCTATCAAATGGAGAGTTGATAAAGATCTTTTTGCAATCTGTGGGTTCCCATTTTTTCCTATTGACAGTGTCCTTTGCCTTCCAGAAGCTTTTTAATTTTATGAGGTCCCATTTGTTGATAGATGATCTTAAAACATAAGCCATTGCTTTTCCATTCAGAAGTTTCCCCTGTGCTCAAGTATTCGAGGGTCTTCCACACTTTCTCTTCTATTCAATTCAGCATATCTGGTTTTATGTGGACATACTTGATCCACTTGGACTTGACCTTTGTACAAGGAGATAAGAATGGATCAATTTGCATTCTTCTGCATGCTGACTGCCGATTAAAACAGCACCCTATGTTGAAAATGCTGTCTATTTTCCACTGGATGAATTTAGATCCTTTGTCAAAAATCAAGTGACCACAGGTGTATGGGTTCATCTCTGGGTAGTCTTTTTTTTTTTTTTCAATTCTGTACCTACCTGTCTCTGTACCAACACCATGCATTTTTATGACTATTGTTCTGTAATACAGCTTAAGGTCAGGTATGGTGTGGTTCCCCCAGAAGTTCATATATTGTTGAGATTATTTTTTGCTATCTTAGGTTTTTTGTTATTTCCAATAAATTTTCTAATTGCTCTTTCTCACTCTTTGAAGAAATGAGTAGGAATGTTGATGGGGATTGCATTGAATCTGTAGACTGCTTTCAGTGAGATGACCATTTTTTCTATGTTAATCATGCTACCCATGAGCTTGGGAGATTTTTCCATCTTCTGAGTTCTTCTTTGATTTCTTTCTTCAGGGATTTAAAGTTCTTGTCATACAGATCTTTCACTTGCTTGGTTAAAATCACAACAAGAATTTTTATAGTATTTGTGAATATTGTGACTATTGCAGGTATATGCCTCAGCTTCCTGTCAGTACAGGGAGAACGTTAGCAGGGAGTCAAAGGCTGTAGCCCATGACATCAGCAATCCCTTCTTGGAAAATCTATTGTCTCCTGGAGAGTTCTTGGCATCTCCTTTGATGTCACCAGTGTTGTAGCAACAAGCTCACTTAGAATTCTCACTCAGTGTCTAGCCACTACATTGGTGGATATGTTTGCTCAACTCAGAAATATTTTTGGGAGATCCAGTGTGGATGGGAGAGAGGCCAGAGAGTGGAGGAAGGATGCTGGCCTTCCTTCTGAGAGTAATGAAGGACGAAGGAGGTGGACTCGGAGAATGTGGAGTAAGTCCTGGGAAGTGGATGTTGAGCTCCCTGGAAGGGTTGGCCTGAGATGGCCTTTCTAGTAATGAGGCATAGGAACTGGAGTCTCTGGGTACCAAAAGAATTTCCATAATTGTCAAAATTCTTGAACATCAAGGATTTCAGAACATTACTTTCTCCATCCCCTCAGCAGGAGTTGGCAAGGCCAAAACTGTGATGCTAAGAACTCCAAGTATTTACATTCACTGAGTACTGTGGGTGTTACATGGGGACACAAGGAGACCATCAGGAGTCACAGAGTGTCTAACCTATGCCCTTTTAGGGAAGGCCATGACTGTATTCATTCTCAGGGCTATTTGGGAGTAGTATGATGGAGAGAATTGTACTCCAGGCCATGACCTCATGTTCTCATAATGACTCAGACATCCTCTCCATGACAGTTCCCACTTTACCTTTCTTTATCACCACTTGGGAGTGGCAGGCATTTCTATACTGTAACCACAGACCTGTCAGAGTGGATACACCCAGACAGAGGTGGGATCCTATTGCTACTTCTTGGGTGTTTGGTGTTTCAGTAGGGGGAATTGATAGTATTTTGACCATGTTTTCACACTGCATGACTTTTGAAGCCCACGTCATGGGCCTAGCATAACTGGGTAGGAGATCTGAGCATCTCCAAGCACTAAAGTACTTGAGAATTGTGATTTTACCATCTGACTTGTGAAACCACAGGAATGATGGCTCTGAAGTCAAATTGCACTCTGTTCAGTTGATAATCATCCTGAGTAAGCCATCTCTCTGGTAATAATAAGCATGTTTAGGGAGACAGAGGAAACACCTGGTTATTTACATCTCCTGGTCTCTCTAGAGTACTGGTAGAACTGAGACCCACTGTGGAGGCATCTCAAGCCCAAACCAAACTCTTTCTGGTGTCACTAGTTTCCAGGCATGTTCTCTCTCTTGGTGGTCTGCCTACACTCTTTGCATTCTCACATGTAAGTATTCGTGTATTCTTCTACCTAAAGGGCCTCATAGACAGACATCATCCACTGCACCTGACCTAAGCTAGAATGAGTTCAAAAAGGAAAAGGAGAGGCTGACCACAGAGCTGCATGCACCTCCTTATCCAGAAGAGAAATGAGCAGAGAGATCACCTGATCGCTTTCAAAGAGGGATCCATGAACAAGAGGTAAGCATTGCTCCAAACACTGTGGTGTCAGTCTGGGGTCTACAATGTCAGCCTCATCTTATCCTTTGAAAGAGGTGGGTTCTATAAAGCTGTATCACCAGATCGTCCCTATGCCCAACCTCATATCAATGAATGCTTCATAGTGGAGAGGCAGAACCTGAAGCTTGGTCAGGAGGGAGAACAGAAATGGACTCTTCTGCTTCCTCCAGTAGAAAAGAAGGACTCGTATTTTGAGTGAAGAATTCAGGGATAGAGGCAGTGGTAGAGTGAGTTCCCAGCATGCATTTGGAAAGCATTTGACAGGATGAGGCTTTGTGAGGTTCTAGGTGATGTGAGTTTATGGTGAGTATTTATACTTGCCTGGCAGGTGACTGAGTGCTTGGAAGCTTCTCATAGTATCTAGAGGGGCCTGGTCCCACTATTACTTCTCAGTGGGTGACTACAGGCCTGAGGCTCATTTCTGTTCCTCTGTGTCTGTGTGCCTTATACTGAGAGACAGTAATGTTGCATACATTTCATTTGCATCTCATTGTGCTCTCTGTTTCTATCTTTGTCTCTCATTCTCTGACTGATTCCTTTTTTTCTCCTTGTTTATGTGGGTGTGTCTGTTCAAGTCTGAGAGTCTGTGTGTGTGCACATGTACCTACCTGTACATGAGTTTTGTATGTTTGATTTTCCCTCCAAACTCGGGAACCTATGGGGTCTGTGTTTTGGCTTCAGGATTTATATTCATAACAATGTCAAGCTGATGTTAGTGCTGAAGTCTCTGAGCCCCCACTTTATTCAACACTGTTCTTTGCCTATGTGGTCACAATTGTGCATAAACTTGTATCCTTTGGGCATATTATAATGCTGTGGAGATATCATGATCCTGATGTCTCCAGGATTATGTGTAAGGTCTGTTTCTATGGTATAAGTTATTCAGGATTTACCACCCCAGTTGTGATAACAGGAAAAATGTAATCACAGGTTTCTGGTGGGCAAAGACCTGAGGCCTAGGCTCTTGAGAACAGAGCTGGTTAGACTGCAACATCCAACCCTACTGATTGAACACAGGGAGCCAGGAAACCCTCCATCTTGATGCTTAGCTTCTGCTGTCCTGGATCAGGATAACAAATTTCGAAGCTGAAGATCATCCCAGTATATAGAATCCAGAATGTGCTTTCCATGGCTGGGGTAGTCCAGCACTCAGCCTGAGAAATGTGTTCCTAAAGGCCCATGTTCATGGAGTTATGTCATCCTAGGACCAGGCCCTTCAAGAAGCTAAATCCGTTCTATGAACAACTGAAATTGCAGAACAAGCAGGTCAGGTCCTATGTGTACAAATCATTGATGAAGTTAATTGAGGCACAAGAGAACATCCAGGAGCTCAGGAAGGAGACAAACTTCTATTCGTAAGTACCAGTTAGAAAGCCAAACAACAGCGGAATGGCAATTTCTATCTTCCTTGGTTTCTGGACTGGAGAGTTTGCAGCTCTGGTTCTACCCCTTCTGCTTTTAGCCATCAGTGTATCTTGGGATAATAGACTCAGTTTTTATAAATCTGTAAGACACTGTTACCCCTCCCAGCATTGTCCAGGCATCCCTAGAAGCCTCTCAATAGAACAGTGATTGTGCATGGTTATTATGCAGTACTGGGAGCCTGGTTCTCAGGCAGTGTTTTAGAGAGCTGAGTGTGACATAACACAAGGATGGAATGCCCTCCCTTTGGTTCTGCTGATCTACTTTGATGGTATTTGCACCCTACTAATTGATGTTGCCCTAGTGCATTGGGCAGTCAATGATAGATGGAGATCCCTCTTTCTTTTGAAGAGACATGGACCCTCATTGGTGTTCGGGCTGCAGCAATAATTTCTTCTCCCATGAAATGGCTGTTTGCAGTTTGTGCAGCTGTCATGGATTTATTTTTTAATAGGTATTTATTTCATTTACATTTCCAATGCTATCCAAAAGTCCCTCACCCACTCCCCCACCCACTCACTCCCACTTCTTGGCCCTGGCGTTCCCCTGTACTGAGGCATATAAAGTTTGCACGACCAATGGGACTCTTTCCACTGATGTCCGAATAGGCCATCTTCTGATATGTATGCAGCTAGAGTCACGAGCTCCGGGGGTGTACTGGGTAGTTCATATTGTTGTTCCGTCTATAGGGTTGCAGATCCCTTTAGCTCCTTGGTTACTTTCACAAGCTCCTCCATTGGGGGCATGTGATCCATCCAATAGCTGACTGTGGGCATCCACTTCTGTGTTTGCTAGGCCCCGGCATAGTCTCACAAGAGACAGCTATATCTGAGACCTTTCAGCAAAATCTTGCTAGTGTATGCCATGGATTTATTGAGATGGATTGTTGTCCTGAGCTATGGTTCTCGCTGGCAAGAACACACTCTGACAACCGAATTCTTCTGCAGCAAAAAGCTTTATTGCTTCTTCAAGAGGGAAGACCCAGACCCCGGAAAATGGCGTTGCTTATATATCCCTCAGCCATGGCATTTGAGCACCTGATGTGGCATGTCAGTTACTGATTTGTTGCTCGCCCATCAACTCATTACTATGCCCCGAGATGAGCAGTGACTAGGCGTGAGTTCACTCTTGCACCTGCGTACAAGGCTTGTTTACTAGTTAGGCACAGCAGAGGATGGCGCCATCTTATAATGGTGATTGCTCGTGGCACAGCTCTCCACATCTCCCCCTTTTTATTTTATTAAAATGAGGCTGGACTAGGTCTGTGTAATTATGTCAATCCGCTGTGGCTCCTGCCTTAGGTCGTTCCTCCACAATGTCACAGCCTTTCCTCTCATAGGGTAACCCTATCGCCACCGGGCCCCATGTCTTAGGTTGATCTGTGCATGAGGAAAGTTGCCCATCCCTGGATACCGCAGTGCTATGTGACAGTAACTACTAAATGACCTAGGGCGAACTCTACCAAAGAGGCCAGCCACCAATGTCAACTAATTCTTGAGCACAGATAGCCAGATTTCGAGGGAGGCCCCTTGCTCAATGGCAGCAAGTGCTTGAGCTATCACAAACTTGTCATTTGTTTGTTGGGTTCTGAGCTTGCAAACCACCAGAGCATGAACACAAGTCCACAGCAGGTAGCAACACCAAGTAAACCTACCCCCACCCATTCCTTAAAATAAGAAAGTGCAGATGAAATCCAGGAGGAGAGGTCCTCTGTCAATGACAGGTCCCCTCGAGTTGAGTTGATCTTTAAAACTGTCACCCTCAGGGCCTCAAGAGTCTCATAGAATCCCTCGGACCAATTTCCTGCAAGATACAAGGAAAGCTGTCTAGACAGATTAGCTGCATGAGTAAAATTTTCATATTGGACACTGGTAATACACAGAGCGCCCAATTTACTTTCACAACCCAACTGGGCCATCTGGTATAGGACACCTATCTGTTCCTCCTCCAGGTCAAGGCACTGATTCAAAATCATCAGCCCTCCATTTAACTTGGTACTAGCAGAAGTTTGGACAGTGATGGCATCAGTCAGATCTGCTGAAAGCTGATTTAATTTTGTGCCTGATTGAACCGTACTAGCCATAGCGTAACCTGCAGCTGTAGCAGCAGCTGCACTGGCTGAAATTGCTATGATTATGGCAGCAGTAATGCCAAAATCTCTTTTTTGTCGAAACAGGGATAAGGTAGAGGGTGTTTCCACCGGAACAGGGATCCAACGTGGGATCTGGGCCACCATGGCACAGGTGTCCTTTGTTACATCCTAACATTGAGAAATCCAACAAGAATCATTGGAACAGACTTCAAATGAGTCATTTGAAAGAATAAACAAGAAAGGGGGTAAACACAGACTGGGGTAGGTGGATAATTAATCTGGTTTACCAAAGTTTTATTGAACCCAGTGATCTCTACACTGGTATTAGTATATCCATAAGAGTCCAGGGAGGCAGCATGTATTCCCCAATACTGAGCAAATCTTGAGATGCCAGTAAAAGAAGCCTTTCCAACTGCTCCTCCCTGGATAAAGATCAAAGGATTGAGTTCTGTACAACTGCCATTGACTCCACAAAGCACCCACTTGTGAAAGGAAAGGGATGCATTCTAAAGTCCTGTATGAAAAGTTCCTTTTTCATAACAAATTCCTTCTCTGGGTCAGCCATCATGTTGGGAGAAAAGGAAAAGGTTTTACTCTGATCTGCCCAACGAGTGATGAAGGATTGACAATCAGACCAAGGCAGGATCAACCCTTCATCTTCCAAGCTACAATGAGGGGCTATTTTTGATTGGTGGGTACGTTCTTTGTCTGAAAAGTTAGGTGGTAGAAATGTACCATTAACCCAAATTGCCTCCTGCCAGAAGGTCTGATTTGTAAAGGTTATATCTGCGTTGGAAGTATCTTGGGTTGTGCTCACCCAACCTCCTTGGTGCTCATTAAACTTCCCCAAAGCTCGAGCTGTGAGGTTGATACATTTTCCTGGTCCATTAATTTGAAAACATAAAGAACCCTGTTCTAATAAAGAGCGATTTTCTCCTAATGGTGCTCGGGTGGGATCATAGGGTAGATATGGTATATCTAATGTAAAGAATTTTGGAAAAACTATAGCATCATGGCGAACTGGGATTGGTTTAGGGAAAGTCGAGAGAATGGCCCATCTCTGTTCGCCCATCTTACTAGGAACCTGAGACAAGTTCAGCATTGTCAGGATCAGGAGCAGTCCTCGGGAGGTCAGCATCTTCCACACCATCCTTGATTACTATCTTGCAGGTGAGTCGTTCCGGCAGCCAAAATGGGTTGTCTTCACTCTGTGGAAAAACACAAACAACTCCCCTGGATCTTATTAAAATAGGATCCAGGCCTTTCCACAGACCAGATAAGACATCCTTCCATTTCACCATTTCTTTTGGTCTATCAGGGTCTGAACTATGTTGATCGGCTGCAGAGCGACCTTGCTCGTCAAGATTCAAAAAATTAAGTGTAAAGAGTGCCATGGAGACAGCTACTCTTGGCACTGAGAGCAGAGTCTCATCAACTCCCCCTTTTTGTTTTATAAAATAAGACTTGAGTGTACGGAGGGCACGTTCCACAATGCCTTGTCCTTGAGGATTATAAGGAAGGCCAGTCAGGTGAGTGACATCCATTTGATGACAAAATTGCTGAAATTTAGTAGAGGTATATGCTGGCCCATTATCAGTATTAAGAATTGTGGGCTTGCCCCAAGCACTCCACGCTTCTAAACACTGCTGTATAACATGAGAGGCTTTCTCACCTGTTAAAGGTGTAGCAAACATAACACCAGAGCAGGTGTCAATGGAAACATGTAAATATTGATTTCTTCCAAAGGAGGAAATATGAGTGACATCCATTTGCCAGACCTGTAATGGCCTGATGCCTCGGAGGTTTACCCCTACATGAGAAGTAGGCAGAAATTGACAACAGTTTTGACATTGGGTAACAATGTCACGAGCTTCCTTCCTGGTTAAAGTGAAACAGCGGCATAATGTTTCAGCCGTCACGTGGAAGCGTTTATGAAACTCCCTTGCAGCCTCTGCCTGCGAGGACAGAGCAGCAGCCACAATTCTAGTGGCTTTGTCTGCCAAATCATTTCCATGAGACATGGGGTCAGGAAGGCCAGAATGAGCCCTAACATGAGTAATATACACAAGATGTCTTCTATGTAACAGGGCTGACTGAATTTGCTGAAAAATGTGAGCAAGCTTGCTAGAGGGTCTAATTAAGCCAGCAACGTCAAGTGTATTAACTGCATTAACTACATATAAGGAATCAGATACAATATTGAGCAATCCTGGAAAAGTTTCAAGGACCTCTAGAACTACTAAACACTCTACAACCTGGGGTGATGTCTCATTATATTGTTTAGATGTTACTTGGCCATTTACTACATATGCACCTATACCAGATTTGTATCCATCTGTATACACTACTACCCCATCCGGAAGTGGGTGTTTGGCTGTTATTACTGGAAACACTATGGCTTGGCTTAAGGCAAACTGTAAAATTGGATGTTTTGGATAATGATTATCAATTTGTACTGAATAGGAGGCAATCAAGACTGCCCAATCGTTAGTTGTTGCTGCCAGGGTTTGAACTTGAGCAGAAGTATAAGGTACAATTAGCATATGAGGTTCTTTCCCAAAATGAGTAATGGCTGCTTTTACCCCCCGAAGTGTGAGTTGAGCAACTGCATTAGGATACCACTCAATGATTTTTGCAGGAGAAGCCTTAGGATGGACCCACAATAAGGGTCCATTTTGCCACAAGACTGCTGTTGGTAACTGTGCAGTTTTTAATATGCACAATTCAAATGACTCTGACTCGTCAATGCATTGTAATTGAGCATCGTGTAAGGCCTTTTCTACAGTTTGTAAAGCTTGACATGCAGCTTTCACTACAGTCATCCAATCGCCGGGGGTCATAGCCAGAGTAGCAAGCCTTTCAACTTGGGCTACAGTAAAGTTGGCATTGACTCCATAGTTACAGACTGACTCCGCAAGTTCTTTAATCTGTATATACTCCACCGGGGTGTGAACACATCCACCATCGGCACCTTCAAAGACTGGGAATGCTTGCTGCACTTTTCTCTGTTCCTCTTTAGAAATGAATGAGTCTGAATGATACCTCTGCACATAGGGCAGAGGTGCACTAGGACCCAGAGTCCAAGGGCCCGGAGTCCGCGCAGCGATTTGACATTTGTCTCTGGCTGCTTTTGCTTTCTCTATGTTATTCTGTGACTGATTATCTTGTCTTTCATCTGGCTGGTATCTTTCTCCCTCGTAGCGTGCCGCTTCTTCCTCTAAGTCTGTTTCCTCAGAGGAGCTAAGTTCCTTATCCGATTCTGAGCTACTGACAGCTAGTGCCTTGAACTCATCTAATGGCGGGTAGAGGCTCCTTTCCTTATGTGCCTCCCCAGCTCGATCTCTCTTCTCTCGCTTTCCATCCCTTTTTCTAAGCTCTCCCAGGGCATTTTTTCCCTTATATTTCATTTCCTCGGGCTCAAGGCCCATGGAAAGGTCTTTATTCTTCAGTGCACCTTGTTTCTTCTCAACTCTTAGCCTCTCTCCCCACTCCGTCTCTGATAGACTGTCTTGAATTTCGTCCAAATTTTTCTGCCCCGCTTCAACCATTTGCTGACAATCCTCGTCTGTTAAGCATGATCTCACCAGTTTCCACAACGACATGGTCCCTGCTTTAAGTTTGCCGTTCTGCTGTTCCCTAACTAGATCTCCTTTCAGTTTGTCCCATGAGGTGACAGTTAATGACCCTGAGCAAGCATACCATGGTGCCACATGGTCTACCTTCCTGACAAATTCCTCTATAGTCTTAGTGGCGATTTTCAGGCCACACTGCTTCAAGACCGACCATAAGGCCGTTATTACAGAGTGGGAGATTCCCATACTGGTAGCTGTCCAGGCCTGACTGCGACTGAGAACCAGTCAGCAATACTGGTCGCTGTCCAGACCTGACCGCGACTGAGAACCAGTCTGCAGTTCCAGCGGTGGAAGCAAAACGAAACCGAAAGGGAAGGAACAATCGCCGTGAAAACAATCAAAAGGGCATCTAACTCTTGGAGAAATTTCAAGACTGTACATACCTTACAGAGCCTTAGTGTCCTGCAGTACTGATTCCGCCCCGGGAACGGGGGATCTCCCTTGTGCCAGTGTGATGGTATAAAGTTCACGGGTTCCTCAGTGCCACTTGTCCCAAACTATGGTTCTCACCAGCAAGAACACACTCGGACAACTGGATTCTTCTGCAGCAAAAAGCTTTATTGCTTCTTCAAGAGGGAAGACCCAGACCCCGGAAAATGGCGTTGCTTATATAGCCCTCAGCCATGGCGTTTCAGCACCTGATGTGGCATGTCAGCTCCTAATTTGTTGCTCGCCCATCACCCCATTACTACGCCCCGAGACGGGCAGTGACTAGGCGTGAGTTCACTCTCGCACCTGCGTACAAGGCATATTTACTAGTTAGGCACAGTGGCGGCCATCTTATAATGGTGATTGCTTGCGGCACGGCTCTCCACAGATTGTATTAGGTCTTCATGGGAACCAGGGTCCTGGTGGGGTTAATGGGCCTATACATAAGAATGAGAGGAGGAGGATGCAGGATCTTACTATGCAGAGGATGTTTCCAGAAACCTACATAGTCTGCTCATGATGGAGAAGAATCCTACTAAAATGTCTGTCACACTGAAGCGGGAGAGCAAGGAAGTAAAGATTGATTGGGCTCTCACTGAGAAATATTTGGTTGACTTGAACCTGAATAGTAAAGACGAACAGGAGCAGACCAACAACCATGAGACCCAACAACTTCAGGTTTTTTTTAGGTTTTGCTGAAGTTATATGTTCTTGTTTAGTTTTCATGGTTGGATTTTCCTTTTATCTCATTTTTGTAATTGTACTTTTAAAGCCTGTTTATTAAACATTGTATTTCTTATAAATAAAAATTGATTTACAATCTTGACTCTTAAGACCATCTTCCTTGTTCAGGTTTCCTCTCCCTTCCTGTAAACCTAGAACCCACAGCCAGAGATGGATCTCTAAGTGTCAGGCAGCCTGGGCTACAGAGTGAAGTCAATGTCACCAAGGGGTATACAAGAAGATGGTATCTTGTGGACATAGTTCTGCACATATTAATATTTATTATACTCAGTGTAATAATCTTTTGTGTACCATTCAAGTTGATATCACAATATTTTATTTTACTTTGTTAAAAGTACAACAGAAAATATTTTTAAAGGGTAGCTATTGAGTCATTTAGATCAATGCTATATTTTAATTACTTGAAAATTCCATATATATATGGAATTTATATACATATATATATACATACACATATATTGAATTGTGATTACATCAACTACCTTTTCCTCTACTACAGTTCCTCCCCTATTTTACTTCCATTTTTTTTCTCTCCCCTTCTTGTGCTCCATCAAAACAAATGAAAAATTAAGAAAAACACACTGTCTGTATGTGCACAGGTTCAAGGCCAGCTGCTTTGAGTATGGATAGTCTCTTAGGAGTTACACCCTTATTAAAGTTAATCACTGAGTCCTAAAAAATATCAGTTGTCAATAGCTTCTCAGTGAATGGTGGAAATTCATTATCCCTCCACGCTGGGATTTTGACTAGTTTGCTATTTTAAAGATAAAACTTGTTTTTGTTTTTATTTTTGTTTTTGCCCAGAAAGCAGACAGGAAAGTAGTCTCTTCCATAGACACTCCAAACAGATTACTTCAGGAAACCAGGAACTATGTTTGGTAAGGATCGAAAAAACTGTTCTTAGCAAAGTGAGGGAGTATCCAAGGTTCTTGCAATAAGAATATTTTTGGCACTCTATAAAATAGCAACATGTCAAATAAATGGATATGCGCCTGGCAAAGAAGCTATGTGAATGAAGTCAGTGATAGAGTCAGTGGTAGTTCCTTACAAATGAGGGAAATGTTTAACTGTCAACAAGACTGAAAATTTGCAACAGGAATGCAACATTTGAAGTAGAGCAGGAAAAATAATTGACTTAGCTTAAAATGATACTTTCATTGTCCTATGAATACTATGAGAGGGCATTAGAGTGCATTAAATTATCCACCTAATAACAAACAATATTTTCTATCAATAACAGAGCTGCAGATCAGGAAACAATTGGATTAATATGAACTGTGTTATTGAGTAAAATACTACTTCATCTTACTCAGAAGTATACCATACATGGGTAATGAAGTAGCATGAATAGACTGTTTTGTCACAAAGAAAGGCATTTTGGAACCTGGAATACTTGTTATAATGTGTGATGTCTTCAGTGGCATAAATAAATACATGAATGACTGAGATATTGAAAAAGTAAATGTCTCACAGTTAGCCTTTTCATAATTTTATTTAAAATTGTCATGTCCTTGCCTACCTGCACTTAAAATTATTAACATGTATTTATTTATTCTTCACACTCTGCATTTTTTTATTTTCTTTGGGTTAATTTTGTTTTTCAGAGTGAAAGGCTATAACATACTTTCATAAGAATCTTCATTGGTTTGAAAATTACTGCACTTAAATAAATTTTCTCTATCTCACTATATGTAGTGAGCACTTTTCTTCAAAATTATTCTGATGAACTTCATTGTAAGGAGTTCCCATACATATCATAATATGAATTTTATATAAAGTTTATTTTCTTTTCATGGGCTTATAGATCACAATGGTATATTCCTTGAAATAATTTTTAAAAAACAATCAAAGTTTAAGTCCACCCACAGAAACATAATAGACCTTCTTGGTGAAGCACAAGAATATAAGCAATAGAAAACAAATTGGACCTGGCAAAATCAGAACCCAGTTCATCCAACAGAGCAATCCGTGGACACCCAATACACCTATGAAGCAAGATTCAGATATAAATTGTCTTTCCATGAAGATGATAGAGTATTTAAGAAGGACATAAATAACTCCCTTAAGAGATACAAGAGAACACAGGTAAACAAGTAGAAGCCACTACAGAGGAAACATAAATTCATTAAAAAAAAAAAAACAGCAAAATTAGTCAAACAGGTGAAGAAATTGAACAACACCATCCAGGATCTGAAAATGTAAACAGAAACATTAATGAAAACAAAAAGTGTGACAGCCCTAGAGATGGAAAACCTTGGAAAAGAACAGGAGTTACAGATGCAAACATGACCAAGAGAATTTAAGAGATAGAAGAGAGATATCAGCTATTAAAGATGACATAGAAGGTAGTGACACAACAGTCAAGGAAAAAACCAAGAACCAAAAGCTTTTAACTCAAAACATTCAAGAAATCCAGGATACAATGAAAAGACTGAACCTAGGAATAATAGATACTGAAGAAAGTGAAGATTTTGAACTCAAAGAGCCAGCAAACGTCTTCAACCAAGTTACAGAAGAAAGCTTCCTTAAACTAAAGTAATAGATGCCCATAAATACACAAGAAGCCTAAACAACACCAAACAGATGGGATCAAAAATGAAATTCTCCCACCACATAATAATTAAAACACCAAATGCACAGGAAAAAGAAAAAATATTGAAAGCAGTAAGGGAAAAAGTCAAGAAACATACAAAGTCAGACCTAACAGAATTTCATAAAATTTCTCAGCAGAGATTCTAAAACCCAGAAGATCCTGGGCAGATCTCATACAGACCCTAGGAGAACAAAAATGCAAGCCAAGTCTACTAAGCCCAGCAAAACTCTCAATTACCATCATTGGATAATTCAAGGTATTCCAAAATAAACAAACAAAAAACCCACAAAACAAAACAAAAAACAAACAAAAAAACCAAAAAACTTTAATATTTGAACACTATCTTTCCACTAATCCACTACTCCAGAGGATAATAGAAAGAAAAGTCGACCATAAGAAGGAATACTACACCCAAGAAAAACTAAGAAATTAATCTTTTCCAAGAAATGCAAAGGAAGGAAATACAAAAACATAATTTCACCTGTAACCACAAAAATAACAGGAAACAGCAATCATTGGTCCCTAATACCTCTCAACATCAATGGGCTCAATTCCCCAATAAAAAGAAACAGGCAAGCAGACAGGATATGCAAACAGGAACCCAGCATTTTACAGCATACAGGAAACACACCTCAGTGTCAAAGACAGTAGAAAGCTGAGAAAAAAATTTTCCAAGCAAATTGTCCCAAGAAACAAGCTGGAGTAGCAATTCTAATAGCAGATAAAATAGACTTTCAGCCAAAAGTTATCAAAAAGATGGGGAAGGAAATTACACACTCATCAAATGAAAAGTCTACTAAGATGAACTCTCAATTTTGAATGTCTCTGCAGCAAATGCAAGGGCACCCATATTTGTAAAAAAAAAAAAAAAAATCTATACTGAAGCTCTAAGCACACAACGTCACAGAATAATAGTAGGGGATTTCAACACACTCTCTCCAATGAACAGTTCAGGGAAACAGAAAATAAACAGAGACATAGTGAAATGAAAAGGAGTTATTAAGCAAATGGATTTAACAGATATCTATAGAAAATTTCACCCTAAATGTAGTCAGACACAAAGCCAACCTCCACAGATACAAGAACATTGAATTAATACTTTGTATTCTATTGGACCACCATGGACAAAGGCTAGTCTTCAATAACAACAACAAAAAAAATACCAACAACAACATACACGTGGAAGCTAAACACCTACCTACTCAGTGATAACTCAGTCAGGAAAGAAATAAGAAATTAAAGGCTTTTTAGAATTCAATAAAAATGAAGGTACCACATATCCAAACATATGGGGCACAATGAAAGCAGTGCTAAGAGAAAAACTCATAGCCCTGAGTGCCTCCATAAAGAAATTGGAGAAATTATACACTAGCAGCTCAATAGCTCATCTCAAAGTTCTAGAACAAAAAGAAAAAAATACACCCAAGAGGAGTAGATGGAAGGAAATTGTCAAACTCAGGGCTGAAATCAACCAAATAGAAACAAAGAGAACTCTACAAAGAATCAACAAAGCTAGGAGTTGGTTCTTTGAGGAAATCAACAAGATCGATAAAACCTTAGCCAGACTAACCAGAGGGCACAGATACAATATCCAAATAAACAAAAGCAGGAATGAACAAGAAGAAATGACAACATAAACTGGGGAAATTCAAAAAGAAATGATCAGATTCCATACAAAAGAATATATTCAACAAAACTGGAAAGTCTGGATGAAATGGATGATTTTTCTAGACAAATACCTGGTAGTAAAGATAAATCAGGATGAGATAAACCATCTAAACGACCCCATAACCGCCAAGGAAATAGAAGAAGTCATTAAAAGTCTCCCAACCAAAAATGTCTAGGACCAGATGGTTTCAGACATTCAAAGAAGATCTAATCCTAATACATCTCAAGCTCTTTCATAACTCAGAAACAGAAGGAAAAACCACTCAATTCTTTCTATGATGCTCCAGTTATACTGATACCAAAACCATAAAAAGACCTAACACAGAAAGAAAATTTCAGACCAATTTCCCTTATGAATATCGATGCACATATACTCAATAAAAGTCTTGGAAGCCAAATCCAAGAACACATCAGACCTATCAATCACGATGATCAAGGAGGCTTCTTCCAGGAATGCAGGGATTGTTTGATATATGGAAACCCATCAATGTAATCCACTATATAAACAAACATTAAACAAACTCAAAGAAAAAACCACATGATCATCTCATTACATTCTGAAAAAGCACTTGACAAAATACAACACCCATTTGTGTTAAAAGTATTAGAGAGATCAGAAATTCAAGCATCAAGTCTATATATAAGGAAAGCAACATACAGCAAACTGATAACCAACATCAAACTAAATGGAGAGAAACTCAAAACAATCCCATTAGAATCAACGACAAGACAAGGCCCTACCAATTCAATATAGTACTCCAAGTTCTAGTTAGAGTAATGAGACAAAAGGAGGTCAAAGGGGATACAATTCTAAGAATTCAAAATATTACAATTTGCAGATGATAGATAGTTTACATAAGTGACCCCAAAAATTCGACCAGAGAGATCCTACAACTGATAAACACCTTCAGCAAAGTGGCTGGACATAAAATTAACTCTAAGAAATCATTAGCCTTCTCGACTCAAAGTGCAAATGGGCTGAGAATGATAGTAGGGAAACAAAACCCTTCACAATTGTCACAAATAATATAAAAAATCTGGGTGTGATTCTAACCAAGCAAGTGAAAGTTCTGTATGACAAAAACTCTAAATCCCTGAAGAAAGAAATCAAAGAAGAACTCAGAAGATTGAAAAAAATCTACCAAGCTCATGGCTTAGCATGATTAACATAGTAAAAATGGTCATCTCACTGAAAGCCGTCTACAGATTCAATGCAATCCCCATCAAAATTCCAACTCATTTCTTCATAGAGTGAGAAAGAACAATTGGCAAATTCATTTAGAATAACAAAAAACCCAAGATAGCAAAAAATCTCAACAATATATGAACTTCTGGGGGAACCACACCATGCCTGACCTTAAGCTGTATTACAGATCAATAGTAATAAAAACTGCATGGTGTTGGTACAGAGACAGGTAGGTACAGAATTGAAAAAAAAAAAAAAAAAAAGACTACCCAGAGATGAACCCATACACCTGTGGTCACTTGATCTTTGACAAAGGATCTAAATTCATCCAGTGGAAAATAGACAGCATTTTCAACATAGGGTGCTGTTTTAATCGGCAGTCAGCATGCAGAAGAATGCAAATTGATCCATTCTTATCTCCTTGTACAAAGGTCAAGTCCAAGTGGATCAAGTATGTCCACATAAAACCAGATATGCTGAATTGAATAGAAGAGAAAGTGTGGAAGACCCTCGAATACTTGAGCACAGGGGAAACTTCTGAATGGAAAAGCAATGGCTTATGTTTTAAGATCATCTATCAACAAATGGGACCTCATAAAATTAAAAAGCTTCTGGAAGGCAAAGGACACTGTCAATAGGAAAAAATGGGAACCCACAGATTGCAAAAAGATCTTTATCAACTCTCCATTTGATAGAGGCCTAATATCTAAAATATACAAAAAACTCAAGAAGTTTGACTCCAGAGAACTAAATAACCCTATTAAAAAGTGGAGTAAAGCCAGGCGTGGTGGCCCATTCCTTTAATCCCAGTACTCGGGAGGCAGATGCAGGGAGATTTCTGAGTTCGAGGCCAACCTGATCTACAAAGTGAGTTCCAGGACAGCCATGTCTATACAGAGAAACCCTGTCTTGAAAAACATACAAAACAAAAACAAAACAAAAAACAAAGACAAACAATCAAAGTGGAGTAAAGAGCCAAACAGAGACTCTTCAAAGGAGGAGTCTCAGATGTCTGAGAAACACTTAAAGAAATCTTCAACATCCTTAGTCATTAGGCAAATACAAATCAAAACAATCTTGGGATTCTACTTCATACCAATCAGATTGGCTAAGATTAAATATGAAGGTGACAGCAGATGTTGGACAGGCTGTGGAGAAAGAGAAACACTCCTCCATTGTTGGTGGGACTGCAAGCTGGTAAAACCACTTTGGAAATCAATCTGGTGGTTCCTGAGAAAATTGCAAATAGTTTTAACTTAAGGCCCAGCTATACTTCTACTGGCCATATACTCAAAAAATATTCCAACACATAACAAGGACACATGCTACACTGTGTTTATAGCAGACTTATTTATAATAGCCAGAAGCTGACAACAACCCAAATGTCCTTCAACAGAAGAATGGATACAGAAATTGTGGTATAGTTACAGAATGGAGTGCTACTCAGTGATTAAAAACAATGACTTCATACAACTTGCAGGCAATTGGAAGGAAACTAAAAAATATTATCCTGAGTATGGTAACCCAGACACAAAATAACAGAAATGTATTTATCCACTGATAAGTGGATAGTAAACCAAAAGCTCACAATGCCCATGGTACAACCCACAGAGCCTATGGTGCTTAGAAGGAAGATCAGGGTATGGATGCTTCATTCCTGCATTAAGGGGAGAAAAGGATGATCATGGTAAACGACCCCATAACCGCCAAGGAAATAGAAGCTGTCATTCGAAGTCTCCCAACCAAAAAGGTCGAGGACGGGATGGTTTCAGACATTCAAAGAAGATCTAACACTAATACATCTCAAGCTCTTTCATAACTCAGAAACAGAAGGAAAAACCACTCAATTCTTTCTAGGAAGCTACAGTTACACAGATACCATAAAAAGACCCAAGAGAGAAAATTTCAGACCAGTTTCCCTTATGAATATCAATGCAAATATTCTCAATAAAATTCTTGGAAGCCAAATTTAAGAACACATCAAAACTATTAATCATGGTGAACAAGTAGGCTTCATCCAGGAATGCTGAGATTGTTCAATATATGGAAATCCATCAATGTAATCCACTATATTAACAAACATATAAACAAACTCAAAGAAAAAAAACACATGATCATCTCATTACATTCTGAAAAAGCACTTGACAAAATACAGCAAACTGATAGCCAACATCAAACTAAATGGAGAGAAACTCAAAACAATCCCATTAGAATCAGCGACAAGACAAGGCCTACCTATACAATATAGTACTCCAAGTTCTAGTTAGAGTAATGAGACAACAAAAGGAGGTCAAAGAGGATATAATTCTAAGAACTCAAAATATTACAATTTGCAGATGATAAATAGTTCACATACGTGACCCCAAAAATTCGACCAGAGAGATCCTACAACTGATAAACTCCTTCAGCAAAGTGGCTGGACATAAAATTAACTCTAACAAATCAGTAACCTTCCTTGACTCAAAGTATAAATGGGCTGAGAATGATAGTGGGGAAACAAAACCTTTCAAAGTAGTCACAAATAATATAAAAAAATCTTGTTGTGATTCTAACCAAGCAAGTGAAAGATCTGTATGACAAGAACTTTAAATCCCTGAAGAAAGAAATCAAAGAAGAACTCAGAAAATTGAAAAAATCTACCAAGCTCATGGGTTAGCATGATTAACATAGTAAAATTGGACATCTTACTGAAAGCAGTCTTTAGATTCAAAGCAATCCCCATCAAAATTCCAACTGAATTCTTCATAGAGTTAGAAAGAGCAATTTGCAAATTCATTTAGAATAACAAAAAAACCCAAGATAGCAAAAAATATTCTCAACAATATATGAACTTCTGGGGGAATCACACCATACCTGACCTTAAGCTGTATTACAGAGCAATAGTAATAAAAACTGCATGGTGTTGGGACAGAGACAGGCAGGTACAGAATTGGAAAAAAAATGACAACCCAGAGATGAACTCATACACCTGTGGTCACTTGATCTTTGACAAAGAGCTAAATCCATCCAGTGGAAAATAGAAGGCATTTTCAACATATGGTGCTGGTTCAATTGGCAGTCAGCATGTAGAAGAATGCAAATTGATCCATTCTTATCTCCTTGTACAAAGGTCAAGTCCAAGTGGATCAAGTATGCCCACATAAAGCCAGATATGCTGAATCGAATAGAAGACAAAAAGTGTGGAAGACCCTCGAATACTTGAGCACAGGGGAAACTTCCTGAATGGAAAAACAATGGCTTATGTTTTAAGTCAAGTATCACCAATTGGGACCTCATAAAATTAAAAAGCTTTTGGAAGGCAAAGAACACTGTCAATAGGACAAAATGGGAACCCACAGATTGCAAAAATATCTTTACCAACTCTCCATCTGATAGAGGCCTAATATCTAAAATATACAAAAAACTCAAGAAGTTTGACTCCAGAGAACTAAATAACCCTATTAAAAAGTAGATTAAAGCAGTGGTGGGCGCACGCCTTTAATCCCAGCACTCAGGAGGCAGAGGCAGGCGGATTTCTGAGTTCGAGGCCAGCCTGGTCTACAGAGTGAGTTCCAGAACAGCCAGGGCTATACAGAGAAACCCTGTCTCAAAAAACAACAACAAACAAAACAAGACCAAAACAAAACAAAACGAACAAAAAAAGTGGAGTAAAGAGCCAAACAGAGACTCTTCAATGGAGGAATCTCGAAAGGCTGAGAAACACTTAAAGAAATGTTCAACATCCTTAGTCATTAGGCAAATACAAATCAAAACAACTTGAGGTTCCACCTCATACCAGCCAGATCACAAATGAAGGTAACAGCAGATGTTGGACAGGCTGAGGAGAAAGAGAAACACTTCTCCATTGCTAGTGGGACAGCAAGCTGGTAAAACCATTTTGGAAATCAATCTGGTGGTTCCTGAGAAAATTGGAAATAGTTTTACCTTAAGACCCAGCTATACCACTACTGGGCATATATCCAAAAAATATTCCAACACATGACAAGGACACATGCTCCACTATGTTTATAGCAGACTTATTTATAATAGCCAGAAGCTGACAACAACCCAAATGTCCCTCAACAGAAGAATGGATACAGAAAATGTGATATATTTACAGAATGGAGTGCTACTCAGTGATAAAAAACAATGACTTCATACAATTCCCAGGCAATTGGAAGGAAACTAAAAAATAGTATCCTGAGTAAGGTAACCCAGACACAAAAGAACAGACATTATGTAAATAAGTGGATTACTGATTAGTGGATATTAACTGATAAGTGGATATTAACCCAAAAGCTCACAATGACCATGATACAACCCACAGAACCTATGGTGCTTAGAAGGAAGATCAGGGTATAGATGCTTAGGTCCTGCATTAAGGGGAGAATAGGATGATCATGGTAGGTGGAAGTAGAGTGGGACCTGGGAGGGAGATAGGAGGGGGAGGAAATAAAGGGGATAGCATAAGGTACTGGAATGGATGGGAGAGAGGTACAGAGGGTCAGGAAATCAAACAAAAATATGTAGGGGTTAGGGGGTGAGGAACAGAGGATAGCCTCTTGAGGGTCTATATGTGACCATATGTCTATAAGTGAAATGTGAGGCTCCAAGACCCAAAGGGGATGACTTTAGCTAAATGCTCAGAGAAGGGGAAGATAAAACCTGTAAGGACCACCTCCAGTGGATAAGTGTGACTCTGCTAACCCCCACCCCATCCCAACCCACGCCATTGCCCTTTGTCAAGGGTTGATGTCACACACCTATCTCAAAGTTTTGAACCCAGAAATGTTCCTGAGCAAAGGAAGAACAGGGACAAGAAATGGAAAATAGACTTACTGAAGGGCTATCCAGGGACTGCCCTATCTGGGGATCCATCCTGTCTGCAGAAACCAAACCAGGCAAGCAAGGTTCCTGTGGTCAAGAGGCACTTGTGGCCAGGAATCTCAAGTGAGTTCTTTGGGAGGTCCAGCCTGCAACTGACAGTTGGAAGCAACCATTAGACTGAGCTCACGGAACTCCTTCGGAGAGCTTGGGGGAAAGCTGGAAGTGCAGAGGGGGGTTGCAAATCTATTGGAAGAACAACATGTGCTGGCAGGACCACCCAGTGCTTCTGGAGACTAGACCACAAACCCAGGAGTTTATAAGGAGGGATCTATAGCTTCAGATATATTGTAACAGAGGATGGCCTTGTTGAAAGCAATGGGAGGGGAGGCCCTTCATCCTGGAGAGTTTTGATGCCCTAGTGAACAGGGTTGTTAAAACAGTAGGGAAGGAAAGGGTGGGTGGGTGAAGGAGCACCCTCATCCAGGCAAAGGGGAGGAGGAGAGGGAAGATATGGTTTGAGGGGTTGGTGGAAGGGTAAGCAGGAAGTGGTATACCATGTGAGATGTAATCGAATGGAATAATTAATAAATAAATTTTTAAAAACCACACACACACATATGCCAGGCATTTCATTTTACAAATGAAGACTCAGGAGCCAGCTCAGAGAGTCAGGAAAAGCACCCAGCTGACCTTCCTACTCTGCTGACCTCCCAGAAGGAACACATTCTTTATCCCTCTCCTCACTGTCTTCAATATCCTTGAAGTTAAAGACCTTCCATTGGTTTAGTTATTTTCATTCCTTTTCAACTGGTTAATTCTTCTGCCTCTTAACCTGGAGTTGACTTTATTTTGTCTTGCAATAAAGGTGTGTGCTACACCTGAGCCAGACAAGAAAGTACAGTAAACAGAAAGCTCTTGGGTTAAAAGTCTGTGCTAGGGATGAGCTACACCATAAAAAGGGGTTTGGTTTGTTTGTTTTTGTTTTTGTTATCATTTCTGTTTTTTTTTTTTTTTCAGAAAATAACACAATCTTGGGGTTTACAATGCGATCAAATATCCTGCAACAGAAAACAGCAATGTTCCCTCCCTTACATTATCAAGCTCTCTGGCAGTGCTCTGGTTGTTTCTAGGCATGTCTGAGTGCATCATGGGAATACGAGGATCCCAAGGACATCAGAACTGCGCTTTTGAACTGGTTGCACATGGCCAACAGGGACCTAAAAAGAACCAAGGAGACAACTGATCCTTATCACAAGGGATAAATCCCTCATCCCTCATCCCTCTTGTAACATAATTTACTGCAAGATGTCACCATTCCTGACCTTGGCTCATTGTCCTATGTGCTGATGAAAGGAAGGGTTCCTGTCCAGGGTTCACCCAACAAACCACAGAAACACTGAACTCAGTTAAAGAGGGATGGTTTAGTGAATGTACGCCACAACAATGAACAACCAGGGCAACAACTCAAAACTCTGTCCTGGACATTTCTCAAGGCCAGGTCAGTGCAAACATCACATGCACAAGGTCTGGAAGTGCTGCCCTAAAAGGGCTCTGGCTTAACCCATTTTAGACATAATAGTTGATTTTGACCTTCAAATTGACAGGTCCTATGTGAAGCATATAGATTTTGTAATTTCAGAAGATTAACAAACATAGCATACAAAACATAACATGGTTCATGATCAGCATCACCCTGTTCTGAGTCAAGATTTCTGTTTTGTTTTGTTTTGTTTTGTTTTGTTTTGTTTTGTTTTGTTTTGTTTTGTTTTGCATCCGTGGCTGTCAGGCATATTAGAGCAAAAGTATGAAATAGACTGCTGGCTTATAACAAACTTGCTACAGTTATGGTAAGTGGGCAAGCATTATCAGAGAGAACTTTGTATCATTAGGAAAGAGGTTTGCATGACCTTACCATGTTTAGACAAGGTCCATGGCCTCAACAGGAGCTCCTTGGACTGAGAACAGACAATGTGTGTGTTACCTGAAATGAGGGGCCTCAGCAGTGTTGCTCAGATTGCTCAGTGCCCATTCCACCTCACCCTGTCACTGCAGAGAAACCCAGGGTGTTCCCCCACCTTCACTGTGAGCCAGGTCTAGGCACAAAAAGGCCTCAGTTATGCTCAAATTTCAACTAATATTCTTGTGTAAAGAAATACAATACGGTTATGGTCACATGCTATTTTTACTCGTTGCATCTTACTGAGGGCAGCAACCGCTTGACTACACCCAATTCTATATATATATAAAAAATCTATGCCCTGGGAAGTATGACAAGATAAATCTGGGATGGAGGTGCATGAACACTTTCTGGTACTGAACACAGAAAGGTGGAGGGAAAAGTAAGATGTAAGGTTAAGTAGCTCACCAGATTCACACTGTGTCTGCTAGATTTAATCTAAGAACAAGGAAGTGGAGTATCTATCATGGTTTCTGTCTAGCCACTTGAAAGGTTCTCTGGGCTTTGGCCTCAGCACCTGATACTTCCTGCAGGGGCAGCAACACTCAGGGAAGCTAGAGATAGTCATAGGCACAGTATCATGCTACCAGCAGTGGATATTGCTCATTTGTTCATATGGGGATACCCACTTTAATTTGTTCTTAATGTGGACCTAGTGAAAGAGAGAACAAGGGCCATAGAATAGAAAGATCTTTTCCACTTCTCCATCTTCCGAGAAAGAAAGACTTGTAGAGGGAGAGCGGTAAGTTCTTTATAATAGACAAGAATTGGTAGGTTGACCTTCAGTGTTTCAGTGTTGTTTTCTGAAACAGGGTCTCACATATCCCATATTGTCCTCTACCTGGCTTGCCAGGTTAACCTTCAGCTCAGATAATCCTACTTCCATTTTCCAATAGCTAGGCTTACAAGTGGGGGCTCCTAGGACTGCTAGGACAGCCCTAGTCACAGAGACCTGGGTTTTCTAATGCTGAGGCGTTATACCCACCAGTATAGCTACAGCCATTGTGTTCTCTGTCTGGCCCCTATTTCAGATTGTTGGTGTAATATGCCTGCCAATCACTGACATAGAAAAATAACTTGACTCAGAGCAAGCTCATGGTGATCACATCCTGTTGTGTTCTGAATGACATTTGTTAATCTTACAATGTTCCACAAAACTTTATATAGGACCCTTTCAATTCAGAGTCACTATGCATTGTTATATCTAAAATGGCCTGATCAAAACTGATCACTTCATATGTGCTCCCTGTGGTTTTGTTTTGATTTGGCTTTTTGTTTTTCTTTATAAGTTAACAAAGATAGATGTCTGGAGCCATGGCTCAGCACCCAAAACCTCAGCATATTCAAACTGGTGTGATTTCTCAGTAGTTTTTAATGGCTCATTTGCTGATTGAAGAAATTTTAAGGTAGGATGGGACATTTCTGAGAAGGGTTCGCAAAGGAAACACTCAGTTAGATACATAGGAATTACTTAGGCAATGCCAGTCATGATGCCCATGACATCAGCAATCCCTTCTTGGGAAATCTATTGTGTCCTAGAAGAGTTCTTGGCATCTCCTGTGATGTCACCAGTGTTGTAGCAACAAGCTCACTTAGGATTCTCACTCAGTGTCTAGCCTCTACATTGGTGGACATGTTTTCTCGACTCAGCAATCTTTTTGGGAGAGCCAGTGTGGATGGGAGAGAGGCCAGAGAGAGGGGGAAGGATGCTGGCCTTCCATCTGAGAGTAATGAAGGATGAAGGAGATGGACTTGGGGAATGTGGAGTAAGTCCTGGGAAGTGGATGTTGAGCTCCCAGGAACGGGTGGCCTGAGATGGCCTTTCTAGTAATGATGCACAGGAACTGGAGTCTCTGGGTAGAAAAAGAATTTCCATAATTATCAAAATTCTTGAACATCAAGGATTTCAGAACATTACTTTCTCCATCCCCTAAGCAGGAGTTGGCAAGGCCAAACCTGTTATGCTAAGAACTCCAAGTATTTACATTCACTGAGGATTGTGGGTGTTACATGGGGACTCAATGAGACCACCAGGAGTCACAGAGTGTCTAACCTATGCCCTTTTAGGGAAGGCCATGACTGTATTTCACTCTCAGGGTTCTTTAACCTCAGTGGCTATTTGGGAGTAGTATGATGGAGAGAATTGTGCTCCAGGCCATGACCTTATGTTCTCAGAACTACTCTGACCTCCTCTCCATGACAGTTCCCACTTTACCTTTCTTTATCACCACTTGTGAGTGGCAGGCATTTTGATACTGTAACCACAGACCTGTCATAGTGGATACACCCAGACAGAGATGGGATCCTATTGCTACTTCTTGGGTGTTTGGTGTTTCAATAGGGGGAATTGATAGTATTCTGACCATGTTCTCCCACTGCATGACTTTTGAAGCCCAAGTCCTGGGCCTAGCATAACTGGGTAGGAGATCTGAGCATCTCCAACCACTAAAGTACTTGAGAATTGTGATTTTACCATCTGATTTGTGAAACCACAGAACTGATGGCTCTGAAGTCAAATTGCACTCTGTTCAGTTGATAATCATCCTGAGTAAGCCATCTCTCTGGTAATAATAATCAGGTTTAGGGAAGCAGAGGAAACACCTGGCTGTTTACATCTCCTGGTCTCTCTAGAGTACTGGTAGAACTGAGACCCACTGTGGAGGCATCTCAAGCCAGACCAAACTCTTTTTGGTGTCACTAGTTTCCAGGCATGTTCTCTTTTTTGGTGGTCTGCCTACACTCTTTGCATTCTCACATAAAAGTATTCTTCTGTTCTTCTACATATAGGGACTCACAGACAGACATCATCCACTGCACGTGACCTAAGCGAGAATGAGTTCAAAAAGGAAAAGGAGAGGCTGTTACCAGAGCTGCACCTCATTACCCAGAAGAGAAATGAGTAGAGAGATCACCTGATCGCTTTCGAAGGGGGATACATGAACAAGAGGTATGCCTTGCTCCAAAACCTGTGGTGTCAGTCTGGGGTCTTCAATGTCAGCCTCATCTTATCCTTTAAAGGAGGTGGGTTCTATGAAGCTGTACCACCAGATCGTCCCTATGCCCAACCTCATGTCCATGCATGCTTCATAGTGGAGAGGCAGAACCTGAAGCTTGATCAGGAGAGAGATGAGAAATGGACTCTTCTGCTTCCTCCAGTAGAAAAGAAGACTTGTATTCTGAATGAAGAATTCAGGGATAGAGGCAGTGGAGAGTGAGTTCCCAGCATGCATTTGGAAAGCACTTGACAGGATGTGGCTTTGTGAGGTTCTAGGTGATGTGAGTTTGTGGTGAGTGTTTATACTTGCCTGGCAGGTGACTGAGTACTTGGAAGCTCCTCGTAGTATCTAGAGGGACCTGGTCCCACATTTTATTTCTCAGTGCATGTCTAGAAGGCCTGAGGTTCATTCCTGTTCCTTTTTGTCTGTTTTCCTTATACTGAGAGACAGTAATGTTGCATAAATTACTTTTTCTGTCCAAATTATGTAAAGTGTCTTCAGCATCACGAACATCCTCAAATTGAACATATGCAAATCCTCTTGGGCGCCGAGTGTAGAAATCAAGTGGGACATAAACATCTACTATTGGACCATAACGACCAAATTCCCGACGTAAATCTTCAGACCTGGTGTCGTCCGCCACGTTCCTGACGAACAGAGACGTGTTAGGGGGGCGCAGGTATCGGGACATGGCGGCAGCGGGACTCTGGGCCGGCGGCGCTAACGGGCTCGGGCAAACCGTCCGCAGCTCCGGCGGCCACTCACATCCACTCACACCACCGCATAAATTACTTTTGCATCTAATTGTGCTCTGTTTCTGTCTCTGGCTCTCATTCTCTGACTATTTCCTTTTCTCCGTGTATGTGTGTGTGTGTGTGTGTGTGTGTGTGTGTGTGTGTGTGTGTGTGTGTGTGTGTGTGTGTGTGTTCAAGTCTGTGAGTCTGTGTTTGTGCACAGGAACCTACATGTGCATTAGTTTTGTATGTTTAATTTTCCCTCCAAACTTGGGAACCTATGGAGTCTGTGTTTGGCTTGAGGATTTATCTTCATAACAATTTCAAGCTGATGTTAGTTCTGAAGTCTCAGAGCCCTGACTTTATTCAACACTCTTCTTTGCTTATGTGGTCACAATTGTGCATACACTTGTATCCTTTGGGCATATTATAAAGCTGTGGTGATGTCTGATCACATCTCCAGGGTTATGCGCAAGGTCTGTTTCTACGGTATAAGTTATTCAGGATTTACAACCCCAGTTGTGAAAACAGGAAAAATGTAATCACAGGTTTCTGGTGGGCAAAGACGTGAGGCCTAGGCTCTTGAGAACATAGCTGGTTATATGGCAACATCCAACCCTACTGATTGAACACAGGGAGCCAGGGAACCCTCCATCTTGATGCTTAGCTTCTGCTGCCCTGGACAAGGATAACAAATTTCGAAGCTGAAGATCATCCCAGTATATAGAATCCAGAATGTGCTTTCCATGGCTGGGGTAGTCCAGCACTCAGCCTGAGAAATGTGATCCTAAAGGCCCATATTCATGGAGTTCTGTCTTCCTAGGACCAGGCCCTTCCAGAAGATAAATCCATTCTATGAGCTCAAGAAGGAGATAAACTTTTATTTGTAAGTACCAGTCAGTGAGCCCATCAATTGTGGAATGGCAATTCTGCCTTCCTTGGTTTATGGACTGGAGATTCTGCAGTTCTGGTTCTACCCCTTCTGCTTTTAGCCATCAGTGTGCCTTGGGATAATAAACTCAGTTTTCATAAACCCATAAGAGACTGTTACCCCTCCCAGCATTGTCCAAGCATCCTTAGAAGCCTCTCAATAGAAGAGTGAATGTGCATGGTTATTATGCAGTACTGAGAGTCTGGTTCTCAGGTAGTGTTTTAGAGAGCTGAGTGAGACATAACACAAGGATAGAATGCCCTCCCCTTGGTTCTTTTGACTTACCCTGATGGTATTTGCACTCCACTAATTGATGTTACCCCAGTGCCTCATTCTTTTGGAGATACATGGACCCTTATTGGTGTTTGGGCTGCAGCTATAAATTCTTCTTTCCTGAAATGGCTGTTTGCTGTCATAGATTTATTGAGAGGTATTGCATTAAGTCTTCATAGGAATCAGGGTCCTGATGGGCTTAATGGGCCTGTACATAGGAATGGGAGGAGGCTGCAGGATCTTACTATGCAGAGGGTGTTTCCAGAAACCTACATAGCTGGCTCATGGAAAAGAATCTAATTAAGAAGATGCCTGTCCCACTGAAGCAGGAGAGCAAGGAAGTACAGATTGATTGGGCCCCCATTCAGAAATGTCTGGTTGATATGAATCTGAATGGTAAAGAAGAACAGGAACAGACCAGCAACCTCGAGACCCAACAACTTCAGGTAGGGACAAGCAGCTCAGTCAAGCTAATACTGTCTGACACCATTTGCCCCATTGGATTCATCTTTGTTTTCCCCTACCACCTTTCTAATCCACACTCCCAACCAGCCACCCACGTCATGGAATGTGGCTGTTCATTGCTCTTTTTATACACACATATTCTGGGAAGTTAGCCTCTTGTGAGGCAAACTAAATCATTGGCAAGTGGACCTTGATGCTCTGCTTTAATCTGAAGTCTAGAAAGGGTGACAGATGAATAACATGCCACATTTCTACATGTGTTCATGATAAGTGGGATGGCATGCAGATCTTTGAGCAGCATCTAGGTCCTGGGACAGAGGTCATGCAAGGGTCATGTGACTTGAGGTGGGAAGAACCTTGCAGGGTTAAAATCAAAATGCAAATACCAATGAGTCCTTTCATTGTCATTAATCTGGGGGGCTTAAGGGTTTCTCCTTTCTTTTTGTAATCCAATGAGGTCTCTTCCTATTGCCCAATTCTTGATTTCCTCAGATAGAAATAGGAGTGGCAGCTTGTCAGTCCATGTGTTTGTGAGTGTTGTTTGACATTTTGCCCTGCATGTATATAACAGCAATGGTTTCAGTTAATAGATCAGTGTTAACTGTCCTGTTGAGGTGGTGGGAGACAGCAGTCTGACAGCTGACATTTAGGTCTCCACTAAGTCTGTGCCTTTAGAACTGCCTTCCTCTCCTAGGACTCAGAGACTCCAGCAAGAGTTGAAATTTTCACAGCCCAGGAAGAGAGCCTCCTGCAGAATTAGTTTCCACCTCAGGAGCCCCCTGCTGAACTCCATCCCCAATATCCACAATCTTCCTTGGATGAATCTTCTTCCACACAGTTCATTTCCTCAGTGTGAATAGGAGGAAACCAGTGGGCCAGGTGATTCAGGGTGTTATTCCCTTTCCTGTTCTGGCAACACCCCTTGAGAGAGGACTGAGGTGACTACCTTGTCAACAGCAGTCCAAGAGGAGATACAGGCTGTATGTCTGTACTACTTAATATGCAGTGAAAGAATGCTAATGTACAATATTTTTCTGTTAGAGTTTTGGTTGAAGTTTTGCTTTTTATTGTTTATTGTTTTATTCTTTTTTAGGGTTTTGGGAAATTATATGTTCTTATTATTGGTATTCATGTTTGGTTTTTTTATTTTATCTACTTATATTAACTGTACTTTTAAAGCCTGTTTTTTAAGCATTATATTTCTTATGAATAAAAATTGATTTACAACTCTTGGCTCTTAAGACCATCTTCCTTATTCAGATTTCTCTCCCCTCCTGTAAACCTAGAACCCACAGCCAGAGAAGGATCTCTGTGAGTACCAGGCAGCCTGGGCTACAGAGTGAACTCAATGTCACCAAGGTGTATACAAGACAGTGGTCTCTTGTGAATAATGTGACTTGCCCCATATAAACACACTTTATCATGTAATCACTGTGATACTGTATTCATGCTAACATACATTCTCCTATACCTAAAATATAGCACTCTATAATGTACGTTCTTGACTGACACTGTGGACCAGATATTGAGTAATATACAGTCATTGCTCTGCTGCTGCTGAGGAAATAAAAACATTCACAAAGGAATATGAAATAAATCAAGAAGGCCAGAGCCATATGCCTCAGTTTTGCTTGCAATACAGCATCACTGACAACCACACTAGAGATACGGCCTTCCAAGTCAGGCTCTGAAATAGTATTTGATAGATGCTCTTGTCCATGAACATAATTTGCCGTGATTTTTGTTTGTTTGTTTGGTTGGTTTGGTTTTTGTGCTGTTTAGAGTCATTTTTACTTATGTGAATGGTTGTTTTCCTACGATATGTCTGCAGCTCTTCCTGAGTATAGTAACCTCAGAGGCCAAAAGAAGGAATAGTAGGCCCTGTTTTGGATGACTGTTAGGTCCCATGTGGGTCTTTTGAGAGAGCAGCAGATTTTCTAAGCTGTGTGACATCCCCACACCTTTTGCTGGTGCTGTTTGTCCTTCTAGTGCATGTGTTGTATTAGGTGGACTGGATTACCTGCAATTAAGGGGAGAAATCTCAGGAGATGCTTGAGCTGTGCATGTTCAATCTTCTAGGCTTGCCAGGCATGTATGCAGGACTCTGATGTTACCACTGCTCATTGTGTGTTCAGGATCATGACCCAGCATCTGTTATTTTCAATTTCAGAGCAGATCTTGCACTTCTAATCTAGGATGACCATGTAGATTAGGCCTATCCTTAAATTTCAGAATTGAGACTGGACTCCGGTAGGCTGTGTTGGGATGATGAAACCCTCTTAGTAACAACAAACGTATCTTAAAATGAGCAATGTGGGGAGGAAGCTCAAGAGCAGCCACACTGACTGGAACCTGCAGCTGTGTCCACATGTTTCTGGTGGAGAGCATGCCCGTGCATGTGGAGAAACTTGGAAGGTCATATGCAGCTGCCCTTTTGTCACACCAGATCTGGGAGTATATTGAGGAAGTGCTTCTTCCAGGTGACTGCTGTCCAATTCATGGAATGGAAGTATTTATTGAGACTGGAGATTGGTCAGAGAGTTATAGTGTAGCAGAAGTAATCCACAAATACTTATTGACACACAGAACATTTACACTCTCAGCAGTCAGAGTATCAGGATAGAGGCTTTGGTTACTCTCTACTTTAGGTCTTCTGGTTTCTATGAACTGACAGAGAGAAGTTCATCAGCAGTGCACTAGGAACGAGGTGAGACTAGATTGAGACCACACAACCATGTTACTATTGTACTTGTGGGGACTCGTTGAATATCTTGGAACCTGGAGGGAACTGGGTCTTGATAAGTCTACTCAGGTGTGGTGGTGTGTTTAGTAAATGTTACCAGATGCATACATTAACCTGGATTTTTCTACTTGCACATGTGACATGAGTCAATAATCCATGTCAGCCTTTAACAGACTAAGCGGTCCTTAATGTACAGTGTGGACAGCAGTTCCTTATTTTCTCTCCCAGATAGCTAAACATTCCCAGTCTTAAAAGCATTTTGTAAGCCATTCTTGTGAACCAGTCTTGAGATGGCCACATTGTCCGCTGAGTGTCTTCATCCAGGCTGCACTGTAATTGTTGTAGAAGATGAATTGGGTTCCAGCCCTGGGATGTAATTCAGTGGCAGAGTATTTCCCAGCATTCACAATATAGTATGTTCATCACTACTCTAAGGGCAACAGCAGAAGAAAAATAAAATAAAAAACGCAATTGCATTTAAGGTGTAACCTGCAACAAAACGAGAGTAACCACAGGGGCTGTCAAGTCACTCTAAGGCTAACTGCCCCCACTCTCACCCCCCCTGCCCTGCCAAGCTTCCTCCAGTGATTCCGTTTGTGATGTCTTTTTGTTAATGGGTTCATTATTCAAAGGGTGCAAATAATTTGCACACAATGTCAATAAAGCACACATACACACACACACACACACACACACACACAAAATCACATAGAACATGAATACAGATAAAGAGATCATGAAATGATTTGGGAGCCAGGTGTAGTGGCGCATGCCTTTAATCCCAGCACTTGGGAGGCAGAGGCAGGCAGATTTCTGAGTTCGAGGCCAGCCTGGTCTACAAAGTGAGTTCCAGGACAGCCAGGACTATACAGAGAAACCCTGTCTCGAAAAACAAAACAAAACAAAACAAGAAAAAAAGAAAGAAATGATTTGGTTGAGATGATCAGCTAATGAGATGGATCAACTGGTATTCATCCTTGGTGCCAAACCTAGAAACATGAGTTTCTTCCTTGGGAACGACATGGTAGAAGGAACATATCTCCCACAAATGATTTTTGTCTGTGGTGTGTGTGTGTGTGTGTGTGTGTGTGTGTGTGTGTGTGTGTGTGTGTGCACTCATGATCCCATTATAATTTTTTCCAATAGGACTCGAAAGACCATGGTGGAAAATATTGTGGAAGTATGTACAGACCTCTGTTAATGTCTCCTTGCAGGTAACACTGACATAGTAGACTGCTTCAATACACCCTTAAACCTGGCTATGAAGGGGTTTTAGTGAGGATGTCATGTGCATCACACACCACAGAGAACAGCAAGAGCTTTGTTTATTACATGCTGCAGTTCCCAAGGTGAGGCAAAGCCTCATCCCATTGAGAGACTGGTTGGATTTGAAGGCAGGATATAAACAGGAATCAATCAATTAGAAACAAAGAGAATAATAAAAAGAGTCAAGGAATCCAAGAGCTAGTTCTTTAAGAAAATCAAGAACACAGACAACCCATTACCCAAATGAAATAAAAGGCAGAGAGATTATCAAAATCAAGAAAGAAGAGGGGGGCATATGCAACTAGAGACACAGTTCTGCTGGGCACTGGTTAGTTCATATTATTAATCCCAATACAAGTGAATGCCAGGGACAGGAATCAGGAGTGGGTGGATTGGGGAGCAGGGTGGGGAGGCCAGTGAGGGTATAGGGGACTTTCAGAATAGCATTTGAAATGTAAATGAGGGGTCACCTAGGGCAAGGAGTCACTGGACACACCACGGTCCCTAAAAGACTCGACGCAATCTTAGGATCACAAGTGAGTGGAACACAACATCTATTCCAATCCAATCACACGGAACCTGAGACAGCAGAAGGGAAGCAGAAAACCTGCTTGACCAAAGGCACAAGTCCCTTCCAATTGGCACCAGCACTGGGTCACCTTGGGCCCGGAATCAGTGGACACCCCAACAGTCCCCAGAGGACTCTTCACTCGATCTTAGGATCACTGACCAGACAGCTTTATGGTCCTCAAAGGAGACACCAATTCCAGGCACTGTAACACGCCCAGAATCTTAGGACAACAGGATCCCAGGATAACAGAAGCTGGGTCACACCAGTATTTCAGGGTCTCAGAGGAAGATTGACTGCCAAAAACTCTGACACACCCAGAACCTCAGGTTCACAGGAGCCCACAAGCAAAGGATCACAGAGAAAGCTGGACTCTGAGGAGTCCTGAATCAATTGGGATTATAGGAAGGACAGGCTCCAATCAGATATATTGAGGGCAATAAGCACTTGAGATAATCAGATGGCAGGAGGCAAGCATAAGAACAGAAGCAACAGAAGCCAAGGTTATTTGGCATCATCAGAACCAAACTCTCCCACCTTAGCAAGTCCTGGATACACCATCACACCAGAAAAGCAAGACATGGATCTAAAGTCACTTCTCATGATGATGAAGAAGGACTTTAAGAAGGAAGTACAGGAAAACACAGGTAAATACCTAGAAGCCTTTAAAGAGGAAACACAAAAATCCCTTAGAAAGATAAAGGAAAACACTACCAAACAGGTGATGGAATTGAACAAAACCATCCAAGATCTAAAAATGGGAATAGAAACAATAAAGAAAACCCAAAGGGAGACAACTCTGGAGATAGAAACCCTAGGAAAGAAATCAGGAGCCATAGATACGAGCATCAGCAACAGAATACAAGAGATGGAAGAGAGAATTCCAGGTGCAGAAGATTCCATAGAGAACATGGACACAACAATCAAAGAAAATGCAAAATGCAAAGAGATCCTAACTCAAAACATTCAGGAAATCCAGAACACAATGAGAAAACCAAACCTATGGATAATAAAAGTAGATAAGAATGAAGTTTTTCAACTTAAAGGGCCAGCAAATATCTTCAACAAAATTATAGAAGAAAACTTCCCAAACCTAAAAAAAGAGATGCCCATGAACATACAAGAAGCCTACAGAACTGCAAACAGACTGGACCAGAAAAGAAATTCCTCCCGAGACATAATAATCAGAACAAAAAATGCACTAAATAAAGACAGACTACTAAAAGCAGTAAGGGAAAAATGTCAAGTAACATATAAAGGAAGGCCTATTAGAATTACTCCAGACTTCTCACCAGAGACTATGAAAGCCAGAAGATCCTGAACAGATGTTATACAGACACTCAGAGAATAAAAATGCCAGCCCAGGCTACTATACCCAGCAACACTCTCAATTACCATAGATGGAAAAAACAAAGTATTCCATGAAACAACCAAAATCACACAATATCTTTCCATGAATCCAGCCCTTCAAAGGATAATAACAGGAAAACACCAATACAAGGACAGAAACTAGGCCCTAGAAAAAGCAAGAAAGTAATCCTTCAACAAACCTAAAAGAAGACAGCCACAAGAACAGAATCCTAATTCTAACAACAAAAATAACAGAAAGCAACAATTACTTTTCCTTAATATCTCTTAATATCAATGGAATCAATTCCCCAATAAGAGGACATAAACTAACAGATTGGCTACACAAACAGGACCCAAACATTATGGTGCTTACAGAAAACCCATCTCAGGGAAAAAGACAGACACCACCTCAGAATGAAACTCTGGAAAACAATATTCCAAGCAAATGATCTGAAGAAACAAGCTGGAGTAGCCATTCTAATATAGAATAAAATCGACTTCCAACCCAAAGTTATCTAAAAAGACAAGGAGGGGCACTTCACACTCATCAAAGATAAAATCTTCCAAGATGAACTCTCAATTCTGAATATCTATGATCCAAATGCAAGGGCAGCCACATTCATTAAAGAAACTTTGGTAAAGCTCAAAGCACACATTGCACCTCACACAATAATAGTGGGAGACTTCAACACCCCACTCATCAATGGACAGATCCTGGAAACAGAAACTAAACAGAGACACAGTGAAACTAAGAGAAGTTATGAAACAAATGGATTTAACAGATATCTACAGAGCATTTTATCCTAAAACAAAAGGATATACCTTCTCAGCACCTCATCATACCTTCTCCAAAATCGACCATATAATTGGTCACAAAACAGGCATTAACAGATACAAAAGTATTGAAATTATTCCATGCATCCTATCAGATCACCACAGACTAAGGCTGATCTTCAATAACAACATAAATAATAGAAAGCCAACATTCACGTGGAAACTGAATAATACTCTCCTCAATGATACCTTGGTCAAGGAAGGAATAAAGAAAGAAATTAAAGACTTTTAGAGTTTAATGAAAATGAAGCCACAACATACCCAAACCGATGGGACACAATGAAAGCATTTCTAAGAGGGAAACTCATAGCTCTGAGTGCCTCCAAAAAGAAACTAGAGAGAGCATACACTAGCAGCTTGACAGCACACCTAAAAGCCCTAGAACAAAAGGAAGCAAATTCACTCAAGAGGAGTAAATGGCAGGAAAAAATCAAACTCGGGGGCGAAATCAACCAAGCTGAAACAAAAAGAACTGATCAAAGAATCAACCAAACCAAGAGCTGGTTCTTTGAAAAAATCAACAAGATAGATAAACCCTTAGCCAGACTCACTAGAGGGCACAGGGACAGTATCCTAACAACAGATCCTGAGGAAATCCAAAACACCATCAGATCCTTCTACAAAAGGCTATATTCAACAAACTGTAAAACCTGAATGGAATGGACAAATTTCTAGACAGATACCAGGTACCAAAGTTAAATCAGGATCAGATTAATGACCTATACAGTCCTATATCCCCTAAAGAAATAGGAGCAGTCATTAATAGTCTCCCAACCAAAAAAAAAAAAAAAAAAAAAAAAAAAAAAGCCCAGGACCAGGTGGGTTTAGTGCAGAGTTCTGTCACACCTTCAAAGAAGAGCTAATTCCAGTTCTCAAACTATTCAACAAAGTAGAAACAGAAGGTACTCTACCCAATTCATTCTATGAAGCCACAATTACTCTGATACCTATACCACATAAAGACCCAACAAAGATAGAGAATTTCAGACCCATTTCCCTTATGAATATTGGTCAAAAATACTCAATAAAATCCTCGGAAACTGGATCCAATAACACATCAAAATCATCATTCATCATGACCAAGTAGGCTTCATCCCAGGGATGCAGGGATGGTTTAATATATGGAAATCCATCAACGTAATCCACTATATAAACAAACTCATAGACAAAACACCACATGATCATCTCGTTAGATGCAGAGAAAACATTTGACAAAATCCAACACCCATTCATGATAAAAGTCTTGGAAAGATCAGGAATTCAAGGCCCATACCTAAACATAATAAAAGGAATCTATAGCAAACCAGTAGCCAACATCAAAGTAAATGGTGAGGAGCTGGAAGCAATCCCACTAAAATCAGGGACTAGACAAGGCTGCCCACTTTCTCCATACCTATTCAATATAGTACTTGAAGTCCTAGACAGAGCAATTCGACAACAAAAGGAGGTCAAGGGGATACAAATTGGAAAGGAAGAAGTCAAAGTATCACTTTTTTCAGATGATATGATAGTATATATAAGTGACCCTAAAAATTCCACCAGACAATTCATAAACCTGATAAACAGCTTCAGTACAGTAACTGGATATAAAATTAACTCAAACAAATCAGTGGCCTTTCTCTACACAAAGGATAAAAAGGCTGAGAAAGAAATTAGGGAAACAACACCTTTAACAATAGTCACACACAATATAAAATACCTTGGTGTGACTCAAATAAGGAAGTGAAAGATTTGTATGATAAGAACTTCAAGTCTATGAAGAAAGAAATCAAAGAAGATCTCAGAAGATGGAAAGATCTCCCATGCTCATGGATTGGCAGGATCAATATAGTGAAAATGGCTATCTTGCCAAAAGCAATCTACAGATTCAATGCAATCCCCAACAAAATTCCAACTCAATTCTAAACTGAGTTAGAAAGGGCAATTTGCAAATTCATCTAGAATAACAAAAAAATCTAGGATAGTAAAAACTCTTCTCAATGATAAAAGAACCTCTGATGGAATCACCATGCCTGACCTAAAGCTGTACTACAGAGCAATTGTGATAAAAACTGCATGGTACTGGTATAGCAACAGACAGGTAGACCAATGGAATAGAATTGAAGACCCAGAAATGAACCCACATACCTCTGGTCACTTGATCTTTGACAAGGGAGCTAAAACCATCCAGTGGAAAGAAACCAGCAATTTCAACAAATGGTGCTGGCACGACTGGCGGTTATCATGTAGAAGAATGTGAATTGATCCATTCTTATCTCATTGTACTAAGGTCAAGTCTAAGTGGATCAAGGAACTCCACATAAAACCAGAACCACTGAAACTTATAGAAGAGAAAGTGGGGAAAAGCCTCAAAGATATGGGCACAGAGGAAAAATTCCTGAATAGAACAGCAATGGCTTGTTCTGTAAGATTGAGAATTGACAAATGGAACCTCATAAAATTGCAAAGCTTCTATAAGGCAAAAGACACTGTCAATAAGACAAAAAGGCCACCAACATATTGGGAAAGAATCTTTACCAAAACTACATCAGATAGGGGACTAATATCCAATATATATGAACTCAAGAAGATGGACTCCAGAAAACCAAATAACCGCATTTAAAAATGGGGCATAGAGCTGAACAAAGAATTCTCAACTGAGGAATATAGAATGGCTGAGAAGCACCTGAAAAAAAAATGTTCAACATCCTTAATCATCAGGGAAATGTAAATCAAAACAACCTTAAGATTCCACCTCACACCTCAGAATGGCTAAGATCAAAAATTCAGGGGACAATAGATGCTCGCGAGGATGGTGAGAAAGAGGAACACTCCTCCACTTCTGGTGGGATTGCAAGCTTGTACAACCACTCTGGATGTCAGTCTGGAGGTTCCTCAGAAAATTGGACATAATACTACCAGAAAATCCAGCAATACCTCTCCTGGGCATATATCCAGAAGATGCTCCAACTGGTAATAAGAACACATGCTACACTATATTCATAGCAGCCTTATTTATAATAGCCAGAAACTGGAAAGAACCCAGATGTCCTTCAACAGAAGAATGGATACAGAAAATGTGGTACATTTACACAATGGAGTACTACTCAGCTATTAAAAACAATGGATTTATGAAATCCTTGGACAAATGGATGTATCTGGAGGATATCATCCTTAGTGAGGTAACCCAATCACAAAAGAAGTCATTAGATATGCACTCACTGATAAGTGGATATAAGCCCAGAAACATAGAACACCCAAGATACAATTTGCAAAACACAAGAAAATCAAGAAGAGGGAAGACCAATGGGTGGATACTTCCTTCCTCCTTAGAATAGGGAACAAAATACCCATGAAAGGAGTTACAGAGACAAAGTTTGGAACTAAGATGAAAGGATGGACTATCCAGAGACTACCCTACCCGGGGATCCATTCCATAATCAGTCACCGAACCCAGACACTATTGCATATGCCAGCAAGATTTTGCTGAAGGGGCCCTGGTATAGCTGTCTCGTATGAGGCTATGCCAGTGCCTGGCAAATACAAAAGTGGATGCTCACAGTCAGCTATAGGATAGAACACAGGGCCCCCAATGGAGGAGTTAGAGAAAGTCCCCAAGGAGCTCAAGGGGTCTGCAACCCTATAGGTGGAGCAACAATATGAACTAATTAGTACTCCCCGAGCTCGTATCTCTAGCTGCACGTGTATTTGGCCTTCACTGGGAAGAGAGGCCCCTTGGTATTGCAAACTTTATATGCCCCAGTACAAGGGAATGCCATGGCCAAGAAGCAGGAGTGTGTGGGTAGGGGAGCAGAGTGGGGTGAGGGTATAGGGAACTTTCATGATAACATTTGAAATGTATATAAAGAAAATAACATAAAAAATAAAGAATAAAAAAAAAGAAAATAAAAATTTTTTAAAGTCCTCCAGCATAGAAAAACACAAGATACATACCTAAACATAATAAAAGCAATAAGCACCAAAGCAATAGACAACATCAAATCAATGAAGATGAACTTAAATTAATTTCACTAAATTCAGGGCTGAGACAAGGCTACTCACTCTCTTCCTATCCATTCAACAAAGTACTTGAATTCTTGTTGAGCAATAAGACACCTAAAGGGGATCAAGTGGATGGAAATGAGGAAGAAGAAGTCAAAGGATTGCTTTTTGCCCATGATATCATAGTATATGTAAGTGATGCCAGAGGGTCTACCAGAAATCACCTACAACTGATCTAGAAACAAAATGAACTAAAAAAATCATTAGCACTCTTTATTAAAATGATAAACAGATGGAGGAAGAAATGAGGAAAGCAACACACTTTGATATAGTCATAAAAATATAGAGTGTAACTCCAAGTAAGCAAATGGAAAACGCATATGACAAAACTTCAAATGTGAAGAAAGAAACATTAGAAGGAAAGATCTGCCATGCTCAGTCTATAAAAAGGCAACTGATTTTTAAGACATAGTGTCTGTAGTAGTTCAACTAACCCAACAATGGGCAGTAGTGAATGGGAAGTCCAAAAACCTAGTAGTTGCTCAGCACCACAAGGCTAGTCTTTTATCCAAACCTCTGTATAAGCTAGAACCCTGAAGAAGTAGGTTCCAACACATATGCTGGCAAACTAATACAAGCAGGTGAAGAAGAGTGAGTCTTCCTTCTTCAATGTCCATATGTGGGCCTCCAGTAGAAGGTGTATCCAAGATTACAGATGTGTGCCAAAACACCTGAATATGTAACTTGCTTTGTTCCAGGCTGACCATGAACTCAGATATGCTTTCCTCAGACTCCTGTGATTAAAAGCATGTATACCTTGCCTGGACCTAAGCTTTTCATGGCCAATCTGCTTCAGTATCTCCACGCCAAGATCCGAATAAGAAGCCTGTGTCCTCCCCATCCTCTCACTCTAATTCACAGGTGTCCCCTCCCTTTCTGGCTTTTAATTCATTCCCGAATCATCAAGTTGACAATCAGAAATAGCCATCATACCAAGGCAGCTTCAACCTTACAACTCCTTGTTCCAATGTGTGGAATCCACGTGTGATGATCTGGGCTGCTCCACGAGCATAGGTCACTTCCCCACCTTTGCATGGTTGTCTCCACTCCACTAGGGCTATTCATGATAGTCATCCCATAATAAGCTGACATCACTAATAAGCTTGAATATTCTGTTGCAATATAGCTTCACTAATATCCTCTCAAAGGCTCTCTTCATTGTGTCAAGCTTAAACGTATTAGCATGACCCCTTTAGTGCTGGGACATCTGCTGCAACTGAGGCTTTACTTTCACCAATGGCCTTCCCATGCCTCTCACACTGCCAAGCCTCAGTTGCCCTCCATGTCCCCTTCATATTTTCAAAGCCTGTACCACTGGGTGATTCTTGCACATTACTTAGTCCAGTTGCAATAGATGCATATCCTTCACTCTCTGGAACAGTTTCTCTATGCTCTCAGAACACACGCCACAGATTTTATCTCAGTAGTTCTGGTCTCTTCATAACCACTGCTAATTTCTAAGCTCCTACTAAGCAGTATCAATTGTTCCAGGAAACCCCTCTACTCTTGACCCTAAAAGCAGAGTCGTGTTGCTGAAGCTGCCACATTATGCTTCTTGCTGGGGCTGGAAAATGTGCTCCTTCTTCTATTATGTCATCACCAAATCTCCATTTTTAATGATTTCATTTGCTGCCTAAGCTTGACAGTCCTGCTCTGTAGACTGACCTTGAACTCAGAGATCTTCATGGCTATGTCTTCTAAATGCTGGGATTAATGGCAAGGTCTACCATGCCTGGACCAGAGCTTTTGTCTACCTGCAACTCTCTCTGTTCTACACTGGCCTTGAATGTGGAGATCCCTTAAGCTTTTCATGGTCACTGTTCTTCAGGATCGAAATCAAGAGCCTGTGCATCCAGCCTCAAGCTCTGGATCACAAAAGGATCCTCCATTTCTGGAGAATAGTTCATGCCACATTAAAAGTACAAATAAAGTATGAATAAAAGCAATACCCAGGTAATACTGCTGAATATGACATAACTATTGCTAGCTCTTGTGCGAACACAATAAGCTTAGCTGGTTGGGATTTTTCCCTGAGAGTCTCACTCCCATAATCTGGTTATCTCATCAGGTTATCACACAGAATCTAGCTCCATTTCACTTCCTAGTGCTCCTTTATGTCTTGCACTTCATATTCTGTATTTTTCTTTTATCATCATCTTGGTAAAATTCATCAAAACACTTTTCATGAGAGTAAACCAGAGGACAAAGTGTATGCTGGGCTCTTCTTAGACTTCCTTTGTCAAGCAATTTTTCTGACTCTCTTCATGCTACCCTGTGCCTCTCAATCTTTTCAGATAATGGCAAAAGCAGCCAGATTCTTCACTAAAATACCACAAAACAGTTTCTATGTCACATACTGACATCGTTCACCTATGAAACCTCTTGAGTCACTATCAGTCACCCTCAGCACCAACTACTTCCACATTTCTTGTAGGATGGGACAAAGGCACTGCTTAATGCATTGCACTACTTTCCAAATCAAAAGTCCCTAAATCCACATTCCTCCAAACAACACATGGTCAGGCCTACTATGTCAATATCTCACTCTAGTTGGCAATGTCTGACTTACTTAGGGTTTCTAGTGCTGTTCAGAGACAGCATGACCAAAGCAACTTTAATAAAAACAACTTTGAATTAGAGCTGGCTTATTAGTTCTTAGTTCCAGATAGTCACAGCATTTGACTGAACTATGAACTAAGAATTTACATCCTTTTCTGAATTTTAACATGAGAAGTCTGTCATTCGTAGCCAGGAGGAGGGTCTTAATTCCCACCCCCACAGTGACACAATTCCTGCAACAAGACTAAGTCTACTTCAATATGGCTTCACCTCTTAATAATGACACTCCACAAGACAAGCATATTCAAACAACCACACCCAGTGGCTTAGTGTTGCGGCCTGCCCGCAGTCCACAACACGAACGGTTCAACTGAGAATGGCAGTTCGAACTGAAAAGAGAGGAATCTAGACGGGGCGGAAGAAACAATGGAGCCAAGACAACGAATATTCTGATCAAGGCTCAATTTTACTATTTTCAGACACTCAGTTATAAAGGAAGGGGGAGGGAACCCAACTTCCTGCCAAGTAACTCAGGGTCCAGTAGCAGGACGAACACATGTGTGCCTCCAGGCAGCAAAGGCAGGTTCCAGCAGTAGGCGTGGCAGGACGAATGAGCAGGTAGCTCCACCCTTGAGCAAACAGGTTCCAGGCTGGGGGAAGGGAGGCCACATTTCCTCCCATTAGTTAACAAAACAAAAATAAAAAAGGGGGTGGCCTGAGGCAGAAAAATTATCTATGTTCAATAGTTCTGCCTGAGTTCTTAGGGCTAAAGAAAAAACCTGTTTCCGTGGGATTCCCTAACTTTTCTAATGGTAAACTGTATTTGGCTAAGACTGTCTTTATTATCCTAGTAAACCACTTAACAGAATAGGCTCTGACTTTATAATGCTAATTAGTGCTGAATAGGTAGCTACCTGTTTGCATTTTAAGTAGGGCGTTGGAACCCTGGCTGAGTTTAACTAAACAAATTTAGAATAACACTGAGCTGATAATCCTCCGCAATTTTGGGTGACAGGCAGGGGAAACAGTGAGAAGGGGTAAGACCAGCTCTTTAGTACAAGGCCAGTTGGCTTTTTTTTATTTGGGTGGGAGGCAGTGAAGGGCTTGCCCTTACGACAGTAAGGTCTCCAACCTCTCTCCCCCCTATTAATTAAGTTTAAATAGGCAATGCTTAACAGAGGTGATCAAATGATTCTTTTCATCCATAGATGAGTGGGCCTTTAACCTTGACTTGGGTGGACATTGACCTGATTCCTCCCGTGAGCATTATAACAACTCACATCTGTGGCTCTTGGTATCTTTTGGGGAGGGGAGGCAGAGCCTTAAGTATTTTTGGTTTTTAGCTGGAATCAGATACCAACCTCTTTGAAATCAGGTGTGTTGCACAGGGAACTCAGAAACGGTCAAGCTGGACCTTCCCTCCGCAGTAATCTCCTGCGCCAAGCGGTACCCATACTGTATTCATATGATTATGAATCAGTATCGCAATTCTGAGTTATGCGCGGTCTCTATATGAGACTTGTCAACCTCAGATTTAGCAAGGCCTAGACAAGAATTATGTCAGTATTAACATCACTAATTTTGGTTAAAATAGGAGCTGAAAGTCTTTCCTCTTCATACCTGTTATTCCCAATAGCCTGAGGAACTAAGGACACCTTGCAGTAACAGCAAGGGTGAAAAGCCAGAGGCCAGCTAAGGGACTAAGCCCATCTCTATCAAAATAAGAACTAATCTCTGTAAATATATATGAAATTTCTACTTCCCTAGCTCTCCTGGTAAATCTAAATCTTATCTTAGAGTGAAAACCACATGCTGGGATGTCCTTGGAAGGGAGATTAGCAGTACCACCTGTTTGCTCTTAGGGGCGGAGAACCAGAGAATGTGGATTGACCTGCTTGAGAAAAGGAAGAATTCTAAACAATGAGAGTGTAGCAATGTAAATTTTCTGTTTGGAGAAGTCAAGGTACTTTATTTAGATGCAAATTGTAAAACTAAAGCTAATCTCTGGCCTCCTGTAGGGGAATTGGCTCAGAGGAAAACAGTTTTTTCTGAGAGCTTCCACTCCCAGCTGAACTCTAAGCACAAGAGGAATTTTAGTCTTTAGAATGATACTTACGAGAAGAGACAGAATCTGTGTTTACCTGACGAATTAATCTCTCTGGTAGCCACCGTGCTTCATCTTCATCTCGTGAAAAAACACAAACTGAGCCTCTTCCCCAGATTAGAACTGGATCTGGACCCTTCCATTTATTAGTCAGGGCGTCCTTCCATTTTACCAATGCATAAGAATTAGAAGTAACTGGGTGCCAGTGGCGTTCCGCTGCAGACTGACCTTTAATGTCAGTTTGCAAAAAGTTTAGGACAAATAAGGTGAAGGCAAGATGAGCCTTTGGTGACCTTGGGGGAAATGCTCTGAATTAACTTTGCTAGGTAATTTAGAATATAGGAATCTCTAATAATTGAACTGAATATTAGACCAGTCTAAGATTGAGTTAGAATGGCTGGTCACACTGAAGAAGAGTGAAAAATCATTATGACTCTATTAAATGACTAATTTTACTAAGTCTGAATATACAGTCTCTGATGTACTATTGCCATAAAGTTAAAAGGCTAGAAGCTAGTCTAAACTGGAAAAATGACAAGCAAGGATTTAAGGTAAACTTCCCTTGAGAAGCATTAGTTAATAAAATACTTTCCACTTAGGAAACAATATATACTGAAAGATTAAAACTTTTGGCTTCTTGTAAAGAAGCAGAAACAATAAACATTTTTCTTACATAATGTAAAGCTATATTAGCCATACGTAGAGGCAAAATTTTCTAGTGATTACCAGTTTACTAGAAGCAAAAATCTTTGAATTTAAGCATTATTTTAAACATCTGAATAGATCTGTAACACTGTTAAAAAGAAATTTTCTTGAACACAGGGAAAAACTTTTTTAGGCATTGTTTGCAAAACAAAAGAAAGGGCCACAAGCCGCTCTGGGGCTGCCCAGAGCCCTGTATTGACTCAAAGGTAAAATACTTTTTAATCTGAGCATTAATCTTAAATTTGCAATCAAACTGCAAGCTGCAGTCAATGGAACAATGGCAGTTTTAACCATAATTTTTAAGTTTTTGTGCAAGGTTAGGATAATATCTACAACTTTGGGAAAGCAAAACCTATGTTTAAAACAATTTATCACTGTTAAAATCAATATTAGAAGCATTACTATCATATTACGAAGTTTGGATATCAATTAATACCTATGAATACCTATTAAAGCAAGCTTTAACGCTTTAATAAAGAGGCATTGCTTTATATCTTATCTTAAATTTTACTATTTAGGATAGGAACCACATTGATCATTATCTAAACTAGAAATATCTTAAGAGACTCAGCCTCTGAAGCTTAATCTCAAACTCTAACTGCTGAGCCGTGTGTCCCTATGAGTAGCACCTCCCGAAGTGGTGACTATAGGTGAAGCAGGAGATTCGCAAGAGGACCAATTCTCATTAAGGTAATGGGCAATTCTTCTATCTGAGTGATTTTTGTTAAAATTCAGTCCATCATCAGAGTTTCCACATTTATCAATTTTTGAGTTAAGAAGATCTTTTTCTGAGGAGGCCTTCTCTGATAGGCACTCCTCCTGAGATACCACAAGCTCCGCCTGAGGGCTATTTAGCCCTGGAAAAGTTGCATCTTTTATAGCATCATTTACAAGCGTCCAGAGACCTAGGGTAAAATTATCTGTCTGAGCGATATTCAAGGCCTCACCAACTTTCTCCCAGGTTCCACAATCTATCGTTTCTTCTTCTTTGAACCATGGACAACAGCTATCTATCTTATCTAAAAAATTTCTTACTAATTGTACTTCAAGCCTTACTCCTCTGGCCTGAAGCAACTCCTGAACACTAAAAACAACCGCCTGATCCATGACTTTAAACCCTTCCTTCTTCCACCTAAACAGCTTTCTAAAAAGCTGCGGCACACCGCCTGTCTCCGTATCTAGTTCTGATTAACGAACTACTGACCCCAAGCAGAAACAGTGTTGGGTCAGCACTGATTCAAACTTGATTCGTATCCTACCACATCCTCAGCAACACTTTACAAAACTGAAATTTTAGGCTAGCGCTAGCATGTGTACCTGTCCGTTGCTCCGATGCTCCTCTGATACGAAAATCCTTTCCTTTCTTGTGGAGCTCCACACAGCAGTCGTTTCTCTTAGCATCCCTCTGCCATTCTTCAGGTCCCAGTTCTGGCGCCAACTGTTGCGGCCTGCCCGCAGTCCACAACACGAACGGTTCAACTGAGAATGGCAGTTCGAACTGAAAAGAGAGGAATCTAGACGGGGCGGAAGAAACAATGGAGCCAAGACAACGAACATTCTGATCAAGGCTCAATTTTACTATTTTCAGACACTCAGTTATAAAGGAAAGGGGAGGGAACCCAACTTCCCGCCAAGTAACTCAGGGTCCAGTAGCAGGACAAACACGTGTGTGCCTCCAGGCAGCAAAGGCAGGTTCCAGCAGTAGGCGTGGCAGGACGAATGAGCAGGTAGCTCCACCCTTGAGCAAACAGGTTCCAGGCTGGGGGAAGGGAGGCCACAGCTTAGTTAGGCTTTTATTGCTGTGAACAGACACCATGACCAAGAAAAGTCTTATAAATGACAACATTTAATGGGGCTGCTTACAGTTTCAGAGGTTCAGTCTGGTATCACCAAGGTTTCAACATGTCAGCGTCTAGGCAGGCATAGTGTAGAGTTCTGCATCTTCATCTGAAGGCTGCTAGCATTTACAAACCATTCCATTCCCTAGTCCCCATAGGCTTGTTCTAACACATGAGTCTGTGGGGGCCATATCTAGACATAGCATAATAAAAACATACATTTAGTCCTACATCCAAATTCCCACAGTCTATAGCAGTCTCCATAATGTTAAAAGTCCAAAGTTCAAACTCTCTTGTGAGATTCATCCAGTCACTTAACTAGAATCCTCAAAGCAAGACAGGAAACCAGCTGGGCAAACTTCAAACATCTCCTTGTCTGATATCAAAGTGGTCTTCAAATCTCCAAAGCCATTTTCATTTTGTTTACTGCAAACTTCTTTTTCCTGAGCTGGTTCCAATCCTTATTTGCAGCTTTCTTCAGTAGATAACCTATGTCTCTGGCATGTAGAAAATCTTAGTTCTCCAAGGCAACTTTAATGATATACCTTCTTGTTTCAATGTCTGAGAACCACACATGAACTTTCGGGCTCCTCCAATGAGCTTGCTTCACTTCTTCAGCTTAGTTTGATCCACTCTACTCTTGCTGCTGCTCTTGGTGATCATCCCATGGTACTGGCATCTCCAATACACTGGGATATTCAGCTGCAAGTAGGCTTCAGCAATAACATCTCACAGGCTCTCTTCGTAGTGCCAAGCATGGCCCCTGTAGTTCAGGTCTGTCAACTGCAGCTGAGGCTGCCTCTGTACCAATGGCCTTCCATGGCTTCTCACAGTACCAAGCCTCAGCTGCTCTTCATGACCCCTTCATGCCTTCAAAACCGGTATCACCAGGGTGACTCTTACACATTACCAAGTACCGCTGCAGCACAAGGTACAACCTTGGCTAACTCTAGAACATTGCTTCTTTGTGTTCTCAGAAAACCCTTCCCAGAAGATATCACCTCAGTGATGCTGGTCTCTTCATCACCACTAATTTCTTAGATCCAGCTAACCAGCATCAACTGTTGCAGTAGTCTCCTTCTCCTCTTGACTATAAACCCAGAGACACATGGCTGAAGCTATCAAGTTCTGCTGCTTGCAGGAGCTGGAGCAAAATTATCACTAGCTTTCTGTTTTCCAACTCCTTCCCTGTCTGTGCTTGGATGTGCTGGATCATGCTGACCTTGAACTCAGAGATCTGCTTGGATTTATATCCTGGAATTAAAGCTATGTACCACCATACCTGGATCATAACTTAACTGGGTAGGATGTTGCCCCAAGGTCACCACTTTGTTAATTCAATTTAGTATCCTTGAACACAGGACTCAGAATCATTTCACTTCTTAGTGCCATTTTAATACTTGATCCATATATTTTATATTTTTCCTTTGAAAACTTGCAATGATTGTTCAAAATGCTCTTCATGAGACTTAACCAGAGAATAAACTTTATTCTGGACTTTTTTGTTATAATTAATAATAAAACATGAGTGAGGCTTTTGCTTAGCATTATACAGAATCTTCAGACAAGGGTAGAAAGCAGCCATGTTCTTCACCATGATACCACATAAACAGTGTCTAGGCCACATACTCAAATTTTTTTCCACTGAACCCTCTTGGGCCAGGTCTGCACAGTTCAACTCAATCTCAGCAATGATGTCTTTCATAGTTTTACTAGAACAGCTCATAAAGACCCACTTAAAGCATTACACTGCTTTCCATATCCAATGTGACAAAATCTACATTGTTCCAGACAAAAGCATGGTCAGGCCTTTCATAGGAATACCCCACTCCCAGTACCAATTTCTGTCTTAGGGTTTTACTGCTGTGAACAGACACCATGACCAAGGCAACTCTTATAAGGGACAACATTTAATTGGGGCTGGCTTACAGCTTCAAAGGTTCAGTACAGTATCATCAAGGCAGGAACATGGCATTATCCAGGTAGGCCTGGTAGAGGGGAAGCTGAGAGTTCTACATCTTCATCTGAGGGCTGCTAGCTTAATACTTGCTTCCAGGTAGCTAGGAGTAAGATATTAAAGCCTGAGCCTACAGTGACACACCTACTCCAACAAGGCCACACCTCCAAATAGTGCCACTCCCTGAGCCAACCATATACAAACCATCACACAAGAATAGCTAAAATAATCTGGTACAATGGAAGAGATTGTGAAGGTATCACTTATTCCTGATTTAAACTATAATATAGAGCAATAGTAAAATCTCTTTTCAAATGACCTTGCTTGTCACAATTAAAACATCTACCATCTTCACTTTTCTTGAGATTTTTAGAAGTTACTTCTCCTATCCAATTAGCATCATAAAGGTGAGATCCAGTATCAGTTGTGTCTCTAATCCATTCCTCTATTAGTGCTGATCTTGCCTTTAGAGGTGTAATCATCATTTTGCTAGCATTTTCAAAAGCCAAAGATAAAATCCATATTCTTCACGCTTCTGGATCTGATATTATCCTATTTCCAGCTGAAGTTAATCTTTGCAAAAACAAAACAAAAACAAAAAAACAAACAAACAAAAAAGTATCCTATTTCCAACTCAAGTTAATCTTCGCAAACAAACAAACAAACAAACAAACAAAACCGTGAAGGCTTTCTTTGGGCCTTGAATAATATTAGTAAGTAATTCGGACCTCTTTCCTGAGAACTTATCCCAGTTGCTCCACGCATATAAAGCTGCTAAATGACATTGTACCAAGGTATCATCATCCAATCCAAGGTGGCTTTATAACTCAGCATATTTACCTTTACCTAGTATCGGGTCATGAGAAATATCAATGTGTCTGGTTTGATTTTTTTGTTCTGTAGCCTGGGCTTCTTCTTTTCATTGTAACTGAAGCATTGTTTCAAATATTATGATTGCAAAATCTTTCCAGACTTGGGAAGCAGTTCTGTTCTGAGTTCATGAATTTAACATCTTCACATAACGTGAATTCATCCTACGGGAAACAACTGCTTGCTTAAGACTCCTAGATCTGATATGTCTAAAGGATTCTATTTAATTTCTCCGTAACCTCGGTGGTACCTATTGCCTCATGGTATTCCTTGTGTAGTAACTGGATAAACAAAGGTTGCTTTTCTAACAGTCTTCAGACACCTATTTTCAGTTTTACTATGCTGTGGCATGTTAGGCTCTAGTCTATAAACCTTACTCTGTATCAGAGCATCTGAGTATGTTGTTGTTGTTGTTGTCTATAAGTCTCTCTAATTTTCCTGCTAAGGCTTGTATCTTACCAATCCACTTTTTCTTTGGGCTCTTAAAGAAAACCATTATAGCTATTAAGAATGAAGTATAAGATACAAAAATGGTAAGAACTGGAATCTGTATTGAGCCAATTGCAGTGAAGTCATTTAGCATTTCATTTTCTGTTACTATTTTCCAGCCATCTAGAGTAGCACTATTCAAGGTCCTCAAACCCCGCAATATGATTCTTACCAATCTTACCTCTCTCCTTGAAGACCTAGGTGACTTGCCAAAGTCTGATCACTCCTCAGTTTGTCCAGAGCAAGAGTGAGCTCTATGTCCGTGGGTCTTCCTAAAAATCAGGAGCATCAAAATGTTATTTTAACAAACACAACTCCCATCCATTAAATTTTACCAAGGAAGACACATGAGCCAGATGTGGGGGTGAAAGGCTGCTATTTCAGAGACACAGGAAAGCACCCACCTGACCTTACTACTCCACTGACTGACATCTAGATGGGAAACATTTTTTTTCTTATACCTTTATGTATTTCCTTAATTTCCTCTATTGTTACACAAGTCTAATACTCTTCTTTTTTTTATTAGATATTTCTTTATTTACATTTCTTTTTGAGATTTTTATAACCTTTATATTTTTTCATCTTAGGTATTTTTTATTAGATATTTTCTTTATCTGCATTTCAAATGTTATCTCGTTTCCTGGTTTCCCCTCCAAAAAGCTCCTACCCCATCCCTCCTCCCCCTGCTCACCAACCCACCCACTCCTGCTTCCTGGCCATGGCATTCCTTACACTGGGACATAGAGCCTTTTCAGGACCAAGGGTCTCTCCTTCCATTGATGTCCAACAAGGCCATTCTCTGCTACATTTGCAGCTGGAGCCATGGTCCCTTCATGTGTACTCTTTGGTTGGTAGTTTAGTCCCTTCTCCTACTCTATGCTGTCTTAAATACCCTTTGTTCAAAGAACCTACTTTCTGTTTGCTTATTTTCTTTCCCTTTCAGCTGGTTACATGCTATGCCTATTGACTAGTGGTTGATATTATTTAGCTTTGGAATGAAGTTGTGTGCTAGGGCCACAACAGAAGAGAAAGCTCTTGTTTACAGTAAACAGACAGCTCTTGGGTAAAAGGTCTGTGCTGTGTGAGCTACACCACAGCAAGGATTTTTCAGAAGGAAACACAATCCTGGGGTTCAAGTGTGATCAAACATCCTGCAACGTTAACCAGTAATGCCCTGTTCATTGTATAAATGGAGCTTTCTGCCCACACTTCTGGTTCTTTCCAGGCATGTCTGAGTGTGTCATCATGGGAATTCCAAGGACAATAAGAACTGGGCTCTTCAAGCTATTGCACAACACCAACAGGGACCCAAAAGCACCTAGGAGACCCTGATTTATTTTCTAAAGATTTATTAATTTATTACGTTTACAATCTTCTATTTGCATGTTATCCTGCAGGCCAGAAAAGGGCACCAGATTTCATGGTTAGCTCTCTAGATGGTTATCAGCCAACATGTGGTTGCTGGAAATTGAACTCCGCATCTCTGAAACTGCACACAGTGCTCTTAAACTCTGAGCCATCTCTTGAGCCCAGAAACCCCTGATTTTTGACACAGATGAATTTTCCATCCCTTTTGTCACATAATTAATGGCAAGGTGTCACAATTTCTGACTGGCTCATTGTCCTAAGTGCCATTGAATAGAAAAGTAGGGATTCAGGAGTCACCCCACAAACCACACAAACACTGCTCTCACTTAATCAGTCATAGTTTATTGAATGCACGCCCCAAGACTGATTAACCAGGACAAAAGCTCAAGGCTTTTTTATGGACATTTCATAGGGTCAGCTAACTCTAAAAACTACAATGAGTTCACGCACAGGTGCCCTGGGAAATGGCCCAGACTCAAGCCTTTTTAGATATAATAGTTCATGTTGACTTTGAATTGAATGGATCCTACCTGGCATTTATACTTGTGGAATTTCCTAAGATTAACAAACCGCTTAACATACAGAACATAACTGGATATATGGTCAACATGACTCTGCTCTGAGTACTTTTTTTCATACATGACTGGCAGGCATATACAGCAACAGTATAAAGTAGCTCACAGGCATGGAACAAGATGGCCACAGCTATGCAAGGAAGATAAGCTTCAACAGGAACAACTTTGTATCAATAGAAAAGATGTCTTCATGACCTTATCATGGTCAGACTTAGTCCATGGCCACAACCAGAGCTCCTAAGATGGGGAAAAGAAAATGTGTTTGTTACCTGAAGTGAGGGGTCACAGCAGTGTTGCTCAGCCTGCTCAGTGCCCATTCCACCTCACTCTTTCCCCACAGAGGATCCCAAGGTGTGCCCCCACCTTCCCTGTGAGCCAGGTCTAGGCCCACAAAGGCTGCTTCCCCACTCCTCAGTTATGCCGGATTCTCCACTAATGTACTCTTGTAAATAAATACGTTACTGTCACCTCATTACTGATGGTTGTCACCTCTTAAAGGGTAAACCACACCCAGTAACGAGCTGTTGCTTGACTACACACAACTCTATAACAAATCTGGGCCCTAGGAAATATAACAAGATAAATCTGGCATGGATCTTCACAAACTCTGCCCTGTACTGAACTTAGAAAAGTGGGGGTGGAAGAAAGATGTATGGTTAAATAGCCAACCAGGTTCACGTTGTGTCAGTTTGATTTAATCTCAGGACAAGGAAGGGGAGTAACTCTGATGTCTTCTGTATAGCCCCTTGAAGTGATCAGTGGGGTCTGGATTCAGCACAAGACACATCCTGCAGTAACACCATCATTCATGGAAGGCAGAATTTTTCATAGGCACAGTACTTTGCTGGCAGCACTGGATATTACTCAGTAGTTAAGATGGTGATGGTCACTCTCATTTGGTCTTCTGTGAACCTAAACAATTATAAGGGATAGACTCTTAGAATTGAATGATCATTGCCAATACTCTCCATCTTTCCAGAATGAAAGACTGGTAGGGCAAGAATGGTAAGAGGTAAAGGATTGGTAGGCGAGGCCTTGGATGTAGGGTGTGTTTCAGTTTTGTTTTTAGACAGGTTCTCAAGTATCCCAAGTTGCTCTCTACCTGGCTTGCCAGGTTAACCATGAGCTCAGATAATCCTGCTTCCACTTTCAAATAGGTAGGCTTACCAGAAGAGCCTCCAAGAACTGTGGGGACAACACTAGTCACTGAGACCTGGATTTCCAAATGTTGAGGTCTGCACTCCCCACCTAGTATAGATGTAACCATTTAGTTACATGCCTGCCAACTACTTCATATTGTTGCTGTAATATACTTGCCAATCATTGATACAGAAAAAAAAACTTTGACTCAGGACAAGGTCATGTTGATTACATCCTGTTATGTTCTATGTTCTATATGACATTTGCTAATCTTAAGGAATTCCACAAAGCTTTACATAGTATCCATTAAATTAATGATTAATATGCACACTTATATCTAAAATTACCTTTGTCAGAGCTAACCATTGGACAACACTTCCTGTATCTTCATATGAGCTACTTGTGTTTTTGTACATTTTTTTCTTTACATGTTAACAAAGATATATGTTTGGGGCCATGCATTTGCCCCTAATTCTGAGCTATGGTTCTTATCAATCAGTATTAGGGTATGCATTCAATAAACCATTCCTGATTGGCCTAGATAGGTGTTTGGGTGGTTTGGGGGCTACTCAGAAATAAAAACTACATGCTAGTCCCTTAGACTATCAACTGAAATATGTCTGTAGTATTGTCCTACATCGTCTGCCTGCATCCCACTACCCCACACCTCTTAACTATATTCTTATTTTCAGACATAATCTCATAGTTATATCACAAAGCCCTGTAAGCAATCTTGCTTTGGTATGTTTGGTGCACAGAGGAGAGCCCCAGTCTCGGCCCAAGGCCTTTTTCATTGATGGCTCCACTATTTCACTGTCCTATGTCAACAGATCTCCACACTTTTGTCAGCACCATGATGGCTGCACATCTCTCTCCTAAGGGATCTTGGAGCAACTTTCAAATGCTAAACACATGGCTTCTATGACTGTACCCCCTAATTCACAAGCACATTGCAACCTGCCCTGCAGGCTGTGCCTGGATGTGCTTTTAAGCACCTATACATGATAAGGCAGAAGATCTTTCCTCATCTGCTGTGATTCCTCAGCGGTAGTTAATGGCTCATATTCCTGTGATTAGAAAATTTGATGTAGGAATGATACATTTCTGGGCAAGGTTTGGAAAGGAAACACTTAGTTCCATACATAGGAATGACTTTGGTGTTGTTGATCAAGCCTTCAGCAAACTCTAGCTTTGGAAGGAGGAGGTTCTAGATGGCTATGCCCCAGCAGAGTCTCCAGGAAAGGGCACCTCGGCTTCCTGTCACTACAAGGAGGAACATTAGCAGGAAGGCAAAGGCTGTACCCCATGACATCAGCAGTCCCTTCTTGGAGAGTTCTTGGCATCCCCTGTGATGTCACCAGTCTTGTAGTAACAAGTGCACTGAGGTTTCTCAGTCAGTGGCTAGAGAATACATCCATGGACATGTTTGCCTGACTCAGTAAACTTTCTGTGAGAGCCAGTGTGGATGGGAGAAAGGCCAGAGAGAGGAGGGAGGATGCTGGCCTTCCATCTGAGAGTAATGAAGGACGAAGGAGGTGGACTTGGAGAATGTGGAGTAAGACCTGGGAAGTGGATGTTGAGCTCCCTGGAAGGGGTGGCCTGAAATGGCCTTTCTAGTAATGGGGCACAGGAACTGGAGTCTCTGGGTAGCGGAAAATTTTCCATGATTATCACAATTCTTGAACATCAAGGATTTCAGAACATTACTTTCTCCATCCCCTAAGGCAGGAGTTGGCAAGGTTAAAGCTGTTATGCTGTGAACTTCAAGTTTTTACTTTTATTGGGGATCGTGGATGTTACATAGGGACATAATGAGATAATCAGGAGTCACCTAGTGTCTATCCTATGCCAGTTTAGATCAGGGCATTACTGAACTTCACTCTCATGGCTTCCTTTAGCTTCAGTGGCTATCTGGCAGTAGTACTAGGGAGAGAATTGTCCTCTAGGCCATGACCTCACGTTCTCAGAACTCCTCTGACCTCCTCTCCCTGACAACGCGAACCTTAACTTTCATTATCATCTGTTGCAAGTGGCAGGCATTTCTTTACTATCACCATACACCTGTCAGAGTTGATACACTCAGACAGAAACTGGATCCTATTATCACATCTGGGTGTTTGGTCTTTAAGTAAGGGGAATTGATCAGTCTGTTGACCATGTGCTCCCACTGCATGACTTTTTAATCCAAATACATGGGCCTTGAGTGACAGGGTTAAAGATCTGAGCATCTCCAGAGCACCCAAGTAGTGTGGACATTGAATTCATGATCTGACTTCTGAAACCACAGGCTTGAGGGCTCTGAAGCCAAGTGGCACACTGTGAAGGTGTTAATAAGCTAAGAGAAGACATCTCTGTGGTCATCATAAGAATACATAGGGAGGCAGAGGAAACACCTGTCTGCTTACATCTTCTGGTCTCTATAGAGGGATGGTAGAACTGAGATCCACTGAGGAGGCATCTCAAGCCAGGACCAAACTCTTGGTGGTGTCACTGGGTTCCAGGCATGTTCTCTTTCTGGTTGGGCCTCAGGGTGTTCTGTCTACACTCTATGCATTCTCAACATGCAAGTTCACTTGTGTTCTTTTACCTACAGAGGCTGGCAGACAGACATCATTTCCTGCAACTGTCCTAAGCAAAAAGCCAGCCCAGTAGGAAGAAGAGAGGCTGACCAAAGAGCTGTAGCTCATTACTCAGGAGAGAAACAAGCTGAGAGATTGCCTGACCTCCCTCACAGAGGGATCCATGAATAAGAGGTATGCATTGCTCCAAACCCTGTGGTGTCAGTCTGGGATCTGCAATGTCACTCTCATCCTTTTAAGGTAGTGGGATCTAGGAAGCTGTACCTCCACAATGTCCCTGTGTTCAACCTCATATCTGTAAATGCTTCTTAGAGGAGAGGCAGAACCTGAAGTTTGGTCAGGAGTGAGATGGGGAGTGAACTCTTCTGCTCCCTCCAATAGAAAAGCTGAACTTGGGGTCTGACTAAATAATTCAGGGGTAGAGGCAGTGGGGAGTAAGTTCCCAGCATGCATTTAAAAAACCCTTGAGGGAACTTAGTCTGCACAGGTGAGAGTGTGCACCACAGAGGCAGACAGCTTCTGGGACAGGCAGGAGCCACAGAGCCACGGAGGCAGCACCCTTTTGTGGCCGCAGACATCCGGCACCCTCCCAGCCGGAGGACAGTGGTCAGCCCTGCACAGGAGACCTCTGCCTCAGGAGCAGGGAGCGCCATCTTGGTTCTGGGACTCCGCTGAACTTAGGAACTTGGTCTGCGCAGGTGAGGGTGTGCACCACAGAGGCAGACAGCTTCTGGGACAGGCAGGAGTAACTGAGCCACTGAGGCAGCACCCTTTTCGGACCGCAGACATCCGGCACCCTCCCAGCTGGAAGACAGTGCTCCGCCCTGCACGGGAGCCCTCTGACTTAGGAGCAGAGAGTGCCATCTTGGTTCCAGGACTCTGCCGAACTTAGGAACTTAGTCTGCACAGGTGAGAGTGTGCACCACAGAGGCAGGCAGCTTCTGGGACAGGCGGGAGCCACAGAGCCACTGAGGCAGCACCCTTTTGTGGCCGCAGACATCCGGCACCCTCCCAGCCAGAGGAGAGTGGTCAGCCCTGCACTGGAGGCCTCTGCCTCAGGAGCAGGGAGTGCCATCGTGGTTCCAGGACTCCGCCGAACTTAGGAACTTAGTCTGCACAGGTGAGAGTGTGCACCACAGAAGCTGACAGCTTCTGTGACCTGCCAAAGCAACACAGCATCTGGGAAAGATCCTGTTTTGGGCCTTTTTCTTCGGCCAGGAGGAGGTCCAAACACCAGATATCTGTGCACCTTCCCAGTAAGAGAAGAGCTTGCCAGCAGAGAGTGCTCTAACCACTGAAACTCAGAGGAGAGAGCCTGTCTCCCAGGTCTGCTGATGGACAGTAATCAGAATCACCAGAAGAACAATCTCTAAACAGAGACAACTATAACAACTAACTCCAGAGATTACCAGATGGCGAAAGGTAAACGTAAGAATCTTACTAACAGAAACCAAGACCACTCACCATCAACAGAACCCAGCACTCCCACTTCGCCCAGTCCAGGGCACCCCAACAAACCCGAAAAGCTAGACCTGGATTTAAAAGCATATCTCATGATGATGGTAGAGGACATCAAGAAGGACTTTAATAACTCACTTAAAGAATTACAGGAGAACATTGCTAAAGAGTTACAAGTCCTTAAAGAAAAACAGGATAACACAGTCAAACAGGTAGAAGTCCTTAAAGAAAAACAGGAAAAGACAACCAAACAGGTAGAAGTCCTTAAAGAAAAACAGGAAAACAAATCCAAACAGGTGATGGAAATGAACAAAACCATACTAGACTTAAAAAGGGAAATAGACACAATAAAGAAAACCCAAAATGAGGCAACACTGGAGATAGAAACCCTAGGAAAGAAATCTGGAACCATAGATGCGAGCATCAGCAACAGAATACAAGAGACGGAAGAGAGAATCTCAGGTGCAGAAGATTCCATAGAGAACATCGGCACAACAATCAAAGAAAATGGAAAATGCAAAAAGATCCTAACTCAAAACATCCAGGAAATACAGGACACAATGAGAAGAACAAACCTACGGATAATAGGAATGGATGAGAATGAAGATTTTCAACTCAAAGGACCAGCAAACATCTTCAACAAAATTATAGAAGAAAACTTCCCAAATCTAAAGAAAGAGATGCCCATGAACATACAAGAAGCCTACAGAACTCCAAATAGACTGGACCAGAAAACAAATACCTCCCGACACATAATAATCAGAACAACAAATGCACTAAATAAAGATAGAATACTAAAAGCAGTAAGAGAAAAAGGCCAAGTAACATATAAAGGCAAGCCTATCAGAATTACACCAGATTTTTCACCAGAGACTATGAAAGCCAGAAGATCCTGGACAGATGTTATACAGACACTAAAAGAACACAAATTCCAGCCCAGGCTACTATACCCAGCCAAACTCTCAATTAACATAGATGGAGAAACCAAACTATTCCACGACAAAACCAAATTCACACATTATCTTTCCACGAATCCAGCCCTTCAAAGGATAATAACAGAAAAAAACCAATACAAGGATGGGAACCATGCCCTAGAAAAAACAAGAAGGTAATCCCTCAACAAACCTAAAAGAAGACAGCCACAAGAACAGAATGCCAACTTTAACAACAAAAATAACAGGAAAGAACAATTACTTTTCCTTAATGTCTCTTAATATCAATGGACTCAACTCCCCAATAAAAAGACATAGACTAACAAACTGGCTACACAAACAAGACCCAACATTTTGCTGCTTACAGGAAACTCATCTCAGAGAAAAAGATAGACACTACCTCAGAATGAAAGGCTGGAAAACAATTTTCCAAGAAAATGGTCTGAAGAAACAAGCTGGAGTAGCCATTCTAATATCTGATAAGATTGACTTCCAACCCAAAGTCATCAAAAAAGACAGGGAGGGGCACTTAAAACTCATCAAAGGTAAAATCCTCCAAGAGGAACTATCAATTCTGAATATCTATGCTCCAAATACAAAGGCAGCCACATTCATTAAAGAAACTTTAGTAAAGCTCAAAGCACACATTGCACCTCACACAATAATAGTGGGAGACTTCAACACACCACTTTCACCAATGGACAGATCATGGAAACAGAAACTAAACAGAAACACAGTGAAACTAACAGAAGTTATGAATCAAATGGATCTGGCAGATATCTACATAACATTCTATCCTAAAACAAAAGGATATACCTTCTTTTCAGCACCTCATGGTACCTTCTCCAAAATTGACCACATAATTGGTCACAAAACAGGCCTCAACAGATACAAAAATATTGAAATTGTCCCATGCATCCTATCAGATCACCATGGACTAAGGCTGATCTTCAATAAAAAATAAATAATAGAAAGCCAACATTCACGTGGAAACTGAACAACACTCTTCTCAATGATACCTTGGTCAAGGAAGGAATAAAGAAAGAAATTAAGGACTTTTTAGAGTTCAAAGAAAATGAAGCCACAACATACCCAAACTTATGGGACGCAATGAAAGCATTTCTAAGAGGAAAACTCATAGCTCTGACTGCCTCCAAAAAGAAACTAGAGAGAGCACACATTAGCAGCTTGACAACACGCCTAAAAGCACTAGAACAAAAGGAGCAAATTCACCCAAGAGGAGTAGACAGCAGGAAATAATCAAACTCAGGGGCGAAATCAACCAAGTGGAAACAAGAAGAACTATTCAAAGAATCAATCAATCAATGAGCTGGTTCTTTGAGAAAATCAACAAGATAGATAAACCTTTAGCCAGACTCACTAGAGGGCACAGGGAAAGCATTCTAATTAACAAAATCAGAAATGAAAAAGGAGACATAACAACAGATCCTGAAGAATCCAAAACACCATCAGATCCTTCTACAAAAAGCTATATTCAACAAAACTGGAGAACCTGGATGAAATGGAGAAGTTTCTAGACAGATAATAGGTACCAAAGTTGAATGAAGATCAGGTTAATGATCTAAACAGCCCTATATCTCCCAAAGAAATAGAAGCAGTCATTAATAGTTTCCCAACCAAAAAAAGCCCAGGACCAGATGGGTTTAGTGAAGAGTTCTATCAGACCTTCAAAGAAGATCTAATTCCAGTTCTTCACAAACTATTCCACAAAATAGAAACGGAAGGTACTATACCCAACTCATTTTATGAAGCCACAATTACTCTGATACCTAAACCACAAAAAGAACCAACAAAGATAGAAAACTTCAGACCAATTTCCCTTATGAATATCGATGCAAAAATCCTCAATAAAGTTCTTGCTAACCGAATCCAAGAACACATCAAAACAATCATCCATCCTGACCAAGTAGGTTTCATCCCAGGGATGCAAGGATGGTTCAATATACAGAAATCCATCATCATAATCCAGTATATAAACAAACTCAAAGACAAAAACCACATGATCATCTCGTTAGATGCGGAAAAAGCATTTGACAAAATCCAACACCCATTCATGATAAAAGTCTTGGAAAGATCAGGAATTCAAGGCCCATACCTAAACATGATAAAAGCAATCTACAGCAAACCAGTAGCCAACATCAAAGTAAATGGTGAGAAGCTTGAAGCAATCCCTCTAAAATCAGGGACTAGACAAGGCTGCCCACTTTCTCCATAACTATTCAACATTGTACTTGAAGTCCTAGCCAGAGCAATTCGACAATAAAAGGAGATCAAAGGGATACAAATTGGAAAAGATGAAGTCAAAATATCACTTTTTGGAGATGATATGATAGTATATATAAGTGACCCTAAAAATTCCACCAGAGAACTCCTAAACCTGATAAACAGCTTCAGTGAAGTAGCTGGATATAAAATTAACTCAAACAAATCAAAGGCCTTTCTCTACAAAAAGAATAAACAGGCTGAGAAAGAAATTAGGGAAACAACACCCTTCTCAATAGTCACAAATAATATAAAATACCTTGGCGTGACTCTAACTAAGGAAGTGAAAGATCTGTATGATAAGAACTTCAAGTCTCTGAAGAAAGAAATTATAGAAGATCTCAGAAGATGGAAAGATCTCCCATGCTCATGGATTGGCAGGATCAACATTGTAAAAATGGCTATCTTGCCAAAAGCAATCTACAGATTCAATGCAATCCCCATCAAAATTCCAACTCAATTCTTCAACGAATTAGAAAGTGCAATCTGCAAATTCATCTGGAATAACAAAAAAACCTAGGATAGCAAAAACTCTTCTCAAGGATAAAAGAACCTCTGGTGGAATCACCATGCCAGACCTAAAGCTTTACTACAGAGCAATTGTGATAAAAACTGCATGGTACTGGTATAGTGACAGACAAGTAGACCAATGGAATAGAATTGAAGACCCAGAAATGAAGCCACACACCTATGGTCACTTGATCTTCGACAAGGGAGCTAAAACCATCCAGTGAAAGAAAGACAGCATTTTCAACAAATGGTGCTGGCACAACTCGTTGTTATCATGTAGAAGAATGTGAATTGATCCATTCCTATCTCCTTGTACTAAGGTCAAATCTAAGTGGATCAAGGAACTTCACATAAAACCAGAGACATTATAGAGGAGAAAGTGGGGAAAAGCCTTGAAGATATGGGCACAGGGGAAAAAATCTTGAATAGAACAGCAATGGCTTGTGCTGTAAGATCGAGAATTGACAAGTGGGACCTCATGAAACTGCAAAGCTTCTGCAAGGCTAAAGACACCATCAATAAGACAAAAAAACCACCAACAGATTGGGAAAGGATCTTTACCTATCCTAAATCAGGTAAGGGACTAATATCCAATATATATAAAGAACTCAAGAAGGTGGACTCCAGAAAATCAAATAACCCCATTAAAAAATGGGGCTCAGAACTGAACAAAGAATTCTCACCTGAGGAATACCGAATGGCAGAGAAGCACCTGAAAAATTGTTCAACATCCTTAATCATCAGGGAAATGCAAATCAAAACAACCCTGAGATTCCACCTCACACCAGTCAGAATGGCTAAGATCAAAAATTCAGGTGACAGCAGATGCTGGCGAGGATGTGGAGAAAGAGGAACACTCCTCCATTGTTGGTGGGATTGCAAGCTTGTGCAACCACTCTGGAAATCAGTCTGGTGGTTCCTCAGAAAATTGGACATAGTACTACCGGAGGATCCAGCAATACCTCTCCTGGGCATATATCCAGAAGATGTCCCAACCGGTAGGAAGGACACATGCTCCACTATGTTCATAGCAGCCTTATTTATAATAGCCAGTAGCTGGAAAGAACCCAGATTCCCCTCAACAGAGGAATGGATACAGAAAATATGGTACATTTACACAATGGAGTACTACTCAGCTATTAAAAAGAATGAATTTATGAAATTCCTAGCCAAATGGACGGACCTGGAGGGCATCATCTTGAGTGAAGTAACACAATCACAAAGGAACTCACACAATATGTATTCACTGATAAGTGGATATTAGCCCAAAACTTAGGATACCCAAGATATAAGATACAATTTGCTAAACGCATGAAACTCAATTAGAATGAAGACCAAAGTGTGGACATTGTGCCCCTTCTTAGAATTGGGAACAAAACACCCATGGAAGGAGTTACAGAGACAAAGTTTGGAGCTCTGATGAAAGGATGGACCATCTAGAGACTGCCATATCCAGGGATCCATCCCATAATCATCTTCCAAACGCTGACACCATTGCATACACTAGCAAGATTTTGCTGAAAGGACCCAGATATAGCTGTCTCTTGTGAGACTATGCCGGGTCCTAGCAAACACAGAAGTGGATGTTCACAGTCAGCTATTGGATGTATCACAGGGCTCCCAATGGAGAAGCTAGAGAAAGTACCCAAGGAGTTAAAGGGATCTGCAACCCTATTGTTGGAACAACATGATGTACTAACCAGTACCCTGGAGCTCTTGTCTCTAGCTGCATATGTATCGAAAGATGGCCTAGTAGGCCATCAATGGAAAGAGAGGCCCATTGGACTTGCAAACTTTATATGCCCCAATACAGGGGAATGCCAGGGCCAAAAGAATGGGAATGGGTGGGTAGGGAAGTGGGGGGGGGGAGTATGGGGGACTTTTGGGATAGCATTGGAAATGTAATTGAGGAAAATACATAATAAAAAAATGTGAAAACAAAACAAATCAAAACAACAAAAATAAATAAATAAAAATAAAAAAAACCTTAACAGAATGTGGCTTTGTGAGGTTCTAGGTGATGTGAGTTTATGCTGAGTGTTTGTACTTGTCCGGCAGGTGACTGGGTGCTGGAAGCTTCTGGTAGCAGCTGGAGGGGCCTGGTCCCACATTGTTCTTCTCAGTGCTTGACTAGAAGGCCTGAAGCTCATGCCTGTTCCTCTTTGTCTGTGTGCCTTATACTCTGCGACACTAATGTTGCATGCATTTCTTCTGCATCTCATTGTGCTCTCTCTGTTTCTGACTCTGTCTCTCTCATTCTCTGGCACCATTTCCTTTTCTCTTTCTTGTGTGTCTCTGTGCCCACGTGCACATGCATGTGCTTATGTTTTACATGTTTATATTTCCATCCACACTTTGGAATCTAGGGGTCTGTGTTTTGGCCTGAGGATTTACCTGTATAAGAGTTTCAAGGTGATATTAGTGCTAAGGTCTTGGAGCCCCCACTTTATTCAACACTGTTCTTTGCCTATGTGGTCACAATTGTCCATACATATGTATGCCTTGGGCAGATTATAAAGCTGTGGTGATGGCTGGTCTCATCTCCAGGATTATGTGTAAGGTCTGCCACTGCAGTGCAGTGCAGGAGAAGGAGGTTATGTCATTTCTGCACAGCTTAGAGATGGAGAACACTGAGACTGAGAGAACTTCCAGGAGCTCAAGAAGGAGATAAACTTCTCTCAGTGAGGACCGGTCAGTGAGCCCACCAGTTGTAGAATGGCAATTTCTGCCTTCCTTTGTTTCTAGACTGGAGAGTCTGCAGGTCTGATTCTATCCCTCCCGCTTTTTAGCCATCAGTGTGCATTGGATCTTTTAGATTCAGGTTTCCTAAGTCTCTAAGAGACTATTACCCCTTCCAGTGTTGTCTAGGCATCCTCAGGAGCCTCTAGATAGAACAGTGATTCAGACCATGAGAGGGTTATTATGCAGTACTGGGACTCTGGGGCTCTGGGGCTCAGTCAGGGTTTAACAGAGCTGATGTGATGAAACACAAGGATAGAATGCCCTCCCTTTGTTCTACTCATCTCCCTTGAGGGTACTTGTCCTCTACTAATTGATGTTGCCCCAATGCCTTGGGCAGTCATGAATAGTTGGAGATCTACCCTGATTGTACTTGCACCCTACTAATTGGGTATTGCCCCAATGCATGGGCTTTCATGGGTAGATGGAGATCCCTCTTTCTTTTGGAGAAACATGGACGCTTATTGGTGTTTGGGCTGCAGCTATAATTTCTTCTTCCCTGAAATAGCTGTTTTCTGTTTGTGCAGCTGTCATGGATGTATTGAGATGGATTGTATTAGGTTTTCATAGAAACCAGGGTCCTGGTGGGCTTAATGGGCCTGTACATAGGAATGGAAGGAGGAGGCTGCAGGATCTTACTTACTACACAGAGGGTGTTTTCAGCAATTTGCACAGTTGGCTCATGATGGAGAAGTCTCGTATGAAGAAGTTGGTCACACTCAAGCAGGAAAGCAAGGAAGTACAGGCTGATTGGGCCCTCATTCATCAATATTTGGTGGACTTGAACCTGAGTGGTAAAGATGAACAGGAGGAGACCAGCAACCTCGAGACACAAGAACATCAGGTAGGGGCAAGCAGCTCAGTCAGGCTAATACTTTCTGACACCATTTGCCCATTGCATCATTTTTGCTTCCCCCCACTACCTTTCTAATCCATTCTCCCAAGCAGCCACCTCCCTCATGGAATGTAGTTATCCATTGCTCTGTCTATGCACAAGTATTCTGAGAAATTAGCATCTTATGAGACACTGAATTATTGCCAAGTATACCTTGCTGCTCTGCTTGAAGCTGCAGTCCAGTAAGGGTAGCAGATGAAAAACATGTCATATTTCCGCATGTCCTCATGATAGATGGGATGCTATGCAGAGCTTGAGAAAGCTCTAGGTCCTGTGACAGGAGTCATGTGAAATCCCAGGTGGGAAACACCTTGCAGAGATAAAAGCCAAATGCAAATATCAAATGAGTGCTTCAAAATGTCATCAACCTGGGTGGCATGTGGCCTTCTGCTTTCTTCCTGCAGTCCAAAGAGGTCTCATTCCACTGCCCAGTTCTTGGTTTGCGCTGTTAGAAATCTGAGTGGCAGCTTGTCAGCCCTTGTTTTTGTGAGTGTTGCTGGATACTTTGCCCTGCCTGCAGACATAACAGGTTACAGTTAAAAGATCAGAGTTGACAGTCTAGTTGAGATGTTTTGAGCCCTGACAGCTGACATTTAGGTCCCCACCAAGCCTGTGTCTCAGTAACTGCCTTCCTCTCCAAGATCTCAGAAACTGCAAGAGAGCTGGGATTGGCCACAGCAGAAGAAGAGAGCATCCTGCAGAATGAGTTGTCACCCCAGGAGGCCCCTGCTGAGCACCATCCCCAGCATCCACAATCTTCCTTGGATGAATCTTCCTCCATATAGTCCATTTCTTCAGTGTGAATAGCAGGGAGCCAGTGAGCCAGGTGATTCAGGGTGTTATTCCCTTTCGTGTTCTGGCAACACCCCTTGAGAGAGGACTGAGGTGACTGCCTCGCCACCAAGTGTCCAAGAAGAGAAACAGGCTGTTAAATGTGCAGTGAGAGAATGCTGCTTCACATAATTTTCTGTTAACGTTTTGGTTGAAGTTGTGCTTTTCGTTGTTTTGCATTTGGTTATGTTATTGGGATGTTATATGTTCTTGTTATCACTTTTCATTTTTGCTAATGCTTTTCACTGTTTATATTAACTGTCATTTAAAGCCTATTTTTAAATTTCTTATGAATAAAAAAATTTATTTTTAACTACTGACTCTATTTTATTTTATTTTAATCTTTTTTTTATACTCCAGATTTTATTCCCCTCTCCGTCCACCCTGACTATTCCACATCCCACACCTCCTCCCAAACCCCACCTGCCGTTTCCACTATCATGTCCCCAACCCCCTTCAATTCCCACTCCACCACACCTCTCAGCTCCCTGGGCCTCTAGTCTCTTGAGGGTTGGGTGTACCTTCTCTGACTAAACCCAGACCCAGCAGTCCTCTGCTGTATATGTGTTTGGGACTTCATATCACCTGGTATATGCTGCCTGGTTGGTGGCTTTTATTGTTAAGAAATGTTTTTGCTATTCTGGGATTTTTGCCTTTCCAGATGAATCCCCTGTCTTTGAAGAATTGTGTTGGGATTTTGATGGAGATTGCATTGAATCTGTAGATTGCTTTTGGTAAAATGGCCATTTTTACTATGTTAATCCTGCCAATCCATGAACATGGGAGATCTTTCCATTTTCTGAGATTTTCTTCAATATTGGTCTTCAGAGACTTGTTCTTGTCATATAGATCTTTCACTTGTTTGTTTAAAATCACACCAAGATATTTTATATTACTTGTGATTACTGTGAAGGATGTTGTTTCCCTATTTTCTTTCTCAGCCTGTTTATCATTTGTATAAAGGAAGGCTACTGATTGGTTTGAGTTAATTTTATATCTGGCCACTTTGCTGAAGTTGTTTATCAGGTATAGGAATGCGCTGGTAGAATTTTTGGGGTCCCACCTACCATTCCTCTAGAGGTTTTTAAAAGGATTCCTTCCTTTAGAGGCCTGGAAAGTCTATGCCTAGATCTTGAATGCAGGGTTTTCAGGGTTATAGTCCCTTTCATGATCCATTTGTATATGACCCAAGGTCCTAGGATGCTGAATATTCATGGATAACCAAAGTTGACTTGGGACAATGACTCAAAGTTAATTGTCTTACACTTATAAAAAATTAAACTGTGGATTCTCATGGAATTATAAGAGAAAGATTTATTGAGAAATAAGAATTGTAGAAAAGTTAGAGTTTGAGGAAATGTAAGATACTAAACTTATAAAACACCAGAAATAAGAAGGATTCTCAAACAAACAGACAAACATCAAATTCCTTGGTCTTTCTTATTTATTTATTCACCCCATTCATACCCCATCCATTCATTCATTTTTAGCAGCATCATGACAGAGGACAAAGGCTAAATTGATCTCTGTTGAGGTTGTTTACCTCTCTGGGCTATCATGGGCTAAAACAATAACCTGTCAATACATTATAGATGTCCCCTTGGCCCAACCATTGAGATGATCATACATTGTTCATATGTTTCCTACCCAGACAAGGGTGGTTGGTAGTTGAAGTCCACCCTTGTCCATTTCAGACTTGTGCTTTGTAGCTATTGATCTTAATTATCTGTTAGATTTTAGTCACTTACTGACATTTCTACCTGCAGGTACCCCAAGTGCTATTACTTAGACTTAAGTCCCCTTCCGTCTCACATTTACATAAGCAGCTCCCTGCTTTACCATGACAGAGAGTTAACGTTATCCCAGACACAACCTGAAGTTTTTCTTGGTTATTACAATTTAGTTCCTTCCTATGGGGTGGTATCCTAGGTGGAAACTTTTTGTCAGAAGCCAGGTTTATTTACAATTAATTCTATTACACAGCTGCTTTACAAGTAAAGATAGGCATAATGACAATAGTATCTAGCATACATTCCCCAGGAGAGATTCACGGAAGCCAGCCAGCCAGCCTGCTGACATGGACCTTGCTCCTCAGTGCCTGATTGGTTATCTTTTATCAGTTCTGTTTGGCTGTCTCATACCCCATTGCACATCTTATTCATATTCCTTGATGGTGTAGAGTTTGACATTTTAAGCTTTTCTCTTTCTTCAAAACTCAGCCGATGTTCTCCCGGCAAAATATGTCAACAACTTGAAGTTTTGAACATGGCTCTTTTTACTTACTACTTTCAGAGAAATAGCCCCTGATTGTGTGTGTTTATGTGTATTTCCAAGTTTCTCAAGGTAGGTTATAGTTAATGCTATGGTATAGTGCTCAAACTCCCAGTAGGGACTGAAAACAAGTCAGAGCAACCCTGAAGAATCATTTGAGAAGGATAGGCCAACCCCTTCACAGGCTTCAAATTGGCAGTTCAGGAGACTTAAAGCTCTGTTTCTAAGAACTGGGCAAGTCTAGACAAGCCCAGGCCTTAGGAGCTGCCAGTCACTTGGCCTGAGGCAAAGACAATGGGTCAGCAACAGTTTCCAGACCTCCCCCAGCAACAGTTTCCATCCCCCACTGGTTCTGGAATGTCCCTATAGATGGAGCAAAAAAGATCACCTTCCCTGGAAATCTTTCAATGTACTTTAAATCTGGCCTGTGTGGTTACTTGGTTTTCTGTCTATCTTGGAAGTGGGAGACCCCAGCTTGCTGGACTTCTGCAGAATAAATAAAATAGATAGATAGATAGATAGATAGATAGATAGATAGATAGATAGATAGATAGATGATAGATAGATAGATAGATAGATAGATAGATAGATAGATAGATAGATAGATAGATTAAAAACTCTTTGCCTTTAAATACTATTTAAGTCTGGGGTATTATTCTTCAGTGAATCATGGACCCTTACAATGGTGGTTTCAGAAATTCCTGTGTGGTTAGCTGAGGCTTTATCATCCCTGAATTTCAGCTTTACCTCCTTCCCAACACTGCATCTCTCTTCCACAGTGTTGATCACCAATATTCTCCCTACTAAACCTTCCATCAGAGGCGCAGTGCTTCCTGGAGAGCCCAAGCTGAAAGATGGACCACAGGATCAGGTTCATCAGGCCATCAGATGCTCACCTGTTTCAATGTGTAGTAGTTCCTTGTGTTGCAATGACAAATGCCTTACACGAAGCAGGCCACCTAAGGGAAAGAATTCATTCTGGCCCATGTTATAGGTTGAAGATAGAATCCTTTATGTGGGAAGGCATGCATTAGGTCTCAAAGAAACAAATGACTAACTGAGATGTCTATTTAACTTACCAAAGCAGAGATTGGCCACCAGTACCCATTACACTGGCTCCTCAGCACAGACTCCACCCTCTACTCACCCCCTACCTTTAACATCTCCAATCTCTGATCCCAGAGTCTTCCTTCTATAACCCAGCCATTTGGCTGGTTTCTTGTCTCCTTGTTCCTCTCTCCCCTTTCCCATCTCCTGTCATGGCCCAGTTCAGTCTGGACCCTTCCAGAAGCCTCTGGCTGGGCTCTTCCTCATATCTACAATAAATGTTCACTTCCACCATACCTCCAAGCAGTCATGTCATTTTTTTTTCAGTGTGGTGACAGGAGCAACATTTGCCTGTTGTCTACAGCACCACCCCACTGAAAACAGTACTGGAAGTTTCTTCTCCATAGCATTGAAGGCAGGTGTCCTTGTCCACTTCCTAACATACTTGCCTTATTGAGGTTTCCAAAACATTTCACACTTCATTTTTTCCAACAGCACTGTCTATTCTTCATTTATTTTTATGATTCGACCCTACCTTTATCTACATATAATGATAGAGTAACATTTGCAAATCCTATATATCCAAAATGATGGTAAGTGTATGCAGACATATGTTGTGTGTTCCATACTAAGACCAACAAACCAATCCTCCCAAATCCTGAGTTCAAATCTTTTAACTGTCTCAAGAGCTGAGTTTTAGCTCTTCTCTTTGTTACTTACACTCATTACTTGATTCTTGGCTGTCAAGCAATCTAAGTGCTTATGCTACATCTTTGTTTCTGCATTCTGACTATCTCCTCTGCATTTGTTCCTTAATGTCACTAAAAACTGTCCAGTAAGTATCACAAACCTCTGTTGCACCCAAACTTAACTTCTGAGTGTTTCCAAATGTGTTCCTTTCATAGTTCCACAAATCTTGTCAATTCTACTCTACCAGTCTGTCAAACCATAAATTCATCTCTGATATCCATCATATGTTTTTATATCCTGCATCTTATCCTGCACTTCATCTGTGAGATGTTTCCAGAGAAGATTAAATGGAGAGCAAAGACTTGCTCTAATAAATGCTCTTTCCAGTATCCATCTATACTCAAGTCCCTTCCCAGCAACCCACTGCTGCAAGCAGCTCCACTCCTGCGCTGCTCCTCTCCTTAAGATTTGCTTCCATTCTTGTTTCATTTTTGCCTATTCTCCATGTATTCCATGGGATTTATGTGACCTCAAGTTGGCCTGCAATACTCATCCTCATAAGCTTTGCAACTGACTGGAGTAAGTCCTCACTGTGACACTCAAGGTCCCGTGGATTCCGAGTTCCCACTACCTTATCTCTTCTACAAATATACTCAATTCTGCTTCAAAACCAAGGCTGCTGTGGCCACTAGTAACCAAGGTGTGAAGACCACTGATAGGCGTGTCATGAAAGGAAGGGCAAGAATTATAATTCTGGGCAGAAACGGTGTGGTGTGTATTAGATACCAAAGTGAGGATGCTGAGTTTGCAAAATAAAAGACTCCAGAGCCTGGAGGGGAAAGTCTAGATGAAGGCCAGAGTTTGGGAACCACCAGTGTCCAGTACTGATTCTATTACAATTTTGAAATATAAGGAAAAGACAAAAAATAGATGAAGACAAAAGAGATGAACAATTTATGAAAACGAGACCTGAATAACCAATCAATAGAGAGAGAGAGATGGTCAAACTCAGTAGCCAAGAAGAAAATACAAATCTGAATATTGTGGACACATAGATTACACCCATTAGATTGGAAGAAGATATTCTTACAAGTGAAGATTTTCAAAGCTACAGAACAGCAGCTCATGGCCCACAAGTAGCAAACCTGGGATAAAGACAAGCATTCAGCACTCACCCTTAAAGAAGAAATGTAGGTGCTGTAGCCCAGCTATTGCTCTTCCTCAATACACCTTGAGCATAACTCTTCCAGATATCATTTATGGTTTTGAAAGATGTGTCAATACACAGGGCATACAAAGGCATGAAGAAAAAATACAACTTTGAACCTTCTATCTATTCACTCCTAAAAGTGACAGGTGGGGAAATGCCCACTGTTCACACAAAGGCTTTCAGTTTGCCCTTTGCTTCCTCCCATTCACCAACAACCCCCCACACACACACACACACCTCTCAGTGAGCAGAGCACTGAATTCCCAGAGCAAACACTTCCAGGGACTGTTTCCCTTTACAGTAACTGACAACACCCTGGATGCAGGTCAGCTGGCATTCCACAAGGGAACAAAGTGGAGTCCTCAGCTAAGCCGAGGTGGCACTCAGGGTCAGCCCCCAAATCACACATGTTCAAGTAACGTTATATGGACTAGGCAGGTCTCATTCACATATTCAGAAACTCACACACACAGGCTCACATACAGTCATACTCACACACAGATACACACACAGAGACCAAGATTACTAGCAGGCAATAGTGTGGATTGATTTTTAATATTACACGCAACAATCTATAATATAAAACATCTTTTATGTCTCAAACATTTCTATGCCAATTATAATGATCTTAAATACTAACAATTTTATAAGATTTATAAGATACTGTCACTTATAAATGTGAATTGTGTTTATTTTCCCTGGATTATATTCTAATTTGTTTACAATAAACATATATTCCCTTTCTCATAAATATGAGACGTTTGGCTATGATGCTCACTAAAATTACTGAAGTTATTCTGAGTTTTGCAGGCTTCCAGAAGCTAAGCCAGCATCTAACACATACATACGGCATGGGTAACAGTCTCACACATTTTAAATACTTGTTCTTATCATTTTTAATTCTGTGTATGTGGGGGATAGGAGGAAGAGCTCACAAGTGCAGATGTCTATGGAGGCCAGAGACATCTGAATCAGGAAGCTAGAGGTAGTTGTGGGCCACCCAGTGTGTGCTGGAAACCTAACCCAGGTTCTCTGCAAGAGATACACAAACTACTTACTAAGCCATCTCTCCAGCTCTTCACACCTTTCTGTCCAGTGAAATCCCATGTCCTCTCTTACTCCTGTTTCACACTAAGCACATTTTACATTTTGTTGTTTCAGAATAAGTAAAGGCTGTGACCACTCTGCTTTACTTTTATTTATTGTATTATGGCTGTAAGGGTAGAGCTGTGCCATGTGACCCTTCTCGCGCAGCCTTTACCTGCCTGTTTCTAAAATCCCTGTTTATGCTTTCACTGCTGTCTACAACACACATGGAAATTCAGGTGTCACATGCAGTGGGTGGGTTAGTTAATGCTGTGCCTTTGTGGCAATGTCTCAAAGTTGCCACTGGCAAAGCTGCTCTGAGGCTCCCTGTGTGCTCTGGCTGTGTGTCTTCTCGCTAGTCAAAGCACAGCAGGTGCAATTCTCCATTTGCTCTTTGTCTCCCGAATTATGTGGCACATTCTCCAGAAACCATCTAAATAGTTGCTAATAGTAAAATGGAAAATAATCCTAATCATATTCATCGTTGGCGGAAATTTTATGACATTAAATTGTTCTTGCAGTGGGTCAATCTCTAGTACAAGCTGCAGCATCTGCACAATGATTGGTCCCAGAGACCGATGGGTGCTTTCTTCAGAGCACTTCAAGTCACATGACACATTACATTTTAACAGTGTTCCTTATCATGAGCTCAAATCATTGACAAAACATAGTGAGACGGGTGCTTCCCACCCACCAGTCTTGCAAACAGGAGTTCCTAGGAGCAGCAGAAGTGAAATGGGTCCATGTTCCCCTCTTCAGAGCACTGACCACATGGGTGTCCAAATGTGTAGGCAGCCTCATGCCAACCCCTCCCGAGCGGATGCATACGAATCAAAGTGCTGACAGACTGACCAATCCCAGGAGGACACTTAGCTCTCCCCAGTGCTGGGGTGTATATAAGCAGTCCTCCCGGGGTTTCCGAGGTTCCCCCATAGCATGGAGGTGTTCCTAAAATAAAAAAGACTGTTGAGAAGAATCCGACCATGTTGCGTTTTTTCTTGCTGGACGAGGTGAGTGCAACAAAGTGGTGGCCCGTATAGGGAACAGAGGATCTCATGGATTCAGAAGTCTCCCAAAATTGATCCCTGGTTAAAAGGAGGGATATGTTTCTCTTGCCTGTAGACCCACTGTGGGTAGCTCTTAGTGTTTTTGTTTCGTTTTTTGTAATTTCTGGCCTCTGCTTTTGGTTGATAGGAGCAGTTAAGGCAGGTCAGAAAATTTTCATGGAACAAGAAAGTATGTCAGAGGAAGATAGGAAACATATAAGTAAAAGAAAGAAAAGGGGCAAAAAAGAGAGAGAAAAGGAAAAGGAGAAAAGGAAAATTCAAAAGGAAATAATGAGAAAGGAAAGGAAATAGCAAAAAGATATCCCTCATTAAAAGACTTAACAATAAGTTCAGCAAGTTCTGACTCCAGTGACTCAGAGCTTGATAAAGATGAGGAAGCTGACCTAGAAGAAGAGGCAGCTCAGTATGAGAGGGATAGGTACGATCCAGATTGGTCATACAAAACCAATCCTGTAAAAAAAAGCGGGGGTCGGCTGGCAAAAGAGTAAAATCGAAAGTGCCGACCGCTCCACCTCTTAACCCTGAGTATACAGGAAAAAAGGAATCCACAAAAGCTGGTAAACAAGGTACCTCATTGTGCCCAGAGGTTTGGAAGGAAGCTGAACTGACTTTCCCTGTAATTTTAGATGGCCAGGGTCTACGGTATCACGAGCCAATAGATTTTAAAACTATTAAGCAACTGGCTGAGTCAGTCTGTACCTACGGGGTGAGTGCAGCTTTTGTAATTGCACAGGTCTAGGCACTTGCTAGATATTGCCTCACCCTGGGGGACTGGAATAATATTACTTGGGCTTGTTTGTCGTCCGGACAGTATTTAGATTGAAAGTCCTTGTCCTATGAATATGCAAACAGTCAGGCAGCAGCAAATTTAGCCACAGGACAAGATCCTCAGAGACATTGGGATGCAGACATGCTTCTAGGTTTAGGACGTTTTGCTTTAGATCAAATAAATTATCCTGAAGCAGTCTATGCCCAAATAAATGAAGTAGCTACCAAAGCCTGGAAGGCATCGCCGAACAAAGGCGCAATCTCAGGCAATCTTACGAAAATCTTACAGGGTCCCACAGAATCATTTTCAGACTTTGCAGCATGCCTCGTTGAAGCAGCCGCTAGAATTTTTGGAGACCCTGATATAGCTATGCCTTTGGTAAAACAGCTAGTGTATAAGCAATGCACTAAGGAGTGTAGAGCAGCTATTACACCCTATAAACATAAAGGTTTAGAAGTTTGGATGAAGGTTTGCAGAGAACTAGGGGGCCCGTTAACCAATGCAGGCCTGGCGGCAGCTGTGGTACAATTGGGTAGATCTAATAATGATACTTGTTATAAATGTGGCTAGAGAGAACATTTTAGAAGACAATGCCACGAAAATGAGAAAAGGACTCCATTAGATAAACCTAGACAGCCAGGAATATGCCATAAATGTAGAAAAGGAAAACATTGGGCTAATGAGTGCAGATCAACAAACGACATAGAAGGCTGGCCATTACAAGCAGGATATAATGGCACTAGGCCAAAAAACAGACAGCGGGGCCCACTTCCCCAGGGCCCTCAAATATATGGGGCTCTTCAGAAAGACCAGACGAGACCTTGGCCTTCCGAGAGACCTCGGAGAGCCACTACTGGCTCTGCAGGATTGGACCTCCACTCCACCACCAGACTCGTATTAACCCCACAGATTGGGGTACGGCCCATAGATACAGATTTTAAAGGCCCCCTTCCCAAAGATACTGTAGGACTATTGCTTGTCCGCTCATCTTCTGCTTTAAAAGGATTACAAATTACCCCTAGAGTGATTGATCCAGATTACACGGGGGTTGTGAAAATCTTAGTGGCCTCCCCCAGTGGCATTTCAGCTATCTCCCCAGGAGATAGAATTGCTCAATTATTACTGTTGCCAAGTTTGCATAAACATTTTCCAGCAAATAATAAAATAAGAGGAGAGAGTGGACTAGGTTCTACAGGCTCACGGTTCACTTTCTTATCAATGGAATTAGGAGATCGCCCCATGTTAACTTTGGAGGTTGAAGGACGATCCTTTCTGGGGTTGCTAGACACAGGTGAAGATTGCAGTATTATCTCCACTCATGATTGGCCGCCAAAATGGCCTTCACAAACATCATCTCAAAGCCCCCATGGTCTAGGTTATAAGACTGCTCCCCTTATAAGTGCCAAGGAATTAACTTGGATATATGAGGAAAGTAAGTCAAGGAAATTTTTTCCTTATATTGTGGATATTCCTGTGACCCTATGGGGTAGGGATGTCTTAACCAAAATGGATCTTAGACTAACTAATGAGTATTCCCCACAGGCCCGAGAAATTATGTCTAGTATGGGCTACACTCCAGGAAAAGAGTTAGGAAAGTCATTACAAGGCATGACTAGGTCAGTGCCTGCAAAGTTCCAACAAGATAAAAAGGGATTGGGTTTTTTCTAGGGGCCGTTGAGGGTGGTATACCCATTACTTGGAAAACCTGTATGGGTTCCTCAATGGCCTCTTTCCTCTGAAAAATTAGTAGCTGCCAGAGAATTAATAGAGGAACAATTGAGATTAGGACATATTCAACCTTCCCAGTCACCTTGGAATACACCCATATTTGTGATTAAGAAAAAATCAGGCAAATGGAGGCTCCTGAATGATCTTCGAGCCATTAAAAATCAAATGCAGATTATGGGCCCCATACAGAGGGGTCTTCCCCTACTTTCTAGTTTGCCCAAAGAGTGGCCTATTATAATCATTGATATTAAGGATTGTTTTTTCTCTATTCCCCTTGCATTGTGTGATAGCGAGTGCTTTGCCTTTACTCTTCCTTCTGTGAATAATAAAGAGCCTGATAAACGGTATCAGTGGATAGTTTTACCTCAAGGGATGGCAAACAGTCCTACTATGTGTCAACTTTTTGTAGGAGAAGCCCTACAACCTGTCCTTGATGCATTCCCAAAATTAAGGATAGTACATTATGTAGATGATGTTCTTCTTGCCTCAAAGAATAAAGTTTAGATGAAGCCTATATTAAGCTAGTAAAAGAATTAGAAATGAAACAATTATTTATAGCTCCTGATAAAGTTCAAATGGGAAATTTAGGAGAGTTCTTGGGTGCTCGAATTACTCCACATTTTATTACACCTCAAAAGATAGAATTACGTAAAGATCATTTAAAAACATTAAATTATTTCCAGAAATTGTTAGGTGATATAAATTGGATTCGTCCATATATGAGGCTATCAAATTTTGAATTAATCCCTCTTTTTGATATATTGAAGGGCGATCCACAGCTTTTGTCACCTTGTGCTCTCACCCCTGAGGCCTGAGTAGCATTAGAAAAGGTAGAAAGGTGTTTAGAGAAGGCCAAGCTGTATAGATGGAAAGAAGGAGACGACATCCTCCTATGCGTTTTGAAGACATTCCATCAACCAACAGGAGTGTTGTGGCAGTCAGGTCCCCTATTGTGGATTTATCCTCATGTGTCTCCCAATAAAACCCTTGAATATTATCCCATTGCTGTGGCTCAATTAGCGATTTTGGGCATTAAATCGTGTATTTAACATTTTGGAGCACCCCCTCAGAAAATCATTACACCTTATAATGCTATTTGTCTTAGTCAGGGTTTCTATTCCTGCACAATCATGACCAAGAAGCAAGTTGGGGAGGAAAGGGTTTATTCGGCTTACACTTCCATACTGCTGTTCATCACCAAGGAAGTCAGGACTGGAACTCAAGCAGGTCAGGAAGCAGGAGCTGATGCAGAGGCCATGGAGGGATGTTCCTTTACTGGCTTGCTTCCCCTGGCTTGCTCAGCCTGCTCTTTTATAGAACCCAAGACTACCAGCCCAGAGATGGTCCCACCCACAAGGGGCCTTTCCCCCTTGATCACTAATTGAGGAAATGCCTTACAGTTGGATCTTGTGAAGGCATTTCCTCAACTGAAGCTCCTTTCTCTGTGATAGCTCCAGCTGTGTCAAGTTGACACAAAAATAGCCAGTACACTAATCAAATACAGATCCTAAGTTCTTTGATAGATGATTGGGCCCTATTGCGCTGTAGTTTTGATGGGGAATTAGATAATCATTATCCCAAAGATCCTTTGCTACAATTTTTTAGTGAACATCCAGTGATTTTTCCCCAAAGTCACAGCATCTAAACCCATATCGGGTTCATTGGATATTTATACAGATGGTTCTAAAACAGGTGTTGGTGCCTATGTAGTTAATTCTCAAAAACCCGTTCTTTTTCAATATAATCCTGGCACCCCACAACTTACTGAATGTAAAACTGTATTGGAAGTATTCAAAGCTTTTAAGGAATCTTTTAATCTAGTCTCTGATTCGGCTTATGAAGTAAATGCAGTGTGTGCATTAGAAATTGCAGGACCCATTAGACCTACCAGCCCTGTGTGCACCATCTTATTAGAGTTACAAAAATTGATTTGGAAAAGAACACATAAATTCTTTATTCAACATATGCGAGCTCACTCTACCTTGCCAGGCCCTATGGCAGAAAGAAATGCCTTAGTGGACGCTAGCACTCGCATGGAATTTTTTTTTCATGCCACCCCACTGGAGCTTGCAAAAGATTTTCATCGATTGTATCATGTTCCTGCTGCTACACTTCAGCAGAAATTTGATATCTCTCGAGCCTCAGCACAAGATGTGGTGTTACAATGCCCACAGTATGTACAGTTTCACGACCCTCCTCATGTAGGTATTAACCCTCGCGGATTGCTTCCTTTAAAACTGTGGCAAATGGATGTTACTCATGTTTCAGCATTTGGAAGATTAAAATACGTGCATGTTTCAATTGACACCTGTTCAGGTGTCATTTTTGCCTCCCCCATGTCCGGTGAGAAATCCCGCAATGTGGTTGGCCATTGCCTAGAAGCCTGGGCAGCTTGGGGAAGGCCAGATAGTTTAAAAACTGATAATGGCCCTGCATATACATCAAAATCATTCCAAACCTTTTGCAAAATAATGCAGGTTAGTCACTCTACTGGCCTTCCCTACAATCCACAGGGCCAAGGCATTGTGGAAAGAGCACATCGAACTTTAAAAGAACTCTTACAAAAACAAAAAGGGGGAATCGCCGATGGCTGGCCACCCAAAGAACAATTATCTTTAGCCCTCTTCACTTTAAATTTTTAAATTCTGGACGAACATGGTTGTTCGGCTGCAGATAGGCATGCCATGACCTTGCCTATCCTTAAACAGGATGTCAAATGGAAAGATGTCCTAACTGGAAAATGGTATGGCCCAGATCCCGTTATTTCGAGATCCAGGGGAGCTGTTTGTGTTTTTCCACAAGGTCAAGAATACCTGATTTGGGTACCAGAGAGACTGGCACGAAAATTACTCCCCCCGACAGAGATATAGATTGTAATAGTTCCGGAAGGACATGTTTTTTTTTTAGCAGAGTGTTGGCAGGGTATACTGCTGTGGTTGTGAAACTTCCCACCTTTGTGCCTATAGTAGATTTTGAAATGTTTGCCACCTATACCCATTAGGTGCCCCTTGTATAAAGTTGTATAAGCTAATTTCTCTCAGTCTCTTAAACAGATCCGCCTCTTATCTGAATAGGAAATTGGTCGGCTAAAGTGGAACAGTTGTCCAGAAAGCTGCTCCTCCAGATTGCAAAACTCAACAGCACTCGACTGGACCCTGTCACCTTGGGGGACTTCACCTCCTGGATCACCAATGCCTTCTCATTTTTTAAGGAATGGGCAGGAATGTTGGCCTGGGGAGCAGTGATCCTCCTGGGTTGTGTCTTTTGTATCTAGCTATCATGTCGATTCAAATGAGAGCACGCTCAGTATAAGACAGTGGTGTACCAAGCATTGATGGCGATTAAAGAGGGCGTCTCCCCTGAAGTTTGGTTATGCTCAAGAATTAGTCAGCATCTGAGTTCTCTGCTCCTGCACCCCACAGATTTATGGATCCATTGCAATGGGATGAGAGAGACTCAACGATCATTGATCAGCCCTTGCACATCGCTGAGGTTTCCTCATTATATGCGATAGGGTGATCATAATTTCCCTGCTAATTCATTTTTTTAAAACTTGGCTGGTTGGGCTGGTGAGATGGCTCAGTGGGTAAGAGCACCCGACTGCTCTTCCAAAGGTCCAGAGTTCAAATCCCAGCAACCACATGGTGGCTAACAACCATCCGTAACGAGATCTAGCGCCCTCTTCTGGAGTGTCTGAAGACAGCTACAGTGTACTTACATATAATAAATAAATAAATCTTAAAAAAAAAATAAAATAAAATAAAACTTGGCTGGCCTCTTTTGTAGAGTTCACCCTAGGTCATTTAGCAGTTACTCTCATGAAGCACTGCGGTATCCAGAGACGGGCAACTTTCCTTATACACAGACCAACCTAAGACACGGGGCCCAGTGGCGATAGGGTAACCCTAGGACGGGTAAGGCTGTGACATGAAAGGATCGACCTAAGACAGGAGCCATGGCCGATGGACAGACTTGCCCAGACCTAGTCCAACATCATATTATTAAACAAAAAGGGGGAAGATGTAGGCAGCCACACACCTAAAAGATGGCGCCGACCTCCTGTACACCGGCGCTACCGTAAACAATGCCATTGAGCAGGCGCTAGCCCAAATCTGGCGCCAACCCCTCCCAAGCGGGTGCATACAAATCAAAGTGCCAACAGACTGACCAATCCCAGGAGGACACATAGCTCTCCCCAGTGCTGGGGTATATATAAGCAGTCCTCCCGGGGTTCCCGGGGTTTCCGGGGTTCCCGTAGCATGGAGGTGTTCCTAAAATAAAAAAGGCTGTTGAGAAGAATCCGACCGTGTTGCGTTTTTTCTTGCTGGACGAGGTGAGCGCAACACAAATGGCCGCTCACATATTCTTCATCCTGACATGTTTCCAAATATTTAATATCTAATAAATGTTCATGAAAATAACTGCATGGCTTTGCTCAGTTTCATACTTGTAGGAGGTTGGTCTGGTGCTACTTGTACTCAAATGCTAAAGTTTAGACCCCAAGATCTGGCAGCCCCCATGAGGAGATTCTCACATCAAGGGATGCTATGTAACCTCTCTCCCCAAGTTAATTGGTCAATAAAAAGCTAAAGCCTGTGATTGGGCAGTAGATAGAGGTAGGTGGGTTGTTTTTTTGTTTGTTTGTTTGTTTGTTTTTCCACTTACCTGGCTCAGGGCTACAAGTAAAAGCAGGAGAGAGAGAAAACAGGAGACTGAAGGAGGAGGGATCTGCCATGAAAGGAGACTGACTATGAGCGTGTGGCCAGGAGAAACAGCAAGGAAAAGGGACATGTGCCTGGGATGTAAGTTAAAATAGCTCCAAAACCTGCCCAATCTAGGCTCACAGCTTGTAAATCCAATACCCAGATTGTGCATCTTTTATATGAACAAGCTAGAATTTTCAATTCATTTAACACATAGTAGCACCAATAATCCTCCGAACTCAATCCAGGCTAAGACGCTTGAACATTCAGGACTTTGAGTTGCCGCAGAGTGGAGGGGGTTTTAATTTTTTTTTCATTTATACTTTGTTATAGAACTATAACGAGAAACTATTTTCAAGTGTTAAAATATAATTCATTAAGAAGGTGCGAGGGATGTTCATCAAGTTACCATGCTTGTCAGCATGTCTGGCACCAGAGCTGGACACCTAGGATCCACATGCTAGAAGGGGAGAAGCGGCTCCTGAAGGTTCTCTGACCTCCTCGCAGTGTCGTGGTGTGCCCATGGCCTCCTGCTACACAAATAAACACACATACAATTATTGCTTAAAAGAATTAGAATCAAAGTGCAGAGACGTGAGTCTAAGTGGGGAAAGGGAAGAATGTAATATTTCAGACTCCCCTGAAAGTGTGTCTTCATGTTTCTTCCTGTTAGTGGGAGCCCTCATCACCCTGCCTTGATATTTGAGTGATTGCATCTTAAAATGATAATATTTATAAGAGAAAAGGGACATAACTTACCACTTCAAATTCAAACTGAAACTTTGAGATATTACAATTGTCAGTGTTTGTGTATGCCCTATCTTCCAAGATGATGTTAGGGAAGATCAATGAAAATTTCTTGGGAAGTTCTCACATGAGAGTACACCAAGGAATGTATGAGTGGTGTCCAGCCTCGCTTGAAATAAGAAGTAAGTATCTCTTGACAAGAGAATGAGTAGACTTCACATACTCAAAAGTCATAATATGTGGACCTGCCTGAAGAAATGGCTTAGCAGTTAAGAAAGTTTGCTGTTCTTCCAGAGGACCTGAGTTCAGTTCTCAGCACCCACATGGCTGGCTCACAACTAAGTCCATCTCTGAGGAGCCTGACACCCTCCTCTGAACTCCATGTTACAGGTGCTCACATGTGGCAAATGCACACAGGGGCACATAAACAAAAACAAGTTCTTTAAAATACACACACACACACACAAGAGTGGAATACTGTGTGGAACTAAGAATGATCCACCTGAGGTGCATAAGACAACAGGAACGTCAAACCCAACGGTAACACAACACTAAATTATTCTGTTTGCTAAATACCAAAGAGGAAGCAACAAAACTATTAAGATATAGTTTCTGACAAGATAATGCAGGATAATTTTTAAAGCAGGCATGGGCTTACCATTGCATCCATGATGATGACTGATTCCCAGTTCCCAGGGGGAAGAGACACAGTGGATGCCAAGGGCTCCCTGGCCAGCCAGTCTAGTCAAAATGGCAAGCTTCAGCTCCTACAGAGAGATCCTGTGTCAAAAGCAAAAATGGGAGTAATGGAGGGAGCCCAACATAGACTCTGCCTTCACTTGTGTGTGCACCCACGTGCAAGTTAGACAGAAACAGAGAGACAGAGGCCAGACAAATTCCTTCCTGAAACAATCGATAGTAGGGAAATTGGTAGTGGATAAACAAGGCTTGAAGGCAGGGGCGATCACTTTAAATACAGGGGCAAAAATGTCGGTGCAATAAGAAGAGATGAATCAAAGTTAGAGAGGACAAGTCTATATCATCTGGGTCAGGAGAAAACGATGTCAGGAATAAACGTAGCTTATGAAAAAGTGGGGCAACCCAATTACTACTTAAACTTGCTGTGTAAGATGGAAATTTAAACAAGCACACAAGTAGAAAAAAGAAAGATGGTATGTTCACCAAGTGCTCACAGAACTGTGACAAAAACGTACCACACGTTTACTTCCAAAGGAAGTCTCAATAAGCTCTCAAGCGATTTACCACTCGGATCACATTCTGTCACCAAGATGAAATTCAATTAGGAAAGGAAAAGTGAAAGGTCTTAAACACCAGCATCTGTTTGATACTCTCTCACTGGCTCTCGCTGGTAACCTCTGATAGGCTTTTAAAGCAGGAAGAGTGAACTGACTCTCAACCCTTCCTGGGCAACTTAACCTGTTCACAGAGCTTGGGGGTGAGAGCTGAGGTTCAGTGCTGCCTCAAATGGTGGCAGTGACCCAAAGTGGTCACTAGATGGCACTGATACTTGATATTTTTCTTCACTTGTCAGCATCATAGCGTGTCAATCTTCAGTAAGCACTGTAAAGACTTGCTTTTCAAATTCAGTTTGGGGTCCTTCAGGGTTTCTCTCAAATAGCTGCTAATGAGAAAATAATATTATTTATGGACAATAATTTATTGTTCCATAAATATATTTCTTGTTATTTCTTTAGTTTGCTAAAGCACTTTTGGGTCCTTTAAGAGATAAGAGCAAGACATTTGCTGTCTGCTAAATTGTTACAGAAAAGAATTGAAGTATTCTAAGTTGTCTCTAATTTGAAATTTGAATGTGTAATAAACTGTCTCCTCTTAACAACACAAGCATATACATTCATGGGGAGAAAGAGTCTTGAAAAAAAATCTATCCTATGTATTTTTATTCCATTAAGAAAGAAAGAGAGAGAGAAAGAAAGAAAGAAAGGAAGGAAGGAAGGAAGGAAGGAAGGAAGGAAGGAAGGAAGGAAGGAAGGAAGGAAGGAAGGAAGGAAGAAAGAAAGACAAATAGGAAGCGGCTCTGATTTTAAAGGTTCTATGGGAGGAAACCATCAGTCAGGAAGTTGCTCCTATTCCAAATCCCGCTGGTGAAGCATAATCCCATTTCTTTAGGACAGGCTTCCAGTGAGGATGAAGGCCATCGACAGATATGGACTGTACCACGCTGGCATCCTGGGGTGTGCATCTGAGACTCCCAGTCAGAGAGGAGCAAGCAATCTCAGGTAAACCAATAGTTCCAGAGCTGTCAGAGAAAGAAGCTCTCATTAAAGGCCTGATGCACAGAGATGTGAGAGTGTGCACGTGCCTGGGCTTATGTGCATGTGTGCATGTGCCTGTGAGTGTCCAACTAAGGAAAACAATCCATTAATTTTAAAAAGAACAAGGGGCATACATAGCAGGGTTTGGAGTAAGGAACGGGAAAATGCAATAATTATAATCTCAAAAACTGATACATATATTTTTCAAGCTATCCATCCAAATTATGTTTTATTATAATACAAGTAAAAACGGATTTACCAATCTTCACATGGAACTGCAGAGGAAGCTGAAAAACAAAGCCTACTTTTTGTTTTACTAGATATTTTCTTTATTTATATTTCAAATGTTGTCCCCTTTCCTAGTTTCCCCCTCCCTCTGAAAATCCCCTATCCCCTCCTCCCTGCCCCTGTTCCCCAGCCCACCCACTCCTGCCTCCTGGCCCTGGCATCCCCCTATACTGGGGCATAGAACCTTCCCAAGACCAAGGGCCTCTCCTCCCATTGATGGTGGACTAGGCCATCCTCTGCTACGTATGCAGCTAGAGACACAAGTCCCACCATGTGTTTTCTTTGATTGGTGGCTTGGTCCCAGAGAGTCCTGGGGGTGCTGGTTAGTTCATATTGTTGTTCCTCCTATTGGGCTGCAAATCCCTTCAGCTTCTTGGGTACTTTCTCTAGCTCCTTCATTGAGGACCCTGTGCTCTGTCCAATGGATGACTGTGTGCATCCAGTTCTGTATTTGTCAGGCACTGGCAGAGCCTCTCAGGAGACAGCTATATCAGGCTCCTGTCAGCAAAATCTTGTTGGTATCTGCAATAAGTGTCTGGGTTTGGTGGTTGTTTATGGGATGGATCTCCAGGTGGAACAGTCTCTGGATGGTCATTTTGCATCAAATTTACGAGTTTTGGGGTCCTTTGACTAGTGAACTATGGTTGCCGTATCTCTTTCCATACTCACAGGGCAAAGACCGGAAGGCCAGGCTCTGACCTTCTTAACACTCATCCATAATAATCCTGTTCATTTAAAGCATAACTACTTGTGAACATTTACAATGGTACAATCTACATTATTTCCTTATTTTAATATTTCAGCACTTTCCTTAGCCCCATTCCAAGCACTGATAATTTATAATTCTTTTAAAATGCATACTCTTATTTTTTTCTTGATTTCATTTAGTTATATACATTCCTGATCATATGATTATTTATTTTCTTTACAAAAATATATCATCAAAATAAAGAGATGTTTGAGGTTGCTTCAGTGTTCAAGTCTGTTTGTTTTCTTTCTTTTTTCCAGTTTTAATTCAGTTGTCCTAAAGATGACTATGCTTTATATACATATACACATACATATATATACATATATATGAATAGATCCAACCTTGAAGTTCAAAGATAGAATCTTGAAGAAAAGAGAGTACTGAAAAGAGTTAACAGGGATGTTCTGGAATCTACTACTGTCTTTAAAAATAAATATTAACAAACTTTAAGGGAGGCAAGGTGCTGACGTCAGGGCCTGGACCAGGCACTCCCTTGTACCCAGGACTACAGTGTGTTTTCAAGATTAGGATTGCGATTGTGCCAGCCTTGCCTGCTGGCCCCTCCCTCCTCTCTCTTCTCTACCATCAAGTCCAGAATCATCTGATTGGTCTTTGTATACTGATATCAGGTGAGGTAGGAACCAAGGCTCATACGTATTTTTCTTTGTAAGGATGCCTATGTGTACATGGGTACATCGATGGAGGCAAGAGCTCTGCCTCAAGTGTTGTTCTGTAAGGATGCCTATGTGTACATGGGTACATCGATGGAGGCAAGAGGTCTGCCTCAAGTGTTGTTCTGTAAGGATGCCTATGTGTACATGGGTACATCGATGGAGGCAAGAGGTCTGCCTCAAGTGTTGTTCTGTAAGGATGCCTATGTGTACATGGGTACATCGATGGAGGCAAGAGGTCTGCCTCAAGTGTTGTTCTGTAAGGATGCCTATGTGTACATGGGTACATCGATGGAGGCAAGAGCTCTGCCTCAAGTGTTGTTCTGTAAGGATGCCTATGTGTACATGGGTACATCGATGGAGGCAAGCGGTCTGCCTCAAGTGTTGTTCTGTAAGGATGCCTATGTGTACATGGGTACATCGATGGAGGCAAGAGCTCTGCCTCAAGTGTTGTTCTGTAAGGATGCCTATGTGTACATGGGTACATCGATGGAGGCAAGAGCTCTGCCTCAAGTGTTGTTCCTCAGGTGCCAGCCACATTGCCTTGTCTGTTTGTTTGTTTCTTTTGTTTCTTCAGAGGGCATCTTTTACTGTTCTTTGATAGCTGATTAGGCTAGGCTGGCTGGCAAGTAAAGCACAGGGATGTGCTTGTCTCTGCCTCCCAACACTGGGATTACAGGCTCATTGTTCCATCCCTCACATCCTTAGATGGGTTCTGGGACTCAAACTCAAGTTCTCATGCTGGCCCAACAAGTACTTCACCAACTAAGCCAGCCCAGCCGGGATGGTGTGGTTTACTGTCTACATGATAAATAATCCCTAAAACCCTCCCATGTCATTTATGAAAATGAGAGAAAAACATTTTCTTTCATTTTGGTGAGGACTGAACTAATCAAATGAAGAATTCAGTGGTATGGGGAGCTAGAGGTGTTTACTCTGTAGGCTGTGGTTAGGAGATGCCTGGCTGGAGCGGTCCATACCTTAGAGTTCTGGGTGAACTCCATACCACACAGGAAACAACTGTAGCCTGCCCTGGGAGTGAGGTAGAGAGTTAACATATTCAGTGTGCATTGTAAGGCTTCATCAGCACGCCTTCTGCAGGCCCTGACCTCTCTGCTGGGCCACTGACCTTTATAACTGCACAGTCATGGCCGCCGTCTGACAGGCATGAAAAGAAGACAGATAATGGCCGAGAAGGAGACACCCACAGGGGGAGAAAATGCACTCATTCAAGGAATTTACTGGTCAGGGATGTCATGTCTCATGTCCAACTCCAGGATGCATTTGGTAGTGTTTAAGCCATGCATGTGCAACTGAATAAATAAAGTTTTAAATCAACTTTTCAAAGCTTTAGATCAATAAAATTGATTAGAATGTCATGAGACCGATTGCCAAGGCAGTACAGACTCTGGAGAGAACAGCATCATACAGTGGTCTGCAGTCAGGGGGAAATGAACCTGGGTCCTGGGTTCCTCCCAAAGTGGTTTAGTATCCTTTGGCCTCTCAAAAGTGACACCTACCTCAAAGTGCCTAACAACTTGTTTTTTGGGTTTGTTTGTTTGTTTGTTTTGGCGGGGGAGGGACTTCTCCAGATGAACAGTGGCTGAAGGAAGGTAATAGCGTTTTAACGGTTACCAAACCCACTATGGTTATGGACGTTAAGTCAGCAGAAGAATAATCATAGGATGTGTTTTAAGGCCAACAAAAACTTATTTTTAGTATTGATCACTGGAAAGTCATCTTTCCCACTCGGTCCTTCTGAGCAGCACGCACGTGCTTCTTAAATCACAAGTATGTTTCCAACGTTGATAGTAGCTTCTGCTTCCGAATGTAGTAGTAATAATTAGGCAACTTCATAAAAGCCAAGAACTTTAATCCTCCACAGGATGCCATCAGTGTTCAATTGAATGAGAATGTAATTGACCTTCCCTGCTACAAACTAAGCATCCCCGCTGGGCAGTGGCCGGGCTTGTTCATAGATTAAGATGACGGTGCAGGCCATCATCTGGGACATCAGACAACACTGTCTTGTGAGTCCTTAGGCCTGTATAATTGAAATAACAGTTGGTGGGACTGCGTGGGAAGCACTGGGGAACACTGAACATGCTAACATAGCCTCAAATCAAAGGCGTCAGGGGATTATCCTAGGAGATTTTAGTTTGTCACATAAAACAAAACAAAACAAACAAACAAGAAAACACCATTCATGCAGCCTAGGATATCACATAGTCATGTGTTGAGCCTTCTTGGCACACAGCTAAGCTGTTTGGATATATTTTTAGTTTGTTCTCGGTGTCCCCATTTCTTTTTAAATCACTTTCTTGTGGAGGGAGGGGAAGAGGGAGCCACATTTAAATTTAATGGAGACAGCGTTGGCCAGAACTTTGAGGAACATGAATGCGTTCATCCCACCCCCTTCCTTAGAAGCAGCCTCCGGTGTGAGGTGGAATTTGAGTCATATTAATTTGTCCCAGAACACAACAAAATTTAGCTGTTCACATCTGAAACATCCCACGATTTCTGTTGCAAGAAGGAATTTGTTCAGCCATGTTACAGCTTCCTATTTCTCTCCTCTCCCAAGAAAGGCTGGTGTCCTTATAAGGAAGACAGCCTCCGTTTCCCACAGTGTGGAGAGCTAAATAAATACTCTCTCACAATCGATGCAGAGGTAACTTTTTTTTTTTTTTGATGGATTTGAAAAAAAAAAGCCGTTCTGAGAGTCCATCACTGTTCCAGCATCCCCATTCAGTGAGGGGCTTTTGTCTCTCTCTCAGTGGGAGCTGCCATTTTAATGGGACCTCCAGCGGGGCCTGATTTGATGTGAAGTAGGCCTGGAAGAATCTAGGAATTTTTTTTTTTATTTCGATTTTGGTTAATTTAACCATAGTAGCTTTCAAAAGGACTGAAATGTTAAAGTGAATCCACAGAAAATGTCGCTGAGAAGCGGCTACCAGATAATTTCAGGGACTCCTTTCTGAAGCGCTGTCCTGTGAAAACCAATCTCTTGAAGTTTTAATAGGCATTACGAGCTCCCTGCCCACAACCCCCAATCTATTTGCAAAGAAGAAAACCGGGAGAAGAGTTCATTCTCAGAAATATGCATACGTATACACAGACACAAACACCCACCCTGAAACCAGATGAAACAGAATCGCTCTTAGCTGACTGGTGAGGCCAAGCCTGGATTTGGATGGATTTGTGGTAATTCTGGGGTTTCCCTTCTCCCTGAGTCATAGTCACCGCGGTATGTGAAGTACTCTCCCCACCGCGCCACCCCCTCTCCCGAGATCCCAAGTGCCAAAGCTGCACACCACGCACTTGCCCCACAAAAGGATGCCAACCCCCTGGGCACACTTCCCAAACTTTTGAGATAAGACTGATGCTCCGGGCGGGGTGGCGGGGTAGGGGAAGACCAGATGGAGCCTGCAGAGCCAAGCCTGCAAGCAGCCAACTCTCCCAGGGCGGTGCTGGTGTGGGCTCTGCCTCCGTGGTCCCCGCGGCCACATGCTGACTGTGCTTGGCAGCTGCTCATCCAGATGCCAACCGCTGGAATGTGTTTTATGTTCCCGCACCTCTGCTTGGCCTGCCTGGAGACAAACTCTTGCTGGGCCTCTCAAGTGAGATGGTGGGTGGCAGCAGCTGGGGAACAAAAGGAAATGCCCTCAACACGTGAGAGTTGGTCACCCTTCTGGGAACTGTCTCGTTTCCCCGATGCCCTCTTTGTAAAGCTAACAGACCAAAGTCTCCACCTAGAATGATTGTTTTAGTGTGTGGCTGACTGTGCGGACCTCGGGAGCCCGGGAAATTCATTCACTGTTTCTTGCAAAGAGTTAAGTGCCATCACGTAGAAATGAAAACACACACACACACACATACACACGCGCGCGCAAGACGAGAATCATTCTGAATATGTGCAATTTTATTGTATCTATCCTTGTTGTATTTTGGTATTTGGATGTCTAAACAAATTAATTTGAAATTCAACTTTCCTTTTTCCTATAACCAGGTTGTCTGCAGTAAAACTGGGCGTGGAAAAGATGTAGGCACTTAGAACTACACACAACAGATACAGGAAAAGCCTTTAAGGTTTCATGATTCGAGAATCTTTGAGACAGTTTTAAATCACTCAATTGATATGATATCATGAAGTTGGTGGCTAATCAATTTTATTACTCTGTTTTATTTGGCCGATGTAGATACTCTCCGGATTTTGTTTTGTTCTTCTTCTTGTTGAAATGGTTGGTCCAAAGTTTCCCCAGCCCATCAGTGCATCTGTCTTGGTTATGAAACTATCTCCTCAAATTAAAACATTACCTCTTACATGGAGGAAATAAGTGAAATTCATAAAATGCAATAAAAGAAACATACAAGGCCCAGATAATATAAGAAACTTACAAGGCTCAGGAAAGTCATATTTTTTTTTAAAGGCTATGCCCCACCAGTCCCAAAGTTATATAAGCAGTAAAATCTGCTTTGGAGGGGTCAAGGGGAGTTGGACATACACAGATGGACAGTGGGCTGGAGTCAACAAGGGCAGAGAGATGTATCCAGGGATGCATTGAAAAGCAAGCTTGCAGCTGAAAGAGTCAGATGCAGATATTTGACCAAACCAATGGACAGAAGTAGCTGACCCCTGTTGTTGAATTAGGGAAGGCTGAAAGAAGCTGAGGAGAAGGACAACCCTGTAGGAGGACCAGCAGTCTTAATTAATCTGGACCCCGGAGATCTCTCAAACACTGGACTCCAAACAGACAGCATACACCAGCTGGTATGAGGCCCCCAACAGACATACAGCAGAGGACTGTCAGGTATGTGTTCATTCAGAGATGATGCACCTAACCCTCAAGAGACTAGAGGCCTCAGGGAGTTTAGAAGTCAGGTGGGGTTGAGGTGGGAACATCCATGTGGAGACAGGGGGTGGGGAGGAGGTGTGGAATGTGGAGCAGTAAGAGGATGGATGAGGGGATAAAATATGGAGTGTAAAAAATAAATTAATTAATTTAATAAAAGAAAGAAAAGAAAAGCAAACTTTTCAATGAAGCAATGGCCATTGAGTCACCTTGCTTCTGTAACTAACCCCAGGAAAATCCATTGGTTTATGATGCTGCCCTTGAGTGAAACTGGGTTTTGATGTATCTTCAGTGTTCTATCTAGTGTGGGTAGAAATTTGTTCTCTTCTTTCCAGAAAAGAGTACAGAGTGTGAGACCATCACTACCAAAAACTTAGATCATAATAAAAAACAATTTTAATTTTTTTTTATCTTTCTGCACTTTAAACAGAAAATGGTAATTGCATGCCAAGAGTCTAGAACCACATTTGGTCCTAAAATAAAATTTTATGTATTGCAAACTCAGTATAACATGCAAGGCAGTTGTGGAGACATGAAAGGTAGACACCAGCTTATAAAATAAAACCCGGAGCAGATATGCTCTACCTACAAAAATGGTTTAAATACAGGTGTGTTGCCCGGCGTGGTGGTGCATGTCTTTAAACCCAGCACTCGGGAGGCAGAGGCAGGTAGATTTCTGAGTTCAAGGCCAGCCTGGTCTACAAAGTGAGTTCCAGGACAGCCAGGGCTATACAGAGAAACCCTGTCTCAAAAAAACAAAAAAACAAAAAAAAAAAAAAAAAAAAACCAAACCAACCAACAAACAAAAATACACGTACGTTTATTACCTTCTTGTAAAAACACATAAGGAGATATGAAATGTTGGAAATTTTAAAAAATTAGCATCGCTGCCATCCCTGCTCCCTAGGAATAATCACAGATCTCAGAAGAATCCTTCTAGTCTTACACTATGTATGTGCGCACACACACATATACACAAACACTCACACATGTACATACACACGCATGCATATACATGCACATATGCACACATGCACATACACATACAAGCACACATGCACAGACACATGCACAGACACAAACACACATGCACACACACACATGTACATACACATACAAGCACATATGCACAGACACAAACACTCACACATGCACACACACATATACATACACACGCATGCATATACATGCACATATGCACACATGCACACACACATATAAGCACACATGTGACCCATCCAGAAGGTCCAGTTATTCGAGGGTCTCGAGGGGACCTTCTCCTAAGAAACAAATGGGGGGATAGAGAGAGACGAGAACCTTGTGCAAGAATGACACAGAAACATTCTGAGTGGCATCAAGGTTCCACTGTATTAGCCAGGCCCAAGGTTTAAATGCACAAGCAAAAGGGGAAGTACAGGTACTTATCAGTGGGAGGGGTGGGAAAATAGAAATTTTTCTTTTGGCAACTACATGGGGAAGCAGGAACTTGGTGGTATCAGGGTACACCTTGAGGTCAGGACATCCGGTGCTGACTTAGGGCTGGAACAATCTGTGGTTGTTCTCAGAGCGGTACGTTGGTGGCCCGCTTTTTTTTTTTTTAAGATTTATTTATTGATTATATGTAAGTACACTGTAGCTGTCTTCAGACACTCCAGAAGAGGGAGTCAGATCTCGTTATGGATGGTTGTGAGCCACCATGTGGTTGCTGGGATTTGAACTCCAGACCTTCGGAAGAGCAGTCGGGTGCTCTTAACCACTGAGCCATCTCACCAGCCCGGTGGCCTGCTTTTGACCCCCTTTTCTACTCGGGGGGGAGAGGCCCAATTCAGAGATCAGTGTTGGGAGCTATTAAGACAACTCTTGATCTCTAAATTGGGCCTCTCCCCCCAAGAAGAAAAAGGGGTCAAAAGCGGGACCGACACACCAATTCCGAGAATGTTCCAGCCCTACCAATTCCAAGAATGTTCCAGCCCTAAGCCATTGCCGATGTCCTGACCACACCCTGATACCAAGTTCCTGCTTCCCCACGTACCTGCCAAAAGAAAGAATTTCTATTGCCCCCCTCCCATAAGTACTTCTCCTTTTGCTTGTATTGCCCTACCCCTCCCACTGATAAGAAACTGTACTTCCCCTTTTGCTTGTGCATTTAAGCCTTGGACCTTTTTCAATAGAATTGGGGCTTTGATACATTCCAGAACGGTTTCCGTGTCGTTATTCGTACAAGGCCCTCATCTCTCTCTACCCCCCATTTGGTTCTTAGGAGGAGGTCCCCTCGTGACCCTCGAATAACTGGACCTGCTGGATGGGTCAGATCAGGACAATTGTGTTGTCTTAATAGCTCCCAACATCTCCCCCTTTTTAATATTTTTATAAAGGCATATTGTATAATAAATTTGTAGCCACGTTTTTAACAACCGCCTAAACTCACTGGGTGATTCTCTAAAACCACAAAGGACACAAGGACAAGTCATCTATGAGGCTTGAATTAATGGTTCCAGTCCATTGGGTATTACTTGGGCTAGCCAAGGGATTTAGGAACAAAGCAAGCTCCGTGGGTTGAGGTAGAGGTCTGATCCCCAGTGTGTAATGTTAGGGGCCATGTACAGGATTGACTCTCAGACCCACAGATTTTTACCCAGAGTAACCCTGACCTGCTCCCATGCCGTTTGTCCTGGGGGAAGGACCCTAGGGCACTCAACCTTCATGCAATCAGACATGCCTCTCAGAGACTGTCTAACAGCTTTCAGACTAATCTCTGTGTAGTTCTTAGCCTCACAACTCTCATGGGCGACGGCTTCAAGTTCCAATTTTTCGATGTGTCTAGCCTGGGGTGTCTGTTTAGTTTCCAATGTGGCAAGAATGTATATTACCATGTCGGAAGCACAGACTACGGCAATCTATAAATGTTTTGTGGCATGAGACTGATGGCCGAAATTAGGGGGAGGGGAATGGTCTTACTTAAGCATTTTATGGAAATTGGGTCTCTCTCCCCGAGAAGAGGGTGATGAAGCAGTATCCACATCTGACTCTTCTCCAGTAACCTGCTTGTTATCGCCAACGTCCAGCCGATGGTAATGAACTGAAACAAATGAGCTTGAAAGAGATGAATCAATTTGAGATTTAACAAATCGGGTCAATTTCTGAAATGCCCAAGGACGAAAGCAAATCAATAATAGGAGTCCCAATAGGGGCCCCAAAAGGGAGGGCAACAAGGTCGAAAGCCAGGAGGAGGTTGAAAACCAGTTTTGGTAGTCTACCTTCCCCCTAGGCCATTGTAAATACATGTGTATGGATGTAACTCAGCTATCTATAGTTCTAAGTATCTACTCTGGTTCCTCTTCAGGTCTTAAACTTCCTTCTTCCCAGATGATGGTAAATTCCTGTGTAGGGCAGTGACTTTCCGTTTATTCAAAGTGATAGTGTAATACCAGAGGCAATTCTGAATGTCACTGAATAGGCAACATTCTTCCTGAATTCCAAGCCCATGGTCAGCTCAAGGACTTTCTAGGACATTGGAACACTGGTGAAGGCATGGCTATGTCAGAATTCAATCTTAAAAGGCACTTATAATAGTGTAATATTAAAAGAGAGCACATGGATCCATACACCAGACTAACTCGGGAATGGAATATTAAAGTATGGGTTAGAGAGGACGCCAGACTCCAGGATGTCCCACCTCTTCGTAGTTACAGACTTCAAGAGCACTCTAAAGATGAGTGGAAACACAATGATTACTAATAAAACAATGTCAATAATGATAACAAGTGGGATTATATATTGAACCCAATCCAGGGGGTTCAATGCACTTAGGTTGTTTTTCAAATCTCTAGCCAATTCATCAGTGTTCCAAGTGTCCAAATGACTTTTACTACTATCTGAAATTTCTGCCTTTAACTGTTCCAAGTCATGAGAAATATCAGTATCTCTCCATACTCCCTGTAAATGAGCTTTAGTCTTTTCCCAATCAATGGTCATATTATAAGGTAAGGGGGTGACACAAATGTATTGGAAAGAAGCATGACATTTTGGAGCTAACCTGGTCTTAATATTAGCAATATCTTGCCCTATTGCCAGCACTACTTCTTCTAGAGTGTTAACCTTTGCTTTTAATTTTTTATCTATATAATATACTGCTCTGACAAAGCTATGGAAATATTCCTATGCTTATCATTAACAAAATGAGCAGTATGTAGCTGCTGATCTAAAGCTGTGGTAGATAATTTTCAAAGTTTGCATTCCCAGATTTTTAAACCAAAGATCATTTCCTAACTCTAATAGGCAGCAAAACATAAGCAGGTCTCTTTAACAAAATCATAACAGCAGATTCCTTATTTAAATTAGGATCTACACAATTAATTGATTGACAAGAATTACAATGAATATGAAAAGACTTGCCAAGATTGGTGATCTTGACTCTTAAAAGTATTTAACAATAAGCATATAGGTAAGGTACACAAACTTTCATAGCTATAAGGAGCTGGCCTGAATGGCAAAAACAGTATCTCTGATGAAATCATCTTGTACATTCTCTGTACCAGTCTTTTTTGCCTCACAAGTCAGCTTTTTTAGTTGTTTTTATTTTAAGTTGGCACCAGGTTGGTACTCCTTGCTGCAGCCCATGGTGGAGATAGGAAGTTTCTTCATCTGTTTGTAAGTGGCTGCTCTCTGATTTCTCTTCTTTTGTGCACTCAACACAGGCACTCACAGGTCACAGGTCAGCCTGTCACATTGGAAGCTAGCATGCTCTTGTAGCATTCTGTGGAAAAAACAGAAACATTCCCCCTTTTCCTCATATTAAGTATCTGAACAGGATCATGGCATGTGCCAATAAGTGGATCCTTTTTATCTGCCCTAGACATCATTATATCTAGTTTTTTTTTAATAAAAATGTGATTTAAATAATGTGCATGGGGATATAATACCCCCCTTCTTTGTTTTTAAAGAAGGTATAGTTTTTAAAGTTTTACAATACCTTGTCTTTGAGAATTATAAAATATCTCAGTAACATGTGTAACATTAAATTGTTGACAAAACATCTTTTGGAGATTTTGAAAATAAAAATTTTGAAGCAAATAAATTTTTCTTTCTTAGATTTTCTGTAACTAAAATCCTAAATATTAAAAGTATATTGTCTCTGAATCTTATGGTGCAATAACTACTCCCCAGAACTTTAAACTTCCCTTTAGAGGCATTACCTAATAAAATACTTTTCACTTAGGAAACAATGTATACTGAAAGATTTAAACTCTTTGCTTCTTGTATTGAAGCAGACAATAAAAATTTCTTACATATTGTAAAGCTATGTTAGCCATACCTACAGGCAAAATTATCTAGTGATCACCAGTTCACTAAAAGCAAAACTCTTTGAATTTTAAGCATTATTTTAAACATCTGAATAGATCTGTAACAAAGCTAAAAAGTAATTCTCTTGAACACAGGGAAAAACTTTCTTAGGCACTGTTTGCAAAATAAAAGAAGGCCACAAGCTTCCCTGTCTTGAGCCCTGCATTAACTCAAATGTAAAATATTTTTTAATCTGAGCATCTTGGCCCTCCTGCAATAAGGACCAATTTTAGAGGAACAATTTAACTGTCTATGTCTCTAATTTTTGATACTCTTTCTTAAGATGACTTACAGTTAAAGCATTCTTCACAACTTTTGTGCTGTGAAAAAATTACCCCTATTGCAGTTTCCTGCCAGGCAGCCACTATAGCCAAACTGATTGTCTGAGGGTCTAATCTATGCACAAAGACAAACATATCTAGATAACTCTGTCCCAGTTTTGTATGAAGTGAGCTGTATTAGCACTCTCATAAGATGATTTCTCTTATAATTATCTTAATTACAATATACAGGTGAATTAAAGATCTTAAATTTGAAATCAAACTGCAAGCTGTAGTCAATGGAACATTGGCAATTTTAACCATAAATTTTAAGTTTCCGTTGCAATATTAGAATATATCTATAACTTTTGGAAAGCAAGACTCAATTTTAAACAATTTATTCTCCTTAAAATCAATACTAGAAACATCACTATCACGTTACGAAGTTTGGCTGCCAATTGATGAATGTATGACAGTGCAAATTTTAATGTTCCATTAAAGAGACATTGTTTTAAAATCTTATCTCTAAAAGTCTACTTTCTAGGATAAGAATTACATAAAATATTATCTCAATTTAGGAGTATCTTTAGAGGACTAGTTTTCTGGGCTGGTTTATGCCAGGTGCTTTTGTTTGAAAATGACTCTAGCCCTGAGTTACTACTTTTAAGCTAACTTTGTAACGAGTGTTACACCTTTTTTTTTTTTTTGTATTTAAATCTTTTTTTTTTATTACATATTTTCCTCAATTACATTTCCAATGCTATCCCAAAAGTCCCCCATACCGTCTCCCCCACTTCCCTACCCACCCATTCCCATTTTTTGGCCCTGGCGTTGCCCTGTACTGGGGCATATAAAGTTTGCAAGACCAATGGGCCTCTCTTTGCAGTGATGGCCGACTAGGCCATCTTTTGATACATATGCAGCTAGAGTCAAGAGCTCCGGGGTACTGATTAGTTCATAATGTTGTTGCACCTACAGGGTTGCAGATCTCTTTAGCTCCTTGGATACTTTCTCTAGCTCCTCCATTGGGGGCCCTGATCCATCCAATAGCTGACTGTGAGCATCCACTTCTGTGTTTGCTAGGCCCTGGCATAGTCTCACAAGAGACACCTTTTTAATCATACCCAAATAATTTATAAGCCAATTCTCTATGACCAAGATATACAGAACATATTTATACCTTTAAGACCAATCAAAAACCAAATGAAGTGGCTACACGAATCTTATAAATTTAGATCAATCAAAGAATTTTACTTTTTATAGCTATACTTATAAGATAAAAACACACTTTGTCATTTGCTAAATACAATAATCACAAAATTGCAGAGAATTTTTTAGGAAAAAAACAACTATCAGTTTATTTGCCTTAGAACTAAGAGGTTGCAGATTCCTTTTCTTTAAAAACAAGTTTTTCAGCAGGATCTCTCCTGCTGTGCTTGATTTTTGGCTAAAGGGAGGGGCCTCTCAGCCTCAGTTGTGCAAACTGAGAGTGATTCAGCAGGTAAAGTTTTAACTATTTATTTTTTTCTTTTCTTTTCAACATGAAACATAAAACATTCAGACAATGAAACAATCATTCAGACAACGAAACAGAAAACATACATGAATTGACGCGTGATTGGTGCACCAAACATAGACAATATAAAGAGGGTAGAGAACTTCTCCTGTAGGGGCCAGAGATGATAAAACAGGGCGTCCTCCGATTTCTCTCTGGCCCTGGGAGAGTTCTAAAATCCATTTTCCTCTATCCCTTCCTTTCCTTTCCTGCTTGTAAGAGGCAGCTTGTCAAACCAAGATTAAAATCCAAAATTTTCTAACAGCTTCTGGCAAGGATCCAAAACTTCTAATTTATTTAATCTGAGGGCAAATTTTTGAGAAAACACACAATCTCTATACACTAAATGTCTCAAATAGCCTAAAAGTTTACCATGCTGAATCTTTTTTGAAGCCATCATCAGTCCACACTTAGTCAAATATTTTATAACCATCTGCAAAAACGCTCTCTATTTTTTGCAACCAACAAAAACACCATTGACAAAATGAATTATATATGTTTTAGGAAATGATTTCTTAACTTCCAATAAAACCTAATCTATGAATTTTTTGACACAATGTAAGATTGGGGAGTTGTAAATAAGGTAACAGTAAGAATTGAGCTATATTTTGACCTTTATGAAGTCTCTTTTTATACTTTAACCATATTTTAACCATAACTTTTAATTTCACCTAAAGTATCAGAATCCACAACTTGAAGTTTTTCTTATAACTGGGGCTGTGTCCTATAATGAGCTCCACCTAAGATCCACTTAACCTTAGAAGCCAGGGTCAAGGGCTTCGTGCTCTTGCCATAGTTCCTATTTTAGTCTATTGTATACCATGACTCTTGTTGTTCTCTCTCTCTTTTTCTTTTTTCTAAGCTGGCAGTAACCTTGGCAATGCTATCTTTAACTAATTCAGTTTTATCAACATATACGCAGCATTCTTCCTTAAGTGCAGTGCATAAGCCTCCTTGTTGTAGAAAAAGCAAATCTAATCCCCTTCTATTTTGAAGGGCAACTTCTGAAAGGGAGACCAAGGAATCAGTAAGATCATCTAGGCCCCTTTTTATATTCTCTATATCTTGGCTAATAGCCTCATTGAGCAGATGGTAATTGCACGCATTCTGTTGAGACGACACAAAGGCTGCGATTCCTTTCCCGGTCCTGGTCCCGGTCCCAGCAGCACCCAAGCCAAGAAGGACTGCAAAGGTCACCGCCGAGATAGGCTCTCTTTTGTGACAGGATGGCAAGGAGGCACCTCGGTCCCAAAACTTTTATAAGTCATCTGACTTATGAATACTAAAATTTGGAAAAAGCTGAACCAAGACACAATAATCTCTATTATTTATAAAATCTTGTATAATAATGTACCGTGTAAGGCCCATAGAACATGCCAAAAGGTATTATTTGGGGCAAGAAGATAAGAAAACCCATTTTTATTTACTCTAAACATGTTATTGCAAATCTCTAGCAAGGGCTGCGGTGGAAGCATACTTGAGCCCAACACACAACTTCCTATCCCAGAGAGTTCTGCCAAGGTAAGCTGAACTGACTCGAGGGGGAGCTGCCTAGCATCTGAAAGCAGGGTAAATTTTCCAAATAAGGCTATGCCCTCATAAAAGGGCAGGGAAGCAAAAAAGCACATCCAACAATCTTCAAATTCTGACTCTCTTTGTGTCTTTGCATTATCTCTTTGTGTCTTATCCAGCAAGGCTAAAGCAGAAGCATTCAATATAGACCACAGTAAATCAGTGGAAGAGGGGGGCCCCTGCTCACCTTCATCTAGGCCCATCGAGGCCTCCTGTCCCATGCCAGCGATGGCAGAGTGTTCTTGCTCAGACCCGCTGCCTTAGGCCACAGAAGCCCCGAAGGCCCAGATTTGGCCTTCAGGCCTAGCCAGTGGCTGCCTCGAGGGGGAGGGATCCTGGTGTCCGCAGGGTAGGGACCGAGGCTGCTCCCGGGCCCCTCGGGCTCACCCAGCATGGACCGAGGCTGTGAGGGGCCCGGGGCGAAGAAGGCCACACTCCCGAGCTCGCTGTGCTCTCTGCCAGAACCCTGCACAATCTCCCGTGGGGGCTAGGGGGTTGTTTGCATTGTCATCAGGGGAGACGGGCCCCACGGGGGGCCCTCTGGCCGTTTCCCTGGACCGCAGGTAGTGGGTGGCCGTTGATATCAGTCTTAGATCAGCAATCTTGTGCCCAATGATGGCCTCTCTTGCACTTAGGGCAAAGACTGGGGGGAAACTTTTGTTGGGTAGCACACATGGTTGAGACTAGGGTGCTCTGTCTTTGTGTAGGGCATTCGCTAGTAAAATGTCCAGGTTGGTTGCATCTATAGCAAGCTTTTTCTCCTTTATTTAGTTGTAGAGCAGCCCCAATGGCCAGGTTAATAGACTTAGAAACTTGTTGAGAAAACACATCTACCTCATTACAAAGCTTGATCATACCATTTATATCTAGACTCTTGGTTTTACCTCTCAGGGCAACCCTACATGCTGAATTGGCGTTTTCAAGAGCAAGACCCTCACTTTCCTCAGGTCCCAAAATTCTCTCAGCTGCTTCCTGCAATCTGGTAACGAACTGTGCATAGGACTCTTGGGGCCCTTGTATAATCTTGGTTAGGGGGCATAGTCAGCGCCCCTGCAGCAGGGACAGCGCACCAAGCTCCCAGGGCCTCCTGTGCTGTCTGGGCAAGGACACCAGGGGAGAGCCTTAATTGGTTTTTGTCTGCAGCGAAATTGCCTTTACTGCAGATTTTATCAGAGTCCAGGAGGCTGTCTTACTAGTAGGATTCTCTCTATTATTTGCAGCCAAATTTTCTCCTCTGTCCACAAACTCTGACTTCCAAGTTAAATATTGGCCTCTAGTGAGGACAGACTGAACAACTTATTCCATTCTTTGGGTATCAAGTAGCCTTCTCCTGCTAAACCTTCTAATATAGATACTGTGAACGGGGCATCGATAATTGATGACGGCCGAGACTGATGATTTGCCGGTGGCTTAGTTTCACTTTTGCGTGATGGCGATTGGGAGTTTTCAAAAAAATCTTCAGTAAGGGCTATGAGGCAAGCACCTTCTCCACCCTCTTCTGCCTGTTTAAGGAGATCTCTGATGATTCCCCAATTGCTAAAAAAGGACTCAGGGACATCTCCTCCTTGTTTTATCAAAGCATTAATATCTTTGCCTAAATTCCAAGTTAAAGGGTGTATTTTAGGACCATTCACTACTAGCCATGGACATCTCTCATCCACAAAACAAAAAAATTCTATTAAATCTTTTTTTTTTTAACTCTTATCCCTCTCTCCTAAAGAGACCCCTTCATCTCTTGACTAAAAACTGTCTCTTTGGACAGAACATTCTCCATGGTTAATGGGACAACAACTGAATGCCTAGGCTTACCTCTCGACGTCTGCGACACTTGAGCGAAGTGGCAGGGAACTGTCTCACTGTCTGCGCGGTACCTCTTGAATCCGTTGTCCGGAGGGTGGTCGTACCTTGTACCCCACATCTGGTGCCACTTGACCCGTCCAGCAGATCCAGTTATTCAAGGATCTCAAGGGGACCTTCTTCTAAGAACCAAATGGGGGGATAGAGAGAGACGAGAACCTTCTGCAAGAATGACACGGAAACCATTCTGAGTGGCATCAAGGTTCCACTGTATTAGCCAGGCCCAAGGTTTAAATGCACAAGCAAAAGGGGAAGTGCCTTTTAGCAGGAAGGGTGGGACAGTAGAATTGCACAAGCAAAAGGGGAAGTACAGGTACTTATCAGCGGGAGGGGTGGGACAATAGAAATTTTTCTTTTGGCAATTACATGGAGAAGCAGGAACTTGGTGGTATCAGGGTACATCTTGAGGTCAGGACATCCGGAGCTGACTTAGGACTGGAACAATCTGTGGTTGTTCTCGGAGTGGTGCCCGCTTTTGACCCCCTTTTCTTCTCAGGGGGAGAGGCCCAATTCAGAGATCAGGACAGTTGTGTTGTCTTAATAGCTCCCAACACACATGCACAGACACATGCACAGACACATGCACAGACACAAACACTCACACATGCACACATACATGTACATACACATGCATGCATATACATGCACATATGCACTCATGCACACACACATGCACAGACACATGCACAGACATTCACATGAACACACACATGTACATACACATGCATGCATATACATGCACATATGCACACATGCACATACACATGCACACACATTCACAGACACATGCACACACATTCACACGCACAGACACATGCACATACACATGTACATACACACGCATGCATATACATGCACATATGCACACATACACATACACATATACACAAGCACAATGCACAGACACATGCACAGACATTCGCATGAACACACACATGTGCATGCACATGCATGCATATCCATGCACACATGCACACACACACATGTACATACACATGCATGCATATCCATGCACATATGCACATATGCACAGACACATGCATGCATATACATGCACATATGCACACATGCACAGACACATGCACAGACACTCACATGAACACACACTCCTGACTTTCTACATGTTTACACTTTTTTAGCTTTATGATGCTGCACAAGAAATACAGAGTCAGAAGAAAACACATTTTGAAATTTGAGTCTCAATCATTTCCCAGGCTATCCATATGTAACACAGTACAGCTCACCTCCTGGCTACTGGGAAGAAAGAAAGACTCACGCCTGAGGTCTCCATATCCCTATCAAGGGCACAGCTCCAAGGATCACTAGTAGAGAAATGCCTCACTACACTCACAACCGCTTTGGTTCACTAGGAGCCAGTCCTTCAAACTCCTTTTATTCCCTATTTTCATTTATTTTTTACAGTTGTTGCTGTATTTTATGTGTATGGGTTTTTGTCTGAACAGATGACTGTGTACCACATGTATGACTGAAGCCTAGGGAGGTCAGAAGAAAGGGTGTCATATAACATATACATATGATTACCTAGAATTAAACTCTAGGGGTTGTGATCTGTTATGTAGATGCAGGGAACTGAACCTGGGTCCTCTGGAAGAGCAGCCATCTCTCCAGCACTTCATTTCCTGTTTTAAGTTAATGTAATACTTTGGGAAATACTGCAACAAAACCAAAGTTGATGCAACAGAAGCAACAGAATGCTTTCTTAGTTTTCTTCTTCCAGATGAGTCTATCATGATTACATTGCCTTATTTTCATCTTTCTTTTCTTTTTTTTTTTTTTAGCATTGCTGGAAATGAATAATAAAAAAGTCATTTTTTTTCAATTTTTTATTAGATGTTTTCTTCATTTACATTTCAAATGCTATCCCAGAAGTCCCCTATACCTCGCCCCCCCCCCCCCGCCCTGCTCCCCTACCCACCCACTCCCACTTCTTAGCCCTGGTGTTCCCCTGTACTGTGGCATATAAAGTTTGCAAGACCTAGGAGCCTCTCTTCCCAATGATGGCCGACTAGGCCATCTTCTGCTACATATGCAGCTAGAGATATGAGCTCTGGGGGTACTGGTTAGTTCATATTGTTGTTCCATATTGTTAGTTCATATTGTTGTGTGAGGCCAGCCCCTTTACAGTCACACAGTTTTAGGGTATGACATCTAGCTAATGGAGCAGGTGCTGAATTAATATTTCTTTTTGGACCCTGAAAAATCAACACTAGTTAAAATTAAAGTGTTTTTTTTTAGAATAATTCTCAATGGCAAATAATATAATCTTAGAAGTAATTTCAAAATGGCAAGTTGAATTTTTCCTATATATATATACATTATATATATTATATATGTGTAATATATATTATATATAATGTAATATATATATATTATATATAATGTACTAATATATATATGTATATATATATCAGTCAGTATCTGGTAAAAATTAATATTGAAGTTAAGTAATTTATGGAACTAAAGTTAGTTAAATGAAATATAGTAATCCTTAAAACTGTCTCCTACACTCAAAAACATTTACTGCATGGCATGTCCAACTAACTATGCAAAGGGCTGTTTTTAGGCAATAAGTGCAGATGTCTGACACCATGTCTGAAATAAGGCTTGGGGTATGGCTTACCAGGTAAAAGCACTTATTGCACAGAATTAACAATCCACATTCAATCCAATTCCATCCCTTGTTCCAGAACCCAAGTAAAAAGCCAGCTGAGATGGCATGTTTTCGCAACTCCATAATTCCCAGGGAAAGACAGGAGGCAGAGATAGAATTGTCTGTAAGCTTGTTGGCCAGTTAGTCTGGAATTTGCCTCACAAACAATGTATCAGACATAAGAAGACAGACCTTACCTCAGTAAGGTGAGGTGGAAAGTGACAATGACTCCTAAAGTTGTCATCTGACTTGTAGATATTGGTTTTATTTCCTCAGAGGAAGGGATGAGATGAGAGCTGTACTCAAGCTTTATGAACACATAGCTTGGGCTGAATACATAGCATTTCTGTCTAACTATCCCTAGGCCTACGTCTGGAAGTTTCTAGCTTCCATACAACCTAATGCAAACCTGGACCTTGAAGGCTTCAGCTTCCAGCCTCAATCTGCAAAACTAGGCCTAAAATATTGTAGACTCTGAGACATACTGCTGAATAAACTCACCCTTTCTAGTTCTTTCTGAACTCTGGCTGGACGGTTCAACTCAGCTGTTCTGGCTCAAACTCCTCTCCAAGCTGACTGATTCAATACGGTTTCTCTTGACTTCTGACTGAATTGCTCTGCTTGGAAAAAACTCTTCTAACAGCAAAACTGAAATGCTCTGAACTGAACTGGGCTCAGCTGCATTCAGCTGAACTGCACCAAGCTGAACTACCTCTTTCTCCTGGCCCTGCTCCTAATTAGCCTCTCTTTCCTTTCTGTTCTTATGAGAGTTGGATATATCCTATCTTGGATAAAGATTCTGTCAAATCTTTCTCTGAATCAACACTATGTCCCTCAATTAGATGTTATTGTTTGAGATTAAAGGTATGTACTAAGGGGGTGTTTGTGGTGTGTCTTAGTCAGGGTTTCTATTCCTGCACAAACATCATGACCAAGAAGCAAATTGGGGAGGAAAGGGTTTATTCGGCTTACACTTCCATACTGCTGTTCATCACCAAAGGAAGTCAGAACTGGAACTCAAGCAGGTCAGGAAGCAGGAGCTGATGCAGAGGCCCTGGAGGGATGTTTCTTACTGGCTTGCTTCCCTAGCTTGCTCAGCCTTATAGAACCAAGACTACCAGCCCAGAGATGGCACCACCCACAAGGGGCCTTTCCTCCTTGATCACTAATTGAGAAAATGCCTTACAGCTGGATCCATGGAGGCATTTCCCCAACTGAAGCTCCTTTCTTTGTGATAACTCCAGCCTGTGTCACGTTGACACACAAAACTAGCCAATATAATTGACTCCTTGTCAACTTGACACACAAACACATCACTGGTAAGCCTCAACCCTTAGTTTCTTATTCATCCCCAAGATCTAAATAACTTTAAAAGTCCCACAGTTTTGCAAATTCTTAAAATTTCAATCTCTCTTAAAATCCAAAGTCTTTACAATTAAAAATCTCTTAACTGTGGGTTCCACTAAAATACTTTCTTCAAGAGGGAAAAGCATCAGGGCACAGTCACAATGAAAAGCAAAATCAAACTCCAACTGCCCAATGTCTGGGATCCAACTCACAGTCTTGCCCTTTGTAGCACACATATTATCTTCTAGGCTCCAGCTGCCTGTACTCCACTGCTGCTGCTGTTCTTGGTGGTCATCTCATGATCCTGGCATCTCCAAAACAGTGCTGTCTTCTGCTGTAACTAGGCTTCACCAACAGCCTCTCATAGGCTCTCTTCATGGTGCCAAGCCTCAACTCCTTTGCATGACCCCTTCTGTCCTGAGCCATCAATTGCAACTGAGGCTACACCTTTACCAGTGGCCTTCCATGGCCTATCACAGTGCCGAGCCTCAGTTGCTCTGCATGACCCCTTCATGCCTTCAAAACCAGTACCACCTGGGTGACTCTTACACATTACCAAGTCCTGCTGCTGCACGAGGTACAACTTTGGCTATCTCTGGAACACAGCCTCTTTATGCTCTCAGAAAGCACTTCCCAGAAGATGTCACCTCAACGATGCTGGTCTCTTCATAATGACCACTAATTTCTTAGCTCCAGCTAACCAGCATCAATAGTCCCAGTAATGCAAAAGTTTCACTTTAGTAGTTCTGGTATCTTGTTAATCACAGCTGATTCTTCAGCCCCAGCTAACCAGAACCACAGAATCTTCCCAATCAAAATAGCAATGGCCCTGAAAAGAGTCTTTAATTTTTCCCTCTGAAATTTCACAAGCCAGACCTCCATCTTCTGCACTGTTCTCAACATTATCTTCCAAGCTCCTACACAACATCTGACAGAGCTCTTAGCAATGAATGGATCTTCAAGCCCAAAGTTCCAAAGTCCTTCCACAGTCCTCCCCAAAACATGGTCAGGTTGTCACAGGAATACCCCACTATGCTGGTACCAATTTCTGTATTAGTTAGGGTTTTACTGCTGTCCATTATCATCAAGGTGGGAGCATGGCAGTATCCAGGCAGGCATGGCACGGGCAGAGCTGAGAGTTCTACATCTTCATCCAAAGGCGGCTAGTGGAAGACTGACTTCCAGGCAACTGGGGTGAGAGTCTTAAGCCCACACCCACAGTGACACACCCATCCCAACAAGGCCACACCTCCAGATGGTGCCACTCCCTGGTCAAAGAATATACAAACCATCACAGTGGCATGTGGTATGTTTGCATTCTAGCCAGATCACACAGACCTTAGATGGTCTTTAGATGTGATCCCTTGCCAGAGCAGACATGTTGCTCTGTTAAAATTATCCTATATAACATCTATATCTATGCCATGGCATGCATGCTTGAATATGGGCACACACACAGATACTAATAATGATAAATAAATTTTAAGTGATAAGTGACTGAAGTGAGCATTATAGGAATATGCTACTTAAGAACAATGTATATTTTTCCAAATCTTAGTTCTCTAACTTTGAGAATGGCTTGACTACCACACTACTTATGAAAATTGTGACTTGGAGACAGAGTGCACCTTCTTTTGACCATGGAATTGGTTTTGCCCCAGAAGAATACTACTGAGAATTAACGTAACCTTTGGTAGGTATGACCAAGCATGAGGCTTTAGATTACGGAGGAAAGCTTTCAAGTGGATTATTGCAAAGGAGGGACCCTTCCTCTTTTTCTGTTTGTTCCATGGCTCCAGACTAAGCAGTTTTTATTCTCTGTCACATAATCCCTGCCGGGAATGCTAAATTGCCACCGGAAACAAAAAACAGTAGGGGCAATCAGTAAACACAAAACCTATAATTCTATGAGCCCAAACAAACTTACTCTCTGTATGAATTAGTTATCTGCATTTTGTCCTTGTTGCCATCATAGCCATTGTCATTATAGAGACAGGAAGTAGACTACTTCAATTTTTAAAGGATTTTTTTTTTAAACAAGCACACCACACTTTTCAAAAAGCAGATTCAGCTGGGCATGGTGGTACACACCTTTAATCCCAGCACTCGGGAGGCAGAGGCAGGTGGATTTCTGAGTTCGAGGCCAGCCTGGTCTACAAAGTGAGCTCCAGGACAGCCAAGGCTATACAGAGAAACCCTGTCTCGAAAAACCAAAAAAAAAAAAAAAAAAAAAGCAGATTCAGGCCACCCTCTGCAACATCTGGGACCAGAGAACTAAATCTATATGTAGTCTCTGTTTTACTATGATTGTCAATTTCATTCTTCTTCATAAAGACTTAAAGACTGCTTTTCTCCATATGAAAAAAATATGACCTTCACAGTACCTATAATTTTATATGCTGTAGCTCTCACCAATGAAGAATAACTGACAACTCTCTGAGTATCTGCTCTCCTATTCCCTATTCAGAAGACTATATAGCCCATCTTGAGTTAGGCCCTATTCAAGGTTAGGATACTATTTACCCATCAAAGTTTTATCTGCTGAGAACAAGGATGGTGGTCTTTATCGTAATGATTGAGGGACTTTTAAGAAGTGGGACCTAGGGCTGGTGAGATGGCTCAGTGATTAAGAGCACCTACTGCTCTTCTGAAGGTCCTGAGTTCAAATCCCAGCAACCACATGGTGGCTCACAACCATCTGTAACAAGATCTGACGACCTCTTCTGGAGTGTCTGAAGACAGCTACAGTGTACTCACATAAAATAAAATAAAATAAAATAAAATAAAATAAAATAAAATAAAATAAATCTAAAAAAAAAAAAAAAAAAAAGAGATGATCCCTCAGAGGCATGTCCAAAAATTAAAAAAAAAACAAGAAGTGGGACCTAGGAAAAGGGAGTTAGCTCATAGGAACTTCACCTTCACCTTCAAGAATGGAGTCCACCATCTTACACACATGGAATGGCTAAGTATGACTGGATACGTTATGATGAGAGTATATTGTCATAAATCAAGGCCACCCCATGCTTTGGCCTTTCTGTGCACAGTCCTCTCTCTTTCTGATTTTACACCATGTGCTGCTGTAGCAGACAGAAGGAGGGAGTTCACCAGACACAAACACCATACCATCTTGTTCGAACTTTCTACACCTTCCCTTTATTCTTCTTCCAGCATTAAAAACAGTGTGTTCTTATAACAATACAAAGCAGACTAAAACAGGCACCAATTGCCGATGCAAACTATACTAACTAGCATCACATCACAGGAAAAGCCTGATCTGTTAAACTTAGATGTGGCAGCATTCCTTAGTTTGTATCTGGAATGTGTCCCAAAAGGTCATATAGAAAGAGCTTGGTCATTAGTTTAGCAATATTGGAAGGTTGTATAAATTTCAAGAGAGTGTATTAAGTAAATATAAAATAATACGATTCCTAAAAGCATTATCAAGCAACCTATGTTGCTTGTCCCTCGACATTCTCCATCTATACTGACCACCTTCCCTCCATCTTCCCATTTTAACTGTACTTTTTAATGGAAACATCTTTTAAACTCTTTGCCCTTAGTCATATTACAGAAATAGTTTAAAACTGAAAGGGAAATGATCCTTGATTGAATGCGGGAATACTTCATAAATATACTTTGCTCTGTGCGTTGAAGTATGGGTGAATACCTGGGGAAGCCTGAACTCTTAGAAATGATTCCTACCAGTGATAAACAGAGAAAAAAGCCCCTTGTCGATAGAGGTTTCCCACTCTGTCTTTCACTCCAGACCTACAACAGCACAGAGTCTCTCTCACTGAGCCTGCTCTCAGGAAGAGCTTTCAGAAGTGCCAGATTCTCCCACACATGTCATGCTGTGCTGCACTCCAAGGGCCAGAGATGTCTTCAGCAGATCAAGATGAAAAAAAGGCTGGAGCAACTCATAGAGAAATGCACCAAGCAAACCTCAAACATGAGCCTGGGTTTTGTGCACTACCCACACCACTCAACCACAGGGAACATTTTGTAGTTCTTACAAACCACCTTACCTCAACTTCATTCTTAATTCCAGTTTACCCATCCCCCTACAAACACAGAGAGAGAGAGAGAGAGAGAGAGAGAGAGAGAGAGAGAGAGCAAGAGATTGAGATGCTCATTCACAGAACCACAAGTGTTCTGGATCTCAATTTGTTCTGTGGTGCCTCATTCTATCCTTAGGAATAGAACTTACAGCTAAATTTCCTAAATCCTTTAACTGAGTGACATGTCTCTTCCTAGAGGCTCGATCTCTGAAGTCTATTTCAAATGGTGATTCTCACCAGCTCCAAATTTCCTTGCTCCCACAGAAAGAGCAGCGTCTCTTGCCATGAGATCATTTTAGGAAACATTCAGACTATGCCCTTACACTTCTGGCCTACATTGCAGTAGAAATTGTTTCTCCTAAAGCTCATGAACAAGAAATCTATTACATGAGTAAGTTCACTGATAGTCACTGAAGGACTATTTATGCTCTAACAGCAAACATGTGTCATATACTATATGCTGGGTGGTTTACAATATCACATTTCACCCATACTACAGGCCCAGATTCTACTGCTACCTTAACTTAGTGCATCCTTTTTTAATAACCAGGGCATCTAGTGGCTAAGTAACTTGCTCACAGTCACATACTGTAGACACTGGAAAAGCTGGAACCCAATCGCAGATACTCTGACTAGCATCCATAATCAAAACTCACCTATATATTGTTAATTAAGATTATTACTGAAAGACCCACAACGTGAGGACTCCCCCAAGTTCTGACTCAGGAGAGGTGACACCCCAAAATCACCCACAAGAAACGGTCTTGCTGCAACTGCAAGAGGATTTTTATTCAAGAGCGCTCTCGGGCCCATGGTCATACACCATGCAGGGGTAGAGGACCGTGGTGCCCCGAGTAGCTGAGTAAGGGGGTATTTAAAGGAAGAAACCACAACTCATGGAGGTGGGGAGGGCGTTGTTGGAAAATACTAAAAATACCAGTTAAGAGTCACAAGGAAGTACAAAGTCACAAGTGTCAGGTTATCTCTCAAGACAGTTTCTAAGAGCCCCTAACAATCTAAGAGCCCCTAAAGATAGCACATTTGCATTGCAGGTTCCAGCAATGGTCAGGGTGCCATTCTTTGAATGAACACTCTTTGAACCCAGGAAGCGGGTGGGTGGAGGAAGGAATGTCGCTATCTGTTTTATGACCAGCACCTGGAGCACTAAGCCACAAAAGCCACACTCCCAAGCCTGGGCCCAAAAGCCTCGAATTTTGTTACTTCTTCAATTACAAGAGTAATCATCTTATGAGAGCGCTAATACAGCTCACTTCATACAAAACTAAGACAGAGTTATCTAGATATGTTTGTCTTTGTACATAAATTAGACCCTCAGACAATCAGTTTGGCTATGGTTGCTGCCTGGCAGGAGACTAAAGTACAAGCAATTTTTTCACAGCACTAAAGTTATAAAGAACGTTTTAACTATAAGTCATCTTAAGAAAGACTATCCAAAATTAGAGGCATAGACAGTTGAATTGTTCCCCTAGAATCTGTCCTCATTACAGGAGGGCCAAGATGCTCAGATTAAAAAATATTTACATTTGCGTTAATGCAAAGTTCAGAGCAGCCTCAAGGAAGCTTGTGCGATATTTCTTTTGTTTTGCAAACCATGACTAAGGAAGTTCTTGGGACCTCACTCCTCCCTGCCTTCAGGGGAAATTCTTTTTAGCTAAACAACATTTTTTTTTTTCAGATCTACCCAGGTGTTGTTCATAATAAAGTTTAAACTTAAGACTTATAAAAGGTCAATCAGGCTGTAGAACTTATAAAGGCATTACAATCAGGCTTGCCTATTTCATATAGAGTTACTATAGATTTAAAAGTTTGTTTTGGTTTTTTTTCCTTTGCATCCTGATAATTGTAAAGGGTTTGCTTCTAGTGAACTGGTGATCACTGGAAATTTTTGCCTCTACGGGTGGCTAATATAGCTTTACATTATGTAAGAAACTTTTTTTATTGTCTCTGCTTCAATGCAAGAAGCTGAGAGTTTGAATCGTTCAGTGTATATTGTTTCCTAAGAGGAAAGTATTTTATTAGCTAATGCCTCTAAAGGGAAGTTTACTTCAAATCTTTGCTCTCACACAATGAGCTTTAAAGTTCTGGGAGTAGTTCTTGCTCCATAAGATTCAGAGGCAATATCTTTTTAATATTTAGAATTTTAGTTATACTAGAAAATTGTGGTACAGAAAATCTAAGAAAGAAAAATTGAGTTGCTTCAAAATTTTATTTTCAAAAGCTTCCAGATGTTAATTGGCTAAGACCTCACCTTAAACTCACCACAGGGGGACTTAAGCCTTTGTTAGGTGCTATCAAGTGAGAGTCAAATTAACTGGTGAGAAACAGAAAGACTTTACAGAAAGTAGAGGAAATTTCGGTGGTCAATTGTTATCAATTATAATCAATGATAATTAAATACTAGCTGCTTATTTTAGTTATGGTTATTAAATGTGCCCACAACAAATGTTTGGCAAGAGAAAACATTAATGTAAAATCATCTTTCTTCACCTCAAAGTAAAGTTTTAACATCCTATTATAAAGCTGCTGTGGTGCTAATTAAGAATTAAGAATTCCTTGTTCCAAACAGCAATCAAATTGGTTATTGCAAAATATTGATATTTGGCCTATTTTTTGTTTGTTTGTTTGTTTGTTTGTTTGTTTTTTGAGACAGGGTTTCTCTGTATAGCCCTGGCTGTCCTGGAACTCACTTTGTAAACCCGGCTGGCCTTGAACTCAGAAATCCACCTGCCCTGCCCTGAGTGCTGGGATTAAAGGCGTGTGCCACCACGCCCGGCATTATTTGGCCCATTGTATACCATAATTTTAAATAAAATTGATAATCACTATCCTAAAGATAAGTAAAAAATTGCTTTTATGCATGATTTTGTATCTTCTATAAATTCATGCATGCATGCATCCCATTTACTGTTATTTTAAAACAACCCTTCTATGGGAGAAAAGTATATGTGAATTGGATCACATGTTTATTCTTTTGAGTTTCCTCCTGCTTCAGCACAGATAATTAAATTGTGTGCTGTAGACAGTGTTTTAAAATGTTGAATAATCCAGCTTTAATTTGTATATTAATAGTAGAGAGAGAGAGAGAGAGAGAGAGAGAGAGCTCAGACCTTACAATTGCTTAAAATTGTTTGACCCTCAGATACTATGAATTCTCAAATTTGCAATTGTTTATGCATATACAGCTCATTAAGAAAATGCTGTTCAATTAAGAAGACTGTTTTTGGACATTTAAGAATTTGTTCTAGATTGCCTGGACAAGATCTCTTAAGGCAATGCCACACTAGACTTATATCCCAGGTAGATTGTATACCTTATACAAAAATAATTGGCCATATAATCTAATTTCTTTACATCATTAAAATAGTAATGGCTTAAGATAATATTTTGGTATTTTTAGAAAATGTGCATGTCAAATTGTAAAAATTTGTTCTCAGTGTCCTCAGTTTCTACCTGTTTCCACATAATGGTGTTAATTCTTGAGGACTTACACTTAATCAATTGCTACTCTTATTTCTGATTAATAAATAAATAAATAAAATATGCACATGTGACTATTTAATACATTTTCAGGCTTTCTAGTTATGAAAAGGATCCACTTATTGGCACATGGCATGATCCTGAAGAGAAAGTTAATATGGGGAAGAGAGGGAGTGTTTCTGTTTTTTCCACAGAATGCAGGAGCATGCTAGCTTCCAAAATGATTCATGTGACAGGCTGACCTGTGAGTTCCTGAATGCCCTGACAGTGGTGACAAGAAAGCTGTACAGAGAAAGAGGAATCGGGGAGAGAAGCCACTTGCAAACAAGATGAAGAAACTTCCTATCTCCGCTATGGGCTACAGCAAGGAGAGCCGACCTGGTGTCAACTTGGGGAAAACTAAAAATGATGACTCGTGAGGCAGAGGGAGTGCTACAGAGTATTGGACAAGATTTCGTCAGAGACACTGTTTATGGCCATTCAGGCCAACTCCCCTATAGCTGTAAAAGCTTGTGTACCTTATCTATAGGCTATATTGTTAGATAATTTTAAGAGCTAAGACCACCAATCTTTGGCAAGTCTTTTCATATTCACTGTAATTCTTGTTAATTAACTAATTGTGTAAATCCTAATTTAGATAAGGAGTCTGCTGTTATGATTTTGTTAAAGAGACCTGCTTATGTTTTGCTGCCTATTAGAGTTAAGAAATGATCCTGGGTTTAAAAATCTGGGAATGCAAACTTTGAAAAGGTATCTACCACAGCCTTAGTTCAGCAGCTGCATACTGCTCATTTTGTTAATGATAAGCATAGGAATATTTCCATAGCTTTGTCAGAGCAACATATTATAGATAAAAAATTGGAGGCAAAGGTTAATGTCTTAGAAGTAGTAGTCTTAGCAATAGAACAAAATATAGCAAATATTAAAGCTAGAAAGGCAGAAATTTCAGATATTAGCAAAAGTCACTTGGACACTTGGAACATTGATAAATTAGCCAGAGAGTTAAAAAAATAACCTAAGTGCATTGAATCCCCTAGATTGGGTTCAATATATAATCCTACTTGCTATTATTATTGGCATTATTTTATTAGTCATCATTGTGTTTACACTCATCTTTAGAGTACTTCTGAGATCTGTAGCTATGATGAAGCGGAACATTCTGGAACTTTAGCTGAAAAATTAAAATGAAAGGGAAAGAATGCTACGCACACTCCAGTGAAGTCTGCTTGGCAGGCCGAGAGGCCTGGAAGCACTCAAGAGGCAGAGTTTCAAGGAAACTCAACCTCCTGGAACCTTGGCATTCTCATAACCCATATACTCATACCCTATCCCCGTGTTAGTCTGGTGTATGGATGCACATGCTCTCTTTTAGTATTATTTTATTATAAGTGCCTTTAAAGATTGAATTCTGACATAGCTAAGCCTTTGCCAGTGTTCCAAAGTCCCAGAAAATCCCTGAAGCCAACAAACTTGGAATTCAGTAGGAATTCAGTAAGAATGTTACCTATTCAGTAACATTCAAATTTATTTCTAGTAGAGATAGTGAAACTAATTAGGCATTACAAAGAACAGAGCTACAATAGCTCAGGGCTAGTCTGCAGAGTGATTACTTAGGACAATAGCCAGTCTTACCCAAATAAGGGAATACACAATGGCCTAGCTAATAGGTGGGTTTACCTTGTAATAGTTAGGGAATCCCACTGAGACAGGAATCTTCACTATAGCCAGGTATAGCAGGCTATATTGCATATTAGAAGCAAGTTGGTGAATTCTTCTGACAAATGGAAATTCCCCACAGATACTTTAAAGAACAGCCAAGTTACACTCATACAAGTATTTATCAAGGCCTAGGAAATAGGAGGTTTGTGGTATTGCATTATTCATGAGAAAGTCTGCTAGAGCAGAACCCCCTGGTGCTAGCTTTCACAAGGCTCAAAGGAGTAGCACAAATTGTGACTAGGGTGTGAAATCCTTACCTGTTATTAGCTGACCCTAGGCAGGGCTGTTTTATCTTTACTGTAAACATTACCTGGTTCCTGTAAGTCCTTTTGAAGTCATTCCTTTGTTTTGTGTCAGGAAACTTCAATGTACTTTGCCTGCCATGACATCCTACCCCTTTGTTTTCTGTATTATATAAGACTGGTGTATACTTTGTGAAAATACACTCAGATTATACACAATCTCTTGTGTCGCTTCTGTTTGTCATTCGCTGACTCCTGTCCACCTGCAACTAGAGACCCATTCTACACAGACAGGGACCAAAAAGGGTCTGTGACAAAGCCACATTCATTAAAGAGGGAAATCTGAACCTCCAGCACCATCCTTCATAGAGACCTCTGTGACACCACTTGGTCTACTCCAGAAAACTCAGAACTGGAAGTTCAAGTTCTGGCTATTCCCAACTGGCAGATGACATTGAGCCCTCCTCTTAACTTCTCTAAGCCTTAGTATCCTATTACTAAAATGAGTAGGGACTCAGTGGGGTTGAGACACTCTTACAAGTGTACCTTCCACAGTTCCTCCTTGTCACCACAGGAATGGGGGCTGTTAGCATTTATGACTTCTGACATCTAAACCAGCATGAGATTTGGAGAATAAACTACAAATTGCACAAGACTTAGTAGCCATTTCAAAGTTTTAAAGATTTTTTTTCCAACATATTTTATTTCAGGTGACATGGTAGTTTCATGCAAAGCAACTATTAAAGGATAATTCTGCAACTTTTTAGTAATTTAGTAATTATATTGTTTGGTGTATTTTAGCTTATTAGTAGAATAAATGTGAAGCATCTTGTTTTAGTTACTAAAGAAGAGAAGCTGTTAAAAGAAAATTCTTAAATATTGCCAGTTTCCATCTATCCAAGATATCCATTTTTATGGACCAACTGAGTCAGCCCATGAAATTTTGCTGAATTTGAGCCCTGACTCCTTCAGGGAGCTTGTGTGTAGTCATGGACTGACCAAAAGGTCACCTGAAATTAGGACTGCTTGACCACCACAGCAGCCTCTCCCCTCCATCCCTATCTTTAGTGGATCACACAGATCTTGCCCTCTACACTTTCTAACCCCCACTCACTGATGTATCCCAGCCTCCAACTCCAGCAGGCAGGCATTCCCTGGGAATTCCTAGCCCCCTCTGACCAGAGAAGCTTGAAGCTTCTCTTCACTTGTCAGACTACTTCTACTCCAAATCCAGTCACAAATTCTTATTCCTATCTCTGTAGGAGACAACCTGCCTCCCCTTCTCTGCCCCCATCTCTAGCAAAAAACTCAGATCTTCTCCAACTGTCCTCTCCACTCCCATCATGTCACCCTCCAACTCTTGCAGACATTCTCCGTGAACTTGACAGCCAAAGCTGCCAGAGAAACAAATACAGCAGAGAAGAAGATCAAAAGACCTTTAGATCTCCACTCTCCTTCTTTCCCTCTCTATCAAATGCCCCAGTCTATTCCTAGCTCTGTAGTGGACTACCTCTTGGGGACCCAGATCCTAGGAGAAATTGTTATCAGGCAACTTATAGCTACCACACTCTCCTAAGAACAGAAAGGGCAACAGAAACCAATGAACAAAGCACCCACCCAACAAAGACAACACCAGATATCAGGATCTAGATCAGTGGTTCTCAACCTTCCTAATGCTGCACCTTTGTTATAGTTGCTCATGTTGTGGTAACCTTTCCAACCATGAAATTATTTCATTGCTACTTCACAGCCATAATTTAGAAACTTACGAATTATAATGTAAGCATCTGATATGCAGGATATCTGATATATGATCCTTGTGAAAAGAGACCCGAAATGGGTCATGATGACAGATTGAGAACCACTGGTCTAGAATTACAGCCTTCCCAAACCCAGATACCTAGATGCCAGCATAAAAACACAGACGTATTGTCAACCAGGACAATACGTCTTCACTACAGACAATCAAACCTAACAAAGTAAGTACTGGAACATGGCTGAGGCACAAAACAAATACTTTAAAATAACTTTTATGAATATCATAGAGGTCCTAAAACAGAAAATGCATAAATAAATCCTTTAAAGAAATCTATGAAAACACAAATAGTAGAAGGAAATGAACGGATAGTTCAAGACTGTTTTTTATTTATTAATCATTTTATTTGTTTACATTTCAAATAGTATTCCCCTTCCCAGTCTTCCCTCCACTAACCTTCCAACCCCTAACTCTACCCCTCTCCTTCGCCTCTAAGAGGCTCACCCACTCACCCACCCACTCCCACCTCACCCCTCTAGCATCCCCCTTCTCTGGGGCATCAAGCCTCCCCTCCCACTGATGCCAGATGAGGCTATCCTCTGCTATATATATAGTGGGAGCCATGGACCGACCCAGGTATACTCTTTTGTTGTGGTATGGGGTCACCTACCCACCCATCTAAATTTTTTTAACCCAGAATTGTCCCTGTCTAAAGGAAATGCAGGGGCAAAAATGGAGCAGAGGCTACAAGAAAGTCCATCCAGAGACTGCCCCACCATTGGATCCATCCCATCCTCAGACAACAAACCCCAACACCTATTGCTGATGCCAAGATTTGTTTGCAGACAGGAGCCTGGCATGGATGTCCTCTGAGAGGCTCTCCCAGCACCTCGTCAACACAGATGTGGATGCTCACAGCCAAACATTGGACTGAGCCTGGGGATCCCAATGGAAAAGTTAGGGGAAGGACTGAAGGAGCTGAAGGGGATTGCAACCCCATATGAAAACGAACAGTATCAATTAACTGGACCCCTCAGAGCTCTCCACAAACTGGTGGCTGGCAAGGCCCCACTGCTGAAGACAGCATTTATATAAGTCATGAACATGGAGAAGGAGAGCTGGTGCCCACATGGAACTTTCACCCTTACATTCTAGCATCTTTGATACTAGAAGAGACTCTGCATGCTACCAAATGAGAAATGTAAACACCAACCCAGCTACAACCCTTTGATCTATAGTGGTATCCTGACTGCAAGATATACTAGGGCAATGGTGGCACAGAGCTTATGGGAGTAACCGACCAATATCTGATCTGACTTCCAGCCCATTTCATGAGATGGAACTCATTACTGACACTGCTTGCCACACGACAGAGCCCATACCTGACACTGTTTGAGTGAACAAGAACCTGAGACTAGTTAGCCCAGAGACCTAGGGGAAAAGCAAGTAATACTGTTTTAAACAAACAAAAGTCATTGCAGTAAAAATCTTCCTAATGACATTCTGCTATATCAGGGTCTTGTTCAGCTATCACCAGAGAAGCTTCCTCCTGCGGCAGATAGGAACAAACACAGAGACCCACAGTCAGACATTATTTATGCAGAGAGTGAGAGACCTTGGAACACTCAACCATAAACAGGATGTCTCCCATCAAATAACTCAGGGAACCCTGTAGAAGAGGAGGCAGAAGGAATGTAAGAGCCAGAGAGGAAGGAGGACACCAAGAAAGCAAGGCCTTCTAAATCATCATGGTCAAAGCACATGTGAACTCACAGAGACTGAGGCAGCATATGTAGGGTCTGTGTAGGGCTGCACCAGATATGGTCCTAGAGCTGAAAGGAGAACTGAACACAAGTCCCTGTTCCTAACCCAGAAGCAATCCCCAACAGACAACCACTTGCAAATGAAGATTTAGATTCCCCCATTGGCATAACACTGGGGAAACAAACTACTCTTAAGGGCATGCCCAGCTGTAAATGGCCACAGGAGTGCTCTCAATGGCATCTTTGGAGGTTCCTTGTCTCATAATGTCATGTCAGGGCTTTTCCTTGTTAATTTTTTAAAAAATTTTCATCTTATTATTTTTATTTTATTTTATTTACATTTTTCTTTTTTTCTTTTTACCATATCAGTCCTTTACATATTTATTACAGTTTCTAGTTTAGTGTTTTTATTGGATTCCTGAGTGTATCTCTCTTTCTAGTACCTTCTCTTGGGCTCCTCTATTTCTGTTGTTTTTGTCCTATTATGATGTGTTAGTTTTTGTTTTATCTTATATTAATTTGTTATTATCTCTTGGAAGTCTGTTTCCTTCCTAATGAAAACCAGAAAAGGGTGGATCTGGATAGGAGGGGGATGGGGAGATACTGGGAGGAGTAGAGGGAGGGGAAACCATAATCAGGATATACTTTGTAGAAAAAAAAATCTATTTCCAGTAACTAAAATAAGAAAGAAAAAAAGAAATTATTGCTGCTTGAATGTGCTGATTTTCTGCAGGTTGGGATGACCTTTGGTTTGAAAATTAAACTTATTTTCTCTTGGAATCTGCTAGTCATTGTTTTCCTTCCTGCTCTCTTCATCCCCCTAAAATTCTCTTCCTTGTGAGTCTATATGCTGATGCAATAGAAGTTAGTCAAGATGCCTGATGCTTACTGTATGTCCTCTACACCAGCGTTTCAAAGCCCACCTCTTCTAGTATGGATTGGTTAGAGGCAGAGTTGTGTGAAAGCAGAGACAATGTCAGCATCTAACTCTACTGAGCTTACAGGGAATGTTAAGCACATGCCTGATATAGCCAATACGAAACAAAAGTCTGTCAAATAAATTAGAACCCTTTAAGTGTGCTGGCACAACTGGTTGTTAACATGTAGAAGAATGCGAATCGATCCATTCCTATCTCCTTGTACTAAGGTCAAGTCTAAGTGGATCAAGGAACTTCACATAAAACCAGAGACACTGAAACTTATAGAGGAGAAAGTGGGGAAAAGCCTTGAAGATATGGGCACAGGGGAAAAATTCTTGAATAGAACAGTAATGGCTTGTGCTGTAAGATCGAGAATTGACAAGTGGGACCTCATGAAACTGCAAAGCTTCTGCAAGGCTAAAGACACCATCAATAAGACAAAAAAACCACCAACAGATTGGGAAAGGATCTTCACCTATCCTAAATCAGATAAGGGACTAATATCCAATATATATAAAGAACTCAAGAAGGTGGACTCCAGAAAGTCAAATAACCCCATTAAAAAATGGGGCTCAGAACTGAACAAAGAATTCTCACCTGAGGAATACCGAATGGCAGAGAAGCACCTGAAAAAAATGTTCAACATCCTTAATCATCAGGGAAATGCAAATCAAAACAACCCTGAGATTCCACCTCACACCAGTCAGAATGGCTAAGATCAAAAATTCAGGTGACAGCAGATGCTGGCGAGGATGTGGAGAAAGAGGAACACTCCTCCATTGTTGGTGGGATTGCAAGCTTGTACAACCACTCTGGAAATCAGTCTGGCGGTTCCTCAGAAAATTGGACATAGTACTACCGGAGGATCCAGCAATACCTCTCCTGGGCATATATCCAGAAGATGTCCCAACCGGTAAAAAGGACACATGCTCCACTATGTTCATAGCAGCCCTATTTATAATAGCCAGAAGCTGGAAAGAACCCAGATGTCCCTCAACAGAGGAATGGATACAGAAATTATGGTACATTTACACAATGGAGTACTACTCAGCTATTAAAAAGAATGAATTTATGAAATTCCTAGCCAAATGGATGGACCTGGAGGGCATCATCTTGAGTGAAGTAACACAATCACAAAAGAACTCACACAATATGTATTCACTGATAAGTGGATATTAGCCCAAAACTTAGGATACCCAAGATATAAGATACAATTTGCTAAACGCATGAAACTCAAGAAGAATGAAGACCAAAGTGTGGACACTGTGCCCCTTCTTAGAATTGGGAACAAAACACCCAGGGAAGGAGTTACAGAGACAAAGTTCGTAGCTGTGATGAAAGGATGGACCATTTAGAGACTGCCATATCCAGGGATCCTTCCCATAAGCAGCTTCTAAACGCTGACACCATTGCATACACTAGCAAGATTTTGCTGAAAGGACCCAAATATAGCTGTCTCTTATGAGACGATGCCAGGGCCTAGCAAACATAGGAGTGGATGTTCACAGTCAGCTATTGGATGTATCACAGGGCTCCCAATGGAGAAGCTAGAGAAAGTACCCAAGGAGCTAAAGGGATCTGCAACCCTATGGTCGGAACAACATGATGTACTAACCAGAACCCCGGAGCTCTTGCCTCTAGCTGCATATGTATCGAAAGATGGCCTAGTCGGCCATCATTGGAAAGAGAGGCCCATTGGACTTGCAAACTTTATATGCCCCAATATAGGGGAATGCCAGGGCCAAAAGAATGGGAATGGGTGGGTAGGGAAGTGGGGGGCGCTATGGGGGACTTTTGGGATAGCATTGGAAATGTAATTGAGGAAAATATGTAATAAAAATATTAAAAATTTAAAAAAAGAAAGGTTAAAAAAATAAAATAAAATTTGAAAATGATGACTTCGTTATTATTTGCATGTCTTTCGATATTATTCTCTGGTTATTTTTACATTATTGTATCAGTATTGGGAGAAGTGTTCTCACAGCTGGAGGTCAAATTTTATATAAATGAATAAATGCAATAAATGTGTCAAAAAAAAAAGAACCCTTTAAGTGTCTTACCATGGTTTAATAAGATAAATACCTTCAGTAGCTGTTCCTACCATCAATTCTTCAACTGACTCCAAGTATTTAAAAGAGTTTATTCAGCTAGTTAGACCCCTCTCCACAACACCAGTAGCAGCCATGCTGGAATCTGTCTTTCTTTTGCTTTGCTGATAGGAAGAGAACAAGCATGTATGTGCACACTCAGGGTGACTTTGAAGGAGTTTTAAAAATGGCTGAGGTCTAACTAGATATCTCATATATTATGGCCTTCATGTCAGTGCTATCTGTTTATTTCCATTGACAGATCTGTGAACTGAGGCTTATAGACTTAGAGGAATTTCCCCAAGGTCATATAGCTAATATATGAAGATGCTAAGTGTTTTTGACAGCAGAGCCCTGTTGATTGACATGATACTTTTGGCATTTTCTTCTCCCAAGAAAGAGAGAAGAGTGTTTACTAGAAAAAAACAAGTTAATACTGGGATCTCATTTACTCATAACTGTTTAAAGAAGGCCCAGTTCAGGCCAAAGGTAATTCATTATTTATTATTTACTCTTTCTAACTGAAAGTAACTTTGGAGGTTTGATTACACATTTATTTTTGGAGGCTGATAATCAAATCCTGAACTTGGTGAAGGAAATACTATAGTCCTAAGAATTCTATTATACATATAAATATAAGATATATAATAATCTATTATTATATATTATGACTTATATTGTATATTATATATGCACACTATATGTATGCATATATCCATCAACTTCGAAGTTACTCAGCTGCTCACATTGGCTGCTCCCTAGTTTTTTGAGAAAGCCATGGGCAAGCACATGGACTCTTCTTGTGTGTTAAGTGGGTCAAGCTTTCTATGTAGGTGATAAATCTTCAAACCAAACCCATTAAGGCTTATACCAAAACACCGGCACCAAAACAAGGTGATTGTCCCTGTACTGGTTAGTTTTGTGTCAACCTGACACAGCTGGAGTTATCACAGAGAAAGGACCTTTAGTTGAGGAAATGCCTCCATGAGATTCAACTGTAAGGCATTTTCTCAATTAGTGATCAAGGGGGGAGGCCCCTTGTGGGTGGGACCATCTCTGGGCTGGTAGTCTTGGGTTCTATAAGAGAGCAGGCTGAGCAAGCCAGGGGAAGCAAGCCAGTAAAGAGCATCCCTCCGTGGCCTCTGCTCAGCTCCTGCTTCCTAACCTGCTTGAGTTCCAGTCCTGACTTCCTTTGGTGAGGAACAGCAGCATGGAAGTGTAAGCCGAATAAACCCTTTCCTCCCCAACTTGCTTCTTGGTCATCATGTTTGTGCAGGAATAGAAACCCTGACTAAGACAGTCCCTCTCTGAGACAGAGACATTCTACGCCTGTCTAACCAGCAGTAGAACTGGTCTCCCAGAGGTTTGGCATGAGGTTTGAGTCTGAAGACTCAGAAAGAGGGAGGAATAATGTAGGGATTAATGTATGTGTGAGAGGTTCTAGCAGTGCAATAGAGCTACATGGAGAAAGACAGACAGCGATTAAAACAAAACAAAACACAACACAACACAACACACCTCACCTTTCCAGAGGAGATTTATCAGACAGGAGACAAGACACTGCTCGACACTCCAAGACTAAGGCTGACACCAGCTAGGAAGAAGAATTTCTCAATGACAGTGAAGAGGACCCAGCAGCATTGTCACCTTCAGAGCTTTGGGTGATGCTCTCTACCTTGGCACCTTGAGTATGAGGTGAATGAGGGTAGCACATCCTGGCCAAAGTGGTCCCTTAAGTGCTTTCAAGGCATTGAAGTCTACAGAGAAGCTGCAGCAAGATTGCTCAAAGATATTGAGGTGAGTGGCCATTAGGCACCCCAGGACTTCTTAGAATATTAAGATAAAATCCACATGCTGCAATAGATCTTGATTAGACAGTTAAAAGAACTAGATGCCCTGAATGTCCAAACATGACCCATAAAGGCTTGTATTATCTGGGGTATGGGCTTTGTGTTAGCAAAATGAGGCTGGAGAATCCCAGATACAGTCATGGAAATGACTTAGACTCTCTCATGCATCTCACTCATTTCCTTCCTCATCAGCCTACTGCTTCCTGACACTCCAGCCTTCCTCTTTTTCCCCAACCCCTGACTCCACACCCTGATGATGGCTGTGCTGGGTTTCTCTGGCTTGGCTTTCTACTGGTGAAACATTGATAACTAGAAGCTAGTCCACTCACTCCTCCACCCAGCTTTGTCCTGCTGCTCACAAGTGGACTCAAAGATGAATCAAAATAGCACATAGGCTTGGTGAAAGCAGAGGGTCAAAAAAAGAATCTGTAGTTTACAGTATACAAGTTTTTAGGTAAAAGGCACAGTATATTACAAACATGGATGTCACTTCTTGAGCATAAAATCATTCCTAACATTGTCTACAATGTTAGAAAGTCCCTAAGGAGGGAACACACCACCTGTGAGGTATGATGTAAAATAGCTGGTATAGCAAGGGAAAAGAATGAAAAGGCTTCTTGCCCCCAACACAGTCATTAGCTGAATCATTCCAACAGGAAAGTGCATATGCTTAGGTGACATGGTCAGGCACTATAAACACGGTGGCCTCCATCAGAATGGCTGAATAGCAATGAGGCTTTCAAAGGCACAAAGCACAGTGGCTGTGAGCCCTGCTGCCCCCTCCTACTTATATGATGATATTCCTGTGATTCCAATGTAGGTTTTTAAAAAATGCACCATCTTTATGTGGAAATAACCAAATAAAACAAACAAATAATTTCACACATTCATCAGGAAGAGATTTCATCTTTGTAAAAACATAGGCAACTGTGCTGCCTTGAGAAACCACAGCTACCAACTAGGGCATGAATGCCCAGAATGGTATTCCAGAAGGCCTGGGCCAGGGATGCATTTAACACACATCTCACAGTGGTTATTGTGCACAATGAGAATTGAGGATTGCCCACAAATATTGTAGCTTCCTATTTAAAAAGTAGGAGGAAATGCTTCATAAATAGTATGTACTATGTTTCTCCAAGTAATCTAGGAGATTAAAATGAGAGGGGAGGGGAGGAGAGGGGAGAGGAGGGGAGGGGAGGGGAGGGGAGAAAGGAAAGGAAAGGAAAGGAAAGGAAAGGAAAGGAAAGGAAAGGAAAGGAAAGGAAAGGAAAGGAAAGGAAAGGAAAAAGGAAAGGAAAGGAAAAAGGAAAGGAAAAAGGAAAGGAAAAAGGAAAGGAAAGGAAAGGAAAGGAAAGGAAAGGAAAGGAAAGGAAAGGAAAGGAGAAAGGAAAGGAAAAAGGAAAGGAAAAAGGAAAGGAAAAAGGAAAGGAAAGGAAAGGAAAGGAAAGGAAAAAGGAAAGGAAAGGAAAAAGGAAAGGAAAGGAAAGGAAAGGAAAGGAAAGGAAAGGAAAGGAAAGGAAAGGAAAGGAAAGGAAAGGAAAGGAAAGGAAAGGAAAAAGGAAAGGAAAAAGGAAAGGAAAAAGGAAAGGAAAAAGGAAAGGAAAAAGGAAAGGAAAAAGGAAAGGAAAAAGGAAAGGAAAAAGGAAAGGAAAGGAAAAAGGAAAGGAAAGGAAAAAGGAAAGGAAAGGAAAAAGGAAAGGAAAGGAAAGGAAAGGAAAGGAAAGGAAAGGAAAGGAAAAAGGAAAGGAAAGGAAAAAGGAAAGGAAAAAGGAAAGGAAAAAGGAAAGGAAAAAGGAAAGGAAAAAGGAAAGGAAAAAGGAAAGGAAAAAGGAAAGGAAAAAGGAAAGGAAAAAGGAAAGGAAAAAGGAAAGGAAAAAGGAAAGGAAAAAGGAAAGGAAAAAGGAAAGGAAAAAGGAAAGGAAAAAGGAAAGGAAAAAGGAAAGGAAAAAGGAAAGGAAAAAGGAAAGGAAAGGAAAGGAAAGGAAAGGAAAGGAAAGGAAAGGAAAGGAAAGGAAAGGAAAGGAAAGGAAAGGAAAGGAAAGGAAAGGAAAAAGGAAAGGAAAAAGGAAAGGAAAGGAAAGGAAAGGAAAGGAAAGGAAAGGAAAGGAAAGGAAAGGAAAGGAAAGGAAAGGAAAGGAAAGGAAAGGAAAGGAAAGAAAAGGAAAGGAAAGGAAAAAAGAAAGGAAAGGAAAGGAAAGGAAAAAGGAAAAAGAAGAAAACCCAACCTTTTGACTATGAGGGAAGAAATAAAACATACTTAGCTAGCAACTGGATATCTCTTGGGTCTTTTTTTCCTGAGGGCCTGTTCTAGTTTTATTCTGGGCTTAAAGTTCGCTGACCCTCTGCACACACTACCTTGTCTCTCTGCAGTGCCTAGGGAAGAGGGAGCGTCGTGGATACTTCCCCCTACTGTGTTTCTCTCTGTTCTTGAAAAACTGAGTGGGGAACCTGTATCTGTTATCAAAGAATTCCTTAGCATTTCCTGCCCTGCCTTGGCGACAGGTCAGCCCCTCCTTGGTTCCCCCAGAGCTGAGCTCAGGCTCCTTAGGGTCAGCCTCAGCATGTGGCTGGGACAGGAATCCAGGCTCTACAATTCTGTTCCTATTCTGCCTTACTTACAACGTGACTTACACCATGGACCAGATGGGCTGTTTTCCTATCTTTTGTGTGAAAAACACCCAGAACCCCATTTGCCTTTCTTCCCCTAGACGAAGCCTGATTTATGACCCAGAATGAATTCTCAAGATGACATCAGTCCATCCAGGAGAGGGATACAGGTGTTCACTAGCTGTCTAAGGATGCACACTACTGAGCCCTATGCAAATCACTTCTGCTCATCCAGCCTTGGTTTTCCCGGAAGTAAAAGGGCAGTGATCTAATCTGCTACACACATGCGGAAAAACAAAGTTCTTAAAGCTGATGTTTTTCTCCTCCTAACTGCATCATTTTGACTGTAGCGTTAAGGACAGCATCTCCCCTGCCGAACACACACAGTCCACTGCAGAGACAGGTTGGATGCAGTTTCTGCAGTAAAGGAAGGCTTTGGGTCTTATGGCAAGAGACTAGGCCCAACATACTATGTAAAGGACAGACAGACAGCAATCAGACCTCCACGAAGGTCAGGGTCCTCTCAACCAAGAGCCTGAAGGCTACAGGAAGATCCCTGAGCTTGTTGGGGGCAGGGGAGGAGTGGTGCCGGTGGGGATGGATGGGTCTGGACAGACTGGAAACATCTTGCCTGGAGAGTAGTTTCTCTGCTTTGAGACATCTGCTTTGAGTCATCACAAATGCTGCTTGGAAGGGGGTCTCTTTAAAAACAAACTGGAAGTCCTCTGTCCCCAAGCTGCAGGCTGAGAGCGCTCCGCTCCTTGGTCTGTCAAAGAATTCCAGCCCTGCAGACTTCCTGTGAAGCTAGTCAGGACAGAACATCTTTCCTCCGGATCCTCTTCTCTGTCAGCTGTGGCTACTGCAGTAAATCTTCAGAGAAGGCTCCTTCGGCAAGCTCTCTTCTGAACTCTGCCCTGCAGACCTTCGCAGGCACTTCTGCATTCTGCCCCATGATAATTTTCACCCCTCTGAGAATGCTGTTTTCCTCACACTCAGGCAGGCCTCTCACTTTCCTTAACGAACTCTTTCTCTGGCCCCACTCCAAAGGGTGTGCTCCAGCAATCAAACACTTCCCCTTTTGTCTTATCACAACTCCAACAGGCCAGATAAGGGCAGGCAGAGGGGAAGGGACCAGCAGAGCAGGAGCAAGGAAGAGGTCTTCTAGCTAGGTTCAGCTGCTGTGCAGGCAGGTAAAAGGAACGCAAGGAAGAAGCTGAAGCAACCTTCCCACCAGCATCTAGGACCCCTTAAATGCAGGGGCACAGATCACATGACCTCTCTCCATCCCTCGCAGCACCTCCACGGGAGGATTCAGAACACTTAACCTGCGTGGAAATCACTTTTGGTTGCTTTGAAAACAGTGGGATAGACTAAATCAGACACAAGATCCAGTATGGCACAGACAGCAGGGGATTAAATAGTTAATTTTTAGCAAACCCAAATAGAATTTCCATCATGTGCAGGCAGTCAGCTGCTATTGTGGGTCACCAAGACACAACGCATTATTACTAGAGTTTGTGGAAAACTTTAGGCAGCTCTAATAGAGTCAATGGCATTTCCTTCCTCTACTGAAACATGACTTCACTAAATCCCCGTTGAAAGTTTTTTTCCCCCTTTCTAAACATTTCTCTCCATCTGCATAGTAAGTCAATAGAAGAAGTTAAAAGTTAAAATGCCTAGTGAAATTTTATCAGGCATGAAATGGCATTCAAACCAGAGTTGCTACCCTGTCTTAGACGGGTGAAAATTGACCCAAACTTGGGGGCAGAAGGCGGGGGGTGGGGTATAACAGATTTCAGCTCTTGCAGCCACTGAGGGGAAAAATCATTCCAATGAGGCATTCCATGAAACCCAGGCTCTGTGAACAGTTGGAATTCTTGTACAAGGTACATCACTTCCAGGAACCTCTGAATTCTAGGAGGCCACCATTCTGGTCTCTTGGTGCCCTGACATGTTGCACTACACAGCCTTCATTTGTGTAGTGTGTCCCTATCGCATGAGACAACCCTGCAGTGAGCAACCCTGAGAAGCTGTGTTACCTGCGGGTAACAGAGGGAGAATGCAAGAGACTCTGTTCATTATCTTAGAAAAGGGCTTTGGATGTTGCATGTAGGCCTAGAAAGGCCTTTTAAAATGGTTTTGGGTTTTAAGTGTTTTGAGACAATTTTGCTACATAGCTCAGGTTTACCTCCAACTCAAGATCCTTCTGCCACACCTTCCTGAACTGATTACCAGCATGCATCACTGTTCTGGGGCTCCAGAAATACTGAAACGAAAGAATGCAAACACGGGGAAAAGCATCCTTCTTTGCATAGGTTTAATAAATTACTAAGGGTGCCATCCTTGGGCCGCTGACATCTTGTCTTCGTAGGAACCAAACTAGAAAGAAAACCACTCAATGTCTGTGGATATTTCCCAACCTTAATGATGTAAAATATTGTACTTCTTTATAAACAGGCTGTTGACCCTACTTTTACTCAATGGACTACTAGAATCAAGAATTATTATATCAGAGAGCACAGACAGATCAGACACTCTGGCTGCACAGCATATTCAGAACTTCCAAGGGATTTATTAATCAGAGCAGGGCATTTTAGGCCTTAGCCTGGCTCACAGAACCAAAAGTAGTCACCCAGCTTGTGGAGCAGGACTTTGTTATACAAGTAGTCACCCCTGTTCATGTCTTTGTTCTCTTGCCCTTCGTTACCCATAGTAATCTGTGGACAGAAAGTATTGAATGGAAAATTCCCAAAATAATTCATACATTTGTTCTATTTTATTTGTAGTAGTTGTGGCTGATTGTTAGTGCCTAATTTGTAAATTAAGTTTTATCATAGGTATTATATAGAGGTCACGCATAATCTATCCAGTCCATGGCTGCATAAGCCATGGGTTCAGGCTTGTGCATAGAACCCCAGAGTAGGCAGTTGAGATTTACAGATACACTTAATGTTAATCAGCCTGTCCACCAGACCCAAACCAAGAAACAAGCAGATCATTCTGGCACTGGGAAATTTAGAAACATGAGGAAGGGGAGCCCTTTGGATGGAGTCATTGTTAAAACTGTGAAGCCACACAGTAAGGACAGGAGCCAAGATGGATAAGCTGTAACAGCAAAGAATATGCAATAGTTAGAGTCATCCCTCTTGGGAAAAGACTGTCGCTGCTCTCAAATCTTTTTTTTTAATTTATTTATTTTTTCATCATGTGTACATTTGTTTGTCTTTGTGTGGCTGTACACATGTGAGTGTAGGTGCATGTAGAGGGGTCAGAGATTTTCATATTCCCTGGAGATTCAGTTAAAGATGGTTATGAGCCTTGTGACATGGATTCTGGGAATTTATCTTAGATCTTCTAGAAGTTCACTACATGCTCTTATCCTGTGAGGCATCTCTCCAGCCGCACATGTGTATAACACACACACACACACACACACACACACACACACGAGTCACTTAAAAATTCAATGGAAAACTTCTGATCATCCCTCTCAGCACCCCAAATCCACTTGTCTTCTGTGGTGGCTTCATTTTTTTTTATCCTCAGATCATTGTTTTACTGATGGACTGACGAAGGTTCAGTTAATTTGTTCTCATCGTTAAATTTGGTACGTTTTGTGGCTTTTAAGGGTAATATCAGTTGAAGAATAAACTCCCCTTTGGTCTGATAGATTGATTTACAAACTTCTATCTTGCATCTGCCTTTCAACACCACCATCATATCTGGCATTTCATGCATTATAAAGTGTCACGTGGGTTTTAAATGCCCCCATTCCTAGATGGGAGACACAAATAGAATAATTAATCACTCTGAAGAGTGTAGAAACATAAAGTAGGTTATCCAGAAATGTAGACTCTTGAGCAAGTGCACTGTGGATGTCAGTCACAGCGATGTCATCAGAACTTCCATAATGAATTGGGGAGTAGTACAATTCCAACATTAACAGGGAAAAAACAAAATTGTAGAAGTTGCCAATATGGTCAAAAAGTATGAAGTGTGTGTATTTTTTCATTAATTGAAGGGACATTTATTGGGTGCTTAATATTGATAACCTGAGTGACTGACATGCGTATCATGTGTGTGGAGTCCAAAGGTTGACATTGAGTGCTTGCGCCCATTGTACTCTGCCTGTGTTTGTTTTTGTTTTGCATTTGTTTGTTTGTTTGTTTGTTTTGCTGGCTTTTGGAGCGGTGTGGGGTATGTTCTTTGCTGGAAACAGAGTCTCTCAATGACTCTGGAGTTCTCCAGATCAGTTTAACTATCTGGCCAGTGAGGTCCAGGGCTCTCCTGTCTTCACCTCCCCAGCTCTAGGATGTAGATATGGGCCACGATGCCTGAGTTTTTACATGGGTGATGGAGATCTGAATCCAGGTTCTTCTGCTCCTGTGCCAACCATTTTACTGGCTGGATAGTGTGTGTGTGTGTGTGTGTGTGTGTGTGTGTGTGTGTGTGTATGTGGTGTGCATGCATGCATGCGTGCATGCACCCTAATGCAGGTGACCAAATAGGCCACAGACATTGAATGTCCTGGATTTGGAGTCATCTGCAGTTGTGAGCCACAGGGCAAGCATGGGTGCTGGGATCCAAACGCAGGTCTTCCTAAAGACTTTTAACCTAAGACTGAGTGCTCTTAACCAATGGATTCTTACCGGCTCCCTGAGAGCTTATATCCAAAGGAGATGTATACAGCTTTCTTGGCAAATGCAAACCCCATATTACACATTTAACTCTTTCATGCTTAGCACATAGAGACACTACACCTTCCCTCCCCTATACTTGCTCAACTGGTTATTTCCAGTTATTTTAACTATCTATCACAAAACTGAGAACTCTGAGTTACTGAAGAGGCAAGCATTGTCACCAGCTCATTGGAGACACCTTTGGGTCCCAAACAGGCTCATGTTCTCTTAGATTTTTCTCATTCCCAACAAGCTTGGTGTTCTCATTTCTAACACTGCTGATCAATAATCTCATTATCTCACTAAGAAACAAAAGGTGTTCCAACAGCAAGGGAGGTGTTGAAAGGGAAACATGGAACAATTAGACCCTTTAGTCCAGGCACAAACACTACAGTCCCTGAGTCACTAGGTGAGACTACGTTATGTCCAGCACATTCTATTAGGACATGCACAATTCAGTGGAGAAAAGCATTTCCTCTAAACATTGATATTTTATGGCCTTCTTCCAATAATATTGGTAACTACGAGATATTCTTATGGAAAGACACTCATCGCATACCACTAAATCCCTCATCAAATTTTATGATTCTATGGTTTTGAAAGAAAAGTATGGATTAGGGGGGTGAATTAGGATGAACTAGGAGATGGCTCAGTGGATAAGAGCATTTGCTGTACAAGTGTGGGCCCTGAGACCAGATCTCCATCACCTCATTAAGAGCCTCTCACAACAGCACTTTCCTGTCACCTGCTAAGGAGCAGAAACAGGAGAATCCCAGGGACTTGCTGGCCAGAAAGTCTAATCAGAACAGTGAGCGTCTGGTTCAGTAAGAGTCCCTGTCTCAAAAACTAAGGTGGAGCATGACCAAGGAAGATGCCCACCATCTAGCTCTGACCTCTAGTCACATACACACAGGTTCAGACACCAGTACACGAACAGGCATATGCCGCACATTTTGCACACAAAAAAGAAAAGCATAAATTGGGTGATAATAATAGAAATGTTATTCTATTATTGAATGATAATAATAGAGTGATGAATAAATAATTCATTTTTTTTTCAGCAGTTGAAACTTTTTTTTGTTCTAAAAACAATACTTTTGGGAACAGAGGAGAGAGCCTTTTCATTCAAAAACAGAAGATGGGGGTCTGTTTTCAGCACAAATTACCCTGAGTTGTGATATAAACATTCATATGACCTTTCTTTCTTCATCTAATTCAAGAGTGTTGGTGGGAGTGACTGTAATTTTCAGGAAGCTCCAAAGACTTAAACATAGCTTGTTGCCACTTAAAATGCCACCTGCACACCCCGCTTATAAAGCCACTGAAGGGAGGAGACAGACTCTCAGGAATCAAGAAACAATGTGAAAGCAAGGTCACTTGACAGTCTCAAAAGCAGAGCTGTTCTGTAATTCCACCTACCTGTCCCCATGGTGCTGAAAACCCATGAATGTAACCTCAGAGAGAAGGCCACTTCATGGACATGGAATGATACGAGTCATGGGTCCCTTTGCAAGACAATATGAAAAGAAGGACTTATAAGACTCTTTAGACTCCTTCAGGTTTGGTAGCAACTAGTGCACATTACTGTAGAAAGTGAATGGATGCTTTGAGGATATATAAGAGTATTCAAAGTGTAAAAAAAAAAAACCTCTCCAATATTTCCACATTTACTTATTAAAACATGCTATCAAAATTGAAGAGGAGTTGAAGTCTTCCACTGTCTGACTCCCAGCATTACTATAAAGTTACAGTAATGAACTCAATGTGGAATGTACGTAGACACAAGCACAGAAGACTGAGAAGTAGACCCATCGTCAAGGGAGAAAATGTCATTACACATGGTACTGGTGGATGACAGAAATGGGTCGGGGTTAAAGTACTTGCCAGGCAAGCATGACAACCTGAGTTCAACTCCCTGGGCCAATAGGGGAAGAAAACTTAAAAAATATGTCCTCTGATCTCCATATGCATACTGTGGTACATTTACATGTATGTACACATGTGTAAACACATACACACACACATACCACCACCACTACCATTATCATAAAGTAAATAAATTTAGTGACACATGGAAAGTGAGATTCTGTATGCAAAAGAACCAGTCTTTTGAGCACCCAATATACAATTACCGAATCTTAATTGAGAAATCCTCTTTCTTTATAGAAAGAGCTGCCTGTAGGAGTAGAAAGACTTCAATCTATATCTGCCAATATTTTAACATTACAGATGAGAAGCCTGGGTTCAATAGAAGTAACTGGACTCCTGACACTCACTGCATCAGTTAGACATCCAACTTATAGTTTGCACAGATCTTTTTCCCAGGGCACCTGCTTCCAAGGGAAATATCTCTAGCTACTGAGAACAAGGGAGGACCTAGACATCACAGACTCTTGCTTCTGGCTCTGTAGCCATTTCAGCACTTTTCAAGCTACTAATTGCCAATAGCTCTAAGGAGTTGGGGATGGGACTTTGTGCCCATCTCCACTCTCCATGATGGAATTTTGCCTGGCTTGAGCTTCCTCAAGTCTTATACATGCTATCACAAGTGCTATGATTTCATATGCTCAACTGCCCTGCTATATAAAGGTTGTCAGAGGTAGTAATCTATGAATATAATCTGAAGTCATTAAGAAATGGTTTGGTAGATGTCCATTTAGCTGAGTAATAGTAGATTCTCCTCTAGGGCCTATAACCTGTTTAGCCACAAGTTCTTGGTCCCCCAAACTCAAAGAATGAGTTTCAACTTGTAGAGTAGGCCTTGAATCCAATCAGAAAAGAATTGGTTGTTCCAATGATATTCTTACCCATCACTGCACCAGTGGGCACAGCTCTCCAGGCTGATCATTGTTGTTCACAGCTGGGTAAGACTAGTGATTCTTTTTAGCCTCCGATGGCATGCATAGCACCTTCCAGCACTATAGAATCTAGTCAGTCTGAATGAAGCCTTCAGCTTGATTCCTCTGTTTTATGCCTCAAGTGTAGCATCTTTAGCAACAGTGTTTTACCATAAAGTCCTGGAGGATAACCAAGAGCAATGGCAATAGCCTGTAATGTTGGGGGAGTCAGTGGAACCTTAATGAGTGATTATATTTTAATTTTAGAATAACAACACATCACATTTTTAGTTTCATGAAATATTTGGAACATACAACAGCAAATTTTTTGTGAACCCAATAAGTGCACAAAATATGTAGAGTTCTTGTCTATGACAGTCAACCTCCGGCAAGTAATCAATGAATGAAATGATCACCACTGCCATACATCAACATTAAATTCTTGGCCATTTGTCTACTGACATCATTGCTCCTCACCGAGAATCTGAGTAGCTATGATTAAAGCCTCTGATGGTGTCAATAGCATGGTAATGATCAGGAGAAATTTAATCACTCTAAACAGCTGCAGAGAACCACGCTTTCCAGAAAGACAATGCACAGTTCCATGTCAGAGGACAGAAGTTCACATCCCTCTCCTAACAGCTATGTGGCTCGATTCCCTTCCTCTGCATTCTTATTCTACCTCCATAAAATAAGGGAATATTAAGTTTGAAAAGGTTAAATGCAGTAAGGAAGAAAACTCTGATCACTCCCTGGAATGTAGTTCTACAGATCACAAATGGTTTGCGATGGATAAGCTATAATTCCCAATACACATTGCTTAAACACATGACCAAAGGCAGACTGAGGAGAGTCTTGAATGCCAAAATGAGGGGACCATTGCTATCTACAATTTAAAGCTACATCAGGCGACCTCCTCCCACATTCTCACTAATTCATTAGAAACTGTATGCAGCCGGGCGTGGTGGCGCACGCCTTTAATCCCAGCACTTGGGAGGCAGAGGCAGGTGGATTTCTGAGTTCGAGGCCAGCCTGGTCTACAAAGTGAGTGCCAGGACAGCCAGGGCTACACAGAGAAACCCTGTCTCGAAAAACCAAAAAAAAAAAAAAAAAAAAAAGAAACTGTATGCATATCATTCCCTATAAGTTCAAGCATGTATGCCAAATGGCCTCCTTTCTAAAAACTTCTTCAGACCAACCTTGACAAAGTGGACAATGAAGAGTAAAGCCCTCTCCACGATCCAGATTTGTGGAATATGAGAAATGGAAAAGCACCAGAAGTGACCAGATCAAAATCCAGGAGCCAGCATGAACCCTGATCTGAAACCACCGACCCTTCCAAGAATCTATACAATGGACATAAAAGCAGGCAGACATGTAGATTCAACGGGTCAACCATGGTTCCTTCTTGGAGGAACTACCCCATATCTCTTTCTTCTTTAGAACTTTCCTGAAGTTCTAAAGAACACACAGACCCTTACAGGGTGCTCTCTCTCACACCCCTAGTATTCAGAAGCTTATAACATAAAATAAGATGAAACACTAGTCGTTCAGAACGCTGCTTAGAAAACGTTTTGCTTTTGTTTCTAACCAGAACACATTAGACAGTTGACACATGGGACTCAGTCCTTACTCCACCTTACCCTTAACTGTGCAGGCTGCAAGGGTCACCAGTCCCCAGCTCACACCGTTGCAACTTGCAGATGTGTGTTATCTGCTCCTGCTGTTTGGTGAGGTTCACATGCTTCTAATCTTTTTACAACCAGTTCTGCCTGTTATCTGGGTTCCTTGTCGTCCTTGTCTATTGTACACGAGGAACAATTTCATTCCTCTTCCCTGGTTGCTAGAAAAGCAATATTCAACAGTAGCCTATAATCTTCTGGCAGAGAAGGTTTTTAATTGGACCTTTCATTTTGTGGTGGAGTGTGTGTGTGTGTGTGTGTGTGTGTGTGTGTGTGTGTGTGCAAGTCAGAGAACTACTTGAAGAAGCTGATTTTTCTTCTTTCATGTTGCTAGGATTGGAAACAATTCCCCTATTCCCTGAGGCCTCTTGCCATCCCCTAAAGCTTTTCCTTAAATAAAGATATGGTCCTACAAATGCTGGTCAAATGCTCAAACACTAAACTATATCTTCATCCTCTCTTCTTTCCTGCTTGTTTATAAATGAGGTCCTGCAAGTTTCTCAGGCTGACCTTAAACTCATTCTGTGGTCCAGGCAGGCCTTAAATTTACAACCCTCCTGCCTTAGTTCCTGAGTAACTGAGATGACAGGCTGTGACACCAGATCCAAATTAAAGCTGTATTCTTATCCCATGACCTGAGCTGAATACCAATAAGGGCCCAGACCACCCTTCTGGCAGTAACAGAATGCCTAAAGAGGATGATACTAATGCCTTCAGAATTACTGTTTTAATTGTAAGTCCTAGGCTTATTTTGTTTTGTGCTTTGTTGTGTAACCTTTACTCTTATAATCTTTCCACCCTTACTATTCTGGTCCTGCTCTGTGTAGCATTAGAGTACCTGATGTCACCAAACCCATATCTAGTCACAGGAGACTGTAGGGAACTGGACAAAAGCAATGGACTTTGAGTTACCTGAAGTAAGTGTACATCCAGTATTTGCTATTAACTGGCTGTTACCTTGACACGTCAATCAACTGCTCTAGACTTGAGTTCTCTGAGAAGCATCTAGAAACCATGCAGGCCCCGTGACCTTATGCAGTTAATACCTCCACTTCAGTAACATCCACTCTCATAGCGATGGCGTCCTGAATGCTTCTGCCTATCGAAGGGTGAACAGGGGGGCCTTGACTTTATTACAATTTTTTTGACAGTTGACTACTCAAATTCTTTCTTACTGGCTCTGTGTAACTTAGCTTAAAAACAGCAGAAAGGATTTCTGTCATCTCTGAATTGTAGAAACAGAGTCACTAACCTAACTCTAATTAGAACTATTTTCTATGTACTTAAAATATTATATATGTAAAATTTCCCTAGGTCATACAAATGTAACATATGGTATAAGATGTAAATAATATAGTTTTTAAATACCTTATGAAATTATCTAGTGGAGCCAGGAATAGCAAAAAATGACATTAATCCCAGCACTCAAGAGGGTCAAGGCAGGAGGATCTCTGCGAGTTTGAGGCCATTCTAGTCCACACAAGGGTTCCAGAACAACCAGAACTACACAGAAAGACCATGTTTCAATTAATAATAATAATAATAAACAAGAACTATAACAAAATTAATCCAGAATGATTTTGTTTTCTTAAAAAGCAAAGACAAAGGATGACAGGGGGTATTAACTATAAGCCAAATTCTCTTCAGAGAAACCTCCTGATTTTTATATATGTGTTTGTTTACATGTGTGCACATATACACACAGTATATACATTATATTATCATATATACACTACACACACACCAAAAAAATCCTGGAGTATTATGTTCATGGAAACACAAAAATACTTTCCAGATGAGATTTTGAAGAATCCCTCAATCATCCCTTTATCCACTGAGCCTGGGTCTCTTCCTCATTGTCATTTAGAAAAGAGCTGGTTCCCTATAGCAAGAGAGCTCAGGGTTTCCAGGAAACTCTCTGAGGGTCCTGGCAGGAGCTGTAAAATAGGAGTAACCTACAACCTGGGTCTTAATCCTTCCATTATCAGATGTCTACAGCCAGGGTGAGAGCCAGCTTACCACTATGAGCAGAAAGTTTTTATAATTGTTAGTGGCCACGAGCCACGCCCAGATATGGACCAACAGTCTCCTTTCCTACCCCCACCACCATGCCAGTGCGTGTAGAAGGGAGGAGGCTGGGCTGCCTTTGAGTAGGAACTAGTTCCATCTAGGACAGAGGTTCTCAGCCTTCCTAATACTTTGACCCTTTAATATCCCCAACCACCTCATTGCTACTTCATATTTGTAATTTTGCTACTGTTAGGAATCCCATCCACCTCCAACACCAGCCTGCTGCAGTTCATTTCCTTATCATGGTGAGACCAGTCCTACCCACTCACAATCACACTTGGGAAACAGGAAGCGTCTTCGGCATTCTCTCTCCAATATTCTCCACGGTCTTCATCACTTCACTCTATACTCTTCTTCCCACTCTGCTGTTAGAACTACATCTGCACTCAGCCTTTCACTTGATCTACACAGAAAGTGCTACTCCAAGCCCAGTCTTCTGAGTTCAAGGCCAGCCTGGTCTACAAAGTGAGTTCCAGGGCAGCCAGGGCTATAAAGAGAAACCCTGTCTCGAAAAACCAAAAAAAAAAAAAAAAAAAAAAGCATGGGCCACCATCCACAGCTTTTTTTTTTAATTAGGTATTTTCTTCATTTACATTTCCAGTGCTATCCCAAAAGTCCCCCATACCGCCCCCCCACTCCCCTACCCACCCACTCCCACTTCTTGGCCCTGGCATTCCCCTGTACTGAGGCATATAAAGTTTGCAAGACCAATGGGCCTCTCTTTCCGATGATGGCCAACTAGGCCATCTTCTGCTACATATGCAGCTAGAGTCAAGAGCTCCGGGGTATTGGTTAGTTCATATTGTTCCACCTATAGGGTTGCAGACCCCTTTAGCTCCTTGGGTACTTTCTCTAGCTCCTCCATTGGAGGCCCTGTGATCCATCCAATAGCTGACTGTGAGCATCCACTTCTGTGTTTGCTAGGCCCTGGCATAGCCTCACAAGAGACTATGAGTCCTTTCAGCAAAAAAGAGTGGGTCCTTTCAGCAAAATCTTGCTGGTGTATTCAATGGTATCACATCCACAGCCTTTTAAAGATACCATGTCAGTATACAGAGCTTTTATTTACTATAAAGAGCCTGCCACTAGTTAAATTTCACACACACACACACACACACACACACACACACATACACCCACACAAAACCCATATGCTAGGTAATATATTGCATTACTAGGTTGTCCTGATAATTAGTAATGATTTGCTAATTTTCTTATTTAGAAGAGCTGAGATGCAGAGTCTTCCCACATGGTCATCAATGTATAAACAGATAAGGAAAATGTGATTATATTGACAGTTGGTCATTATTCAGCCACAAAAACAAAGCAAAACAAAACAAAATGGCCTCATTTATAACAAAATAGAGGTCACTGGGGGGCATTGTTTAAACCAGGAACAGAGAGTCAAATACCATGGCATTTTCTGATATGTAGAACAACAATAAAAACAACAAAAGGATTTCATAGTAAAAGAAGCTAGAATAGTCATAAGTAGAGGCTAGGAAGGGAGAAGAGAGGAGACCTAGAGGGAGGTAAATACGGAGTGGCAAACACAGTTGGATGGAAGGAAGGAATCACAAAACTCTACTGTGAAGGCTCATAATGGCCGACTATATACGTATGAAGTTCTTATAAAGAGTCAGATGGGTGTGATTGAAAGGCTACCAACCCAGAAACAAGGAAATCCATTACCTTGATCTTATTATATTGCACCAGTGTATACAAGTATGAACACATCACATTATGCCCCATTCTTGCCTACAGTTATTAAGCAGAAAACAACTTAATGACTTTAAAGAAACCATTGCTAATTCCTAATGCATAGATAAATGGTTACAAGAGCACAACTCCAGTTAAGTGGCCATAGGTCTCTCTCAACCAGAAGTAGGTACACAATGAAACACTGCTGAGTTGGATGGAACACGAAACCCAGATTCACGTGATGACATCACAAACTGTCTTCCTGTGAACTCCTCCTTCCTTGTAAATACAATAGTTCAAAAGCAGCAAATGAAAAATGGAAGAAGAGGGGGAGAGCTTCATCAGTGTCATTCCATCACTCTCTGAAGATTCCTCTTCTATACTAAAAGGCCTAAGAGATTTAACCAAACTCCATGTCTCCTCTGTTCTAGAAGAACACAGGAAAAAACTGTTCTATACGTTGTCTGGATTGGAAAGTCAAGTTCTATGGTTACCTATTTGTTTGCAGCTTGTACTTGAGTCAGAACTCCAAAACCCATTGTCTAAGAACACCAGAACTCCTCTCAGTACATGCCTGGTTCACTTAGCTGAGTATTTAGGGACATTTCTATGCCAACAACTATCAGGTCATGGCTGGCATTCAGACCAGAATAGGAAGGGAGTAAGCAACTGGACACTGTCTTCAGTTTCCTGATATACAATTCATTACATAGTTTATTCAACTGAAGTATATAGTCCAATAGGTTTTAGTATGTTCACAGATAGATGCAAGTACACAGCGCAGCCACTATGGAGAATCTACTAAAACTAAGAATAGATCTACAGTATGACGCAGCTATAACACTCCTTGGCAGATGCCCAAAGGACTCAACTTCCTAGCCCATCCACACTTACTCAGCCATGATTATTGCCGCTCTAGTCACAATAGCTAGAAAATGGAAACAACCAAAATGTCTTTCAACTGATTACTAGATTATGAAAGCATGCTACACACACATGCACAATGAAATTCATTCAACTGTAAAGAAAAATAAAATCATGAAATTTTCAGGTGAACAATGGAACTAGAAAATGTTATATAAGGTCACCCAGATTCAGATAAATACCACATCTCTCTTATTTGTGGACTCTGGCTCTAGCTTCTTAGAAATAGTACATAATGCAGAAGAACCACATAACCCAAAAATGTAACAAGGAATTATAGGACGGAAGGGGAGAAGCATCTCTAGAATGGGGATAGTAGGACACAGGTGCTATGAAGGGGAACATGAGAAAATGAGGGGTGTTATTTAAGTGAGAATGGGGATGGAAGGGCAAAGAGAGAGGGAAAAGGGAGAGGTAAGTAACACTATGGATGTCTGAATAGGCCATAGGGAGACATAGTACTTATATCTACATAAATGCAATGGATTTGAGATGGAATGAGTAGAGGGAGGGAGATATGATGTAAATATAGTATGAAATTCTCAAAAAAATTAAAAACTGTGTATCTATATAATGAGGTGGGTGGTATCCTTGGAGGGAAGAGAAGAATGCACCAAGAAAGTCAAAAGACTCCCATGTTCTAAACCAGGTAGGTGGGCTAATGGATTTTACATCATCCTTTAGAGGTGACCATACAGGGAGTATTCCTGGTGGTGAGTTGGAAGAAGTGGGAGAAGATGTTGCTGCTTCCCCCTGCTTCGGCTCAGCAGACATGTTGGAGTGCAGTTAGAACTTTTCAGACGACCTGGAAAGGAAAATCTCCTTTGAAGAGTTCAAAAGACAATGATAGGAGAGAAATACCAAAGAAAAGAAAATTCTTGGGGAAAAAGGAAAACCGTTACTCAAAGAAAAAGTAATGATTCTAAAGTCCCATACCAACAGGAAGTGACTCCTCTAACTCCCAGGACAAAGATGCCAATAAAGGAGAAACATCAGAGAAGTAAGTCAGTTCACAAAATCTTTGTTTCCATGCTTGGAAAGACAAGAAGAAGAAGAAGAAGAAGAAGAAGAAGAAGAAGAAGAAGAAGAAGAAGAAGAAGAAGAAGAAGAAGAAGAAGAAGAAGAAGAAGAAGAAGAAGAAGAAGAAGAAGAAGAAGAAGAAGAAGAAGACGAGGAGGAGGAGGAGGAGGAGGAGGAAAAGGAGGAGAGGGAGGAGGACAAGGAGGATGAAGAGGGAGAGGAAGAGGAGAAGTGGAATGGGAAGAGGAAGAGGGGAAGAGGAAGAGGAAGTGGTAGAAGAGGAAGGAGAAGAGGAGGACAAGGATGGGGACAAGGAGGACGAGGAGGAAACACTTGAGCAAACCACTGAAGGTGACATATTTGTGTCAGAAATGGTTCTCAACCCTAAAACAAACAATCAAAAATGATGAAAGAGAAGATTCTCTAAGATGAACCCCTGAGTGTCCTGAAAGGTCTCAAGGGTGAAGCCAATAGTCGCTTTGCTGCAGGAGAACAAAAAGAGGCAATATTGATGTGCATGCAAATCATAAAACAAGCTCCTTTGGCTTCTGAGCCATTCTCTACACTTGCTTCCATGGAGTATGAGGACCAAAGTGGCATAGAGATATCATTGTAGTATTAGTTGATTGCTGCGCACTTCAATTCCAGTGACACAGAAGAATGGATTCGGTTGGCTGAAATGTCTCTGGAACAAGATGATATTAAGCAGGCTATTTTCTCTTATACAAACGCTCTTAAATACTAGCCTACTAACATCAGTTACCTGTGGAAGGGGTCAAACATTTATGAGCAGATGGATGATCATAAAATGGCCATCGATGGTTATAAGTATATTTTAAATCTTTGCCTCCATCTGATGGAGAACATTTTATGCAGTTGGTTACAGATATAGTCATGAGTGTAAAGCCATGATATGAAGCCCATGATAGTACTTCAACTATAAACATAATTGAAGAAAATTTCTCAAAGCACCAAGGTTTAGTCTCTATGGAAGACATTAACATAGCAACTGAGTTATATATTTCCAACAGGCAAAAATTTGTTGCTAATTACAGATTATTTTTTCTGAAATTATCCTAGAAAAGGAAACATTAGAAGAAGCTACCTCAGAAGAAAATAAAGGTTGTAGTTTCCTCCAGAAGAAGAGGAGGAGGGGGTAGGGAAGAAAGGAAAGAGAACCTACAAGTGTCTCTTTAAAATGACCAGCTGTGCAGGTGCACAAGAATAAGAGAAACAGGAAAAGAAACTGTACCAACTAACAATGTCTTATTACTATATAATTTTATTGCTTATTTTTATGGCTTTTTATTGTTACTTGGCATCTGTTGAAAGGTCTACATATTAGGAAAGCCGGGGAATACTTGGCAGTAATGCTGAACACAAGTGATGCCTACAGTTCCCAGGTAGTGAGTCTTTTCAATCTTGTATTGGGAAGTTAAGGTAAAAATATTCGTTGATGTGGTTTTCATCCCTAGAGATTCTTTGACAGTCGTGTCTTCTCTTTTCCCATGTATTTTATTAAGTGACAGATATGTTTTTAGATAAAGCATCAAGAAAAAAATTTCTCACTGTAAAGAAAAAAAATCCATTCTTGAATTTGGAGAAAAAAATTTCTCACTGTAAAGGAAAAAAATCCATTCTTGAATTTGGAGATTCAAAAAGCATTGGGATTAAAGAAGAGGAAAATCTTTGGAAGAAAAAAATCAGAGGCTTAAGAGTTGAAGTTCCCAGCAAGTTTGTGGCTTGGTGGGAAGGGTACTGGTGGGAGAATGTGTTTTTCCACTGTAGGAGACTGGGAACGGTCCTGGAGATGGGACTTCTGACTCGAGTCAGAAGAAGGATGTAGACGTGACTAAACTCATAACTGATCCTAACACCAGGGCTTTTAGCTGTCCTGGACTGAGCTACGTGAAAGATGAAGGCCTGCAGAAGCCTGTCTTCCACACACACAAGCACACTCACTCATATACACACACTATCACACGCATACACAAACATACACACACCCAAACTCACTAACACATATCAATATGCTCTCATGAATGCACACACACAGCAGCACACACTGACACTTCAACATGCTCACTGTCACTCACATACTGACACACACTTGCACTCAGTCCCAACACCCAGTCACATGTCACCATTCTCACACTCACACACACACTAACAGGCCCCCCCACACACAGACCCCACACATACACAGACCCCACACACTATCATTAAAACCCTTCCAACAGACACACACATACACTCTCACACATACAACCCCTCACACACACTCAGATGTGCTATGCATTCAGGATATTCACAAGACACCTGTACACACACTCAACAAAACACACTTACACAGGCACACTCATATACATTTTCACTTATACAGTCTCACATAGGTACAGAAACTTATATAGGACACACACGAGTATGCATGCTATTCCCAAATCTATACTTTTAAACACTTCCACTTCTTCTTCCACTTGTCCTCTCTCCCCCTCCTCTCTCTCCCTCTCTCCTTCAACTCTTTGCTTAAGCATCAGAGTAAGTCTTCCTGGCCATCTTTGACAATTAACCTAAGCTTTCCTTGTGCTCACCCTCCTTGTCCCTCCCCATGTTTCTGAAACACTTTCCTGATACTATAATCACGTCTTGATTCTCTGCATTCAGAGAGCCATGGTTTTCTTGGCTCTGCTTTTGTGATTTTAGTGTTTTCTTCACTACCATATGTCTAGGATTAGAACAGTAACTGGACTAAAAAATTATTGATTGAATATAAAAATAAATGAATGAATGAATGAATCTCAATGCCTCTTTCTTGACAGCTGTGTAAGCCTCCATGGAAACCAGTCATTCCCTTACAGAAAGAGTGAAGAAGAGAACACTGAAGGTATCAAGGAAAACAGTGTCTCTTATCTTTACTCTGATTTGAGTCAGAACTAGTCTGTACAAGTTGGCAGAAAGAAGACTAGAGAAATTAGGTCTAACAACATTTATTTAAAAAAAAATACACCTGATATATACCTAAGTTTGGGGGCACAAGAGATCTGCCTACTAGCAATCCTTTAACATTTAATGTTGTATGTATATTTAATTATATTCTCATAAATTTATTTTAAAATATTCATACAATATATTTTTATCATATTTCCCTCTTAAGTTTTTAATAAATATATGTATATTTGTATTCAACAGACAACTTTTGTAAAACATTTTATCTTCTCACATCTCCAGGCCACTATGTAGAGATTAAATCCCTATTTGTACTGGATCTAGAGCATTTTGTTTGTATGAATCAAACCCCAATTGACTTTAGTTTATTTCTGTTTGTTTTTGATTCATCTTGATTCCCACAAAACCAGAATTTCTCAGCCAGTGAGGAGTATTCCTCACCAGACAGCCCTGGCTAGCTGGGACCTTGCTATCTGGAGCAGTGTGGCCTCTGCCTCCTGCACACTGGGCTTACAGACATCCACCGGCACACTTGGCTAGGAGTGGTTTGATTAAGGTGAGGTGAGAGTAAGTCATCACACTTGTGAAAGAGAGGTAACTGAGATAAAGAGCTGCAACAGCAGAAGAGGAACAGATCCGTTCCCAAGCAGGCCGTAGAGGAAGGAAAGGATCTCAGTCTACACTGTCAGAATAGGAATTAACGACCTGTATGGGAAGACAGGGAGAGTCTTGGCTGCTGAAAGCAGGCAAAAATACTCATGGGCTCATAGGTCTGTGTTGACAAAGCAGACAAATCCCTTGCCAGCCTTCTTTCTCTTAGAATAAGATGTGGACAAGCCCTAATTTCAAGTTTTTTTTTCTTTATTATCAGTGTGTGTGTGTGTGTGTACCTGCACGTGTGCATGCCACATCCTGTGTGTAGAGGTCAGATGACAACTTTGTCAATTGCTTCTTTTCCTTTCACATTTATGTGAGTTTCAGGAGTTGAACTCAGGTAAAATGCCTTTACCTGCTGAGCCATCCTTTTAGACCTCAATAAAGAGTTTTTGTTGTATATTTTCTGGAAAGGCATTTAGTGGTTGGATGTCAAGAAGTGGCCAAATGGTTGGATTTCTGGGAGGCTAAAGGCAAACAAGGCAGCAGGAAGAGAGAGTGATTATGCAGTGGCTGAAAGGCCTGAGCTCTGGGTGACAAAGCTGCCCTGAGAGGACAACCAAAGAGGAGCTTGGAGTCTGAGAAAGAGCACAGCGTGCTGTGTCAAGCACTTGGGAGGCTGAGGAAGGAAGACTACAAGTTTGAGGCTAGCATAAGCTATGTACTGAGACCCTGAAGAGACATAGATCACTGGGTACGAGTGATGGCTTCAAAAGCTTGCAGACCTGAGTTCAAAGTTCCAGGATCCATGATTTTAGAAAAAAAAAAAAAAATCCAAGTGTGTGTGTGTGTCTGGGGGGGGGGGTTGTGTGTCTGTGTGTCTGTGTGTGTGTATGACTGTGACCCCAATACTGTGAGAGGTGAGGAGAGAGGGATCCCTGCAGTTTGCTGGCTTCCCATCTAGGCCTTGGTTTAGTGAGAGAGCCCATCTTAGAGGGATATAGTACAGAGTACTGAAGCAGTGTCCTTCCTTAGCTTCTGTGCTCTCTCTCTCTCTCTCTCTCTCTCTCTCTCTCTCTCTCTCTCTCTCTCTCTCACACACACACACACACACACACACACACACACCAAGGGACAGTATCTGTAAAGGGTAAGAGTCTACAAATTTTCTGCTCTGTAGGCTCTGTGTGTCCTCTGTAAAAGGCTTCTTCTCTGCAGTGGCAAAGCCACCTTAGGCAATACCCAAGTGAATGGACAGGACTGGGTCCTGCTCAACTTTTAATGGGGGTCACTTAATTAGAATTTTATGTTGTTTTCACTGACACAAAATGACCCCCTTTTATTTATCTATTTATTATCTATCGATTTATTTACCCATTAAAAATGCAATAAGCTTGCTTAGTTTGCAGGCTGTGCCAAGACAGGGATTAGACCAACTGATGTTCCCCCTCCCTGTTTTCAATTCCTGCTTTAAATTTACACCTAGAAAACAACATTTCAGCCTACAGAAAAGTTTTCTGTAGCAACAAAGCTCTTCCCACCATAAAGAAAAGTTTCACAAGGGCCTCACTCTTATTCCCTGAGCCAAACTGTATTAAACTCCATTTTAAAGGTGGCCTTTGCTCTAGTTAGGAGTGGTTCTTTCAGAATAAAGTGGCTCCATGCTTAAAAGGGAAACTGGAGGCTTAAGATACCTCTTAAGACAGGAACACTGTTTGTAATTTATATAATGGGCACTTCCCCTTCCCCCATCTCTTCTCACAAGGACTTAAAAAAATATTGGCATCTGGTCTTAGTCAACGGTGCTAAACGTGGTGTTATGGGGGACCAGAGGCATGGCCAGCCCTTGAGAAATTTAGACTTAATTCTGTGTTCTTTCTTGGAGAACACAGCTCAGCCCTTCTTGGGTTAGAAGTCAGGCTTGGATGGGTAGAACCTCGAGACTCTAGCTCTGTATGACAGGTCCACTACATCTGTTAAAACCCAGTAAGTTTACACAGCTCATGCCATAGATGCATTTATTACTGATGCATTAGTTCTACGGAATAATTGAACGTTTACAATCAACGAGAACTCATAAATTATCTTGTCCAATGGCCATGCATCAGAGTTCTAGATTAGTATAGATCCCCAGACTGAATCCAAAACTCATTGTAGGCTAGGTGATTTAGAAAGAGCATCTAATTAGTGGCAGAGTCTGTGTCTGCCTAGGGCCTGCTCTCTCAGACGTGATACCTTCTTACTGTGTCCTGTAAAGGCAGAAGGGAGGATCAAGGCTCCTGGACCAGGATGCTGCCTGGGACTTGCTTACCACACAGCAGTTTAGGAAAATCAGTGAGGCCAGGCCAGTAAGAAACCCTGCATCAAAAAATAACAGGGTGGAGGGAAACTGAGGAAGATGTGGAAGGTTAACCTCTGGAGGCCACACATATGTGCATATACACCCTCACGCGTACATTCTCCCATATAAACATGCACACACACCCATGTATATATATTAACTTTCAAAAAGTGGTCATAGACAAGTGTCCCTCCCAGATGAAGGGACTCATTCCAGATTCCCAGGATCACCCTTTTTGTCAGTTTTTCAGATAGCACATATTGCACTAACACCCAATAAATAATTCATCACAGCCCATCTCATAAGTTTACATAGACTCTTCCAAAAGTGGGCAGGAAAATACATACCCACGCAAAAAAATGTTTAAGTGTCATCATCATCACCACCACCATCATCATCACCATCATCATCATCACCATCATCACCACCACCACCACCATCATCATCACTATCATCATCATCACCACCACCATCATTCATTTTGGTTTTGGGGGACAGGATTGCTCTGGGTAGCCCCGGGATTCCTGGAACTCATTCTGTGTACCAGGCTGGCCTCAAACTCACAGAGATCTACCTGCTGGGATTAAAGGCCTGTGCCACCACCATCTGGCTAAGTATTGCATTTTTTTTTTTAAGTTTAAAAATTCACCAAAGGGCCGGGCGTGGTGGCACACGCCTTTAATCCCAGCACTTGGGAGGCAGAGGCAGGCGAATTTCTGAGTTCGAGGCTAGCCTCGGCTACAAAGTGAGTGCCAGGACAGCCAGGGCTACACAGAGAAACCCTGTCTCGAAAAACCAAAAAAAAAAAAAAAAAAAAAAATTCACCAAAGGGACACTTCTAATCTTAGAGAGACCACTGCAAGAGTTTCAGTTTTCCGTCCTTCCTGTTTTGGGGCCCTAACTAGGCCTGGTCCTGTGATTTCAGGCCTGAGGGGAATTTCTATTCATTATCCCATTCTTACCCCCCTCTTTCTCTTTCTCCCACTTATTTGCATTTGTTTATGTCTTTCTCTTTTATTGTTAATCAAAATCAAAGTACATGTGTGTTAAGAAACAGAGGTGCCTTTTTGAGGGGGGTTCCATGAAAAAAAAAAGCTAAAGTTTTTCTCTATCTCTTAATGAAAGCCAAATGTTCAAATTATAATTAAAATGTTTACACCGACCGTGAATGGCTAGATTGGCAGTGTAGCCCAGCTCAGGCAGCTTTTGGTAAGTTAGAAAGAGCCATGCTAGCTAATTTTTTTTTTCTTGGTAAAATGCTACAGTGTCCAGAAAGCAAGCCTACTCCACAATTAGCTCAGATCAGATACGCAAAGAAACGGAGTAGTCCCGGCACAGATGTCCACAGGGTCACAAGAAAACAGAGTGTGCCATCAGTTGGAGGACATGAAAGTCAGTGCGTCTGAGATCAGTCATTCCGATCCTTCACTTGGAGAAGTGTCACTCTGTGTGATGCAGGTGACATCATCACATTTTTTTTTAATTTTTTTTATTAGGTATTTTCCTCAATTACTTTTCCAATGCTATCCAAAAAGTCGCCAATACACTCCCCCCCTCCCAGTCCCCTACCCACCCACTCCCACTTTTTGGCCCTGGCATTCCCCTGTACTGGGGCATATAAAGTTGGCAAGTCCAATGGGCCTCTCTTTCCAGTGATGGCCGACTAGGCCATCTTTTGATACAAATGCAGCTAGAGTCAAGAGCTCTGGGGTACTGGTTAGTTCATAATAATTTTCCACCTATGGGGTTGCAGTTCCCTTTAGCTCCTTGGGTACTTTCTCTAGCTCCTCCATTGGGGGCCCTGTGATCCATCCAATAGCTGACTGTGAGCATCCACTTCTGTGTTTGCTAGGCCCCGGCATTGTCTCACAAGAGACAGCTATATCTGGGTCCTTTCAGCAAAATCTTGCTAGTGTATGCAATGGTGTCAGCGTTTGGAAGCTGATTATGGGATGGATCCCTGGATATGGCAGTCTTTAGATGGTCCATCCTTTCTTCACAGCTCCAAACTTTATCTCTGTAACTCTTTCCATGGGTGTTTTGTTCCCAATTCCAAGAAGAGGCACAGTGTCCACACTTTGGTCTTCGTTCTTCTTGAGTTTCATGAGTTTAACAAATTGTATCTTATATCTTGGGTATCATAAGTTTTTGGGCTAATATCCACTTATCAGTGAGTACATATTGTGTGAGTTCCTTTGTGATTGGGTTACCTCACTCAGGAAGATGCCCTCCAGATCCATCCATTTGCCTAGGAATTTCATAAATTCATTCCTTTTAATAGCTGAGTAGTACTCCATTGTGTAAATGTACCATAATTTCTGTATCCATTCCTCTGTTGAGGGACATCTGGGTTCTTTCCAGCTTCTGGCTATTATAAATAAGGCTGCTATGAACATAGTGGAGCATGTGTCCTCCTTACCAGTTGGAACATCTTCTGGATATATGCCCAGGAGAGGTATTGCTGGATCCTCTGGTAGTATTATGTCCAATTTTCTGAGGAACTGCCAAACTGATTTCCAGAGTGGTTGTACCAACTTACAATCCCACCAACAATGAAGGAGTGTTCCTCTTTCTCCACATCCTCGCCAGCATCTGCTGTCACCTGAATTTTTGATCTTAGCCATTCTGACTGGTGTGAGGTGGAATCTCAGGGTTGTTTTGAGTTGCATTTCCCTGATGATTAAGGATGTTGAACATTTTTTCAGGTGCTTCTCTGCCATTCGGTATTCCTCAGGTGAGAATTCTTTGTTCAGTTCTGAGCCCCATTTTTTAATGGGGTTATTTGATTTTCTGGAGTCCACCTTCTTGAGTTCTTTATATATATTGGATATTAGTCCCCTATCTCATTTAGGATAGGTAAAGATCCTTTCCCAATCTGTTGGTGGTCTTTTTGTCTTATTGACGGTGTCTTTTGCCTTGCAGAAGCTTTGCAACTTTATGAGGTCCCATTTATCTATTCTCGATCTTACAGCACATGTCTTTGCTGTTCTATTCAGGAATTTTTCCCCTGTACCCATGTCTTCGAGGCTTTTCCCTACTTTCTCCTCTATAAGTTTCAGTGTCTCTGGTTTTATGTGGAGTTCCTTAATCCACTTAGACTTGACCTTAGTACAAGGAGATAGGAATGGATCAATTCGCATTCTTCTACATGATAACAACGAGTTGTGCCAGCACCATTTGTTGAAAATGCTGTCTTTTTTCCACTGGATGGTTTTTGCTCCCTTGTCAAAGATCAAGTGACCATAGGTATGTGGGTTGATCTCAGGGTCTTCAATTCTGTTCCATTGGTCTACTTGTCTGTCGTTATACCAGTACCATGCAGTTTTTATCACAATTGCTCTGTAGTACAGCTTTAGGTCAGGCATGGTGATTCCACCAGAGGTTCTTTTATCCTTGAGAAGAGTTTTTGCTATCCTAGGTTTTTTGTTGTTCCAGATGAATTTGCAGATTGCCCTTTCTAATTCGTTGAAGAATTGAGTTGGAATTTTGATGGGGATTGCATTGAATCTGTAGATTGCTTTTGGTAAGATAGCCATTTTTACAATGTTGATCCTGCCAATCCATGAGCATGGAAGGTCTTTCCATCTTCTGAGATCTTCTTTAATTTCTTTCTTCAGGGACTTGAAGTTCTTGTCATACAGATCTTTCACTTCCTTAGTTAGAGTCACGCCAAGGTATTTTATATTGTTTGTGACTATTGAGAAGGGTGTTGTTTCCCTAATTTCCTTCTCTGCCTGTTTATCCTTTGTGTACAGAAAGGCCATTGACTTGCTTGAGTTAATTTTATATCCAGCTACTTCACCGAAGCTATTTATCAGGCTTAGGAGTTCTCTGGTGGAATTTTTAGGGTCACTTATGTATACTATCATATCATCTGCAAAAAGTGATATTTTGACTTCTTCTTTTCCGATGTGTATCCCCTTGATCTCCTTTTGTTGTCGAATTGCTCTGGCTAGGACTTCAAGTACAATGTTGAATAGGTAGGGAGAGAATGGGCAGCCTTGTCTAGTCCCTGATTTTAGTGGGATTTCTTCCAGCTTCTCACCATTTACTTTGATGTTGGCTACTGGTTTGCTGTAGATTGCTTTAATCATGGTTAGGTATGGGCCTTGAATTCCTGATCTTTCCAAGACTTTTATCATGAATGGATGTTGGATTTTATCAAATGCTTTTTCAGCATTTAACGAGATGATCATGTGGTTTTTGTCTTTGAGTTTGTTTATATAATGGATTACATTGATGGATTTTCATATATTGAACCATCCTTGCATCCCTGGGATGAAACCTACTTGGTCAGGATGGATGATTGTTTTGATGTGTTCTTGAATTGGGTTAGCGAGAACTTTATTGAGGATTTTTGCATCAATATTCATAAGGGATACTGGTCTGAAGTTCTCTATCTTTGTTGGGTCTTTATGTGGTTTAGGTATCAGAGTAATTGTGGCTTCATAGAATGAGTTGGGTAGAGTACCTTCTGATTCTATTTTGTGGAATAGTTTGTGAAGAACTGGGATTAGTTCTTCTTTGAAGGTTTGATAGAACTCTGCACTAAACCCATCTGGTCCTGGGCTTTTCTTGGTTGGGAGACTATTAATGACTGCTTCTATTTCTTTAGGGGATATGGGACTGTTTAGATCATTAACCTGATCTTGATTTAACTTTGGTACCTGGTATCTGTCTAGAAACTTGTCCATTTGATCCAGGTTTTCCACTTTTGTTGAGTATAGCCTTTTGTAGAAGGATCTGATGGTGTTTTGGATTTCTTCAGGGTCTGTTGTTATGTCTCCCTTTTCATTTCTGATTTTGTTAATTAGAATACTTTCCCTATGCCCTCTAGTGAGTCTGGCTAAGGGTTTATCTATCTTGTTGATTTTCTCAAAGAACCAGCTCCTCGATTGGTTGATTCTTTGAATTGTTCTTCTTGTTTCCACTTGGTTGATTTCACCCATGAGTTTGATTATTTCTTGCCGTCTACTCCTCTTGGGTGAATTTGCTTCCTTTCATTCTAGAGCTTTTAGGTGTGTTGTCAAGCTGCTAATGTGTGCTCTCTCTAGTTTCTTTTTGGAGGCACTCAGAGCTATGAGTTTTCCTCTTAGAAATGCTTTAATTGCGTCCCATAAGTTTGGGTATGTTGTGGCTTCATTTTCATTGAACTCTAAAAAGTCCTTAATTTCTTTCTTTATTCCTTCCTTAACCAAGGTATCATTGAGCAGAGTGTTGTTTAGTTTCCACGTGTGTGTTGGCTTTCTATTATTTATTTTGTTATTGAAGATCAGTCTTAGTCCTTGGTGATCTGATAGGATGCATGGGACAATTTCAATATTTTTGTATATGTAGAGGCTTATTTTGTGACCAATTATGTGGTCAATTTTGGAGAAGGTACCATGAGGTGCTGAGATGAACGTATATCCTTTTGTTTTAGGATAAAATGTTCTGTAGATATCTGTCAGATCCATTTGTTTCATAACCTCTGTTAGTTTCACTGTGTCCCTGTTTAGTTTCTGCTTCCATGATCTGTCCATTTGTGAAAGTGGTGTGTTGAAGTCTCCCACTATTATTGTGTGAGGTGCAATGTGTGCTTTGAGCTTTACTAAAGTATCTTTAATGAATGTGGCTGCCCTTGTATTTGGAGCATAGATATTCAGAATTGATAGTTCCTCTTGGAGGATTTTACCTTTGATGAGAATGATGTGCCCTTCCTTGTCTTTTTTGATGACTTTGGGTTGGAAGTCAATCTTATCAGATATTAGAATGGCTACTCCAGCTTGTTTCTTCCTACCATTTGCTTGGAAAATTGTTTTCCAGCCTTTCATTCTGAGGTAGTGTCTATCTTTTTCTCTGAGATGAGTTTCCTGTAAGCAGCAAAATGTTGGGTTGGGTCTTGTTTCTGTAGCCAGTCTGTTAGTCTATGTCTTTTTATTGGGGAGTTGAGTCCATTGATATTAAGAGATATTATGGAGAAGTAATTGTTGCTTCCTTTTATTTTTGTTGTTAGAGTTGGTGTTCTGTTCTTGTGGCTGTCTTCTTTTAGGTTTGTTGAGGGATTACCTTCTTGCTTTTTCTAGGACGTGGTTTCTGTCCTTCTATTGGTATTTTTCTGTTATTATCCTTTGAAGGGCCGGATTCCTGGAAAGATAATGTGTGAATTTGGTTTTGTCGTGGAAAACCAAAACTTTGGTTTCTCCATCTATGGTAATTGAGAGTTTGGCTGGGTATAGTAGCCTGGGCTGGAAATTGTGTTCTCCTAGTTTCTGTATAACATCTGTCCAGGCCCTTCTGGCTTTCATAGTCTCTGGTGAAAAATCCGGTGTAATTCTGATAGGCTTGCCTTTATATGTTACTTGACCTTTTTCCCTTACTGCTTTTAGTATTCTATCTTTATTTAGTGCATTTGTTGTTCTGATTATTATGTGTCGGAAGGAATTTCTTTTCTGGTCCAGTCTATTTGGAGTTCTGTAAGCTTCTTGTATGTTCATGGGCATCTCTTTCTTTAGGTTTGGGAAGTTTTCTTCTATAATTTTGTTGAAGATGTTTGCTGGTCCTTTGAGTTGAAAATCTTCATTCTCATCTACTCCTATTATCCGTAGGTTTGGTCTTCTCATTTTGTCCTGGATTTCCTGGATGTTTTGAGTTAGGATCTTTTTGGATTTTGTATTTTCTTTGATTGTCGTGCCGATGTTCTCTATGGAGTCTTCTGCACCTGAGATTCTCTCTTCCATCTCTTGTATTCTGTTGCTGATGCTCGCATCTATGGTTCCAGGTTTCTTTCCTAGGGTTTCTATCTCCAGCGTTGCTTCAATTTGGGTTTTCTTCATTGTCTCTACTTCCCTTTTTAGGTCTTGGATGGTTTTATTCAATTCCATCACCTGTTTGGTCTGGTTTTCCTGCAATTCTTTAAGGGATTTTTGTGCTTCCTCTTTAATGTCTTCTACCTATTTAGCAGTGTTCTCCTGTATTTCTTTAAGTGTATTATTAACGTCCTTCTTGATGTCCTCTACCATCATCATGAGATATGCTTTTAGATCCGGGTCTAGCTTCTCCGGTGTGTTGGGGTGCCCTGGACTGGGCGAAGTGGGAGTGCTGGGTTCTGATGATGGTGAGTGGTCTTGGTTTCTGTTAGTAAGATTATTACTTTTACCTTTCGCCATCTTGTAATCTCTGGGGTTAGTTGTTATCGTTGTCTCTGTTAAAGATTGGAGCAGACGCTGTGTTCTACTCACCAGAAGTCTTAAGATACTGTGGTGGGTGTCGTGGGTAGCTGGCGGGTGTCAGCTGACCCTGCGCCCTAGCTACCCCCGTGCTGGTCAGCCCGGAAGAGGCTTGTGGCCCTACTCAGGCCGGATTTCTGCTTCCCTAACTAATGCAGTCTCAGGTCCCGTGCGATTGGACTGGAGCAGAAGCTGTGTTCCACACACCTGAAGTCTCAAGATCCTGTGGCGGGTGTCGTGTGTAGCTGTCGGGTGTCAGCTGACCCTGTGCCCTAGCTACCCCGGTGCTGGTCAGACCGGAAGAGGCTTGTGGCCCTACTCAGGCCGGTTTTCTGCCTCCCCAACCAAAGCAGTCTCAGGTCCCGCGCACAACTGGACTGGAGCAGAAGCTGTGTTCCACTCACCAGAAGTCTTAAGATCCTGTGGCGGGTGTCGTGGGTTGCTGGTGGGTGTCAGCCGACCCCACGCCCCAGCCACCCTGGTGCTGGTCAGACAGGAAGAGGACATCATCACATCTTGATCAACCCCAGGCATCAACCAAAGCATTTCAGAAGATCAAAATGGAGGAGAAAGGCAGGAGGCCTCCACGCCTCATTTTCTCTAAAGACTCTTGTGCATACCCTTTGGACTCCTAAAAAGCACTTGCCATGCAAGTCATGGTGTCCTGAATGAATATGCAATCTCTCATCAGAAAGGGTATCAGTTTAGAAAGTCTTCATAGCCTTTGGGGCTACAATTATCTGGCAAATTATCTTTGTTATCTTTGTTCAACCCCTCATATAGTAGCATAGAGAAATGTCTCTTAATCTGGAATGCCCAGACTACTGGCTAGGTCGTTTGGGTTGTTGTTGTTGTTTAGTTTTGGTTTTTGTGAAAGTGATGAAAACTCAAGTCGTCTGAGAATGGGGAACCTTAAATGAGAAAACGCCCCCAATCAATTTGGCCTGTGAATGATTTTCTTAATTGATGATTAATGTGAATGGGCCCAGCCCAGTGTGGGCAGGGCTGTCCCTGAGCAGATGATCCTGTGGTCTATGAGAAAGCTGATCAAGCCAATTCAGTCAGCAGTGTTCCTCTGTGGCCTTCACTTCAGTTCCTGCCTCCAGATGTCTGCTCTGCTTACCTCAGGGAGTGGAGACTTGGTTGGAATCTCAAGATGAAGTAATCTATTCCTCCCCAAGTTGATTTTGGCCTTGGTGATTTATCTCAGCAATAGCAACCAAACTAAGATAGCCAGTGCGCAGACCTTCCCATGGCCTCCCATCTCTAAATGAGACCCCTGACCAAAAAGTAAATAATTTTGCATTTCTTCATAGTATACAATGTACTTGGGTTTTAAGGACAGCAGAACACATGCATGTTATCTGGGGAGCTTTAGATACTACGATGCCTTCAATCATCATGTAGAGAACTGGAGAAGTCTGGGTACTGTGTCGGCGCTATGTAGTTACTTATACCCCCTTCAGCTAGTTCTGATGGATAGCCAAGCTAAGAACCATGGCCCTTTGGGGATGCACCGACTTCATAGGCTGTGGCATCACTGTTAGATTTATTTGTTGTAGCCCCATAATTAACTTAGCCAAATAATTTTTGCTCTGCAATAAAGAATCAGTCACTGTGGACTGCTCTTTAGGTCTACACACCATTGCTGAGTCTGTGCAGTGTTAGAGTTCCTCTAATGGTAATCAGTCACTTCAAAAGAAAACTGTCTAGGCCTGTGTTGTCGCTTGGTGACAGTGTGTTGCTTAGCATGCACTAAGCACTCAATTAAGTCAATCCCTAGAGCTATTAGAAAAGAAAGAAAGAAAGAAAGAAAGAAAGAAAGAAAGAAAGAAAGAAAGAAAGAAAGAAAGAAAGAAAGAAAGAAAGAAAGAGGGAGGGAGGGAGGGAGGGAGGGAGGGAGGGAGGAAGAGGAAGAGAGAGAGAGGGAGGGGAGAGAGAGAGGATGTGAGGGAACTGGAAGAAGAGAGGGTAAGGGAGAGGGCAGAAGGGAGGGTAAGGGGGAGGGGGAAAAGTTTAACTTGTTTTCTAAGCATGTGGGAGGTCTAGTACCTAAGAAACACTTCCCAGAATCATCGTAAGTACCTTAAAAATCTATTATTAGTTGCATGGGGAAAAAAAAACACACAGTCAAAGCTCATTTCCAAATATTAAAGGATGAGGGATATTTTCTCCTGAAAAAATTAAAAAATAGTTGACATTTTTGACACAAAGGCTCTCACTGGTCCCTAGGCCTTTCCAGGGAACCCTAGAGATCTTTGTGTCTGCCTACAAGCCCTGAGGTTGCAAGTGTATGCAGCCCTGCATGTGTTTTCACACAGATGCTGGGACTTGAACCTAGTTCTTCATGCTCTCAGAGCAAGCACTTTACCAGCTCAGTCTTCCTAGCCTCTAAAGCAGTGATTCTCAACATGGGGGGCGTGATCCCTTAGGGCCGCATATCAGATATTTACCATTCATCACAGTAGCATCATCACAGTTATCAGAATGATTCTATGACTGAGGGCTGCCACGACATGAGGAGCTGTGTTACAGCATCTCAGTATTAGGAAGATTGAGAACCACTGCTCCCAATGCTTTAATTTTTAATGTTCAAATACACTTCCATCTGCTTGTCAAAATAGCTATGCATGAGGACAGCTAGCCGCAAAACAACGAATCTTATAACTCACATTGAAACTTAAGTCCAGTGGTCCATTGCATTTCAAATTCAGTGTAGAAAATGATGCTTCAGTTACATAATGAAAACTGCAATAGTGCAGGCAGATAGTGAATAAGTGTCCTGCGGTAAGAGAAAAAGAGCTCAGTGTATGGCTACAGCTCAGTTTCCACAAGGAACTAAATGACTTGGAGAAAATGGTTGTCCCTTTCAGGACCTCGCTGTCCTCATCTGCAAAGTCAGGGTAATGATTTTGAGGTTACAGGAACAATGTGTCCTTTGAGGAGTTAAGGAGCAGTGTGTAAGAACTGCCCAGCACATAGTGGGTGCTCAATAAATCCTGTGAGGAAAACTAGCCCAGTACCTGGGTGAAGGAGGCACACAACATAAAACCAGTCATTTCTTAAGTACCTTTATCTGTAATAGTTTCTCACATTATCATCCAGTTCTAATCTAAACCTATAATGAACTCTAAGAGGGTAAACCAGATTAAACGAAATAGAAAATCAAATGAATATACAAAATTAAATACAAGAAGAAATTCTTAAGACTATGTGAGTTTTGGCAAAATTGAATTTATCTAGCAGAGCTCCAAACCCAGCCAACAGAAGCTTCACAGACAACTTCCCCTTTCTCTTCCTGGCTGGGCCCTTTGGCACTCCTGTCTACTGGCACCTGGATCCAAGGATTCATCAGTCTCTGATTCCACACCTCTGGCGTCTGCACAGGTGGCGGTCTGTTCTCTCACCAGGAAGCACACAGAGAGCTGGCTGGCTGGTGGGCTTTGATGCCCACACTGAGAACTATTAGTCAATTAGCAACTGCAAACAATGCTAGAACTCCCATTCTCTCATTTTATATTCATTGGCTAGAACTCTCTTCGAGATAGCATTTCATCTGTCTATGTTATATTGCCTAACACTATAGCATGCCCAGTGAAGAACACAAGCAGAATGTAGAGCTTGAGTTTCCCGGCATGATAGCTACATGATATTACTACGAATTGACAAATTCGAGCAAATCTTTGATGATTCAGGCTGCCATTAAACTCAGATTCCTCCCGTGTTCCTAGAGCAGCCTCTCAGTGTTTTATGGCAGCGGCTAATACTTCATGGTCCTTTTATTCCATCTCACGTCACTAATTGGAGTTGGCTAGCAATGCTAATCCTTACTAGCAGTACCTCCATAAAACATTTTTGGACCCGGACTATATTGTTTTTGCTAAAGAAAATGGTAAGTCTTACAGACACAGAAAACACAGTATAAAAACTTTGTCTAAGTTGTACTCACAAAAACCTAAAAACACCCATAATAAACTTCCTTTACTGAAAGTAAACAACCTTTAAAGAGTAGAAATACAAGCCAGCCAGCCAGCCAGCCGGCAGAGGGAGTGCAAGCTACCTTCTGAACACAACCTCAAGGTCTGTTTGGCTACTGGGAAAGTCCCTGATAATATCTGGGGAAGGAAGATACCTAGAACAAGAAAGGACAGATCTGGACTACACTGTTGTCTGTTGGATGCAAAGAGCTACCCAATTCTTAAGGAAGATGAGCCCAGCATGGGAAGAAGTGAGTGCCTGCTTTCCTCAGCATCTCACCTCAGCCCTAAACCCATGGATGGATGTCCATATCACAGTCCAGAGCTGTCTTGGATGATTTAGAAAGTGAGCAATAGAACGGCTCATTTCTCACAAACTAATTAAATGGAGACACCCAGAGATTACAAGGCTTCCCCAAAGTCATATGAATTGGAAGGTAGATTTGAAACATTCATCTTCTCATGGCACCTTAGTCAATGCCAAACTTCACTAAGGAAAGAGGACAAAAAGCATTTGGTAGTTTGTCTGCTTCTCTTCAGCGAATAATGACTCAGTGAGATGGTCAGCACAGAGCATCCGAGCACACCCTGAGCTCTGTGCAGGATTTCCTCCCGGGTTGGTGCTATAATTTCCAATCAGTCTGAGTCAATAACGTATGGATGTCAGGGCCATTGTTGGCTCTAGCAGTTTCTTGTCTCAACCCCACAGCTCATAGAGCATGGGGCTCGGGGTCAGAGGCAAGGGTTTGGGGTTGGGCCTTTCTGTGTTTGCACAATGGGACAAGTCAATTTCTCTCCCATATCAGTGAGCTCTGGACTAAACTGATCTATCAAGTGTTGTGGACAAATGACAATGGACAATATTTGTAAGCTGCAGTGTATACTGAATTCCATTCACACAGTCCTGCGGGAGGCTTGACCCATCTTCAGCGAGCATGCCACAGCTCCCGCTTTCTGCAACAGATACGTGCATTTCTCAGGGGTGACAACAACTACAGAGAAAGCCAGCTGGGGGGTGATTCCGGGGGCCTTTGAGGCAGATTCTTTCTTTTCCTTTTGTCTGTATCTCTTAGAAAAAGTAAGATGAGGCAGCGCTGGAAAGTTCAAATTGATCCACGATCCATGGTCAGGGCTGCACATCAAATTCAAAACACACTTTGGGGCATTCGAGACAACATCCAACTTTCCCAAAGGCTGATGACAATGGAGGAAAAGGTCTGTGAAGATTCCATCATCATCTCGACAAGATTTAAATTGATGTGGAGACAAACTGCTTTTTGTTTTAAATGGTGAAAACATTTCCCCTGGAGACACAGGTTGAATAATAAGGGCTTCTCAGTGCTGCCCGTAAATGAACAAGTTCTGCTCTGCCTGTCAGAACTTAACGGGCACAGGTTGTCACTCGTGTGTTCTTGGTCTTTATTCTGTGAATCTACTCCATCCCACAACCAACAGAAAGGCCTCCTAATGCCTCTTCTTTCCCAGGCCTTTAACTTGGGGGCAAGGCTTTCATCATTCCTGAGTGCGCTGAGACTCCAAGTCGGCTGAGCTCATTTAGCCCAGTGGAGTACGGAGTCAATGAAGTCAAAGCCATTGACTCAGCCTTTATTCAATCTCGCTACCCCCATCCTCCTATGTGTTAACTAAATGCATCCCCAGTGAACATATCCTGACTGGCACTGTAAATTCGTTAGTCACTAGAACAAAAGGGTAGGTTGGATACGGATGGAGACAGACTGACTGTCCTGAAATCCTATCTCTGGCATTCTATAGCTCTGTGAACTTGGGGAGATTACTTAATTTCCTCGGTAATTCCATTTCCTCGTCATAAAACAAGGCTTAATATAGCCACTACTTCTGGGATTTTATATGATTTAATAAAACTATCCATATAAAGTGTTTCCCATGGAAACACATACAAAAAAACAAATAAAACAAAAAACAAAACAAAAAACTTAATAGGTGTTTTACACCTTTATTACAAGTTATTGCTATAGGTATTGTTGCCTTTATTACTATTGCCAGGGAGTGCAACCTGAAGCCACATGAAAACCATACTGAGAACCCCACATAACTGGGTATTTGTTGTGTGTTGGATTCCTTCGGGGTTGGTACGTGCTGGCTCTGAAACTCAGATCTCTAAGAGCATTGGCACATGTGAAAATGTGTTAGATTAGATTTCTAAGGCCTTAGCATAAAAGTACATACAACAAAGATGAAACAATAAACAGTGTCTATTTTGTGAGTTACCTCACAAAAACACCAGGAAGACAGTGAAGCTTTTTGCTTTTCTCAAAGTCAATTCATGTACCACACAGTTACATAGTCAACACAACTGGGTTGCAGTAAGCAGGGACTCCTGAGTGCTCACTGTGCCCTTTATTTGCTGAAGATGTCTAGTTGCAAAACTAAAACAGATGTTTAAGTATTCTTTGTAGAGTCAGTTGTGTTTGGTGATGTTTGACTGGGGCGCACATGTGAAGGAAGTGAACACTGGTGAAAGACTAAGGCAGACTTGTACAGGAACGTTTCACTGAAGCAGACACAGGAGAGAGATGTTCTGCTAAGGCAAGCACGTGAAAGGACACGTGATGAAGAATTCTTTGCTAACCACATGTATTGGTCCGCCCTACATTGTGTAGTTTGTCGGGACTCTGCAAACTTGGGCTGATTGGATGCATGTCCTGATGCAAGGCACATGGAGGACACGTGATATTTGGAGGGTATAAATAGAACTCCACAGAGTGATGGAGACAGAGCTCGGCTTGCTGGTACAGCTAGCTGTGCAACGCCTGTTCATTGATCTTCGCTTCCCTGAGAGAGGCACAGTCAAGGACTTCTCTTGCTGTCCCTCCTGGTACCTCCTGCTCACTCAAGCCAAGGCAGAGGCCTGGTTGTCTCTGACAGATAGTGCCACCATTGCTGATTCATGTTTGCTATGCTGACTCTACTGAACTGGACTATTGATGTATCTGTGTTTTCGAGTTGATCGAGCTGCCCCTGCAAATCTGGGAACTGAACTGCTGATTTCCAGATAACACAGATGGTAGTTGCTCCAGGTAGCCTTTCAAAACAGATCCACTCCCTGCCCCATCCTTTCTTTCCCACAACTTCTGGTGGGTGGTGGGCTAAAAAGGAGGTTAAAGCATTTAAGAATCATCATTAAAAATAAGGTTTGAAAACAACTAAAGCTAAAAATCTTTCACAAAATTCAAGGCATGAAAACAATGGTCATTTCCTTAACCAATTGTGGCCATTTTGTCTTTTCCAGTCAAGAGAAAATGAGAGCTAGGTTAAAACTGTTTCTATTTTGCTTTCTTTTCTTTTTTTTCTTTCTCAAAATAAAACACACTTCTAATTTTATATTGGGAAAATCAAACAAATGATGGAATAATTTCTTGGTCAAGATCTGTAGGAGGTGGTTCTGATGCTGTCCTGTTCCCCAGTTGGTTCTTGATCTGTCAGTAAAGAAAGCCATGGGCCAATTGCTGGGTGGAAGTGAGAGGTGGGACTTCCAGGTCCCTGGAGGAGGCAAGGAAATGCAAGGGGGGGAGAGGAGGAGAGGAGGAGTTTCTGCTGTGCTTTGGGGGAAGAAGAAGCCAACAGTCATGTGAGGTCTCAGGAGGAGGTGGGGCTTGGTGGGACTAGCCCTGAAGTTTAGGGCAGGTGGGAACAGAGAAGATAAAAATATTATTAAGGACATGCTTTTCCAGGTGGGAGATAGTAACACAATTTAGCAATTGTGTCCTAAAGTAAGTCGAAAAGGAGCAAACTGTGTATGTATCTTTTAGCCATGGATTCAAGGCAAGCTGAGAGGGGGCTGGTAACACAGCCACTTTCCCAGAGTAAAGGCCTTAGCATAAAAGTACATACAACAAAGATGAAACAATAAACAGTGTCTATTTTAGATCATCCCATTCTGAATGTCAAGTGCTCATTTACACAGCCTAAATGTAGCCACCAGTTATTTTTCTCTCTCTAACTTGAGTGTGGAACCTCACTGAGCAAAGCTTAATACACATGGAAAGAGAGAATAGTCCAACTATTTCTATACACTTGAGCAAAAGTAATAACAACAACAATAATAATAATAACAACAACAACAACAACAATTGAAGTGGGGCAGTCATTATTAGTTTAACTTAAAATGTAGCTTTCTGCCCTCCCCTTGTCTCCATATCCCAGGCCAAAGCTCCAGCAGAGGCCCCTTGCTACACCATCTTACACAGAGGCCATCTTACACAGAACCCTAGGTAAAACCCACCAGCGCACAGATGTGCAACACTTCCTTAGAGTCTGCCCAGCTTTTCCCACCAGCACCCCCACCTTGTCTCCATATCCTGTCCTACAACTCCAGCAGAATCAGGAAATAATCAAACTGAGGTTTAAAATCAATAAAATAGAAACAAAGACAAGACAGAGAATCAATGAAGCAAAGAGTTGGTTTTTTGAGAAATCTAATAAGATAGACAAACCTTTATCCAAGCTAACTAAAAGGCAGAGAAAGAATATCTAAATTAACAAAACCAAAAATGACAGATACCAAGGAAATCCAAAGAATCATTTAGTCATACCTAAAAAACCTATACTCCACAAAACTGGAATATTTAAAAGAATGAGTAATTTTCTTTTATTTGTTTGTTTGTTTATTTATTTATTTATTTATTTATATGTAAGTACACTGTAGCTGACTTCAGACACTCCAGGAAGGGGCGTCAGATTTTGTTACAGATGGTTGTGAGCCACCATATGGTTGCTGGGATTTCAACTCATGACCTTTGGAAGAGCACTCAGTGCTCTTACCTACTGAGACATCTCACCAGCCCATAATTTTCTTGATAGATGCCACTTACCAAAGTTAAATCAAGATCAAATTTAAAAATGTAAATAGACCTATAACACATAAGAAAATAAAATCAGTCAGTTCAGGGCCAGTTGTTTTAGCACAAAATTATACCAGACTTTCAAAGATCTGATGTCAATACTCCACAAATAATTCCACAAAAATAGAAACAGAAGGAATATTGCCAAATTCATTTTATGAAAACAGCCACCTGATAACCTGTATCACACAAACACTCCACAAAGAAAGAAAATTACAAACCAATTTCCCTCATGAACATAGATGCTAAAATACTCAATAAAATGCTCACAAACTAAATCCAAGAACACATCTAAATGATTGTCTACCATGATCAAGTAGGCTTCATCACAGAGATGCTGGAATGGTTCAACATACAAAATCTGTCAGTGTAATCCACCATATAAACAAACTGAAAGAAAACAAAACAAAACATATGGCCATCTCATTACATGCTGAAAAACCTTCGACAAAATACAATACCCCTTCATGATAAAAGGCTTAGGAAAGAAGGAGGAAAGGAAGGACAGAAGGAAGGATTTAGTTGATTCCTAATGGTGCTTTGCTGTACTTGTAGACTGGAGCTTAGCTTAATCGTTATCAGAGAGGCTGCATGCATCAACTCATGGGAACAAATGCAGAGACCCACAGCCAAACATTAGGTGGAGCTCAGGAAATCCCGAGAAGTGGGGATTGAAGGAGTTTTGGAGCCAGAGGGGTCAAGAACACTATAAGAGAACCCACACAACCAACTATCCTGGGCTTTATGGGCTCACGGAAATTGAATTGACAGTCAAGGAGCCTGCATGGTCCTGACCTAGGTTCTCTGCATATATGTTGTGTAACTTGGTCTCCTTGTGGAACTCCTAACAGTAGAAACAGGGACTGTCTCTGACTGTTTTTGGAACATTCTCCTCCTTTTGGGTTGCCTCATCCAGCCTTAGTATGAGTAGGTGCCTAGTTTTATTGCAACTTGATATGCCATGTTTGGTGGCTATCCCTGGGAGGCCTGTCCTTTTCTGAAGGGAAACAAAGGAGAAGTGGATTTGCAGGAGAGGAAAGGGGAGGGACTGGGAGGTGAGGAAGGAGGGGAGACTGCAGCTGGGATTCACATATGAGGCATACACACATATAGTTTTCTAGACAACTCCCTTAGAGATTTTCATTTGATAAGCATGTGACATACTTACATGTTTGTTTCCATTGGTAAGTCATGAGCTCATGAGCTGATAAGAGTAACCATGGCAGGCATTTTGTTTTTGCTGGCAAATCTCTTCTGATTTCTGGGACGAGCTTAGAATTCCTTTGCTAAACTGCTCAGCTTGACTATTGACAGCTCCAGGTAGCTAAGACTGATACACTAGCTTCATGGTGTTGCTGAGATCTGGATAGTTGGGGGTTTCTGCAAACTTGTATTATGGAACCTAATCCCAAGAGCATTGAGAAATGGAGCATTGCAGAAAAGATCAAGTCAGGAGACCTTATTAGAGCAGTCCACATCACACTCCAAGCTGGCTCACTGCTTGTTCTGTATAAGAACACAGCAAGAAGACGATGTCCTGATCTTGATCTTCTCAACACCTCAAACTGCAAGCAATAAAAATCTGTCATCTATCTGCAAGCTACTGATTCTAAGAAATTCTTTTACAGTAACTCGAAGAGACGGAGGGGCTTTGTTCCACTCTATTCAGTCACTGACATGAGGCACTCAGCTCTGATCACATGAACAGATTCAGAGATGAGGGAAAACTCAATTGAGATGCTGTTAAGAACATTGGGAACAGACAATCTGAGTTTAGGAAAATCCTACTACTTAAGGGAGAAGCCAATGTAGAGAAAGAATAAATTAAGAAAAAACAGAGAAAGGGAAACAATCCAGATGACCACAACTTCAATTCTTAGTTTTCTGTGTTTCTGTTTCCAGGAAAAGCACAATTTCAAAATGAAAGTAGACAGTGGAAACATGACTGAATGTTCAAATGTTCACGTGGAAATAGAGATTTAACAAAATATAATCCATTAGTATTGTTTGGTTAGTTGGTTGGTTTCGTTTTTTGTTTACTAAGGCGTAAGAAACTACGGTGCTCAGGCATGCAATGAGACTGAAGCCTCTCATGCTTTCTACAAAGTTGATCAAACAAAATAATATCATTTAAAATAAAATGACTAACTTGGCTCTAAAATACCATACTTCAGGTACAACTGGTCTAACTATTTGAGAGAAGAGTACAAGTTTTAAGCCGTCTCAATCTTTAAATGGAGGGAACAATCACTCTGACTTCTCTCTGTAAGAAATCAACATTTTCTAGAGCCCGGACAGTTTTCCATGCATGGCATTACCATTCAATCAATACATGCTAGCTAGGCACAAATAGACTCACCTATTAGAGAGCAGAGAATAGAATTCTAAAATTAGTATATATATGTTGAGAAAAATAAGATAAAGAATTTCACTGAACTAAAAATAGCAAATATAAGTGTACAGAATTATAGAATTGAAAAATGTAAAAATTTTGGATAAAGAATACAGCAATGCTTTATATGCCCCAGTACAGGGGAAATGCCAGGGCCAAGAAGCAGGAGTGGGTGGGTAGGGGAGCAGGGCAGAGGGAGGATATAGGGAACTTTCGGGAAAGCATTTGAAATGTATATAAAGAAAATATCTAATAAAAAACATGGTAAATCAAAAAAAAAAAAAAAGGAATACAGCAATGAGTAAGCTTGATACAGTCAAAAAGAGAATTGGTGAACTGGAAGATACGTTAGTAGAAATGTCTTCTGACCAGAGTCACATTAGTCTAAAATAAGGAAAAAGGCAGAAAATAGTGTGTGACATCAGATGGAAGTGCATATATTATGACACAACCATAAAAGGAAATAAAATGAAGCATGAGCAATAATTAAAGGATAGTGGCTGAAACTGCTGAAGGAGATACTTACACATGGCATTGAACTGAGGGTTGAGCTAGTGCCTAAGAAAATCTTAACCCCCCACTGACTAGCATTCACAATATAGGGGGAAACTCTGCATGCTACCAGAAGAGAAGGGTAACCATCTATCTATAACCCTGCCACTTACAAGTAGGGACCACTGCAAACATACTGGTGCACTAGTGACACAAATGTCATGGCAGTAACCAACAACTTTCTGGTGGAATTTAAGGCTCACTTTACAAGGTAAAATACATTCCTGACAGTGCTAAAGTAGCCAAGAACCTGAGATTATATAGGCAATGAGCCAGGGGAAAAGCTACTAAAAGGTTTCTATTCTGCAAAACAAACATAACAATAAAATAGCTACTAATTGCTATATCCATAGATCAGTGCATCACTTAGCCCTCACCAGACAAGCTTCCTCTTGCAGTAGATGGGAACTAACACAGAGACCCACAACTAGACGAAGCACAGAGAGTGAGAGACTTTGGAGAACTCCTTCCTAAATGAGATGTCTTCATCAAACCACTCCCCTCAAGGCTATAAGGAAGAGGAGGCAGAAAGACTATAGGAGCCAGAAGTGATGGAGGACTCCAAGGATATTGTGTCTTACAGACACAATGGATTGATGCACATATAAACTCAAAGAAACTGTGACAGTAGGCATAAGACCTTCACTGGTCCAAGCCAGATGAAGTTCAAATACTAGGAAGGGGAATTGGACACTAAGTCCCTCTCCTAACCATGAAACTTATTTGAAATTGATACCTGCCAAAAAAGAGAAAATCGGTTACTGGCTATATCAACCGCACTCCATGGCAGGGCCCTTGCTCAGAGGTTATTGGCCAACAAAGAAGGAACGTGTGTGTGTGTGTGTGTGTGTGTGTGTGTGTGTGTGTGTGTACACTTTTTATATTGTTTTGTTATTTTTTTGTCTTATTGGCTTTTTCTTGTTTTTTATTTTTATTTTTGTGGGTTTTTTTTAAAGATAGAGAGATGAAGTTAGATAAAGAAATATGGATTGTGAGAGAGACAAAGAGAGAGAAAATACAGAATTGGGTGGATAGATCAGGAGGGAAGATCTGGGAGGAGTTGGAGGAGGGAAAAAATTCTCAAAATATTCTGTATGAAAAAATATTCATAGTGACTAAAGATCTTCCAAACCTTTCAAAAAACATGCAAAGGTTTATTTCTACCATAGGTCATGTTGAGGCTTGGCTTCCTATGTAATGGCACTGAGAGGTAAGGTCTAGTGAAATATATTTGGATGAGGGGCTAGAGAGCTCATGAACAAATTAGTGCCTTTGAAAGCAGGTCACAGAATTTAGTCTCCATTTCTTTTACAGGCTTCCACAGATCTCCCATTTTCTATCCTGCGCTGAAGCACCATGACACCTACCTTTCCCCTTCCTAGAAACTAAGATGCTAGCAACTAACCTTGGACTTCTGGCGCTCAGACCATGAGCAAAATAAATGTATTTCTACCCGGGCTCAGATGTTTTGTTATAGTCTCAACAGTAAATGGACTAGGAAGACCTTAAGCTACATAATAAACTCTATAAAGCCTAAACAGGATACATGCAAAGAAATCACATCAGACACCTGACAGCAGAAGTGATGAAATTCATGACAAAACAGATTCTTGGTTTGGTGTGGTTTGGTTTGGTTTGGTGTGGTTTGGTTTGGTGTGGTGTGGTTTGGTTTGGTTTGGTGTGGTGTGGTGTGGTGTGGTTTGGTTTGGTTTGGTTTGGTTTGGTTTGGTTTGGTTGGGGTGTAGTATGTGTGTGTTTGAGGCAGGGTCAGAGGGATGTGTTTTCTGGGGGTAAAAGATGGGTTGGGCTTTCATAGCCAGTGCTTTTATACACTAGCCATCTCACTAATGGTATAATCAAGAAACATTGTGTAATCTTAGTGAAATCAGTGAGATTCATGTTAACTTGAATTTCCTAACCTCATGTCTTCTCCCAAATTTCAGTAGCCTTAAAGACCAACCGTCTTACCGTCAAAGTGAAAGACAGAAACCTGACTTATGGTAGAAATAAACCTGAGAGCCATGGACAGTAAGAGCCCAGAGCTTTGCCAAGCCACCAAATCTGCTGTCATTGTCTGACCTGCTTTGGCAATTTCCTATGGACCTCACTGGATTGGTCTATTTATCTATCTATCTATCTATCTATCTATCTATCTATCTATCTATCTTTTTCTTTCTTTTCTCACTTTTCTTTGCTTATTGTGATCATTTTGCCTGCAATGAATTTTTCAAAAGGTTAAGCAAAAATAGTTGCTTAGCAACGCCTGCAACAGCAACAAGAAATGCTGCAAACAAGAACCATCAAGCCAAAACGGTTCCTAAAGAACCCTTGATCTTGGGCACCTGTAATTCCAGCACATGGGAGGCAGAGGCAGGTGGGACTCTGAGTTCAAAGCCATCATGGTCTATAGAGTGACTCACTGGATAAGAGTACATAGAGAAACACCATCTAAAAAAGCCAAAACAAACAAAACCCGGAGAATTAGGGGAAGGGATGAGAACAGTGTGATAGCAGAAAGGTGGTATCAGTAAAACATCATAGTGCACACAGCAGGATGATCACGGTGGGCACAGCAGGATGTGCATAAAGAGGAGGGCAAGGGGACAGAAGGGGCGCTCGAGGAAATAATGGCAGCAGATTTCCCAAAAATGGTGAAAACCATTAATGAGACATCTAAGAAACACAATGAAGTCCAAGCAAAACGGAGACAGCTACAGCCAGACATAAGGACTAGTGAAGCCGGGGAGTGCGGGTGAGGGTGGTGGCCTGGCTCATCACACATAGAAGAGCCTCAAAGTTATGTATTGCTAATTTCTAAATGGAAACCATGAAAACCAGAAATCATGAAGTGAGGCATTCAAAGCACTAAAAAGATAAACCTAAGCACAAGTTCACTGCAGGCAGACTCCCTTTAAAATGAATTCTCAGAGTGTCCTTTAGGTGGAAATAAAAGGACACAAAACAACAGTAACTCAAATCACATGGAGAAATAAAAAACATTGTCAAAAATAACTATCAATAGAATTATGATGCTGCATCTCTCTAAAACTCACATATTAGAATCTTCAGTACACTTCAGAATGTTACTATATTTGGAGAAAGAATTTTAAAGAGGTTCTTTAGTCAGAGAAAATGACATAGACAGAAATCCTAGCATCAGAAAGACATTAAATTTAATGAATTAAACATTCTCATCAGGAGGCAAACATTTCCAGGCTGCATTTTTTTAATTGCATGATCCAACTATATATCTTTATAACTCTACAAGAGTCATTCCAACAGCGACACAACCTGCCACTGGCATGCCCAGAGGCCCATCTCTGAGGTGATTCTAGAGTCTATCAAGCTGACAATTAATATTGAACATGACAGATTTTAAAGCAAATTCTGTTATTAGAAAGAACATTATAATGATAAATGGCCTGTCCATGAGGGCATTAACAATAATGAGCACATCTGTCTCGAATGGGAGGACTTCAAAATCAGAAGAAAGTAAGGTTGGAAAAAGTATATAATTTCACCACACTACTCTGGGCCTTTAGTAGCTGAATTTCATGCATAATAACCAAGAAAAGTATCAACTAGGGAAACAGAAGTCAAAACCATGAACTAAATAGACCTAGCAATCACTTACATAACTTTCCACAAACACTAGAAAAGAATAGTCTTCTCAAGTGTGCAGGAGAGTCTCAGAACAGACCATAGGTTAAGCCATAAATGTGACTGACTACAATTAAAAGACCACAGTAGTACAAAATATGACCTCTGATTACAATGGATTGAAATTAGAAACCAAAGACAAACATATTTGGGTAAATTAAACAGTGTTCCAAATAACTACTGAGTCAAAAAAGAAATGAAAATACTTATTTAATACTTGAAGATTAGTTAGAGGTAAAAACATATCAAAATTTAATGAAATAAAGCCAAAGCAAAGCTATTTATGAGTGAATAAATGTCTGTGTTTTAGAAAGAGTAAGAAACCTCAAATCAATAGCCTAACTCTATACTTTGAGGAGCTGGAAGAAAAAAAAGAGGGAAAAAAACCCTAAATGCAAAGGAAGCAGAAAGAAGGAAGTAGTCATAATTAAAAGTGTGTGTGTACATATACATATATGTGTTGTATACACACATACATGTATTATATACATATATATCAACACAAATTATCACCAGTAAAACTGACAAACCTTTCAGTACATAGGCTATGAGAAGAGAAAGAAGACCCAGATTACTAAGGAGTGAGAGAGGGCCTCATCCCACTACAGAGCCTTTGAACAAAAAGGCATAAGGACCCTCGAGGAGCACTACATACAACAAACGGGCTGGTTTACTTCAACAAGTGCCTTGACATAGAAAAACTACAAAACTGACTAAAAAAAGAAGTAAAACACTCAAATCAACTTAGAACAATTAAAGAAATGCAATCAGTGGGGAAAATAATCCCCCAAACCAGTTGGCTTCTTTGATGAGTTCCCTCCTCTATTAAAGAAATAATAATAATACCAAGTTTTAAAAATAGAATATTCAGAAAGATATAGGCTAGGAGCAAATATTTTCTGTCTTATTCTGTGAGGCCAGTATTATGCTGCTACCCAAAATAAAAAGACATAATAAAACAAAACAAAGCGCCTCCAATGAAGCACCTGCAAACTAAATCCTACAAATCTTAATCGATGAGTTGATGGAATTTACTCAAGATGGTTAAATCAAACCATGTAAGAAGACCATGTCATTATTAAGAGAATAAATGACAAAGTGCATCTCACCTAGTACAGACACAGTGTTTGGCAGAAACTCAGAGTGCCCCATTAAAAGCACTCGACAAACTCAGTGCAGTGAAGAACTGGCTCCTGTACCTAAAGAAAGGCTTAATAGAGACTTAACGTCTGAGTGTCTCACTAAGAAAGCTTAAAAGGAGGTAGCCTGCCAATACTGTAGGGTCTTTGCTGTAGATTTTATTCTGACCACAGGAGGGGCCATTGGAGAAATCATTAAAGGAGTTAGTGGATCATGATATCGTTCCTTTTTGCAAAATGTGTTACATGTGCTACAAGATATTCTGTTAGAATCCATGCAAACTGAAGCTGAGGACAGAGTATTTCTCCTATTGATCTAAGGTTTGGGGGTAAAGATTCAGGCATCCAGACTAAATCAGCAGCTGAATGATCTGAAAGATGATATTTTAAAATATCTTTCTGTGTGAGAACAAATGTAGAAAGGAATGATCGTGGTGGTCATTCAGATATTTAGCTGAGCAACTGTAGCAATAACAGAGCCACGATACCAAACAAAACATTCACTAGGGCAATTATTTAGTGTTCATGTGCATCTCTCAAATATAAACTTTAGAGGAAAAATCTGAAGATTAAAGATGAAGTCGGAGTTGAATATAAAGATTTTAAAAGAAAATGTTACCATTACGAATACTATGTAAAAACCATGTGACAAAGAGGACTAACTTGGAAAACCATATAAACTGAGGAAGGATGGTAGCCCAGGAGAGAGCCTCAGCATTCAGAGAGAAGAGAGATCACAGTGTAGAGTAAGAAGAAGAAGAAAGAGAAGGAAGCTGGATACACTGTGCATGCTGGTTTTCAACCCAATGACCTCAAGAAGGAAGTGATGGTGGACTCTACTGAATGTCATCAGGATGGCGAGCAATCATCAGTGTTTGGAATACAGTAAATGTTTGAAACTTTGGACAGTGGAAAGTCAAAGAAGTTGTAACATCAGACCTTTAAATAAAGCAAAATAGGAAGGAATGTGAGTTGAAAAAAAAGTAATAATAACAGTCTATTAGTGTGCTCGAGGTGCCATACATGTACACATTGTGTGACTTAAACAACAGAGACATTATTAGCTCATGGTTCTGGAAGCTAGACACCCAAGCTCAAGATAACATCAGAGTTGGCTTTCAGGGGCCTCTTTTCTGGGTTGTAGATGGATGCTCCTTTGCTGGATATTCACATAGGTATTTTTTTCTGTACATGTGGTGCCATGCAAGAATTTCAGTATTCAACCTGGGTTCTCTATGTGTTGGAAAAGCAGTGCACCATTGACTTACTGTACAGTCCTCTTCCTCTTATTAAAAGGACTCCACTCCATCCGATTGACACCTCCACCCATGTGAGCTCATTTCACTCCATTATCTCACTAGATATCCTAGAGTCTGTCTCCAAATACAGTCTCAATGATGGTGTAATTTAGTATTTCAGTTAATGTAGTTGGAGTAAAGGATAAAATTGAGTCTCTAGCTTAGCTACTTTTGTGTCACTGTGGCAACAATACATGACCCAAACAACTTGAGGAAGGAAATACTTATTGTGACTCCTGATTCAGAGGGTTTGAGTCATTATGATGGGGGTAGGTATGACTGATCTCTGATCATGGTGGCAGGAACGCAAGGTGGAAACTGTTCATATCACTGTGGAACAAGAAGCAGAATGAGGACAACAGAAGTCAAAGGCCAGGTATAACATTCAAAGCTCAACCCCAGTGACCTACTCCTATCAACTGTGCCCATCTCCTGAAGATATCACAGCCTCCAAAAACAGTACCATCAGCTGAACAAGTGTTCCAAACACGAGCCTGTGCTTTGTAGTCAAACCATAACAGTCCATAAAAACAAGAAACTCTTGAGAACTCCTTAAAGACAAGTTCTGTAAAATGGAGACAAATGAGATTGCTAAGGAAGTATGGATATGAGCAGGGGTGAGTGTAGAAATGAAGTTCCTGGAAAGGATCTGGGCTACAATAGAGGTCCTTGGGCAGCTTGTCTTTGGCCTGGATTAAGACACACTATCCATAGCAATGAGAAGGAAGTGAGAGAGGAAGCACAACGTTGTAGGCTGGTAACTTTCTTTTTTTTTTAATTAGGTATTTTCCTCGTTTACATTTTCAATGCTATCCCAAAAGTCCCCCATACCCACCCCCCAATCCCCTACCCACCCACTCCCCCTTTTTGGCCCTGGGGTTCCCCCGTACTGGGGCATATAAAGTTTGCAAGTCCAGTGGGCCTCTCTTTGCAGTGATGGCCGACTAGGCCATCTTTTGATACATATGCAGCTAGAGACAAGAGCTCCGGGGTACTGGTTAGTTCATATTGTTGTTCCACCTATAGGGTTGCAGATCCCTTTAGCTCCTTGGGTAATTTCTCTAGCTCCTCCATTGGGGGCCGTGTGATCCATCCAATAGCTGACTGTGATCATCCACTTCTGTGTTTGCTAGGCCCCGGCTGGTAACTTTCTTGGGATAATGGGGTAGTTCCTGATTAATATCCCTATTTTCTTCATAAATAGAAGGCAAACTTACTATGAGTGGTAAGCATGACAGAGAGGCTGGGGATATGGAAGCTTCAAAGAGAAGATGCACAATGGCTACTTAGGGATGTATGCTGGAAAACTATTATGAAAGTGTGTTTGGATTCTGGACATGTTGAGTGCCTGCATAAGGTTTATGTGTACAGACCTTAAAAAGAGAGCCACGTTACACAGTCAGTTGTTTTCCTCCTCTATTTCATTTGTTCAGATCCAGGCACAGAGTAAGCAGCCCAAAGGTTTGGCCCAGGTAATGATCTAAGTCTAGCCAAGAAATGCAGATGAAGAATAAAGACAGATATAAGATCAAACACACTGAAATATCAACGTTTCTAAGCAGTTCCTCTGAGTCAGTGAGTGGGTACAGGTGCTTGCCAGCAAGCCTTGCAATCTGAGTTCAATCCCTTGGATCCATGGTTGAAGGAGAGAACTGACTTCTGAAAGTTGTCATCTTACTTCCCTGCATGTGCTGTGGCACAGGTGCCTACATAGCATACATAAAATAAGTAAAGTAAAACAAATTTAAAAAATAATTAGTCAGTCGATTGATGGTCTGGGGAGATGGCACGGGGCATAAAGAGCTTGTTCCTCAAGTATGAAGTATGGTCCCCAGAAGCCATATTAAAAGCCAGGCATGATGACCCACGGCTATGATTTCATATGGTTGGGAGACAGAGATGAAGATCTCAGGATGGCTTGAGGACTTAGTGAACTCCACAGTCAATAAAAGGCCACATCGGAAAAAAAAAGTGATTTCATATGGTCTCCCTCATTTATGGACTCTGCTTTGAATCTTTACATTTGGCTGCTTAACTTAGAGTATGGGAGCCAGGAAACTAGAAAATGGCCATTGTCGTGGAGGAAACAAGTGCTTAAGGAAGGGAGATACTGGTCATAGAAGGGGGAAAAGGGAATACAAAGAGGAAAAACCTTAACTGGGGTGGAGGACGGGAGGGTAGAGCAAAGGAATGGGTCAGGGGAAGGGTAACTAATGAAGGATGCTTGAAAAAATCCACATGAAAACATACTCCTCCCAAGTTTTACACGTGTGTGTGTGTGTGTGTGTGTGTGTGTGTGTGTGTGTGTAGAGACAGAGAGACAGAGACAGAGAGAGACAGAGACAGAGAGAAACAGTCATGATATATAGGTGCAGGATAAAGCACCTCCCAGAAGCTATAGTTACCTAACAAATATCCCTTCAGGTTCTTAGTAAGGGGCTACTCAGATTATTTTCCAAAACAACATAGGCTATTGCCACTGCTCTTGTTCATCCTTCAGAGCTTGACAGTAAGACCCTACTGCTAAAGACACCTGATACTTGTATCACACACACAGAGCTCAAGCTGATGCTGATGTGGGAGCTTTCCCCTCACTGGCTGGTTTACCCACTGTCAGAGGTGCTCTGCATACTACTGTGAAAGAAAACTCAGCAATAGTCTTAACCCACTTTGAACCACGTGAGCTACAGTAATGATTTGCCAGGCAAGATATGCCATTAGTGCAATAGTGGCTTGAATATTATATGTGTCGCCAACAGATTTCAAGTTGGATTTAAGGCTCATTCTACAAGAGAATATTCATGCTAGTGCTCTAAACTTAGCTAAGATTTAGTAGGTGAAGAAGCCATAGTCCCTAGAAGTAAACCCACTACTGTTACTTTGATAAAGGTACACAGAATTAAAATGCCTTCTAAATACTTATCCTTAAGTGCAAAGACTAGTAGAGCTCCCATTCTCCGTAAGAGTAGCTTCATTTGATACAAAGACTCACTTTTGGTCAATGTGCAGAAAATAATCCACTGTGGAGTGTTTGTCCCTAAATGGGACATCTGTTTCATACTCCTGCCTCTAAAGACTCAGGGAACACCATGGGAGAAGGGGTAGGATGATTGTAAGAGCCAGATGTCAAGATGGACTACTATGAAATATTCTCTGGATACAGGAGAGCCACTAGACCCCTGAACTCACACAACTTGTGCTTACCTACAAATACCTGCAAATCAAGCCAGTCAACATTCCAGCATGGATGGGGGAGGGACCCATGAGGACCCACGCCTAACTACCAGCTATTGGAGTTGATGGTTGCTAGGGAGGGAAGAATCCATTTTGTTTTCTGTTTTTGTTTTTCATTTGTTTGTTTGTTTGTTTGTTTGTTTGTTTGTTTGTTTTCAGAAGTACGGCACCTCATAAGTTACCTATGCTCCTCCAGCAGATGATCCTGTATCTATGTGCACATGGGCAGCATGAATTGGGTCATAAAGAAGAACAGGAGAAGGAGAAGTAGTAGATGAAGGAGCAGGATATTCCAGGAGAACTCAGAAGAAAAGACTAGGGAAGGATACAATCAAAATACATAGCATAAATGTATAAAACTCTAAGAGAGTAAAAATTAATTTTTTAAAGGTGAAGAGAGAAAGACACCTGATGTTTATCTCTGGCCTGCACATGCTCAAACCTGTGGTATATGTGCGCATGAGCTTGTACACACACACACACACACACACACACACACACACACATCAATTTCTGTTGGGAGTTGGTCTAGTGCTGCTATGTATTCAAATGCTAGATACTGTCCTCCAAGATTTGCTTACAGTTCCATGAGCACATGAAACAAAATGATGTATAAATTTTACTCTCCAGTCTTCTCTGACTGATTAAATAAAAGAAGCTACAGCCAATTACTGGGAAGAATAGAGTTAGGCGTTCAGTTACCAGGCTGGGGATCTCAGGTAGGGACCACAAGGAAAAAGTTAGAGGAAAAAGCAGAGAGAAGAAGGAGGAGGAGGAGGAGGAGGAGGAGGAGGAGGAGGAGGAGGAGGAGGAGGAGGAGGAGGAGAAAGAAGGAGGAGAAGGAGGAGGAGGAGGAGGAGAAAGAAGGAGGAGAAGGAGGAGGAGGAGGAGGAGGAGAAAGAAGGAGGAGAAGGAGGAGGAGGAGGAGGAGAAAGAAGGAGGAGAAGGAGGAGGAGGAGGAGGAGGAGGAGGAGGAGAAGAAGGAGAAGGAGAAGGAGAAGGAGAAGGAGAAGGAGAAGGAGAAGGAGAAGGAGAAGGAGAAGGAGAAGGAGAAGGAGAAGGAGAAGAAGGAGAAGGAGAAAAGAAGACAGAGAGAACTGGAGGTCTCTAATAGATGCATTGGACCAGAACTATGTGGCTGAGTGAAGTATCTCTGAGGACCGGCTTGTGGAGCAAAAATAACCCAGGTGAGACACAAACAGCAAGTACTTGGAGAGCTTGGCTGGGAAGTAGCCAGTCTAGCATACAAAAAAATAGAGTAGGGATATTTTGCCCAGTAATTGTGCTAAAGATGGTTAAGTGACATTAGTAGTCTCAGTCTCACTTATTTATGAGCTAGCTACAGACATCAATAAATACTTACTTTTAAAAATGCATTTACATTTGGCACCCAGCCCTGCCTACCTCTATTCTCCTAGTAATTAACTGTGGCTTCTTCTATTAAACCACTCAGAGAAAATTGTCGAGCAAAGTTTATTCAACATCATTTTATATATGTGAGAACGTGCTCATGGAACTGTAAGCAGATCTTGGAGGACAGTATCTAACATTTGAATACATTGCAGCACTAGACCAACCCGCAACAAATTTCCATGTCTCGACTCTGATACAAAGATGTAGGTTATTATAGGTTCTTAAGAAGATGAGCCTTATAGGAAAAATGTATGGCTGGAGAGTTGGCTCACTGGCTATATTGTTCTTCTAGAAAACCAGGTTCCATTCCTAGCACCCACATCGGGTAGCCTACAACGGTCTGTAACTTCAGTTTCAGGGACTCCAACATTATCTTCTTGTCTCCACAGCACACACACATGGTGCACACAGACATACGGGCACACACATAGAAGGATATAAAAAATAAATATCTTCTTTTTTAAAAACAACAATGTCTAGATACTCTTTGACCATATGCATAGTAGTACATATGAAGTCATGATGTTTACCACCAAGATCAAATAATATTACTACAGCTGGGAGTATACAGCGTTCAATCACCCATTGATGCATTCCATGTACATTTTGCACTGGAAACTTTCAAAGGAATTAAAGGCCCCAGTTGAAAGAATCAGGTGAACACTTATTTGTTTAAGAAACTCACAGAGGAGAATTTACAGTGGTTACTTTTCTTTACTCATTCACTATTTTTCATTTCTGAAACTTTTTTTTTCAGAGCTTAATGTGTCTGATATTAGACTTGTATCAATCTGTATATGAGGAAATGAGATTTGACAAATGAAATACTGTTTTGGAAATTAAACTATGCTCAAGCTTCCTTCCTGTCTGAAACTTGAACTAAAACCCTGGAAATGAAAGCAACTTCTAGAGTCTATAACTGCCCTGGTCCTAAATTCTTCCTGAGTTGTGAAGTGGAAACACTAAATGTTTCTTGTTGGAAACTCCTGCTCAGTCACTCCAGATCAGCACTCAGACAATATCAGAAGTGGTCCATTTTTCCCAATTACAAAATGAATTATGGGGAGCCAGCTAACCATGCCCAGTCATTAAATAAAACTATTTTGGCTGGTACATCCTTGCTCTGCCAGAAAACATGTGTGCTTTGTTTTTTAAGAATTTTTTTTGAGCAGTTGCTTTGAGGAAAGGTTGCATTGACTGTGCCTCAGGGTGAGCAACGTAGGAGAGCAAGCAAGAAGGTGTGATGTGGAGAATTTGTGTGACAGGGCAGAGACTGGGTGTTCACATGCTGAAGAAAGAGTTCCCTCTTATGCAGGGAACTGAAGCATGAGGTTACACGGTGTCAATGGTGACATATCACCAATCACTGAAACACTTCATCGTCACATCAAGACCTCAGAGCTGAATAGAAAGCTCTTTGCAATGAAAAATGGCATTATTAGCAAGCACAAACCTTCACAGACTGAGATTTTACAAAGAATGTGGGGTCATTCTTTTTATGATTGCCAAAGACTTCAAATATATACTCAGAAAATAATTTAAATCCATCAACAACAGGCAAGCTCTGTTGACATTTCATTTGAAAGTAGTTTCTTGAAAAAAGCAATGGGAAGAAAACGTCTTACTAGATACAATTGTCACACGATTTGTAATCACTTCGTATTTCCAGTAATAACTGTGCATTCATCACTTTTCCAGCCTACAATTTTCCACTCAAATATTCAACTGGTTCTGAAGGAAACAGCTGCTTTCAGCTGAATCATCTGAGGAATTTGGTTATCTCATCCAAGCTATGACATCTTGAATCATGCATTAATGGCATGCTTATTCAATGAAGCAGTTTTCTGTTTAAAAGGGAATTTTCCCCCCTCTGTGTGTGCAAAGAGCATAAATCACAACTGTATATAATCCTCAAACTGTAATGCAGTAGTCAAGTTCTCATCAGAGGTGTACTGTAAAAGAACAGTAGCCCATTGAATGGATACCTTAAGAAACTGTTCTTTGACATTTATGTTAGGAAGAATGGGGACAAAGGTCAGGGATGGAGAGCCACCCTAACATAACTGAGACCCATGCTGAAATCCCCAATACTGCAAAAAGAAAGAAAAGAAAAATAAATATGCATTAGGGTTTCATGGCTGAAAACACTGTTTTAAAATATTCTAAATTTGATTACTAACACCTGGGTCACACACATTTTATTTATGAGTTCCTAAAAGCTTTTACTGAAGGCTACACACAGCAGTTTAATTCATTAAAAAGTTCTCCCCCATGGCAAAATAATTTTGGATAGCTCATTTTCTGAATGCTGATATATAGTAGGATCACTTTTTAGATTCTCAAGAATGCCTAAAAAAAAAAAATACATTCTAATCAATGGCATGGTTAGGATTGTAGCCACTTTGTTCACACATGTGGAGTCCACCTGGGTACAAAAAAACTCTATTTCTGAAAGAATTTTATGAAACAACTGCTGCCCTTATAAAATTAAATACTTCTGTAATAGTCTGGAAGAGTGAGCTATAAATTAGTTATAGCCTAACTACATGTTATAGCTATTTATAGAGAATGAAAGAACTTAGATCAGTGACTAGATGTTGTGCTACACTGAAGGAAAACATAACATAGAATATTTATATATAGAGAGAAATACATTTGTGAACATATGGCTGTTGTATATCATCTGATTCTTTCACATTTGAATATGACTACTCCTATCATCAAATATAACTGAGGAGTGTGTTGTTAAAAGTTCACTTAAATACAGTTTAATTTAAAATTATATAGTTGTATGCATTTACATGCATTCTAATAATATTTTTATTTTGAAATAAGGTTTCATTATATAGCCCTGTGTAGAGGAGTTCTCATTCAGCAACATAGCTGCTCTGGCAAAAGATCATATCCAAAGACCTTCTAGGTCTATGTGATCCAGCTGGAATACAGATATGCCACACATCTTTAGTCCCTCTGGCTGGAATACATACATGCCCTTAGTACATACTTTAAACCCAAATAATGATGTCTAATTGAGGAGGGGCAATGTGACAAATCAGAGAAAGATTTAACAAAATGAACCATTGATAGGATACTCCCAACCCTCATGAGAACAGGCAGGAAGGAGAGGCTACTTAAGAAAAGCACAGGGTGAGTCAGGAGGGGAGGGCAGTTCAGGGGGTGCATTTCAATTGAGTTCAATGCAGTGCAGTTTGGTGCAGTTCACTTTAATGCAGTTGAGTTCAGTTCATGCAGACAGTGCAGTACAGTTTGTGGAATTCAGAGACAGTTTTTCCAAGCAGACCAATTCAGTGAGAATCCCAGAGAAGCCAGTTTGACAAAGTCATCTTGGAGAGAAGTCTGGGCCATAACAGCTGAGTTGAACCAACCAGCCAGTTGAACTAGAAAGGGTGAGATTATTCAGCAGCAAGACAAAAATTACATTAGGCAAATAAAAGTTAAATTTACAGCCCCGATTGGCCTACATCTCTCATGGATGAGGATGCCCTTTAATTCAAAGATTCACTTACTTCTGATGCCTGGTTGCTGGGACTAAACGTGTGTGCCACAATGCCAGACCTAATTATATAATATGAATATATATATATATATATATATATATATATATATGTGTGTGTGTGTGTGTGTGTGTGTGTGTGTATACATGCGACACATTTCAAAAACTTTCAATGCCCATGTGAGCTCAGTGAAACTTTTTTAGCCTTAAATGCTTTGAGTTCCACCATCATTGCATTCTAAAAATTAATCTGCACATAAGAAATTGTTCATATGACAGAAATTTCCTGGAATTCTCACCTGTGGTGCATGCAAGTTTCCAGATAGAGGACTCTTTTATTCCATAGCCTACATACCAGCCCTGACTATAGTTAAGCAACGGGGGGCTGGAGCTCCATTTCTCCTGCCTAGTGATAATAATCTCTGTACCCTGATGCTCCCGCTGAGGGGCCAAAAGGGGCTGAAGAAAGGATCTAGAAGGCTGAGGAGCTATGAAAAACATGTTGTAAAGATTTCCTTATAAGCCAATAAATAATTTACAGGAAGGGAATTTAAGGGTTAAAAAGTGGGCCTGCAGAGATATTAAGTTAGTGAAGAGCTTGGTGAGCAAGCATGAAGACTTCAGTTCAGCTCTCTAGTACTCATGGACATAAACCAATATGATAGTTTGGGTCTATAATTTCAGCTCTGGAGAGGCAGAGGCAGATACTGGAAGACCCTTGGGCTCAGTGGTCCATTAATGTAGCCCTACCAGTAAGTTCTGAGGCCCTTTTTCAAAAAACTAATGTGAAAATCTACTGAGGAAAATACCCAATGATAAGCTCTGGCCTCCACACACATGTGCATGCACACATGCATTCATGCGCGCACACACACAGAGAGAGAGAGAGAGAGAGAGAGAGAGAGAGAGAGAGTTAAAATATTATAAGCCAACCAATGATTTTCAAAGAAAATTTTACAATCTATTTCATTTTGAATGTTACTAGAACAGGCTATAAAATTAAGGCTCAAACCCCTGGCAAAGCTCTAGTTACATACTCTCTTGCCAATTATACTTCCCTTCAGTTGACAACTAGTCACTGTCTGTCTTCACACAGGAATAAAGTCATGACACAAGACTCAGGACAAATGTTTCTCAGCATCTTGAGGACTGTCGGAAGGCATAGCTTCAAGAGCACATGTATGTGTGCGTGCACTGCTCACTAAAGTCCCACACTGACTAGCAGCAGAATCATTTGTGTAACTCCACTGGCCTACCTAACATAGTTTTCCTTCTCTCTTTTTTTTTCTTTTTACTTTTTTTTCTTTTAAGAAGAAAGCATGCATACAGCTCAGCCCTGATCAGTCAGAAGCCTGAGGAATTATCTACATGTCACAGGAAATCCTTTTCTAATCAGAAAAAAAATCTTTGATGAACATCTCCTGGCAGAATTTGGCAAGGAGTCCCAGAAATTTACTGTACTTGCTTTTGGTCTTATTATATCAAGACACTGCCAAAAGGGAAGTGGTACCAGAACTCCTGAGGCCCCAGATGAGTTATTATAAGTAGGCATTTCTGGACTATGTGTCACATGGTGGCAGGCTAAGAGTGGAGGGATGGTCTCTCTCCCCAGCCACTCCCATCATTCCACACTCAAAACCTTGAAAATTACTGTGGGCCATGTTACTGAGCACAAACCACAGAGAAAGAGGTTTTGTGCCTTAATTAGATTGATATATTTTCTAAAAGTATTTTCATCATTAAATTCCCTTGAGTGGGTTTATTAAAAGAACATTGTGTGTGTGTGTGTGTGTGTGTGTGTGTGTGTGTGTGGTTTTGGAAGTAATGGTTGCTTAATTTTAGAGAAGCTCCAAAATCCTAAGAAATAAATGAAAATCATGTGTCATTCTGTCAAACAGACACAACCAAATAGTAATACTTTTTATTATTTCCTTTCAACCATGAAATGGAAAAGAGAAAGTTGCCACAATTAGGATCACATTGTATTGCATATGTATTTTTCTGCGTTTTTTCCCATTTAACGTGACATCATTCACTTAAGATTTGTCTTCTTCTGTGTTCTGTCACTATACTAAAATACTTTAGACCAGGTAACTCTATTTTTTAATAGAGGTTTGTTTCGGGGTGGGCATCTGAGAACTCAGGGGCGGCATCTGGTGAGCATCTGGTGAGCAATTCCTTGCTGCGTTATAATAGAGAAGAGAATATTTGCACTAGTTACCTGTTGTTATAACAAAGTCCTAGTGGAATCAACTCAAGGCTCGTAGTTCAAGGAGTAGACTTTATTACGGCAAGAAAGATGTAGTGGAAGGAGCTCCTAACTATGGATGCAGAGGGAGGGATGGGGTCTTTAGCTTGCAGTAATGTTGCTTTCCTTTCATTCTGTTAGCTCATGGAATGGTGCTACCCACATTCAGGGCAGCAAGGAAAGCCCCAACCAAGATCAGATCTGAACCCAGGCAGAGAAACCACCAACCCCTGCATCAACATGTCCAGTATCTGGAGCCTCTGGAGACCTCATCTACATGTAGCCCTGCCTCCCCAGCTCTGCAGCGGCCTGCAGCATATGTAGCTTCTCTCTCCGATTGGCTCCACTGTGCCTACAGCTTTCCGTGTTACACATGCCACAGTTCTGGCATCTCAACCATCTCAAGGTCTCTATTCAAATGTAAGCTTTATCCTCAGAGCTTCATGGGGTGGCCTGGTATGGTGTCCCCGCATGGATCAAACCCTGACATGTAGCTTTCTCAAACGCTGGTGTAAACCTCTATGTGTCTTTAGCTTGCATTGACAATCCTGCAAGCAAACTGAGCACTGTGTGGATGCTACCACTAAGTTCTGTCGCCAGCTCAAGATGTAATCTGGCCACTTCTACCACAGTTGTAGTTTGACTCTCCAATGATCGTCTAGACATTCAGCACCAAGCCATCATTTCTGAAACACCCAGCACCTTAGACTGAGCAATTTCCAAGTTCGTTCCAACATTCAATTGGCCAGTGTTAAATTATCTGACCCCTATTGTGTAAAGCAGTCTAACATATTGTCTTTTACTATGTGTGTAATAGTTAATATGGGAGCTCTCAGAGACTAAGCCACCAGTCAAAGAACACACACAGGCTGGATCACGGCCCTCAGCACATATGTAGCAAATGTGCAGCTCAGTCTCCATGTGGGCCCCTCAACAACTGGAGCAGAGGCACTCCCTAAAGCTGTAGCCTGACTGTAGTATCTGTTCCCCAACAGGGCTACCTTGTCTGGCCTCAATGGGAGAGGATGCATCTAATCTGGCATAGACTTGATGTGCCAGGGTTGGAGGAAACCCAGAGAGGGGCCACCCTCTCAGAGGAGAAGGGGAGGGGAGGCAGCGTTTGAGATATAAATAAATAAATATAAATTTAAAAACAGAATATCAAACAATGAAGAACACAAAAGGTTGGTTCTGGCTTCTATAAAAAGTAAAGATGGTCAAATGCCACCTAATTATCATATTTACTGACTGGACAATAAAAAACAGAAAAACTCCTTTTTATTCACTATTCTGAAATAAAAAAAATAAAATTATATACAAATAGATATAAATTATATCTAATTTATAAATATAAATATATAATTCATAAAATGGATGTTTTAATTATGCATTATTCACATATAATATATTAATAATATATTATACATAATATATTTTCCCTTCTGGTTCTGTTTTCCTAGAGAACATTGCCTAATATAAATGTCGCATGTGGAGCAGAGCAAGCACGCCAGCTGAAGTCTCTCCTTACTTCTTGTAGGAATGTATGTTAATGTTGCAATGGTAGCCCCACTCTCCTGAACTTTTATAACCCTAAGGCCCTGGACTACAACCCAGAATCATATGACCCTTGAATGGTATGAACATTTCCTGAGGAGACAAAAAAACTCTTCGAATATTATTTTTAAAGATAGAGCTTTTAACCTGTGACTGTAGGTATAAAGTCATAATTACTAATAGATGTATCACCTCCAAGATCCACATGTTTGGCACCTACTCCGACCTCTTCTGTGAGCCTTCTTGTAATTTTGCACTGGAATTCTGTGAGCAGGATGGTAAAGTGCGGTGGCCCCACTAGGCTAGAATGGTTCTAGTAGGTGCGGTTTGGTCCTAACCCTGCTTACCGTGTTCAGATGAATCGCTAAAGCCTAGGATCTTAAGGCCAAGAGGCAAGCAAGTTCTTGGAAATAATTCCTGAAGGACAGACATACAGAAGGCTACTGTTTGAGTCTCGTGTATTTGGAAGCATCTTATGGCTGTACTAAATCTCTTTGCATTTTAAATTGCTGGCATGTTTTTTCTTCTCTGTGCCTGCACTGAACATCTTACCTGCATCTTACCCCTTCTTCATCTTACAGAGGATTAAGTGGTCCTTGCACTGCCCCTCCAGCCCTCGCTGTTACAGTCTCACTTCTATCCACTGTGTGACTTCTTGGAATGCTGGTCCTTCCCCGTTCATACATGTGACTTTAGTGGAGCGGGACACTTCACTCACAGTGTGGGGAGCTCTCGGGAAACTTCAGAAGGTAAACCTGTCAATCCCTGGATTTCTTTAGCAACATTCTCCCAAACATTTCCCCACTCTAAGCCACTTTGTCTCTCTTTTCTTAAAATTCAGATTGAACACTAATTTATTAACAAATAATTAACACTATAAGGAAAGTTGGAGCCTGAAGTTGGTCTCTCTCTCTCTCTCCCTCTCTCTCTCTCTCTCCCTCTCTCTCTCTCCCTCTCTCTCTCTCTCTCCCTCTCTCTCTCTCTCCCTCTCTCTCTCTCTCCCTCTCTCTCTCTCTCTCTCTCTCTCTCTCTCTCTCTCTCTCTCTCTCTCTCTCTCTCTCTCTCTCTCTCTCTCTGTTATTTATTTACTTTACATCCCAATTACAACTTCCCCTCCCTCCTCTCCTCCCAGTCCCACGTGGAGACCCAGCTGAACAACTGTTACACATGTGCAGATGGGCTCAGTCCTTTCCATGCATGCTTTCTAGTTGTCAGTTCAGTTTCTAGGAGCCTCCAAGGGCCCAGGGTTAGTTGATTCTGTAGGTTTTCTTGTGGTTTCCTTGACCCCTCTGGCTCCTTCAATCCTTCCTCTCCCTCTCCCACAGAATTCCCCAAGCTGCGCTAAACGTTTGGTCATGATCTCTGCATCAGTTTTCATCAGTTGCTGGGTGAAGCCTCTCTGATGGCTGTTATGTTAGGCTCCTGTCTGCTAGTATAGCAGAATAACATTAATAGTGTCAGGGGTGCCCTCCTGCTCATAACATGGGTCTTAACTGAGCCAGTCATTGGTTGCCCTTTCCCTCAAATTCTGTTCCATCTTTTAACCCCTACATATCGTGTAGGCAGGACAAATTGTAGGTCACAGGTTTTGTTTTTGTTTTTTGTTTTTTTTTAATTTTTAATATTTTTTATTACATATTTTCCTCAATTACATTTCCAATGCTATCCCAAAAGTCCCCCATAGCGCCCCCCACTTCCCTACCCACCCATTCCCATTCTTTTGGCCCTGGCATTCCCATATATTGGGGCATATAAAGTTTGCAAGTCCAATGGGCCTCTCTTTCCAGTGATGGCCGACTAGGCCATCTTTCGATACATATGCAGCTAGAGACAAGAGCTCCGGGGTACTGGTTAGTTCATCATGTTGTTCCAACTATAGGGTTGCAGATCCCTTTAGCTCCTTGGGTACTTTCTCTAGCTTCTCCATTGGGAGCCCTGTGATACATCCAATAGCTGACTGTGAGCATCCACTCCTGTGTTTGCTAGGCCCCGGCATCGTCTCACAAGAGACACCTATATTTGGGTCCTTTCAGCAAAATCTTGCTAGTGTATGCAATGGTGTCAACGTTTAGAAGCTGATTATGGGATGGATCCCTGGATACGGCAGTCTCTAGATGGTCCATCCCTTCATCACAGCTCCAAACTTTGTCTCTGTAACTCCTTCCATGGGTGTTTTGTTCCCAATTCTAAGAAGGGGCACAGTGTTCACACTTTGGTCTTCATTCTTCTTGAGTTTCATGCATTTAGCAAATTGTATTTTATATCTTGGGTATCCTAAGTTTTGGGCTAATATCCACTTATCAGTGAATACATATTGTGTGAGTTCCTTTGTGATTGTGTTACCTCACTCAAGATGATGCCCTCCAGGTCCATCCATTTGGCTAGGAATTTCATAAATTCATTCTTTTTAATAGCTGAGTAGTACTCCATTGTGTAAATGTACCATAATTTCTGTATCCATTCCTCTGTTGAGGGACATCTGGTTTCTTTCCAGCTTCTGGCTATTATAAATAGGGCTGCTATGAACATAGGAACATACCATGTGTCCTTCTTACCGGTTGGGACATCTTCTGGATATATGCCCAGGAGAGGTATTGCTGGATCCTCCGGTAGTACTATGTCCAATTTTCTGAGGAACCGCCAGACTGATTTCCAGAGGGGTTGTACAAGCTTGCAATCCCACCAACAATGGAGGAGTGTTCCTCTTTCTCCACATCCTCGCCAGCATCTGCTGTCACCTGAATTTTTGATCTTAGCCATTCTGACTGGTGTGAGGTGGAATCTCAGGGTTGTTTTGAGTTGCATTTCCCTGATGATTAAGGATGTTGAACATTTTTTCAGGTGCTTCTCTGCCATTCGGTATTCCTCAGGTGAGAATTCTTTGTTCAGTTCTGAGCCCCATTTTTTAATGGGGTTATTTGACTTTCTGGAGTCCACCTTCTTGAGTTCTTTATATATATTGGATATTAGTCCCTTATCTGATTTAGGATAGGTAAAGATCCTGTCCCAATCTGTTGGTGGTTTTTTTGTCTTATTGATGGTGTCTTTTGCCTTGCAGAAGCTTTGCAGTTTCATGAGGTCCCACTTGTCAATTCTCGATCTTACAGCACAAGCCATTGCTATTCTATTCAAGATTTTTCCCCTGTGCCCATATCTTCAAGGCTTTTCCCCACTTTCTCCTCTATAAGTTTCAATGTCTCTGGTTTTATGTGAAGTTCCTTGATCCACTTAGACTTACTTGACCTTAGTACAAGGAGATAGGAATGGATCCATTCCCATTCTTCTACATGTTAACAACCAGTTGTGCCAGCACCATTTGTTGAAACTGCTGTCTTTCTTCCACTGGATGTTTTTAGCTCCCTTGTCGAAGATCAAGTGACCGTAGGTGTGTGGGTTCATTTCTGGGTCTTCAATTCTATTCCATTGGTCTATTTGTCTGTCACTATACCAGTACCATGCAGTTTTTATCACAATTGCTCTGTAGTAGAGCTTTAGGTCCGGCATGGTGATTCCACCAGAGGTTCTTTTATCCTTGAGAAGAGTTTTTGCTATCCTAGGTTTTTTGTTATTCCAGATGAATTTGCAGATTGCACTTTCTAATTCGTTGAAGAACTGATTTGGATATTGATGGGGATTGCATTGAATCTGTAGATTGCTTTTGGCAAGATAGCCATTTTTACAATGTTGATCCTGCCAATCCATGAGCATGGGAGATCTTTCCATCTTCTGAGATCTTCTATAATTTCTTTCTTCAGAGACTTGAAGTTTTTATTATACAGATCTTTCACTTCCTTAGTTAGAGTCACGCCAAGATATTTTATATTATTTGTGACTATTGAGAAGGGTGTTGTTTCCCTAATTTCTTTCTCAGCCTGTTTATTCTTTGTGTAGAGAAAGGCCATTGATTTCTTTGAGTTAATTTTATATCCAGCTACTTCACCGAAGCTATTTATCAGGTTTAGGAGTACTCTGGTGGAATTTTTAGGGTCACTTATATATACTATCATATCATCTGCAAAAAGTGATATTTTGACTTCATCTTTTCCAATTTGTATCCCTTTGATCTCCTTTTGTTGTCGAATTGCTCTGGCTAGGACTTCAAGTACAATGTTGAATAGGTATGGAGAAAGTGGACAGCCTTGTCTAGTCCCTGATTTTAGAGGGATTGCTTCAAGCTTCTGACCATTTACTTTGATGTTGGCTACTGGTTTGCTGTAGATTGCTTTTATCATGTTTAGGTATGGGCCTTGAATTCCTGATCTTTCCAAGACTTTTATCATGAATGGGTGTTGGATCTTGTCAAATGCTTTTTCCGCATCTAACGAGATGACCATGTGGTTTTTGTCTTTGAGTTTGTTTGTATACTGGATTACGTTGATTGATTTCCGTATATTGAACCATCCCTGCATCCCTGGGATGAAACCTACTTGGTCAGGATGGATGATTGTTTTGATGTGTTCTTGGATTCGGTTAGCAAGAACTTTATTGAGGATTTTTGCATCAATATTCATAAGGGATATTGGTCTGAAGTTTTCTATCTTTGTTGGGTCTTTTTGGGGTTTAGGTATCAGAGTAATTGTGGCTTCATAGAATGAGTTGGGTAGAGTACCTTCTGTTTCTATTTTGTGGAATAGTTTGTGAAGAACTAGGATTAGATCTTCTTTGAAGGTCTGATAGAACTCTGCACTAAACCCATCTGGTCCTGGGCTTTTCTTGGTTGGGAGACTATTAATGACTGCTTCTATTTCTTTGGGGGATATAGGGCTGTTTAGATCATTAGCCTGATCTTGATTCAACTTTGGTACCTGGTATCTGTCTAGGAACTTCTCCATTTCATCCAGGTTCTCCAGTTTTATTGAGTATAGCCTTTAGTAGAAGGATCTGATGGTGTTTTGGATGTCTTCAGGATCTGTTGTTATGTCTCCTTTTTCATTTCTGATTTTGTTAATTAGGATGCTTTCCATGTGCCATCTAGTGAGTCTGGCCAAGGGTTTATCTATCTTGTTGATTTTCTCAAAGAACCAACTCCTTGATTGGTTGATTCTTTGAATAGTTCTTCTTGTTTCCACTTGGTTGATTAAGCCCCTGAGTTTGAATATTTCCTGCCGTCTACTCCTCTTGGGTGAATTTGCTTCCTTTTGTTCTAGTGCTTTTAGGTGTGTTGTCAAGCTGCTAATGTGTGCTCTCTCTAGTTTCTTTTTGGAGGCACTCAGAGCTATGAGTTTTCCTCTTAGAAATGCTTTCATTGCGTCCCATAAGTTTGGGTATGTTGTGGCTTCATTTTCTTTTTTTTTTAATTTTTAATATTTTTATTACATATTTTCCTCAATTACATTTCCAATGCTATCCCAAAAGTCCCCCATAGCGCCCCCCACTTCCCTACCCACCCATTCCCATTCTTTTGGCCCTGGCATTCCCCTATATTGGGGCATATAAAGTTTGCAAGTCCAATGGGCCTCTCTTTCCAATGATGGCCGACTAGGCCATCTTTCGATACATATGCAGCTAGAGGCAAGAGCTCCGGGGTTCTGGTTAGTACATCATGTTGTTCCGACCATAGGGTTGCAGATCCCTTTAGCTCCTTGGGTACTTTCTCTAGCTTCTCCATTGGGAGCCCTGTGATACATCCAATAGCTGACTGTGAGCATCCACTCCTGTGTTTGCTAGGCCCCGGCATCGTCTCACAAGAGACACCTATATTTGGGTCCTTTCAGCAAAATCTTGCTAGTGTATGCAATGGTGTCAACGTTTAGAAGCTGATTATGGGATGGATCCCTGGATACGGCAGTCTCTAGATGGTCCATCCCTTCATCACAGCTCCAAACTTTGTCTCTGTAACTCCTTCCATGGGTGTTTTGTTCCCAATTCTAAGAAGGGGCACAGTGTTCACACTTTGGTCTTCATTCTTCTTGAGTTTCATGCATTTAGCAAATTGTATTTTATATCTTGGGTATCCTAAGTTTTGGGCTAATATCCACTTATCAGTGAATACATATTGTGTGAGTTCCTTTGTGATTGTGTTACCTCACTCAAGATGATGCCCTCCAGGTCCATCCATTTGGCTAGGAATTTCATAAATTCATTCTTTTTAATAGCTGAGTAGTACTCCATTGTGTAAATGTAACATAATTTCTGTATCCATTCCTCTGTTGAGGGACATCTGGTTTCTTTCCAGCTTCTGGCTATTATAAATAGGGCTGCTATGAACATAGTGGAGCATGTGTCCTTCTTACCGGTTGGGACATCTTCTGGATATATGCCCAGGAGAGGTATTGCTGGATCCTCCGGTAGTACTATGTCCAATTTTCTGAGGAACCGCCAGACTGATTTCCAGAGGGGTTGTACAAGCTTGCAATCCCACCAACAATGGAGGAGTGTTCCTCTTTCTCCACATCCTCGCCAGCATCTGCTGTCACCTGAATTTTTGATCTTAGCCATTCTGACTGGTGTGAGGTGGAATCTCAGGGTTGTTTTGAGTTGCATTTCCCTGATGATTAAGGATGTTGAACATTTTTTCAGGTGCTTCTCTGCCATTCGGTATTCCTCAGGTGAGAATTCTTTGTTCAGTTCTGAGCCCCATTTTTTAATGGGGTTATTTGACTTTCTGGAGTCCACCTTCTTGAGTTCTTTATATATATGGGATATTAGTCCCTTATCTGATTTAGGATAGGTGAAGATCCTTTCCCAATCTCTTGGTGGTTTTTTTGTCTTATTGATGGTGTCTTTAGCCTTGCAGGAGCTTTGCAGTTTCGTGAGGTCCCACTTGTCAATTCTTGATCTTAGAGCACAAGCCATTACTGTTCTATTCAGGAATTTTTCCCCTGTGCCCATATCTTCAAGGCTTTCCCCCACTTTCTCCTCTATAAGTTTCAGTGTCTCTGGTTTTATGTGAAGTTCCTTGATCCACTTAGACTTGACCTAAGTACAAGGAGATAGGAATGGATCCATTCCCATTCTTCTACATGTTAACAACCAGTTGTGCCAGCACCATTTGTTGAAACTGCTGTCTTTCTTCCACTGGATGTTTTTAGCTCCCTTGTCGAAGATCAAGTGACCGTAGGTGTGTGGGTTCATTTCTGGGTCTTCAATTCTATTCCATTGGTCTATTTGTCTGTCACTATACCAGTACCATGCAGTTTTTATCACAATTGCTCTGTAGTAGAGCTTTAGGTCCAGCATGGTGATTCCACCAGAGGTTCTTTTATCCTTGAGAAGAGTTTTTGCTATCCTAGGTTTTTTGTTATTCCAGATGAATTTGCAGATTACACTTTCTAATTCGTTGAAGAACTGATTTGGATATTGATGGGGATTGCATTGAATCTGTAGATTGCTTTTGGCAAGATAGCCATTTTTACAATGTTGATCCTGCCAATCCATGAGCATGGGAGATCTTTCCATCTTCTGAGATCTTCTATAATTTCTTTCTTCAGAGACTTGAAGTTTTTATTATACAGATCTTTCACTTCCTTAGTTAGAGTCACGCCAAGATATTTTATATTATTTGTGACAATTGAGAAGGGTGGGGCTGGTGAGATGGCTCAGTGGGTAAGAGCACCCGACTGCTCTTCCGAAGGTCCAGAGTTCAAATCCCAGCAACCACATGGTGGCTCACAACCATCCGTAACGAGATCTGGCGCCCTCTTCTGGAGTGTCTGAAGACAGCTACAGTGTACTTACATATAATAAATAAATAAAATAAATAAATCTTAAAAAAAAAAAAATTGAGAAGGGTGTTGTTTCCCTAATTTCTTTCTCAGCCTGTTTATTCTTTGTGTAGAGAAAGGCCATTGATTTCTTTGAGTTAATTTTATATCCAGCTACTTCACCGAAGCTGTTTATCAGGCTTAGGAGTTCTCTGGTGGAATTTTTAGGGTCACTTATATATAAGTGCACTTATATATCATCTACAAAAAGTGATATTTTGACTTCTTCTTTTCCAATTTGTATCCCTTTGATCTCCTTTTGTTGTCGAATTGCTCTGGCTAGGACTTCAAGTACAATGTTGAATAGGTATGGAGAAAGTGGACAGCCTTGTCTAGTCCCTGATTTTAGAGGGATTGCTTCAAGCTTCTGACCATTTACTTTGATGTTGGCTACTGGTTTGCTGTAGATTGCTTTTATCATGTTTAGGTATGGGCCTTGAATTCCTGATCTTTCCAAGACTTTTATCATGAACGGGTGTTGGATCTTGTCAAATGCTTTTTCCGCATCTAATGAGATGACCATGTGGTTTTTTTCTTTGAGTTTGTTTATATACTGGATTACGTTGATGGATTTCCGTATATTGAACCATCCCTGCATCCCTGGGATGAAACCTACTTGGTCAGGATGGATGATTGTTTTGATGTGTTCTTGGATACGGTTAGCAAGAACTTTATTGAGGATTTTTGCATCAATATTCATAAGGGATATTGGTCTGAAGTTTTCTATCTTTGTTGGGTCTTTTTGGGGTTTAGGTATCAGAGTAATTGTGGCTTCATATAATGAGTTGGGTAGAGTACCTTCTGTTTCTATTTTGTGGAATAGTTTGTGAAGAACTGGGATTAGATCTTCTTTGAAGGTCTGATAGAACTCTGCACTAAACCCATCTGGTCCTGGGCTTTTCTTGGTTGGGAGACTATTAATGACTGCTTCTATTTCTTTGGGGGATATAGGGCTGTTTAGATCATTAACCTGATCTTGATTCAACTTTGGTACCTGGTATCTGTCTAGGAACTTCTCCATTTCATCCAGGTTCTCCAGTTTTATTGAGTATAGCCTTTGGTAGAAGGATCAGATGGTGTTTTGGATGTCTTCAGGATCTGTTGTTATGTCTCCTTTTTCATTTCTGATTTTGTTAATTAGGATTCTTTCCCTGTGCCCTCTAGTGAGTCTGGCTAAGGGTTTATCTATCTTGTTGATTTTCTCAAAGGACCATCTCCTTGATTGGTTGATTCTTTGAATAGTTCTTCTTGTTTCCACTTGGTTGATTTCGCCCCTGAGTTTGATTATTTCCTGCTGTCTACTCCTCTTGGGTGAATTTGCTTCCTTTTGTTCTAGTGCTTTTAGGTATGTTGTCAAGATGCTAATGTGTGCTCTCTCTAGTTTCCTTTTGGAGGCACTCAGAGCTATGAGTTTTCCTCTTAGAAATGCTTTCATTGCGTCCCATAAGTTTGGGTATGTTGTGGCTTCATTTTCATTGAACTCTAAAAAGTCCTTAATTTCTTTCTTTATTCCTTCCTTGACCAAGGTATCATTGAGAAGAGTGTTGTTCAGTTTCCACGTGAAGGTTGGCTTTCTATTATTTATTTTGTTATTGAAGATCAGCCTTAATCCATGGTGATCTGATAGGATGCATGGGACAATTTCAATATTTTTGTATCTGTTGAGGCCTGTTTTGTGACCAATTATGTGGTCAGTTTTGGAGAAGGTACCATGAGGTGCTGAGAAGAAGGTATATCCATTTGTTTTAGGATAGAATGTTCTGTAGATATCTGCCAGATCCTTTTGATTCATAATTTCTGTTAGTTTCACTGTGTCCCTGTTTAGTTTCTGTTTCCATGATCTGTCCATTGGTGAAAGTGGTGTGTTGAAGTCTCCCAGTAGTATTGTATGAGGTGCAATGTGTGCTTTGAGATTTACTAAAGTTTCTTTAATGAATGTGGCTGCCTTTGTATTTGGAGCATAGATATTCAGGATTGATAGTTCCTCTTGGAGGATTTTACCTTTGATGAGTATGAAGTGTCGCTCCCTGTCTTTTTTAATGACTTTGGGTTGGAAGTCAATCTTATCAGATATTAGAATGGCTACTCCAGCTTGTTTCTTCATACCATTTGCTTGGAAAATTGTTTTCCAGCCTTTCATTCTGAGGTAGTGTCTATCTTTTTCTCTGAGATGAGTTTCCTGTAAGCAGCAAAATGTTTGTTCTTGTTTGTGTAGCCAGTTTGTTAGTCTATGTCTTTTTATCGGGGAGTTGAGTCCATTGATATTAAGAGATATTAAGGAAAAGTAATTGTTGTTTCCTGTTATTTTTGTTGTTAAAGTTGGCATTCTGTTCTTGTGGCTGTCTTCTTTTAGGTGTGTTGAGGGATTACCTTCTTGTTGTTTCTAGGGCGTGGTTCCTGTCCTTGTATTGGTTTTTTTCTGTTATTATCCTTTGAAGGGCTGGATTCGTGGAGAGATAATGTGTGAATTTGGTTTTGTTGTGGAATACTTTGGTTTCTCCATCTATGTTAATTGTGAATTTGGCTGGGTATAGTAGCCTGGGCTGGAATTTGTGTTCTTTTAGTGTCTGAATAACATCCGTCCAGGATCTTCTGGCTTTCATAGTCTCTGGTGAGAAATCTGGTGTAATTCTGATAGGCTTGCCTTTATATGTTACTTGGCCTTTTTCTCTTACTGCTTTTAGTATTCTATCTTTATTTAGAGCATTTGTTGTTCTGATTATTATGTGTCAGGAGGTATTTCTTTTCTGGTCCAGTCTATTTGGTGTTCTGTAGGCTTCTTGTATGTTCATGGGCATCTCTTTCTTTAGATTTGGGAAGTTTTCTTCTATAATTTTGTTGAAGATGTTTGCTGGTCCTTTGAGTTGAAAATCTTCATTCTCATCCACTCCTATTATCCGTAGGTTTGGTCTTCTCATTGTGTCCTGTATTCCTTGGATGTTTTGAGTTAGGATCTTTTTGCATTTTACATTTTCCTTGATTGTTGTGCCAATGTTCTCTATGGAATCTTCTGCACCTGAGATTCTCTCTTCCATCTCTTGTATTCTGTTGCTGATGCTGGTATCTATGGTTCCAGATTTCATTCCTAGGGTTTCTATCTCCAGTGTTGCCTCATTTTGGGTTTTCTTTATTGTGTCTACTTCCCTTTTTACGTCTAGTATGGTTTTGTTCATTTCCATCATCTGTTTGGATGTGTTTTCCTGTTTTTCATTAAGGACTTCTACCTGTTTGATTATGTTATCCTGTTTTTCTTTAAGGATTTGTAACTCTTTAGCAGTGTTCTCCTGCAAGTCTTTAAGGGATTTTTGTGCTTCCTCTGTATTGTCTTCTACCTGTTTATCAGTGTTCCTTTGTATTTCTTTAAGTGTGTTATTAAAGTCCTTCTTGAAGTCCTCTACCATCATCAGGAGGTATGCTTTTAGATCCGTGTCCAGCTTTTCTGGTGTGTTGGGGTGCCCTGGACTGGGCGAAGTGGGAGTGCTGGGTTCTGATGATGGTGAGTGGTCTTGGTTTCTGTTAGTATGATTATTACGTTTACCTTTCGCCCTCTGGTAATCTCTGGGGTTAGTTGTTGTCGTTGTCACTGTTTAAAGATTGGAGCAGAAGCTGTGTTCCACTCACCAGCAGTCTCAAAATCCTGTGGCGGGGGTCGTGGGTAGCTGGCGGGTTTCAGCCGACCCTGTACTCTAGCTACCCCAGTGCTGGTCCGGCCGGATGAGGCCTGTGGCCCTACTCAGGCCGGTTTCTGCTTCCCTAACTCAGGTCCTGCTCGCAATTGGATTGGAGCAGAAGCTGTGTTCCACTCACCAGAAGTCTTAAGATCCTGTGGCGGGTGTTGTGGGTAGCTGGCGAGTGTCAGCCGACCCTGTGCCCTAGATACCCCTGTGCTGTTCTGACCGGAAGAGGCTTGGTCACAGGTTTTGTGACTGAGTTGTTGTCTCAGTCCCTCCAATGGAAATCTCACCTGGTTACAAGAGATGGCTGGTTCAGTTTAGGGAACTATTGCTAGGAGTCCTAGCTACAGTCATCCTCATAGATTCCTGGGAGTTGCCATTGTCCTAGGTTTCTAGCTCATCCCAGAGACATGTTCCACTACCAGTTCTCTCCCACCCCCTTCTGTTTCCATTCCTACCCTTCCCCCTCCCTCCATTCTCCCCCATGTCTAATCTTTTTCCCTTTTCTATGAGGTTCAAGGATTCTCCCTTAGACCCTCCTTATTACTTAATTTCTTTGGGTTTGTGGTTTGTAGCATGGCTATCCTTTACTGTACAGTTACTATCGAGTTATAAGTGAGTACATTCCATGTGTGTCTTTCTGGGCCTGGGTTACCTCACTCAGGATGATCTTTTCTAGTTCCATTATTTTGCCTGCAGATTTTTATGTTGTCATTTGTTATGAATTTGGTCTAACACTTGTATTATGTCATTTGGGTTCCCAAAATCGCACAAGAATCTGTATGTAAGACAGTAAGGGTCCCTGCCTCCCCATTGGTAATGACTGGTAAATAAAGCTGCTGGCAGCCGATGGTGAGGCAGAGAGACAGAGGTGGGACTTTAGGATTCACAGGCAAGGGGACCGAGAGGTAAAGGAGGTCCACCGTGGTGGGAAAGCAAAAAGATCAGGCCTGAGAAATGCAGGAAGAGAAAGCATACCAAGCATGTAAGAGTCTGGAAAGAGCAGGCTCTAAGAGGCCAGGATGGAATATAGGTTTTAGTAAGTAATAATTCAGGAATATGGGAGGGGACAGTGTGTTAGCCATGTGGATGTTTGGGAATGGTTCAACCATTGAGCTGATTAAGGCATATTACATATAAGGTTGTGTGTGTGTGTGTGTGTGTGTGTGTGTGTGTGTGTGTGTGTGAGAGAGAGAGAGAGAGAGAGAGAGAGAGAGAGAATGAGTATGTGTGTCTTGCATTAGGGAATTCAGAACACTTGGACAGGTAGAGTGGAACTCCTGCTGCCGCTGCTGCCAGAGCAATTTGAACAGTGTTAATCGCCTACTGCAACAGTCATTGTTTTTAATGGCTGAGTAGTACTCCATTGTGTAAACATACCACATTTTCTTTATCCATTCTTCTTAGGGGTATCTAGGTTTTTTCCAGTTTTTGGCTATTTTGAATAACATTGCTATGAATGTGATTGAGCAAGTGTCCTTGTGGGATGGTGGAGCTTCTTTTGGATATATGCCCAGGATTGGTATAGCTGGGTCTTGAGGTAGAACTATTCCTGATTTTTTGATGACAACATATCATTACCTCATATCATGACATCATTATAACCCTAAAAACCATGGCTGGATTCTAATTGCTGACTAATACAAACTATCACATCCTCTTGTTAAAAATGTTACATTTCAGAATTCTATTTTGAAAACAAACAAACTAAAACAAGGGTGGCTGAGCATTGTAGCACATGCCTTTCATCCCAGCACTCAGAGGACTGAGGCAGGTGGAACTCTGTAAGTTCGAGGACAGCTTGGTCTACAAAGCAAGTTCTAGGACAGCTAGGGCTAGAAAAACCAAGAGATAAGAAGCAAGAAAAAGGAAAGAAAAATAGGAAAGACTGAAAGAAAATATCTGAGAAACGTGCCCACTCGTTTTCCTCAGGAATCCACTGTCTATGGTAAACATAGAGACCTTCATAATATAAGCAGGAAAACTGTGGCCAGAACTTTTTGATTCTTTTGTCTGATTCCTTGTGTATGAACTCGAAAGTTTTCTTCCTTTCAAAAACTAGATCTCTCCAGTTTCTGCCGTGTTCTTTGCTGTATGTGAAGTAAGTGTTTTGCCTTGTTGGGAATTATAATATTAGTGGCAAAAAGAATATTAACAAAGACTCCCCACCCCTTATAGATGAGGATGTGGGATTCAGGGGTTCCTCTAATGAGCTTCTTAAGCTAGAGTTGGCAACTTCAACAGGACCATAACTGAAATGTAGTATCGCCAAAAATTTGGCAACAGTGAAAGTTATCTAAATGCAAGACAACCAAAAATTAATTCAAAATCAAGTATATAATTTCTCCAACATATTCCTGGCAGTGTGTGACTGTGCTGTGTATACACTAACTGCAGCTTTGGTTCTGAGCCCTCAGCATGCACACTGTGTACGCACATGTCACACAACGCAAGTCAACAGACTTGGCCTGAACAGCATGACTTGAATGCGGCACTATTGCATATTACGACATTCCCCTAAGCATGCAAGGTTCACTGCTCTCCCAAAAATACACAAGCAAAGAAACAAACAAAGCTTCAATGATTTAATTACAAGAAACAAAGATCATTAATATTTTTCTGCCAGCATTTCTCAGCATGAAAATATCAAATGAATATATCTTCAGATTATACTAGCTTAGAATGTTTGATTTTTAAAACTTGATATTTGAGTTGAATACTTGAGTTTCATTTTAAAATATAAAGTTAATTTTGGTTTTGAATTAGGACATAATTTCCAGAAATTTGTGACATGGCCACTTCTTCCATATTCTAGTACATACTTAGATATGGCAACATTCTTAGCTCTGACATCAAAAAATGAAAATCTCAGCCACTTCTGAAGCATGTTGAAAATATGCTAAATCTTGCAGTACAAAATACTCAGTCAAGATTTCACTCTTTATCTGAAAAAAAAAAAAAACCAAATGTATCCAGCTGATTAACATGCAATTTTGATTCTATAAAATGGCAGTAAAAACATATGTATACCAAAGAATTATTTTCAAATAAATGTGTGATCTATTATATATAAGACTTAATCTGTGTACCTGTTTTATACAGATTTTATACCTGTATATCTGTATATCTCTAATGCCATGAAAGTGTCCCTGTGGACACTTCTCATTGCCCACAGCAACACTGGCTAAGGGTCTGCAACACCTGCTTTTTAATGTCTTGGTTTTGAGAAATGAGAAATGGAGAATTTAATACTACAGAAACAAGAGTTCAGAAGTACATGGTCTAACCTGGAAGCCAGACTAATCTTTTTTAATAATCAACATCCTAGCTTGAAAGGAACCATTGCCAGGGAATTAATACACATGAGAGAATTCCAGTTCAGCCTTCTCTGCTGAGGCTGAAAATTCACACATTTTCTGGTCTAAGTTCTCATCCTAAGCTAACCCTCACATACACTAAAGCCTGAAGTCTGACATTTTTTACCTCACATGTTCTTTGGGGGCTTTCCACAAGAATTTCCAAATATATATTTCTTAATTGAGTTAACATATCCACCCATCTATGAGGTTTCTTCTTTTACCAAGTGGAAAATAAAAGCATTTCTGCCAGGCCTGAATTCCTGACTTCTCTCTCTCTCTCTCTCTCTCTCTCTCTCTCTCTCTCTCTCTCTCTCTCTCTCTCTCTCTCTCTGTGTGTGTGTGTGTGTGTGTGTGTGTGTGTCCCACTGGTTTCTTTTGGAACCTCCTAACTCTTTAACCATAAAAACATAATCCACAAAAAAAAAAAAATGAGTCTCCACAAAAAAGAAACTGAGAAAGCAGGAGGGTCCTTGGTGTGGCACTATTCTAGATGCTCTGGTAGAATCTCTGTATCACCAGTCCTTCAAAGGATCACTCCTATATCACCATCCCAGGACAGACTGTAACGGACAGTCATCATTAGATTTCAAAGCAGATAGCTTTTTTTTTTTACATATATAACTCTTGTTGTTTCACTGGGTATCCATGGAGACTGAGAAATTGGTTTGTTGCCTAGACAAGTAGAAATAAAACTGAATCATTTGGTGTCTATGTGGTTCCTATGAAGCTAGAAAAACTTTTTGGCAAGTGATAAAAATATGGACAGCAAAACTGCCAATTCCTTTGGTTAATTCTAGACCTTATCAAAAAATAAAGCCTATGTATGCTACTTTTAAAATATGAAAATATTCTGTCTAAGGAGCATTGGACTCTGAAGCTATTTGGATCTTGGTTAGACTGGAAACCATTCTTTTAAGTAGTAACCAATATATGCAAGAGAATCTAATAGGCTAAAGACTTTGGATGCATTACATATGGAAAATGATCCTCATCCACACAGTCAAGAGAGTTCCAAGTATGAAAGAAAAAGTTAGTATTTAATAAGGGCCGAGGAGGTTGGAACACCTAGTCATTAATCCTATGGAAATATTTGTCATGTATATCTGGTTTAAGGAGTTGGGTAAAAATAGACCCTTACTAAGAATCTATTCAAATGGGCATAGATCTTTATCTACCTGAACAAGTAAATATGATGTCACAGTATACAGGGAACTTGTACAATGAGCCCCCTGACGAACATGATTTCACAACATTTGTTGGCCTACCATTAGGTCCTAAACAACTCCTGGCAGATCTCTTTCACAGTTAATACACAAAATTATCCGGACCAAGAAAGGCGTCATACATGAGTTACAACCAAGAAAGGGTTGGTCTGATCTCATCTCTTCAGCATGTAGGATACCTAATGCTATTTGTTTTAGGATACTTAGAAGAAGTGCCTATAAAAATCCAACTTCAGATGGGAAAATTTGAAATCGGTTGTATGTGTGAGTCAGAAATGAAAATGCCCACAGAGGCCAAGTAAGTAATGAAAATGGATGGATGGCCCTAAATGAAACAGGAGCCTAGTGTGAGGCTGAGTGCCACTGGAACTCGGGCCAGACAGAGGAAAGCAGAGAGCATGCCAGAGCTGCATGGGCATTTCTTGAATAGTGTTCTCTGCTCCAGTCTCCCATTTGATGCTGTGTGCCCCAACAGTTCAAAGATTTCATTAGTCTACAACTTCGTAGAGTCCCAACAATGATCTATTTCTCCAAGGACATAAATAGTAAAAATTAAGTAAATACAAATTGACTATAACAAATACGCAAAGCATTAAAGTGCCTCTGTACTTTTGTATAAAATACAACTGTGTTTAAAAACATGATTTTGTACCAATTTATACACTGCTGAATACATGAATGTTTGGATGTGGGTGCACACACACACACACAGATAAGGAAAAGGAAAGTTGAAATACAGGATGTGAGTAGTGGAGGAGCAAGGAAAGTGTGGCTTCCTATGTTCTGTGTGTGCATACGCATGTCTGTGGGCACATGTACATGTATGCACATACATTCAAGTAGAGGCCAGAGGTCATCATTCTTAGGAGTCATCTTTCTTTATTTTTATATAGGGTCTCATGCTATGACCTCAGGGTCACCAATGAGGCTAGAATAGCTGACCAGAGAGTCCCACAGATCACTTAGTACTGATATTTCAAGCATATGCCACATGGCATTTCAAATACCTGGCATTTCATATAGGTTCTTGGGAATTGAAGTCAGGCCTTCTTGCTTGTGTGGCAAGCACTTTACTCATCTAACTAGCTCCGGTTTCACTTTTTCCTTCATTCTCCTAGAACACCCCAGTGATGGCTATTCTTGGTCATAAACTTCACTACATATGGAATTACTAAAACCCAATCCATTTGGGGTTCTAGATTCCATACCCATGAGGGATCGTTCTTGATTGGATCATTCAAGATGGAAAGACCCACCTTAAATCTAGATCATTCGACCTGGATCAGAAGATCCACTCTAAATATGGGCCACACCTTCTGGAGACAATGTATATAAAAGAACAGACAAGAAAGCCCTTGTTTTTGCCTACTTGCCTTCACTCTCACTGACAAATTCACCCATCCTGCTGCTGAGACATTCCTTCACTGGTATTAGAAGCCACTTCTTCAGGATTCCAATGTAGACTGAAGACCAGCTGAGACATCCAGCCTCATGGATCAAACAACTATTGGATTCTTGGACTATCGTATCAAACTAGACAGACTACAAACTTTAAGCCTCTCTAATAAATTAGGTAGAGATATATAGATAGATGATAGATAAAGAGATAGATAGATAGATAGATAGATAGATAGATAGATAGATAGATAGATAGAGTATGCGTGTGTGTGTGTGTGTGTGTGTGTGTGTGTGTGTTGTCATTGCTCTTATTACCCTCCAGGACTTGATGGTAAAATGGTAAGACACTATTGCTGAAGACAGCACATACACAGACATGGAGAAACAAGTTGGTTCTTGCCTAAAATTTTCATCCCTACTGGCTAGCTTTCAAGGTGCTAAAGAATAAAAGGAACCAGGCTTACCCAGTTGTGGATGCTGTGAGTTGCATTAGCAACCAGTCTGGCAATACATACCCACCAATGTAACGATGGCATGAATGTCATGGCAGTGACCAACCAGTTTCTGTTTAGACTTAAAGCCTGCTCCAAAAGAGGGAACCCATATCTAATACTATTACTGAGGCCACTATAAAGAAATATCACTATAAGGAAATAGTATTTTCTAGACTCAACAAGACAGTCGCAAATATAAACTCACAGATTTATTATGACATGCCAAAAACCTATACAATCCCAAGTTAGATAAACTCCCAGAATGGAGAGGGGAGGTGGGCAAAAAATTCCATCCCTACCTGAGGTGTTTCTGGTAGTTGATGGTGCCTGTTAGATTGAGTTTGTTTCATTTAAGGATATGGCCCCTGGTAGGTCAATCATTGTCTTAGGATTCCTTTTTTGTTGTTGTTGTTGTTGTTGTTGTTGTTTGGTTTTTTTTTTTTTTTTTCGGAGACAGGGTTTCTCTGTATAGCTCTGGCTGTCCTGGAGCTCACTTTGTAGACCAGGCTGGCCTCGAACTCAGAAATCTGCCTGCCTCTGCCTCCAGAGTGCTGGGATTAAAGGCATGTGCCACCACGCCCAGCTAGTAAGGGTTCCTATTGTGATAAAACACTAGGAGAAAAAGCAGCTTGTGGAGGGAAGGGTTTGTTTTGGGTTATATGTCTCAATCACAATCCATCATGAAAGGAAGTAAGGGCAGGAGCTCAAGGCAGGAACCTGGAGGCAGGAACACAGGCAGAGGCTATGAAAGAACACTGCTTACTGGCTTGTTCCCTATGACTTAACCAGCATGCTTTCCTTTACCGTTCAGGATCACCTGCCCAGGGTGGGAACTGGCTCTCTGTGGGCTGGCCACATCACTCAATAAAATGCCCCACAGGCCTGCCCACAGGCTGTTGTGTGGTGATGGGTTGGGGATTCTCAATTGAGATTCCCTCTTCCAAAATGACTCTAGCATGTGCCAAGTTGACATAAAATACCCATGGAAGGAGTTACAGAGACAAAGTTTGGAGCTGAGATGGAAGAAAGGACCATCCAGAGACTGCCCCACTTGGGAATCCATCCCATAAACAACCACCAAACCCAGACACTATTGCATATGCCAGCAAGATTTTGCTGACATGACCCTGATATAGCTGTCTCTAGTGAGGCTATGCCAGTGCCTGGCAAATACAGAAGTGGATGCTCACAGTCATCTATAGGATGGAACACAGGGCCCCCAATGGAGGAGCTAGAGAAAGTACCCAAGGAGCTAAAGGAGTCTTCAACCCTATAGGTGGAACAACAATATGAACTAACCAGTACCCTCAGAGCTCGTGTCTCTGCATATGTAGCAGAGGATGGCCTAGTCAGCCATCAATGGGAGGAGAGGCCCTTGGTCTTGCGAAGATTATATGCCCCAGTACAGGGGAAGGCCAGGGCTAGGATGCAGGAGTGGGTGGGTTGAGGAGCAGAGCGGGAGTGGGGGTGTAGGGGGAGGGTATAGGGGGCTTTGGGGATAGCATTTGAAATGTAAATGAAGAAAATACCTAATTTTTAAAAAGTAGCTAGCTGAACCCCAGGACCACTCAATGAAGTTGAAAGAGTTTTTTGGTTTTTGTTTTTAGTTTTTTCCAACAGTTAAAAGTACCCTACATGCTTTCAAAGTAAGTCATTATATTTTGCCATTTTAATGCCAGTATTTGCTACTAAGTTATGGCCAAGGTTGTTGTTCTTATTTTTTTTCTTATCAGAAATCAATCTATATTTCTATTTTAAAAGTTATGAGCTAAAAGACGGATAAACTTTGGTGTGGTCAGGTTAGCAGAGAGAAAACACAGGGTTCCAGAGTCAATCTTAATCTTCTCCTCAGGTGAGCTATCAGCTCAGTTTGGAATGGGAAGTAGAAACGCTCGTGTTTGCCAAGAATCAGGATGGTGGCCGTATGTTAGAGCAGCGTGCAGCATTTCTCACGGTGGCAAACATGACACGTTTACCCTGACATGCTGTTCCTTCAGAACCTCCAAAACCCTATGTTTATCTTAAAGGCGGCTTTTATTTGTTTCTTTACCTCATTTTTTGATGAGATTAAAATGTCCCAAGTGTCTTGAGAGTGGGAAGACATGCTCCAAACTCAAATGCTGGAGAGGAAAACGAAAGCCACTTTGGGAGGGTGCTAGGGGTCCTCCCATATGGTGACCACAGCTGCTTCTTGACATTGGGGATTGTAGCCTGCCAACCCGAACAGCCGACATCCCCCAGAAGAACCACAAGTGGCTTTTAAGATGATAAGATAAAGCCTGGCTGCTGTATTTTACGACATAATTTGGCCGGTATCTCTTTGTAGAGGCTGGCTTAGCTTAAATAGTCATAAACATCTGATCATGGAGTCATTTGATTTAATGATTTATTTAGACTTCAAATCACAAGAGGCTGTTTTTCAAAACACTTTGTTGCCATGTTAAGCCTCCTTTAACCCATAGGGTTAATTATTGACAATGAAGTACAGTCGATAAAAAAAAAATTGACAATGAGCCTCTCTCTGAAGGGAAAAGCACCTGGAAGGAGTATCAGATCCAACAGAGGCTTTTAAGTGGCCAACCCTTTAAATAACAAGCATTGTGTAGTACGTTCCTTCTTGCCATAACTGAGCACACTTCAGTGCCTTTTAATGAGTTGCAAACACTCTTTATGATTCTACAGAACAGCCAATGGAATTTACAGAGAGAACTGTTGAGACATGGTGAACCATTTGCCTTTAGACTGCCATCAACTTTCCATGTGAGCTCTCTCATGGGGATTTTACAACATTATACCTTTTCTTTTTCACCTAATTGTACCTACCACTATGAATTTTTCCTTCCTTTAACTTGTTGTTAAATGTACTGTGTGCCAGAAGTCTAGGTCATTAATCTTACTAAAACTATATTTGTGAATGAAAGGGGATCTGGTTATTCAGAGGGTGAGAGACCTTGAAGCATTCATCACTAAGTGGGATGTCTCCATCAAATCTCTCCCCTCAGAGTTCAGAGAATGCTGCAGAAGGAAGCAGAGAGTGTAATCTAGAGGGGATGGACAAGGCCCTCTAAATCAACAAGAGCAAACTTACATGAGCTCACAGTGGTGGACGGAGCAGCAGGCCATGCAGGGGTCTGCACAAGCTCCTCTACATGTGTTTTATGGCTTCCAGTGTTGTTATGGGATTCCTGAGTGTGTAAAAGAGTGGGTCTCTGACTCTTGGCTCTCTTCTTGGGCTCTTTTCTGTCCACTTATTTTGTCTAATTACAGTGTGTTAATTGTTTCATCTTAACATATGTTATTTTGGCATATTTTATCATTATCCCTGAGAATCACGTTTGTTTTCTAAGGAGAGACAGAAAGAGATGGATCTGGATGAGAGGGAGGTAAGGAGGAACTGGGAGCAATAGAGAGAAAGGAAACCTTAATCAGTATATATTAGATGAGAGGGATCTGTTTCTGCAGCTTGTTTATAGGTCTCTTGCGTGTGTACAGTCTATGCAGCTTGTTTATAGGTCTCTTGTGTGTGTGCAATCTATGCAGCTTGTTTATAGGTCTCTTGCGTGTGTACAGTCTATGCAGCTTGTTTATAGGTCTCTTGCGTGTGTACAGTCTATGCAGCTTGTTTATAGGTCTCTTGCGTGTGTACAGTCTATGCAGCTTGTTTATAGGTCTCTTGCGTGTGTACAGTCTATGCAGCTTGTTTATAGGTCTCTTGTGTGTGTACAATCTATGCAGCTTGTTTATAGGTCTCTTGCGTGTGTACAGTCTATGCAGCTTGTTTATAGGTCTCTTGCGTGTGTACAGTCTATGCAGTAGTGTCTGCATTTAGATTGGGGGGTGTTGTGTGACATGAAAGCAAAACCAAGATGATTTAGTGGAAAAGAAAGGACTAATAATAGTTGGGAAGGGGATAACGGGGGCAGCTAGGAAGCAAACATGAGCAAGTATATTAATATACAGCAGATATTAATATAAAAATGAAAATGTTAGCTAGGGATGGTGGTCCCCACCTGCAATCCTAGCATCATGAAGGTGGAAGGAGGAATAGCAGACTTTCACAGCCATCCTCTGCTACATACTGATTTGGGGGCCAGCCTGGGCTACATGAGACCTTGTCAGAGAGAGGGGTAGTGGAAAAGGGAAGAAGATAATGAAACTCGTTATTTGGTATGTCGGCTTTAAAAAATTATTAACAAATCAATCAATCCATACGCTGATCCACATGCCAGGCTGCCAGGGGTGTGACCTCTGGCTAAGAAAAGCTCAGCTGTTGTTATATTGTGACAGTCCTTGATGATCACAGTAGCCCCACACTGGTGTGGCCTCATCAAGTCTGTGCATCCAAATCTTAGAGTAGATCGCCAACAGCACAAATGGAATCCAGGCAATTTTTCCCAGACAAAGCATCTCCAGATCCTTTATCCTGTGGACCACACAAATGAAAACAGGTTCAGAGACAACAAACAGGACTGTGAACTGGACAGCCCCTAATCCTTTGTAAGTCAAAGTAAAACGCTAAACTGACAAAGGTCTTCATTTTCCTCAATATAACCAAAGCTGGAACAGAAATAGAAAAGCAAGAAAATGGCATACCATTTACCCTCCTGAACACCCAAATTCTTTGTAATTCTTTCCCAGTTGTGGGCACAGACACTGCTTGCTGCCTTGAGAAAAGACTGCCCTAGAGTGAACGCATGCAGCCTGGCCTCCAGCATTCTCTTGGATGTGCCTCAAGCCACACACCATCCTGGTCCATCTTCCATTGTTCTCTCTATTCCAAGTTGAATCTTCCCTGTGTTGACATTTCTTCCATTTAACCAACTTTGAGTCTCTTAGCTTCTGATAAGTGCCCCTTGAGGTGAGCATTTCGTGGTCAAAGAAACTGGCAAAAGTGGAGCTTGGCAGAATAAAACATGTCCCCTTCCTTTACAACCTTAATGTTCATTTAAAGTTCTAAAAACGGAATATAGTTGTCTTAGTCAGGGTTTCTATTCCGGCAGAAACATCATGACCAAGAAGCGGTTGGGGAGGAAAGGGTTTATTCAGCTTAAACTTCCATGTTGCTGTTCATCACCAAAGGAAGTCAGGACTGGAACTCAAGCAGGTCAGGAAGCAGGAGCTGATGTAGAAGCCATGGAGAGATGTTCTTTACTGGCTTGCTTCCCCTGGCTTGCTCAGCCTGCTCTCTTATAGAACCCAAGGCTATCAGCCCAATGATGGTACCACCCACAAGGGTTGTTTCCCCCCTGGATCACTAATTGAGAAAATGCCTTACAGCTGGATCTCATGTAGGCATTTCCTCACCTGAAGCTCCTTTTCTGTGATAACTCCAGCTGTGTCAAGTTGACACAAAACCAACCAGTACACTAGGCTAGAATTAGGGTAACTATCCACTCTATTTTGCCTGGGACAGTCTCAACTTGCACTTGTTGTCATGACATAAAACAGTTTATTCGTGAGCATTTAAAAATGCCAGGAATTGAAATACAGTGTGCCTTTCATGTACACAGTGTGTTCTAAATTCTCTTGATGGCCATTCGCATTTTTCACAGAATCCCTAAGTACTGTAGAATACAGTTTGGAAACATGATCTTCACCCCAGTGTTTCTAGACCTTGATGTCTATGAAGCTCTCAAATCCCACCTTATCGTGTCTACTCAACAATGAAGGGCTTCTTCATCATCATCATCATTGTTGTTCCACCTCCAAGGCTAGAATTTTCTTCTTCTACCACTGAAGGTCTCAATGCCTGCTCCACACCCTCCTCTTATGACATAAAGCCTTCACTGTTACAAGTATGTAGTTCAAGGCTTCATTCCTCCACTGAGCTAAAGTACAAATAAGCATGTTCCCCTTTAATTTCCTACATGGTACTGAGTTCAGAAAATATTTGCCTGAGGGTGCTGAGTTAAGCTTGAGGCTGTCCTTTCTGAGTATACAAAGGTAGATCCCAAAACCACACCACAGCAATTCTGGTCCCTGCCCTCTCAAACCTTCTTCAAGACCACATTCTGACATTGTTCCTCTCCTGTCTACCTCCTACAGGCACTTAACCATGTCCAAAATCCCTCCCATCTGAAATACCCCTTCCCTTCACATGCCGTGCCCCCCTCGGTCTCAATTTGGGACCTCAGATGCTACATTGTGTTCTCATCTCCCTTTCACTTGTCAGGCTACTCCAACGTGACCACTGTCCCCTGTTCTTCACCTAAATGTTCAAGTGGATAGCTAGCCAGGCTGGCACTCTTCCTTTGGGTTTACAAATAATTTATACTTTGTAAAAGTATCCAAGCTTTGAGAACTCTAAAGATGGTTCAGAGATAAAGCTCTTGCCATGCAAGTGTTAGACGAGGGGTTCAGATTCCCGGAACCATGCCAACGTCAGACACATCAGCACACTTGCAATCCTAGCACTTCAGATGTGCACAGAGACAGGTGCTTGGCTCCCAGGGAAGAGCTTGCCATCTCACTCACCTCCTGCCTTCCAGGTACACAGACCTCCAGTTAGCACCGAAGCTGATGATTCCATATGGTTGTAAGAAAAATCAGACTTTTTCCCCCCACCAGAAACTCTGGTTATATAAGCAAAGGGGTTTTATCTAATGCAAAATCTCTCTTTTGGTGGCATGTGTCAAACCTTCTCCCTTCTTGTTTCTACAATATGTCCACATAGCGCCACAATATCTGTCTTTACCAAGAGTATGGTGGGTTCTAAACAAACAGGTCAGAAGAGGAGAGCCATTGCAAGTAAAGCAGAAAAGAGCAGTCTGATGTGTAGGACTCAGGTATAGGAAGGGATACAGCCTCCCTTCCATTCCAGCACACATTTACTCTCATATTGAGCCTAAAGCTGCCAGCACTCCAGTATCCTTCCTGCTGATATTTTTTTGTCCTTGGGTAACAGTTCCTATGAGAGGTGATGGTCTTCTTGCTATGCCTGGGTCCTCTGTAACAGCAGAGAGCCAAACCAGTAAAGGACACTTCTCTGCCTTTTCAAAAATGACTCGTACCATGTTAGCATTTGTTGGCAATACAGCCATTGCCTGATAAACAAGCCCTTACAATTCCCAAGGCATGATTCAAATCTAAATAAAGTCTCCAGCTCCCTGCAAGTGCTGTAGGTTTACAGCAGGAAAAAGCCCCTAGAGTATCAAACTTGCAGCTTTATATGGTTTGGTAGCACTTGGCAGCTCCTTGTAAAATTCTCACTCAAAGGATTAGATGTTCAAAAAAAAAAAACACCTGGGCTGTTTTTACTGTGGTGAATTTGGAAGGTTTGAGAGAGAATAGATCAGCCATGAGGTTTTCAGTATACCAAATTATTAAGGTCTGAACATGGTCTGTGGCAGTGTGAAAGGAATGATTTCAAAACCATCAACTGCCATGAGAAATGGCATCTGATGTGTTCGTCACTACTTTGCCTTGGCTTCCCTGAGTCGCCTGATAATCCAGGAGAAAGTCTGTCATCAGAATAAAGTACCAGAAAGCCTCTTTCTCACTCTGGTTTTTTTTTTTTTTCCTTTAAAAATATCTTTGCCGTGAGAGCTTTTCACTCCTGAGAAGATCCAAACCAATCCTATAAAAATGCTTAAGCTGGGCTTCTCCAAAGACACTCCCTCATGCACACGACGTTGGCCCCGGTTTTGGACTGTGTTTATGACTGATTTATGGAACTTCTACTTGGCAGGTCCCGCTGTTACTGTTAGCTAGTTACTATGGATCTTTCAACACACCATTCTGGCAAGCTGCATTAAAAATAACTTCCCAAGACTGTACAGAATGCATAGAGCAATGGGAGCACAGTCAGCCTAGGAGTCCAGGGTCTGTCCTGGAGCCTGTTGTTCACAGGGGCTAGGCAATGAGGAGGAAGAAAGCCAATGCCTTAGAAAACATCCAGATTCAGTATGGGTTTTCAAAGTTTTCTCAAAGAGGAAGTTTCCGGAGAGCAATGATATTTCGTAAAATAAAGAAAATAGGAGGGATGGAATGGGTGTGTGTGGGGGGGGGGGTGTGCGTGTGTGCGTGTGCGCACGTGCGTGTGCGCGCGTGCGTGCCCACCCGCATGTGTGTGCATATGTAATACTTTCTCCTTTTCTGATAGTGTCAATGCCTTTGGTCCAAGGCCACTAAGATTGGAGCTGGTTGTATTATTCACTGCAGTGCTAAATAGAATTCACTCTGGGGCAACTATGGGGTGCATCAATAGGAAGATGCTAGGAGAGGGCTGATAATGGGCTCGGATATTGGCTGTTTGATTTGAGGACACTCCAACTCCATTGAGTAATGTCTAAAAGGGTAAATCTATGATTAGGTTTCTTAATAAACCCAGTATATGGGAAAATCGGACTAGAGTGTGGATAACGCTCAAAATGTCAGGAAGCCATAGTCCATTACAGTGGCAGCAAGTCACAGTGTGTCTGCTCATTCATGTTCACAGGGTCTTCCTCCAACATAGAGTGGGCTTGTCAAGGGGGTATGTTCTGTAAGATAGTTCATATCACAAGCTGTGCATGCCAGGCCAGCTGGCAGCAAGGATGCCAAGCTGATTATGAAGACATGAAGGAGATGCCAGGCTCTGCTGTTCTTCCCAACTGTCCCTAAAGTGATGCAAAAGTGGTAGGCCAAATGGAGAAAGTTCAGCAACTCTCCTCATAAAAGCTCTGGGACAGCAGTTCTCAAGGTTCCCCACCTGTGGGTTGTGACCCCAACCGGGGTCACAGATCAGGTATTTACATCATCATTCATGACAGTAGCAAAATGAAGTAGCCATGAACTAATGTTATGGCTGGGGATCAGTACAACATGAGGACGTGTATTAAACTGTTTCAGCGTCAGGAAGGTTGAGGACCAATGATGCATGGGCTTAGTAAAACGGCACAGAATTTTAACAGACTCATCACAGTTCCCCATGGTCGAATACCTAGTTGAAGTCAACCCACTCTATCTGAAAGTAAGCCACAGGGTACCGTCCTCATTTCTATCTGGTCAGTTTACTTACTATTGAAAGCATGAGACTTGTGAAGGGATATCAGTTATCATTTTCATGAGTAGCATAGACCCTGATAAGCAGTAAATGCACAGTAAGTAATTTCCACTCCATGCTCATGCAAGAAATCCTTATTAAAGTCAATGGGAACCAGAGAGAGGCAGGGAGAGAGAGAGAGAGAGACAGAGTTGGGATCGGAGAGGATAATGGGGCTAAAATGATCAAAACTTAGTATATACAGGTATGAACTATCAAAGAATCAAGAATTCTAAACAGATCATAAATACATTAGGTGGTGAATTCTGACCTTTAAAACCTAAGGCATTAATGATGACCTGATTCAAATGGGATGATTTTTAATAGAAACTAAAAGAAAGGCTCAAAATTTTAGGCCTAAGAAAGGCCTAAAATCTGGACTTGAAAAACATCAGTCCACAAAGACAGGATGGGAAAACCCATTTGAGAAGCAACAGGAAGGGCATACTTAGCCAATGGTTTAATTACAGCTAGTAGTGGCCATGGAAAAGGTGACATTCATTTGGAGTATAATAATGGAAATAAGGAATTTTCAATAAGAAGATAAACATTCCTAATCTTTTTGCACTTGTCTAACAATACATGGCGCCCTGCATTCCGATCTAGATAACTAACAAGCACATTTTAAACATGTTCATTGGCATATAAAGGTACATATCTCTGGGGTACAGGGTGGTAATTAAACATGTATAGGTAACATACACTGATCACAGCAAAATTGTCAGTCCCACGTCCTGAAGCGTGTAATGCTTCTTGTGTCGGGACGCTTCAGCTCCTCTCCTCTGGATCTTTATGACCATGCCAGGAAGCACTGGGTCTGCAGTCACTGCCAACCTGCAGGATAACACAGCTCGTTCCTCTGGGAACTGCCCTGCAGTGTCTGCATACAGCCACCCTCGACCTGTCTGTCTGGTCTTTGCAACCTCTAGTGACTGTTGTTCCACAATGTGTGGTGAAGGTAAGGTTTTGTGTCCTTGTATGAGTGAGAATATCGTGTCTGTCTTCTTGTGACTTATTCTTTGATCAGAGATGTGCCTTGATCAGAGAAAGTGGCTGAGAGTCTCCTTCCTCCCTTTAGAAACCTGAAATGGTTTGCACCAAAACAGAAACACAAACCACTGGGAGAGTGATTAGTGGAGTGGTGGACATTTACTTGGGCAAAGGTGAGTAAATATAAAATCTGCCTTCAAGTATTTTTGCATCAGGGAACAGAAGTATAACTTTAAGCCAGTTTTTGTATCTATGTGTGGTTAAAAGGTCAATGATGAAAATGGCACATAATGCTTTTATTTACTATTCTTTTCTGTCTTCAGTTGTTTTTGTTGTTGTTATGGTGGTGAGGGTAGGGGTGAGGGTGGGGGTGGTGGTGGTAGTGGTTTTTTCCAAGACAGGGTCTCCCTATGTAGTCCTGGCTGTCCTGGAACTCTCTTTTCAGACCAGGCTGCCCTGAACTCAGAGATCCACCTGCCTCTGTCTCCTGAGTGCCAGGATTAAAGGCGGCAGGCACCAGCATGGCCAGCTTACTTACTTACTGATCCCAGACTCAGAGAGATTCGTGTATCCCAGGCAGACCTCTTCTCACTTGCTATGTAGCAGTAAAAGGCCTTACATTTAGGTTCCTCCTGTCTCTCCCTCCCAAGTTCTGGGATGACAGGCATATATCACCTAACCCAGAATATGTGGTACTAAGGATGGAACCCAGGGTGTTGTGCATGCTAGGCAAGTACTCTACCAACTGAAGTATGACCCTAACTCCAACTCCAGAGACTGCTTTTAACACACACACACACACACACACACACACACACACACACACACGTCGGGCAGGGAAGGTGAGTCACAGTTACACGGTCACATTCAATTTTCAAGTGAGAGAGCAAATACACCGGAGCTGAAATTCTTCAGGAAAAAGATTTTATCCACAGATAAAATCACTGCAGGCAAGATTCAGATAACGAGGCTGGATAAGTGACTCCTTCACTGTGGCTTGCAGGTAGTAAAGGTCTATATTATGACATTCTTCTGATATCGTCCCAGATTCTGAATCTGCCCGATGTTTCCAGTTGAATGTTTTCTCTAGATTTTATAGAACAACGTCAAGATCCTTAACTTTGTTCTCAAACAATTCAATTATTTTAGACTTGGCGAATTGATTTAACTTTATGTCTACTACCTACTTATACCTACTTGTATCTTAAATTATTTGCTTGGACATACATATTAAATATTCAACACTATAAACTCTACTTGTTTCGATAGCTATATAAGTTTATGCCTACCTCTAATTTTGTGTCAAGACTAGATGTACCTTTACAATATACCTCTAGTTTGATAGTTACAAATGTGTGTCTGTATGTGTGTGTGTGTGTGTGTGTGTGTGTGTGAAAGAGAGAGAGACAGAGCAGAGACAGAGAGAGAATGTGTGGTAATTTATGCACTATGTGTGTGCAGGTGCATGCTCCTGCATATGTGCACAGAGGCCAGAGGAGGATATTAGACATCTTGCCTCATCGTCTTCTATCTCATTCATTTGAGAAAGGTTGACTTGTTGAACCAAGCCCCAATCGTTCTCTTTTCTCTGTCCCCAAAGCGCCACAGCACTAGGGTTCATGGCTATACCCAACTTCCTTATGTGCTCTGAGGGCTTACAGAGCAATCTCTTCTACCTGCTGAGCCCTCTTTCCAATGCCAGCTTCTGCATTTTTACTTTGCTCTCAAAGCTCCTGAAATTCTGCATCCTCCCCTAACTTGTCGATGGAAAGCTGGCTAAGCATCCTTTCTGACAGCACATGATTATCTCCTCATTCTAAGCACTTTAACCTCTGTTCTCCCATTCCCCTAATGTAAATCTTGAAGGCAACTGGCATTCTTAAACCTCATGTAAACATGTATAACATTTAATAGAAAGCTTTCCTTTCCTCTGGGTTCCCTGAGAAGCAGACCCTGGAACATGGGTTAAGTGTCGATGTTTTTATTTGCAAACACAATCCTAGGTCAGCAAGAAAGAAGGAGGAAGAAAAAGAAATGGTAAAAATGGGATTCTTCCTAAGGTGGAATATTGCACACAGGCCATGGATGACAGAGCCTTGAGGAGGTATCAGGGGGAAGATGCAGGAGAGAGAGTGTGTCTGCTCAGCCCCATCCTCGGCCCACATTTCCATTAATCAGGGCTTGGCAGCTGTGTTGTTTCCTCATCCTTCTAGGTAGCTGCGCTCAATCCCTTTGGCACCCATTGGGAAGGCTGAATTCCACACCACACTCTGCAGTGTTTATTCAATCCCATTAGTGGTAGAAGAAGCTACATACCCACACCTTCCTGCAAGACTGGACCACTCTGTCTCTGTCTCTGGAGAACTTAGAACACAGCATTGAAGCTGCCTCTGACACATCTGCTTCTCTCCTTACCCCTCCTCTTTCTTTCTCCTTCTCTTCCTCTCCCTCTTCTTTTGGTTAATACAAAACTTCACTGTTGTACTTCGACTGGTTTTGAACATCTGGCCTCAACTCACCTTTCTATCTGAGCTTCCAGAGTTGCTGGAACCTCGCATGCTCTATGCTGGCTGCTTTGACCTAAATCTCCATGTCTCTCCTAGACCCACAGGTGGGGCTGTGTGACTGGCTCTAGACAGCCTATGAGGTTATGTATGTGCTCCTAGATTAAGCACTAAGGAAAGGGTGTGAGTTGTCACATCTTCCCCTTGCGGCAAACCCTAGACACCAGTCTGTAGGATCAGAAGCCCAAAATGAAGGTGACGAAGTTGCTGAGACAGGAGGAAAGAGGAGCTGTGTTTACATTTCCTCAGACTGGCTTCACAGCTGCAAGGCAGCAGAGAAAAGGTATCAAGTGGAGGCTGGAGAATCATCTCAAAAAAGGAAATGCAAGGGACTCAACAATAAGAAATGAGAGCCCAGAGTAACTGGCTATACTGTTTAGCTCCATGTAAATCTTACTGCCATAAAGGATTCTTAAACATGGCTTTGGGTTACTGTTGTCAGGATAACATTTCTCTCTCTGATGGCAGCCATGACCTCTGCCCACTTCATTAGAGCATTCTGTACCTAAAAGAAAGGCAAGAAAAAAGTGCCTCTCCACTCTACTGTGGTCTCATCAGAAGCATGTACTGGGGGACCTGTCCTCAAGTACAACAGAGTCTGAATGCTAAACACAGGATAAACCCTACTATCCCTGCAGCTGTAACCCAGCTCATACGAGAGCTTAGCCCTGCTCCATTTCTTTCCTATAGCTAGTCAGAGGACAAGTGTTCCTGACTGATGAAGACCTGAGTACTTCATGTCTCACTTTGCAGCGCATAAATGGGAATTGCAGAAGTCTCGATGGGCTTTTCCTGACAAACACAAATCAGGATAGATAAAAGGGATGAAAATTAGAAGCAGGGAGCTGTGTGTTAACAGAGCCTGTGGCCAGCCATTCTTGCTCATAGGCTTCACCATCTGTTTTATTTGCAGGCAGGAACCCCCTTCCCTCCCTCTGAAGCTCCCTTTTCTAGAAAGGTCAGAGCCTTTCCTTCCCATTCATGTGTGGAAATAAACACATGATTCAGTTATCACCCTTCCTCAAACCCCTCCAGCTTACATGCTTTGGGTAACTGTTTTTGATCTCTGTGAAGAGTTTGAGATTAAACTGCCCCCCCCCATCATTTTGACACAGTGTATCATTATCTATTTCAAGAAACAAAAAAAAGAAAAGAAACAAAGAAATGAAGAACTTCTAGGTATGTAAGTGGAAAGTCATCAAGAGTTTGCTGGAGGGAAGGCTATTATTTTCTTTTTCAAATGTTCTTTTCCATAGAAACAAAATACTCCTAAGGATGGACCCAAACTCTCATTACATTGGCACATCTATATTTTATGTTCTCAAAATTTGGAATTCGGAAATTGAAGAAGATGACCGTGGCAATTTATAAAGAAGGAGCTGAGGCAAAGTGATAAAGACCCACATGCAGCTGTAAGGCATAGATTCCAGCTCCCTGTTTTAACACATGGTGTCGTCACCCTCGGGGTGAGTGCTAGGTTGCTGGTTGCTTTGGCCATAATGAGTAGGGCAGCAGTCAAGAGTAACACGCCCCGGAGAAGCAAGAAGAAAGGGGTTCACTTCTAACACTTAAGACATGGGGTGGTTTTATATGTCTTCACTAAGGCATGCAAGGGGGGAACTAGCTTTTTTGCCTCTGAAAACTATGGGACTGGAGAGATGGCTCAGTGGTTAAGAGCACTGACTTCCAGAGGTCCTGAGTTCAATTCCTAGGAACCACATGGTGGCTTACAACCATCTGTACTGGAATCCGATATCCTCTTCTGGTGTGTCTGAAGAAAGTGACAGTGTACTCATATACATAAACTAAATTTAAAAAAAAAAAATAAAGAAAACTACCATTGTAGGTTCTATACGTCAGCTACCAGGTATTTAACAGATACTGCCTAGTTCATGTGTTTGTAGAATCTCTACAGATGAGATGATAAAGCTCAGGAGCTGCTCTATAATTTTTCCAAGATCATACAGCAAAAGAATAGTAGATCTAGAAATAAACTCAGCATGCATGATTTCAAAATGCATCCTCTACCTACTGGAGGACAGTTTCTCTAAATAAATAGACTGCTATCCATAATGCTAAGATCTGAAATCAACCTAGCATCCACCAATGGAAGAAGAGATACTGAAATAAAAAACATGGTGTGTACATTCAATGGGACTCTCTCTGATTTTATGTCATGTATATACAATGGAACACTCTCTGATCTTTGAAAGGAGGAAATTCTATTAGGTGTAGCAATATGGAAGAACATGGAGGACAATATTGAGTGAAATGCACCAGACGAAGAAAGACAAATGCCATTTTCACTTATGTATGAAATCTTAAAAGGACTCAGTTTTCTTTAAGAGGCTGGGCACTGGTAGTATGACCATGTAACAGTGAGCATGTGGGTGACACACATTGAACTTGGACTTAATTGGGAGGGGGTATTTTCTTCTTCATCTTCCTCTTCTCCCTCCTCTTCTCCTTTCTCTTCTCCTTCCTCCTCCTCATCTTCTTCCTCCTCATCTTCCCCTTCCTCCTCGTCTCCTTCCTCCTCCTCTTCTCCTTCCTCCTCCTCTTCTCCTTCCTCCTCCTCTTCTTTCTCTTCTGCCCCCCTCCCCTTCCCTCTCCTTCTCCTTCTTCTTCTTAGGGGGAGGTCACAAAATTAGGGGCTGGACCCAGAAGGTCTGGGAAATGAGTGTGAAGGGGAACATAATTCACAAATAATCAATACAAATATTGTGTTGAAAAAGCACAATGCACAGAAGTAGAAAATCGGGTGCTGGTTATCAAAGGCTGGAGAGAGAAGGGTATCGACAAGGGAAAGTCCATGATGTCCAGTCAAGAAAAAACTGTGTTCAAGGCTTACTGTTCCATGAGATGACTCAAGTGTGTTAGAGTGCAACATTAGGTTGTACATTTCAAAACTGCTGGGGTTTTAAGTATTCTTACCACAGAATCAATGAGTATGTGAGCCAATGGGTATCAAAACTACCTTGATATAACCATTCAATGGGATATATTTACAGCAAAATATAATATTGTAAACTATAGATATCCAGAATTATTTGTTAATTAATAATACAAACTTGGCCGAGCTCAAAGCACAGGTCTGTAATCCTAGCTCTCGGGAGGCTTTGGTCAGAGCATCAGGAGTTCAAGGTCATGCTCAGTCACATCATGATTTGAAGTCAGACTGGACTCCCTAAGACCCTGCTTCAGCAATCACCAAAAGGTAAAAATTAAAACTGATAAAAAAAAAAAAAACATGCTGAGAGGTTATTTATTACGCCAGTTTTAAAATACAACAAAACATCACATGCACAGACTATTAGAATGATGTTTCCGCTGGTGGACAGCTAATGTATCAACAATGCAAAAAGTGTTGTCTTAGGGTTTCTATTGCTACAATGAAGCACCATGACCAAAAGGCAAGTTGGAGAGGAAAGGGTTTATTCCATTTACACTTCCACATTGCTATTATCACCAAAGGAAGTCAGGACAGGAACTCAGACAGGGCAGGAACCTGGAGGCAGGAGTTGATGCAGAGGCCATGGAGGAATGCTGCTTGATATCTTGCTCCTCATGGCTTGTTCAGCCTGCTTTCTTACAGAACCCAGGACCACCAGCCAGGGATAGTACCACCCACCATGGGCTGGGCCCTCTCTCACTGATCACTAATTGAGAAAAATGCCTCTATGAGATTCAACTGTATGTCATTTTTCTGAACTGAGGCTCCTTCCTGTCTGATGACTCTAACTTGTGTCAAGTTGATACACAAAGCCAGACAGTACAAACATGTTCATGGTAGTATTATAAACTTTTTATAAGACAAATAGAAGGATGTTTTGTCAAGGGTACTAGGAGAGTCTGATTATAGTTCGAGGACAACCAGGATATCAATCCTAACCTCACATTGGTTCCTCGTTCTTTAGCATTATCTTTACCACGTTGATGCTCATCTACTCAGTGGCTCTGCCCCCTTGGACAAGGAAGCTAACTTATCTGAACCTGTTTCCATGTAGGACATGACGCTGCTGAAATCTGACTCTGGGAGTATAAGGAATGCAGCACAGACCCCCTCATTGTACTACTGCCTGGCAGGCGTGTGGTAGCTTCCACACTTCAGTGGCTGCTGAAGGGCTAATGCACCTACCTGCCTTTACTGTTTGTCTTCATCTCTTCTTCCTTTCAAGGGTGTTGCACCGAGGAAACAGCCCGTTTACTACAGAGGGTTTCCATCCATGTTCTGATAGTCGACAGCTTCCCTCCCTCCAGCCTCACCAGCCCCTCCCTCCCTGCCAGCTCTTCCCCAGCTAAGCTCCTTCCCACTCTGCTGATTGTCTTCATGGGAAGCTAAGCTCCCCAGGGCGGGAAACCTGTCCTTCTACATATTTGTCAAGTACTGGGTGCATTTAGAGGGCTAAACAAAAAGCAAACAACCACACAGTTGGAGTGAGCTTGTTCAATAAAATTCCTCAGATATTATCTGGAGGCCCCTAATTATTCCAGATCTACAGACAGGACAAACATAAACAGACGACTGCCTCCAAAATAATGGAATGACTTCTCTGGCTTCTCTGTTTTGGAAACAGGCAGCCAAGGTGGATGGAGAGCAGAGATGTTTCCTGTCTTCAGCTTCTTGAGAGGTGAGTGGCTCATGCCACTGATCAGAGTTAAAGGGCCAGCTCTGTGCTGAGGACTAGTGTAACTTTGCCTTTCCCGAGAACCACAACCACAGTCATCCCACCGAAGCCTCTCGGGAAATTCCTCTGGAATGTGCAGATGGACTGTCACAACTCCTTATCCACGCTGTGTAGCTATGTGGGAGCCTAAACTCTAGGCTCTTAGAATGTACCAGGAGGAAGAGGAGGAAGAGCAGGAGGAGGAAGGATCTTGTTAGACCCAAGTGACCAAAAAGAATGAAAGAATTAGTGAGAGATTTTGAAACATCCAGGAGGTGGAACGTTTTTCTTCTCCTAGCTTTTCTGAGACATGATTGACAACTGACCTGTCATACACATTAGGATACACAATGTGATGTTTTTAACTACATGTGCATTGTGAAGCTCACTGGCAACTTACTAGCATAGGGTTATGATTTCTGTGCAGGGTTGAGTGGTAACAACACTTGAAATCATCTGGCTTAGGGAATTTCAAGTGTTCAGTGTGTCTTTAAATGTGTACTTCTATTTTTACATGCCTAGGTGTTTGCTTCAATGTATGTCTGTGTAGCGTGCATGCTGTACCCTCAGATGCCAGAAGAGGGAGCCAGAGCCCTGAAACTGGAGTTACCCAATTGTTAATTGTCATGTGGGTGCTGGGACTCAAAGCTGGGTCTTCTGGAAGAGCAGCCAGTCCTCTGTGTCATCTCTCCAGCCCTTCGATGTATTTTTAACAGTAGTGACCCTTAGAAGTCCAGGAGGTAATTGTCTTATACCTTATAACATCCCTCAATTTTGTCTAAGTATGCCTTGAGAACTGGCTGGCTCTCCGCTTTCTCAAGTTCACCTTTGTTACATCCCATATGTAAGGTCATTTGATGCTTTTTATTCTTCTGAACTTGTTCTAACTCACATAGCATAATGTCTGCAAGGTCCATCCAACCATTTGCAAATGTGATTTCCTCCTTTCCTTTCCTTTCCTTTCCTTTCCTTTCCTTTCCTTTCCTTTCCTTTCCTTTCCTTTCCTCTCCTCTCCTCTCCTCTCCTCTCCTCTCCTCTCCTCTCCTCTCCTCTCCTCTCCTCTCCTCTCCTCCCCTCCCCTCCCCTCCCCTCTCTTTTCCTTTTTTTTTGTTTCCTTCCCTCTCTTTTCCTTTCTTTTATTTCCTTCCCTCTCTTTTCCTTTCTTTTGTTTCCTTCTCCTTTCTTTATTTTCTTAGTTTGCATATGAGGATTGGGGTAGTGTGCAAGAGTATTTGTTTGTGTGCATACATGTAGAAGGTACATATCAATATAAGGCATCTTTCTGATTCTCCAGCTCACTGATGAGGCAGCATCTCTCACAGCCTGAAGCCCAGCAATTCAGCTTCTCTGGCTTGTCAGCAAGACTCCAGGACTCTCCTTTCTCTATGTCCCCAGTGTTGGAATTACAGGCCTAAGCAGCTATACTTGGCTCCTCATGGGCACCAGGAAACCCAGACCTTGGTGTTTGTTCAGTAAGCATTCGCTGACTTAGTCATCTCCCTGGCCCCAGACTCTCTCCTTTCTCAAGGCTGAATAGTATTCTACTGTGTACAGCTGTAGACTTTACCCTTTCTCAATCCACTATTAGACAACAGACAACTGGTTTCTACTTCTGTATTACTTTTCTGTTGCTGTGATAAAACACCATGACCAACGCAACTTATAGGGTTTGTTTGGAGCTTATGTTGCCAGAAGGATAAGAGCCCATCACTATCAAGACAGTAAGATGGCAGCAGGCAGGCATAGTACTGGAGCAGCCACTGAGAGCTCACGACTTCATCTACAAAGAGAAGGAGGAGTTAACTGGAAAGGAAGCAAGGCTTTTGAAACCTCAAAGCCTGCTGCAGTGACATACTTCCTCCAGCAAGGCCACACCTCCTCACCCTCCCTAAACAGCTACAACTGGGAATCAAGTACCTGTGACCTACAGAGGACATCTCTTTGAAGCCACCCAGCATCCTTCTTGGCTATTGTGAATAATGTTACATTGAACACGGTTCAGCTGCCTATTCAATACATGGATTTAATTTCTTTTGGGTATATAGATGTAGCTTCATTTCTTTTGCATATAGGTACTCTAACCATATATTGTACTAATTCTGGATAATATGGTAGTTTCATTTTTTCACTTCTGTAGGACTCTCCATGGGCTTTCCATTATACATAGACCAATTTGCATTCCCACACACAGTGAATAAAGATTCCTTTAATTTTACACCCTTTCCAATACTTTTTTTCTTTTAACTTGATGTTAGCTACTCGAAGAGATGTGAGGTATATCTTGTCATGGTTTTAATTTACATTTCTATGAATATTAGTAATACTGAGACTCTTTTCAAATACCTATTGAACAGTGAACTTTTTTGTTGGTGAATTGTAATTGATTCTCTCTGCAGCTGAGTTGTATGAGCTTGTAGGCAGCTGCACGCCTAAAATATGGCGCCGACCTCCGGTCTGGCGCCAACCCCTCCCGAGCAGGTGCATACGAATCAAAGTGCCGACAGACTGACCAATCCCAGGAGGACACATAGCTCTCCCCAGTGCTGGGATGTATATAAGCAGTCCTCCCGGGGTTTCTGGGTTCCCCCGTAGCATGGAGGTGTTCCTCAAATAAAAAAGGCTGTTGAGAAGAATCCGACCTTGTTGCGTTTTTTTCTTGCTGGACGAGGTGAGCGCAACATGAGCTCAGTACGTATTTTGCATGTAATGCCCCCGCACCCCAGGAATGGTCTGTAATACTGCCTCCTGCCCTTGTCTCCTCATCCTGAAGATAGCTCTCTGTGCTGAGCAGAAGCCGGTTCAGCTTGCACGTTCCTCCTGCTTCATTTTTATTTTACTCTGTCTTGATATTGTATCCAAAATCGTACTTCCAAGATCAATGTTGAGAAATTCTTCTTGTGTTTTCTTCTTTAGAGTTTTAGGGTGTAAGATGGAATACTTAGTCTGTGTTATTATGGAGTTTTGAGGGATTCCACTGTTGTGCCTCCGCCTCTCTCTCACATTCTCAACACCATGAACTGTGTCCTTTCCGGTTGGCTATTGTCTTATTCTTTCTTTTTGCTTGTGTCAAAGATCTCTTGAGTATACATGTAAGTTCATCTCTGAGCTCGCTGTTGTTCACTGCAAGTCTAACTACTTGTTCTTATACCAGTTCTGTATTACCTTAATTGCTATGGTTTTGCAATGTAGGTTGGAATGAGAAAATATGACACCACCAGCTTCTATCTTTTGCTCAAGATTGTTATAGTTATTCCAGGGTTCTTGTAATTCTGTACAGCTATTAGGATTTTTTTTTCTATTTCTTTTTTTTTTAAATGTGCATTAAGACAAATCCATGGGTCACAGGTTAACACTAACACTTCTGTGGACCTACGAACACGGTATATTTTTCCATTTATGTTTCTTTGGTTTTCAGACCTCTCATCTGTATCTAAACTCTTCCAGTTTAAAGATTTTTAGTGTGAGCTAGCCCTGGTGGCGCACGCCTTTAATCCCAGCACTTGGGAGGCAGAGGCAGGCAGATTTCTGAGTTCGAGGCCAGCCTGGTTTACAAAGTGAGTTACAGGACAGCCAGGGCTACACGGAGAAACCCTGTCTCAAAAAAACAAACAAAGAAAAAAAAAAAAAACAAAAAAAAAAAGAAAAAAAAAAGAAATTTAGTGTTCTTAGTTAAACGTATTTTGAAGCATTTTCTTCTTCTTTTGGATCGGGGTGGGGTGCACACAAGCCACCTGTGTGGAGCTGACAGGAAACTTTCTGAAGATCCTTCCACACTGCTGATCAGGGTCTCTGCTGTTGTTTCCGTGGCTCTATGTAACCTAGGACAGCTGGCCTCCAGACAATTCTATTTTTACATGAGTTTCGGGGACCGAAGCTAGATTGTTACAGTGGTTGCTAGCATTCACTGAGCCACCTCACTGGCCCAAACGGGCATTTTAAATTTCTTCTTTGACTAGTTTGAGCCATTAGTGTATAAAATGCTTTTTTTAATGCTGATTTTCGGGGGGGGGGAGGTATGGGTTCATGTGGTTGTGCATGCTAGTGCAGGTGTAGGGGGTTGTATATATGAGGGGTGTATGTGTTTGTGTATGTGTGTGTGTATTTGTGTTAGCTTTCCATTATTGTAACAAAATGTTGGGGGGGTGGCAGTTAAAGAGATAAAGATTTACTTTGGCTCCCATTTTCAGGGCAATCCCATTTCAATCCCATGGGCCTTTGATGACACAGGACATCACAGCAAGGAGACAATGACAAGGAAAGCCATTCTACTCCTGGTATTTAGAAGGCAGAAGAAGCTCTTCTGGGGAAGAGCTGTGGCCCCCAGAACACATTCCCAAGTACTCACTTCCTGCAGCTAGGGCCTCCTCACAAGCTCCTATCATCTCTTAGGGGGTCCATCAAGTTTACCTGATAAGGTCAGAAGCCCCCCACCCCACCACCCGACCCCCACATCTGCACACTGCTTCAGGGAGGGATCTACACCTTCAGAACACGAGTCTTTGCAGACAATCCAGATCTGAACCATAAGAATATTGTTGTCATCGAAAGCAACATTTTAAAAATTAATTTATTTAATTATAACCCTGTGTGAGTACATCCCACAGGTATGGATGAGGAGGTTTGGAGCTTGAGGCAGCAGCATTGTGAGCTTCCTGATGTGGATAAATGAGAATCAAACTCTGGTCTTCCAGAAGACAGTATGCACGCTTAACCACGGAGATATCTCTCCAGCTCCCTGGAAACAAAGCGTTTCTTTTTTCCTAATTGACATACCTTTTATTTCTTTTTCATGTGTGGTTATTTTGGCTAGAACTGACAGCCAACCTCATACTAAATGTTAAAAACAAAACAAAAGCAAAAGCCTCAAACATAAGCATCATTTTGTGGCTATAAAACTCTCAAGAATTCTGAGTGGGAAACAAAACTCTTCGCATTCAGGCCAGCAAAGGCTCTGGGGTCCTCTTCTGCAGAACACAGGGACGCACACCACTGTGAAGTGTTGTCAACAGAAGTGTGCGTAAGAGGGGAGTCGGGGAGGAGAGAGTGCAACAGACAGCAAGGGCTTCTAGGGTAGCTAAGCCCTCAGATTTCACTTTCTTGGGTTGTGTAAGGACAAACTCCGTTCTTTTCCAAAAGCAAGCATGGTAAGAGAGAAAGCAGCAATAAGTGGTGTTGTTCAGTGAAGCGGAGATATGGAGATGCAGCCTCAGAGAAAGAAATTAGCATTTTTCTAACCCCACAAACCAGCCGCTGATAGGTTAGACTCTCTGCATCTCTGTTGGTCATTTCTTCCAGTCATTTTCAGGAGCCATCACACACACACACACACACACACACACACACACACTCCACCTAAGCCCCATCTGACACATACTCCTTTTCCCCACACCAGTACAGCTGTAGGAACTTAATGGTGTGCATGGACTGGAAAGTCGGCCACCCTCATATAATAAACGTGAGAATCAGGGCTTTAAAAGAGTCACTAACCAGGGCAAGTTCACACGTCTTGAAAATGGTACAGAAAAGACTGGAGCCCTGGTTTTCCCTTGTTTCAGATCCTGGGCTCAAAAGTGATAATTATCTTAACAATGTTTCCTTCTTGGACTCATGACTAGGTTTGTTTGTTTGTTTGTTTGTTTGTTTGTGTTTGGTTTTGCCAGGATTCAGTTCCTTTTCGGCTTTTTGGACTTCTCATTTAGTTGGGCACTGGTTCATCTTCTGCCCTACCTCTTCCCACTACATCTCTCTCTCTCTCTCTCTCTCTCTCTCTCTCTCTCTCTCTCTCTCTCTCTCTCACACACACACACACACACACACACTACCACTTCTGTACATACAGAATCTGGAGGGCTGCCCGTTTCATCCTCACCTCTGTGACTTTATTCAGACCGTTGTCCTCCCTTAGAGAACCTCCCCTGTCCCCACCCTGGTGTACAGTCTGTGACTGCTTTGAGGCAGACCCTGAATTGATATACTGAGTGCTTCATTATAAAAGAGTACTCTATTATGATTCTCTTCAGTAGCCCTCAGATCATTAACCCACACAACAAAATACAAAGTAAACCTCTGCTACAGTTGTTCGTTTTGTGTTTCCTTGCCAACTACTTCTTGATATAAAGAGAATTTCCTGTTATCCTTGGACGACATTAAGTGTACTCCAGGCCCTCCATGAAATCTTGATTACCGACAAAATACCAAAGAACCAGAATATGAAGTACAAAATGTGAAGACTTGGAAGTTAAGATAAAATTAGTAGTCAAAATTAAAGTCTATCCGATGTGACAGAAATTTAAGCAGCAAAGCTTCAGACAAACTAGATTTAAAAGGCAAAAACAGAGCAGAAGCAGATTAGCCCCCAACTTGGAGTGCACTTCCTTCTACCAAGGCTCTGGCTTTCTACAAAATGGGGAAATTACTTCTCACAACTTCTACACAGGCTGCTCAAGAGATGCTTTTTAGTGTCTGTGAATGGAACCTTACTTAGAATTTTTGTGGAAGAATATGGTTCAGGATTCTGTTCACATTCTGTTGTCTAGACTTAATGAGCATCTCGTCAGAACAGAAGGTTGTAGTAACTGTGGCTGGGAAATAACAGAGGTCGGGAGCTCTGCTCTTGGAGAGTTCAGGTGTGTGCAGTTGGGGGAAAGTGTGCTTCGATGGGTCACTCCCAGAGCGAAAGGTAAAGACAGCAGCAAGTCTGCAAACTCTGCGCCCATGCAGAGGTGATGCAGATCTCAGAGAATACAAGAAGGAGGTGAAAGGTTTTCAGAACTGAGTTAGCAGAAGAGCTGAACTCAGTGTCATGGGGAGAAAGGCACAAATGCCCCAGTGTGTGCAAGATGATGGCAAAAAAAAAAAAAAAAAAAAAGCTGTCTCCCTACGTAAGGAGGCCATGTCATTGTGACAAGTGACGTGAACAGTCCTAGGTGACATAGAAAGTCATCATTGCCCCGAGCCCAAGAATGGGTTTGTGGTTGAACAAAAAGAATAATGTTTGAGAATTGTTTACTCCATGAAACAAGAAAGCTTTCAGTGTGTCCAGTTGCTCTTGAACAATTAGTAGAAATAAAAAATACTTGTAAAATGTTTTACAAACGTTGTAAAAAAAGAAAAACCCAAGGTAGCTTCTTACTCCCCTACTGAAGGACATCAGAGAAACCATTTTTCAAAAAGAAGGAAGAAAAATCCTAAGTACTCATGAGGAAAACTGTAGGCTCTCAGATTGCAGCTCAGTTTCACATCACTACCTGAATTCAGAGATTAGGGGGTATATTTCTTGTGTGCTACATTTTGGGGTACACAGAACTTGCCATTATGTATGGTCTACTTAAGAAGACCCTGAGACTTTTCAGGGGTGAACCCTGGTTCTAATCATACATATGCATTGTGTATGTAGATGTACAAGACTATGAATACATGAATTATACCTTATCCAGTGGAGTGTCACCCCAATTACCACACAGTATTGATTTCTACAACCTTCAGCTATTGAGATCAGCAGCATTTACCCAAGACAAAAAAAAAAACAAAACTCCTGGATTCATCAGAATACTTGTTCCCAAAACCTACAGAGCCATAAAACAAAAAGACCCAGAACAGTGGAGTAAGTATTTTCTAATAGTATTTAATTTCCCTCAGACCGCTGCTAGGGGCCTAGCACGCTGCTCTATAGTACAGGCCTTTGTTAGGGTTGTATTTGCCACCTGTGTTTCTTTTCTTTCTTTCTTTTTTTTTTCTAGCAACAATTGATCTCTGTGCCAACTTCTAAATAACCATAAATCTTGTTCTTATAAACCATAATGAATGCTTGGCTAAGATGCTATAACTATTGGCTTCTACATGGAAACAAGCATAAATGGAAAGAGGAGAGAGAAAAAAGTCCACACTGAAAAAAAAACGGGTAAAATGGGGGGAAAAAGGAGAGAGAGAGAGAGAGAGAGAGAGAGAGAGCGATCACAGCAAACCCAGAGTCGCAATTTGCCTTTAATGTGAAGGAGGCCTTGCTTTCACTGTGCCGGCAGCTTTTAGGGATTTTAATCTCAAAGTGGCTGATCAATTTAAGGTAAGTGGCAGGCACTTGGCCTGGTTCCCAGGCTTGGCTTTGCTGCGCTTAAAAAAGAAAGGATTCCGAAAGACACACAGACAACAGACATCACCAGCGGCTCCCACATTCCAAGCATTTTAACACAGATTAAGTTGGCATGATTCTACTGTTTGCTGAAATCTCCTAGGTGTTGCATATTCCCCTTCCTTGCCCTGGTTACCCAACATGGTTTCCTCAGGTCAAGACCTCCCTATGCCAAACAGCTTTCAGGGTGGAGAGGGGAAGAGAGGAGCAGGGGTCAGAAGAAAATAGTCAGCAGGTAATTGACCAGTGAACTTCCCACCGCAGGCGCATGTCCATCCAGACAGGGACTGTTTTACATGCATGCCTGAGGGAGGGAAAGAGATAATTTCTTTAGCAAGGACAAACTTAATTCAGCTAAGAATGCCCAGAGGATTAACGGAGTGATTGGAAGTTATTTCACCCTCAGGTTTTATGAGCTCGAGCCTTACATATGTTAATTGTTTATCCAGTGACCTCCTTCTCTGAACACTTTCACACAGCATCCTCGAAGGCGCTGATATGAAGTCTATTAGAATAGACCCCCTTACTACTGTCTTGTGTTCTTCGAAAAGTGAATTTTCTTAACCCATATAAAATATGACCTAAGTTAAGTAAATATATTTTACTACACACACACACTCGTTTCTGTACACTTTGGCTGTATCATACCTTTATGGGAAGTTGTAATTTAATGTCCATTTTCTCAAGTTTTTCAGGTACTTTGCTCTTGGTGTGTTCTAGAATGCCTCTTTTTAAGTCATATACACAAAAAATTTTTCCTCTTAAAAAAATTTATCAAAATTATAAAAAAAATACTAATACAGGTTGTAAGTAACATTTTTACCAATTAAACTTTTCAAAAGCAGTTTATAAACTGCTAAGCTAGGTGCATCCAGAAACGCCATTTTTAACATTCCATAGACTGACACCCACACATTTCACTTGAGAATGGCACAGCGTTAAAATTAAGTGATTTATATTAACAATATGTATTTGTTTTGTCAGGATCGGTTTCTGAGCTTGCAGAACAATTGGCTTAGGTAACTGACAGAGGCAATTAGACACATGTATTGCCATGTAGGCGTATACTCGTGTGGCCTTTAAAAATAACATGTCACTCTTCACCGACTGAACAAATGAATGCATATCATGAAGTAGATAGCAGCCTTCGCTGCTGCTGCCTCTGTCTTGTCAAGATGCGCCCTCTATGGCTTCAGGAGCTCATCCCCTGCCCCTTAAGATTGCTTTACAATATCAAGTGCATAGTGGTGAGCCTTGTATGAGTTTATACATGTCACATACATGTATGCAGGAGTCCACTGGGTACCAGATCCCCTGGGGATGGAGTTACAGGCAGTTTTTGTTAGCTTTCTAACTAAGCTCCACCCCACAGTTACCTGACAATAGCCAGGTAGGCCTGACCCACTATAAAAGGGGATGCTTGCCACCCCCCACCCCCTACCCCCCACCCTCCATCATGCTCTCTTCTTGCTCTTCTTTTGCTCCCTTGCTCTTCCCTTTCCCCCTCTCTCCCCATTCCCTTCCCCTACCCCCCACGTGCTCATGGCTGACCTCTCCCTCTCCCTCTCCCTCTCCCTCTCCCTCTCCCTCTCTCTGCCTTTCTCTGCCTCTGCTACCCTCTTAACATCCCCTCCTCATGCTCTGAATAAACTCTATTCAGTACTATACCATCGTCATCGTCGTGTGGCTGGGCCCTCAGCAGGAAGGGATACCTTGGCATACGCCCTCTGAGCCACCCCCTTCCCCTTTACCTCACCACACCTCCATAGAACATACCCCCCTTTTCTTGATCTTTTTATAAACACGTCAGTTGTGAGCTGCTGTGTGAGTGCTGGGACCTGAACCTGGGTCCTCTGCAAGCACTCAAGTTCTTTTAACTAGTCAGTCATCTCTCTGCCCTCATTTAGCAGCTATTTTGAAAACATGAAGAAAAACAACCCATGAGAACAGAGGACGTGAAAATAAAAGACAAAGCTTTGAATAATATCCCTGAGCTGCAGAACCAATGATTGGGTTTCTTGTGGGTTCTTTTTCCTTGAGAAATTCTCTCTTGTTCACTGAGTCAGAGTTGCCAAGCATCTGTTAAGCCCTAGATCCTGTTCTAGGCTGTTGAACAAAATACAAGGTCCTCATAGGTCCTCTTGGAGTCAGAGTCTAACCTGGAATGGCAATTCATTAAAGATGAGCAAGGCAAGGCTACTCTATGTAAGGAAGCGTGTTGAGCAAAAGAACCAGGCACGGAGACTAAGGAGTCAGGCTTTTGTACCCAATTGAAGACAGGGTGGGTTGGCCTTGCTGAGGAAGAGAGATTACACTGATACCATAAGAAACAGAAAGTTCTTTCTCAGGCTGTCAGAATTCTGTCTTGTCAGCCATGCTCAGAAACCGTTTCTCCCTGCATTGCTGTTTGCTCTTGGGTCTGGGTGAAAGAGACTGCCATTTTCCTCTACATCTTCCGCATGCCTCTGGGAGCACATGCTGTCATCAATGCTGCCACAGCCTGAAGACCCTCGCTTGCTTTTGTCTCTGTGCTTGTATTTAGTTGGTTGGTTGTTTTTGAGACACTCTTGTCTTAGATACTGCTCTATTGCTTTGAGGTACCATGATCAAAGCAAAGTGTTAGTTGGGAGCTTGCTTAGAGTCGCAGAGGGTTAGTCTGTGATCAACACAGTGGGGAGCATAGAGGCAGACAAGCAGGCAGGCATGGAGCTAGAGCAGTAGCTGAGGACTCACGTGTGATCTAAAAGATGCAGGCAGAGAAAAAATGTGACTGGGCATGATATGGGCTTTTGAAACCTCAAAGCCGACCCCCACCCCAAGCTGTTCCCATCATCCCCCACCCCCAAACCCTCACCCTCACTTCTCATAGCACACCTCCAACAAGGCCACACCTCCTAATCCCTCCCAAAAAGTTTTACTACCTGGGGACCAAATATTCAATATATGAGCCTATGGTGGCCATTCTCACTCAAGCCACACGTCTCATGTATCTTAAATTTGCCTCAAACTTGAACTCATCATGATGTAGACAAGGTGATGATGAATGTCTCATCCTCCTGGGACCACAGGTGTGTGCCACCACACCCAGACATCTTGTGTTTGTGTGTGTGTGTGTGTGTGTGTGTGTGTGTGTCTACAAGAGCTTATGTGCAGCGTGTGGCTGTAGGCCCCCTCAGAAGCAATGGAGTGTCGGCTCTCCTGGAACTTGACTGGCAGATAGTTGCCAGCCACCTGGCTTGAGTTCTGGGAACTGAATCTGGGTAATCTGCAAGAGCAGAGTGTGCAGGCTTTCTGGGATTTCTGCTGTTGTTGAACAGACTTGTGGCAGACTGTATGGTCAATTTTGGAGAAGGATCCATGAGGTGCTGAGAAGAAAGTCTATTCTTTCATATTTAGGTAAAATGTTCTACAGCTGTCTGTTAGGTCTGTTAGTTTCATGATTTCTCTGTTTAGTTTTTGTCTGGATGACCTGCCCATTGGGATATTAAAGATTCCCAATATTAATGTGTGAGGTTCGATGTGTGATTTAAGCTTTGGGAATGTTTCTTTTACCAATGTGGTTGCTTTTGCATTTGAAGCATAGATACTAAGAATTGAAACGTTATATTGGTGGATTTTTTTCCTTTGGTGAGTTTGAAGTGTCCTTCCCTATCACTTTTGATTACCTTTAGTTTAAAGTCTATTTTTGTTGGGTATTAAAATGGCTATTCCAGCTTGCTTCTTGGGTCTGTTTACTTGGAAAATCTTTTTCAAACCTTTAGGTTGAGTTATGTTTATTGCATGCAGCAGAAGGATGGATCCTATTTTAATATCCATTCTGTTAGCCTGTGATTTTTTTTATTGGGGAATTGAGTCCATTGATACTGAGAGACATTAATGATGAATGGTTATTAATTCCCATTATTGTTTGATTGGTGGTGATGGTGGTAGGTTGTGTGTGTGTGTGTGTGTGTGTGTGTGTTTTCTTTCTTTGGGTTTTGTTGGTGTGAGATTACTTATTTCCTTTGTTTCCCTGGGTATAGATAACCTCTTTGAGTTGGAGTTCTCCATCTAGTAATTTCTGAAAGGTAGCATTTGTGTCTAGATACTGTTCAAATTTGACTATGTTACAGAAGATCTTATTTTTCTCCATCTATGGTTATTGAAAGTTTTGTTGGCTATCATACTCTAGGTCTATGCTCTCAGAATCTGAAAGACATTTGTCCAGGCCTTTCTGGCTTTTTGAGTCTCTGTTGAGTAGTAAAATGTAATTTCAGTAAGTTTGCCTTTAAATGTTTTTTGACCATTTTCCCTTGCGTCTTTTAATTTTCTTTTGTTGTTGTTGTTGTTGTATATGTTTAGTATTTTTATCATTATGTGATTCGTTCCTTTTTGGGCCAATCTATTTGTTGTTCCTTAAGCTTCTTTTACCTTTATAGGCACCTGTAGTGGATAGCCCAGGAGTTGCTTGTATTTTGATGCTAATTCTGCTCTCCTGAGAGGGTTGTGAATGAGGAATGAGTTGCATACTCAGGTGACTTCTTGTGGAACTTCCCCCACTTTAATTTGTAAAATAAAGGCTAGAGCCTATGATTGGGCAGGAGAAGGAAAGGTAGAGCTAAAAGTTTTGAGGAGAGGGGAGAAGAGAAGGTGATGGAGACAGAGGAGGTGGAAGGAAAGTGGAGCAAATTATAAGGGATCTCATAGATGGAAAGGATGCAGTGCAGCAGTCGATCTGCACAGTCTAAATCTCGGTGTGCAGCTTACATTCATATTAATTGGGTTGTGTTTTCTTTGCCCAGGTTTATTTGGGTTGGAAACTTACTACCACAGGCATGTTCTTCTTTAGGTTAGAAAATTTTTCATCTATGATTTTCTTAAATATGTTTTCTGAGTTTTTGAGCTGGGATTCTTCTCCTTCTTCTATTCCTATTATTCTTAGGTTTGGTCTTTTCATAGTGTCCCAGACTTCCTTGATGTTTTATGGGAGGAATTTTTTAGATTTGTATTTTTTGGATTGGCTGTTGATACAGCAGGAGTCTCTGTTCTTGTTCTTCTGTTTTGACCTGCATCTGTTCTTCTGTCCATTGTGACCTACAGCTGAGCAGTGAGAGTTCTCAGGATTTGGGAGCAAGGACAAGGCAGCAGAGCAGACAGGGATGGGGGCAGTGGCGAAATGTGTCTGTGGGGACTAAGTCTAGGGAATGGACAGTTCTGATGGCAGGCAGGACACTCACCTGTTCTTATGATTCAGGCTTAATTTTCTTACTATTTTGTTTGAAATAATATAGCATTTTTCTTAAACTATATTGCTTTTGTATTTTAACATACAATAGTTTTATTATTTCAGTGATTTAATATTTATAATTTCAACCATTTCAATTCCATTATGCTAAATAACAGTAGATGAGAGCCACACAAATAAAAACTTTCAATATTTTTTAAGTCCTATGGCTAGAATTTTGAAAACATTGATCAATTGATTCAAAAGAGTCAATATCCTGTCCTTAGAGGGCTTGTCTCTTAAGCTTATTTGTGTATGTGGACATGGAAAGGCTATTCATACACACTGTGTGGAAATTTAAAGATTGTACTCAAAAGGGGGTTGGAGAGATGACTTGGTGATTAAGAAGGTCAGAGTTCAATTCTCAGGATGCTCATGGCAGTTCCACCTGCCTCTGACTCGAGTTCCAGAGAATATAACACTGTCACACAGACATACATTCAGCTAAAACATAAATATGCAAAAATAAAAATAAATTATTTTTAAAATACTCAAAAGAACTGGGGTTATCAGCTACCAAGGTTACATTTAAAACTATAGTAATAAAAATCAGACCAAGAGGCTAGAATAGAATCTAGTAATAGATCCCAGGTGTGCTGTTACTGGACTCTTATTAATGCAGTACACTGGCAGCAGGGAGAAGGGCCTTTGCAATCAATTTTTTGTGTTCATCAGTACCTGAGGTAGGCAGTGCTTTGGATTTTAGTGAAAAAACAAACAAACAAACACTCAGACACATCAAATAAATTAGTAAATATAAGACTGCACTTCTCTCCTGGCATCTGACATTGAGCATCTCATATTTTATTTTCCATCATCATTCTTATTGATAAAGTGTCTGTTTAGCTCTTTTAATGACTTTGTAACTAGGTTGTTTTCCTATTTACTGAACTGAAGCATTCTTCATATATTTAAGATTCATGTCTTCTCAGATATGTGTTTTGCAACCATTTCCTCCTAGTCTGGCTTGATTTTACATTCTTTTAGGGAAAAAAAGCATTTTTAAAGTACTTTTTAAAAAGTCTTAAATAGGCTGTCTCTTGTGAGACTATGCTGGGGCCTGGCAAACACAGAAGTGGATGCTCACAGTCAGCTATTAGATGGATCACAGGGCCCCCAATGGAGGAGCTAGGGAAAGCACTCAAGGAGCTGAAGGGATCTACAATCCTATAGGTGGGACAACAATATGAACTAACCAATACCCCCCCCCCCCCCCGGAGCTCGTGTCTCTAGCTGCATATGAGTCAGAAGATGACCTAGTCAGCCATCAGTGGAAAGAAAGGCCCATTGGTCCTGCAAACTTTATATGCCTCAGTACAGGGGAACGACAGGGCCAAGAAGTGGGAGTGGGTGGGTAGGGGAGTGGGTGGGGGAGCGTGTGGGGGACTTTTGGGATAGCATTGGAAATGTAATTGAAATAAATACCCAATAAAAAAAATATGGAAAAAAAAGTCTTAAATAGAGGCTGGAGAGATGACTCAGTGGTCAAAAATACTGGTTGCTCTTGCAGAGAAACCAGGTTTTACTTCCAGCACCTATATGGCAGTTCACAACCATCCATAACTCCTGTTTCAGGGGATCTAATGCTCTCTTCTGACCTCCTCAGGTACCAGGCACACATATGGTACACAGACATACATGTGAGAAAAACTCAGACAAAATAAATAAATCTTCTATTTAAAAATGTCATAATAAAGTATTGCCCCATGTTCTTTTCTGGATGCTTTATTGATTGGCCTTTTTGTACATCTGGAATAAATTTTTCTATATGGGATGAATCAGATCAGGCTTCATATATTCTCTATAAAGATCTCTCACCCATAGCTGGTAGGTGCTACCACTTTTAAAATAGAATCTTTTTATGTTTGTTTGTTATTTTTGACACAGGTTTTCTCTGTATAGCCCTGGCTGTCCTGGAACTCACTCTGTAGACTAGGCTGGCCTCGAACTCAGAAATCTGCCTGCCTCTGCCTCCCACGTACTAGGACTAAAGGCATGCACCACTACTGCCTGGCACAGACAGAATCTTATTACAAAACCAAATATTATCTTATCATAGGATTCAGGAATACACTCACAAGTGTTTGTCCAAATGAGCCAAAAGATTACATCTTCAGGAAAGCCTACCCAGGAGTGTTTACAGCAGCTGGATTCCTAATCATCCCAGCCTCTGAGAGGGACCTTGTAAATTCAGTAGGAAAATGTGCTATCAAATGGAAATGGAGTATCCTTTAGCAATAAGAAGAAATGAGCCAAATATAGATGTAGGATAGATCTAAGACATAATGTCAAGGGAAAAAAAGCCAGCCTGAAGAGATTACATAGTATGTCATCCTTCCAAGAAAGAAGAAACCTGGAGGGACAAGTAGAAATCAGAGGCTGATAGGTTACATTAGAGCTTTCCAGAGGAAGGAACTGGTAGGATACAAGAGATTTATTATGGTGATGGGCTCACACAGTTATGGAGACTGAGCGAGCCCATGATAGAATTACTACCTGCAAGCCAGAAAACAAAGGATGGCAATAGTATAACTCAATGGGAACTGTAAGGCCCAAGAACTGCCATGGCTGCTGGTGGAAGTTCCACTGTTTGACAGCCTTAAAATCGGGAATTCTAATATTGAAGGGCAGAAGAAAACAGATGTCTCTGCCCAAGAAGAAAATGAAGAATTGCCCCTTGCTTCCACCTTTGGTTCTGTGTGGGACCTCCATAGACTGGCTGATGCAGTCCACATCAATAAGGCTGATCTTCTTCGCTGAGTCTACTGACTAATATGCCAATCATTTCCTCAAAACACCACATCAGAACACTCAGAAATAATGTTGGACCAGCTATCTAGGTTTCCTTTAACTCTGTCAAAGTGACATGTAAAGGTAACTGTTACATAGGGGGTTAGGAAATAGCAATGAATAAATAGAGCATACAGAAATTTTAGGCCAATCAAATTACTGTGTGCTGCTGTGATGGTGGACACATAACATCACACATTTTATGAAATAGGAGCCTACTGCAAGCTTTGGACTTCAGTTAATACAACATACTGATGTTGTTTCCGCAATCAGAACAAAATCTACCACATCAAAGCTTGGTGTCAATGATAGCCAAAACTGGAGGATGCAAGTATGTGGAAATGTGGTATTTATTTTTCCTCTCCTGTAAACCTAAAACTGTCTAGCAAGTAAAATGTATTAATTAAAATAAGAGGTATTAACCATAATACAAATGACTAGTCATCTGACCTTATTACAGTTTAGAACTTCTGCCCAGAAGCCTGCCTGGACCAGGGACACCAGACAGGTGCCCACCATAACTGTCATCTGAGAGGCTTCACTGAGCAAATAATGAAAACAAATGCAGAGACCCACAGCCAGACATTAAGTGGAGCTTGGGGAAATCTGTGGAAGAGGAGGAGGAAGGATTGAAGGAGCAAGAGAAGTCAAGGACCCTTGGAGGCTCACAGAGACTGAACTGGCCAGCCAGAGCGCATGCATGGGAAGGACCCAGGACCCCTACACATAGGTAACAGCTGTGCAGCCGGGCCTTCATGTGGGACTCCTAGTGGGAGCAGAGGTTGTCTCTGACTCTGTTGCCTGCCTTTCTCCTAACTGGGCTGACTTGTGTAGACACAGTAGAAGAAGATGCACCTAGACTTACTGCAACTTGATGTGCCAAGGCTGGTTGTTATTCATGAGAGGCCTCCCCTTTTCTAAGGAGAAAGGATGGGGGCAGAGGGGAGGGGATGGGAGAAGGAGAAGGTGGAAGGAGTAGACAGAGGGGAAGATGTGATAGAGATCTTAAGAAATTTAAAAAATTAGAACTTCTACCAAAGTTTTTTAAGAACAAACAGTAGGTTCAGTGAGATGGCTCAGAGGTGAAGGTGCTTGCTACCAAGTCTGACACTCTGAATTTAACCCCTCAATGCCTGGAATCCTCATGATGGAAGAAGAGAACTGGCTCTAGAAAGGTATATATTTCCAGACTTCTATGTGTGCATGCACACAGAATAAATAAATATCATAAAAATTTTAAGAGAACAAACATGGCGGCACATGGTTTTAATCCCAGAACTCAGGAGGTAGAAGCAGGTGGATCTCTGATTTCGAGGAAAGTTTCAGGACAAATAGGACTACACAAAGAAACCTCGTCTGAAAACAAAATAATAAAAACAAACAAACAAAAAACATAGAGTGGGAGAAGTCAGCAGGCATACTAGGTCCACACAAAGATTTCAACTATGGACTTTTGTCTTAGCCATTTTTCTATTTCTGTGAAGAGGCAACTGTTATAGCAGAAACCACTTAACTGGGGTGTTAAAGTTTCAGAGGTTTAGCCATTATCATCATAACATGGAGCAAAGAAGCAGGCATGGTACTGGAGAAGTCTTAATTCACAGGCAGATAGAGCAAGAGACTGAGTCTGGCATGTGCTTTTGAAACCTCAAAGCTCACCCCCAGTGACACCTTTCCTCCAACAAGGCCAGAATTCCTAATCCTTCAAATCCTATCAAACAGTTTCACTCCTGGGTGATTAAGTATTCAAATATATGAGTCTAAAGGGGATGGGCATTCTTAGCCAAACCACAACTAAATTAATAAGGAAGGACAGACTTCTTACATGAAGAGGTTTATCACAAAGGTGACTGTCAAATCCAAATGGCCAAGAAACATGAAAAATGGTCAGCATTATTAGTTACCAGAAAATATGCTAATTAGAAACACAACTGGCAATCTACACACACTCTAGAATGGTTACCAGTGGGGGGGGGGGGGATACTATCAAATGTCGATGAAGAAACAGAGCAACAGAAGCCACAAAAGGCCAATGGGAATATAACTACATAACTAGACATGAACAAATGTTCATTCACCACAGATAAGGCACAGCCAACAGATCACAGAAATGAGTCCCCCCTAGTCTAGCTCAGGGAAGCAGTGAGTATATTGAGGTTATTTATAGGCACACAGGTGAGTTTATTTACAGGTTGTTTACAGGAGCATGGGTAACTCAAAGGCAGCATTACCCAGAAGTCCAACCTGAGTGACAAATCAATAAAGCTGCATCCCTGGAGCTTCCATTGCAAAGTCTGTCCTCAGCAAATGTTACTACTTAACTAACCGTGGGAAGGGGTATCATGAATCCTGTAAACTTCATAAGCATCCTGAGCCTTGTAAGTTTCACTTATGCCCTGAGTCTTCAGAGCCTCTTCCTTCCCTCAAGAAGGAAATATTTCAGTTAGCTATCAATATCATTTTGGAAATATTTTTGCTTGATCTGTGTTTAAACAATTCAACCCATTTGTGCAAGTCGAACAGGAATGCCGAAGTATGCACACAGCAGTTAAGAGACTATTCTTAGAATATTTTAAAAATCCATAAAGTAGGAACAATGTAAAGTTCATCAGCAAAAGGATGGAGTGTGGAATATATGTGAAATGGAGCACCATACAGCAAAACAGATAATGATTTCTGTGTGTAACAAGATAGTTTTCTTGCACTTAGCAAGAAAAACACCATCTCCTTTCATTTATATGAAATTCACAAAGAGGCCATGCTAATTTATGGGAAGAGAAAGAAACCAGGCATTGGGTTGTTTTATATCTGAGGAAGGATAAGTTTATTGTTACCAGGAGGCTGGCAATCAGCAAGAGGGCCCAGAGTGTACATCACTAGTTTGTACATCATCTAGCTAATAGGTGACAGGAATAACTCCATAAAGTGACAGGCTTACAGGCTTACAGAATCTGAAACCCACCCCTGGTGACTAAGCCATCATGACAGGATGCATGCCATCCACCCTTTAGCTTCAGAAAGAACACCCATGACCACAGATAAGCTCTGCAAGGACACAGGACCCTCTCTCTTTGTGCAGTTTGTCTCCTTGTCCCAGCGCACTGTATCTCAAAGTGATTGGACTTATTGTGGACTGAAAAGTGACAAAGTCTATGGAGTGGTCACCTTCAGAGGAAGTAACAACACTGTCATGAGCTTGGACTCTGTGATGCCAGCCATGTTCAACAACTCCCTTTGAGTAACTAGCAGTAAACGTAAGATTGAATCTTTTCCAATACATATGGTAAACTCAAATGAAGTAAAACAAAAGATTCAGAGCTGCTTGAAGCAAACAAGCATAAATTACACAAAAGAGCCATAAAAAAATTCTATGTCACTTTTGATTGCTTCATTGCACTAAAACATATTAAGGCTAAGATACGATGATCTCTAATTTCCAGGAGGCCCAAACTACTGTTCCTAATCCAAGGACAAATAGAGAAGACCTCCTGATATCAAGATTTACTTTCCTGGCCTGGCAGTGGTGCACACCTTTAATCCCAGCACTTGGGAGGCAGAGGCAGGTGGGTTTCTGAGTTCAAGGCCAGCCTGGTCTACAGAGTGAGTTCCAAGACAGCCAGGGCTACACAGAGAAACCCTGTCTCAAAAAAAAAAAAAAAAGAAAAAGAAAAAGAAAAAAAGATTTACTTTTCTAGGTTCAAACATGGGCAAGGTAGGGGGTGGGGAAATGATGGGTTGGGGGAAGCTTAACCAAAATGAAGGCTATACGAAAAAAGCCATCTTACAGCCCTGGTGTGACTTCTGCAGTGAGCAACAACAGCACAGTGCTGTTCAGTTCTCACTGTACAAATTATGTCATGGGCACATGATTCATGCTCTGAGCCAGAAAGTGGCAGTAAATATGCACTTACAAAATCACAAGTCTGAGGTGACAAGAAGAGATCAGAGCCTCGGAGCCTTAGTTGCAACACTTAGACGATCAGGAACTACAGCAGGCTGCATCCAAGCTCACAGAGGCCACTTACCTTACGGATCCAATGAGCCCAACCACAAACACACTCAACAATACTTCAGGCTACATGTCACTTGTCATATTGCTTGAAGGGGAGTATATTGATCTAGAGGGTAGTCATGTGGCAGACTGGGATTCTAAAACTCACTGAGTGCTTTAATGAAGTCAAGCAAGCAAGACTTGCTGGGACAGCTCATCCCAGAACCGTAACTGTGCCATGTGGGGCCATGTAGCAGGCTGCACGCTGACTCAGATGAGCAAGGAAGGGGTACTTGTGAATCATCGTGACCACATCCTGCCCCTCCCTCAGCTGTTCCCTAGAAACTGTCTGTCAATCTTCTGGGTGAGTTCTCCATCGGAAGACCAGGTATGCTCAGTGCAGCAAATGCCTGTCAACCTCGGTCCATTCTGCAGGAACATTGTGGCTCCGATTCTTTAGATGTAATGGATGTGTGACACTCACTGTATGTGTGAAACTCATGTCTGTGCATGCAGACGTGGGGCTGGATGTGGGGGTGTTTTCACATTGTGTTTTGATGGGTACAAAACCAGTATCTATCTCTTCTTATATAAACCCCTAAAAGATGACTTTAACCAAATTTAAGTCAGTCAGAAAGAATTGCTGAAGAGTACTAACCAGAAAACTTGGGAGGGATGATGGAGACTAAGTGAGCCTTATCCTTCCCTGACTCAGCAGGGAAGAATGTGTGGTAGGCAAGCAAAATCCTCCCAGACACCTTCAGATGCAGAAGAAGAGGAAAAGTGAGACGTTTTTCTTGGGAAAGGCAATCTCATAAACTTACTACTTGCTGAGTGTCCTGGGATTAGGATTTGAAATATTGAGTACTTAGTACAGTATCCGGGAGAATTTGAAATTCAGACAAGCCTGAACACTGTTTCAAAGGCAAGAAATAATTTTTAAAGGTTTTTTGACTTAATACAATACTTGCAACCTTTAAAAGGGGCAGACTTATACACGGTGTGATAATGTTGACAGAAAATCCTAAATACTCCAGAATAGACTACTATTACTTTGGCTGCTCCATGCATTTTATGGGTCCTTTCAAGTGTTTGCTTATTTATTTGTTTTTGTTTCATTTTGTTTTCTGTTTTGTGGAAACATTTTGCTATTTTGACAGGGACTGCCTTCTCTCGGGGCTGTTTTCAGCACTGTGGGTATCTGAACAGCACTAAATCTTCTAATGCAGGTTATCTTCCAATACATTAACACAAATGTGTTCCCATCTAATTGTATTTTCCTAGGTGCTATCTACTTTTCAGTTTATACTCTTCGCCTAAATGGTATGATGCAAGGGGAGAACCGGGAAAGGGGATGACATTTGAAATGTAAATAAAGAAAATATTCAATAAAAAAGGAAAAAAAGGTATTATGCAACCAATTTCTCTTTTTGGATGGCTCACTGATAACATACATCAACGCTAGGGATTTTTTTCTTTTTTTTTAATTAGATATTTTCTTCATTTACATTTCAAATGCTATCCCCAAAGCCCCCTATACCCTTCCCCAGCCCTGATCCCAAACCTACCCACTCCCACTTCCTGGCCCTGGCATTTCCCTGTACTGGGGCATATGATCTTCACAAGACCAAGAGCCTCTCCTCCCATTGATGGCTGACTGGGCCATCCTCTGCTACATATGCAACTAGAGGCACAGCTCTGGGGGATGTGGGGGTACTGGTTAGTTCATATTGTTGTTCCTCCTATAGAGTTGCCGACCACTTTAGCTCCTTGGGTACTTTCTCTAGCTCCTTCATTAGGGGCCCTGTGTTCCTCCTATAATGACTGTGAGCATCCACTTCTGTATTTGTCAGGCACTGGCAGAGCCTCACAAGAGATAATGCTGGTGATTTTTACATATTGATTTTTCTGGCCTACAACTTTCTAACAGTACCTTGGCGTAGTCCTTTTGGTAATTATAATTTTGTTGTCAGTAGAGACAATTTCCCTTTTCCCTCTTCTGTTAGGATGCTTTTGATTTCTTTCTCTTATTGCACCGGCAAACTTCTACTATGAAAATAACCAATGAGAGGAGAAACCGTGTCTCCTCCCTGTGCTCAGAGGAGTTTCCCTCTCAGCCCTGAGCATGCATGCAGATTCTTTCCTAGGTTGAGGTTCAATCCTTCTGGACCTAACTTGTTCAGTGTTAATCAAAAGGACTTTAAATTTTGTCACTTTTCCTGCATCTAGTGGATATGTTCATAAAATGTTACAGTTTGAATCTGAAGTGTCCCTCATGGGCTTTCGAAGGCTTGGTCCCCAGGTGATGGCATTATTTGAAGATGCTGTGCTAAGTCTAGAAGGTAAAGACCTAACTGGAGGAAGCCAGTCAGCAGAGGGAGATCCTTGGGGATACAGGACCTCTGTCACTTCTGGTCTCCCTCTTGCCATGCGGGAATATGAAGAGCTGCCTCTGCCACTTGCTCCCACCACTACCATGACCTCCAGCTCGTGGGGCCGAGCAACCCTGGACTGAGAGTCATGAGACCGTGAACAGAATAAACCTTCTCTTCCTTGTTTCTGTTGAGCATTTTTGTTACAGCAAAACAAATGTAACTAACATTGATGACATGTGTATTTTAATACTACAAATGTGATGTATTACAGTCGAAGTATCCTTGTATCTGAGGGACAAATCTCACTTTGTCTTAGTGAATGATCCCTTTAATAGGTTGCCAAATTCGGTTTTTGCTCATATTTTGTTGAAGACTTCCATATGTGTGGTTGTCAGGAATATTGGCCTATTCCTTTCCGTTCTTGTAGCATTCATATGTGGCTTTAGGATCAGGATAATGCTGAACTCACAAAATGAATTCAGAAGATTTTTCTCCAATTCAGGTTTTCCCCCCACCTTATATTTTTTTAAGTCAGGGTCTCTCATTAAACCTGTAACTCACCTCGGCGGTTAGTCAGCAACTCCAAGGGATCCTCCTGTCTCTGCTCATCCAGTACTGGAATTCTAAGTGTGTTGTCATGCCCAGCGTTTTATGTGTGCGCTAAAGATCTAAAACCAGATCCCCACGCTTACATAGCAAGTGTCCTGCGACCTGAGCAACCTCCTCCGCCTCCATTGCTGATTTTATCTTTTTACTCAGTCAATAAAGTTAAGAGTTTGTGTGCTGGCTAGTTTCTCTCAACTTGACACAAACCTAGACATCCTTGGGAAGAGGGAATGCCGGCTGAGAATGATCTCGATCAAACTGGCCTATGGGTGTGTTTGTGGGGCATTTGCTTGGTTGTTGATTGAGGTGAGAAGAGGCAGCCCACTAAGGGTTGCCTCATCCCTGAGCAGGGGAGCCTGGGCTGTATCAGGAAAGATAGGCAGATGAACAAGCCAGGAGAAGCAAGCCAATGAACAGTGTGATCTCTGTTTCATTTCCTGCCCCAGATTCCTGCCTTGAGTTGCTGTCCTGGATTTCCTCAGTGATACACTATAAGCTATGTGATAAAAATAACACCCTCCTCCCTAGGTTGATTTTGGTCAGTGTTTTATCACAGCAATTGAAACCTAACTAGAAAAGTTTGCCAGTTTTACCTCTTTTCAAGAAAATCAAATTTAGATTTTTTTTCTCCACTATTTTTAATACTTTATTATTTCTGTTCTGATCTTTGCTATTTTTTTCTGCTCACCTTTCTGAGTTTTGTTTGGTATTTTTCTTCTTTCTTGAGAGATAGATAGCTACTTACGTTTGTTTGTTTGTTTGTTTGTTTGTTTGTTTGTTTGTTTGAATAAACATTTAGTGCTATTAACTTCCCTCATGGATTATGACATGCCGTGTTTCCATTTCTGGTCATCTCAGGAAGCACATTTTCTGATTTCCCTTTCAATGTCTTCTTTGACTCATGTTTACAAGCATATTGCTTAATCTCCACATATTATGAATTTCCTGACAGCCTTCCTGTTGCTTTCTATCTTAATACCATTGTGACAGGGAATGATACTCTACATGATTCGGAGGAAAAGACACTTCAGCTCTTTTGAATGTTTCAGGCCTTGTTTTAAAGCTTAGTCTATGCTAGAGAATGGGCTGTGCTGGAGAAGAATGGGTTCTCTGCTTCTGCTTGGGGGGATTTTCTTCTGTCTCGCAATTCGATCTGTTCTAAAGCCTGATTCTAGTCCAACGTTTCTTCGCTAACTTCCACCCCGACTGATCTGTCCATTGTTGAGAATGGGACACTCAAGTTCCCCAACTCTGTCGTATCACAACCTGCATGCCTGGATCCTGTAATATCTTTTTATATTTAGCTGGGTCTATGTTGAGTATATGTATAATTTTAATAGATTCTTGATTCACACTCTTTATCATTGTATAATGTTGCACAGTTTTTAGTATGTTTATGTGTGCATCTGTTTAAGTGTATGCCATGTGTGCAGCTTCTTGCAGAGACCAGAGGGCATCAGAATCCATCAAATGACCATCATCCTATTTGGGTCCTGGGAGCTGAACTCCATCCTCTGGAAGAGCAGCAAGTGCTTCTAACAGCCACCTACCTCTCCAGCCCTGCTTTTACAGCCTTTTGCTTAGAGCCCACTTAACCAACATAAGCACGGCTTCAGTTCTCTTCTTCTGCCTCTCTCCATGACACTTTAATGTTTGAAATATCTTTTCTTCCCTTCACTTTCCATGCACACATGTCTCTAGTTCTTTGGATACCATTATTTGACTTTATTTCTTCCCTTGCATGTTACAATTCCATAGCTCTGTAGTCTATGTCTTACTTTGGTGCCTAGACATCTCAAGAAGGAGACCCTTCTAGCCTTTACTGTTATTTATGCAGAGATGGATCCACACTGGTTAGCCTGAATTTCTGGATGGCCAGCTGGGTGTGACCATGGACCAGGAATGCATACTATTAATTTCTCTAACTAGACTTGACCTTGGCTCTAAAGTCAAGTGGAACCAATGACTGGGCTATGGTCTCTAGGGATACTATGGCTACACTGTGAAGTCAGACAGATTGCTAGCTAGGCGCTAATTATTGCTAATCACTCAGGGTCTCAGACTGGATTCTCTGTCAGGCCTTACAACAATTAGCATTCTGTAGTTGACTAAGACTGCCAGCTAGGGTTTGAGTTTGAGTAGAACCACTGCTTGGAATGGGTGGGTTCAGAGGCTACCCTACATAAAAATTCATGGTTGAGGTTTGTCTCCTCACCTGGGTGGAACCCCACACTAGACTGGTAGACCTTTCATCTGTGTTTCTACAAGTGATGAGCTTGGCTTTGTGGGTGGGCTATGCTGTTGGCTGGTGTCTCTGCCCCCAGCACCAGTGCAGTCAGGAGCACAGAGCTGCCTCTGTGTTCCTCAGGTTCCTTAGTTATGCCTGACCTCAGAGGCCTCGCCCTGCAATTACCCACAGTGTTTCCCTTGAGGGGAGGCAGGAATGTGCTTCCTGGTAGCATCTCAGAATGCTAAGGAAGCCAACTAGTTGGCTGGGCTCTTTTCTTAATGTGGAAACTGTTGGTTCCCAGCTCTCTGTGTGAGAGAGGTGGGAGGTCAGAGATCAGAGGTCAGAGAGGTGGCCATGTGCTCTGAGACATTAGTCTTACCCTTCTATGCAAGCTGGCCATGTAGTTTTCTCAGGCTCATTCTCAAGATGGAAGTTTTCACAAAGGTGTTCTCATCCCTGGGAATGTGATGGTTACTTTCTACAGTGGGGAGGTGGGGCCCCTACTCTGCCATCTTGCTGATGTTACTCCCTCCAAGTATCTATCTCTGTGTGTAGTGGCTATTCCTGGTTGTCAACTTGACTATATTTGGAATGAACTACAATCCAGAATTGGAAGGCTCACCACTGACCCTAATCTGGAGGCTGGGAGATAGAAGTTTCTGATCTGGATCTTGGTATGGAGATCTTGAGGCATAGTGGCTATGGATTCCAGAAGATTAAGATAGGGAGATCTCCGAATTCAAGGTCATCTGGGATTAAAGGTGTGGTGGAACACACCTTTAATATGGGCTATACCTTTCTGCTGGAGACCATATAAGGACATTGGAAGAAGGGAGTCTCATTCTCGCTCCTTCACCTGCTTGCCATGTGTGACTGAGTAACTCCTAGATCCTTGGACTTCCATTCACAACTACTACTGAACCATTGTTGGGAATTGGACTGCAGACCGTAAGTCATCAATAAATTCCTTTACTATATAAGTTCTGTGACTCTAGAGAACCCTGACCAATACAATGTGTAAATTTATACTTCCCCCCTGTAGCCTGCTAACATCCAATTAAACTGAACATAACACAAGTTCACATAGCCAAAACTTTGAACTATTTTCAGAGAATTTGGGACGACTAATAAATGAAATAATACGATGCATAAACGTCAGGCGTAGGAAGCTAGTTTGAACAGAGACACTGAACAAGTTAAACAGTAAGCTCAGACCAGCAGCTTCTGAATTGCAGCTCTGGCTACAGGCTAAACCTAAGTTTCTCTCTTCACTGACCACTGGAAAAAGATAACAAACCAATAGTCGTTACTGTGTGCCTACTATGTATCACACACCATGTTGGTACTCTGGATTCCCCCCCCCACAGATACCTGGCAACAGCCAGGTAGGCCTGGCCCAGTATAAAAGGGGCTGCTTGCCTCCTCCTGGCTCTCTTGTTTTCTGGCTCTCTTGCCTCTCGCTCCCATGCTCCCCCTCCCCACTCCCTTCCCCCTTCTCCCCACAAGGTTATGGCCAGCCTCTGCTTCTCTACTCTCTCCTTCTCTCTGCCTTTCTCTCTGCCTCTGCTACTCTCTTAACTCCCCTCCCCATGCCCTAAATAAACTCTATTCAATACTATACCTCCTGTGGCTGGTCCCTCAGGGGGAAGGGATGCCTCCGCCTGGGCCCCAAGGCACCCCCCCCCCCGCCCCTACAGCTCACCACACACATCTATAGAACATATATTAATATTCCTTTATCTTTTTATAATCACAACACACCATGCTAGAGGTTAGACTAAGACAAAGTCTACTCCTGAAAAATTCCTGGCTTATAGGAAAACCATTATGCAGATGCTACAGCAGAGGTCCAGACTGTGTTATCCCGAGGGATGAACTGACTCTCTGAGGACACTAAGAAAGCTTCCTGAGGATTCAACTCAGACTTTCCTGTACACAAGGCGAGCATCCTACCACTGACTTACATCCCCATCCCTATAACCGTGCTGCTCCATCCGGGGCCTGGAGAACAAGCAGGAAATGTCTGCAAAGCCCTTTTAGTGAATGTTTGTTTGTTTGTTTGTTTGTTTTACTATTATGGTGATATATATATATATATATATATATATATATATATATATATATATATCCTTATCTAAAAACGAAACTGAATCAAATCAATGCCAAAATAGGCACTAAATATTCCAGAGACTCACAGGCCAAGGATGTAGTTTGAGACATTTTTAGACATTCTGTATCCTGAATATAAAATATTAAGAAAACAATCTATTGTTGGCCCTGGTTTTATTAAGTAATAGCTGGGATTTTTTTCTTTATTTTGTTCTACCAAGGACCAGATACAAACTGAACAAAAACTGTGGCTGATTGACAAAGGTGTCTGTAGACACAGAGATGACAAGTAAGTAAGTTGTCTGAACATCTTCATTTTAGCTCACGCCGCTCTACTACTGTTTAATTTTTTTTCTTTTCTTAACATGCTTCACTAAGATTTCTACAACTTTCCTTGATAACATGTCTTCAAAATCCTTGCTCTTAGATCTCATCTACTACATGAAACACAGTACTTTAACGTTCAATTACTAGTTCAAGCAATATGAACCCCTACAGACTATGATGAGATTTCTCAAAATCTTGACTTGTTCTGAAGAAGTAGGCCACCACAAGATCTATGAACTGACTTCAGCCTCCAAATCTGTAGCTCTGTCTGTGCATGATTTGTCAAGTGATTGCAAAGACACCTTTCTATTTGGTGTCTAGACTGACCATCTACTCATGTCCTCTTTCTAAGCTTAGTCACACTTCAAATAAGTCCAGGAAACACACTGCTTGTACACCTGTGTAATAAGCAGTTATGTGCTTTTGTTAAAATATTGTGTTTGGGCCAGGCAGTGTTGGTGCATGCCTTTAATCCCAGCACTTGGGAGGCAGAGGCAGGCGGATTTCTAAGTTCGAGGCCAGCCTGGTCTACAGAGTGAGTTCCAGGACAGCAAGGGCTACACAGAGAAACCCTGTCTCAATAAAAATTTGTGTTTGGTGTTCAATGAATATCTTTTCATTTCTACTCTACTCAATGATCTTGTCCTTACACTAATTCCTTTAAACATTCCAGTCCCTCCCACCCACTGAGAGGATGAGCTTTGGTATGCTAAATGCCCTGTAGGGTGAACTCTGAAGGTACTTGGAAGTGTTTTCACAATGTCATTTGGCCACAAAAGGGGAACAGAACAATCTTGAACTTTTCTTAGTACTTCCAGAACTCCGTTTAGCCTTGAGTTATAACCAACCAACTTCTGAGTTCCCACTGAACTCTCAAGGCAGCATACAGTAAATGTCTGACTGCAGCCAACTGAGTCATTGATTTTTGTGACCTATGGGACACAAAGGGAGGATTTTAATTCATCTCAAATAACTGGTTAATTGCATCTGATTGCCTAAGAACTGACTAAAAGAATGAAGCCCAACACAAGTGTATTAGAGACCATCAGACCCCCACTACTGACAGGTGTGTTCCTGAATGTACAGATGTCTCTAAGGTAATCATTTCTTAGGAACCCTAAACAAGAACATCTCTTGACAGCTAGAATGTCTTCCAGAATAAACTCATCCTGACCAAGCCCTTGGCAACCAGCACAAAGATTGCCACATCAAGTGACATTTCAGTTCTGTGTTCCTAATTCCTAACTGGCATGAAAAATGATTTCACATTAAAAGTATGACTACCTCTACAGGAATACTTCTCACAAAGAGAGAAAGAGAAACAAACAAAAAAGCAAGAGAAGAAAGGTGATGGATACAGATGATGGAGATGTGCCTTTGCTTGACTGTGGTAATAACTTTACTGTGTGTATCTGTACACTAAAATATCATGTTGAAAGCCTTTAATATTTACAATAATATCTTAGTTATGCTTTCCATTCCTGTGAAGGAACTCCATGACCAAGGCAACTCTTATAAAGGACATTTAGTTGGGGTTGGTTTATAGGTTCAGAGGTTCAGTCCATTATCATCAAGATGGGAAGCATGGTGGTGTCCAGGCAGGCATGGCCTGGAAGAACTGAGAGTTCTACATCTTCATGCAAACAAAGTCACAAGCAGACTGTCTCCCAGGCAGCCAGAGGAGGGTCTCAAAGCCCAGCCCCACAGTGACACACTTCCTCCAACATGGCCACACCTCATAATAGTAACAGCTAGACCAAGCATATTCAAACCACCACAAATAAAAACATATTATTTGCATTTTTGTCATCTTGCCATGAATCAAGAAAAAAAATATCTTGTTCTGTTAGATGGGAATCACTAATGTATCCATCAGCACATGGAGCCTGTCAAATCAATCCAAAGTATTTCAGCTTTGTTATAATTTGAAGGAGGCTCTGTCTCTATTACTACTGAGGCCTGCTGTCTGTAGTTCTGAAGTCCTGCAGCCTGAGTATTGTCACCTATAAAGAGGTGGTGGTGATGTCATGCTGAGCTTGTTAGGAAGTCTGCTGTAGGATACAAAGGAAAGCCAGCACTGGCCATAGCCATTTCCCACGCTGTTCTGGGCACTTCCTTAGGAAGCAGGAAGATTGCCACAAGTTTGCACTGGTGTTCAAGGCAGTGATCTTATCTCAGGCAGGAGAAGAGAGAAATAATGGGAAGGACCAGGCTTGCTCTTTCTATGACAACTCAAGAACTGTCAAAAAAGGGTCGATGAGCAATTCCTCAGACTCTCAATGACCTAAGGACCTTACCCCCACAAAGATTCCATCATTTCTGAACAAGAACACTTTGAGAACCAAGTTTTGTTTTGTTTTGTTTTGTTTTGTTTTGTTTTGTTTTGTTTTGTTTTGTTTTGTTTTGAATAGATGTGTTTTGGACACAAACAGTAGCAGAGAATTGGATACAGAAGTAAGTTAGATCAAGGCTTTCATGTTGTGTTTGTCACTTGGTGTGTACTTTTCCTTTCAGCAATGGGAAGAAACTCCTGTAGGTCTAAATGTTATACTTTAAGCCAGAAATCTCCATAGCCATCCCTAAGCTTCCTGATGATGTGGACTTGTCTCAGCCAGCTGTCTTCTATGTTGAGAAGACTAAGGAAGGATCAGGCATGAGTAAATCCTCTTTCCTGTGGCTATCCACAAGGAAGATGTAGCTCTGTGTGTTAGGGCCAACTAAGAATGGAGAGAGAAACTGCCATCAGGTAAGTGGCTAAGGGCCTGTAAGATAAACTTACCACCACCTGCCACCCATGCAAGATGATAAAGTGACATGGGAAACAGACGGACTGTCTCCTGGCTAACGGTTACTTCTTACAGTATAACTAATAACTACTTCATACAATGAAAAGGTCAGACTTTAGAAATAGACTAGTAAGTTCAAATCTATTTCAACATTTGCTGGTTGGATAATGTTAGACAAGTTGCTTCATCTATAAAAACAAAATTAAGTATTAGTGAACTAATCAGGAATTTAGATTGGTACCTGGCATATTGTGTCCCCAGTTGATGCTATTATTATCATCAAAAGTAAATGGAGACTTGTGAGATAGCTCAGTGGGTAAAGGCACTTGGCAGGAAGCTTGGCAACATGAATTTAATTCTCAGGATCAACAAGGTGGTAATAAAGGGACAACTTCTGTGAGCTGTCCTTATATCTCCACATTCACACTAGGCATGTTTGTACATGTTCATACACACAGGGGTTACATGCACACATAGAGATATAACTTAATGCTGTAATTGGTTTTTTTAATAGTATCTGAAAAATCCTTTCCCTTAGAGTGTGAACAAATTTTGATCACAATCTGTCCATGGCAAATAGGTTAAAGAAAGAGGTTACTAGTACCAGCCTCAAGACTTTGAGCCCTAACTGGCCTTGTTTTGTACAATGATCTTGACTCTAAATTGATAATTAATTCTAGTCAGCTACTTCATCAAGACTTGAAGGTATTCTAAAGAAGACTTTGGATCCTTCAAAATTCACCATCACTCTTGGGATAATTATTCAAGAAACATGCCTTACATGGTGGTTTGGAAGCAACCTCAGTTTTCTTATCTAGGGGAACTACTTGTCCACAAGGAAGGGAAACATATGACTTGATCAAACAGGATCCAGCCAACCTGTAGGGAGCAGCCAGAGACAGCAATCTGTCCGTCTGACCTTCACACAGTGATTCCTTACTTTGCTAATTGTTATAGGTCCTTGATCTTGAGGTAGAACTTTTGCTTTTTTTTTTTTTAAAGTACTAGCTTAAATATGGAAATCTGCTTCTAATCCCCATCTTTCTCAAACTCTCCCTCTCTGTTTAAATTCCAGTCTGGTAACTTGACCCTGACTCTCTACTACTTGATTTAGGAGGCAGACACAGTGCATGAAAATGGCCTGTAGTGTGAAAAAGATCATATTGGAGTCAGTATTGCATCAACGGTCAATCTGCAACTAAAAGTTTCATGTGAATCTCCTTTACGAAAAGCAGGCTTTTGGGAAAACATCTTACTTCAAATATACAAAGCTCTGTCTCTTAGCCAAGCACATGTATTTTAAAGAGCCAATTAATGTGTTTGGAACATGTGACTGATTCAAAATAGTAACACTGTGAAGTTCTAGCTTTGTTCTTTTGCCAGTTTTGGAGGTCTATGAGAGGAAAGGGTGTAATGATCATAGTGACTAGATTAAACCAATGCTTTTGTGTGTTTGTCTGCTTTGTCTCACTGAGTATGTCCAGATCTGTACATAGAATCCAAATCATATAACTGAACTTGTTAACAGTAACACAGAATGCAAGCGGTTGCTTAAGAAAGTAAATCTTTAAGTTTACCATAATCTAAACTTTGCTTTCCCAAAATTTGTTTTTGTTGTTTTATTTTGTGTACTTGTTTGTTTGTTTGTTTGTTTGTTGGGTTGGTTAATTGATTAGTTTTTAGAGACGTAGTTTTTCTGTGTAGCCCTGACTGCCTTGGAACTTGCTCTGTAGAACAGACTGGCCTTGAACTCAGAGATCCGCTTGCCTCTGCCTCTTTAGTGCTAGGGTTAAAGATGTGCACCACCACCACTAGACTCCAAAATGAGTTTTTTTAATTGTATTGTATTCTGTGTAGATAAGTGACTTTGCCTGCATTCGTATCTTTACAACATGTTCTGTGTGCCTGTTATCCTCCCAGGCCAGAAGAGGGTACTGGATCCCTTGAAATTGTAGTGAGGTTGTGAGCCACCAATGGGTGCTAATTTTTTAACTGAAACTTCATCTGCTATATTTTATTTGTATTTACCCAATATTTAAAACTTATCACTAAAACTCCAAGGCCAGATAAATTAAAAGCTGAGTATTTTAAATACATACAAAATTTTGAAGATAAGATAGGAAAATATGGAATCTTAACATTAAAGGAGAAAGATGAATAAATGACTTAACTTCAGAAGATAATTAACACTCTATTCAATAAAAGACACCAGTCAAAGGACAGTCGTTGATTTAGCCTTCCACAATCTAATTACCTTCCCTAGTTAGGGCTTGTGGGGCCTGTGGCTCTGTGGCAGAGCCTGTGTTTGGTATACACAGGCCTTAGGTTTCACAAACCCCAAAACAAAACAAAATAAAACTAATGACTTTGCTTTTAGCAGAGCTGATTTCTGTAAGGCTGTTTTCGTCTCGGCTACTTTGTTTCCAGGGGAGTTGATCCCAACCAGAGGGGTGGGAGATGCACATCTGCCTTTTGGCACTGGTCTGAACTGCTCACAAGGTCTAAGTTTGAGACATAGTTCTAAGGAGTGAAATTCGGTTGCTGGCTTCTGTCAAACCCATTGGGGGATGGGTTGTCCTTTCTCTACTGGACTTGGTGCTGGAATAATATAAGACAGGGCCATCAAAGTAAAACCCACGAGTGAAGCTATTATTCAAGGACAACATGTAAACACTAGAGACAAGAATTGCGTCTGCTTGGTCTACTGATAGATTTCAGTTCCTAGAAACTGGTTCCATGGGGGGCACAGCTTGTAGACACTTGTTAAATAAGTCACTGGTAGGAGAGGAGAGAGAGAGATAGAGGAGAAAGACTAAGGTCAAGTGTCTTGATCACATGACTTGAACTGTGATTGCAGTGGTACCTGACATCTCTGTATCCCTTGGGTTTTTAGGTCTACAAACAGATACTTTCTCCCCAGTACCTGGAGATTGAAACAAAGGCCTTGGAAGTAACTGCAAGTGCTCTACCACAAAACTGCATCACCAGCCTTCCCCTGCATTACACCTCTACAGCCCCCCCCCCCCATCCCTTTGTTAGTTTGTTGGTTTGTATCGTTTGGTTTTGGTTCCTTACTGTTTTGCTGTTTGTTGTCTTGCTTCAGTTTCTTTTGTTTCTTTGAGTCAGGGTTGTCTTAATTTTCCCAGGCACAACATTCCCGTCTTGGCTTCCTGAATCTGGAGCTCATAGTATTCCACCTGACAGTGGTTGTTCTATCTCCATCTCCTCCATGATGGAGGAAGCCTCTCAGATGACAATTGGACAGGTACAAATCTATGAGCATAGCAGAATATCATTAAAATCATTTCATCATTGACTTTTATTCTATTGTTTTATTGCCAGTCAGGTTTGGTTCTACTCTAGGTCTCTGGGCTACCCAGCTTCCGGTTCCTGGCCATCCAGGCTGTGTCAGGCCATGCCCTGCTTTTTGTGTGGGTACTGGAGAAAGAGCTCGGTGATCACATTTGTGAAACAAGTAACTGACCAATGGAGCCATCTTCCCAACCCATTAGAGTATTCATGTATAAACTGATAGAGTTTGTCGTGATTCATTTTGTTCTGAAATACTGAGACCTTGGGTGGCATCTTAGAATACAAGAATATGGTAGTAATGATCAAGCTCACTCATAGATGGACAGGCAGAATATCTCATGACACAGAAGTGAGACTCGAGGATTACCACTTCTGAGCTGGCCAGGGCAAGTTCTGTAATCTCTCTGAAACCTAGGGCTGACATAAAAATAAATAAGTTAGTGCACATAAAGACTTTATTTATGTTGGTTGAGGAGATGGCAGACACAAAGCTTCAGGGCCTGAGTTTGGATTCACTCCCTCTAAATATAAGATGGGCATGGTGGTGGACAGAGACGGGGAGATCCCTGGAGCTCACTGGCCAGGCCATCTAGCCAATAAGTCAGCTCCAGGTTGAATAAGAAATCCTGACGGGCACTGGTGGTGAATACCTTTAATCCCAGCACTTGGGAGGCAGAGGCAGGTGGATTTCTGAGTTCACTCTGTAGACCCCTGGTCTGTCTCAAAACTCTGTCTCAAAAAAGAAAGAAAGAAAGAAAGAAAGAAAGAAAGAAAGAAAGAAAGAAAGAAAGAAAGAAAGAAAGAAGGAAAGAAAGAAGGAAAGAAAGAAAGAAAAAGAAAAAAAAAGAAAAAGAAATCCTGTCTCAGGCTGGAGAGATGGCTCAGCAGTTATGACACTGACTGCTCTTCTGAAGGTCCTGAGTTCAAATCCCAGCAACCACGTGGTGGCTCACAACCATCAGTAATAAGATCTGATGCCCTCTTCTAGGGAGTCTGTCTGAAAACAGCTACAGTGTACTTACATATAATAAATAAATCTTAAAAAAAAAAAGGAATCCTGTCTCAAAAAACAAGGAGGAGGGAGCTGTGAGTTGGCACAGTGGGTAAAGGCATCTTACCTCAGCCCAATGGATGACCTGAATTCAATCCCTGAACTCACAGACTAGACAGAAAGAACAAACCCTTGCATGTTTCCCTCTGACCTCCCCACATGTACCATGGTACATGCATACACATATACATACATATATACACACTAATACTAGTGATGATGGTGATGGTGATGATGCTGATGATGCTGATGCTTTGAGAATCAGTAGAGGGAGATATTTGCAATGAAACTTTGGCCTCCACATGCACAAAATATTAAAATTTTTCATTTGGGCACTCACCTTCTACTAAATAGAAAATAAACTTCAGCTATTCTCACTTGTATTTTAATACATACTATTTGTTTTTCTGTGCCATGTGTCTGAATGTCCCTTATAAATCTGGACATAACTATTATACAAGTGACTAAGAAACCCTAGATTTTATGGTTGTCCTTTCATTTGCGCGCACACATACCTCTATAGGACAAGGAAAACAGTAACAATGAATCTTCACCTCCACCCTTTAGAATAATTAAAAATACACTTAGTTTGAATGGCCACCGATAACTGAGGCCAGGTCACTGAAAACACCTAGCAAGAAGAGAAGAGAGAACTGCAAAAGACACTTCTCACATCCAACATTGCAAGCACTTGTAGGGGAGCAAAGATAAATGATTCGATTGGACCATTATTATAACAGAAAAATAAAGTGGAAAAAGACTAAAATATTTATCAAGAAATGATGAAGGCCAGCTGTGGAAAAGGTTTCTGCCAGGGAGGGTTTCTTTGTGACAAAGGAAATCATTGTGCAATGTCAAATAGAAACTTCAAGAGGGAGAAAGCAAGGAAACCCATCAATAAGATGTCACCCTCCCAAAACAGTACTCAAGAGAGACATCCCACTGTGCTGGGGTCTGGAAATCTTGTCTCCTGACAACTAGGAATTCACTACAGTACTTTTATGTCTTGCTCACATTTCTATTGGTCTTTAAAAGTATCCCCTGGGGGGCTGGTGAGATGGCTCAGTGGATAAGAGCACCCGACTGCTCTTCCGAAGGTCCAGAGTTCAAATCCCAGCAACCACATGGTGGCTCACAACCACCCGAAATAAGATCTGACGCCCTCTTCTGGTGTGTCTGAAGACAGCTACAGTGTACTTACATATAATAAATAATAAAAAAAATGAATAATAAAAATAAATAATAATTAAAAAAAAGTATCCCCTGAAGGGCTCAGTGGTTAAGAGCACTGATTACTCCTTCAGAGGTCCTGAGTTCAATTCCCACCAACCACATGGTGGCTCACAGTCATCTGTAACAGGATCATATGCCCTCTTCTGGTGTGTCTGAGGAGAGTGACATTGTGCTCATATACATAAAATAAACAAATAAATAAATACCCCTGGAATTCTGCAAGTGTAATGTGCTATTATGTGAGTCTAGGTGCAATGTTTAATCTCATTGGCATGGACAAGGGAGAACATTGAGGACACTTTCAAAAAATATTCCTCCCCAAGCAGTGGCTCATACCCGTAGTCCTAGGCTGAGGCAGGAGGATTGCTGTGAGTTTAAGCCTGGGCTACCTGAGTTCTGGGCCAGCTTCACAAGAGTAAGACCTGGTTTAAAAACAGAACCAAACAAAAAGGTAATGCTTCCACACTAAAAGGTGTATGCCTACAATCTCACACACGTGACAGTAATAAGTGAATAATTCTAAATTACTCTCAACATATAAATTCTGAACAATATTTATATATTTGTAGATGAGATATTTCTGCAACAGAACTCTCAGGCAAAGGTGTTGTTTGGACAATGAGAATCACCTACGGACACCTACATTTTTCTCCTCTTTAAAAAAAGTGTGTATTTTGAGGTTTGAACTAATAGTCCAATAAAATGTTTTGTTTAAAAAGCTGATTATACACATCACCAGGGCTCAGATTTGTGTTCCGTGAAACACCAAACTTTTTAAAGCAACAAAATGGACTAGAATGCAAGAGTCATACAAAACCAAAGTAGCTGAAGTCTGCTATTCATTAACCCACTATGCCTTGTCTAACAAGGCTAGACATCTTAAAGGAACCGACAGTCTTGCAAGGTTTCCAGGACTTCCTGTGTCCACGAAGCTACTGTTGGTGATTTCTGTACTTCCACTTCCTCTCCAGTTCTGTTAAGCAGCAGCTTTGGAGTTCACAAATACTTAAATAAACTAAAGGGGCACACAGTTACTTATTTAGTATTCCAGCAGATTCAATTTGAAATTGTTATTTTACTGCTACTTTCTGCGTATCCGTGGTTTGCCTGAATGTATGTCTATGTACCAGCTTTGCACAGAGTCTGAGGGGCCCAGAGGAGGGTGTAAGCTCCTGCAGGACTGGAGTTGCAGATGGTTGTGAGTGACCATGTGGGTGCTGGGAATTGAGTCCAGGTCCTCCATAAAAGCAGCCAGTGCTTTTAGCCACTGACCCATGTCCCCATCCCAGGTTAAATTTCCTTAGAGATCCTTAGGCTCTCCCTTGGGTACAGAATTTCTACTTTATCTCAAAGGTGGTCATCATCAACCTTTAATCTCTGTAATAGAATATGGAAAAGCAAGACTCTTTTCTGTAGAATAAGTATAATGTCAATTAGAGAGATAGTTTTCTGTATGTATGTGACATACACATGAGTTTGCATGTGTCAGTGCATGCATACGTGGAGGCCAGAGGGTGTCTTTTCTCTATCATCTCCACCTTGGATTTTGAAGCAGGGTCTCTCACTGAGCCCAGAGCTCACCAAATGCCTAGGCTGCCCGGCCAGTGGGCTCCCAGGATCATGGTGTCTTCATGCCCCAGTATTAAGATCACAGCACATGAGCCATGGCTGACTTTTTATGAGCCCTAGGGATCAGAAGGCAGATCCTCACACTTGAACAGCAAGCATTCTACTCGTCAAGCCTTTCCCCAGCCCAGACAAAAATAACTGCAGCAGTGGCTGCCTCCAAGTTCTACTCCTGAAACCAGCTGATGGGCTTTACCTGACATGCAAATTCTCAAACTTCAATCCGAAATTCTGGAGGCTGGGCAGGTAGCCTATATTTGACTAGCTCTCAGAGGACTCCAGTGACCATAAAATTTAAGAACCTTCTTCAAAATACAAAAGAGGTGCTCTAGGGTTTTGTTTTCTTTTGTTTCGTTGACAGGCTCTCAGTGTGTAACCTGGAAGGCCTGGAGCTCACTATGTAGTCACCCTTGACACACTTGCCTTGAACTCACAGAGACCCAGCTGCTTCTGTTGCCTCAGTTCTGAGATTAAAAGCTTCTGCTACTACACTTGGCTGATTATACCCATTCTATAGAGAAAGAAAACAAGACTCCGAGAAACTAAAATGGCTTCCAATGATTGGGCTGGTAAGGGTAGAATGAAGTCTTGAGTCAGTTTCTTGTAACTCTTTCTTTCCACATCATTGAAGTTGTCATCTTAAATAACTCAAGGTTGTCGTCCCAGGTGCCCACTTCAAGGTAATACTTAGGATGCTTTGCACAATGGTCCCATGCAACAGGGATGTGCCTAAGGTAGCAACAGTATGCAGTCCCCTTGTGGAGTTCCTGCAAGCTTACTTTTTGTTTATTCATGACACTGCATCACAGAGTAAAACAAAGCACAGAATATCAACTTGGCTTCCCACCCTCTTCATCCAAACTTGTGCATGATGTTCCGTCTGCTTCTTCACAATGTGCTCAAACTCCCATAGCAGAAACTGGGAACAACTTCAATGTCTATCAGAAGGGTGTGGTTAATCAAAATTCACAACCAAACTATGTCTTTGCCGTACCCATATTTATGTTTATTATGTATTACCTAATTATAAATATACCATCCTCTATAATCAGTTATGGATTAATTTCAAAGAAACTTCTTGTAATTTTAGCCTAAACTACCTCTACAAAAACTGCCTGAATTCCTCTCATTGGATGGGGCTGAATTTTCCTTCCTAACTTGAAGCACTGTTTCTGGATTTTCATACATGAGGACTGCACAGGAAGTGACTCTCGGGCTTATATTTCAGGATTTTACAGAACGTTTAATGAAGCCCCCGACCACCCAACTAACTTAGTTTCGCCCAGGATTTCTTCACCTCCTTTTGTTCCTCAAACCAGAAGGAATGTCTGGAAGGAGCCTGTAGAGTAGCTATTCTCACCCTATGGGTCTCAAGCCCTTGGGCATTGAATGACCCATTCACCTGAGTCACCTAAGAGCATCGTAAAACATATTTATATTAAGATTTGTAACAGTAGAAAAATTATAGCTATGAAGTAGCAACGAAAACAATTTTATAGTTGGGGTCACCACACCATTAGGAACTGTATCAAAGGGTCACAACGTTAGGACAGTTCAGAACCGGTGGTGTAGAGCAAAGACAGCTCTGCTAAATAAGGCAGGGGTTCTGTCTCACACTAACCCTCTCCATGGCTCTACCAACATCTCTCTCATTCTCTCACTCAAAAGCTGTTAAAACCCCAAATATTCTAGGAAGCTGGTCATCAGAACCTGAGGCTCACCATCTAAGATGGAGACAAATTGCTCTCTACACTGGCTCCTCCAGCCCTGAACCCCCATCTGCTTAACACTCTCCAAATGAGCAAATGCCCAATAGGTAATTAATGAGCTGTGAAATGCCTTCACAGTCAGGTGCCTTCTCTCTGTCATAGAGGCCCTCCCAACACACCCCATTCTGGAAGGAATACAAAGATGAGCTGGAGGGAGGGGAGGGGGGAGAGAAGACTTTAATTATGCATATTGAGATGAGCAATGGTGAGTTCACTTAACAGAATCAGTAAAAATACTTAAAATCGGAGAGTAAGAGTGGCTTCTAAATACTGAAAATGAGATGTGTGATTTCTGAAATAGGTAAAACAGTGAGTGAATCAATGAAGCTTTAAGAGGTGTCGGAAGCAAGATATAGACTAAGGGGAGGTATACATGGGTTGGTAACTGGGTAATACCCATAGCACAGCCTGTACTTTGATCAGAGATGAAGAGAGAGAATAGAGGGACAGAAGGATCACAAATTAAGAGACAGTAAGGACATCAGTCATAGCTGTATTTGCTTGCCTGAAGCAACCCAGTTTTGACAGATTGCCACCTTTTTAAAAGTAGGAGTATTTCATAGAATTACTGTGGTGATTAATCTCCACTGTCAACTTGATTGGATTAAAAAACACCTAGAACGGTAATGAGGTGCTCCTTTGGGTGTGTTTGTGGTGGAGAAAGTGCTGCCCTAAATGTGAGAGACATCACTCCCAAGGAGTGGGGGCCAAGAACCCAATAAAAAGAGAAAATGGAGAAAGCTGATGAGACAGCGTTCCTCTCGGCTTCTGAATTCACCACGATGTGAGCAGATTCCCACCATCTCATCTAAGAACCTATCTCTAGGCTTGAGTAACCAGTAGACTGTGGTCATTATTGGCCACAGTAAATCTTTCCTTTCTTAAGTTGCATTTGTCAGGTATTTGGTCACAGCAACAAGAAAACAACAAACGCAAACACTAACTTGTGTTACTAATGGAGAACTCACAAAATAATTCAGCTCTCTGGAGTTGGAGAGCTATCCCAGCATAGATGAGTACTGGCTGCTCTTTCAGAAGATACAGGTTCGATTCCCTGCATCTACATGGCAGCTCGAAACCATCTGTAACGCCAGTTCCAGTGAATCTGACATCACTTCTGGCCTCTGTGGGACCTGCACACACATGGTAAACAGACTAATATGCAAGCAAAATGCCCATACACATAAATTTTTTTAATTAAGTATTCTTTTAAAAAAAATTATGAAACAATGTGGAGGTTCTGAGACAAGTTCACTCAGACCAGCACTTCACTTTAGATCCCAGGGGCATGCCTGTATGGATGACTTCTGTACAGTGAAGGTGCATTCCTGTACAAACCAACGAGGATAAAGGAAGAGAGAGAAACGTGGTTCTTCTTTGGGGACTTATTTTGTTGGAGGTGGGGGTCTCTCTGTGAAATAAAGCCTGGCCAAACTCAATATGGAGAACATCACTATGGCCTCCAACTCCAGGTCTTCCTGCCTCGGCTTCTTGAGAGCTGTGATTACAGACATGCATCAACACAGCAGCTAAGAGCTGGCTCTGATCTTCCCCCACAATTCCCACCCACCCTCCAGTCTGCTCAGCTAATGGAAACTCTTATGTTTTCCACTGTCGCATAACTTCTTGGTAATGAAGAAACCATCAACAGAAGACCCTGTGGTTCTTGGAACTGGCAGGCTTTTTATACTGTTTTCTTCTTCTTCTTTTTTTAAAAGTGTATTTGCTAAGCAACTTAAGATGCCTTTTTTTTCTGATTCTCTCTGTTCTAATAAATGGAGTTAATAATTATATCAAATTCCAGGGTGTGTGATGTTACACATTTATTGGCATTCCAGTTCAGTGAGTGAGTAAGCATGGTCATCACTGTGCTCCGTCTTTTCCTTGTAATTCCTTGCTCACTCAGATTCACTTTCCCACAAAGCAAGACGTTTTATTGCTGACTTAATATAATCTTCTCCGGCAATTGCAGTTTCCCGGCCTTCTTTGCAGGTGGTAGATACAGTTAGTGAAATGTTCACAGGGAAGTTATGAGGGCATAGTAAATATCGTAACTTAGCTTTTCAAAACAAAGGCACAATTTGGCATCTAAAAATAAGCCAACTGCTGAAAATAACTAAAAATATAAACTAAAGAGGCTTAAAAAAAAGGCCAGTTATAGTGGCCTTGAATGGATGTCAGTGGTGAATAAGAAGAGCCATGCTTTTGATTTATACAGCACTCTGACTTCATGTATGTCTGGAGGCCAGAAGATTATTGTAGATGTTATTACATATCTCATTATAGATGGTCATGAGCCACCATGTGGTCGCTGGGAATTGAACTCAGAACCTCTGGAAGAACAGTCAGTGCTCTTAACCTCTGAGTCATCTCTCCATCCCCATGCTTTTGATTCATTCTCACTCTAGTAGAGACAGGAAGGTAAGGAGACTCGTTAATACACAGGCTACATGATGGCAGAGGGCATTGCAAAGTCCCAGTTCCACCTGAAGACAGTATCCAGTGCTTTCTCCTTCATCTTAAGGACAGAGTTGAAGCTTCCACATTCCCACAGTAGACAAGGTGAAGCGCTCTATAGGAGCTCTTAGTTCCACCGAGCAAGGCATTTCAACCACAGTACAATAAGACAAGGGCTTGAGAAAAAGCATACCTAAAATGCTGTGCTCAAAGGCAGAGCAATAGGTGGTTTGGAGGTGGGTAGGAGAGAGGGACTATGGTCTGTGAAGAGGAGAGCAATAGAAAACATGTGACCTTGGGGCTCCAAGTAAAGGAAGAATAAAGATTCGCTGAGCAAAGCAATAGAGATGGAGAAAGCTGAGCATTCCAGGGAAGGGGAGGACCTTGAAGTGAGCTTTGAAGGCACAATGGGGAACATTCTCAAATAGGTAACTATATATGGGTGGGAGGCCAGAGGTAATTAGAAAGCGAGACTTGGCCATAGGATAAAGGGGATCATATGCTAACTGAGGAGTTCTGACTGGATTGTTTCTTGCAGGCTGTGGGGAAACTGTAGGTCTTTAGTCCTCTATGTGGTGTGATCAGAAGGATGACTGAGCTAGAGTCCTGCCACTTCATTCTAGACTAAAACAAGGGGGGGGGAGTGCGGGGGGAGGGGGAAGGACGGAGGGCAGAAGAAAGCTTCTCAGGAGGCAGGACTGAAAGGAAACAAGTAGGAAGGTCACACCCCTCCTGGACATCTCAGAGGATGATGGGTTCTCAATGAGCCACCAGTACAGGTAGAGGAATCTGTAACAGTAATCCACTGAAAGGGGTCACGCTGACTATCCAAGTATGCTGAATTTTGTGGCTCCTCTCTGGAGAATTATTATGATCTGTTGGAGTTAAAGACCTGGAGAAAAGTTCAGATGTGAAAGTCCCAGGAGTGTAAAAGCTAACCTAGAATAGGGAAGAGGAGGAAAAAAAAGAGAGAGAGAGAGAATGCTTAAGAATTTAACTTCTAAGGGACAGATAAATGGAGTCAACTAGAAAAGACAGAAAACGGATACAAAGGTGTTGTGTGACAAAACGTTTCCTGGGGAGATGCAACGCACCTTTCTATTCATCCCAAAGATTCAAATCATGACAGACCAAAGTATGGATACCACAGAAAGCCAACTTGGTTAACCAAAGAGTTTTATTGGGGTTACTTATAGGAATACTGGTGAGGGGTTACTTACAGGAGGTGCAGAAATGACTCAAAGACAGCTGCATCATCAAAGCCCCGCCCAGCATGGGTGACAGCTCACAATGAACCTGGAGCACATTCCACAGCCTACAGGAAGATCAACACATTGAAGCGTGTCCTTCAGGTGTCTCAGTTGGTTGAAACCTTTCCCAGGAAGCTTGGCTGCTTTCTGCTTCTTCTAGGAAGCTGGGCTGGCTTTAGAGTTTTCCGGATATGCCTGAATGGGACTCTCAGCGTTTATGGCCAGGAGGGAGAGGCCTAGTGAATCTGGTCATTTGCAGGGACTTCCTGAAGCTAGTTTGAGTTATTTTCCTTCTGCTTAAGAAGCTTCCTGCGGGATGGAATGCTTTAATCTCAGAGGTAGCTCTTATGAAACAAAGGGTGACTAGGAGAGAGCAGTGAAATCACACTTAGCAAAGAGGATGCTTTTCTGGTGGACAAATGAGTAGAATCACTAGCAAAAGTGGAGAAAGGAGGGGAATAGAACTGACTGGTGATCACTGTTGGTACCAAAAGAATATTCTAAGCTTCCTGTGGAAAGAGCAGGGAGAGGTGGCAGAACTTGGGTGGGGGTGGATTAAAGAGCAAACAGAAAACAGCAAGTGAACTAAATCAACTAAAATTCTACTAAAGAACGTGACAGAAACCAGATGTGGGGGCACATGTCTTTAGCCCTAGCACTTGAGAGGCAGAGTTAGGGAGATCTCTGAGCTCAATGCCAGCCTGGTCTACAGAGCAAGTTCCAGGGCAGGCAGAAACCCTGTTTCAAAACAAAGCAAAACAAACCAAACAAAAACAGTAAGTCTATTAGTTATTAAATAACCCAGCAATAAAGGATACTGAGCTAAGGAGAAATGGCTATTTTGGTTGTTACCATTCATAATCTTTTTTTGTTGTTGTTTCCCATCCATGGAATGCCAGAAACAAAAGGATAAATCAAAACCATGAGTGTAGGGTAGACAGCTGTGGAAGTGAGATTTTCCGGAGAACAAATTAAGTGTGTTTTAGTAAACAGTAGAACTCTTTCCTACAGAATACTTGTAAGACCAGGTTTAAGTTCGTTGGTGCAAAGATGAGCGGGACAGTGAACCCAAAGGAGGTCATACCTTCTGACCTTTGAGAAACAACAAGCAAGAAATCCCTGAAAGACAAGAGAGAAATCATGCTGAGAGAATGTGGTTAATAAATATCACTGCCTCCTTTGCTCCTTTAAAAGCATTGCTTCACTCTCTCTAGTGAGATAACAAAAGCCTTATCTCAAGAAAAGGCAGTTCAATATGGCCATGGAGAACCCAGGCTAAAGACGTCTATATACAGAGGCTATGTATAGCATAACTGATAGCTACTTAAAGAGCGAGCATTGCTCAACTATTGGGACAGAACAACTCCTGAGGATAGCAACTCTAGAGTAAGTATTGCTTTGCTTTAGCAACTCTAGGGCAAGTACTGAGTATAGAATTTTGAATTTACTAGGTTTTTCTTCTACTGTATGAAATATGCAGTCTAGGGAACGAGCTCACATGTCTGTCCAGCCTTGATAGAAACAGGAACCACTGATTACGTGCTCTGCTGTGTGCTGCCTGGATGTTCCGAGCAAATGAGCCAGACACGGTCATAAAAGGAAAGACATCAGTGAGACAAGCTATCACTTAGAAAGAATTAAGGCAGCCATATTGTATGGTCGTCATCAGTTCATCGCCCTTTCTCCCTGGTGTCTGTCCTCTCCTGAGGCCACTTAATCTCATTGAAACAGGACAGCCAGCCTAATTGATACAGAAAACAGAGAAACAAAAGCTCTTTGATCTCCTATCAAGCAGAGTCAGACTGAAGAAAGCATCCAGAAGGAAGATCACCTTCCCAAGGAAGATGGAAGGAAAACCCAGGAACAGTGACGTCTTATTTTGAAAGTGCGTGAATTTGGTTTGCTCAAACAAGAACCGAAAAATAATATATTCACCCCAATAAACAAGTGGTGCTTGTTGGCTCATGGTGAGCAAGCACAAGACACTGCAGCTCTGAAACCTCTCAGACAATGGGCTTCAAATGAGACTTGTAAAGAAGTCCATGATGCCTTTTGACGGGTACAAACCTGTAAAGGAAAGGGATAAACGTCAGCCTTCACTAGAATCATGTGTTGTTCCACTAAAAAAACTTCTATGGAAAAGACTTATTATATTGTGATTTAAATAGTATTTTATATGGCTTAAAATGGGCAATCACAAGTGAAAAAAACTGGCTTTCCACTAATCAGAATATCTGTATCTGTGAAACTAACCAGCCATTATTCAGATTAAGGGAAAGCATAGAAATATATAGTCTGCATCCTAATGCAAAAGGAAATTCATGAATTATGACCATTATAGCTTACACACTTAATGTAGTGATGGCTTCAAAGAGCAGCCCAAGACTATTATTATGAGTAGTGTTAAATTTAGCAAACTACAGTCTTTGGGAAGAAACTATTAGGACATTACTATTTGCAATATAGGTGATTCCTTTAAAAAATAACAAACTCTCCAGTGCTTCTGGCAACTAGACCTCATTCTTGATGCATGTTAAAAAATTTTAAGATATAAGATATTAGGAAAATACATCATTCCTCTGTGTGACATTTATAAAAGGTTTAGTGTGCATGCGTGTTCACACATGTGCATGCATATGTAACTGTGTGTATGTGCTTACATGTATGTGCATGCATAGGTGTTTGACTGATGGGTCTCTGCATGGATGTATATGTATAAGTGTCAGTATATGCATGTCAAAACTCGTGTATGTATCCATCCTCACCTCCCACCTTGTTTAACACAGGGTTTCTTTGTTGTGCACCACTGTTTAGAGGAGGCTGGCTGGCCCGAGGGCTTCCGAGGACCCTCCTGCCTCTGCCTCACTGCCTCACTGAGGAGCACTAGGCTTACAGGCAGTCACTAGAGCATCTGGGTTTCCATGGGTGCTGGGTTTCTGAGATGAGCCTTAAGCACTTCCTAAGCAGAATCTTCTCTCCAACCCCCATTGACATTTTACAGGCTGGAGAAGGAAGAAGGGATACTTGAAACAGTGTCGGGAAGAAATTGAGTCAGAATACAAAATGACATCTTTTTTCTCGTCAGAGGCAGTATTAGGGTAGAAAATAAACAAATAATGACAAATGAACATTCCTGTGAATAAATCTGGGAAGACATGGTTGTCGGATGACACACATTCCAGGAACGTCTTATAAGTAAATCGCAGTCCTTTGGGGATCTTTCTTTCCATAATTTAAAAGTCCAAACTTGTACCCGCAAGAGAGCTCAGAGTAGTAGGGAACCACCAATAGTTACGTGTATGCTCCTTTAATACACTGTGAGCGCGCATTACACACTGATGAAATCAGAAGGGGGAGAACATGGCGACCTCCAGCCACTCCGATCACAAGCTTCCCATTCCCATTCTTAGAGCCTGATAATGGCTAGTGTGCATTTGTTCCTCAGCTGGATAGGCTCGCTATGGTGGAAAGAAAAAAGCCACCTACCACAGTGATCTATATGCTTTCTCCCATGTGTTTTCTATTATGTATACGGTTTTAAAATTTCTTATGATCATATTTAAAATCTGTTTACAAATTGTAAATTCTAGGGTTTTTTTCTTTGTTTCTTCATCTGTGATTTCTCCCTCTGTAACTTGAACGGATTCCAGGAGACCCAGAAACAGTACCTAACAAGCTCTGAGCAGAGGAAAGAGCAGAATGGCACACAAATATGTTCCAGTGTTGGTTTAGGAAGATACTTAGTCTTTCAATGTGTTCAACAAATGCATTTAACAGTGCACCCCGCAGTATGAAACAATTCACAACAGAAACATTTGCTACTCTCCTCGTTTATCCCAGGAATTATACAACAGGGCCATTTTCAGTAACTTTTCCTACTAATGATTCCCCTGCTCGAACAGCAGAGAAGTGCGTGCTGCTCCTATCAAATGTAGCACACTGCAACACAGATGCAGCGAAGGAAAATCATCTCGTCAAGTTACATGGATGCTACAGTGTCTTCCTCAAGGCACTGCGGCTCTCGGAAAACTTCCCTACCCAGATGGAAGGCTGCCTTTTATTCAGAATCTGTACAAAAATGAACTTGAAAATACATCTATTTTAAAAGCATGGCAACGTATAGGTAAACAAAAACAAAAGACACATGTTTACTCTTTGGAGACCACTCTGTTTCTTTTAGTTTTATTACTTAAAGAAGTTAAAGTGTCTTTTTATGCAAAACATAACCCTGTGTGTAGTATAACTTTCCATTTGGTTTTATTATTTTGTTGTTGTTGTTGTTGTTGTTGTTGTTGTTTTTTCAAGACAAGGTTTCTCTGTGTAGCCCTGGTTGTCCTGGAACTTACTCTGTAGACCAGGCTGGCCTCAAACTCAGAAATCCACCTGCCTCTGCCTCTCAAGTGCTGGGATTAAAGGTGTGTGCCACCACTGCCAGGCTTATTACATTTTCTAATGTGTCAATTTGTATAGCTTACACAGATAGTAACTTTTACTTAATAAGACCTAATAAGTAACTTTTACTTTATAAAACATTTTCAAACATTCTGAATGAATTATATATGTATGTCATCAGTTTAATTAATGGGTCTTCATTTTTTTTATTCAGTAAATAGATTGTATTAAAAATATAGAATATGTGTAGTACAGAGGTAAGGGTTAGTTCCCCCAGGAAAGAGTTGACAAGTTTTCCTATGATTATAATATAGTGAAAGGTACCACAAAGAGATGTCATGGATGCAGACAATATAGACTTGTGATAATTATTCTGTTTATATTAAAACTTAAAAACTTAGTGCCTGGAACAGCGTTTTACAAAGTGCCTGAGTAAGGAAAAGTTTCAGTGTGCTTGTTATGCAAGCTCAAAGACCTTAGTTCAATCCCCAGCAATCACGTTTTAAAACCCTGGGCACAGGGGCACACATCCGAAATCCCAGCATTCAGAAGCTGGAGGAAGGAGAACTGTGAAGCTTGCTTCCCCAGCCTAATAAGTGATCTCCAGAGTCGATGAGACCCTATCCTAACACCAAGCAGAGAGAACAGCCTCTAACCTCACACGTGTGTACAGATATGCACACTGTTCACACACGCGCCACACACACACAACCGCTTGAAGACAATCACACTAAGACACTACCTTTAAACTATTGTTTACGGCTTTGTGTTTTCAGTGCTCATTAACTGTGTCTGATTCCTAGGAAGCAAACAATCCAGGGAGTATTGACTTCCTGAGCATGTGTTACAAGGAAGGGGCATGGCTCCTTCAGTCAAAAAAGGACATAATAGGAAAAATATGGGGAAACCATTTCCACTAAGCATGTCTTTGATTCCCTCCCACATTCTCATTATCACTGAACTTGCATATCAATAGCATTATTTCATGGATGCCCCTAAGGATCTCCAAGCCTGACAATTGGTTATGGCAAATTGTGCCAGTTAGCCCATGATTGTTGATAAGACAAGGCAGGTCCCTAAAGCAGCACCTGGTGATGATATGACCCACATATGGGCCCAAAGTGCTGAGGTGGCATTTCTGATACCTTGATAAACAGGTTTTGATGAAGGGCCTCTGAGCTCTAACAAGTGGGGCTACTTGAGAGACCAAAATGTTATCCAGGAAGTGAGAGTTGCTAAGGACTTGCTTCTGAGGGTTACAGTGGCAAAACAGGTCATTTTCCTCTGGAAGTTTGTCAGTGAGAGCAGAAGCAGTAAGGGAAGGAAAGGGTAGAAAGCCAGTGGACCAGAGGCTGCAGCGAGGAGAGAGGGCTTAGAGGAGGAGGAGGAAAGGCAGAATCCACAGAAGGGCGGGGGAGGGAGGGACAGAGAGAGGTGGGGAGGGAAGGAACGAAAAAAGCAAGCATGCAGAAGGCAGGCATGGTGGCTGCACCCGCTGGACACAGAGTACCAGGCAGTAAATCCTAGGCCAGGTGCCTGGAACAAAGACAGTAAATTGCTAACTCTGGCAGCTGGTGGAGGTGGGGGCGGGAGGTGCAGTGAGTGAATAGTGATCGTACCTCCCATGTGCACTGTCCTGTAGATGCTTTACAGGATCAGCTCATTAAATCCTCAGGGCAACAGCACAAGGCAGGAGCCTCAGGAATTACCAACCCCGACACAGAAACAGAGAAGCTAAAGGAACTTACCCAAGCACACAAAGCTAACTAGTGACAGAGCCTGGGTCTGAACCACCAAAGTCTTGCTCTCTTGAAGCTTACAAGGACCTAGAATGATAAGATGGTGATGGTGAACTGAGTCTAGCCACTTCTAGCTTCTAAACTTATGCTTTTTTTTTTTTTTTTTTTTTTGGTTTTGGTTTTGGTTTTTCGAGACAGGGTTTCTCTGTGTAGCCCTGGCTGTCCTGGAACTCACTCTGTAGACCAGTCTGGCCTCGAACTCAGAAATCTGCCTGTCTCTGCCTCCCGAGTGCTGGGATTAAAGGCGTGTGCCACCACTGCCCCCGCCTTGCAAATTCTTTATATAAGGAGAGATAAAGATTTAAACAAAATTTACATTTCTTATGCACACATTCTAATATACCACTAATTTCAATTAATGGAGTCACCTACCTACTTCATAGCCTTAGTCACTTGGATCTAATTTCATCCCCAGAACATGAAACTAACTATCCTTAAGCAGTACATTTAACTATCCCAGCAGAAGGCACTGTAAGGAAATTTGTTGGACATAAAATATTTAACTACAGGAGGACTGTACTGAGGTTTATATTCAGTTATTTATAATTAATCAACTATCACCCAGTCAATGATAGTTAAAAGACTTCCAACAGGAAGAGGGTTTATTTATTCATCTACTTAACAAATATTTATCTAGAGCCCACAATGTACCAGAAATTGGTTTTGGTGATACAAGAGTATTTACAGCAAAGGCCTTGTGAGCCAGAGTTCACTCTAAAGAAAGGAGGTGGAGGTAGATATGAGACAAATACACATGCAAGCATGTAACGTGTCAGATAATGATAAGTGCTAAGAAAAATATATAAAGTTAAGTAAACTGGCATGGGTGCAATTTATGTACAGTGGCCAGAGAACATCCCTCTGTTGTGTACCGTGTAGACACATGACTGTGTGTATACACAGGAGCACATGCACCTGTAAGTGTGCATGCACGTGAGCTGCTGAGAATGGAACTCAGGAGCCAAGTTAATACCAGGCACAGCTCTCCATCACTGGTCCATCATCCATCTTTTGAGGAAAAGCGAAGGAAAACAGCTGTTCAGATGTGTAGGTCAAGAGCATTTCAGTCTGAAGGACGAGCAGGTGCAAAGGCTCAAAGGCAGGATGTGCTAGGCAGGTTTGACAGGCAGCAACTACAGATCCAACTAATACATGAAGGGAGACAGAAAGAATGGGAGGAATGGTGCCGTAGGTTTAGATCAAGGAAGGCCCTGCTAACCACAGAAAGGACTTCAACTTGGCTCCAAGAAAATCAGGATGAAAACGTGGTTGCTAGGTTTTGGAATAAGTAAGCAAGAATGCAGTTTTTAACTTCACAAGATGCAAAGAAGCAAGCAAAGCAGGCTAGAGAGAGAACCAGAACTACTTTGGGTCTGTTAGGTTTGAGCTGGGTATTATTTATGCAGAACTATCAAGTAGTCTCTTGGTCCTGACTGTTTAAATGGCGATATACATTTTGGAGTACTAACATGCAGACGATATTCAAAATTGCAGAACCAGAGGAGTCATGGGAAAGAGGAGAGTGGGAAGAGGGCCGAGTAGGCACAAGTAGAGGAGGAAGAGTCACTAATGAGGCAGCGAACGGGTGTTGTGAGGGAAAGAAGACAGAGCATTTTGGGGGAGAGGACATGAGAGTGAATGGTGAATGGACAATTCATCGGACTTTGCCCTTTTTTTTTTTACTCTCATTCTGTAACCCAGGTGATTTGGAACTTGCTATGCACCTGTGCTGATTACTTCACGTCAATCTGACATAAACTTGGATCACCAGGAAGAGGGAATCTCAACTGAAGAATGGTACCTCCATCAAACTTCTGTGTGGGCCTGTCTATGGGAAATCTTCTCAACTGTGATTTATGTAGGACAGCCAAGCCCACCGTGAGTGGTTTCATCCCCTAGCAGGTGGGCTTGGGCTGTACAGAAAGGGTCATGAAACAAGCCAGTTAGCAGCATTCCTCCATGGTCTCTACTCTGTCCCTGCCTTGGCTTCCCTTGGTGATAGACTGTAACTTGTAAGCTAAAATAAACCTTTTGCTACCCCAGTTTTCTTCAGTCAGTGTTTTATTATAGCAACAAAAGGCAAACTACGAACCTTAGCCTGTCCTTGGATTCAAAATTATGGGATTGGAGACATGAGCTACTGTAACTGTCTCTTCTATTTTCTCAATGAACTCAAAAGAAAAGAGCATTGTGTTAATCAAGAGGGAGGCAGGAACTGGAGACTTGAAATGAGGGAGAGAGAATATTAAAGAATTTTCTAGAAAGCTGGAGAGAGAACCAACTCCCCATAGACATGAGTATTCCCTTCGGGTTCTGAGCTGCTCTCAAAAGCTACTCTTGTGACAAATAGTGAGGACCTCATAAGTAAGGTGGCTCCAAAATACAAAACTCAGTTTCAGACTCACACAACTTCAGTGTCAAACAGTAGATGGGGCAGAGGGAGAGCTAAAAAAGGTTAAGAAAAGGGTGGGGCTGTAGCTTGGTGGTAGAATTCTGACCCAGCAAGCCTGAGGTCCTAGGTGAGTTCTAACCCTAGTCTGAGAGTGAAGAGATCACCTGTGAGAGCATCAGCCTCCAACACCTGGTCGGAATGATCGATCAAGCAACAGTGCTGGATTAGCCAAAGAGTTGTTTCTAACAGTGGTCCCAAAACAACCGGAACCAGGCAAGTGCTTGTGACTAACTGGAACTTGAACAGAAAAGCCAGAAGTGAAGGTTAACAGAGTGAGAAGAGTCAGACACTCCTTCAAAAGAGTTACGGAGTCAGCAGGTGGAAAAATAAGAACAGGTAGGGAAAGAAGAATGAAAACAGCACTGGGTGAGGGTGGAAGTGATGGATTCCATCAGGATAATGGAAAGCCATTCTTATTAATATGTGACTAACAAAGGGGAGAGTCTTTCTATGGAAGAAAATGAGTTTGCAGGACAATTCCACTAGTGATGGTTGAGTTTTACAAGGCATCTCCGTGTTGAGTATGGCAAAGAGGAAAAGCTGAACATGCATGACAAAGAAACATCTGGACAAGGTGTAATGTAGGTCATGTGTCATGGCAGCTAATGTAGGAAGACTGTAGGGCAAAGAACTGAGAGCCACACTGCAAGTGCAGAAACACAGAGACAGACAGACTGACGATGAGAGACAGACAGACTGACAATGGTGTTGGACATCCCATCTGTGACCGCTGCTCCAAGGATCAATTTCTCTCTCCCAAATCTGAAATCAGTCATGGCTTTGGTGCCATGGTCAAGGTTTGAGCTCTATTCTCTGGGTTTCAGGACCCCTTCTTACCTAGTGTGAAGTTATGTGAGTCAAACTGAGTCAGCTTCCTGGATGTTCCTTTGCCATTTTCTCATGCTCCTCGTGAGGAAGGCCACTGAAGTTCAGCTCAGAAGTGGGAGATGATAGGGTTGGACCAACAAAACGCAGTCTTTCAGATACCTGCCACAGCATGCAATCTAGGACAGGAAAGAAAGGTGTGGCCCAGAAGGGTAGCTCACTTCTGAGGAGGAAATTATCTGAGAGCATCTATGTTTCTTATGACATTAAATCTTCCAGTAAATCTACATGCTGTTCACTGATTCTAGGCTAAGACTTAACCATAAATGTTGAAGTCTCCAGGACTCGTATACAAAGAGCCTGCCATCTTGGATACTCTGATGTGTACAGTTCTATAAGTTCTATAGCACCTCTCAGTTGAGAACAGAAGTCCAGGAACTGTTCAGTAAAGGTACCTGGTACCTACAGACAGGGAAAGAGTGCTGTGAAGAAAATGGCTGATGAAGAACCATTGGGCATCTGTACTGGCTACTCATGTCTTGACACAAGCTAGAGTTATCTGAACAGAGAGGCTCCATTGAGAAAAATGCCTCTGTAAGATCCAACCGTAAGTCATTTTCTTAACTAGTAATTGATGGGGAGGGTCCAGCCCATTGTGGGTGGTGCCATCCCTGGTCTGGTGGTCCTGCGTTCTGTCGGAAAGCAGCCTGACCAAGCCATGAGGAGCAAGCCAATGAGCAGCACTGCTCCATGGCCTCTGCATCAGTTCCTGCCTTCAGGTTCCAGCCCTGTTTGAGTTCCTATCCTGACTTCCTTCAGTGATGAACAGTGAAAGCACAAGCCAAATAAACTCTTTCCTCCCAACTTGCTTTTACATCACGGTATTTCATCACAGTAATAGAAACCCTAATCCAGCATCAAAGACGGAATCCAAGAAATAGGAACAATACCAGGAATGGACTAGCCAATGCTCCCACTCCCCACCCCATCCCCGAAAACATTTTGAGGAGAGAGTACGGAATAAGAAATACAGTGTTTTCGGTTGGGCCAAGAAGATATGACAACATTTAGGAAAGAGACTCACACAATGATAAACTGAGATATTTTAACTTCAAACAAGAAAAATGGGAGGTGATGTGGTGCCCATGGAGGAGCCCTTCATTGGGGCAGTACATTGGAGTGGTTTTAGGACAAATTTCAGAAAATACATCTAGATAAAAGGTCAGGCCACCTCAATGTAGCCAGAAAAGCAAGCTTGGTACCACCCAGGAGTAAGAAGGAGAGGAGGAGGCTAAAGAGATGGAGCAGTCCTGGGCAGAAATCCGAACAAGAAGATAAAAGTCTCTTCTCCATCCTCACATGCCCAGACACAGTGGGGGTTCTGTCAAGGCCTAAGTTAATTGAGATGTTTTCTGCTCTGGGGTGCTCCTCCTGCAGTGAACAGATGCTCCACCCTAGCTAAAAAGTATAATTTCCTAGGAAATGGTTAGCTGACCCTAGAAGGAAAACAAAGAGCAGTAACAGAGTTTGTGACTGGGATATTGATTTATACTAAGGCATATCAACTCTTTGATAAACACAAAATGCATACAGCAGGTACTTCCCTGATACTCAGGCCAGCTTACTATGTCAGGTCGAGTATGTTTACCTTAATGGCTGAAGGAAACTGGGGGGTCTGAGAGGTTGCAAGATGGAATTAGACTCCCAGTCTTCACCTATCAGTTCTAAAGTCCTTTGTTTCCCTTCCCTGCTCCTCTACAAAAGACCTTAGAGCAGGTACATGGCCCGATGACGGACCGGAGAAGAGGACCACGAGCACGGAGGGAGGCATAGCTTCTTCCTCTACACACTCTGCAAGTGGCTTCTGAACAGCATTTTCTACAGCCCCTGGTATCACAGACAGCAGAAGCTTGTCAGATTCACATCTCTCCCACCACCTCCCAGACTCTCTGCAGACTGACTGCCACAATGCTTTAAATAGCCTGCAGATGTCCTGTCCCGCAAGGTTGTGCTTCATGGTGCCTTGCAAAATCCCTATGCTCACCCGAGAGCTCTAACCCTCCAGACCCTGGTTCTGGGTGCATTGCTGCCTTTTATCAAGTGTTAATAGCAATGACTGGTTATTTATCACACTTAGCTTTAGACAAATAAAGGTTCTCTTCCTTCTACATCACCAGTGAAAATACTAGTGCCCCAATCTTTTTCTACAAGTCTTGATTTCTGTTTTGTCTTTACAATCCAGGCAGTTAAGTTAATGGGGACACGATATAATTAGCATTTGAAACTCAGGTACCTCTCTCTGTTGCTGACACTGGAGCTTCATCCTCTGGTGTTACTGGTCGTTAGAGAATTTCTTAAAAATGGATGTGGAATGACAGCGTGTCATGTGTTAACACGCTGGAGAGGACCACAGTACTTTCAAGCTACATTAAGTAAAGAAATCCTTCTTGCTCTCGTCTCCTACTAACGAGGTTCCGAAGGCTGGGTGACATTCGTGTGGTAAACTCCAGATTGAACTGTGGTCAATTCCAGATTTAGTTTCAGGTCTTCTGGTACCCAGACAGTGACCTACATCACACCTGTATATCACATTCTCTTCAAAAACGTTTGTTTCCTCTCTCCCAACTATTTTCATTTTAATCTTCCCGAATGATTTGCAAAGCCGGCTGGATAAATAAAGTCAATGGAGACCAGCAAGGTTAAATGACTGGTCCCTAGGGGGTACAGTAACTACTACAGAAGAAGGAAGATTTAGGAATAAAAACAGATGGTTGCTGATTTTAAAGTCAAAGAGTCTAGATTTTTGGATTCTCTATAGTCACATTATTGGCAAATAAAATCAGCAGTATTTACAGGTTCTGAGCTATATAGTAGCTGATTTACTGTAGGGTTTAAAATTAGCTATTTATAAAATAATAGTTTGGTTGCAATTTTGAGGGCCAGAGAACGGAGAGGTTTATCTAAAACCATTACCTTTTAGACAAGAATGTTTCAGTGACTAACACCTGTAAAACTTACTAATATCACCTCCAAGTAGCAGGGGGACCTGGTTCTTTTTTCTGTGTAAGAATGTATGATGTTGGTTCCTGACGTTTCAAATATCACTGTAGATATGTCGTAACTATTCCAGCCTGTTTTGTGCCTGCTTGATCTGGTAACAAGCTCACAGGGACCATGGCTGCACATGGCTGCATCCATTGGACACCTACCACGGCCAAGACAAAAGCAGGAGGCAGAGGCTTGTCAAGACGAGGTGGATGCTCTAGGGCTCTATGTGGTAAACCACAGAGCATCAAGTTTTTAGTGTCATAGAAGGCAAATGTCTTCAAGGGAGGTGATCAAAAAGGTATCGTCTAAGTGAGGGAATGTCAAAGATTTTCAGGAGGAGCTCAGCTGTGAAAGGATGGCAGGACTCAGGGAAGAGGGCTAAAAAAAGGAAAGGGACCGCAGGCAGAAAAGATGGGCTTCCAAGGTCCTGAAATCAACGTAATGCTCCTTAGACTTTCTTCGAGCCCTCTGTGGTATTAAATTTATTTTTTTTCTTCTCATATATTTCCCTAAGAAAACAGAAGCCGTCCTGAAGAAGAGAGAATAAAAGATACAAAGCTACTTTTTCAGTAGGCAAAATTATATAAACTCCTTGCCAGGCACTGTAGCTGGGAACTGGGCTACAACCCCATGAAGAAGTTTGAACAAGTTTATATCCTTGGTCATCTGAGAAAGACCTCAGAGCAGGTACATGGCTGATGGATTGAAAACAAGAAGACAGAGGCGCAGACAGCTCCTTCCTCCACACATTCTGAAAGGGGTCTCTGAGCAGCATTTCTAACAGTTTGCAGATATGTCAAATCCCCTGCAGGTAGGTATGCTTCACAATGCCTTGGAAACTTCCTGTGCTCACCTGAGATCTCCAGCCCTCAGTAGGCTGCTTCTGGGTATGCTACTGCAGTTTATCACGTTTTATTTGTGATGGTTGACTCATTTGCCACACTTAGTTTCAAACAAATAATTAAAGGCTGATCCTTTAAAACCAGGTCCTCTCCTCTATCTGTGTTAAAATCTTTGCACCACCAGCTGCTTATTGTGTTCTGACTGCCTGGCATTACGACAGTTTTGCAACAAATTCTATTCTATATTATTTCCAGGAAAAACCCAAAATAAGACAACATAAAATAAGTTGCATGAATATGGATCCGCACTCTATGCAGTCTTATTTAATAAGGCGGATTTAATTGCAGAATAGAAGAGGCACAGAGTTCCATTCACTTTGAAAGAATGGGTTGCCTGGATACACCATACCTAGAGCACCAGGGCTGTATCTCTTGGCCCCACAACCTCAGCATGTGCCTCCTTCCTTTGCCCCTGCTGCTAAGCCATTCACAGACCTTTCTTCCTGGGTGGCTTCTTTGTTTCTCTTCCTATTTCCCAGATCCCACTTCATCACACTGTATCTGCTAGGCTGGACCTTCTCTGCTGCATCTGAAGATGCTACATCAGAGCTACACACCTTTTAGCTCAACCAAAAACATCTAGAGAGACACAATCGTTAGGCCACATTTTTTTCAGTCAAATTTCAGATAATTAAGTTGGTGAAAACTGTCAGTATAAACAGAAAATGACATGTATGCATTTTCAGTGTGATTGTCATGTCTTCTAAGTGTATTTTCATAATTATTTTTCAGATAGCCTAGATGTTAATATGGGTGGTGAAAGGATCTTAGGAACATGTCTGGAGCACATAATACCAATATGCCAACAATATTATAGGGACATACACAGAAAGGAAAGGGGTGATATTGGTGCCCATCAAAAACATTACAATTAGAAGAGACAATTATACAAATTGAGTATAGTGCTGACACGCTGCATAAAGATAATTACAGAGTTGTAGAACCATGAAAACAGAACATTCCCAAAGAGAACAATGTCTGGGGATTTCTTCCTTAAATTCATAAACTACTACCTGTTATGTTTTCCCCTCTTCCTGGCAAATATGAAAATCTTTCCAAGTTAAACTGCTCAAATGCAATGCATTGGATCAAGTGTAACACTAAAAGGAGAAAAAATTCAAGCAATTTCTACATCAACAGAATGTATTTAGTTAGTAGCTTGGATTTTAAAATTATTTCAAGTTCAGAATTTCTCAGTTTAAAAAGTTGGTAAAAGAAATGATTCTTCCTAAAATATTTATTAATCTTTCAATTTTACATTTGAAGGAAAAACTTAAGAAAATACCTTGGAAACGTCTTAAGCCGGAAGAAGAATGCATTGAAACATGCTGTGATGTATTATATTGTTTCTAATAAAAAGTAAGTTCTTCCTAGTAATAATTTAACCAAAATAGATAACCTTCACACATGTATATGAATTGGGTTAAAAGATAAAGTGATCCATTCCAAAGCAGTTAAACTAGAAATGCTGTTATCTAAACAGCAAACAGGTGAATTTTATAGACAGAAATACATTTATATGGAGCTTTAATTAAAATAATTGTGAAATGAATCAAAAGACCACATTTCCAAGTTTCTGCAAAGAAAGTTTACAACTCTGAAACTTGTCATAAACCAGGGTTTGCTTACAATTACACAGTCTGTTACTTCTATTTTTTTTAAAAAAAAATACTAATTTCTTTAACAAGCTTAAAATTGTACATTAGAGCTTTATAAGTTTTAAATTTTTATTCAAGGGAAAACAAAAAGTTACACAATTTGACATAAAATTCCCCCCACATGACACATATCCTTTATGTAACACTAAACTCCCAGTTTAGAGATAAATTCAGGAATTCTAAGAAATTCACAAAAATGATTTTGATTTGCAACTGTGGAATATGACAGGCAGTATAAGTATAAAAACACTGGGTCCAGCCATGAGTCTTGAATGCTGTGTTTTCATGTGAAGGACACTCAACAAAGGAGTCTGACTTTGGTTCAGTCTGTAAACTTTGCACAAATTTTGTTACGATAGCCTGTTGCCCACAGAGGAAGTTATCCATAAACAAAAACAACCTTATAGTTTATTATTTTAATGCAAGCCATTGTAACTCTTCTTTGGGTCTGAATTTTTAACCAGCTGATACTTAATGTGAACCACAACCAGGGAAAGTACACAATGCTAAATTAACATAAAACATACGTTGTAGCAGAAGAAAAAAAAGACACTGAGAGTGGTAAAATCTGGTATAGTCGGCTTTATTGGGTTGGTGGGTTGTTTTTGACATTGCCCAAGTGATCTTGTAATCTAAACCATGACATTTCTTTCTCATCTGCTTGGTAACAGTTGTTTTCTAACACTATAATTAAAAATACTACACAGTATAGAATAAACACTCTTATGTTATAAGCTATTTGCCACTTACTATTTTTTGAATAAATTATTTACTTAAGTGAATACACGACACCATTTGCTTGTTCCTGCAGCTATTTGTTGACTATTATTTTTAGATAAGATACGCATATTAATTACCAGCAAATAAATTGTTTTAAAAAGCATTGCTAAGTGTGAACAGTCATAAAATGAGGGAGGCTCTCACTTGTATCTTCAGCTAAGAGCCTAGTGATTGGTAGTAATGCTTTTATAAGTATAAAATCTAATAATTTGCTTTGTATATGGGATACGTCTGAAAGCATAAATAAAATTTGCTCAGAAACTGGGCTTTATTTTAGAAGATGTGCTCAAACACAAAATGTGTTTTATAAGTTAAGTTTAAAGGCACATCATTACTCAGTTTTAGTATTTTAAAAAATTACTATGATGCATCTGTAGTTAAAAAAAAAACTGTTTGCAGTTTTCTATAGCAACCTTTATTCCTTTAACCTTGTTTCATATTGCAACAGAATTAATTTTAAAAAGAAAAAAAACCTATGGTGACATTAGTAACATGGTATAATATAAAAAAAAACCATTCTTACAAGCAATATTTCCAATTTAAACAGAATTTTGTTGATTTTGCTACAAAGTACAGAAATTGCCCCTCCTGTACTTTCTCTCTCTCTTGCTTTAACATGTTTAAAAGTTTTGAGATCTACAGATACAGATTTGGGGAAACATTGAATTATATTCAAAGATAGCTATTTTCTTTTACTCCTTGTAGAAAGTCTTGAAGACCTTTCCTCCCCTTCACCAAAATTCTCATTCTCACCTAAAGCAACTGCATCCATTTTTTTCTCAGGTAAAAGAGACATTCTTACAAAGGTTCAAATTTCAAAGTTCCCAATAAAGCACTTACATTAAACACTCTTCTTTATGTGTGCACGTGTCTGCTATTTTGCAGTAATTTTTAATACTGAAATTTAATCTTTTTAGCTCTCCTGAAATACCTTGGTGAGTCCTCAACAGTTTCTATCCACTTAATAATTGTGACCCCGCCAGCCCCTTCAAATAGATCGTTAATCACAAGTGTGCTTGGCCATTCCCAAAACGTAGCCTCTGTCCAAAAAGGAAAAGATAGGGCTTTGTGAGGCAGAAAGGAAGTGAGAGAAAACAAAACAAATGTAGCTCAAGCTGAAAGTGAAAAGCACTTGGACAGATTGGTATTTTCTTTTCTGCATGGCATCCTGCCAATGGTCTTCCCCCCCCCCCCCTCCTCAATAAGGTCCGGTTTTTGCGTGTATGAAAATGTTATCTACCACCCCACGGAACCCCCATAAGTACTGTTGCTTTATTTTGTTTTCATCTGTCCTCATCAGACTGATACCTACCCCGCCCCCGCCCCCCCCCCCCCCCGCCGCCTCACCCGGTCAACATCCCAACTCTGGGGGACCTTAGGTGTCGAAACCCTGCAGACCCCCGATGCCGCATCCCACTGGATCCCTTTCACGCCACTTATTTTCAGTCGCGAGATTCCCCCACTAGAGTGGTTGCAGTGAGAACCGGAAATTTTCATTTAACTCTCCCCCGCCCTCCAGGCCCCCAGTTCGGAGCCGATCGCTGGGGAGCACAGCCAGGGCCCGGCCGGGCCTCGCTCGCTTGCTCCGGAAGGCTTTCATTTGTACACTCGCCTCAGGGTGGTTCTCGGGCCCCGAGGTTCGCAGGTCCCCCGCCCCGCAGTCCTCCACTCGGGCCCCCAGCCGCGGCCAGAGCCCCGAGGCCCCCGAGCCTCCCCGGCTCCCCCTCGGGCGGCGCCCTCCGCCGTCCCTCCGCCCTCCGCCGCTGTGCCCACCCCCTACCCGCAGAGCGCTGCTCGCCTGGGCCGCAGTAGTCAGTTACCTGCTCCGCGGGGCGAACACGTGCGGGGGCAGACAGACACTCCAGCTTTGCAGGAGGCCGGCGCCCCTGGACCGCAGGTAAGGGGCCACGTACTCGCGTGGGTGGGCTGAGGGGCGGGGGTCCTCGGCAAGGATCGGAGTGGGTGAGAGTAACGGGGTGTAGGGGGCTGTGTGGCCCCTCGGAATCCGCTTGGGTTAACCCCTTAGGAGTTGAGACTGGGTAGGTTATGGGGCCACCTAGAGCTAGAGGTCTCGAGAGGAAACTCCCACAGCGGGGACACCCCGACACCAGAGTCCTATGCCAGCTTGAACAGATTTCATGCGTAAAATACCCATACGTTCACTTTTCATCGAGCTTCCCCAAACTGACTCTACTTGGACAGTCACATTTAAAATTGAACGTGCACCGTCTGGGTGGGATTCAGTGCTGAAGAGTGTGTTTCCGCGGCCCGAAGCACATTTCCCCTGTGCAAGTTCCCTCTGTAGCCTCCCGAGGGTTGTGGGTATGGGCCCCCATCTTCCCAATTAAAGAGTAAAACGTTCGCCCAGGCTTCCTGCTTGGCGACCCCTCAGGCGCGTTATGCACGGAGTAGTGCACACAGCCCACCGGGGTTGAAGCCCCGCAAGCGTGCACTCTTGCTTCACGTCCCAAGTTTACTTTTCTTATTTAAAGCTTTGCAGTTCAAATGCACACCCTGGGCAGGAGCAGCCTGGGGCTCGGCGGCGCACTCGTCCTGTGCACGTGGGCGTATCTGCGCGGGCGCATGTGCGTTTGCGCACACGCGCGGGTCGCGGTCCCGCGGGCGGCCTCCCCTCGCTGCGCTGGTGGCGACCCTTGCGGCGTTTGGCAAGGCTTCGGGAGAGGCTCATGAAGGATTTCATTGAGTGCGAAGACAGAGAGCAGAGACAGAAAGCAGAAGGAGGCGGCTGCAGCCTTTGTAGTCGCGGAGGAATGCGGAAATGTTGAAGCGCTATGTCAAACTTTTTTGAAATGGGGTCAAGTCACATTCAGCCAGCGTGGGAAAGCAACAACAACTACGAAAAAGTGGAGGAGGGGAGGGGGCTAGGCACCGCCGCTCCGGTCCGGGGGGTGTAGGCCCGCGGGGGTGGGGCGGCTGCCCCCTCCTGGAGCCTAGGCTGGACACCCGCAGAGGGGGAGGGCGGGAGCCAAGGCCGTTGCTCCCGCTACCTGTGTGGCCCTCGACCTGGCTCGGACCCCCGGGCGAGGGCTGGAGGGTCCTTTCCGCAGCTTTTTAGGAAAGCTCTCAAAGGAGCGGGGAGTGGCCCTGCCTTGGCCGGGCGGTGTGCTATGCTGGCACCCAGTGTGGGTCGCTCCATGTGTTCTTTAATTCCAGGCAGAAGAGCGTTGGGGGGGGGGATGGGTGCGGGGCAGGTAAACGCATGCCGACCGTTCCGGACACGCGGCTGTGGTGGAACAAGGTCCAGCCCAGACTAAGGCCGCCGTGGCATGACGGCTCACTCGGTCATCCCTAAACAACAGAACGGGGAGGGGGCGCCCGACCGCGCGCGTGGGACCTAGCCTCCAGCCTTTGGAGAACAGAGCGACTGTCTCGGCTACAGACATTCAGCCGCCCAGGATACCGGGCGGGGATTCGGAAGTCGCGACACAAGGGCAGCCCCTCTCACACCCGGGTGACCTAAGTTTACTGCCCCCCACCCCCACCGTCGTAAGGGCAGTTGCTTTTGCACGGGTTGAAAACTTAAGGACCAGTCCGATTAGCTAGCAAAGTCCCGAAGTTACTTTTTCAGGACAGGACGAGTGAAAGTGTGACGGATCTTCCTTTCCCACATCCTTCGGATCTTAGTGTGTGTGTGTGTGGGGGGGGGCACGACACTACTCCCCTTCCAGGACCCCTCGCTCTCCCACCTCTAGTAGCCCCAGCCCTCCCCTACCAGATGGTCTGTCCTCGCTGAGTTTCCACCAGGGAGGTCCTCCCAGTCGGAGGCAGAATTTCGTCTCCCACTAAGCTTGCCATACCCCAAAGACCATTTGTGAGAGCGAGTCCCTTTCAAATGTCTCCCTGTAGAAAAACTGAAAGTAGAAAAGAAAGGAAGCAATTTCCGAGCAGATGTCTGACCACCCCTACTCGCATACTCGCAGCATCGGGTTACAGGGTCCTAGGAGCCCCAACCCCGTTCTGCGGCCCCACGTGGGTGAACCCCCGGTGCTTTCACGCCAGCTTCCGAACTCCCCCAGGTCGCCCCATACCCTGCACGACCAGGCCCCTGGAGTCAGGGAGGGCAGCGAAGAACAATAATATAGGTATAAATATTGAGCCGTGACATTGACGCGCCCGGCGCCTCCCCTCCCCCGCGCTCCGGGCACACTCTGGGCTGCTCGGCACGCCCCCTCTCGTCCCGCGCGGCGTTCATCCCCGAGGGGCCCCAGCAACCTCTCCCTCGCGAAGACTGCACGAGCCCTGCTGTGGAAGAAAAGTAACTTGGTTTTTCTCCGAGAAACCCGGCCCGATTAGGCAACCAGGGCGAGTAGACGGGAGGAGGAGAGGAGCTGGTGGAACCCGGTGGAAGTCTCCCGGGCAGTCTGATCACACTTTCTCCTTGTCCTCCGGTCTCCTCCTCCTAGGTGCAGAGATTGTGAGCAGACTATGTAATCGCTGCGGAGGGGGAAGAGGAGGGATCGGCGCTCTCCTGCAGCGGCGGCGCGGCGACTCGGCTAGGCGGAGTTTCGCAGCGGCTGCGCCCGGCTTGCACCCGCGGGCGAGGTCGGTCCGTCTAGCCCGGCGGCCGCGAGTCCGACTCTGGGCGTCCCCGAGGCGTGTAAGGCAGCGAGTGCACACCCCGGTTCCACTGTGCCGCGCCGGCAGCCTGCAGCCAGCATGGAGAAGGACAGCCTGAGTCGCGCCGATCAGCAGTATGAGTGCGTGGCGGAGATCGGCGAAGGCGCCTACGGGAAGGTGTTCAAGGCCCGGGACCTGAAGAACGGCGGCCGCTTCGTGGCTCTGAAGCGCGTGCGAGTGCAGACCAGTGAGGAGGGCATGCCGCTCTCCACCATCCGCGAGGTGGCGGTGCTGAGGCACCTGGAGACCTTCGAGCACCCCAACGTGGTCAGGTGAGCCGGGAGCCCTGGCTATGGGGTCCGGGAATGTGCTGGGCAAGGGGCAGCTGGTGGCCCAACTAAAGTTAAGAGTTGAGTTTCCCCAGATAAAACGGGTGACCCTGTTAGACAGGGCAGAAAAAGAGACCTGCGGTGGCTTCTGGGAAGCCAAGCTATTCTGAAGAGCTTTCGCTCTGCGTGCCCCAAGGGATCCGGGGGCGTTGAGTGTCTTTTAGGGACAAAACCAGACAACCCCAGAAACATCCCTCCAGCCCTTACTTAACTTTCCCCGTCCGTGGGGGGGATTTTTGAGAGACAGAGTGAGATAATTAAAAGGAAACTTTAAGGGTGGAGCATAATGTAAATAAAGTTTAAGAAAATGCAGAAATGTGTAAGAATGTGTTTGCCAATCAAACCCACAGTGCTGACTTTTTTTTATAGTTGTAGAATGGCTTCTGATGGTCTTAGAAGTTCAGAAGTTTAGACTCTGACGCCTAGTGTTAAACATTGTTTGAAAAATGTCTTTCAAGGCTGGGTACTGGGAACACTGAATCAGGAAGATCCAGAGTTCAAGACCCTCCTGAGCTACAAAAGACCCTTTCTGAGAAAAGAAAGGGAGGGAGAGAAGGTGGTAGGGTGGAGGGCGATTGCTTCTCAAACGGTTTTCTGATTGTATTATTTAGCATCTGTGGACTGGTATGATCTGACTTAAAATGCCTCTCTCAGAGGTTAGATGTGAGTCTGCGCTTTAGATTCTAATGCCTCTGTTTTCCCTGGAAGAGTTGTGCAGGTGGGTGGGTGAGGCATTCCTAACCAACTCTCCTGTGATTGAAGATAATGGTGTTTTCTTGAAGATGCTGGGATTTCCCCATTATGCCTTTTCTCATTTTCTTTTTTAAACAGATGCATAGCTGGAAGTTAAAAGGGAAAGCACAGACTTTTCTACAAATTAGGTGATGAGTTAACATTCTCAGCTCTTCTTTTTAGAGGGATGATCTTGGCATCTTCATCCTGTCTTCTCATTCCTGTAGGGATTCCTTACAACAAATATGTGCCTACTGTATGCCCTGGGGATGAAATTATGTAAATAAGCACAGCTAAATATTTTTGTAGAAAGTCAAACAATGTAACATTAGTCATCAAAAAGGAGAGACCCAAGACTGACCTTTGAAATACCAAGCCCTCTAGGACTCAGAGTCTACAGAATCTTCCTGGGAGGTGGTTGTTAAAGGGCTTTTAACTCCTCTACTAGGCTGGGTGTTAGTTTTGGTTTTTTGTTGTTGTTGTTGTTGTTGTTGTTTTTTGTTTTTTTCTGTTTGGTTGGTTGGTTGTCTTTTGTTGTTGTTTTTTTTGTTTGTTTGTTTTTTGTTTTTTTGTTTTTTGTTTTTTGTTTTTTGCTAGCACTTTGTTCCCAATATAATCAGACTCACAAGTGAATCATACTACATAAATAAGTAAATACAGGGCCGCCATTGTACCTATGCTTTAGTTGGGTGGCAGGGGTATATGGGGTGCAACAGCAAAAGATAATGAGAGGAGGGAGAATGAGTCTTCTAGAAAGCCAGGTTTTACTAAAAGTGGATTACCATCTGTGTCTGTGTGTCTGTGTGTCTGTTTGTCTGTCTGTGTCTTGCACTTCAGAGAGGTCTGTGATCCTGAAAGTTGCCTGCTGGCTCAGAGTCACTCACTACCCTAGAGGATCACTACAGCTGTAGCAAAGGATGAATTTCAACATTAGAATTTAATATCAAATTTCGTTTGTCTGTTACCTGTGGGGTGTCCAGATAAAAGGTAATAATCACGTATGTAAATACAAAGTAGCATTCTTCCAAACAAACACCCTGTATAACCTATTCACTGAGCGCAGCAGTTCAATACAAGTCCCTGTAACAGAAGAGTTTTGGCTAGCTCGCTCACCCTGCTCTCCTGATTTATCCTCTCATGCAGGTGTGTCTCTAGATAGTTTTTAGATGGTCCCACAGTGGGATTTTGAATTGTGAATTCAGGAGCATCTGCTTATATGCAAAAAGAAGATATGCTTTCTAAATTTATTTTACCTCTTTTGACACCTGCCTACTTAGAATTGTGAGGATAAAGCAAGAGCATAGGTGAAAATCCTCTAAGTTTAAAGCCACCTCAGGCACTGGCTATGTCAGAGATTATCAGATCCTTGGCCTAGCACAGGTCCCCGGGAAGGCATAATTCTGTCTGACATTTTTACAGAACAAGTCAGATTCCTGTTTAGACACAGCAAGACTTGTGCAAGTCCAGCTTGCTGAGTTTTATTGGGGTTTTTTATATGAATATGGGAGAGGGCTTATGTACAGAGGCAGAAGACCTGTGTCATCGAAGCCCACCCCAGCATGGGTGACAGCTCACAAGACTGAGACCCTAGAGCATACTGCACACTTGCAGTCAACTCACCAGATTAGAGATTGAGCCTTCCAGGAACCTCCGTTGGTTTCAGTCTCTTCCAGGCAGCTAGGCTGATTTCTGCGTTTTGTCTGCTCTGAGTCATTTGCAGATGTGACTCTGCTCTTCTGAGAGGGACACTCATCTCTTATTTGCTTATATGGCAAGGAGGAGCCTAGCGAATCTGCTTAGTTTCAGGGACTTCCTGAAACCCTATTCTGAATTGTTTACTTTCCTGATTAAGGAGCTTCCTGTCACATGGGATGTTTTAAACTTGGAGGAGACAACAGGGACCAAGAAGCTACTTGGGCACCCATATCCTGAATTTGTCAGCAAAGAAAATTGATTGACTATGCGATGAGATTAGTGAAATGACCCCGTGTTTAACTAATAACATCAGCCTCACAAGCTGCCACCTGTCACTTTTGGTTTCCTTCCTAGTTTTCTCCACTACCCATCCGCCACTCCTGCCCCCATCGACATATGTGACTAAACTTAGAGATTGAGCCTTCCAGGAACCAGAAATTCTTACTGTAGAGGTTTGTGTTTTTAGGGACAGTCTTAGGAAGTCAAAGATAAGCGACAGTCCTTTTCCTTCCAAGGGAGAATGCAAAACTGAGCCCCTGAACCTGTAATTTGTTGTCTTTCCTGGGGTAAGTTTTATATTCATAAGCCCGGGTTTTTAAAGATTGCTTAAAAGGGCAGATGCTTTTTTAAGTGCCTTCGAGCCATAAGTAATTGATCATAATTACAGTCCCTACCCACGTGTAGTTAAGCCTCTAAGCTTGAAGGAGCACAATAAACATATTAGTTTTTTTCAAAGGTTTAAGACTTAATTTTGATGGATTTACCAGAAAGACAGACTTGTTTTTGTTGGTGTGAAACACCACCCTCCCCCACCCCTCCAAGCTTGCAAAGCACCACTGACTTCACATTCTTTCTTACCTGGTGCATCCCAGGCTTGATGAGTAGTGTCCTGCACACAGATTCGCTCTAGTTTTACGGTTCATAATCTTGAGTTCTGGAGCCTTTGTCAGAATAAGTGTGTACAGACGGAGTGTTTCCATTCCATAGATGAGTTCTTTTTTTTTAATATTTTTTATTAGATATTTTCCTCAATTACATTTCCAATGCTATCCCAAAAGTGCCCCATACCCCCCCCCCCAACTCCCCTACCCACCCACTCCCACTTTTTGGCCCTGGTGTTCCCCTGTACTGGGGCATATAAAGTTTGCGTGTCCAATGGGCCTCTCTTTCCAGTGATGGCCGACTAGGCCATCTTTTGATACATATGCAGCTAGAGTCAAGAGCTCCGGGGTACTGGTTAGTTCATAATGTTGTTGCACCTACAGGGTTGCAGATCTCTTTAGCTCCTAGGGTATTTTCTCTAGCTCCTCCATTGGGAGCCCTGTGATCCATCCAATAGTTGACTGCGAGCATCCACTTCTGTGTTTTCTAGGCCCCGGCATAGTCTCACAAGAGACAGCTATATCTGGGTCCTTTCAGCAAACTCTTGCTAGTGAATGCAATGGTGTCAGCGTTTGAAGGCTGATTATGGGATGGATCCCTGGATATGGCAGTCTCTAGATGGTCCATCCTTTTGTCTCAGCTCCAAACTTTGTCTGTGTAACTCCTTCCATGGGTGTTTTGTTCCTAGTTCTAAGAAGGGGCAAAGTGTCCACACTTTGGTCTTCGTTCTTCAGTTTCATGTGTTTTGCAAATTGTCACAGATGAGTTCTGTTTGCCATCCTGAACCAAGACACAGAGATGGAGTAAAACTTGTTTTATCAGCAGTTTGTTTGTGCACCAAGTATATATTGAGAGGCTACTATGTGCTGAACAGCTTCTCGAAAAAAGAAACAGGGTAGGGAAGTGGGGAAGTCAGAGGGAATTGCTATGCTTCTGAACTTTCTCTGGTTTGTTTTTGTGTTTTGTTTTGTTTTGATCTGAGACAAGGTTACTCTGCATAGCTCTGGCTGTCCTGAACAGTCTGTAGGCAAGGCTCTAGCTCAGATCTGCCTGCCTCTACTGCCAAGTGCCAAGATTAAAGGTGTGCACGACTACACCTGGCTAGCTTGCTGGCTTCCTTTTTTCCTTTCTTTTTAAAAAATCTTTTAAAATGTATTTGTCTAAGCAAGGCATGGTGGTGCATGCTCGTAATACTAGAATGTGGGAGGAAGTAGAGACAGAAGGTCAGGGTCATTCCATCTGCTTGGCAAGTTTGAATCCAGCATGAGCTTCAGGAGACCAACTCCTCTTTATTTCAGTTATTGCTTCCCTCAGTTAACCTGCCCAGCTTTACAATGCCGCGCGCATGCTTGTGACTGTTTAGTTACGGGAATTTGCCGATTGGGTAGATGAGACACGCAGAACACTAGTCAGAGTTACTCAATATATACAGGTTAAAGTTCCCCTTCGGACACACAAGCGGACCTCTATAAAAAAGGCCTTGACGTGTCACTAACATGTGCGAACACTTGAGCTCCATTTATTTCAGTGAGTGTTGAGGAAAGACCTCTTTTCTAAAAACTAGTTGTAGGAAAGACACCTGGTTCATTGGTTGGCTACTCAGACAATTCTGCTGTCAGTGAAGGAATATCAGGATCAACAGAAAACTGATATGTGGTCCTGTTCAGTGCACTGAGACATAGGTGTTACGTATGTCGCCCCAGACTGTAAGTTTGTTAGAGGAGCAATAAAAAGGCTTCAAATTCAAGGATGAGCTCTGATGCCATGGTGATTGTCTGTCAGAAGATAAGGTTGTAATCCATAAATGTTTTGAGTACATTTAGTTATTATTAGAGTATTTAGTCACTGTTTTAAAGGCAAAGAAAAATAAGATTTGTAGCATTGCGATTATTTAAAGAAATGTTTCTCGTTTTCTCTTTTTAAAGTTCTCAGCAAAGTGTAAGTAATATAAAAGAAGAGAAGTGTGACTTTAAGAACATCATGTATTTATATTTTATTGTAAATTGTAAAGCCAGGATTTCAGAGGTCTTGATTCATGAGAGCCCTCATTAATAAACATGTTATTTTGTGGGTGAATAATCTATTGGGGGTGCTTGCTTCAGTGAAAATAGGGTCAGGTCAGCATTTAAACTTTATTTCAGACCCATTGTTTAAAGTGTGCGCGTTCTTTCCTTCTCTGAGTTCTTGAAAGTTGCAGTCCTCGGAGCTGTTGAGCAAACAGACATTTTTACACAGTGGCATTCTGCTCTCTCCCTTCCTGTAGTTGAAATTAGTAACGATGAGGTTTTAGCTCTGTGGTTGTATTCCTTTGTGTGTAAGTATATCATCATGGAAGTCATGGAACCTCACTTGGAGTCAAGGAACAGTGAGGTCTGTAAAAAGGAAACATACACATCTGAATAATTCTTGTGGTTTTCTTCTTGTTTAAGACTCAGGCCAAAGAGTATCCGTGGAGATAGATCCTTGTTTTAAAAAATAATGCTTCTAGTTTATTTCAGACCCATTGTTTAGATCTCTGACAGTCGTGAGCAGTTGTCAGTTGCCTGTATTTATGTCTACCAGGAGTGTGGTTAGGAAGTCTCATTTGCAGTACACCAATCTCCAAAGATTTCCTTTCAAAAACATTTTTTCTCCCTTCCTTAATTTTTACATTCCTGTCTTACTAGTGTTTAGTGGATAATTTTGGTGTTTCTGTGTTTTGAGGACAAAAATCTATCATTATACCAGAATGTTTGTTCTCAATTTACATATCAAATATGCCTTATTTTTTATTCTCATTTAGATTTCAGTTAATAACAGTTGCAGTTTTAACATACTTCACTGGAGGTCCATTTATTTATAAATAGCCTATTGCACATTTGAACAAATAAACCAATAGACAGTGTTTTCCTATTGTAAAAGGAGTTTCCTATTGTAATCTGGAGTTCCAGATGCTCGTTAGGTTTAATGTGGGTGCTGGGTAATCAAACCTGGGTCCTCTGGAAGAGTAGCCAATGCTCTGGGTGCTTGACCTAACCTACTATATTTCATTTATTCAGAGACATACTCAACAATCAACAGTAATAAAAAGCACAATCCTCTTTTTGCAAATATTTTGGGTTAACATTGATATCAAAAGACTTGAGTGTATTAACTCTGTTACAGGCATCTATGAAGTCTATTGAGACCTGTAGATGCATAACAACATTTTAAGTGTTTCTTGACTACCCTTATTTCTCCTCACTATTGATAATGACTTTGGTGCTATTGTTATGTGCAGCTTGTGCTCTTGTTATTTGTGGACAATCAGACCTTTCCAGTTCCTGGAGATGCCCTTCTCACATCTGTTTCCTTGACTTAACTTGGAGTTATCCTCAGAATGTGGGCTTGGGGCCCCTCCCTGCACACATCCTGCAGTGCTCCCTGTGTTTCAGGGCCAGGGTTTCACAGCACTTTGTTGGTGCACTCTTTAATAATCCCTCTTCCTGGATACATGCCTGCCTTGACAACTTCCGACCTCTGGCATGGCAGTTAGAATGTATTTATTCTCTTATATTAACTGCTATATAAAACACACGAATCCTCCTCAAGTAATCCTAGTTGTGGACTTCCTGAGGCAGAAAGTGTCTTGGTGATCGTGTATATCCTGTGGCAAGAAAATGAATCTATAGCAAATCAGTGATGTCATAGGAAAGGGGTGTTAAGGAAAGGCCCTATGAAAGAGGGTTAAATAAGAGTCCAGTTGATATATTCTCTGCCATAGATGGTGATGTCTGAGAAGAACGTAGGGTTTCTAGCACTGAGCAAGTGTTTACTGATTATCCCTGTTGAAATGGGATCCACACAGCTACCACATGCTGAAATGTCTCCCAAAATTGCTTTCAGAAATGTAGGATGGCCAGGCAGGTGATGGTGAATAACATTTTGAAGGGTCGTTGTGAGCAGTGGCTTTTGATTGGATGTGCTTAGACTTTTCCCTGATAGTAAGAAGTGTGGCCCTCACAGACTGGGAGTGGGAGACTTCCATTCTTTTCCCAACCCCCTCAACTTAACTAGCTGTGTAATCTTGAGTAAATTAATAATGTTTCTTGGATGACATTCCTCAACAATAAAGAAGGAAGCTATTCCTACACTTTGGACGTTAGTGAGTTGACATGATCAGATGAAACTACTAAAAGGTCAAACCGTACAAAAATGGGAATTATTAGCAAAACCAACTCTTGCCCTCAAGCAAAAAAATATAATTTCATGGAGGAAACTGCAGTGTACAGAGATGAACTGCTAGTATGTATTTTCATGGCTCGCCCACCCCATGTGACAGCATGAATGGATTCAGTGTTGTGGTAAAATATAATTTTTAATCTGCGTTGGAAATTGGTGTTGCATTTACTCGCCGCTGCATCTGGGTGAGCCAGTCTGTTGGTGGAATTTTTTCCCATGTGAGGGTCTGTAGACCCTCCTGAGATCTCACAAACAGGACTTTGATTTCCTTTGTGTTCTGTGTTTTAGAAGAATAGAGAGATCACCTCCGCTCTTTGCTTGCTAGCTGACGTTTAGTTCATTTTCACACGTATTCATTTCTATTTCCCTCGGTGTATGTGATGGACACGCACACGTGCACATGGAGGGGAAACATGTGGTTCTCTCCTTCTACCACGTGGGTTCCAGGAACTGAACACAGACCATCACCATCGGGGCTGGCAGCAGCTACCATCACAGCCCTCCTCTCACCTCTTAGAGTTGGTAAAATCCCAGACGCAGTGTTTACTCATTTCGTGTCACACACTTGAGCCTCTCTGCTTGTTTTTGGAGTCTGTGGAATAGCTGCTTCATGACGCTCAGTTGTTTTGCCCTGTGCTTAAGTCAGCGGGAGGAGCAAGGAACTCAGGCGCTCTACAGGGGTTTCCAGCGAGCCTTTTCTTCTTTCTCCCTTGCTTTATTGCTACGTGATCTCAGAACCTTCCTGGTGGATGGATGTTCCTCATGGTTAGTATAAAGCACTTACTTTTCCCAGCATGCTCTTGGTTTTAAAAGGCATGCAAGTATTGAACAGGAGTGTAGCCACTTATTTACAACAGAACAAGAAGAACAAAAGTCTACTCCAAGTCTATTCTTTAAACTTTGGGTACCAAGTTTAAGAAATGGATTTTTATTTACTTATTGTAATTTTTAGACGTGTTTTATATCTGTAGATTTTTTTACCCGTGTGTCATTTACATGTATGTCAGTGCACCGTGTGCATCCTGCTGCTGCAGGATTCACAGATGGGTGTGGGCCGCAGTGTGGGTGCTGGGAATTGTACCCAAGTCATCTACAGGAAGGGTAAATGCTCTTTGCTGCTGAGTCATCTTGCTGGCCTCAAGCAACATATTATTCTTTAATAAATTAGTGGAAACTATGAGACTTAGCAATCTCAACTTGGAAGTTTTCAATGTTTTTTTTTTTTTTAATTCATCCTGACCCTATAAAATTGTTTTTGAAAAATACTTAGGAACGGTAAAATTGGATTCTTTTCTTGTTGCGCTTTTAAGAACCAAGACATACATAGTTGAAAGGTTGGGTGAAGGTTCTCGTAGAGCTAATTGTGAATGGAGAATATGTGACTTATCTGAACTTTGAAATAACATTTTTTACACACTAGTTCACAAAAATTATAACATCCTGCTAGTTGTTCTAAATTATTTTAACTTTGGGAACTTAACTTAATGAACTTCTGGGTTTTTTTAACTACCACTGGTGCCGGCTGGGATCAGAGATATTCCAACTGGTTTTGCAGAGGCAGTCTTTTTTTTTTTTTAAGACTTTTGCTCTTCACTTCTCTCTACTCTGACTGCCCTGGACTAATGAAGATGGTCTCATCAAGATCTGTATGCAATCGAAACCATTGGTACAAATCCCAGGTTTAGAATCCATCAGTGCAGAGTGGCACATACCGATATAATCCTAACAGAGGTGGATGCAAGAGATTGGAAGTTCAAAGCAAGTCTCTGCTATATAGCAAGTTCAAGACCACCTGGGCTGCAGAAGACCCTATGGAAAGAAGGCTGGCTGGCTGGCTGGCTGGCTGACTTCTGTCTTTCAAGATGAATCAAGAGAAGCACATTTATGGAAAACATAAATGTTTACTTGGGTTGATAAAATAAAGAGCTGAATCCATCATTAGACAAGTGGAGACTGGTCTAGGATGGAACTATGTGTCTGAAAAGACTCTACACACACTGAATGGAGAGAAGATAGAGAACTCTGGTACAAGTTAAGTTGAGGAAGAAGGAAAGAATCTGGGCTAGCAACTAGATCTCAAGTTTCCAGATGTGGCATGGGATCCTAAAGGAGTAGAAAATTCTGCCGTGATGACGGAGCTCTGCAGTCAGTGCATATTTGAGGAATAAAGTCAGCAGTGTCTTTCCCAGAGTTCTGTGGGAATAAATCACATGGATTGTTTTTCTTGAGGACCTTATTTTAACTGTTGTTAAATGGTTACATGTTAACATTGCCCCTTTATTTGCTCCTTACAAATTTTAGTATATCATAGTTTCATTTCATTCAATTCAGAATATTTAATTTTTATAACTTTTTTTGACCTGTAGATTTTTTAATTACTAAACAGAATTTTACAAATGTTTTTCATTCTAATTAAATTAGTTTGTAATTGGGAAATATTCTGTATGATTTTAATTCAATAATTAAAATTAAAACACCCAAGTGGGATATGTGTGTTCGTGTATGTTTGCACATATGTGCTCTATGTTATACATGTGTGGGGGTGCACACATTTCTAGTGTAGGGGTGGATAAGGTTGATTTGGGGCAGTTTGTTTGGTCTCTGGAGAGTTTGACTTGATAACTACTCATCATATTTTGCCTTGACTTATTTGTGGTCCCTTTAAGTTTTTTGAATATGGTTTTAATATATTTATAATCATATTATAATAAATTTATATAATAATATTTTTAGTGTCTTGTTCTTCCATAAATGGTGTCACTTCTGAATCTACCTTTGAGGACTGATTTTCCTCTTAATTATAGCCCACATTTCCCTATATATCTACCTAACTTTTTTATGTTGAAGGTCAAACATTATGAATAGTACATTGATAAAATGCTGAATTCTGCTGTGTTACTTTAAGAGTGTTGGTGTGTGTGTGTGTGTGTGTGTATCTATCTTGTGTGTATTGTACACCCAAGTGGGATATGTGTGTTCGTGTATGTTTGCACATATGTGCTCTATGTTATACATGTGTGGGGGTGCACACATTTCTAGTGTAGGGGTGGATAAGGTTGATTTGGGGCAGCATTTTCAGTTGCTTGCCCCTGTTATCTCCTGAGACAGACTTCCTCAAGCAACCCAGAGCTAGTCGATTCTGGCTAGCCTAGCAGACCAACTCACTCGGGGGTGCTAGGATGACAGGGGATTGTCCTGCTTGTCCAGCTTTACATGGCTGCTGGGCATCTGAACTCTGGTCCTCGTACTTACATACCAAGCTATTGGCTGTTGCTGAGCCACCTCCCCACCACTCTACATTAAATTTTAATAAAGCCTCAGTAGCTAATATAGCTACTAAATGGACCTTTTCATCCCTGCTAGTGTTGGCTTCTGAGTCCATTTCTGAGAAACTTATCTAGAGTCGGAAATTAGGGGTGAGAATACGGTTTGGAGAATTTGCTTTTGGGCCTATGAGAAAACCAACTGTTAAGCTGCGCAGGAGAATTCAAGTACTGTAGCGTGGTCTTTTCCTTCATGGTGCTGAACACGAGGGTGGCAGTGGGGACCCTGACCAGCTCTGTGATGAGATGTCAGCTGACTCTGAGCCGCTCTTCTTGCTGCTTTTCCCCATTGTACCTCCTGGCTCTTACTCTACCTCCTGCTTCCTCCACAGCTCCATCACAGCATGTTCTAGAACACTGGACTCTGTCCAGTAAAAATATGAGCATGGCACTGAGATTTACTGACTTACAAGGTACAGATATAGGTACAATCTTATGTATAATAAGATAAATAGATAAGATTAATGATTTTGAAATGAAGGGATTAAACGTATTCACAACTAAAATTATTTCCTCAATACACAGTTTATCTATCTTTCACCTTGGAGGTCATTATCTTTTCACCGATCTAGAGCATGCACTGAACTCTAGTATGCAGTGAGTGTGTGTGTGTGTGCACACACTCACGTGCGTTCCTGTAGCTAGGAACTTTCACTTGAGCGCTGTCTGAGAGAGGTTGGAGGCAGACAGTTGCAGTGAGTCTGCCGCTTTGCAGTTCTGTTGGCTGCTTTAATGGATGAAGAATGGTCATAGCCTGAGGACTGCTTGGTTCTCGAAGGACATTTCTCTACGTGTAGCACTTCCTAAATTTGGTATGTTGGAGGAAGGGTGAACCAAGGAAGGCTTCCACCAACTTTACCAGGAGCAACCTCTCAGACGTTTGTGGTTCCCCAGAGCTCTGTGCTTGCCCTGTATAGTCCACCTTCTTATAACGTGGGAGACGGTATTGTCTTCTGGAACAAGCATCGTCTCATTCTGTTAATGCCCGTTGCACCTAGCTGTCCGAACTCCTTGTCATTCTGGTAGGTCTCACACTATGAGTGTGCTGTCTCCAAGCCAACAGCTGGTAACTGTAACACGTGAGAGACAACATGACATCATCTTGGGGATGTTGGCCAACTGATTTTTTTTTCCTAAGGGAAACAAAACTAGAAAACTTAAGAGACATAATTAACTATACATTAATTCACTGCAGGAATTTCCCATGTCTGATGATTTAAAAGAATAAATTCTGCATGCAAACAAATCATTACCAACTCAACTGCAGCTTGCGGTAACCCCAGGTTTACTCACTGTGTTGTGTTTTTGGTGGAGAGGGAAGTGAGAAAGCTAGGCCTTTCTTTCTCAGTGAAGTCTCAACCAGTCTTTCAACGTTTTTCATTTAGGCCAGCGTAAATGACTCAAGGTATCTATTGCTGCCTAGCTGTTTTTAAAGGGGAATTCCCCCTCCCCACATTCTCACCTCCCTAAAATAGCTAATTCTATACTGGAAGTTTTGCTACTTTGTTGGGAGTCTGTGAAGTCAGCACATTTCTGGAAGCTCCCTGAGAATGTACTTCTGAGCGGCAGTGATGCCTTTGTCTCCCGTCTCCACAGCCCGCTCAGCTCAGCCCTGTAAGGACAGAATTCTATTGCTATTTCCCCCTTACATTTGATGTGGTAGTTTGCATACAGCTGCAGGGTAGACAGTTACCTTTGAAAGGAACATTTGGCCACTCTAATTTGATTAAAGAAAAAAACCACCTCAATCATTTCTAGACTGAGACCGTTTTCATTTTAACTTGGCAGGAAGAGTCAGGAATGTCATCGGCGCGCGTAGATAAGTAGGAGAGGCTGGGAGGAGCAGGAGCAACGGCTTGAGTGAAGGAAGCCTTGATACGATTTGGTTTTTAGAGACAAGCAGTGTTGCAGGATTGATTCTGTCTCTCTTCCTCTCCCAGCTTGATGCATCCTTGATTCTCTCACCTCCTTCTCCTTTGCACAATGGCTTACTTGGTGATTCTGATAAATAAGTGGGTTCTGGCAGGTATACATTGCCACTCTAAAGCAGTTTAACACTCAGAGTCCTTATAGATAGACACTCTGTCCCATTTTTACATAGTACTGAGATCCCAGATCTCAATTTACTGTGAAACACATTGGCTTTCTTTGCCACTGTTGGGGAAGCCTGGAAGAATTTTGAATAACAGATCTAGGCTGAGAGTTTGGTTGTAGCTTAAACTGAAGACAGTTGTCCATCGCCGCAGCCTGCGCTAGATACCTCTCTCCCAGCTGCAGATCTGCTCTCAAGCTAGATGTTGTGATGGGTCATTAGTATAGTAGTTCAGAATCTACCCTGTAGATTGCTGGTCAACTTCATATGTATGTATGTATGCATGCATGATGGGAAATAATTGAGTGAGACGTTCGTATCTGTAGGCAAGCTGAGCGAGTTGTTCTTATAAAAACCGTGCTCCTGTGAAGGGCATCCCAGTTAATACATGTGAGTGTGGAGAGAACATAATAAGCCCTGGCAATAACAGATAATGTTATTATTCCATCACTGACTACTATTGATTGCCTAGGAGTGGAGATCAGATGTGTAGATTCACATTTTGATTCTACATGACTATAACACATTATGAGCCTTCTCTCTCTCTGAGCTGCAGATTACTCACTCTCGAGAATACACGTTAGGTTTCTGTAGTCATATGATAGAACACATTAGGTTTCTGGAGTAAGGGGCTTTATTCTTAGCAAGTAATGAGTTGCATGGCTGTTGCTTGCTCCCCTTAGCACAGTGTTCTGGTGGCATCCCCCCCCCCCATTTTATGGAATTGCTTTTATGAAGAATTGCACTTTGGCATAGTGCAGTAGTAGTGAAACCTTTCTCATTCCAGGTTTTCTTGTGTTGTTCATAGCCTAAGTGACAAACAGGGATTCAGATCCACCAAAATCAGTGAGTATGTCTGATGAAACGCATAGGAGCTAGGCTAAGATCCAGATTTTATTTTTCAAAAATGATGTAATAGGGCCAGAGAGACGATTGTGCAAGTGGTTGGGAACACTGGCTACTCTGCCAGAGAACCTAAGTTCAATTCCAAGCTCACAACCATTTTGGCATTCATACGCTGCACACACATACATGTAGGCTAAACTCTGTGTGTGTGTGTGTGTGTGTGTGTGCAATAAAAATACTACTACTAATAATAATAATAACAGCAACAACAACTATATAATGAAGACCGGGTATAGTGATGTAAGCCTGCAATTTTAGCACTGTTGTGGGGGGCAGATCTGGAATTCAGAAGCAGCCAGGGCTACATGGTGAGAAGCAGAGTCAGTCAGCTATCCTCCATACACACACCTACTAAATGCCTCCTTTCGTTTCTATCTTGACTCCTGTGCTGTTCTTACAGCAACAAGAAAGCATGCTAGATTGGGATTATTACTCTCATTTTACAGTAAAGTCAGAATTTACGTTTCTAGAACACACATCGCAACTCTAGGGTATTATTTCCTATCCATCATTCTAATGTTGCAAGCATTTTAATCACTTAAGGATCATTTGGATTTGACTCTTGAAGGTTTGGCCAATTAAGTGAATATAAACTGCCCCCTGATACAGGTATACCAAGTTTTTGAGGCAGATGTCGTTCCATGGTCTGTTGCTGAAAACTAGAGGTATAGTCATTTAATTTTGACAAATTATTTTTGTCATCTATTTTTGACATACATTTTTGGTGCTGGCAGTTGCACCCAGGGTCTCTTAACACATTAACAGTCATAGCTTGCACTGAAGAGAATGGCTCCTTGTCAGAGCCTTCAGACTGTGTCAGACCCTGTGCCAAATGGCTATCTTCCACATGAAGACCTGTTTTAAAGCTAGAAGATCTGAGTACTCCTTAGTGTATTTATTCTGTTGACTATGGACTGGCATCGACTTCCTGTATGTGTGTGTGTATGGATTATGGAAAATAGCTGGGTATATATGTGTACACATGGAGACTATGTATTCTGTATTTTATATATTCTGTATTCTGTAGGCAGTTTGTTTTATTAGATGTGTATAGGCCATCTCTGGATGGAACTGGTACTCCAAATCTGTTGGGCCTGTCTTCAGCACTCTGTAGTGTGCAGTCAGCAAGTGAGAAGCAGAAGAGTGTGGCAGGTGAGAGGAAGGCGGCTCCCTGTGAGTCTGGCATCAGAAGTGCTGACACTTGGGAGGTATATGCTCTTGATGAGTCAGCACTTCCTGGTTTCCCTTGCCAGCCAAGCTGGCTAATGGCATCAGATGACTTTGGTCCAAGCTGAGGCTTTCTCAGAATCAAATTTAAATTTAAAAAAGAAAAGGAAGAAGGAGAAGAAGAAAATGGGCCATCTTTTTTCTCTGTTTTTGATTAATTGGTACTAGGATAAACTATTCTATTGAGCACAGCACCAGATACTGTGTGTTCTTAAATTCTCAGCTTAAGGAAGTAGACTTGGCCCTAAACTCTAAGTAAATATATCTTTACCTCTTGGGACAGCTCTGCTTTTAGTTCACTTGGTTTTTATTGTTTCTGTGCAAACTAATAATGGACAAAAGCGGAAGGAAACAGAGCTCAAACATCTACAGGGTTTGCTACGTCAGCTTTATCAAAGGCTCAATGAGTAGTGACACAGCAAGCAGAGGAAATGGTGGATCTGCTTCATGGTCCCATGTCACTTTCCAAATGGTCCAGATTAGGCCCACTGTTGAGAGAAGTCAGTGGCTTTTACTCCTTAGCTTTGTACTTCAGACTAGGCAAAGAAAAGAAGAGAAGAGAACCGGAGGGGAGGGGAGGGGAGGGGAGGGGAGGGGAGGGGAGGGGAGGGGAGGGGAGGGGAGGGGAGGGGAGGGGAGGGGAGGGGAGGGGAGGGGAGGGGAGGGGAGGGGAGGGGAGGGGAGGGGAGGGGAGGGGAGAGGAGAGGAGAGGTTCCCTTAAGTTTGTTTTTCCAAGTTTGTTATTTCATCAGTTGCAGGACACAGCTGACAGTTTCTCTGTGTTGATATTTGTTTAAAATACACGAAAACTATTTTAAGCGTCTGGATATTTTGTTCCTTCGGAAACATATTTTTATTAAAGAGAGTGCTTAGTGGTTTACAATGAAGAAATTAGTGATATTATAGCAAGACTGTGGCCACCTCACTTTCTTTTCCTGTGGCTGTGATAAAATACCCCGACAAAAGCAGCTTAAGGAAGGGCAGACCGACCAGTTGGTTTGAACTCGAATGCAGTTCAAAATACAGTCCATCTTGGAGCTGAAGTCAAGGCAACAGGAGCTGTAGAGGTTGTTCACACCGTATCCATAATGAGAAAACAGAGGAGCAAATGCAAGCTTGCTAGTGCTCCTCCTACTCTCTGTGTGTCCTACTGTCCAGGATCCCATGCACTGAGAATAGCCAGGCCTCTGCTTAGATGGGTCTTCCCCATATCAACCAGTGTCACCAAAGCATTCTCCCACAGGCATATCCAGAGGCCCATCTCTCAGGTGATTCTAAATTCTGTCAAGCTGACAATGAATACCAGCCATAAGCCATCACAATAGACATATTTAAAAAGCCAGGAGTACTATTAAATGTATTTATGTTTTCATCTTTACTGACGCTTCCTAATTAGGAAGAATGTCTGGCCCTTTAACTGCTTGCTAATAAGCAAAAGCAAAATCCCTACAGAAAAGCCCTGATCTTTTTGTGCACAGAATTCAAAGGAAAAGAGAGCATTGAAGTAGAGTCACATTACATAATCGTTCTGAAAATATGTGGTAAATATGTAGTCCTTTGAATGTCTTTCACTCAGAAACATACTTTTATTTATTGGACTGGTCATACTGGCAGGAAATGGATTATGTCCTGGATGTTCACCTGACCATCCGATCTCAAAATACTTAAGAAATTACATGAAGAGCTTCATTCCAGAGCCAGGGATTTATAGAAGTGAAGAAAGTTGTTGCAAACTTGAGCATGGAATTTCACTCTGCCACCGACTAAAATATAACAGGAGGTGAAGACAGACGTCTTATAACCCTAGTTTGTTCTATCAGAATACCTGCTGATTGCACAGTCAAGCATGTAAGCCAAGTTCTAGAAGGTACTGAGATTGTATGGCTCGGACATACCCAGGACGCTGCCGTACATTCTATGGATAATTGTAACTTACGAATAGGGCTCTCTGAAACATCACAAATGACATAAAGGGTATAAGGTTAGTGTGCAATATATACAAACAAAAGTCTCACCGTGTGAGCTGTCAGAGAGGCTGCTATAGGGATCTGAAAGTCAGGAGTGTGTGCCTAAAACTACAAGCTTTCTGAGACTGGGCCACTCCAAAAATGGACGTTTTGATTAATTTTCTTTGGCATGCTGATTTGGTGAGTCTTCTGTTTGCTGAGCTGTAGTAGAAAACATCTTAATCACAGAAACAAAGATACTATAAGAGGTAAAAGTCATCAAAGAACTAGAATAAAATAAAATAAAATTTAAGGCCAAAATTCCTAATTGATTGGTTTTTACCACGAAGAGGATGATACTTGTAGATGTATTTTTATTTGAATCCCAGTAAAATGGCAGTTTTAATGAGGTGCCCACTGTGAGTCATAAGACATAAAACTCTCACCTGGCTATCTGCAGGCCTGTTCATGGTAGGTGGAAGAAGGCTGCTATGCCTATTTGGGAAAACAAAGTCAATTATGATTTGGTTATAATATCTCACTGTTTGAATCCATCTGTGGACAGAAAAGTTAAGAGGTTGGGATAGCCATATTAGAGGTTCAGTGAACATCTCTAGAGGGGTTCTGGGTGTGTCTCAGAACAGAATTGAGCACTGTCTGTGAATTTGGAAGAGATAACTTCCAGGGACAGAGTTTATTAGTTTGCTCTGCCTGCTGAACAGAAAATTTGGACTTTTGTCTTGCAGCTTGGGTTCTTCTGTATTCTTCATTAGTGTAGTCTCACATACAGATGCACATGTACCTTGTCTCTACCCCACTGGAGTGTGTGTTATGGTAGTACGAATAGCTTTAGAGCACCTTCAGACACTGCAGTGCCTCTGTTCTGCTCCAGGGGAGGACTGTCAGCCTCTGGGTGGGATGTGGGGGAGTCCCTGCAGCCCTCCTTTGGGTCAGCTACTTATTTTCATGTGCTAATTGTGTAAGGCTTTTCTCGAGGTCTTCTAGGCCTTAACCCTATTCTCCACTCCCAAAATAACAAAAATCAAGCCTATCAGAAAGATTTAAAAAGGGAAAAAGACAAAACCAAAAATATGAAAAATTAGAACAAGTTATTCTTGGAGTTTTAAAATATAATTCCATTGTGTTTGGATGTATAATGGCTATAGATGGATTCAAACAAAGTTAGTGTGGCAAGAACTTGTGGACTCAGCAGGAAGAATTGGAACCTAAAAGCACAAGGGGACAATAACACAGAAAGGAAATTATATTGGGTCCCGAAGTCGCACAATTTAGAACTTCAGTGTGGTTTATCTTAAATAGTTAACGAAGTGTCCAAAACTTGAATAAGCAAGCGCTCATTTCCTTGTTTTCTTTCTTACATGTTTCTTTTGGGGAAGCATAAGGGAAGTTCATACAGCTTCTAGCCTTGGTATGGGAAAAACATGCAGTTTGACAGAGCCATTGGACTTAGCATGCTGACAGTTTCTGCTCTGCACCTCATGTTTAAGTGTCTGTTGGTTCTATCACCAACATTATCAAACACGGTTTACCATACCCCTTATCTGGTTCCGCAAACACAATTGTCACTATTAAAATATAAACTGACTACTTTAAATGAAGACATACTTGGCAGTCAGCCTAAGTCTTCGCTCCTCCTTCATATCCCCCCAGGTCTCTCTGCCCCCAGGTTTTCCTATGGGGATACTCAGGGCTGCTTGCGACCACAAAGGGTGCTTCCGGGCCTGCAATTGTTCTGCTGTAATTTTAGATAGTTCTAGGTGTATCTTCAATACTCTTTGCTGAATGTTGGAAGCATCTGGCTCATGGTTTCCACATACATTCACTTTCAGTGGAAGCCTCCCAGCTGTTGAGATTTGCTTTATTTTGAAGTTTAAAAGCTTCTATAGACACTGTATTTTAATCTTCTTTTAAAAGGATAGATTGGTTTTCCTTTTTCATTCAGCAATATCAAATAGTTCATTGTATGGGAATGTCACTCATTGTATTCTGCCTTTACACCTACCCCTAGCCCTCCTTCTCCTCGTACCTGTGCCCTCAAAATAACCCTTACCCTTATCCTTACCCCTTAACTTACATTTACTCCAAATTGTATTTTTACCCCTAAACCTACCATTTCCCTACCCCCACCCAGCCTCCAGCCCAACAGCCAACCCTACTCCTACCCTTACACTTACTCTTGCCTTTACCCCAAACCCAACAATAACCCTTACCCTTTACATTGCTATTCATCTCTAATTTTCCATCACCCTAGACTAAAATTTGTGCTCAGGAAGCAGTAGCCTTCCACTTCCCTCTCTCCACCAAAAGAGAGGTTTTAAATATTTGTGTGTGTGTGTGTGTGTGTGTGTGTGTTCACGCCTGACACATGTGCAATAACCTCTTGTAGAGGTAAGAAGGCATGAGGTCATTGTACTGGCCACAAATACTATTTACCCACTGAGCCATGTGACAGCCTCAAAGGGTAGACATTTAAGAGATGTTTCACAGCCAAGGAGAGAATGATGTACATTAGGCTCTGGCAGGTGGATTTAAGACTAGAAGTAATAAAGACCTACTATAACTTCCAAAGGAGGGGTCACATGGCAAAGGAACGAGTTCTCTTCTGAGAACTTTTATCCTTCTAGCCTTCTGGGACAGAGACTGGGGACTCTAGGAATCTCTGGAGAGTGCATACTGTCTGGTACTGAGGGGTCACCCTGAGATTTCCTCTCTGTGTCTGCCCTGCCTCCTCTTGATGCTTCCTGTGAGTCTTCCTGTCTCAGGCTCCTTTATAACCTCTGTTTCCCTGTGGCTGTTGTGGTCTATGGTACTACTGCACAGTTCCCACACTGATGCATTCACCCCTGTTAGTTCTTACTGCAGAATCGGTGGTATGGTGTACAGAAAACATCTCCAGCATAGGAAGCACTGCTCTCTAGCCTTGCTTTCACGGGGCCAAGAGAACCAGCCGACTCGATGCTTGTTGCCATGGTCTTAGCCTTTAACAAACAAAACATTGCACGCGTCACGAGGACAAAGCTTTAGAAGTCTTAAGCCATTTTGACGTTTACATTTCAGAGCAAGTATGTGTTAGTCGACAGGTTTAAAATTGCATTCCAAGACTCAAAGAAGGGTGTGTTCTTTGATTTTTATTTCAATCATATAAAACCCTCTTCAGTATTAACTACAGCAGGTGCTGTAGTGCACAGGAATCCCAAGAATAGATTGCTGCGGATGATTATTACCAATCCTTGGCCATGATGGTCTCCTGACTTCACTTGCTTTGGTGGGTAGAACCATATACGAAAAGGTAAGAGCATCGTGGTAGAAATGGATCTTTATTTTAAACTTTTGAACTTGAAAGCTTATTTGTCTGGAAAACACATTGCATATAATTAATTTACTAGCAGATACTGTAAATGAGAAACTCCAAAGCAATACCTGTTTGATAGTGCGTGGCTTGGGCCATAGAAAGTAAGATCTTACTTGGAATAGTTGAATGACTCCTACTTGGCCTGTGCCTGCCTGTGCCACTCTAGTGGGTTTACTTTTAGAGACTAGTTATGTGACTAGTTATCTTTTATTGGGACTTCAGCCCTTTGAGTTAAAAGAAAGGGGCAATGTGTACTTAAAGTGAAGAAGTGATAAATTATAACTAATTGTTTATCTAATTCTTCTGTTTGTTTAGTCTTTAAATCTGGGATTGTACAAGCGTGGATTTATCTCCCAAGTTTACATTACAGCAGTTATATTGAATCAGGAGTGACTTTGCCCCAGGGGATATTTGACAATCTCCGGGCCCATTTAACCTGGGAAGAGACACTTGTACAGCAATCTACAACAAACAGAATTTAAAATTTGAGAGTCCCAAGTATTACAAAGGTACTGTTTAATATCAGTTTCTAGACGGTAAAAAGTATTGAAGGGTCTAGACTGTGGCAAATATACAGCAGTTAATACTCTGATATCCAAACTGGCGTGTTAGTGTTTGCCATTCACTAGTGGCTGAGAAGAAGAAAACCACAGAAAGGGATTGGGAAGTTCGAGGTTTCATGAGAATGGAGTTTGGAACTAGAACCCTGGATGTGAAGGTTAGAAGTCAAGGGATGGCTGTGCTTTTATTTTGCCAGTCATTGAACTCCAGAGTTTCTTACGTTTGGACTGTTAGGAAATCAGGGGTTCTGCTTGTTGCTGCTGCTGTTGTTGCTGTTGCTGTTGTTGTTGCTGTTGCTGTTGCTGCTGTTGCTACTGCTGCTGTTGCTGCTGCTGTTGTTGTTGCTGCTGCTGCTGTTGTTGCTGCTGTTGTTGTTAAGGTTAATCTGGTTGACATTGCTCTTTATCACCCTCATGGATCATAAGGATTGGTTATTCTATTGTGGTTTTTAATGCCTCCATTTATAAAATGGCATTAATCCATATGAGGTAATAAAACAATCAGTGAAAAGTGGCTCTTGAAATTACATTCAGCCATTTGAAAACCTCTGGGTGTTTACATGGTTAGCATAGGTTGCGCTTTCCCTTGATGTCTGAGGATGTGTGTTCCTTGTGCACATGTGCCCACATGCTCATTGAGGATGGAAGTCCTCTTCTTCAGGCACTTTCCACCTGTTGGGTAAGACTCCACCCTGTTGGGTGAGACGGTCTCAGCTAGATCTAGGGCTCACCAGTCCAGCTACACTGGCTATCGGATTCACCCGTCTCTATCTCAGCAGCCTGGGATTTCGTCTGCACACTCAGGTCTTTACTATTTGAGCTGGATCCTAGTGAACTCAGGACCTCATCTTATGTGGCAAGAACATTGCCAAGGGAGCCATCTCCTCCAGAGAGACAGAGACACACCGTGTGTGTGTGTGTGTGTGTGTGTGTGTGCGCGCGCTCTGTGTGTGTGTGCTCTGTGTGTGTGTGTGTGTGTGTGCTCTCTGTCTGTTTGTCTCCGTCCATCCATATCCCATGTGTCTATCTATCCGTTTTGTCAGGTTACAAGGACTTGAAACCTGGAAGTGAATATCTCTTTTACATTCCATGTTGTGCATCATCTTAGCCAGGTCTCCCAGGTAGCCCTCTACAGGGCCCTGTGCCCTTCCCCCATTTATAGTTTTTGTTCCTACTCTACTGTTTCCTCAACAGAGAACCAGATGACTCTTTTCTTCAGGTAGTTTTTGTGTTTGTTTTATTTTTTCTTGTCTTTTGCAGTAACTGTCTTGTAGCTCATGGTACACTTTCCTCCCATGTAACGTATCTACCATTTTGTCAAATGTATTATTTTCTCCCTAATCTGGACCTTTCCTATATACTCTTGCCTGTTGTGCATTAGCCTGCCTCCGCCCACTTGGCTCTCTCACTGGGCCTGATTGTGGCATTCCTCTAAGAATTGCCTGCTTTTCTTTATCTTACATGATTGATTTTCACTCATCTTCAGAGGTTAAACTTGGCTCCTTAAGAGTGTTGTCTGGGGGTTGGGAATGGGGGCTGCATGGCTCAGAGCTTAAGAGCACTGACTGCTCTTTCAGAGGTCCTGAGTTCAATTCCTAGTAACCACAGGGTGGCTCACAACCATCTGTAATGGGATCCAATGCCCTCTTCTGCTGTCTGAACACACCTACAATGTACTCATATACATAAATAAATGTTTAAAAGAGTGTTTTCTTTAATCTTTGGTGCTGACGGTGGTCACTCCTGCCTTGAGAAGTCCATATTGCCGTATTGTGTTCTGTGTCACTGCTTTGTCCTCTCTTGCCCATCATTTCTGCCTGTTTTTTCCTTCCATCACAGTGAGCTTCTTGCAGAAAGGATGCACCTTCTGTTGTGTGGGGTCACATGAGTATGCGGGAGCATGTGCCTGCCTGCACATGTGGAAGCCACAGTCTCTTTCTGCTGCTCTCCACTTTGCTGTTGAGATAGGAGCTCCACAGAACTCAGAGCTCACTGATTGGCTGCGCTGACTGGCCTGCTTACACAGTTACTGGGCTTGAGGTGTTTGCTACCATACTCTGGTTTTATAGGGGCTCTGGGGATCCAGACTCAGGCCCTCCTGTTTGAACAGCGGATACTTTACCAACTGAACGCCTCCCCAGCCTTTTACCTTCTGTCATTCATTTGTGATGATTTGCATGCTGCTAACCAATATGCTTCTAGCGTGGTAGGTTGTGTGAGATAGTCTATTTGCTGAAAAGTATACAGAGATGATATGCAGATACAATAACAATTACGGTATACAAGGACACTTGAGTTACAGCAGTTATCATGGTTTGTAACACTGTATGGTCCCAGTACACAAGTGAATGTAAAATTGCTCCTGAGACATTTGGAAATACCTGAAGAGTTTTTTGTTAACTGTCAGGAACAGAGGGATGCCACTCTTAGGACAGTTAGGACAGTTGCTAAACAGGCTGCAGGGCCAGGGATAGTGGAGAGCTCTCAGTAGAGTTATCTAGCCTTCGGTGTGAATCATGCCACCGATGAGAAATCCTGCCTTTATACCCTGTGTAGGCATCCCATTACCATACTTTACCACCTAATGAAAAGAGGTCATGCGAAAACATAGTGCGCTTTCCTATCACAGAAATGAGTACACATCATAAACTCTTAAATGGTGGGGAATGCAGCTCTGCCCAGGTATATAGTCAGGTGGTACACATAGCTGCTTGTGTAATAAGTAGGTGCTCTGTGATTGGAGCAGCCTTTGCTAATGCTAGAGGAGAAACAGCTTTCTGTTCACTTGAAATGATGTGCCCTATGATTTCAGAAAGTAGAAGACATTTGGGAACCCTGAAGCATAGAAATAGTAGATCATACTTTTTTTTTAAGATTTATTTATTATTATATCTAAGTACACTGTAGCTGTCTTCAGGCACACCAGAAGAGGGTGTTCGATCTCTTTACGGATGGTTGTGAGCCACCATGTGGTTGCTGGGATTTGAACTCAGGACCTTTGGAAGAGCAGTCAGTGCTCTTAACCTCTGAGCCATCTCTCCAGCCCCTAGATCGTACTTTTAATAAACTATAGAATGCTTGCAAAAAGATGGCTATTTTTATTAAAATACTAAACCATACATCCAAATACTTGGCAATGTTCCTTGAAGAATATTTGGCAACGTTTAAAGTACAGGGATAATATGCTGTCCTTCCTAACATTAGACTTGGAAGACACTCTTGCTGTATTCAATGGTAGAATGGACTAGGAGAGCTAGCAGTTCATGGAGAGATCCCTGGTAGGCCATGTCAACCATAACTGCTCCGTAACTTGGTTTGCACCTTTTCAAAAAGAAAGATTCAAGGCTTGCCTGAGTTGACTAGCTTTTTGTTAGTTTGTTTGGTTGGTTTATTTTTTTGTTGTTGTTGTTTTGTCAACTTGCCAAAAGTGGATCATTTGAGAAGATACCTTAACTGAGGTATTGCCTCCATCAGATTGGCCTACAGGCAAGACTACGGGCTGTTGTCATGATTAAAGGTTGGTGTGGGAGCACTCAGCCCATTGGGGAGGAGAGGACAGTGCCATCGCTAGACTAGTGGTCCTGGGTGGTATGAAAAAAGCAAGCAGAGGAGGCCACAAGGAGCAAGCCAGTAAGCAGCATTCCTCATTGGCCTCTGCTTCAGTTCCTGCCTCCAGGTTCCTGCCCTGCATTCCCTTGGTGATTGGAACCTTCTCCTCCTGGTCAGAGTTTTTAGCACAGCAATAGAAAAGGGAACTGGAACAAAGCTATAAAGTTCCACATCCTGTTAATGTCAGGTAATAATCAAAAGAGTTTATTTATACAAAGCAAATTGTAAAAGGGTCTTTGAGGGTAATCATAATTCCAGTTCCCTCTTTATAAACTTCAGAAAGCATCCTTTTCTGTGAAGGGCTTTACTCCCAGTGTTTACAGGAAAGACTTCCTGTTACAAGTTAAGACCAAAAAAGAAAGGTAATAAAATTTGTAATGTGTTAAAAATGTCATTGTTGACAAATTTTGAAACTATTGTTTATCCTCTCTCTCTCTCTTCTCTCTCTCTCTCTCTCTCTCTCTCTCTCTCTCTCTCTCTCTCTCTCCTCTCTCTCTTTCTTTTTTCTGAGATAGGGTTTCTCTGTGTAGCCCTGGCTGTCCTGGAACTCACTCTGTAGACCAGGCTGGCCTCATACTCAGAAATCCGCCTGCCTCTGCCTCCCAAGTGCTGGGATTAAAGGCCCCGCACCACCACTGCCTGGCTATTGTTTATTTTCTTGTTTTATATTTATTCTAAAGAAAATGTTTTAGGATTATTCATACTAAACTTCCTCACACAATTTCCTATTAAGATAGCTATTTGCAGATCCAGAAAGGAAACCCATTTGGAAGCTTTTTATTTTACTTGTATTAGTATTTAAGCATCAGGTTTTGGGCAAAATAAAGTGTTCCTTTTTTCTCCTTTCACATCCTGTCCCTGCCCCCATCCTCCAGACCCCGCCCCCAAGTGGAAGTTTGAGTTTATACAGCAGTGGGGTTTAGCCTCCAAATAGAAAGCGGGTTTTTTATGTCTTTTTGTGTATGTGGAAAAAGCTAGGAAGTTGGTTCTGGAATTTTCATGTCCCTCAGGTCCATGAATCATGAGATGAATAGAAAATTCACAGGGAGGATAAATGTCTTTGCTTTTCTGAAAGAGAAGCCTTGTGGAGAAAGAAAACTTGGGAGCCCTAAGCAAGGGTTACAGGAAGTGCAGGGAGTGGCACTCCTAAGAGGGCCCAGACAGTGGAGGGATCCGATGTAGTTAGCAGCCTTGGTTCCTTTAAACATCTTCCCTTACTCATTAATAAATGAAGACTCCATGGAGTTCTTAGGTCAGCACGTCTCGGGAAGCGTCATGTCCAACAGATACTATATATATATATATATAGTATAATATATATATATATATATTTATATATATTATATATATTATATATAACATATATTTTATGCTAATAAGAATGGGTTAATTCACTGGGATGCCAATACTTGTAAAATGTTGCGTAACATTTTTTGCAGAAACTCATGCACTTTTACTTCAAACATAGATCTAAAATGACCAGAATAGATCTGTACAATAAAACTGGGTCAGTTCTCTGGTATTCTCCCTGTCTCCCCCTTATATCTGTTTCCTCACCTCTTCTTTTTCATTCTTGCTTTTTCCTTCCTTCTCTCTGCCTCTATTTTCTTCTCCTTTCTACTTTCTCCTTTTCCTTTCTCATTTTAATCAGTATTGTACCCTTTCGTTCAATGTTCAATGTTCAATGTTCGGTCTTCTGTTCAATGTTGCTTGCTTTCTGGTTTTTTAAGACATAATTATTTCCTCTTTCCTCTTCTCATCTGCACTTTCTGGCTGGGGGTTGGTCTGTTGCTATGCATACAAATGCTAAAGTCTGAACCCCAAGATCTGGTTGCCATCTAGATGAGTGACTTCTCTCATACCAGTCTTTGCTATGTAAACCTTGCTCCCCAGTTTAAAAGCTGATTGGTTAATAAAAGGCATGTGATTGGGCAGTGGAGTAAGGAAGGTGGGACTTGAGGATTGAGTGATGGGGAAGAGCCAGAAAGAAAAGGACAGAGAGGAGGTCCCCATGAGGTCTGATGGATCATGAGTATGTGTCCAGGAGAAATTCACCCTGAGGGCAGACTGATGGAGCAGAAGCAGCCAGGGAGACTCAAACAGTGAGTGACAAGGAGCATACAGTAGGGATACAGGTGCGAACAGCATAGAACCTGCCCAATCTAGGATCGTATATTATAAATACAATACCAGGTTTCTGTGTCTTTTATAAGGGCTAGCTAGAATAAATCACCTTACACTCTCCCATTCATGTCTTGTCTTCCATATATCCCCTTTCTGTCTTTTTAAAAATACTTTTATAAAAAATGATTGTAATTAATGCCCCACCCTTGCATTCTTCCTGTCTGTAATCCTTGTGTATTGTCACACACATGCATATAGAAATAAATATGTAAGTACAAACTGCTAAGTCCAGCTAATGTTGCTTATATTATGTATGTTTTTAGGGCTGACCAAGTCATATTGGATAACCAGTTTATGGTCACCCTGAGGAAGACTATTTATCCATTTTTAGTGGTTGTTAATTGCTCCCCATCCCAGACTCCTCCCCCACCCCATTCCCAGCTCCCCTTAAGGTTCCCTTCATCCACATTGGCCTGCTTCTTAATGCTGCAATTGCTTAGGTCTTGTTAAGCAGCTGTATTTTGAGATTTTGTGGGTGGGGCTTCCCTGTCAAATCTAGCCATGCTCACGGCAGCACACTCCCTGGTCGTCTGGCTCTTCCAGCGTTTCCTCCTCCTTTCCCTGGATGTTCCCTGAGCCTTGATTAACTTATGTTTAAAAGAGAAATTAAGAGCTCTGTGGAAAATGTGTCTTTACTTAGTAAATGATAGATAGACCTCCCCTTAAACATCAGTTTATTAAGTTCCCTTTTCACCAAAATTTTAGCTTAGAGTTCATATCCAAAAGAGAAGATTTGATGTAGCATTTTGGCATTAGACACTTCAAAATTCTTACATCATCTAGCTATGAATTATTGAGAATTGTTCTATTTTTAGTTACATTTGTTTTGCAACTTGCCTCTCCCTGCAGTTATCTTGAGAAAGGAAGCAGGCTGGTTAGTTATGATGTCTTTCCTGGAACAGTGGTTTGAAAATTTGTGGAAGAGGTTTGCTCATTTGGTGTTATATCTCCAGTTCACACAGGAGGTTGTCAAGGGACCCTTCATGCCTATTGGTTTGCAGTGGGAAGAGACTTACTCTATCTGTCCTTACCTTACATCAGTTCCTGACATGTGATACAATTCATTACCAGGACAAATCAGTGAAAACTAGTATACATACGATTAGCTTTTCCTGGGCCTGGAGAGATGGTTCAGTGATTAAGAGCATTGGCTGTTCTTCCAGAGGTCCTTAGTTCGATTCCCAGCAACCACATGGTGGCTCACAACCCATCTGTATGTAATTAATGGATACGATGCCTTCTTCTGGTGTGTCTGAAGACAGCTACAGTGTACTCATATAAATAAATAAATAATTATTTAAAAAATATAATCTGATGTTCTCTTCTGGTGTGACTGAAGAGAGCGACAGTGTAACTCACATACATCAAATAAATAAATCTTTATAAAAATATATTAACTTTTCCTAAAAAGTGTCTATCTCTGCTACCCAGAGACAGACGTTCTAATAGTCCTGACAAATACATCCTGAGGTGTTGCCTTTATTCTTTTCTTTTTTTTTTTTTTTTTTTTTTTTTTGGTTTTTCGAGGCAGGGTTTCTCTGTGTAGCCTCGGCTGTCCTGGAACTCACTTTGTAGACCAGGCTGGCCTCGAACTCAGAAATCCGCCTGCCTCTGCCTCCCGAGTGCTGGGATTAAAGGCGTGCGCCACCACGCCCGGCTTATTCTTACAGTCTTAAGAGTTCCTAGAGTTAAAAGTCAGACTGCAGACAGTCTGTAACAGTATGGAGGCAGGGTGTGCCTGGAAGTCAGGGAAGCACTCTTACCCTTCAGGAGGCTGGGGGAATGGCGGCTGGCCAATGCTACACGGATTCTTTGCTGCCCTCGCTGTGTTCCAGGATCTGCCTGGCATTTACAACTAACAGCTCAAATTTACTAGTATCCCTAGAGAGATTGAGAGGCCAGAATGACACATTCCTGCCAACCTCACAAAAAATGGAGGTGTGAACCAAAACCATGTCTGTGATCTTTTCCAGTAAATGCTGAACTTCTTAAATGTGCTTGAATCTACCAACCAAGGCGCCGTCTTCTTCTCATACTTGACAATGTGGAAGCCATATTGCAGGGAGACCATTGCGTTGAGAATTGGGAACCCTTGCAGGGGTTACAGATAGGAAACTTCAATGTCCATTAGCCAGCCTCGGCACCTAGTGCGTCCATTGAGTTAGTCATTCAGACTCCTTCATCTGTAGTAAGACTTGGCTGCAGTGGCAAGTGTGTCTTTCAAGGACTTGCTTTTATAAAGATGAAATATTTTACTAGCTCACGGTTCTCCGTTGCTTCCTCGCCCTGGCTTATAATCTTGCAGTCTCCAGCTCACCAGCGCTTCCTCACCCTCACACACTCCTTTCCCTTCCTCAGCATTCAACCTTGTCCTTTAGTTTGGTTCTGCTTCTGGGTGCTTTTGTATCTCTGTATTAAGATAACTTCCTGTAAACCTAAAAGGTAACCTCTAAGAGACAGCTTTTTGACACATCCTTTGACAATGGTATGTATTTAACTATTACAAATGTATTATTTTGTTTTCCTATTATTTTTATTTTAATATTAAATAGCTTCAAAAATATAAATTGCATCTAAAACTTAAACTTTTTTGTGGAGAAGGCTGGGTGTTGTCACCTATTAGTTTAATTTACAGTATTCTCTGTGAGTTCAAAGCCATCCTGGCCTACATAGAGAGTTCCAAGCTAACCAAGGATGCCTAGTGAGATCCTGTCTCTAAGTAGATCATCTAAGTAGATCATTTTCCTTGAATATCTACAGGGGGAAATACACACACACACACACACACACAAACACACACACACACACACACAAACACATTTTGACCTGTGTTTTCCTGTACTCTGTCTACAAAGAGAGGCAAAATGCCAAAGCAAATTCAGCTTGCTTACAATTAATATTTATGCAGTGATTACAGTTTTCTCAGATTCTATGAGAACAATTAGTAAGAAAGACAGAAAGAGACAAAACTGTCTGATTTATCACCATCCTCTCACCTCAGAGCATGTCAGTGAACACTGGTTTCATAGAGCTATGTCACTTAATTCATTAAAGTGTGGTGACAAACAAGTTTGCTTCCTCTCTTGCGTCAGGTGTTGGCTGCCTACAGGTCTATAGCCTGAGAAAATGCATGAACACACTTACTGCTGGTCTTATTATTTTGAGAGAGAGCATGTAGAGTTTTTGCATTGGTTTCATCTGCTGCTCTTGCTGACGTTGTTCTCGTGGGAAGCCTTGTTCTCTGTGGGTACAGTTCTCCAGCTTAGTGACAGGGTGTGCGGAGTGACCGTGGAACTGTGTGATTCCTCTGTGGAAGAGCAGAGCTTGGTTTTGGTAGTGTGGTATCCTATTAAAAGCTAAGAAACAAAAGGTTGTTAATGAGACATACAAATCTAATGCTTGAATCTAATGTTTGCACATACCAGTTCCATGTGTATAGTATAAAAATCTGTAAAACTTTCACATTAGAAAAATCAGTTCAGTTAAAATATCTGCATCTTTGTCATTAGACCATAGGGCATCCTCTTGGAAGGACATTTAAAGAATCAGCAAATCAGGGCCTGTAGATTGGGAAGTGTGTGTGATGACACACGTCAGTTCTCCTTTATGGCTTTGATAGAGTTCTAAATCAAAGCCAGGACAGGACCTGTGTGAGCTGAGGCTTAGGGTTTGGATTAATCCTTTTCTGGAAGTTTTTTTGTGGTTCCCTGGACAGTTTTCAGAAAGTCCAAAGAGTAAAATACGTTGTTGCTCTAACACATTTTCTGACCCAGTCTGGGGTTGAAGTATACTTGTGTCCCAGCAGGATACACAGCTAAGTGAACTCAAATGGATGCTGAATGTAAATTGCTCTGAAGGCCCTGGGTCACAAGTTAATAGATTCTGGACCTTGCTTCTCCCTTTCATGAGCCAGACATTCCTTGGATTTAAGGGTAGGTTTAAAATAAAGACTAGCAAATTGCTTCCTTCTTTGGAAAGAGACCAGAAAAAAAAATGGGAAAAAATGAAGAAGGAAAAAAACCACTTTTGATAATAAAATGCTTCTCTAACATGTCAGGACAGTTATTGAGAAAAACATCATGAGGGGGAAATTCATTCAAATTTTACCCCTTAGAAAATGAAATATGTTTAATTAAAGGACAATTGGCTTATTTTCATGTGTCTTGGGAATAATGAAGCAAATGAATACTGCTCTAGTAGAACTTTCATGAACATAACCAAATAAATCTTGCCACGTGCGAGGCAATCCAGTTACTCTATCTGCATTGTAACTGAGCAAAACATTTTCACTCTTTTTAGAATTGTCTTCAGAACTCTTTCATGAGCCAACCCCTGCCCCAGATCAGCATCTTTGCCTTATTATCACACCTGGAAGAATATTACTCAGCCTGATCCCCCACTTAGTGTATCAGATGACTCGAGCTATTTCCAGACATGCAGGACGTCCCCTTCTGAGACATCCCCATGTATTCACTCAGAAGCGGTGGCTGAGTGCCTCCAGTGCAGGGCCAGGCTGTGCTAACACAGAGGAGTCCGCCCCTGGGAAAGGCAGGCTGCAGCAAAGACAGGTGTAGATCACGAGACATGTTCATCTTTTAGTGGATGAATGACGTAGAAGAAAACTAACCATGCAGAGTCGGACTTTATGCTGACGGCAAATGTTTCAAGATGAGTAGAATCTAGTTAAAAGATGAGGACAGAGTGAGTGGTGGGGTTGGTAGCTAGATTACGAGGGGCCCCTCCCGTAACATAAAAGAGAGGATGCGGTGGATAAGCTTTGAGTTATGATTGACAGTTTACCCGCTGAAACTATCCACTTTGGAGTTTGCAGGGTTTGTTCTTAAAGTTGTGCAAACGTTGTCACAATCTACTTTAGAAACTGTCCATTCTCCTAGAAGAAATCTATTCCCTATTTACCCCATGCCTTGGGCAACTTAAAAACTACTTTTTGTTTCAATAGATTTGCCTATTCTGGGTATTTCATTAAAAATGAACATGTTTAGTTGTGATAAGTGCAGTTTATCTTCTTTCTTTGTTACCTGTGCTTTTACATGTATGCGGATTTGTTTTTCCTTCTGTGAGCCTAACATCCAGCCTCATTGGTTTGCATGTGATATCCAGTTATCCCGTGTGTTTGGCGAAGACACCCCTACCCCTACCCCATCCTTGTCATGTGGCGAGCTGTAGATGAAGTGAAAGCCCCTCTCCAAAACCAAGGTGACCCTTGACTTCTGCTCGCATGCACACACGCACACTCAAGTGTATACACAAACATGGACTCACACTCCACTACAAATACATACATTTAAAAAAAAAAAGCATTTACCCTTAGGGATTTTCAACTCCACTTAGTAGGAATTGATAAGGTAATAGCACAGCATCGTTGAAAGACTAAGGAGATGCTTTAGTCAATTAGATAAGAAAGTAACCGAAGTTCAACTGAAAGGTTTGTAGGAGCTGTTGGCACGTTGTTCATTCCTTACATAACAAAATACTGGGTGGCGTGTGATTTGATTCTAGCTTCATAGACAGCAGTAGAAAGTACTTAAGTAGGATGGTGTTTCCTTGGCCCAGTATACTGCTGAAGACAGAGTTGCTGGTTCCCCTGGTCTCTGGGCTGCTAGTTCTTCTTCCCTTCTGTCTCCTCACTCCAGCTCCACTCCACTGTAATCCAGCCTCCACTGCACAGACACATGGGCCTTTCCTAGCAGCACATCCGCCCATAGCATGACCCACTGTAAAATCCTTGGGTCTTTCCCACTGACCCTAAGATACTTTCAAGTCTTCTTAGCCTAGATGAGCAAACTATAATTTTTTTTTTTCTGTGTACTTTTCCAGCTCTTCTCTGATCATTTCCAAGAAAATCACCAGTGTACACTAAGCTGTCCACTATACTCCAAAAGGAGAGTTTTCTTGCCTGAATTCCTGAATACCTTTGGACATGCTGTTCCTTCTACTGGGAGCTTCGCAAGCTTCCTTTATTTCTCTGTCAAATTCCAGGCTAGCCTTTGTAATTCAGCTGCCAAGCTGCCTCCCCACTAGCTATAGCTGAATGCCTCATCTTCAGAGCCTTCAGTGACTTTTGAACTCTTTCCCCTACACCCTTAGCATTAATAGGAGAGGTGTCTGTGTGGGTGTCGGGGAGTTAGAACACATGTGACCTATTCTGCCTTCATGCTTTTTTCTTTCTTTCTTTCTATTAGATATTTTCTCTATTTACATTTCAAATGCTATCCCGAAAGTTCTCTATACACTCCCCCTGCCCTGCTCCCCTACCCACCCACTCCCACTTCTTGGCCCTAGTGTTCCCCTGTACTGGGTGGGGCACATAAAGTTTGCGATACCAAGGGGCCTCTCTTCCCAATGATGGCCGACTAGGCCATCTTCTGCTACATATGCAGCTAGAGACACGAGCTCTGGGGGTATTGGTTCATGCTCTTATTGATGAACCCAGCTCTGTATCCCAGTCTCAGGGCTCTCTGGTGTTGGTCTGAGGCCTGGTACCAATTTTCTATCATCTGTTATGCAGTTAGAAAAAGGGAAAGTCCTGCTGTGTGGTGAATTTTTTTTAAAATCAAAATCAGTTCATATTTGGGGTGCTAAAGTGTGTTCATAAAAAGGTGCCGATGGTAGGTTATGGGGTATGTTTATGTTTCTAGTTGACAACTTTCCATCAGAGTGCTAAAGTTGTTGAACGTTTACAGTTCCCTGAAACCCAAGGTCTGGGAACACTGCTGTATCTCATGGGGTGGCACCAAGTCCCCAAGTCAAGCCTGAGAGTCATCCCTAGCTCCTCCTCCATTCCTCCCATCCCCACCCCACCCACCCACCCCCGCATTCAGACACTTAGCAAGTCCTGCCAAGTCAACCTCCTAAATATTTCTGGAATCTATCCTCTCCCTCTGTCCTTGCTGCTGGTTCCTCAGGACAGACTTTCTTTATTTTCCTGATGCTACTGCAGCAAGAGTCCCTTTTTGGTCTCCTTGCCAGTCTTCTTGCACCCATACTGCAAGAGTGAGGTATTAGGAAATGAAAATAGCCGCTTTCTAGAGGATAAATTGGTTGTGTTGCACGAGGTTTCATTGGTGCGACTGGCTTTCTTGTTGATCGCCTTTCTCTTGAGTTCTAGTGCCCTTTCTAGATCTACCCCATTGTTTGCAAACCTCTGCAGAATCTAAGATAGCTCTGTGGTCATTTCTTCTTCGAACCCTTTACTACATTTCGAGATTGGATGTACCTTTTGCTTCTCTTAAAATGCCACTTGTTTATATGTGTGCAGCATTTTAGAACACACACACACATCAAAGCATTTACAGAATAGTTGGTGTTTGTCTTTTTAATGTTCTGCCTTGTCTGCTGGACTCCAGGCCATTTATGATCATTTATTTTTGTCTTATGATGTTTCTACCAGCACTCTATACAAACTCATAGAAAGTGAGTACTTAATAAACATTTATTGGCTAATTTATGTGACGTTACATTTGCATGTCTAGTGTAGAAGGGTTACTGACTGCAGTGAGGATTAGCACGGAAGTCTCCCCAAGGCAATAGAACACCATCAGTATTTAACACTTAAAAGGTCCAAAAAATCTTCAGTGCACATTACCAGAAAAATCCCACTGACAACAATGTCTAAAAATGGTGTGAGGGGGATTTCAGGTATAAGTCAATCTTAAAGTGCTTGCTTAACCTGCACAAAATCCTAAATTGAAGACACACACACACACACACACTCCATACTCACAAAGTGTGGGAACTTGGGAGAGGAACAATCCCAATCCCAAATATCAGTAATGTAGACTATCCAGTTGCCTAATATGCTTGGAATAAAGGTGTTCAGTGTTCGTAAAGAAGTCTGACTTGTATTTACGATGACAAATTTCTCACTCTTAATTTTTTTACTGCTGCTATTGTGAATATTTATTTACCTTGTCTAAGTAAGTTTGAGTCACAGGAATATAACAAATGACGCTTTATTATTTACAAGTTTTTATACCCTGCAAAATCACCCAATTCTGTATGCTCAAGCTGATTTATACCTGAAACCCCCTCACACCATTTTTAGATATTATTGTTGTCGGCGAGATTTTTTGATAATGTATACGAGATAGTTCTTTCAATATTCCTGACTTGTGTTGCTTTCTGACCTTTTAGTACAGTTCTCCGTTAGTGTCCTTACATAGTTGCAGAATTTATCTCAGTTGCTAACTGTGTAACTGTTAGGACTTGTTCTGTTAGGACAGATCTAATTTTTAAGTGTAATTTTTATAAGTACTGTTTTAAAATCACATCTTAGTCGTTTGATTGCCAGTTTCTCGCTATTGGTTGAATGTGTCTTTAGTTTTTCCATTCTACTATCTGTTTGCCTGTTTTCTCATCTATCAAAATACTCTATAGAACCTCGTACTCTCTAAAGCTCCCTCTATTTAGAAAAGCCCAGTTTGTCTTCACTGGATTTTTTTCTTGGCTTGCATAATGAATATTAGAGTTATTTAAAGATTCCATAAGCCAGCATTGTCTCTCTTTTGTTTTGTGGTAAATCTGCTAAAGAGAGAGGAGAGGGGGCTGACTCTGTGTTTCAAATACAGATATGTGTTTGGGCAAATTTGGGGGACTCGATCACTGTCCACTTTTTCTGTTTGTCTTTGGTCTTATTTTGTTTTATGTTTCTGATATTTGCTTTTGTGAAATAGAGTTCTCACAGACCTGAACCTCATCAAGTAAGCTCAGGTGGCTTTCTACAAGGCCCCAGCGATGCACCTCTTTCTACCTCATTATCGGTGTATTTACAAGCATACATTACCATACTCAGCCTTTCAAAAACATTTTTTAAAATAACATTTATTTATTTATTTATTTTGTGGGTGGGGAGCTGGGAGGCTGGCAGGGACCTGTGCTGCAATCAGGACAACTTGTGACAGCTTGGGGAATAAGTTCTCCCCAGGTGGATCCCAGGGATTGAGCTCAGGTGCTCAGAGCCATCTGGTTTGGCAAGCAGGTCAGCTTTTCCCTTGAGCACTCACTCTTCATAGTAGCCCACAGAGACATTGTACCTGGGCTCCGGGTACCTGAAAGACAACATCACAGGTCTATTGGTCTCTCCCTCCCTCCCTCCTTCCCTCTCTCTTTCTTTCCAGTTCTGTCAGATATTGAGTTTGTCTGCTTATCTGTATCGGGTAGATACAGTGATGTTTAACATCATTGAATAAGGAATGGCAAGCAATTTTTTCCCTTTGAGAGGAAAATTGAGATTTGGCGTTGTTAAATTTACTAATTTTAAAATTACATTTTTAGGATTAATGATCAGGATTTTTAATAAATTGTGGAGCAGGTTGAAGTCAGTGGTGTCAAAAAACACTTTTGATCTGGGTTGTTTAGAAAACTGTTTTGTTTTGTCTTTAGAGACAGCGTTTCTCTGTGCAGCCTGGGCTATCCTGGAACTCACCTGTATACCAGGCTAGCTTTGAACTCAAAGAAGTCCATTTGTCTCTCTCTTGAACACTGGGATTAAAGGTGTACACCACCATGCCCAGATCAAAAATCATGAAAAATAGGAGAAAATTTTAATAAGAAAAATTTTTTGATTTTTTTTTTGTAATTCCTGTTTTAAAACAATGCTTATTTTTCTTATTAAAAAGTTAGTAAGTTTTCCAGACATTCTTGCAGAGGACTTGAGTCCCCAGCACCTACTTAGTGGCTCACAGCCATCTCTAAGTGCAGTTCCAGAATATCCAACTCCGGTTTTTGACCTCCGAAGATACCAGGCATGCACATGGTAACATTCACACACAAAGGCAAACCATACACTTAAAACTAAATAAATCTTTAAAAATTGTTTTATGAAGTAAGTTCTCCTGGTAGACAGCATGGATAAGGAATATCAGAAAACAATATTTCATAATTTTATCACCCAAAGATAAGCACTAACAGCAACATAATTTATCCTGTGCTGTTCTGTTTATATATATGGAATCACACAGGACAGACTCTTCCAAGTCTGCAGGACATTGTGAAAGCCTTCTCTGCCCAGTAAATGTAGATCTGTATCATAGAGCCACATTGTGTGTGTGTGTGTGTGTGTGTGTGTGTGTGTGTGTGTGTGCGTGCGCGCACACACAGAAAGATCCTTACCAGTTAGCATTCCTGAGTAATGGGGGGCATTTTCAAAACACTTTGCAGATGCTGTGCGGTTTTATCATTAGAGCAAAAGAAACCATGTCTCACACTGGTGTGAGCCCATGCTGGACAACCTGGAATATTGCGTCACTGATTGTTTCTGTTAGTGTTACTAGATTTTTTTGCTTATTTCTTTTATGTTACAATTTAATAGTCATTGTTGTTCCTTACCAGGAGACGACTTGCAGGGTTACTGTATTGGAGAGAACCTAATCGTAGGTACCTGAGTGGATTAGTGCTGGCTGGGATAAAGTGGCTCACGGTCTGTGGGTGTGGTACTGGAGAGTTTAGGCGTATGGCATAGTCAGTCTTGTTTCTCCTCCTAAGACTGTGCAGACAGTCTTCATCACACGTGGCTTCCTAGTTTTGGCTGCTCTATCGTTTTTCCTCAAGAAAGGCCCAAGCTGGAAAACGAGGCGTTTACAGTTCAGAGATGGAATGAGACCTGAGTGTTGACAGTTGTCCAGAATGTTCCGCACTGTATGTGACTCAAGCCAAACCTGTTCACTTTTTAAAATACCTCTTAGCTCTTCTATTCTCGGAAACAGAATATCTGTTTCAAGCCCTTTTTGGTGAATTGCCATGTGTCATTTTTCTAACCAGTCAAAGAGCAAGCACAAGAGGGCAAGAGGTCAGTAGTCTTTAGCTTTTCAATTTCCTATGTGTGTGTGTATTTCCTGAGCATTATTCTCAGTCTGCCCTCCCTGTGTATGTGTGTGTGATATGTAATGTGTGTTATGTGTATTTTGTTTGTATGGTATGTGATGTGTGGTGTATGTATGATGTATGTGTGGTGTGTATGCATGTATGTGCCTGGTGTGTATGTGTGGTGTGCAATCTTTTGTGTGTGTTGTGTCTAGTGTGTTTGTTTGGTATGTGTATGATGTATGTGTGGTGTGTATGTGTGTGATGTCTGGTATGTGTGGTCTGGTATATGTATGTGTGTTGTGTCTGGTGTGTGTGTGTATGTGGTCTGCTGTGTGTGTTGTGTGTGGTGTGTATGTGTAGTATGTGTGTGGTGTGTGTGTGTGTGGTCTGCTGTGTCTATGTATGATGTGTCTGTGTGTGTGGTCTGCTGTGTGTGTTGTGTCTGGTGTGTATGTGTGTTGAGTATGCATTGTGTCTGGTGTATATGTGTAGTGTGTGTGTGTGTTGTCTGGTGTATGTGTGTAGACACCAGGGGTGATAGCATGTGAGATCTACATTGCTGACTCTCACTTTTTCTGTAACAGAGCAGTTTAAATCTGCTCCCAACACTGTACAAAGCCTTTCTCTGCTGGTTTTTTCCTCTTATTTGTTTTGACTTGTATTTAAACATCTTCATAAAGATACAGTGTGAACACCATAAAGTTCACCTGTGCAAGTGTGTAGTTTAGTGATCATGCCAGTACGTTTACCACGATTGTGTAACGATCCCCGTGACCTAAACCCTCTCAAAAGAAACCAAGTGGACATAGCGTTTGTTCCCTTTTCTCCCAGCAACCTCTGTGCTCCAATCCTATCTCAGTCTATTTTTGACTCTGTGTTCAGCCTGTTTCTCTACACTTCATACGAATGGAATCACGCCACTTTCATGACTGGATTCTTTCATTTAGCAGAATTTTTTCGAGGTTTATCCAGCATATTATGTATCCATATTTCTTTTTGTTACCATGTAAGATTCCATGCACCGGTGTGGCACATTTCTTTCTCCATTAGTTGATGGATATTTCTCTTGGTTTTGCCTTTTGACTTTATGAATGGTGGCGCATGTCAAAAACAAGGACCATCCTGTAGGGTTGCTGCAGTGTGAACACTAAGATGTCAGTCAGAATCTGTACAAGTTAGTTGGCAAGCCAGGAAAGGACACATAAGAGTTTCATAATGAATGCAGGATGGCAGCTCTGGCCCCCTTGCTTCAGCCTCAGTTACAGAGGCTTGCTCGCTTGGGGCTCTGAGCACCTTCTCTTCTGCTTTGCCCCGACCTTGTCCGGACCTGTCATTTTGAAACTTCCATCCATTCAGTAGCCATTTCTTGAACACTCATTGCGTGTCAGATTCGGCACTAAATGCAGTGGAGATGATGAAAGGCAAATGGACAGGTGCTTCCAGGTCAAAGCTGCTTTTAAAGTTAGCTGTTCTGTACTCCTCACTTGCTTGTGATGCCTTGGACCGGGGTCCCCTTCTCCCCGGTGCATGGGTTTGGGGTTCTGAGTTTTGACACAGATGCTTTGTGTGGTTGAAGTCATTTAAGGAGATTTGTGTAAGCTAAAAGTTTGCCATGCTTGATAGAGACTTCAAGCGATAAGGCGGTGATGAGCTGTAGCTGTGGTTGGTGAATTATTCTTTATTCAAATCTTGACCCAAGGAGGGTGCAGCAGGCAGGCAGGTTTCTTCTTTTAGCACAAGCAGCTTTATGTTCCTTTTGAAGTTTCAGAACGGTTAAGCATTAGTTCTGGACTCAGCCAAATTTACCAACTCCTCATTGCTTAGGTGCTGCCCCCCTCCTCCCTCCTTCCCTCCCTCCCTCCCTCCCTCCCTCCCTCCCTCCCACCCTCTGTCCTGGGATTCTAGACCTAAAGATCCATAGGGTAAGTCAGAGCTTATTTCTGTCCTGTTGCTATTGTCTTTTCCTACAACGCAAAAACTGGGGGTTTTAGGAGTTTTCTTGTTTCTGCTTTAAAATATCATTTTTCTTTCTTCCCCCACAAAATAACATGCAGTCAGCCTGAGTGAGGTTGCAACCTCATTCTTCTCTGCCTCTGCTGCAGGCCAGATTTGAAGAGCTGCATTCAATAATGGGGAGACTCAGCTAGTGCTTGCTGCAGGACACTGGGAAGCCCTGGATCCTGTTGTTCTACATTCATTTGAAGGGTCTGAGCAAAGCAAGATGAAGGCATCCCAGAATCCCATCTACCACGGAACCATCCTCAGTATCGGATTTGTGATCTAGCTGTTGCACCAGTTCTCATTGGTCATGTTCAGGAATGTTTCCATACACAGAAGTTGTACTGTTTGCTTTATTTTCGGCATTTACTGAAGAGCGAGTCACATCTTGTAAACTTACCCAGTTTAGGGGATTCCCAGTTCGTCTTGAAACACTTTTTTTGGGGGGGGGGAATCCTAAAACCTAACAGAAGCACAGTTGCCAGGGGCATGTAAGTAGAAGCTGAAAGTAGACCCTGCAGTGCTGAGAGCCCTGAAAGATGAACTGTGGACTTGCTGGTAGGCACTACAGCTGGAGGAGTACCCTGGTGAGGGACACAGGATGCGGACTTCCTGCCTCCCCCATTAGATTTGCATAAGGGCTTTCCCTCACCTGAGGTTTCTGTTAATTTGTTGTGTGGTGTATTTTGAGTTTCCACCAATAGCTGATGGGAAGGGGTTTGTTTAATTGTGGGTTTCAGAGGTGCATGCCCCTAGGCATTTGACTCAGCCTTTAATTAATTGAACTAGGTATCTTTATATTACTTGTTAAGTCCTTCAGTCTCCCTCATTTCCTCTCCTGTCCCAGGTTCCAGATTCCTGTGAGTGATGGCTTGACTGTCTCTTCTTCCTTTGTATTCTTTTGCTCCATAACATGTCTCTGGTCAGGTCATAAACCTCAGATAGAAGTTAGTTCCCTGAAACTGTCCCAGGTTGGCCCTGAACTCCCTGTGTAGCAGCTGGTGGTACCCTTGGCCTTCTGATGAGGGCAGATTGGCCCTGCCCTCGCCCTGTGAGGTGTGTGTTGTATGCCAACGTGTTCTGTTTGTAGTGTGCTGAGGCTCACACACAAGGCTTCTCACACGAGACGCGAGCACTGCCTCCCTGGCCCCTCTGATAGGAGTTCTTTAAGAACTCACAGTCCGTCAGCTATGCTGCTGGGCATTGATTGGTGTTGCCAGGATGATGAACTAATGGAGGAGCCAGTCCCAGGCAGTAAATAGTTAATAGTCTCCCATAGAGTCAGAGAAGTCCAGTTACAGAGAGCAGTGCACCCTAAACCTTTTCCACTCCTTCACCCTTTCTGCCCAAGAAATATTCTGCAACCCCAAGTATATGAGTATCTAAAATAGATACATACGTGAGGCATGTGCTAATAATAAGCTGGATAATTATACTGTGAGACAGTTCTCTGAAATACATACAGTTTTACAATTCACTGAAGATGAAACTGTGCTTATAGTGAGGTGGACGGGCTTGTTATTTTTTTTTAAAGTTAACTCTTGGCTGAGCATGTGATATAAAAGACAGTATTCCGTGTTTTTCAGAGTTGGTCAACGTTTTGATTTTCTAGTTGTCAACGCTGAGAACACCATTTTGAATAAATACATAACACAAAATGACAAAGCATTTTTAGATTAGGGCCACTTCAGAAATATTTTGAGATTCTGTCCTAACCCCTAGCTAGAATTTATTTGATGACTGTTTACAAAACCCATGCACAACTCAAAACGGCTGCTTTAAAAATGAAACATTGTAACGCAATTCAGAGAACCTAATTTGATACTTAACGTGCTGAAGAGGGACAATAGGAAAGCATTGAGTTTGTGTTCCGTAATTAAAGCACTATATTTCTACAAAAACAGACAGCTTTGTGTGTGTAGTGCATACCAGTCTGGGCTGGGCAGTTCCAAGGTGCGTTGCTTGGTGTTGTGGAGGCTGACAACATGTGCAGTGGGAGGGGCATGTGCTGTGTGCAGTGAAAAGGGACATGGGCATGTGCTGTGTGCAGTGGGGGACACACATGCGTGTGCAATGCAAGCCGCATGTGCTGGTGCAGTGGGAAGGGGCTGTGCTGTGTGCGGGGGGGGGGGGGGGGAAGCACATACTGTGTGCAGTGGCTGTGCTGTGTGCAGTTGGGGGACACACGCTGTGTGCAGTGCAAGGAGCACGTGCTGGTGCAGTGGGAAGTATGCTTGCTGCAACACAAGTTTGTCATGGTCAGAAACTCCTTGGAATAATTAATGTTCTTAAATTTCAATTTATTTTTGGCCCTTGTGTGTTCAGAAACCTTTTCTGTTAATAAATATTTTGCCACCCTAATATTCAGCTACCTAACTCCAAATGGAATTACAGCTCATGGGTTAAGGAGATGTAACTTAGAAGACACTAGTGCTACTAGCGTGCATGAAGTTAACTCATTGTTTTAGCTGTACAGTATAACTAACTGTATACGATGCATTTCAGGTCAGATATTGATGTCTGTAGTTTCAAAATATTTGTAGACGTCTTATGATTGTTTCTTTTAGACATTACTGGCACTACTACTTTTTATTGTGCATTATTTCCAGGTGAGTCCCTGGAAAGATGATTTGCCAGGGGTTAGAGCTGGTTTTACTGTTTAAAAAAAAAAAAAAAAACTCAATTCAAATTCAGAAATGTGACTTAGCAGCTTAGGTAACTTTTCTAAATTCAGAATGTAGATTAGACAGAAGAGGCTTTAGGTACTTAAACAAGATCCCCGAGGTCCTGGCTGCATTCTGTGCTGTGTAGACTAAAGCGCTGGACACCAGCTGCTGCAGGCATTTTGCCTCTCCAGTCTGGTAATGCATAAAGAGTTTTAGTCTCCATTGCAGTGAAATTCCCGGGACCAACTCTCTAGCCTCCTTCCATCCATGATGCATAGTTGTCACTGAACAACACTGCCCACATGCCTTACTTGCCCTGTGTCCCTCAGAAACTTTAAACTGAGTATGGCACCTGTATGTGGTAGGTACTGATACACATTCTGAAGATGCCGCAAAGTCACAATCTCCTTTAGCAGCATAGTCATTGCTGTGGGTGCTTCTGGAGTTTGTCATTTCCAGCTGATGGCAAATCATTGCATACACAGTCTGTATTTCATGAGCAAAAAAGAGCCACCTCGCCTCTGTCAGGCAGTGTGGGGCTGGTGGAATTGCTGAAGATTGATTTGGTGCACAAACTGTACCCACCAAAAGCACTTCATGAACTTTCAAGATTAGATGCAGGGGTGTGAGGGGACCTTCTCAATTTCAAGTTCTGGCTCTGGTTCAAATAAGAATTTGTTATGTCCCTCAGGCAGCTGTGCCAGACAGCTCTGGAACTATTTGGTATCCAAACAATGAAGGGTGTGCAGGGGTCAGGGAAACCTGGCAGGAAAAGAGTCCTCTTAAAACTTCCTGCTTAGCTAATAATACAGATTTCCCTTTTATTATAGCTACAATAGAAAGACAGAGGTTGTGTTTACAAAGCTCGTTGTTTGGGAGACTTTTGTAAATTGTAAACTTTGGAAATCCCAAACCTACTGGGTAGAATGAATGTAATCCCATCCATTAGTTGAAGGTAGTTTCCCTGTGCAATAGCTTCCGGAGCAGCAGGTTAAATTGAGACTGTGAACAGGAAGCAGTCATTAAGAATTACAATGGGTAGGATGCAGAGTTAATTCAGGTAATGTTTTGTTAGAGGACATCAGGTCAGCAGAAAGGCTGAGGGTTCTGTGGGCTGTGTGCTTGTTCTCCACACCCCCCACCCTAGCAGCAGGAGGTCCAAACAATACAAACAGCCAGCAAAGTAGCTCACTGGGTAGAGAACATGTAGAGGTGGGTCTGTTTCCCTTGAAATGATAATGATCTGTATTTTGGTTTGTGTACAATCTCCTAAGATGGATGTATAGCCTCAATAAATACCGAATAAATACTTTTTTAAAAAAATGATGCTCATTTATGTGTGTGTGTGTATCTGCATGAGTTTATGTGCATCACATGTGTGCAAGGGCCCTTGCAGCACAAGAGGGTGTCAGATCTCCGGGAGCTGGGATTTTAGGCAGTTGTAAGCTGCCAGGTGATCTGGAGCATCAAGCACACTCAACGGCTGGCTCATCTCCCCAACCCCTTCCTCCGTCTCAGTGTGTGCTTGCTCAGATCACACGGGGTGACTGTGACAAATGTTGACTGTGATTTTGCTCTGATTGTCAGTGCAGTGCGGTTCCATTCTTCCTCTGAAAATGTAGTCATGCAATCAATGGTATTCTGTCATATTACTGAATATTTTAGAAAGTCATAAATGTAGGCCAACATAAGAAATCATACAGTGGAAGTTATTTCTCAGTGTTTATGTTAAAATGGTCAGATCTATCTTGCTTTTTTCTTTTGAAAGTCCGCGGAATATAGTAGGGTTTATTTGTTTGTTTGTTTGTTTGTTTATCTATCTATCCATCTATCTATTCATTTATGTAAATGCAGGTTGCCAACATTCAGCCAAATACTGAGACCTTGGTTTATTTTAACTGGGTTCTATGGAACTTACTGTATTGCAGTATTTATTGTGTTTTGTCTGCCAAAATGACTGCTGTTTGATTTGGAGTAATTTTAGAGGGAGCCATAGATAAAAAAAAGTATGAGTATTGGGGTCTAGGATTTCCAAAATCAGTATTCACAAATGTTGGCTCAAAGTGCATTTGCTATCCATTGCAATCAATGCAACTATTAACTTTTAGCATAATGTTCTCTACAAACTGTACATAGATATCTTCAACTATATATAGTATATATAGTTTATATATAGTATATATACTGTGTGTATATATATATATACACACACACACACATAACTAAACAATCAAAGCGCTTTATATTACAGTGAAGAGCAGTATTTTCTCAGACGTCTTCTTTGAAGTAGCCCCTCTACAAGCTCCTGACAGCAGACACTGAAGCCTCAAAGTAGGAAGTGTATGCTTATTTCCTTGATATGGATTATAAATTTCTAAGGAAATTATGATATCCTCCTCTTTGCAAATTAACAGTAACACCTAAAATTTAAAAGTAGTTTCTTCTTGAACCTGTACATAGCACCTGATTTCTTATAGCTAACAATGTATAAGTCCACGCATGCATCAGAACCCGCGCTCTAGGGACTGGAGGGACGGCTCAGCAGGAAGAGCATTTGCTGCTCTTATGGAGGACATGTTCGGTTCTTAGCACCCAGATGCTGGTGTATGACCATCCGTAACTCCAGGTCTAGGTGATCCGAAGCTCTGTGCCTCCAAAGGCACCAAGTATATACCTGATACACACACATGCAGGCAAAATACTTATGTACATAAACTAAAATAACATTTGGCTGTATGCACTGCCACACACCTCTTTAAATTCACTCCACTTTAAAATTTTTCCCCAGGTTTATCATTTAAGACAGTCAGCAGTGCCTTGTCAAGCTCACCTCTAACTAACTTCTGCACCTTTAGTATGAAGCCGAGTTACCTTAGGTGACATTAGCAGGTATTAATATTTTGAAGAGCAAGATATTGCATAAAGAGAAGCAGCTTGGGTGGTTAAATGTTATTCATGAATTGTGTTGTACAAGAGGCTTGAAACGGTTTCATTGAGATGTAGCAACATTGCATACTGCCAGAGCTGTTAGGTAATTTTTACGACAACGGTTTAGGGAACGGTGGCCTTTTGGCTCAATTGTTATGTCCCCATCATAGTTTTTTCTTCTTCTGACAATTAGTAGCTGCAGACACAGACACACAGACACACACACACACACACACACACACAGACACACAGACACACACACACACACACACACACACACACACACACGCTCTCCTTTAATAAGAACGGGAGCTGTTCATTAATTGATCCGTGGTGACTGACACACACTTTTCATTAAGGGATATCTTAGTTATAGTGGGAATGTTTTTAATTGTAACTGGACATGTAATGGTCTACTTAGAGTGTTTTGTATTTTATTTCCCCACACCCCATTTTTGGTTCATTGTAGTTTTACTGCAAATACAAAGCATCAGATACAAAGGAGCTTTCTGATTTGCAATTCTTCTCTTTCCTTTGAGAGCTAGTTGAAAGATAATAGTAACAAGGTGGCCCAAAGCAGCTTATGTGTGAAGGGTCAAACCAGCAACTTCAAAGCACCCTTCTGATAGTCTCCCCAAACGTTAACTATGCATGGTCGCAAGCCTTTCACAGTGGGCTTTACACAGTTTATTATAGATTAAAATTGTTTACAGTGTTTTGTAGGGCTCTTAAACTTTGGTGTGGCGTTAGAAAGAAGTCCTATGTTTGAAGGCCATGTACCTCAGAAATAAAGTAGCAGGGCCCTGTAAACCACCTAGGCCTTGAACATTTGACAGAGGTAGCATCGGGATTGAGCCACAGCAGGGAACCCAGGCTTTACACACAATTTTTTGGAAGAGATTTTTTAATTTTTAAATGAAAACATAATACAAATAGCATTTTATACATTTCCTCTTATTATTTATATCACATTCATCTCAAAGAAGTTTCTTTATGACTTATTTATGGACAATTTGTTTAATTTTTCAGACAGCCTGGTGAAACAACCATGCTTTTGAAAGTGTGATAAACTAAAATACTTCTTGTCCTTAGGTTTGAAGATTCTCTGGATCCCAAAAGGCTTGTTCTGTAATACTTGTTTTTATGAGTTTCCCAGAGACTTCCCCTTTCGATTTCAGTGGATTCCAGTGTTTGAATGATAACCAAGCTCTTAGGCAGACCCATCTTTTCATCTTCTTGGTGCGTAAGCATTTGAATCCATGCTTGGAGCAGCTTTGGAGTGGATCTACTGCATCATGGGTTACAGTCACTCTCTTTTTCATGCAATACTTTCCCAATATTTCAAAACTCTGCATGATATCCTCTAAATACATGGACTTATTTTCTGTCTATTAAAACTTTTTAAGACTTGGAATGTATTTTTACAGGGGATTCTACGTGAGATTTTGAATGTTAAAACTAAGAACATACGCCATTGCTAGGGCAGTCCGTTGGCTCTCTAGGATGAGAAGTCTGTCTCCATGCTTCTCCGTGGTCTGTCATAGTGGCTTCCATAGCCATGGTCGTTCTAGGAAACTGTTTTGCCGAGTCTACCATCTCCAGAGACTGCTCAGCTGGCCTCAAACAATCCTCAGTCTATAAGCTAAGAGTTATTAGAATTGTTTTGCCTGGATTGTAGGTTTTTAAAGCTATATTCACCAATAAATTCTGTGTAAAGACTAAATTAATGAAGACACTCTGGGCAGAAATTTTTGAACTCCAATCATGTTGCTTGGTGACTGCTCCTTGAATGGTCTGGCTTACACCACTCCTTTGCAGGACTTTGATAGCAGATCCCATGGACATGATCACGAGGTGTGCCACCAGCTAGGGAGTGAAATGGAGGGGTACAGGGAAGACACATTCGTTCCTACTTGACTTATTTCCACCTACTCATTCTGTTTTGTTTTTGTTTGTTTGTTTGTTTGTTTGTTTGTTTTCCCTTCTAGGTTGTTTGATGTGTGCACAGTGTCACGGACAGACAGAGAAACCAAGCTTACACTAGTGTTTGAGCATGTTGATCAAGACTTGACCACTTACTTGGATAAAGTTCCAGAGCCTGGCGTACCCACAGAAACTATAAAGGTACCCACAGTCGTCAGACTTGCTATGGTTACAGCCTGTTGAACACTAGCCTTATTTCACTATGAAATTGCCAGAGTTGATGTTTTTGAAACTTAAAATATAGTTCAAAATGTCAACTAAGTAAGATGTTCAAAGAAGGGAAAATAATCTAGTCCTCTGCTAAGTGGGATCGTCAAAGAGTGGGGTTGTAGTCCAGTTTAATTTTAGGGTCAATTAAAAATGCACATTAAAATTCTTTAATACTCCTTATTTCTATATTATCTGGCCCCTGGCCCTAATGTCTTATAAAGATATATATATACATATATATATATATATATATATATGTATATATATTTCAGTCTATCCTGATGGTTCTTTGTCTCTTAAAGATATAATTTTCATTGTCACTCAAAAACACGTAGGTTATAATTATATGCTGATTCTGAGGTACATCCATATTACACAGATATGCATGATCATCTAGCCCTTTCTGTTTGGCTGTTTGTTTTAGTCTAAATGGCAGGTTGTACTGTTGGGATTCAAAGATGATTAGGACACACCTTCTGCCCTTCATGGTCAGGAAGCTGGGAAGTATATTGACTACAAACAAAATTCTTTTTTCCTTTAAATCTAATGGGGAAAGCGCCACAAAAAAAATTAGTACTCTTGCCTGTTATACTGGTTCACCTCATTTTCCAGTTCTCCTGTTAAGTCCGTGCACATCTCCACAGAGTAAGAAATGTCTTCTTGTGTGATGGCCAAGTGGTGTCCCCAGATATTGATACATTTAGACTGCAACGTAATAAATGATTATCTATTCAGGTTTAGGCTAGTAAGACATTTCATTTCTCCCGTCTTGCTCTCATTAAAGAATGTGATATATACTGGGGGTTTGAACTATGCACATTTCTTTGTGTGCAGTGACATGAAAACTCTCCAAGTGTAGACTTCTGATCATCTGGTCTTGGTCCTCCCTCCATGAACTCTCTTCCTCCGGCATCATCTTCCATTCCCGAACGCTACTTTTTTTTCCTCTATGTACTTAATCCCAAAACTCCACCTTGTGCCAACAGAGCAGGGTCCATCCTTTTCACTCACATTGTTCTCTGAGCACAATGATCATGGGTTTTCGTTTGGTTTGGTTTGGTTTGGTTTGGTTTTTGGTGGGTGTACTGGCTAGTTTTGTGTCAACTTGACACAGCTGGAGTTATCACAGAGAAAGGAGCTTCAGTTGAGGAAATGCCTCCATGAGATCTGGCTGTGGGGCATTTTCTCAATTAGTGATCAAGAGGGAAAGGCCCCTTGTGGGTGGGACCATCTCTGGGCTGGTAGTCTTGGGTTCTATAAGAGAGCAGACTGAGCAAGCCAGGGGAAGCAAGCCAGTAAAGAACATCCTTCCATAGCCTCTGCATCAGCTCCTGCTTTCTGACCTGCTTGAGTTCCAGTCCTGACTTCCTTGGTGATTTAACAGCAGTATGGAAGTGTAAGCCGAATAAACCCTTTCCTCCTCAACTTGCTTCTTGGTCATGATGTTTGTGCAGGAATAGAAACCCTGACTAAGACAGTGGGGGTTGGTTTTTTCAAAACAGGCTCTCTGTGAATGACTTCAGCTGTCCTAGAACTTGCTCTGTGTGCTAGGCCGGACTCAAACTCTTAGAGATCTGCTGCTTCTGCCTCCCAAAAGCCAGATCCCAGTTCTTGATGTGGTATGACTCCCCACCTCAGTGGCCTTCTTGTGGCGTTTCTGTTAGTGAGGCCCATCCAGATGTGCTTGATCCACACTCAAGTTGGATACTGGCTCATTTGCCTTTTACTCGTTGTTACACTCTCCAGTTCCTTGTATTCTCTGCCCTTGTGGTTATGTATATATGCATCTGTCTATTCATGAGTACCAACTGTCATATGTTTCTTACAGAATATTGTCCTGCTTTAGTAAGGTTGTTGTAAGATGAGTATAAACTATACCTTACATTCTCCTGTGTTTGAACACTCATTCCCTAGCTGGTAGGAACACTTAGTAGCATGGGGCCAGCTGAAAGAAGTGCATCTTTGAACTGCAGGCCTTATGGGTGGTAGCTCAGCCCCATTTCTTGCCCAAATTCCTTACTTCCTGATCAGGGCAGTGTGCACAAGCTGCCTGACACCATGAAGCTGCTTGTCTCCTTGCTTCTTGCTTCCACTACAATGTCTTACCCTTTATAATGGACTGCACCCTCTGAGATCACCAGGCAAAATAAACCCTCCCTCCCTTAATTTATAAGGTCTTTTGTCATGATGTGGAGAAAAGTGATGGATATAAAACCATTTTTTTTTTTTTTTTTTTTTTGGTTTTTCGAGACAGGGTTTCTCTGTATAGCCCTGGCTGTTCTGGAACTCACTTTGTAGACCAGGCTGGCCTCGAACTCAGAAATCCGCCTGCCTCTGCTTCCCGAGTGCTGGGATTAAAGGTGTGCGCCACCACGCCCAGCATAAAACCATTTTTTAAAATCATGAATAATTGTTTAGCAGCATATACAACCATCAGTGGGCAGTTTAGGTTACAGGCATAACTGATAACAAATATTTTTACTAGGCAATTGTATCTTTGTCTTAGTGATTGATTTAGTTTTAGGAATTTAGACTATAGGCTAACTGCATTGTGGGTTGAAGTTTTCAAGCATGAAACTGTAGAACAAATATTTGTCATACAGATGTATTTATGCCAAGTCTGTCCTTGAGCTAGTGAATGTTACTATGTTGAACAACTTATTGGGAAAACAAAAATGGATTCTTTTCTATAGAATGGTTGGTGGAATAAGAGTTTTTTAGACTATACTGAGGCACTATTTGTTCAGTGTTTTCTGTATTTAGGATGTTTCCATGGTGAACACTTTGCAAACACAAAATGAGCCTACTCTCAGTGACTTCTGTGAAATGAAAGATGAAATGCACAGAGAGAGGGAGACAGAGAGGGAGACAGACACAGAGGAAACACTCAGGCACCCAGCATTGTGGCACACACCTTTAATCCCAGCACTGGGAAGCTGAGGCAGGTGGACCTCTGAGTTCAAAGCCACCCTGCTCTACAGAGCTAGTTCCAGTATATCCAGGGCTATAGGGCTACACAGAGAAAACCTGTCTTGAAAAGCAAAATGAGAGAGAGAGGTGGGAGGCGGGGAAAGATCTCACAAAAGCATACAGAAATCGTTCTCAGTGATTATTTAATAGTTTGGGGATATTTTCAAGTACCAACAACTTAGCCTAACCTAGGTCTTAGTCTTTTTCTATGTGGTACCAAAGTATTCTCTAAAGTAGTCACAGCATCTAGAGTGTTAATAGATAATGTATTGACATCATTTTACATGCATTGAAACATGCTATGTTAATAATAATAATAATAATAAAATAAAAAATCTGGACTATATTTTAACATGAAATAGATACAAAATAGCAGCAACAACAACAACAACAAAATCAAGAGTGCAGCCATGTGAGATGGTGTAGGTCCAGGACTTTACCATCTTCCTGTTCTGCTCTCACGGCATTGTTTACCTGCTAGTTTGCCACCTATAGGAAGGCAGGGCTTAGATAAAACTTTAATGTTCCATAGTGTCTAGAAGGAGATAAAAATCTTTTTGTTAGAATTATCATTTAATTGACATATTTGTTAGAAATCAGCCCATGGAGGACTTTAGAAATATCTCTCACAAAACAATTTTTCAGATATCTGAATAACATTTGTTTTGAGAAAATTAAAAACGTGGAAGTTTATGTGGTTGTGCAGGTTGGTATTGAGGTCAGTTTGTAGAGGAGGACATCCTGTCATTACTGCATTGTCATCTTGTTAGGCCTTGATAAAATAAGTCACAAGCTATGCCTCTACATCATCTCTAAAAAGCTGTAAAAAAATAAAGTTAATAAATAATAATAACAACAACAATAATAATAACAACAGTAAGAGGCTGTTCTTTCCAGCGGTTTTAAGTAAAAATTTCTAGGTCAAATTGACGATTTGCTACAATATTCTGTAGGTCCATCTGTCCTTTTCTCATGATGATTTGCCTGTGGACCGCTCTCCCGTGAAACCAGAAAACAGGCCGGTGTGGACCTGTGGACATGGCTGGCTCGCTTCTCTAGTTCAGACTGTTATCCTGGAATCTGTTTTGCTGTGGAGTTCAGTTCTGCCTTTACTTTCCATCTTCATGTGCCCATCTGCCACTAGATGACACGGGGTCATGGGGAGTGTCCAAAAGCTTGTTCACCATATTCCTTAGTCACTGCAGAAGCCATATGGCGGAGTGCTGAGGACGGACAGACTCCTGTGTGAGACCTTCAAGATGCCTGACTTCCTGCACTATCCACTGCTAGGGCACTTGCCTGCACATCGGCTTTCTTCTCAGCTGACTTATAAACTCTCTGAAAATATACCTGATGTTATTCTCTGGCTATTGTGCCTGTGCAGCCTATTTAATGAAATGGGAAGTATCGTCCCGTGAGAATAAAGTTCAGAAGAAGCACAGATGAACAGACTTTTCTCAGCAGGACAGGGTTCCTTGAGCTCAAAACCATGGAGTCCTGGTATAAAAATTATGTTCATGTATCCTTATAATAAATGAGTTCTATGGAGCTGGGAGAACCCAAAGCAAAGCTTGGGGTTTATGTCTGTGTCGGTAATTTTCTCACTGAATTAGATTTCTTTTTATCTTCAGTCAATTGTTTGTTGGAGACTATGTTAGTTTGACTATTTTCAGTAAGAGATAAAATGTACTATTAGGTTTATTTTACAAAACTCAGACTTCAAAGACCAGCACACACTCTTGATAGCACCTGTTTTCTGCCTCTGGGAAATATCTGTTTTCCTGACTAATATCTGCTTGCTGTAAACATGGCTCTGATGTCAGGATGAAATGCCCAGGCCTGATTCATCCCTCTCTGCTTGACATAATGCAAAGTGACTGGTCTCTTGTGCTGCAAAGAGAGTCTCCCACATCTTCCGCTTCTGCTCTTAAAGGAACCAAACCCAGGCCCCTCACAGCTCCTGGTGGTCTCCGCTTTGCAGCCTTACAGCAGGTGATGTGTCCTATCTTTGCAGGACACAGAACAAATTAACATGAAAATATCGCTCCTCAGCAAACGGGGCAGGCTTGAAAGCCCTGTCACTGCTGGACACTAGCCATCTGCCACCAACACTCACACCCTCTTTATCACATGTGAAATTCAGAGCAGATGTCGCATAATAAAGGTGATCCCAGAGACAAGAAATTCAGAGAACAAGGAGTCCATAATAATGATAAAGATTTGGACAGAAAAAAAATGTTTTATTCAATTTGATATCATGGTTAGACTAATTGCCTAGACTATGATTTTTTTCACACGAGTGTCTGCACAGTGCTGCCCCCCGTTTATGCAAATTATTTTTATAGTTAAAAGTTTTAAGAGAAAGTAACTACGTATGTGAAAGATGCCTTACAGGATGGCACAGTAAGTGGCCTTCAGTGAGCGAAATCACATTTTATTAATACTCATTCTGGTATAAGGGATTTCATAGGCCAGTCGTGTCTCTGACACCTTCAAGCAGACTCTGACTAACAATAACGTCACTAAGGGTAAGTCAGTAATTACAGCAGTGATTAAGCCTGCACATCCCAAGCCACGGTAGTTTTCCGGTTTAACTTTTTTGGTTGATGCTCAATACTCTATGGACCCTACATCCTTTTCTCTAACTCAGCGTCCAGCTTTAGCCTTTCTCCTTGTATGACTCCACACCAGTGCCACTGCTAACCTGTGTTCTCTTTTAGCATCTGTTGGCTCTGGCTCTGCAGAGCCCTGCCCAGCTTCCTCAGAGGTGCCAGTCTTAGGCTTTCCTCCAGTCTTGAGTTCCAAGGAGCTCACTTTAATTCTACTGTCCTTCTGTATACACAAAAGTGGCATTTGGTGGACTTAGCTACTATTGTGCTGTATCTAATTTATTAATGCACCCTCAACTCTTATTTTGCCTTATAAAAATTCCATGAATCATAGTGTACTTATTAGCTGTTGTGTTTCACAAGCATTCTGTATTTTTTAGAACAGGGATCATGGGATGGGAATAGGCCTGAGTGGTCAAGAGCTTGCCTAGCACCGCAGAAAAGGTGCCCCGACTTTGATCAGGACTGTGACCTATGTTAAGAGAAAATGGTTATGAGTATCGCCCTGCTGGCCCTGTGCCATTGGTTAGACAGGAGTGATAACTTGCATTTGTAGTGAATCTGTACTAAGTGTTCTCTGAGATCAGGAAGAAAACAGGGTACGTGAGCTTTAACAGCTACAGTCACTTATACCCCCAAACCCGCAAGCACGTATCTAATACATAGAGAAATGAATCCATTAGTATCTTTCATCTCCTACTAGGAAGTTCCCTTTGCTGTCCCTTCCATCACAAATATCCATAGCGTATTTTGTCTTTAACCCCAAATGAAAATGCACAAGAAACTTTTTCAAGGTGAGCATTGTTTTAGGTAATCTAGATTTTGAGGATCCTCACAGAAACAAATGTTCATACAAATTTTTCCGTCTTTGTAGTAGCTAAAAATACATGGTTGGAAAGAAGATAGAATTCTTCAAATACGTAGTACTCTGATTAGAAACTATAACAAAGCTATTTGGTGGTTTAATTCCCCCTACAAGCAAGAAGTACAAATGTCATTTAAAAATAATAGTCCCATTCTAAAGGTATAATAAGACGAATTGAAATAAAAGCTGACTCATTGACAAATAACACTTAGATTAAAGAAACAGCAGGTAAATTGGACTCTTTCTGAGAGAATGCTTCCTCATGGCAGGCAACAAGTCTGTTGATAGAGCCCACTAAAAAGTTACAGGCAGTATGTACCCGCTGCATTGTCACCATGGTAACCGCAAAATCTGCACAAAGGGGAGGTATTCCTGTCTACATTAACTTGTTCTGAAGTGCCTGTTATCGCCTTTAAATGTGGGGGCATGCGAGGCTTCCTGATAGCCTCAGCTCTTTTCTTCCGTAGCCACACGTTCCTGCGTTTCCAGTGGTCATGGAGTTGGGAATGGTCAGGTACTTATTGGATTTCAGGCAAGGATTTCTGAGGAGCTTGTTTGCTGGACAGCCTACAGCAATTGGTGAACAGGTTCTGATGAGAGAGCCTGTCTCAAAATGGGAAAAGTGAATGCTTCCTCAAGAGTGACACCCAGAGTTGGCCTTCATTCGCATGTGCGCAAACACACACACACACACACACACACCTGCACCACCACCAGCAGCCTGTCTTGTACACACAAGCCTACCTGGAGTCCTCTCCTCAAGCTAAGCCTTGCTTGAACCTGAGCATCAGTGATTGCTTTCCTTCACAGTCTACACTCGGTCCATCAAACATGATGGCTGGCTCAGCATCCCACTTCTGCCCCTGCACAGGAGCCACAGACATTGTCTTTAAAGCATACATAAAGCTCTGTGACTCCCCTACTGAAACCTTGTCCCCAAGTGACTTCCCATGATCTACAGAGTAACGTCAAAAGCCCTGTTTGATCTGGGGCCTCATTTAACTCCTCTCTTGCTCTTGTTCACTGTCTGTCCATCACATTAGATGTGTCTGTCACAAGACCCAGCTGAGAATGGGAAGTGTCTCCATTTTGTTCTGAGACAACTCTAACCCATGTAATGTGTGCTCGGCCTGGATGCAGGAGCTCCCGATAGACTGCAGAGCTCTTCTGGTTGCATGGTGGCTTATCTTTGTGATTCTAAAGCTCTGGGGTTGGAGGCAGGAATGTGAACTCAAGACCAGCATAGGCTGCTTTGTAAGGCCTGATCAGAAAGAAACAGTAAAATGGAAGGATTTAAGGTGACGTTTGCATGGCTTCTAACTGAAGTTGCCCGTGGCCTGGAAGCTGGATTAGAAGCCCTAGTTCTTCTATTAGAAAACAATTAACTCCTTAGTAGGAGATCTGAATCAAAAATGCTTAGAAGTATGAACTTCCAAACAAAAAGATTCCTTTCTTTCTCTATATTTTATTGTACTTATTTTTGCATAGTCCAGGCTGTCCTGGTACTCACTGTGTAGACCAGGCTGGCCTTGAACTCCCAGAGAATTCTACTTCTGCCACTCAAGTGCTAGAAGTAAAGGTGTGTGCTGCCATTCCCAGCCCCTAACTAAAGATTCTTAACCAACTAAGGAGCCTACCCTTTCAAAATGGGCATTCATGATAGATGATACATCATGACTTGACCTTTGAAAAATACTTTTTGTCTCATGCATACTAATGTTTTCACAGTTCTGTGGTCTTGAATTAGGAAACCATTACTGGACTTGCAAGTATAACTGGTCAGAATTTTTCATCTCCCCCCCACCCCCATCCCCACCTCCTATATATAGTAAGGAACCAAACCCATGTGAAATGTTAAGTGAGCCTTTGTAGCAAGTTTTAATGATGACAACAGTATGAGCCACTACAATGAGTGCATTTGAACCTGGTGTCCAAGGAACCATGAGTGTCCAGGCTCTGGTTGGCTCCGTTTTGATTCAAGGCTTCTAACAAATGTGACTCGATAACCTTACTGATTTTATATTGACCGTTGTTCACATCTGTCCCTAGTGATATTCAATTTTTTCCCTTTTTTTGGACAAAAAGAGAGGTGTTTTTGTTTTTGCTTTGCTTTTTGTTTTCAAACATTCTTCTAAAGGGTAGTCAATGATTTCAGATCAGAAAGTTCAAATAGAACATAGCAGGTATGGGGATTGATTGCAGGCCTGGAGGGGTTTTGCTGTGAATCACGTTTAGGAATGTCAACATGAAAGTTCAAGTCTGTGCCTCGTGCAGTGTAGATTGGTCCGGAAACAATTACCCGCAGTGTAAGGCACTCTTCGTATGGTTAGTGTGAAGTGAACATTCTGAACACTTCTTGCTGATTTTCCCATCGCGCTACTATATCACACGTCAGTATTAAAGCCTAGAACTGGAAAATTGCCTGTCACTGACCTCCGGTGTTGGCAGAATGAACGCCATAGAAGCTGTAGACTCGGGCCTTGTTTTTCTTTTTGTCCTTACCATTTACCAAAACCATCTTCCTGGTCAGGAAGGTAAAGAACAAGGAGTCAAGAGGTGATTTGGTGATGCAGAAGGAAATGAGTTGATTGGGTCCCATTAACAACGGAGATAGATTTGAAGACTAGCAGTAGCCCTTCTCTCAAAGGTGCTTTGTAAAAAGTAGTCCATTATGTGGGGTTTTAAATGCAGGAAGCAGAGTTATCAATAACTCTTATTCTCCCCATTAAAATTATTACATGGATCACAGCAGATATCTTCTAAATCCCAAGCCTCTTCATATGTATTTCAGGCAGATACTAAAGGCAGGCTGGGTTATGTGTGCACTGCAAAGCTATATGAACCCAAGTAAGTAGCACACAAGGACATAAGTAGCGGTTCTGTCTTTGATTGTATCTGTTGTGAATGTTGCCACTGTACTAACTGTCTACGATAGGCACTGTTCATCCATGCTGTGAGCTCTTAATTAGGAACCTGAAGGGAAATAAATACAAATGACATCAGCATGAATTAAGACATGGTTACATTCTGGTGTCCTCCTGGGGGTAGGGGTCACACCCTAAGAGAAGTGCTTCGTCCTTAGCTTCCGACACGAGGGTTGCACAGAACTTCGTGTGTAATTTATCACCGAGTCCGGTAATTAACATATGGTTTGTGTTATTGATTTCTCGGGTTTCAAAGTGAAATGAATTGAGCTTTCTTCCACATTTAGGATATACGGGTTTTGTTTTTTTTTTTTTTTTTTTTTTTTTTTTTAAGGAACTCTAAACAAAGACACACATTATTTGTAAGTTAGGGAACAGCTGCCAGAAAACAGAAAATTGGGAGTGAGTGCTGGGTGGAATAATGGAGACACTGTTCAGAGGTAGCCCTGTAAAGCAGGACGGGCTCCTTAGAAAACAGACAGCTGAGTTTGCTTGTAAATTTTGCTAGAAACAGGCCTCCTTTTCCAGCATCTAGTGCTGCTTAGGGGGCTGAAGGCTACACTTGCAGCTTTGTATTTGAAACAAGGACCTTTGTTGATGATTTGTAGAAATCCACTTATTTCCAGTTTGGACAGATGAGTGAATATTATTGGATTACAGTTCATTCTTTTTAATGTATAGAACATTTTAGCAAATGTCAGATTTTGATGTGGGGGTTGCTGAGTGTAAACCATATATCACAAAAGCCAGGTACAGGGATTCAGACCTTTAGTTCCAGCACTTGGGAGGCAGAAACAGGTGGATCTCTGTGAATTCAAGGCTATCCAGATCTTTAGAGTGGGTTCTGGGACAGCCAGAGTTACATAGGGAGAAAACAAAACATCATATGTGTTTGTGTGTCATTCAGAGATTCAAAAAATATTAAATTTATAGAATACATGTAAACTTAAAGGGCAAACAATTATTTACACAAAGTATAGTAAAAGTTTAATATCCTTAATGTAAAAAAGGCTTTTACAAACTAATTTTAAAAACTAACCAATTTAGATATGAACGAGGATCATAAACATTCATCAAGACCCACATGTAGACAGAATGGCAGCAAGGTTTGGGGTTGCATGGTGAAGCCAGAATGTGCTATAAGGGATGGTTATGTAAATTACAGAACTCCTAACAGCGGTCATATCACCACAGAAGGATTTCTCCTAGAACCCCACTTTTGAAGAATAATTATCTAAAGAAAGAACAAGATAAAAATTGTGTAGGTACCAGATTCTCAATTTGAAAACACATTGCTAATGCTTATGATTTAAAAAACAGAAAGAAGTATATCAAGATGCTAATACTGTGTATCTCTGTTGATATAGGCTATGCTGTTTATATTTGTGGGCTCCTGCTATATGAGACTCCTGGATGAAATTCCTAGTAACAGCCCATTTTTATCATCCAACCAAATGATCTTTGAGTGCATATTTAGCAGTGATGTTTTCTGTTACAGAATAGATGTTCTCATGCCAGTCTTTTTTTTTTTTTTTGTACCTAGTAGCACTCTGTCACTTCCTCTTTTAGGCAGCACATGAGGACAAGCCTTATACAACAAGCACGCTGTGCACATTAGAGTATTGGGTGCATAGGTGTGGATGATGTGCTCGATAAAATCGCAGCATTGAAAACCTCAGTGATACTAACCCTTCCCAAGACCTACGTGTATGGTTACCTTCTTTAATCATCGTTGTGCCACACATGAGGAAAATCGGTCTGTGGGGGAGTTTCCTGAACTGTAATGGAAGAGTCACTAGGCGTTAGTAAATGTAAATGCATGCCTGCCCACAGAAAAAAGTCATAAGCTTACTTGTTATTCCAGTTCAGGCTCATGTATAGTTTCTTCAGTGGTCTCAGTCTTTATTTGAAGTCAGCTTCAAGTTCGGTTAGCATGAGCTCTTAGTGATTATATTACATATTTGAGCGAAGGCTTTTTAAAAAGAGGTATTTGTAATTCTGCACCTGCTTAAAACCGTTCAGTGCTGCCCACAGTCAGAGTACTCGCAGACAGTGACATATCTGTTACAGTGCCACCGTGTCCACCATGTGCCCAAAGGAGCCTACTCTAATTCTCAGTTATAGGTAAAGTCATGCCAGGGACATCAATTTGCATTATTTTTAAAGTGCTGGGGGGGGGGTGTTTGTTTTGAAGGAAGAGTCTTATTTGAAAATCTATTGTCATTTCTTCTTATGGTTTCTTGAACTGAGAACTTCTGGGCATGTGTCACTTACAGAACGATCAGTACCATAGCTTTGTAGTCTCTGAATTGCATTTAGAAAATTGCCACTACCCAGCACAGTTATCCCAAACCAAGAGTGCATAGGCTTTGAGCTCCTCAACCATCAAGGCGGTGTGCTTGGGATGCACACAGCCCTGGTAATCACTTAATTATCCGCTGTGGGAAGGCCCATTCCTCAGGCAGAAATCAGTGAGCATCCTTCCCTTCATCAGTTCCCAGCTTCCAGGAACTGGCGAGCCTGTTGCCAGAGGAAATGGACTTGTTGCCTTTGTTTGACTTGCCCTGGGAAGGTCTTGACAAAGATCTCTATTCTTGTTCTGTTGAGGTATGGTGAAGCATTAAGTAAAACTGTCAAGTCTGAAAATGTACCGTGTCCAGTGTCTCACGAGTCACCTTTACATGGCTCCCTATGACACAGGTTGTACTTTTGAGTAATCACCTTGTCTTTGACAAGCCATGGGACTTCTTGATTACTGTAGAGTGGCACTGAGCTGAGAGAAAGCTACTTTATATTAACTAGACAGATCCTATTTTGTTGAAAAGTGGTAACACTGCTGAAAAGTGTCTGAAATTCCACATACAGAATTATTTTACTACTACTGGCATTTTTAAATTAGATGCTTCTAATGTGGAAGGGTTTAGATAATCAGGAACATAAACTGCAGGTAAACTCATAAATGTGAGTAGTATTATTATTAGAGAGACAAAACTCTGGGAGCATGAATTCGGGAAGGCCTTCACTGGGCCACACAATGGAATCTGATCCTTCACATGGTTCCAGGGAACTGACCTCTGGAAGTGTGGCCCTCGTGCTTACCTGCCCTCACAGTGGGCCCTGTAGCAACTGGAACAAATGACAGAGCCACTTCGGAGACTGCAGGCATATTTCACTGCAAGTCAGGGGGGATGTTCAGGACATTGCTTGCATGTGTCTTTATTAAAGGTTACAGAGTGGATTCGGAGATGCACACACTCAGATCATGGGCTTGTGACTGAAGGGAATGGATGGATGGATGGATGGATGGATGGATGCATGGATGTTTATGGCATGAGGGGATGACTGAAGTTGAATGGATTTTCTGTTATTTTCACGTTTCCATATTGGTGTTGAGCAAAAAGTCTGAGCATGATTTGGGTTGGATTGTTTGGATTTTCATGAAAGCGTTACTTTGTTATGGGAAAGCAGGGAGTCCTTAAAGATTCGATTGGCAGGGAACATTTTTTTTTTTTTCATTTTTTTTTTTTTAATATTTTTATTACATAATTTCCTCAATTACATTTCCAATACTATCCCAAAAGTCCCCCATAGCGCCCCCCACTTCCCTACCCACCCATTCCCATTCTTTTGGCCCTGGCATTCCCCTATATTGGGGCATATAAAGTTTGCAAGTCCAATGGGCCTCTCTTTCCATTGATGGCCGACTAGGCCATCTTTCGATACATATGCAGCTAGAGACAAGAGCTCCAGGGTTCCGGTTAGTACATCATGTTGTTCCAACAATAGGGTTGCAGATCCCTTTAGCTCCTTGGGTACTTTCTCTAGCTTCTCCATTGGGAGCCCTGTGATACATCCAATAGCTGACTGTGAACATCCACTCCTGTGTTTGCTAGGCCCCGGCATCGTCTCACAAGAGACAGCTATATTTGGGTCCTTTCAGCAAGATCTTGCTAGTGTATGCAATGGTGTCAGCGTTTAGAAGCTGATTATGGGACGGATCCCTGGATACAGCAGTCTCTAAATGGTCCATCCTTTCATCACAGCTAGGCAGGGAACATTTTAAAAGGCTCCGCTTGCATTATTTAGTGTATTTTAGGAATGTGTTTGTTTCTGAGACTTCTCCTTTTGCGGTTTTTCCCCCTCCCTCCAACTCTTTGCCTCTGTTCTAAGTTACGAATGTTTTAAGTTTTCCTAAATGCAGTACATACTCACAAGTTTGACTTACAAACATATCAGTCCTTCACTGCAGTTATTCCTGGTGCCTATATCTAGCAGACTCCATTCTGCCACACACACACACCTCCCATCCCCATCCCCGTCCCCGTCCCCATCCCCAGTCTTATGTGTCTTGGCTGGGTGACTTGGAGAACATTGTTTCCCTTCATTAGTAGAAAGATGACTACCTGCCCCTGAAACGAACTCTTTGTGGCCAAAGAATGACCACCCTAAAGGCCATCATTCAAACACCGGCTTGGAAAACCCCCCTTGGAACTCTAGCTTGCTACTTGCTCTGGCTCCTCCTCCCTCCAGACCCCTTTAGCCCGAGCACACACCTGTTCTTTGGGAGATTCCAGGTCGCCTTGGGTCCCATATGCTCCCATATGCTCTGTAACACATCCTTGTCACTTTTTACACTTTAAAACCTTGAACAGGAGAAAAAGTGACTTAAACATATTACTTTGGAGCACCGAAATTCCCCATCAAGTCATGCTGAGTCACTTTTAAATGCCTTTAGAGTTGCATAAATGTGGTAGAGAGGTTCTGCTAGAGTGGTTTTTTTTTTTTTTTTCCCAATTAGGCTTTCCCATCTTTTCTTCTTAGGTTTGACTTGTAGGTTGTACTCAGACTCATAACTAGGTAACTTTCCTGCCTAGTGCCTTTCTTGTAAACACACTATATAACCCAGGCTGGCTAGGAAGCTGACATATCCATTAGGCTGCCTTGGAACCCACAGAGATTCCCCCTGCCTCTGCCACCTAAATGCTTAGACTAAAGGTGTGTGCCACCTAAACTGGTTTTTATGCCAACTTCTAAAAAAATGTGCATTTACATAGTCCTATGTGCTCAGATCAGCCAGACCTGATCCATAGCAGAGCCAGTGTTGTAAGTGATGACAAGCCAAGGTTCATTCTTGATTATGTGAAGAGGGGAGAGTATGTCTTGCCACAGTTGAGGCATATTCCTCACCCTGCAAACTCTGTGGCAGGCAGTTAATGAGCCTGATCTGAGGGTTCTTTTGTGTGTATGTGCTTGTGTGTGCACTTGTACGTGGGAGAAAGAGTGCAAGAGATATCCATGCATAGAATTCTAAACCAGCACTGTGGTTGTTAGCTGGAGGCAAGAGACATGGCAGCTCCCAAGCCCTTCTGGAAGCAGCCTACTAACAGGAGGCTTCCTTGGATACTTGTCTCACATAGTTCCATCTTGCTGGAGTGACGGTTCCTCCAAACTTACACCTTAGGAGTCCTTATGTGAGATGTGCTTTGTGCATTTGAATTACTTTGGAAATTGGAGCCCTGTGATGTACCACTCAGGAAAATAAATGGTCATATTAACTCCTAGCAAATGCCGCCTCTTTGGTTTGAATTGGTTCAGAAAGCATTTTCTTCCTGGTTTGTACACCACATTGTTCAGGCTCCTCTCATCACTGACCAGCTGGCTTGTCGGTGAATAGAGCTGTGGGCCCTTCGCCATGTTTCATGTGAGGTCTTGGCTGGGTGGCATACAGGCAGCCTGTAGCCAGTGTCAGCAATTCAGGAGGAATTGGCACAGCAGTGTCCCCATTAATTTCTGTTTGTCACATGCTGTCATGCCAGTTACACCAGAGAGGAAATGACCGTTAAAAAAAAAAGGTACCCTTGTGGCACTGGGTCCCCTCCAGACGTCCCTGAGGTTAAACAAATGGATACAATTAGTTCTACACAGACAGCTGCAGGGAAAGGAAAGCCTAGACCAGGCCCCACAGCAAAGTGTCTGTCCTGTTAGTGTGAAGTGTCAGCTGTCAACATCTGCCATATTTTAACCCTTCAAAGGAACCAGTAAATTAAGGGGAGCAGTTATCCCATGCTCTGTTGATCACTATTGATCATAATGCCTTAGAAAATCACCACAGCGCTGCCCCCTTAGCGGCAGGTTTTGTCTTTGGGGGTGGTTTTTATGTTATTGCTGGGAGCTGAGAAAAGCGGTGAAGCACGGGGTGAGGGAAATGAGCTCTTTAATCGTTGATAATTTACTGCCACATGGAAAGGACACTCAGCAGTTAACTCTTCTGCAGTTCAAGCTGGCGTTGTTAAAACTGGTGGTAGCGTCCATTTCCACAAAGATCTGTCCTGCTGACTGTCAGTCCGTCTTCACCATGACCTGTGGTGGTTCTTACAAAAGCACAGAAGAGAGCTGTGGGGAATAAAAACCAGGTTCTGAAGAGAAAAGCCATTGACGATGAGAGACGAAACCCACTATAGGATAAATAGAAGCTTCCAGAAACTGTTACTGTGTTTTCTAAAGATTGAAGGGATTAAGCGTCTGTGACCTGGATGAGCCCCGTCCAACCTCTCTGTAAGCATCTAACTGTGCTGGGAGAGGATCAGTCTGAGGAAGTCTGATTCCTGGCACACATGAGTGAGATGTGTGTTAAACTGTTGAGACACACTCATTAGCTCTAACCACTAAAACTTTCAGAGGAGAAGGGGTGAGAATGGTTTCTTGCCATATTTTAACACTGTGAGGACATGGCTTTGTAGTTGTGAATTTAGAACTTCAGAAAAGATACCATTTGCTTGGGAACGTGTAGATGGGAGAAATTCTTTTAAAAAGGAAAAGAAAAGAAAGAAAAGAAAATCAATAAGATGCTTATTTGAATGTTTGCCTTACAAGGTGAAACACTAAGGAGATAATACTACTTGAATTTCATTGGGTTTTTAATGTTTATTACAGATGATTTGACACCACTTAAAATAATATTAAGGGGCCTGCAAAATGACTAAATGTGGGTTAAAGCACTTGCCAAGCAAGCCAATGGCCTGATCAAAACTACTATTTAAAAATGAACAAAAACAAAAACAGATTTCTAATCTCAGCACTCCAACCCCAAGACGGAGTTGGGGGTGTTAGGTGAGGACAAGAGAATTCCCCTGGGAGGCTGGCCCACCTGGGGTATACAAGTCAGCAGAAGCAAGACGCCCTGTGTCCACAAATTGGAGGGAGAAAGTGGACTCCCTAAAGCTGTCCCCTGACCTCCACACTCACCTCCATGACATGTGTGCACAGTGTAGGCACGTGCTCACACACTGGAAACAATTCCATTCAACTCTCTATAAAAGAACTGCTATGATCACCAACCAATGAGGTTGGGGTGTTATCAGAGATAACTGTCAAGGCTGGTCTCATCCTGTGACCTCATCTAGTCTGAGACTCTCATAGGCTACAAAGCAGTAACCAGGGAGGTAAGGGACGCAAGGCCCTATGTGCATCTCCATAGCTGAGTCTGTATATCCCAGTGATGGCCAATCCAAGCAACCACAGACTGACAGCAGGATATAAGGAGGACCCCCAGACCTGAAGATATGCAGCCTTCCTCAGTCAGTCAGCAGTGTCTTCTCCTGTGATATCAGGGTGTGTGTTTATAGTAGCGGTTCTACTTGCCTCTGTGGAATAAGAGTCACTAGTTTCAGAGACTAATCATCCTGTCCAATTTTATCTAATAACACATAATTTTGACATTAAATATCAGGCTTAATGTTAACGTCAGGGTATGAATTTGGAGAACCTTGGTGTGTATTTAAAATCGTTTAAACATTAGACCACAAAGAAAAATCATTAAATGTATGTATATGTGAGCCTACGTAGATATGTGCTCAGTCCCTAACTAAGGGGTGTCCTTGTCGTGTAGGTGGATAGACTTTATGCACTTTTTCTATTACTCGTGTTGTTAAGCTCTGATTTTGGGAGGATAAGCAGTAATTGGCTCTGAAGTCTCTGAGCTTACTGTATTAAAGCCTGACGTTTAATACAGTAATAAAAAAGTCACAACCCGATTTTCAGAAGTGAATTCATATAACATCAATGGATTCTTATTTTAGTTAGATATGAAAACAAACGGAAAATAAATTTGTAATACTTTCTTGCTGTTTAAATAGGATGGTTTTCTCAGAAATCTTGCTTAGGCCTGATGCTTAGATCTGTCCAAAACAGTCTAGCTGTAGAGGAAGCCCTTACCTGCAGGCTGTGGACTGTAGAGGAACCGGCTGTTTGGAAAGGGCCACAGGAGAGACGATCCTGACTGAGGAGCAAGGATGAGCCAATTAGACTAAGCACCCTGGCGTGGACTTCATAGAAGGCCCCCAAATCATTACCAACAACTGTGGTATTCAGAATAATAACATCAAGCACAGTGAACTGCTCCGGTCATCCCGTGTCCATATGCAACTCCATAAAGATTCTCCCGGTTTGGGCATTAATTAATAGTGACTGCATTTTACAGAATGGCTGATTTCATTGAAAACATTTGTGTTCAAACATGTCTGCTCAGGACTCCCTCCTAGCGTTCATTATGTTTATAATTACCGAGTTCTCATGGGAAATGGTGGTTTCTCGTTTTAAGTCCCGAAGTTTCGACGGGATTTGATGTAGCGTTTCATTTCGCTTCAAGTGCTAATGACTCACTACATTCTTTCCCCCAGAACTTACCCTCTGTTTACCCTCAGAGCATGCTCTCGTGTAGACACAAGCCTTGGGAATCAATAAGCATGACTGTATTTATGAACAGCGGAATGCTTCAGCTTCTTATGCTGCTGGGAGACATTGTCTTGTCTGCAAAGTTGACGTAAAATGAATGTTTCCTGTACATCTGGACTTGGCTTTTTAAGTTCTGAGGGAATCTTCTCACTCTTGCAGGCTCAGATATTCTTCTACAGTTGTGGTGTAGTACAGTGTGACTTTACAGATGGAGGCATCTCATATTAATCACTAACTAATGACTTGCCCAAGTTCACACAAGTTAAGAGCCAGGAGGTAAACTTTACTCTTGCCCAATCTATTAGGCTGTTTTCATCTCAGCCCCTATAGTAGAATTAAATATAATTCATATTTTTGTCAATGTGCTTTAATGAGTAAGCCCCATTTACATAAATGCTTTAGGATTTTCATACCCTCTGGGCCATTAGAGTAATTTTATTTTTATTATTGTAATTATTATGTTTCAAAGTGAGAAATGAAATAAAGAGAGACGCAGTAAATTTTATTGTTGTTATTACCTATGTATCAGTGACAGGATTCTGCAACAAAGCCTGTTCCTTCCCTCTTGGCTGGATGTTTCTTTATACATTCTCTTTTCTTACTATCTCTGAAGTTACAGCTAGAGTTAGGGCAAAAATTTTCTTACTTCTGTAGATCTGTGTAACAACTGCTTAGGAATACACCCAGTCCTTCACTTGATTTTTTTTTTTTTTTTTTTTTGGAAAAGGCTTCTTGTCCTAAGAGATGTCATTCCTTCCTTGTGAGACCTGACAGGGATCCAAAGGAGGCCAAAGGATACAAGTACGGATGGCCTCCTGAGGATGAGAATACACACACACACACACACACACACACACACACACACACACACGTTTTTCTTTGATTTGTATTTATTCATTTACGTCCCAAACACTGCCTGCCCTCATTCCCAGAGACCCTCCCTCCATCCCTTCTTCTCTTCTCTGAGAGGGTGGCATCTGCCTGGGTATCCTCCTATCCTGGTCCTTCAAGTCTCTGCCAGATTAGTACATCCTTTCCCACTGAGGCCAGACAAGGCAGCCCTTTAGGGAATGGGTTCCACAGTCAGGGTACAGCTTTAAGGAGAGCCTGCACTCCAGTTGTTGGGGAGCCCAGACGGGGACTGGGCTACACATCTGCCACGTATGTGCCAGGGGTGCCTTGTTCCAGCCTGTGTGTGCTCTTTGGTGGCTCAGTCTCTGAGAGCTCCCAGAGGTCCAGGCTGGTTGTCTCTGTTGGTCCTTCTGTGGGTTCCCATCCCCCTCAGGGTCTTCAATCCTTCCCCTAGCTCTTCTGTTAAGAGTTGCCACCTCCAATGTTTGGCTGTCACACACACATTTTTAAAACAAAAACAAGTTCTCCCTGTGTAGCCCAGGTTACCTCTAAGCTCAGGGCCCCCTACTTCTGCCTCTCAAGCTTTTATGAGCTGAGCTGCCAGGTCTGTTATAACAGGCCTGTTTCCTTGTTCCTGAGAGAGAATCTACATGCTGCTGTCCTCCCTTTACCATCTAGGTGATTCCCTGAACACAGCTCAGTCCCAGCTCAAGCTGGAAAAGTTGACAAGTTTCATCTGTTAAGACCCAAAAGTTAGAAATCCAAACAGAACTGAGGCAGTCATTGTCAACCTCCTCTGGAAGCTGTTTTCTAAGGTTTGAAAGCATACTTGAAGCACAAGTCAGTGAAATTATAAAATGTCCATATTGCATACAACTTGGGGTTTGTATATTTCTGACTCCTTGCATGACATTTATGGAAGTGAATCCTGAATTGATTGGTAAGCTACTAGAAGTCCTACGATTGTCCGTAATGTTAGTGTTAAACTTGTCATCTGTTCTAGACATCAGACATTCTGTAAACCATAAAAGACAGTTTTGTTCCCGTTTCCGTAGGATTGTTTTCAGCAGTAAAGATCTGTACTTAGTGTGATTTGTTACTGGCTTGAACGACCCGCTATACTTAACTTGCACAGTCCTCTGAAAGCAGTGTTAATTTTGATCTTACTTTTCATGACGTAGATCAGAATCGATAACTTTGTGGTGACATGGCAGGGTGAGTGTCCACATGGTCTGGAGCTTTTAAATTTTTTAAAATCTATATGAGTATATTTTGGCTATCTTTAGACATAGCAGAAGAGAATGTAGGATCCCATTACAGATGGTTGTGAGCCGCCATGTGGTTGCTGGGAATTGAACTCAGGACCTCTGGAAGAGCAGCCAGTGCTCTTATCCACTGACCGGTCTCTCGGGCTCCTGGAGCTTCATGCTTGACATTGTATTCTGTTCCAAGAGAGCCTTGTTCTCCGTGCTGCTCTTTGCCTTCCTTCTCATACTGTACTTATCACCGTGTGTAATCCATATAATTATCTCCCTGGCAGTTTCCAGCCGATCCTTTGTGCATTTTCAGGTAAAGATATACCTGAAATCAGCATGCGATTTTTATTGAACCCCACAAACATTTGCTAAGCATCTTCCTCATGTGACACACCATTCCAGCATGGCACTAGAGAGGATTGAAGCCCTCTGTCTTTTCATACAAGTCACAGAACAGAGTCTATAATACTTCAGCAAGGAAAGCTACTCATTTAAAACAGAAAAGATGCCACGGCAAGTGTTGCAAAGAAGTAAACATTCCCTGTGAAACACATGACAATCACCAAAGGGCCGAAAGGACCCAAGTGTAGGTGGCCCCATGGCAGTGAGAACCTCACTTTCAAACCTCGCAGAATTTTAGGGCTGGCTTTGGACACTGGCTTTTAGTTTACTTTCTCCATTGATCTTAAGTTATACAATTGCCTTACAACGGTTGTCTCAGGAGACCTGAATTCCATAGGTCCTGGAGAGGAATGGCTGGTGGGGTTGTCGTACCTATGCTCTAGCCCTCAGGAAGCAACTTGTCAACCAGATTATAGTAAACCATAATATCGTTTGATACTCCCATAATCCAAAGACTCAGAAGGCAGTGTCTGCATATTTCATTTATCTATTGATGTGGTGAAAGCCCCTGGCAACATGACACTTGGTTACTCGTCTGAGCAAGTCGCTTAAGCTCCTTGAGCTTCAGTTTCTTTATCTGGAAAGCAGCTACAAAGGTGTGCAAGTCAGAGACACTGTTTTGTGTGTAGTCCACTGCCCTGGTGACAGAAGGCAACTTGTATTTTGTAGTTCCTCCCAGTGTTTCAGATGAGAAGACCTTGAGAGTCACAGTGCTCTCCCAGCAATCTCTCTCCTGATGCCTCTCAAGTAGATTTTGCAAATAGGCCTTTATGGCTTGCCAACATGACTTAATCTGTTTGGTGTCCATAAAACCTGTTTTCCTCTTGGCCTGGCTCTCTGTTCTATTACTTTCTTGCTGATAATATATGAGTTGTCTAAGTTGCTATTAAAAGTCTTCAGACCCTCTGAAAGGTCAACCCTATAAAATTTTATTATAAAGTGTCTAAATATAGAACACACAGCATGCCATCGTAAGTTAAGGGAGCTCGTGTTAAGAGTTTTCCATTGCACACCGGAACACTCAGAAGTAAAAGCCTCGGGAATGACATAGTCTACTTAACATCTGTGCACTTCCCCTCAAATTTTACTCATTGTGTTTTCTACGTGGCACCAGACCAAATTGAAATGCTACTTTTAAAGTACTCTAAAACTTGATGTTTTTAAAAATGCAGCATCTTTGATTAACATGTTTTAATGGGAACCATGTAAAGTCTGTTCTAGGTTTACACCTAGTTTGTTCTGTAAGCCTTTCTGCGGAGTGTTGGTACTGCCTATGTCGGACCATGAGCTTATGTTGCGAAGTAAGCCCACCTTATATGGAGATAGTATGAAATTGAGAGGGAGAAAATAGAGCACACAGAGAGAGGAGTGGGTGCCACATGAGCCCAGCCGCACAGACATCGTGTGACGCTGTCAAGGGCAAGTGCAGCAGGGACAGCAGACTGGGAAACAGCACCAACTTTGGGAAGGAAGCGGCAGTGTTGAAGGACTTTGAAGATAGTAAATGTGAGTGGCATATGTCAGTTCAGGCTAGGACTCAGAAGCCATGGTCAGCTGTTGCTTGTTTCCTCTGGGGAAGATGCCACGAGCCTGGGCACATCTAGAGAGATGAAGAAGATGTGTGATTGTGGAGGTGCTGAGAGGTGACTGGCAGGCACTGGAGTTGTCAGAGTGGAACTGTAAGCTGATTAGTGAGGTAGCAATGACTAATCGCTCACTTAAGATGTTACAATCGATTTGCTGGAGAAACCGGCCCATTTGATTGGAAATGGGAAAAGGTGGGTTGGTATGAATGTATCTTTGTTGAGCAGTGGAGAAATGAAAATTATAAAGAAGGAGTTGATGGGACCTGGTTGGTTATTCTTTGTCTGGAGGCAAGGCAAATGGAGGTAATTAGAGATAAGAATTGCTATTTTAAGAAAGAGAGCAGTGATTTGGTCTTGTGGAATTAAGCCTAAAATGGAAAATTATGTATGAGGGTACTTTCTGGCTTAGCTCTGAGAACCTTTTGAGGAATTGGACTCTAGGAAAGAACCCACATCCTGGAAAAGGGAAATGTTATGTTTTTATAGAATAGGCCATAGATAGATCTATAAAATGCAGTCTAGTAAAGTTGCTCTTGGTTATAAAGAGGTCATAACTATAGAAGAATAATAAATTGGGCTGGGAAGGTTACAGCTCAGGAGCAGAACTCCTGCTTAGATTCTATGAGACCCTGGTTCAATCCCCAGTATTGCATAACACAAACAAAGCCATATTAATACATATACAACAATTCCCAAACTCACTACCATCAAAGAAATGAAAAGAAAGTTTGTAACACAATATCTCCCATCAAACTGCCCCCTCCCAAAAAGTGGGTTCAAAAATGGCAGAAAGGATTATATGAAGGAGAAGCGTGGATGACACTATGAGGTCACGACCCACACTATCCACTAAGCGGGGTTCATAGGGGCTCACAGAGATCAAAGCAACAAACGCAGACCACATACGAGTCTGAGCTAGGTCCTCTGCATATATCTTATGGTTGTGTGTGTTGTTGTTTTTGTGGGAGTAGGGAGGGGTGCCTCTGACTCTTTTGTTGGCTCTTGGGACCCTTTCTTCCTACTAGGTCACCTCATGCACCCTGATACGAGGGTTTGTGCCTAGACTTATTGTAACCTGTTGTGCCTTGTTCACTGGGAGGCCTGCTGTTTTCTGAAGAGAAATGTAGGAGGACTAGATCTTGGGAAGAAGGGAGGTGGGGGCTGGAGTGAGATGGGGAGGGGAAACTGCAGTAGGGATGTAATATACAAGAGAATTTTTGTAAAACGGAAAGAAAAGAGGGTTTATGATACCAGTAGTTCAGCAGTTCAAAATGTAAAGTGCCTGTGTGTGAGTGTGTGTGTTTAGAGAGATAGAAATGCTACATTCCTCCCAAATACAGCGTAAAGCACAAAATAAAGACAAGCTATATTCAAGTGTAAACTATTTAAGAAATGCCATTGAGCGTTTTGCAAACCTGGTCAGTACCTGAGACGACCCCAAACCATGAACTGAAAAGCTTGTCTGCTTTTGAAAGGCCTAGGATGCCAAATGGTTAAGAAGCTTCAGGAAAGACTGTGCGTGCAGGATCCGGCAGCCAGGCATGCAGAAGTCGTCAACGGAGATAAAACCGCTGCTGCTTGCTTCAGCTCGGCTGCCTGGGTTACTCATTTGTTTGTGAGTGGTTTGTGTGTGCATGTGTGCAAGCGTACATGTGTGCATGTGTGCAATATTGGGGATTTGTGCCTGTCAGCTTTTATGCATTTTACTCTTAGCAAACAGAAGTTCAAAGTTGCTGTGAAAAGGCACTGTTGGTTTGGCTTTCATTTTGAAATATTCTAAACAGTTAAATTAAGAAAGTTTAGGTGGAGACTTAAGCCGGACGTGGTGGCGCACGCCTTTAATCCCAGCACTCGGGAGGCAGAGGCAGGCGGATTTCTGAGTTCGAGGCCAGCCTGGTCTACAGAGTGAGTTCCAGGACAGCCAGGGCTACACAGAGAAACCCTGTCTCGAAAAACCAAAAAAAAAAAAAAGAAAGTTTAGGGACAGTGGAGGCACATGCCTTTAATCTCAGCATTCAGGAGACAGCGGTAGTTCCAGCCTGGTCTACAGAGAGAATTCCAAGGTGGCCAGGTCCATACAGAGAAACTGTGACTTGAAGAAACAAGGGAGGGGAGGGGAGGGGAGAAAGAAAGAAAGAAAGAAAGAAAGAAAGAAAGAAAGAAAGAAAGAAAGAAGAAAGTTTAGGGCTGGAAAGAAGGTTCAGTGGATCAGAGCTCTTGCTTCTCATGCAAAGGACAGTGTTCTAGCACCCACATCACAGCTCACAAGCTCAGTCCTTTTTTTTTCTTTTTTTTTTTTAAATTAGATATTTTCTTTATATACATTTCAAATGCTTCCCGAAAGTTCCCTATACCCTCCCCCTGCCCTGCCCCCCTACCCACCCACTCTCACTTCTTGGCCCTGGCCCTCCCCTGTACTGGGGCATATAAAGTTGGCAATACCAAGGGGTCTCTCTTCCCAGTGATGGTCGACTAGGCCATCTTCTGCTACATATGCAGCTAGAGACATGAGTTCTGGGGGTACTGGATAGTTCATATTGTTGTTCTACCTATAGGGTTGCAAACCCCTTTAGCTCCCTGTGTGCTTTCTCTAACTTCTCCATTGGGGGCCCTGTGTTCCATCTTATAGATGACTGTGAGCATCCACTTCTGTATTTGCCAGGCACTGGCATAGCCTCATACAAGACAGCTATACCAGGGTCCCTTCAGCACAATCTTTCTGCCATATGCAATAGTGTCTGGGTTTGTTGGCTGATTATGGGATGGATCCCAGGGTGGGGTGGTCTCTGGATAGTCCATCGTTTCATCTTAGCTCCAAACTTTGTCTCTGTAACTCCTTTCATGGGTACTTTGTTCCCTATTCTAAGGAGGGATGAAGTATCCACCCATTGGTCTTCCCTCTTCTTGATTTTCTTGTGTCTTGCAAATTGTATCTTGGGTATTCTAAGTTTCTGGGCTAATATCCACTTATCAATGAGTGGATATCTAATGACTTCTTTTGTGATTGGGTTACCTCACTAAGGATGATATCCTCCAGATACATCCATTTGTCCAAGAATTTCATAAATCCATTGTTTTTAATAGCTGAGTAGTACTCCATTGTGTAGATGTACCACATTTTCTGTATCCATTCCTCTATTAAGGGACATCTGGGTTCTTTCCAGCTTCTGGCTATTATAAATAAGGCTGACAAGCTCAGTTCTAGACAATCCACCACTTTCTTCTGGCCTCCGCAGGCAGAAGGTATGCTTGTGGTACATGTGTATACTTGCAAACAAACACTGAAATCCACAAAACAGTGCTTTGTTAAAAAAAAAACTAGTAAACACTAGAAAACAACCAGACACATTTTTTAATATTGTTTATGCTCAGGCATGGTGACACAAACCAGTGATCCTAACACATGGAAGGCAGAGACAGGAGTTGAAAGCCAGCGTGTTCTACACGACACTCTTTTAAATAATATAAACCAATAAATTAAATAAACCAAATGGATTTCTTGTGCCCTTCAGAATCATCCCTGCCTTTAACACTGTATGTGGATGACATAGTAGACTTACAGAACCTTACTCTGTAGCTGCTCACCTTTTCTTCATTAAACTAAAATTAAGATGTTGATGTGTCACAGTAAGGCTCTTTTCGCTTTTTAATTTACATGCTACAGTTACCCATCGTTCTATGGCTTCCTCTTATATTTCGAGGATACTGTGTTTCCAGTGTTGTGAGAAATACGTGGCAGATTGGAGTATAAGTAGAACAGAGATAGATTGATGTTCCCATCCAACATCTGTTGACTGTTGCTGGGGCATGTAAGGAGACAGCAGAGTGTGGTGGTGCTAGCTGTCTACATCTGGTAACATACAAGAAAGAGTGGAACAGAGGTGCTGGAGAGATGGCTCAGTGGTTGAGAGCACTTTCTGTTGCAGCAGAGGACTGTTCCATTTCCCAGTACTCCCATGGCAGTTCACAACCATCTATCGCATCAGTTTCAGAACATCCAATGCCCTGGTCTGCCTCCTTGGACTCTCTGCTTGCACACTGTGCACATAACCTCATACAGGCATAATATGTAAACCAAAATGAGTAAATCTTAAAGGAAAAGGAGAACAGGGTATCTCACGCATTTTGAGAGCATGCCCCAGTGACCTAAACCCTCACAGTCCCACCTCTTAAAGTCTCTAACACACTGGCTGTTAGGACATGTCAGAGTGAAATTAATGAATGTAGAATTTATTTACCATTGATGAATATTTGGGGTTATTTTCCAAGGATTTTGGGGTTTTTTTGGGGGGGTTCTTTTAAGTCTTTTAAGCAAAATAGCACCAAGCCTTTCTGTTTTGACCTATTATAAACTTGAGCTGCTGGGTCTGTAGGGTGAGTTTCCAGAAATAGAATTACTGAATCACAGCGTATTTTTAGACATGCGTTCGTTCCCATGCACATGTATTAATGGGTGGACAGATTGATTGATATTTTTTCCCTAGCATTGGAGTCACAAGGCCAGGTGCACTTGAGGCACAAGTTCAGGAGGCATCCAGGCTTCTAGAGGAGTGCAGTCCTCAGGGTTAGGCTCCTTCCCTGACCTTCTGGGTCAGCTTTCCCCTCCACTACTCAGCTCCACGGTCAATGCTCTTATTCTCCAGGACAGTTTCTGTCCACATAGCTAACACACCCGTGACACAAACTTAGAGCAAGTGAACGTCTGGAAAATAGTAACATAGGTAGAGTCCATGTGGAACGGCTTGGTGTCCCCACCCTACTGCGTCCTTACTTTTTCGTCAAGGAAGGAGGTACTGTAGTAACAGGACAGGCACATAAGCTCTGGGCCAGTGCTGCCTATGCTTAGAGGGCTGTCTGCTTGTAGGGTAAGGGAGGGAGGGCTGCAGTCTGTGGGTGTGGAGAGAATTGTCCCCAAGCCTTGCTGAAGGAAGCCCTCAAACATAAGGTAGAGGCAGACAGGACACATGGATTGGAAGATGCGTGCATGTTGGGGGATACAGTGATGGAGAGAGCACTCCAAGAAAGAAAGAACAGTGCCACAAAAGGACCAAAGACCATGTCATCCTCTGTGGTTAGTAAAAGAATCAGGAGAATAGCTGGAAACAAAAACAGTCATTAGAGACCAGACGATAAAGTACTTGAGGTAGCAGCTTGTTTAAGAGTGAACTGCTCCATCCCTAGCTGAAGAGCTATTGGCATCTGATAGGTGCCGGAAGAGGAGATCTGGTCTTCTTTAAGAGTGTAGCCCCTCACTCTGTGGAAGGTCAGTCACACATACATCTAAGGCCATACATCTAAGAATATTTGGGCAACACAAATTGGACCTGATGGATTTAAAAAAAAATTAGAGGACACAAGGTTAGGTAGGTTGGGAAGAGTCGGGGCGGTGAGTATAATCAAAATACACTGTATAAAATTATCAAAGAAGAATAAAAATGTATTAAAAATTTTAAAGCTAAATCCTAAAAACAAATGAGCAGTAGAGGACTTCTGTATGGTTCAGAGTACCTTTTAGAAATATCAGTCAACATAGAGCAAAGAGAAAGATGATTATATGAAGTGTGGGAGCTAGGTATGTCAGAATACTGTCATGTTGGAGACAAAAATACCAGCAGCTTGGTTAGCGGTGTATAAAAGGGAGAAGGGTAAATTGCCTTTATTGAAAAGTAATTTAGAAGCTCTCGTGACCAGGACTCACTTGGGTGATTTTTCTGAATCCATCACTGAGTAAATTTTAGGTCATCATCCTGAAACAGAGACTGGAGAACAAGTTTTGAAAGGTACGTTTACAAAATATTCATTTTGGTACAGATTGGGCTTGCTGTTGCTGTGGAATGTTCTAGAAAATGTATCAGGAAGCACTGAAATGTGTACATTTGGGAATGGCCCTAACAACTATTAGGACTTGAGATGTCTCCAACTAAGACCAGTATCAAAGTTGAAGCCGTGACTGAGATAAGATGGCAGAGGCAGAACTGGAATTGAAGGATGCTTCTGTGTGTTGCTTATAAAAAGCCCAAAGTCTCCCAAGTCCCAGACAAGAACTCTGCCACTGAGTTACTCCCTGGTGCTCGGTTTGCTGAGCTTGGGTCTCACATGTATAGCTCAGGCTGGCCTTAAAATTTGCAGTCCTCCTACCTTGGTCTCCCAAGTGCTGGCGAAATGGACATGAACCTACATCCTAAGATACTCTTGAGAAGTGCAGTTGCTCATGACAGTAGACAGGGGATACCACAGATGTTGAATGTGGCAGCCATGGTAGGTGATAGAAAAGGAAATTTACCATAAACACAGCAAAGGCAGTACCAAAAGCTCAGGTGAATCTAAGAGTTTCCCTGTGGGGCCTTTGTCTCTGCTGATATTGTAGGAATAAGGAGGGCAGGTGGTTCATGACTCCTGCAGGACAAAATGGAAAAGAGTTTGTGGTACCCACAAAACCAGAAGCACAAATGCAGACTGGGAGTTTTAGGTGAGTAGCTAGGGAGGTTGAAAGAAAAAGGCATGTTAAGGAAAATGAGAGGTCCGGAACCTCATCATAGGGAGCGGCATTCCTAAGGCTCCTTTGCCTGGACTCTTCCTATCATGAAGCCAGTTTTCACGTTAGCCTGCCAGATCCTTGTCATTACAGCACCGCAGATTGTCTGCACTGGTCTTGGAGTTGGCTCAGTGGTTAGCTCTTCCGTTCTGTTTGACTCCCAAATCCCCTCCATTCGTGTCCTCTGCGATTTTCCTGACTCTGTGTGACCACCTGCAGCCTCTTCCTGTAGATTCAAGAAGCTTCTAGTGAGCCGCCTGTGGTTCTCCTCTCTCCTAAGTGGCTTCAGACTTGCAGCAACACGGAAGGAAGGCTATTGCACTACCAGAGTCCCCGTAAACAGCTGCAGGCAGCTCTACCCCAAAACAGATAGTGTGTGCAGATGTGTTTATGGGAGGAAGACCGAGTTTGTTCTCTATGCTGTTCTAAGCCTCTTACCACTGTGCAAGGGCCTTTCTTTTTCAAGTGAAGAGGTACACTGTGGTAAGCAGTCTTTTATAACCCACAATAAAAACCCATGTAAAGGCCATTTTTGATCAAATGAAGCTAAGTGTTCTTTTCAGAATCCATTCCCATTCCTCCCCCCACCACTGAACCCCACCCACCACCACCATTGAACATCACTCCCCACCACCATTGAACCCCACCCCCACCTCTCTGCACTGGAATATGCACAGGTCAGTAATGGATAACATACGTAAATAATGTCACAATTCTAGTTCTTATTTGTTAAGCTGAGAAAGCAACCAGAAATAATTACTTAAGAAAGCTTACCAACCCCCCTCCTCTATAGCATGTGTGTGTAACCACTAAGTAAAATTTCAAATTACATAATTGAGTTATATAAGTGTTGATGTGCAAGAACACTCAGAAGACAATTTGAAGGAACCTTCAATCATTGGAGGGCCCCAGAGAAAAGTTTCTCTAAGTGTAGACTAGAAAAAAAATTGCATGTACCTTAGAAAGTTGGATTATTTATTACTCTGCTCACTGAGTAATAACATAAATACTGAAGATCCTTCCAGCCCTAAGACTAGCAAACTGTGGAGTTTCAAATTAAGTACAGGCCACATGACACTTGATTCAGTTAAAATGCTAACTGTTTAAAGATTCTGTCCTTCGATGCAGGCACAGTTGTGTTTCTTGATCCTAATAAAAAGTATTTTGGAAGAAGGAAAGCTAAAGTGTAGGATGGCCGTGTGTGCCAGTGCCCTGGCCAATGGTGACTATGAAGCCTCTGATTTAATGATGCCACTCTGGAGCCCATTCCTCACTCTGGGAGTTTCCTCACAACCACTCTACGAGAGAGTTTTGTCCATTCTTTACAATAAGGAACCTGAGACAAGATGTTGGTGGATGAGATGTGACCAACCTCTCAGAAGACATCACAGTGTAGCTTTACCCATGAAAATGAAAGATCACATTGGTCCCCTCAATTACTATTTTTCTTTACTCCCTTTTTATTATTCTAGTTTGTGCCCTTAGTAGATTAACAACCTCCTTTTTCACCTTCTGTTCATCCTCTATGCTAAACTTTGAATAATAACCTCCTAGTCTGTATTCCTTATCCACACTAACTGTAAGATACGATACTTTAAAGACCCAGCAATGAAGCTCTCTGTAGTGTGGTACTGCTTTAGGTGTCCTCTCCAGGGTCCTGTCTGGTAAGGATGCAGCTGGGCTCCTCACTCTGAAGCCCCATGCTCTCTTTAAACTTCTCTCTGCTAGTGTTCTCTTACATGCCAGATACTTCCCCACACCAGACAGATCTAGCTCACGGCTCAGGTTGGCTCAGAAGCTCCTTCAGCCTCAGTGCATATAAGAGCACATGTGGTCCTTGTCACAAACCAGCTTGAAGTGTGTAGGTACAAGCTCACGTCTTCTATCCTTGTTAAAGTAAGAGCCCCTTGGGCCCCAGTCTCTGGGTGCTGTTTGGTAACAGTGCCTAATGTGATGTCTTCTATGTTGTAGGTGCTTCATAGTTCTCTTAAATAAATGGTAGCTGATCAGTGTGTGTAAATATTAAATGCTTTAGAATATAATATTCTACATAATGTGTTCTAAGATGTGGATAGATAGATAGGTAGATAGATAGATAGATAGATAGATAGATAGATAGATAGATAGATAGGTAGATGATAGATAGTTTAACATAAGTATACAGATAGTTTAGAACCTGTCTAAATCTCCCCTTTTGAGGTTGTTTCCTTTTTGTAGACATAGGAACAAAGACTCACAATGATGAGAGGGACCTGCCTTAGTTTATATGACTAGTAAGCACAAATTCTTAGCTCTGAATCCAGTTAGTTCATTTCCATGGGTAGAGGCTGGTGGGAGGTGGAAGGAAGGTGAGCGCCCTCGGCTGTGCTCCTCTAACCGAGGAGGAGAGCGCTTCCCCAGACTGATTGCTCGCCCGCACAGGCCTGTCCACCCTGCCCACCTGTGCTCCTCTAACCGAGGAGGAGAGCGCTTCTCCAGACTGATTGCTCGCCCGCACAGGCCTGTCCACCCTTGCCCACCCCTGGGTCAGTTGCTTGTGAGTGGAGACAGAATTGTCCTGGTATCCTTGGACCATCCCTTCCCAGCTGTCCACCACAGTGTCTGTGCAGAAGACAAGCAGGCAGGCAGGCGACTGTGTCCTCTACCCACGGATACTAACTTCCGTTACACGTTACCTCATTGAGGAGGGAAGTGTGAAGTAACCGGAGAGACTCTCAAAAGAAGGAATCGAGAAGGAGAACAGGGAAAGGCATGACTGTTGAAAAGTGTGAGGCTGTTATTTCATTTAGGACATGCAGGGAAATGGGGAAATAGTCTCAGTGGGCCATCCAGTTTTTAAAGAAAGCTTCGCAGAACGAGGTGAATAAATCCAGGATCATTTGGGTCACTGGCCAGCAACCCAAGTACTTCAGCTTCATACCTTCGTGTTTCTACAGTGCTGGGGTTTATATCCTGCTCGGAAGAAGTTATAATTAACATTGCATGTTTGTAGTTTCGTTTCCTGATGACTTTCTACAGTGGGTTAATAATAGCCGTTGTGATGAGGTAATGATTCTTCCTCCAGCCTGTCCATTTATGTCATTGCTTTGTCCCCTGAATACCAGTGCCATTTTGACCTTTGCTGAAAGGGAGTTTCTTCTCATTTCTGTGTAGTTGAGGCAGAGTCTTTGCTGTCTCAGCAGTTTCACCGCCTCTAGGGATTAATGATAATAATAATACAGAGTCCTTAAACTGCCACTTGGTGAATTAAATTTATACACACACAAAAATAAATAATTAAAAACAGCCATGTAGGCCATGCTCTTATCCATTTGACTGAGGCAGAGGAGAGCCCGCACTTCTGAGGTCTCGGGCCTTTGTTTCTCTGTGAGGCGCTGTGATGTGGCTTGCCACCCTGCTAAGCTGTTCCATTTCCCTCACACCCAGTGACAGGCACTAAGTAAAGAGGAAGCCAATGGGCACAGGCTAACCAGACTCTTCTTTGGGACAGAGCTCATGTGTGACGCTTGGAGCCTGTCTCCACGCTTTGATTAATTGTCCACTTTAACTTCACCATTCATAGAGCTGAGTGTTTTAAAGAATCTACCTTATCTGGAAGATATCATCCTGAGTGAGGTAACCCAATCACAAAAGAAGTCACTTGATATGCACTCACTGGTAAGTGGATATTAGCCCAGAAACTTAGAATACCCAAGATACAATTTGCAAAACACAAGAAAATCAAGAAGGAAGACCAATGGGTGGATACTTCATTCCTCCTTAGAATAGGGAACAAAATACTCTTGGAAGGAGTTACAGAGACAAAGTTTGGAGCTGAGACGAAAGGATGGACCATTACAGAGACTGCCCCACCCGGGGATCCATCCCATAATCAGCCACCAAACCCAGACACTATTGCATATGCCAGCAAGATTTTGCTGAAAGGACCCTGATATAGCTGTCTCTTGTAAGGATATGGCCAGTGCCTGGCAAACAAACCTATAGGTGGAACAACAATATGATCTAACCAGTACCCCCAGAGCTCGTGTCTCTAGCTGCATATGTAACAGAAGATGGCCTAGTCGGCCATCATTGGGAAGAGAGGCCCATTATATGCCCCAGTATAGGGGAATGCCAGGGCCAAGAAGTGGGAGTGTGTGGGTAGGAGAGCAGGGAGGGGGGAGAGTATAGGGGCCTTTTGGGATAGCATTTGAAATGTAAATGAAGAAAATATCTAATAAAAATTTAAAAAAAAAAAGAATCTGCCTTAAGCCGGCCCTCACTTCTTAAGAGCTTATTGCTCTTTGTGGGTTTTGAGGGCAACATTTTCTTGTGAGCTGATGTGAGAAGTCAGTCTTATCTATGCAGGACTGTGTATAGAAGTCCCTAAAGATTGTCATAACCATTAGAAATTGATCAGAGAATGCAATAGGAGCAGGGGCCTTTGGAGCTTTGTGATAAGTCAAAGGTGTAAGCTTGATGTGCTGTGCCCATAGTGTAGAAAGCTGTGGGCACAATCTCCCAAGGGGTGAGTGAACCTACCCGATTCCCTGAACAGGACCTCAGCATGGCTGTGCTAGTCTCTATTTAGTTCTATATTTAAAAATATTGCACCATTTTGTGGAAGAACTGAGGGTTTTTTTTTTTAAGGTGCTAGGAGTAGATCCAGCAAACCCCTGTGAGTAATGTATCCAAAGGACTTGAAGGAGGAGATAATTGCACACCTGTGTTCCAAGCAGCCTATTTCCACAGAAGCCAACACCCAGGGGCAGTCTGGGTTCATCCCTGGATGAACGGGTGGGAATTAATGTGTTTAAATACTATACAGCCTTGAAAAGGATGAGCTGATTACACAGCCCCTCATAGAGACTTACTCTAAGAAAATGGGCAATTCCAAATGATACACGCTGATTCCACACGTGAGGTTTCCAGAGGAAAATCAGAGGAAAGGTAGTTGCCAGGGTTGAGAGGAGAGGAAAGTAGGAGTTGTGGTGGAGTCTACAGAGTTTCAAGTTTTGTGAGATGAAACGGTTATACAGATCGGCTCCCAGGTAGTAACATTGGCTCTCAGGCTTAGTATTGAGCACTAAGTTAAAATGGTCCAAAGTAGGAAGTCAGCGCTTTCCTGTACTACAATTAACAATGTGTGTATCCGTATTCTGGGACTACTGGCCTTCACTGCTGCTCTCCCTCTGACTTAACCATCATCACTTCCTGTGGGCTGGCTCAGATAGCCTGCACCACACCTCCTGTACCCATAATGCCTGCCTTCATTAAATCTGCTGCCACCAGGTTGGCTGGACAAGTCCTGCTTTACATTTGACATTTTCAACCGCAGACTCCAGACACTCTTTGGGAACAAGATATTATGCACATGTAGGGTTGGGGCTTTATTGGAAGGGCCAGTTCTTGCTGTGCAATGCAAGCTGGCCTCGAGCTCCAGGTCCTGAGTGTTCAGATTACAGGTAGGTGCCACAGCACCCAGCTCTGAAGAAACTGTAATGACCTTTGGAAAGAATGTGGCTTGTGCATTATAAGGGGAAAAATAAGTGGTACTCTCTACGTTGTTATGTGTCTTATTTTTAATTTTTGAAGGAATAAACATTTGTACATTTTTAGGAATAAACTTTGAGAACATGAGCAAATAGCTCAAATATATACATATACATATATATACATGCATACATTCAAATATTTTTACTATTCATTTTCATCTTAAAACTGCCATTTCTGAAACTTGTCAGATGGTCTATGTTGGCTATTTCAGTATCATTGGAAAACTAGCCTGGGCCTCTGTAGATGGAAAGTAGGACCCTATCATAAACGTTTTAACCATTATAAGCCTTGGGGTCATTTTTAGTTTGCTTATTTTTTATTTAAAGCAGTAAGCAGATTCAAGCGCTAGAGCCCCTGAAAACAACATTAGCAAGTCTTGGAGATTCCTGGGATGTCTGGACTCTATGAGGGAGCAGCAGAGGGCTGACGTCTCTCAAAGCCACTATCACCCAGAGCCAGCCTCTCTCTGCCCTAGAATCCTGTGACAATGTGCTTCTTGTCACATGGCTTAGGCAGAGAGAGTTGGCCCCCCCACGTGACAGCTCAGCACAGGCCGTTTGTACCAAAACTATGCTTGATGGGTTTTAGCGGAATCATCTGAAGGTGTGTTTACCTTGAAGGGTCAAATTGGGAGTACCCCGGGGTTCATGGATCTCTGGTCTCATTGCACTGTCTCAGTTGAGCTACTTCGGGGTATTTGGGACTTGTATAGGACAGAATAATTTATATTAAAATCTTGAACTGTTTAATGGTATGGTTTATAACACTGTAATATGAGATAAAGCATGAAGATAACCCTTTGAATTCTTTTTTTTTAAAAAAAAACACTTCTTGTAACTGAAGCAGATTCTTGAATGATACTGGAGTTCGTTCATTATTACTGTTCTGTGGAGTTGGGTTCCAAATTAAGACACAGTTCCAAGTTTGGAGTGTCCTCCTGCCCTCCAGACAAGGTTTCCCTGTGTGTCCCTGACTGTCCTGGAACTCATTCTGTAGATGAGGCTGACCTCAAACTCAGTGGTCTACATGCCTCTGCCTCTCGACTGCTGAGATTAAAGGCATGCACCACCATGCCCAGCTCCGACTGATACATTCTTACATAGAACTATTCGCAGGTGTCATTAGCATGGACTGACTGAGAGAGGGTACGTGGATCCATACTATTTAATCCATGTTAGGTGTGGTTTTAGCAAGTCCCATTAGCCTTTAAGTCAGTGATTCTCAACCTTCCTGATGCTGAGAGCCTTGGCTGAGGGAATCTTCCTGTGCACTGGGTAAACGTTGTCTTTATTTTTCAAATCTTGATTTCTGTGCCAGTGGAGAGCTAAACACTGTGAAGACTTTGGTATTGTTTTTTTTTTTTTTTTTTTTTAATTAAGCATCACCTGTCTCGGTGTTTCACAAACGTTCTTCTCCATCTCCTCCTGATTGGCTTCATAAAGGGTTGCGGGTCTATACATGGGGCAAGAGAGGAAAGGTGGGGCCTCCAGGCAGAGATAGAGAGTCTGGGAAGGAATCAGCTGCTAGAGATTTGCCAGCTAGACATGGAGGAAGGAACAGGTGTCAGGACTGAAGGAGAGGTAATGAACCACATGACAGAACATAGATTAAAATGAACTAGCTAATGAAGTTATGTGAGCTAGTTGGGAACAAGCCTAGCTATAAGACCTAAGCATTCGTAAATAAATATAAGACTCTGTGTCATTTTTGAAGCTGGTAGGTCAAAGGCAGTCTCGGGATACAGTTTCTTATATTGTGGTGACCCCCTGCCCCAGCCATAAAATTATTTTCCTGCCTACTTCATAACCAAAATTTTGCTACTGTTATAAATTGTAATGTGTTTTCTATGGTCTATGGCCTTTCTACCCTCAAAGAGGTCACAACCCCCAGGCTGAGAGCCACTGCTCTAAACAAACATTTTGGCACCTCTCCTCTAGGTGCCAAAGTGACATCAAAGAAAACCAAGGAATACAGTTATGACATTCCTCAGGAAAGAAGACTACGTAGTCACTAAAATCACATTGTATAAAAGTAGGAAGTAGCTTACAACAGCTTCCCAATAGCTTTGCGCTTGCATGGATGCTCTGCACGCGCCCCTGCCTGTGCATGTGTGCTTGTGAAGTCTAGGGGCAAACTTTGGAGTCACTTTTCTCCTTCCACTGTGGGTTCCAGAGGTTGAACTGAGGCCATCAGACTTGTACAGCAAGGGCTTCTACCCAGTAGCCTTCTTCCAGTCCAATAAATTGTAATTTAACACACAAACATACTAACCATTAATTAAATACATTTTCATGTCTATAAATATAATGTATGTGTAAAAAGGAAACAGAAAGATCCACAAAGATTGTTTGACAGTGACATTTTCTCTGTTCTCAGCAGTTAAATTATATGTAGGTTTCCTTCCTCTGCTGCATACAGTTCTTCTTTAAACTTATGGTTGTTTATAACTACTAGTTTTATATAATGCTCTATATAAAACACAGAGGCAATGCATACTCTTTTACTCTACAGTTCAGGCGTTTTATAAGTTCACGTGGGCTTTATTAATTAATAAGTTGGTCCAAGTTTTTAGCTTTTATACTGTGAATTGTCTCCTTTCGTTTGAACAGGTCAGTGTGAACCAAGCAGATTTCTCTCCCTGTGCTACTTTAAGAGAATGATGCTTAGTGGACAGGAAGTTAGCATGATGAGCCAGTATGACATTACTTGAAGTTAGTCATGCTTTTTAAAAATCCAGTGCGTATAAGCTGTGTGCATGTGTTCCCAATAAAGATGGATTTGCCTCCACAGAAGACGACTCGGTTTGGTACCCTTTGCTTTTGCACTGTTGTTGACTGATATTAGTCCCCAAGTATTGCAAGGCCACCCCTCACCAGAGCAGGTTCAACATACATTTGGAAGCTTAGAAGGTAGCTCCTGCCAGCTCAGAATGCCCATTACTAGCTTCAGAAATCATGTCCACACTCCCGTGTCATTGCCTGGGCCCTCTTTGCACCTTGTGGACACTGACCTTATAGTGTTGGCTGCCTGCGTGGTCCTTTAGTTGTTTGTGAATCTGGCTCTCCCAGGAAACAGGAGGCAAACAGCCATTCCCCCCTCCCCCTTAATAATTCCCATCTGCTAAATGCTTCCTGTGTGCCTGAAACTCTCCTCAAATGTTGCATTATGTTGGCTGATTTGAACCTCTTATTAGGAAAAGTAAATGCTGTTTTCTCCATGTGACAGGTGGAAGAGCAAAGGATTTGATTTTCAGAAGACAGAATTCTAAACTCTAGAAAATGACCCCCAAACCGGTGTTGTTCTCAGTGAACTGATTTAGCAGTGCTCTTAGTTATGTTTCTGCTGTCCTAATCAAATACTGAACAGAAGCAACTCAGGTGGAGAGAGATTAGTTTGGGCTCACAGTTTAGAATAGCCTGTCATAGACAGGCACAGTGGTGGCAGCAGGTCACAGCTATAGCAGCTAAAGTATGAGACAGCCAAGAAACAGAGGACCTGTGAAGAGTATTTCACATCCAAACCATAGCACTCCATTCCTGGCCCTCATAGGCTCATGACCACTTCATAATTAATACAAACTTTATTCAGTCTAGCTTCAAGAATCCTCAGAGTTAATAAGTGGAACAGTTAAAAAATTCAGGGCAAACTCTTAGCTGTGAGCCCCTGTAAAGGGAAAACAAGCTACATTCTTACAATGTATTGTAACATGGAGTAAACACTCCCATTGATTGCAAAAGGGAAGATCAGGAGGATAGCAATGAAAGCAGGACTGAAACTCATTGCTGTCATCTCCAATAGTGTGTAGTCTCCATTGAAATATAGGCTTCTCCCCTTCCACAGTTGTACACATCAGTTTCTTAGATCTTCTTCCCAACTTCTCTCTCCCTACTACACATTGTTTCTTTTCTTCTGGAACCTTGAGGTGAGCATCTATTACCTTGTAACTGCTACATTCTGCTTGCCTGGCAACAGCACCCTAAGTGATGAGTTCTGATGCCAGCTTGAGATGGCTGCAGTGGCGTCCAAGCACCTGCAAGCAAACCAGGGGAAATGTCTCCCTGTGCAGCCCTTTGGAATAGGCGATCTATGTGATGCTATTCTTTGCTCAGGCTTATTGCTTTTAAACCTGGGATTCTCTTTTCAGATGTCAGATTCTAAAATGAGCTTACAGGTTTATACTCTGACCTCTTTTATGAGTGGGACCACAGAGGCCCCTTGTCTTCATGGAGAGTGTGGCTTCTCTTTCTCGTCATGTATTAATCTCCTTTACAGCTGAAATTGCTTTTGCCTCCCGTCCTCAGCCCTGTCCACGGCTCTAGGGCACTCTGTGCTCTCAAATTGCAGATTTTTCTTTTTTCTTTTCACTATCTTGTTCCATTTTTGGTTTTGAAATCCTACTATAAACCTGTCTAAATGCAATGAACAGTGACCACACCACAGCCTGGACACTCTGTTATCTTAAAGTATCCTCTGCCTAACAATCCCATTAGGTTTAAATTTAGCCTCACTCAGCCATTCAGGGTACAGCAGAACTCAGTCACATTTACTTACCTTGTCAGTTATCTGCACTCCAATCCCTGGTTGAATTCTTGTTTTGTCTGAAAGGTCATGATGGCCGTCTGCTGTCCACATTTGGCACTCTGGCCTTGCACACTCTCAGTGGAATGTTCCTGTAAGTTTGTTCTGCTTACAGCATCCTAGGACTCCTCCTGCATGCTTTCTGCAGACCACTTCTAACCATTTGTGAGCCATGTGGCCAGGTTTATCACAGCAACAATCTGTCTTCCCACATCAAGTATGTATTAGTAACTGTTATGTTGCTGTGACGGGGTATCTGACTGTACTTGAGAGAGAAGAGCTTTATTTTGGCTCACAGCTCAGGCATTTACCATCTATCAAGGGAAGCAATCATCTCAAGTTCAGGGTAGAGATGGCAGGAGAAACAGCCATAGTGAAAACACCGAGTCGGGGACTTTAAATAGCTTGCCTTGCTTTCTGTATTTCTTTCCTGTTTAACTAATAAAGGACTGTGTTAAGAGATTTACATTGTTTTGTATTTTGTTTTGGTTTTACACTCTTCACTAAATCAGTACCCTGGTGTTGTGACCTTAACCCAATATTGGATTCTTGACCTATGAAAATAGGGAGACTTATCTCAGAGTTGTGGTTTAGGCTAAATAAGTTGCTAAACAGAAAACTTTAAGAGAAGTGACACTTAGGTATAAGCACTATAAAAATAACCATTTTGAAAATACTTAAATTATATCATGTGCTGTATACTGACAGTTGAAATTACTTAATGAATAAAGGTATGTGAAGTAAAATTCAACCCCCTAAGTTCGCTCAGTCCTTATCCTGTGTCCCCCCATCTCCACCCCGCCCCCAGCACTAACCACCAGTGATTGTTTGAGGTTTAGCCTTTTGGAACATTTCCTACGCCAGGGAAAACTATTCTTAAGCCGTCCTTTCCTAATAAAATACTCTCGGGGAGTTGTGTTTGATGGTGTCCCGTGGGAGCATGAGAAGGGAGGAGACTGGCATCATGTCAGGCAACTGCTGGGAATTCTGTGGCTCACACACACTGCTTTGAGCATCTGCTGACTGTTGTATGTTTGTTGTTTCCTACAGGATATGATGTTTCAGCTTCTCCAAGGTCTGGACTTTCTTCATTCTCACAGAGTAGTGCATCGCGATCTGAAACCGCAGAACATTCTGGTGACCAGCAGTGGACAGATAAAGCTGGCTGACTTTGGCCTTGCCCGCATCTATAGTTTTCAGATGGCCCTTACCTCAGTGGTGAGTGAGATCATTGTCCTGGCATTAAACGTAGTCTTCCTGTTTTAATTGACAAACTGCCCCCTTCATGCTCCTCCTGCTGTTTCTGCCCACACTTAGTCTGTGAACGGAATGTCTGTGTGCTTTTTTCGCTAGCTGTGGCTAAGAAGAAAGCAAGGGCTTTGTTTACTACGACCTCAGATGCATCTGACTGGGTTTGTTATGGGTGGGAACCAATCACAGAAATAGCCTGTTGGCACCTTAGCCACTAGGGAGGAGTCAGTTAGACATTTCTAAATGAGTTTTGCTATAACCTGGGTTTTTATGTTGCATACATAATGTGGAAGGCACAGCTTGGGTAAGGGTAGGGCAGGCAGGAGGAGTGCCACCTGTGTTCTGTGATGTAACTTGAGAAACAGCCATACCACCGGCCCAGGCAGGCCAGATAGCACTCTCTTCTGAAACTGTGATGCTTCAGGGACTAGAGAAATGAACTTGACCATGAACCTGAATGACCTGAGCGACTACCACTTCCCAGCTGAATGGAAGCATCATGGGCCAGAGTAGAGAGGATCTGAGGCCCTGTTTTGGGAGAGAACTTGAGTCCTCCTGTTCTTTGTCTCATTCAGATCCATGTCCATAATAAGCTTTACCATTCATTAACTCCAGCTTCTCTTTATGTCCATCGGCTGCAGTCTACAAAATCTAAGAGGAGCACCCTGGTAGTCAGTATCAATAATTCTTTTCTTATAACCTGCTTTGTATGTAGTAAATGTGTGAGTAGCTAGAAGTGAAGGAAAGCTGCCCACAGACATAGCACGTTAAAACTTAGGAGAAAAAAAATCCATCTTCAGCCTCAAAGAGGCTCTGAACCCAGACCCTGGCCTGGATGGGGGCCCTTGTTGGGAAATGTGAGGTGGTACCGTTGGCCATTGTAGTGAGGGAATGAGATGGCTGCTTCAGTTCTTGGCACATGTGCTGCAAGAAGGCTGATTCTACACAGAAAAACAACAAAACCTGCTTCCCCAGGGTCCTGCAGTGTCAACCTGGAAGGTGAAGTCCAGGAGAAGAGTCACTTGGTCAGGAAGAACGTTCAACTTACAAAACTTACTTGTGCCTCCTCCTCTTTCCCTCTGTATGCCAAGATCAGAAATCCCATAGCCTCCAAACCCTCCATTCCTGTCACTGGATACTTAACCTCTGGAGCATTCTCTAAAATACAGTGTACTCTTGAAAGATAAATCTTACTTTGTTCAGAGTTTGTCAGTGCCTCAGAGAAGACACGGCCCAAGTGCATATTTAAAGAACAGGCCTCAGCTTTGGGTGGAGTGAGGCAAGCCCTCAGACTTTTATATAACTACACCAGAAAGGGCTCGAGTCTGTGTGCTTCCCCAGTGGGAAGGGTGAGGTAGGCCTTGCGCTTCCCTAGGAAGTTACTGTGCCTGTTTTGGGAGAGGAGGCCCTGGGAAGAAGCTTGAATAGGCTTTGAGATCATCTGGGAGCAGATGAAGGAACGAATCCCTGGGCATATTGATTGGAGCGAAGAGGATGAGTCATCTTCATCCCCCTAAGTTGAACACAATAACTATAAATAAAAACGGGAAACCCATTGAGTTTCGTTTAATTTTTTTCCTTGTTAAATTTAGAGGATAACCCAGCTTGTGAGTTACATCAGTTGACACCCCATTCTTGCTGAAAGTTGGCATGTGTAAGCAGGAAAATACAGATTAATGATTTCATATCCCAAGAAAAGGACAAGGGCAAACATATATCTATTACTAGATATATTGATGTCTAGTTTGTATTGTCTATTTTGTATTTACTATAGTGACATAATAAAAGGGAAAGACTTCATTCCAAAGAAAGATGTTTGGAATTTAATGGTAACATTAAGAGGTATGTTTTCTTTAGGGTACTGCATTTTAAACATTCCCCACTGTTACTATATTTTCCTGCTTACAGGAAAAATCCACCTGATAAAATAATGCTTTGATTTTTACATACATGTATAAAAACAGAATCACTGTTTTTCAGACTAAACTGATAAATTATTTTTAGTATTCTTTCAGTAGGCTGTATTTCACTACCTAGAAATACCCATTTTACACTAGGTTATATCACACAAGGAAATGGAAAGCCACGTAATTTGCAGACTGGTAAGAGATTGCAAGTTAACTGGCCTGAGACCACCATCTTAACTGCTGTGAAAAGCGTGTATATTGCTCATTTCCAAGGCTTGACCTATAGTCTTTCCTGAGACCCTTCAGAAACTGACTGTTCTTTCCTTGGCGTTATTTTCTATCTTGTTGGTAGTTATTTGGGGCTTTTATTTATAAAGCAGCGGTGAGTCATTTGAAGTGAGATACTTAGTCTTGCTCCACCTGGATGTTCTCCTGGGCATTAAAGAAAGACTTTTTAATGAATAAGTTAAGACATGCCAACATGTAGACACATGTGTTTGAGTCATTAGAAAAATCAGGAAAGAATTGCTTATACATTTAATGGTTTCAGTATTCCACATCGCTCCTCGCTTGTACTAAAACCTTCAAATGCCCAAGCTCATCCTGTATCGCTGTGTTGACTGAGCCCTTGGCTGGAATCTCTGAGCAAAAATCATGCAAGTTATATGCCATTGCTTGGTCTTACATGAGAACTGAAAGATAGCTCGAACTCAGGTCTTGCGTTTACGGTAATCTTCTTTGCTGAACAGTCACCTGGCTGAATCAAACGTTTTGTCCTGAACAGAGAACTGAAGGACTTATAGGAATATTGTACCTCTCCTTACTAAAGGACATTATTTCTAACTCATTGTATTTTGATATTAGCAAGCTTTAGAAGAGGTTTTATATTCTTCTAAGATAATTAACATCTTCCAAATAAAGGAATAGGAGAATTATTACACAGCTTTTCCTATTTTCCTCACCTGCCTCTGTTTGACTGGTTTTGTTTGTTTGTCTGTTTGTTTTGTTTTGTTTTGTTTTGTTTTTGATTTTTAATATTTTTATTACATATTTTCCTCAATTACATTTCCAATGCTATCCCAAAAGTCCCCCATAGCGCCCCCCACTTCCCTACCCACCCATTCCCATTCTTTTGGCCCTGGCATTCCCCTATATTGGGGCATATAAAGTTTGCAAGTCCAATGGGCCTCTCTTTCCATTGATGGCCGACTAGGCCATCTTTCGATACATATGCAGCTAGAGACAAGAGCTCCGGGGTTCTGGTTAGTACATCATGTTGTTCCAACAATAGGGTTGCAGATCCCTTTAGCTCCTTGGGTACTTTCTCTAGCTTCTCCATTGGGAGCCCTGTGATACATCCAATAGCTGACTGTGAACCTCCACTCCTGTGTTTGCTAGGCCCCGGCATCGTCTCACAAGAGACAGCTATATTTGGGTCCTTTCAGCAAAATCTTGCTAGTGTATGCAATGGTGTCAGCGTTTAGAAGCTGATTATGGGACGGATCCCTTGATACAGCAATCTCTAAATGGTCCATCCTTTCATCACAGCTACGAACTTTGTCTCTGTAACTCCTTCCCTGGGTGTTTTGTTCCCAATTCTAAGAAGGTGCACAGTGTCCACACTTTGGTCTTCATTCTTCTTGAGTTTCATGCGTTTATCAAATTGTATCTTATATCTTGGGTATCCTAAGTTTTGGGCTAATATCCACTTATCAATGAATACATATTGTGTGAGTTCTTTTGTGATTGTGTTACTTCACTCAAGATGATGCCCTCCAGGTCCATCCATTTGGCTAGGAATTTCATAAATTCATTCTTTTTAATAGCTGAGTAGTACTCCATTGTGTAAATGTACCATAATTTCTGTATCCATTCCTCTGTTGAGGGACATCTGGGTTCTTTCCAGCTTCTGGCTATTATAAATAGGGCTGCTATGAACATAGTGGAGCATGTGTCCTTTTTACCGGTTGGGACATCTTCTGGATATATGCCCAGGAGAGGTATTGCTGGATCCTCCGGTAGTACTATGTCCAATTTTCTGAGGAACCGCCAGACTGATTTCCAGAGTGGTTGTACAAGCTTGCAATCCCACCAACAATGGAGGAGTGTTCCTCTTTCTCCACATCCTCGCCAGCATCTGCTGTCACCTGAATTTTTGATCTTAGCCATTCTGACTGGTGTGAGGTGGAATCTCAGGGTTGTTTTGAGTTGCATTTCCCTGATGATTAAGGATGTTGAACATTTTTTCAGGTGTTTCTCTGCCATTCGGTATTCCTCAGGTGAGAATTCTTTGTTCAGTTCTGAGCCCCATTTTTTAATGGGGTTATTTGACTTTCTGGAGTCCACCTTCTTGAGTTCTTTATATATATTGGATATTAGTCCCTTATCTGATTTAGGATAGGTGAAGATCCTTTCCCAATCTGTTGGTGGTTTTTTTGTCTTATTGATGGTGTCTTTAGCCTTGAAGAAGCTTTGTAGTTTCATGAGGTCCCACTTGTCAATTCTCGATCTTACAGCACAAGCCATTACTGTTCTATTCAGGAATTTTTCCCCTGTGCCCATATCTTCAAGGCTTTTCCCCACTTTCTCCTCTATAAGTTTCAGTGTCTCTGGTTTTATGTGAAGTTCCTTGATCCACTTAGACTTGACCTTAGTACAAGGAGATAGGAATGGATCGATTCGCATTCTTCTACATGTTAACAACCAGTTGTGCCAGCACCATTTGTTGAAAATGCTGTCTTTCTTCCACTGGATGTTTTTAGCTCCCTTGTCGAAGATCAAGTGACCATAGGTGTGTGGGTTCATTTCTGGGTCTTCAATTCTATTCCATTAGTCTATTTGTCTGTCACTATACCAGTACCATGCAGTTTTTATCACAATTGCTCTGTAGTAGAGCTTTAGGTCCGGCATGGTGATTCCACCAGAGGTTCTTTTATCCTTGAGAAGAGTTTTTGCTATCCTAGGTTTTTTGTTATTCCAGATGAATTTGCAGATTGCACTTTCTAATTCGTTGAAGAATTGATTTGGAATTTTGATGGGGATTGCATTGAATCTGTAGATTGCTTTTGGCAAGATAGCCATTTTTACAATGTTGATCCTGCCAATCCATGAGCATGGGAGATCTTTCCATCTTCTGAGATCTTCTATAATTTCTTTCTTCAGAGACTTGAAGTTTTTATTATACAGATCTTTCACTTCCTTAGTTAGAGTCACGCCAAGATATTTTATATTATTTGTGACTATTGAGAAGGGTGTTGTTTCCCTAATTTCTTTCTCAGCCTGTTTATTCTTTGTGTAGAGAAAGGCCATTGATTTGTTTGAGTTAATTTTATATCCAGCTACTTCACCGAAGCTGTTTATCAGGCTTAGGAGTTCTCTGGTGGAATTTTTAGGGTCACTTATATATACTATCATATCATCTGCAAAAAGTGATATTTTGACTTCATCTTTTCCAATTTGTATCCCTTTCATCTCCTTTTGTTGTCGAATTGCTCTGGCTAGGACTTCAAGTACAATGTTGAATAGGTATGGAGAAAGTGGACAGCCTTGTCTAGTCCCTGATTTTAGAGGGATTGCTTCAAGCTTCTGACCATTTACTTTGATGTTGGCTACTGGTTTGCTGTAGATTGCTTTTATCATGTTTAGGTATGGGCCTTGAATTCCTGATCTTTCCAAGACTTTTATCATGAATGGGTGTTGGATCTTGTCAAATGCTTTTTCCGCATCTAAGGAGATGACCATGTGGTTTTTGTCTTTGAGTTTGTTTATATACTGGATTACGTTGATGGATTTCCGTATATTGAACCATCCCTGCATCCCTGGGATGAAACCTACTTGGTCAGGATGGATGATTGTTTTGATGTGTTCTTGGATTCGGTTAGCAAGAACTTTATTGAGGATTTTTGCATCAATATTCATAAGGGATATTGGTCTGAAGTTTTCTATCTTTGTTGGGTCTTTTTGTGGTTTAGGTATCAGAGTAATTGTGGCTTCATAGAATGAGTTGGGTAGAGTACCTTCTGTTTCTATTTTGTGGAATAGTTTGTGAAGAACTGGGATTAGATCTTCTTTGAAGGTCTGATAGAACTCTGCACTAAACCCATCTGGTCCTGGGCTTTTTTTAGTTGGGAGACTATTAATGACTGCTTCTATTTCTTTGGGGGATATAGGGCTGTTTAGATCATTAACCTGATCTTGATTCAACTTTGGTACCTGGTATCTGTCTAGGAACTTCTCCATTTCATCCAGGTTCTCCAGTTTTGTTGAGTATAGCCTTTGGTAGAAGGATCTGATGGTGTTTTGGATGTCTTCAGGATCTGTTGTTATGTCTCCTTTTTCATTTCTGATTTTGTTAATTAGGATGCTTTCCCTGTGCCCTCTAGTGAGTCTGGCTAAGGGTTTATCTATCTTGTTGATTTTCTCAAAGAACCAACTCCTTGATTGGTTGATTCTTTGAATAGTTCTTCTTGTTTCCACTTGGTTGATTTCGCCCCTGAGTTTGATTATTTCCTGCCGTCTACTCCTCTTGGGTGAATTTGCTTCCTTTTGTTCTAGTGCTTTTAGGTGTGTTGTCAAGCTGCTAATGTGTGCTCTCTCTAGTTTCCTTTTGGAGGCACTCAGAGCTATGAGTTTTCCTCTTAGAAATGCTTTCATTGCGTCCCATAAGTTTGGGTATGTTGTGGCTTCTTTTTCATTGAACTCTAAAAAGTCCTTAATTTCTTTCTTTATTCCTTCCTTGACCAAGGTATCATTGAGAAGAGTGTTGTTCAGTTTCCACGTGAAGGTTGGCTTTCTATTATTTATTTTGTTATTGAAGATCAGCCTTAGTCCATGGTGATCTGATAGGATGCATGGGACAATTTCAATATTTTTGTATCTGTTGAGGCCTGCTTTGTGACCAATTATGTGGTCAATTTTGGAGAAGGTACCATGAGGTGCTGAGAAGAAGGTATATCCTTTTGTTTTAGGATAGAATGTTCTGTAGATATCTGCCAGATCCATTTGATTCATAATTTCTCTTAGTTTCTCTGTGTCCCTGTTTAGTTTCTGTTTCCATGATCTGTCCATTGGTGAAAGTGGTGTGTTGAAGTCTCCCACTATTATTGTATGAGGTGCAATGTGTGCTTTGAGATTTACTAAAGTTTCTTTAATGAATGTGGCTGCCTTTGTATTTGGAGCATAGATATTCAGGATTGATAGTTCCTCTTGGAGGATTTTACCTTTGATGAGTATGAAGTGTCCCTCCCTGTCTTTTTTAATGACTTTGGGTTGGAAGTCAATCTTATCAGATATTAGATTGGGCTGGTGAGATGGCTCAGTGGGTAAGAGCACCCGACTGCTCTTCCGAAGGTCAGGAGTTCAAATCCCAGCAACCACATGGTGGCTCACAACCATCTGTAACGAGATCTGGCGCCCTCTTCTGGAGTGTCTGAAGACAGCTACAGTGTACTTACATATAATAAATAAATAAATCTTTAAAAAAAAAAAAAAAAAAAAAAAAGAATGGCTACTCCAGCTTGTTTCTTCATGCCATTTGCTTGGAAAATTGTTTTCCAGCCTTTCATTCTGAGGTAGTGTCTATCCTTTTCTCTGAGATGAGTTTCCTGTAAGCAGCAAAATGTTGGGTCTTGTTTGTGTAGCCAGTTTGTTAGTCTATGTCTTTTTATCGGGGAGTTGAGTCCATTGATATTAAGAGATATTAAGGAAAAGTAATTGTTGTTTCCTGTTATTTTTGTTGTTAAAGTTGGCATTTTGTTCTTGTGGCTGTCTTCTTTTAGGTTTGTTGAGGGATTACCTTCTTGTTGTTTCTAGGGCGTGGTTCCTGTCCTTGTATTGGTTTTTTTCTGTTATTATCCTTTGAAGGGCTGGATTCGTGGAGAGATAATGTGTGAATTTGGTTTTGTCGTGGAATACTTTGGTTTCTCCATCTATGTTAATTGAGAGTTTGGCTGGGTATAGTAGCCTGGGCTGGAGTTTGTGTTCTTTTAGTGTCTGTATAACATCCGTCCAGGATCTTCTGGCTTTCATAGTCTCTGGTGAAAAATCTGGTGTAATTCTGATAGGCTTGCCTTTATATGTTACTTGGCCTTTTTCTCTTACTGCTTTTAGTATTCTATCTTTATTTAGAGCATTTGTTGTTCTGATTATTATGTGTCGGGAGGTATTTCTTTTCTGGTCCAGTCTATTTGGAGTTCTGTAGGCTTCTTGTATGTTCATGGGCATCTCTTTCTTTAGATTTGGGAAGTTTTCTTCTATAATTTTGTTGAAGATGTTTGCTGGTCCTTTGAGTTGAAAATCTTCATTCTCATCCACTCCTATTATCCGTAGGTTTGGTCTTCTCATTGTGTCCTGTATTTCTTGGATGTTTTGAGTTAGGATCTTTTTGCATTTTACATTTTCCTTGATTGTTGTGCCGATGTTCTCTATGGAATCTTCTGCACCTGAGATTCTCTCTTCCATCTCTTGTATTCTGTTGCTGATGCTCGTATCTATGGTTCCAGATTTCTTTCCTAGGGTTTCTATCTCCAGTGTTGCCTCAATTTGGGTTTTCTTTATTGTGTCTACTTCCCTTTTTAGGTCTAGTATGGTTTTGTTCATTTCCATCATCTGTTTGGATGTGTTTTCCTGTTTTTCATTAAGGACTTCTACCTGTTTGATTATGTTATCCTGTTTTTCTTTAAGGATTTGTAACTCTTTAGCAGTGTTCTCCTGCAATTCTTTAAGGGATTTTTGTGCTTCCTCTTTACTGTCTTCTACCTGTTTACCAGTGTTCCTTTGTATTTCTTTAAGTGTGTTATTAAAGTCCTTCTTGAAGTCCTCTACCATCATCATGAGATATGCTTTTAGATCCGTGTCTAGCTTTTCCAGTGTGTTGGGGTGCCCTGGACTGGGCGAAGTGGGAGTGCTGAGTTCTGATGATGGTGAGTGGTCTTGGTTTCTGTTAGTAAGATTATTACGTTTACCTTTCGCCATCTGGTAATCTCTGGGGTTAGTTGTTATCGTTGTCACTGTTTAAAGATTGGAGCAGAAGCTGTGTTCCACTCCCCAGCAGTCTCTAAATCCTGCGGCGGGGGTCGTGGGTAGCTGGCGGGTGTCAGGCAACCCTGCGCTCCAGCTACCCTGGCGCTGATCCGGCCGGATGAGGCCTGTGGCCCTACTCAGGCCGGTTTCTGCTTCCCTAACTAATGCAGTCTCAGGTCCCGTGCGCAATTGGATTGGAGCAGAAGCTGTGCTCCACTCACCAGAAGTCTTAAGATCCTGTGGTGGGTGTTGTGGGTAGCTGGCGAGTGTCAGCCGACCCTGCGCCCCAGCTGCCCCGGTGCTTTTCTGACTGGAAGAGGCTTGTGGCCCTATGTAGGCCGGATTTCTCTCTCCCCAACCAGAGCAGTCTCAGGTCCCGTGTGATTGGACTGGAGCAGAAGCTGTGTTCCACTCACCAGCAGTCCCAAAATCCTGCGGCGGGGGTCGTGGGTAGCTGGCAGGTGTCAGGCAACCCTGCGCTCCAGCTACCCCGGCGCTGATCCGGCCGGATGAGGCCTGTGGCCCTACTCAGGCCGGTTTCTGCTTCCCTAACTAATGCAGTCTCAGGTCCCGCGCGCAATTGGATTGGAGCAGAAGCTGTGTTCCACTCTCCAGAAGTCTTAAGATCCTGTGGCGGGTGTTGTGGGTAGCTGGCGAGTGTCAGCCGACCCTGCGCCCCAGCTGCCCCGGTGCTTTTCTGACCGGAAGAGGCTTGTGTTTTGTTTTTTTAACAGTAGCTTGTACTCTTAGAACTTTGTAAAAAGCTTTACACGTTTTCACATGTGACTTTCCTCCAAAGCCCTTTCTCTGAGTCCATCCATATCTAACGGTCATACGATCCTGAAAACATTTTCCCATGTAAAAATCACCAAAGACAGTTGCAAACCTTGTAAGGCTGTTGTTAGAGACATAAAATATTACAGGAAAAAATTAAGGGGATTTTTAATGGCACTAATAAGATTCTGAAGGTTTAGTACTGCCAGTCTTGACACTTCGAGATGCTTACACTGCCCTGAGCCAGGGCAATAGGGGTGGGGGTGGGGGGGTGCATGCATAGGTGTGTTCGTGCATGTATTTGCATATGTCCCTGTCTCTGTGTTGTTAGCACTTGGTAAACAGTGAAGAAACTATTCAATTTCAGACAACAGCTTTTATATGCTTAAGGGAGGAAAGGGCATAGAGTTCTGGCTTTCAGTCAACAATTCCCAGTCACCTCCTCTGTGCCAGGCTCTGTCCACCACCTTAGAGGTGATGCTGAACTCAAGTGGACAGGGTGTCTGCTCTCAGAACTTACAAGCAGAATTGGGAAGTAGATCTGAGCACAACAGTCGTGGGAAGCAATGTGCCTTTAGAAACAGCAAAATACAATCAAGGAAGAATTTCCTGTTCTGTGGAGTCACATGACCCATGGATCTACTGGGGCTAGAGCTAGAGAAGCCCACACTGGTCACCTGTGCAAGGGTGTGGGATGTCTACAAAGGTCACAGCATCGTCCTTCCAGAACCTGTCTGCATTCAGCTCCACTGGATGCGTGTGCATCAAGTCATCTGCACTTGTTTTCTGTGTGTGTGCCTGGAATAAAGTCCTTGCATGACACCCAGTTGGCACACTCAAGTGACAAAGTGAAGTAGGACCAGAAGTTGAAAACAATGTCATCTTTTACACAAGAAAATAAATTCTTTATGTTTGTTTTCCTCTCTGTGCATGTTGTATTTACTATGGAGACCTGGCAGGGATTGAGCCTCAGCCCTGCAGCTGAGCAGCTCTCACAGAAACCTACGGAGGCTGCCAGTGCATACTGAATGAATCAAATCCAGCATTACCTGAGTATCATGGGAAAACCCTAAAGTCCTGTCGCCTCAGCACCTCGGCAAAAGTTCAGGACACACCTCTGAAGCAGGAAAGGCTCCTGGAACGCCCTCCGGTCTCAACATCTCGCCATGACACAAGCAGGACTATTTTGTTAATACTCGCAGTTGCCAGTACATATCTCATAGCTAACAATGGGGTGTTTGTGTGGTTTCGTTTTCACTTTGACCAGTGAGGGAAGTGGAGTACAATGGGAGCAGTGCAGAGCTGGGAAGAGGACATGTTTTCTTTAGGATTCCCAGGGCTGTGTAAGTGGAAAATGCCAGAACCAAAACAAACACGAGGCCTTCCTTGTCCAGATCCCTCTGTTGCTCCTTCTCACTGGTAATAAAACACGGTTGAGTTGCTGTCTGATAGGCTGACTCTGCTCACAGTCACGGTGGCCATCAATGGCCACTGTATGAGTTTCTCCCATGTACAAAAGAGAATGAGTTCTGCGCTGTACAGAAAACCGCTGTAGGCAGCTGTGCCTGTTACACCAGCCCTGCTGGCGAGGTGAATCCATGACTGTCTCCTTGTCCATAGAAGACAGGCGTTCATTTGCCCACCTAAGGCCAGATCCTTCATAAGTGGTGACTGTTATGAATTAGTTCAGACAAAAATAGGTGAGCTATGAAGCTTCTGCTTGGGGAATATTTTACTCAAGGGAAAGGATTGGCTTCCTTTCAAGTCCTCTGCACAAGTTTGGCCAGCATACCCCATCTAGGGATGGTGCATAGAGACTGCTTGTCTCCTGGCTTTTTATGTCTTGTCATAAACATTGTATATGGTGTCACTAGATCTCAGAAGCCTGAGATCAGACTCACATGTAAAGACAGCACGTGTGAAAGTTGTGGAGACCAGGTGCAATGTAAAACAATGTTTCTGTAACTAGGATTTTTGTGTCCTCTTTAATTCTTTGGCTATATGAACTTCTTGTTTGCAGCTGTCACAACCACTGTGTGAGGCAGAGGGAGGTAGCCATACCTTCATTTTGTCTGCGCTTTAGTAATCTCATAGTATAAGTCAAGATATGTTAATGAAATTTTGTAGCATTTGGCTTAAGTGTTCTGAGTCATTCAGTTCATGTTTTACACAGAGTGAGTAAATCGGTGAGGCCTGATTCACCAATACCTAAATAGTGAGTCCCAGCTCCCAGCTTGTTTGTACGTTTGTTTACAGGGGGGCCCCCACTTACTTCTCTCTCCTCATTACCAGCCATAGACATCAGTTTATGCGACAAATTATCTAATACCATGAAATGTTTCATTGTCCTTTGAGCTCAATTCCCAACTCCCTATTTTCACAATAAGTGGATGGGTACATGTCCAGCCCCTTCCCCCTGCACAGCCTGCTGCATCACGGCCTCAGTTGTGAGCACCTAGACAAAAATTCCGTCAAATCATCTCACTCTCCTTTGTCCCTTCTGATCATAACTTGAGCCTCTTGAACCCCAGCAGAAGAACGTTTCTATTAGGAATGTCTGTCTGGGTGTCCTTTAACCTTCAGATTTTGTTCATGATCACAACCCCCCCCCCGCCCCCCGCAACTTGGACACTTACACTTCCTGTATGATGCGACTTTATTTAAAGATTGAGATTTCTCGAGGCCTCTGGGGAAACCACGATATCTCAAGGAAAGGTTGATGATGCCCCCTTCATCGTAGGTCACTTGACTTGATCCACGAGAACACTTGAGAAGGTCAGAGGTATTGTTTCTATCTCTACAGGTCTCGCCAAAAATCAAGGCCCATTTTCTAAATGATGATGCTATGATACTGGATTTCCAGTATCTGACCTCTGACCCGACCACTATTTTCTCAAGACCATTTCTCAGTGATGTCCTTGGCTGAGCCCACCCTCTTATTTACCCCAGGGTTTAGCTCTCCTTTCTTTAGGGTTTAACATGGTGGGTGAGTGGTACTGTAGCTGACCTGGTGTCTGCCAGGGTGCTGATGGTCTTTAAATCTCACGTAACTATGAAGGTTAGACTTGACAGATGGCTGTGGAGGACTAGCCTGCCTTCTCATCTTGGGAAAATGAAAGAAGGGGAAAGTGTAGGCGAATTTACTTTAGTACTGCTCATGTATTTATTCTAAAGGCTTGGCAGAGTCTAAAATGGGGCTGAAAATTTAACAGCTCAACCATAAAAAATCCCAAAATAAGGAATAAGGAGCTCTACGGCTTCTAGGTTTGGATAGCAGCATAAAATTCCAGATTTATCTTCTGCCGTTTGATTTTTTTTTTCATTTTTAAAACTCCTTGTTTTTCTTTTTTTTTTCCCACCTCTGTTTTTGATTAATTGCATCATAAAGGTTACCCATGCTCTGCAGTGTGAGGTCGTGTCTTTTTCAAGTACTTGGTGGATTTACTTGAGTTGGTCCAACTCATGGTAGCATTAAATACTGTCTGTACCTTGTGAAGGCTGGGTGGTTTCAGGGAGGTAGGGACTGCACATGGGTATCTGTTCTTGTGGGAAAACATGCTTCAGTGGCTTACTGGCACTGAGTCTGGAATGTGGCATTTAAAAGTACCTTTTTGCAGTGGGAAAGAATCCTGTCAAGAATAAACAGTCTGACCTTGTTAAATGGGCCAAAGTCTGTCTGTAGTCTAGTTCCAGAAAACTAGCTTTTACTAGTTTAGAGAAAGCAGATCAGTGGGGGAACGACACAACTGGAACCTTTGTAAAGGAAAGAAAATGTTGCTATCAAGAATGTAAAGTGGAATTCTAAACTGACAGGCCTCAGTTGCACTCCTGAAAATGTCTTTACCTGGCTATAAACTCCCCAACTACTGAAGAGTGGGTGGAAGATTGGACCTCGGTTGGCCAGAAAAGCAGGCTTTCTTTTTCCTGGAAAGACAGGACTGGCTTACAGAAGGGAAACTGTGGGAGTGGACATGCAGTGTGGACCATTGTGGGAAAACAGCAAGCTCAAATTGCCAGTGCCTCCAAAGTACCCACAAGTCCGTGCTCTCTGAGTTCTCCCCAAACACATTCGCACACCTTGTGATCTGCCTACCCCAACACTGTGATATTTGTGTCCCCAAGCCATTAGACACACACCCCATCTCCAGCACATTGCTTCCCCCCTCCTCAGCCTAATGAACTGGTCCTGAAGACTGTTGCTCACCTGTCTGAAGTCGGCCTGACTCAGGACCACTGAGTGTGGCCTCTCCTACTTGCTTTTGATTTTCCTGTATGTATGGGTCCCATCTGTTTGGCCTTTGTCCCCTGATTCGCTAGCATTGTGAAATACGTTTCAGCGCTCAGCACACTGCACAAGCCCGTGACAGTTGCTCAGTGAACGTTTGTAGAACGCCTGTGATGAAATAAGAGGTTTGTGTGTAGAGCAGATGGAAGAGGCTGAGGTTTGGAAAGACCTTCCAGTAGGCCCTCGCTTCCCTGAAAGGCTCTCCTACGCCTCTAACCTGTAGCATCGGATCCCAGCATGTTGCCTTAATGCTTGTTGCTAAAATCTAGTGTTTAGATTTAAGCTGTGTCACAGAAAATTAAAGTTTTCTTGATTACACAGATACATGTCTGGTTGGATTGTCACAGACCATACTTAGATCTTGGTGAACTACTTCTAATCATAATCACTTCTGTCACAAAATGAAAACTTATTCAGTATTGTTTTAAGTTGGGAGACTTTTTAATGGAGTTAGAGTCAAGATCAATCTTATCTTGTGTTGTAATGTAAATATAAACTTTAAAAATTGTGAGGCCATGTGGATGCACATGCACGTGTGCATGCACACACACACACTCACACCAGTGCTAGAGGTAGAATTCAGATTTCACACTTGACAAGTATTCTACCCAGAACACACACCCCGAAACACTTAACTTTAAATGAAGTATTTTACCAGTAGACTTCTGGAGATTTTTTTTTCACAATATCTAAAATGTAAGGGCTGGACAAATGGTTCAGCAGTGTGCAGAGCAATCGCTGCTCTTCTGGAGAATCAGACGTCTGTCTGCAACGCGGGGTCCAGGGAATCTAATACTCTCTTCAGGTCTCCGTGGGCAATGGGATACATGCAGGCAAAACACCCATACACATAAAATGAAAAATTAAGGGGAAAATACATTTAAAATATAACTTAACAAACTGAAACACATTTTCTTAAGCCTCCGTGATTATAAATGACATTCCACTTGTGTTGAGTCAGGACAGTCTGCATGTTGAGGGCTCAGACAGTTCCTCGGGATTGGTGGCAAGTGCCTTAGATCACTGATCAGTGGTTGGGTCAGATCCTGCTTTAAAACTCTTGTGTTCCTTTAATCAGTATTTTTAACCTGTGTTCTTTTTTAATTGGTAGAGTTCTTTTGAGGGTTCAGTGTTCCAGATGGGTCACTGTCAGTGTGATGAATAAACTTCCATTCCCGTTTCTGTTTGAACAAAGCTCAAATAGGTGGGCTTGGGTCTAGGAGAGAGTTTATGATATGCATACAGGCCACTTGTTTGCTCCTTTAGCATTTCTTACTTACCTTTTTGTATTAGACTTAGCCATTTTTCCACACCTCGAATCCAGTCTATGTGTTCTTTGTCTTACCTTCACTGTGCAAATGTTTGTAATGCTGCTACCTAGTTTCTTGGGATGAGCATTTGAAGGCAAATTCTCTCTCTCTCTCTCTCTCTCTCTCTCTCTCTCTCTCTCTCTCTCTCAGCAAACTCCTTTGAACTTGTTCTCTTACCTCACTAGTTTGGTGAAGCCATAAAAATAGTATTACCAAGATTGGATGAAGCTGGGGCCCATTTGAGAATTCAGTGTTCTCCAAGTGGATCGGAGCTTCGCACCCCTCCTCTCCCGTAACCGAATGCCTGTGAGCTCTGCTTCATCTCTTCCAGGTATCTCTGTGCACCTCCTTTGTGTCTACCCACTCATAAAGCATCCAAAATGGTCTGACAAAAGTCAGTCTGGTATCTACAGCCCTGGCTGTCAATTGTCTGCAGAGGCATCTGCATCTTCTGTCTTGCCCCAGGATCCCCTGTGAGCCTCCCTGAGCTTCAGCCCTCATTCCCACTTACTCCCTCAGATCTCTGCCAGCTGATGCTTGGCATCAGAAGCATCACCTGCTCACTACCTCACCAGCTCACTGGGTGCCACTCTCAGTGGCTAATCCCCATGCGCTCTCCCTTCCACTGGTGATCACCAAGCCTGAGATGCTCAGATTTTTTAAGATATTGTTCGTATGAGCATATGTATGTTTACAGGTACAGAATAATAAATACAATGTTTCCTAAATAGTGGGCATTAATTTCTCAACATAGCAAAGAAGTGTGGAGATAGGTAATTCTACAGCTGGCGTAACTGGATCAGTGGTGTCACCTAGGATATTATAATCAAATACTGAAGAAAACAAAGCTTTCTTAATTGCTCAGTGTATTGATTATGTCTTCCCTCATAGCCTCACGATGACTGCTGTATTTCAGTTATGGCGTCTCTGTACTACAGTGCTCTAAGCAGGATCTGAAAAAGTAGGGGGTGGGGGGGCTACGTGAATTTCACCATCTTTGTTCAGTAAAGATAGTCTTTTAGAAACTCACTTCAAACTTTAATTTGGGTTTCATCACCCAGAACCAACATACCTCTGCCCAGCCCAATCACACTATAGAAACTCTTATGGCTACCTGAATAAAATCAGATTATCCTAGGCAGGAAATGTGGATGGCTGCTGGTACATACCAATGAGGAGCCCTTCACTCCCAAAGCCACCGTGCCTCTGTGTGGGCAGAAACTTTTCTTATTGCTTCCTCTCCACAGCACATGGATCATTCAGTGATATATATATATATATATTGTACCATTTACTTTATTCTGTAACTGTTTCACAGATGTTCAAAGCTTAGGTCGAAGATGAAGGCACTCTACGCCAGCCAGAGCTGATTTCCTTAGATTCTTCAATAGCCTTAGATAGGCAATCAGCAAACATCTGCTGAGCTTGAAAATTCCCACGTGTGTTTTACAGGTGGTGCCTTCACATGGAAATTCAGGCTGATGCATACAAATGAAGGCTGGGTTTTAAAAGGGCAGGAGATTTTTTGATTCTGTGAATTACTCTTTAAAAATAAGTAATTTTATTACTAGTTATGCAACTTATATTGCTGACTCAATTCCTTAAATTGGCATAAATTGCATACATGATCAGCATGCACATATCTGTCTGCATAGCTTACCCAGCCAAGTAAATCCACGTGCATCAAGAAGCAAGTACTGTTTCATCTTAGAAAGTGCAGGAAGGCTTCATAGGGGGCTAATTTCTGAGCCCATGCTTCAAGGAGGAGGAGGAGATTGGATGGCAAAGCACGGATAGGGCTGTGTTCTAAGCACAAAGCATGCACACAAAACATGGATGTCCAGGTTGACCAGCCCGGGAGAGCATGGCCAAAACCACATGTTTGTGTTGTCGTTTCCAAACTCCAGGGTACTGTAATCAATGGGGTGGTAGGGAGAGTTTGTGTGTATGAAGAAACTGCTGGAGATCTGGTGGCAGCCTGTGAAATGGAAGCGATCTGATCATATATCATGGTATATGTGTGTGGTGTATGGAATTCTCAAAGAATAGGGGTTTTCTTTCATTGCTGTCAGGGAGGTTTGCATGAACATTGCTTTTATTTGTTTGTTTTATTCTGCTATTGCTTTTGTTCTGAGACAAGGTTTCATCTATGACTGTAGCCTTGGCCTGCCTGAAACTCAATATATAGACCAGGTTGCCCTGAAATTCACAGAGATCTGCCTGTCCCTGTCTCCCAAATGCTGGAGTTAAAGGCATGTGCTGCTATACCCCATATGAAAGCTGTTATAAGACACATTTGTGTTAAAGGGTGGGATGGAGAGAGAGAGAGACAGAGAGAGACAGAGAGAGACAGAGAGACAGAGAGAGACAGAGACAGAGAGACAGAGACACAGAGAGAGAGAGAGACAGAGAGAGACAGAGAGAGAGACAGACACAGAGAGAGAGACAGAGAGAGGGAGAGAGAGAGACAGAGACAGAGACAGAGACAGAGAGACAGAGAGACAGAGACACACAGAGAGAGACAGACAGAGAGACAGATACAGAGACAGACAGAGAGAGAGAGACAGAGAGAGAGAGAGAGACAGACACAGAGAGAGAGAGAGAGAGAGAGGGAGAGAGAGACAGAGAGAGAGATACAGAGACAGAGAGAGAGACAGAGAGAGAGACAGAGAGAGAATATAAAGAGGGGCTTGGGAGGGAAAAATGTGCCTTTAACTCAGGTAGGCATCTTTGGTCCTAACTCTCGGTAAATCATGCTGTTTCTGGAAACCAGGTAGACAAATGTGATCTTTGCTATTTCACTAGCAGTATGCTAACTACACGTCATCATTTCCCCTGATAAATCTGCATTCCTGTTGAAAAGGAAATGCTATTATGGTCAAGAATCTGTATAACGTCTCTCACTAGTTGCACACTTGAGAATTGTTCTACTGGTTTAGTATTAAAGGTACTACCAAAAAATTAGTTTTGCACTTGCAAACAAAATCTTAATATTTGTTTTAATAATTATTTAGTGTTGGTGTGGGACTTCCAGAGGACAACTTAAAGAAGTGCCTTTTTTCTTTCCACCCTGTGCATCCTAGAAGTCAAAGTGAGGTCTTCTGGCTTAACAGCAGGTGCTCTAGCTACTGTGCCATCTCAGGGAAAGGGGCTCAGCGCTCTTTTACACAATCTATCCCTCCCCTGCTTGAAGACTTAAATAACTGTTACTTTAATTTATTGGGCCTAAAGTAACATGATTTTGTTGTGTTTAATTCGATACCTTGCTGTTTTTCTCTCTCTTGTTTTAATCCCCATAATCCAGTTTTTGCTAAAGTTGACAAATTATATACCTCAAATGTGGTCATTATAGGACTAACTCCTAATGAGTGAGTACAATATAAACAGCCACAAAAGACCACACTTTACTCTTCAGGAGACAACAGGCTCCTGAAGGAAGAGCTGGGACATCCCATGCTTTAGGCTCACCAAGTAGCAATTGGTAGTGAGGTTGTACTTCTCAGGTGTTTGGAGCCGTCGAACAGGTAGCGTGCACTCACTGTGGGCATGTTTATGTGGTCTTGGTTTACCACAGTCAGTGTTTGTTGGTTCAGCTCATCCATTCAGTTATTTTTTTCTGAGATGTGTTTATTAAGATGTATATGTGAGCACACTATCACTGTCTTTACACACATCAGAAGAGGACATCCGGTCCCATTACAGATGGTTGTCAGCCAGTGTATGGTGGTAGGGAATTGAACTCAGTACCTCTGGAAGAGCAGTTAGTGCTCTTAACTACCATTTCTATAGCCCCTTCCATTCAGTTTTTTACTAGTAACCTAGATTTGCTTTTAATGCTTAAAGTCTGGAGTTCAAAGTAGTATCTGAAAGGCTGACCAGGTAAAGAAAGGGACTGGCTCTTTTTCAGCATTTTATAAGCGGTATCTTTGCTTGAAGTTATCTTCTGCTTTTACCTGCTTCCCTCACTGAACCTTAAAGGAACAAGTTTAAAACTCCCCGTCAGGGTTTGGGAACGTGGCTCCGGGGCAGAGTGCCTGCCCGTCATAGACTTCGAGTTGTGCTGTGGTACAAGGGACAGAAGTGAGCATTGTGTACACAATGCTTATGAAAGTATGTTTGTTTGAAGTTTTTAAGAACCATAAGGTTCTGTGAGACACCCTGCCTCAGTAACGAAAATGGAAAGCCATCTAGGAAGACAAAGTCAAAAATCAGCCCTAAACACACACACACACACACACACACACACACATACTCATACACACACACAACATACCTGCATACCCACTGCACATACATACACACATGCAGGAAAAAGGGTTCCTTTCTGCAATCCAAATGAGCACATTAGTCATCTGTGTACAATCAATCATCTTGTGTTCTGGAGATCATATTCTCTTGAGAATAAGTGGTAGTTAATACTGAGAAAAGTGTGTTTCCCAAATAGATTAGAGTCTTCTCTAGTACATAAATGACTCACTAAACCATGGATTAGGAGTTTAATGTCACAAATAGCATACATTTCTTAAGATGTGTCGCGTAAGAACTCTCCCAGCTACTAGACCTGTAAAGAATATCATTGAAAGAAATTCCTGAGGCTCTCAGCCCAGCCTTACATAACCTGCACTGTCTTGTTGAGCTTTACTAAGTCACTCAGGAATGCCCCATCGACAAAGAGGTTGGTACCTAAACCAACACCTCCAGTTTGGTCTGCCGTTCTAAAGCGGTGTGTGTGGCATTTTGGCATTTCATACAGTTGCGTGCTCTCATTCAGTCTTTGGCAGCATTATCTCGGTGTTACTCTTACCTACCTAGTATCCAGGTCTGTATTTCTGTTAAAGCACAGTATCATCTTTGGAAACAAAGCCATGCTCTCTCGCTTTTCTTAGAATCAGGATGGAGGTGTGGTTTGGCCACATGAGCTGTGCTGTATAGAAATGTAATTCAGGAGCTTATACAATGTAACCTGACTGGGGTCCCGCTTTCTTTGGACACTTCCTACTCTGAACTCCCACTTACCTCTTAGGGGCCCTCATTCAGTCTTAGTTCTCAAGTTAAATTTCATGTAACTTTCTTTTTAATGTTGCCCAAAGTTCTTTGAGATTGGGAATGCTCTGGCCTGTGTTGCTAAGCCTGTGAAACACTTGTGAAGTCAAAGCCCTTTAAACAGCTAGTTACTTGTTGTTCACAGCATCCCTTACTCTTCTTCTCTTAGTGCTACAGGATATCATAGAAGAAACATCACTGCTAGTCAGAAGGTCTAATGACCGTGTTTGTTATATGTGAATATAACAGAATATACTCATGAAATAATGAAGTTTTCATATAAAAAGAAGCCAAGAGAGTTTATAGCCAAGACTTTTTAATATTGGGAATACTTCAAAAAGAAAGAAAACAATTCTAAAAGGAACACCCGAGATTCAAGAAAGAGTTATGGGTACATAATTGGATAAATGTCTAAATAGGTCTTTAATCACAATAAATAAAAATGGAAAATCTCACCATTTAAAAAGCAAAGAATATGAGATTAGATTTGAAAAACCTTATTGAAAACCAGCTCTGTACATTTTCTTGAAACTGATCCTCTGCTGATAGGAGATATAAAATCGTGCTGTTCTTTGGGATTTTGGCATTAACCCATGCTATTTAACATATATGTACTATGGAAACCCTGCCTTTCCATGTCTGGTTACATGCTTCCGAAAGTTACTGCAGGTGTGCACTAGGATCATGTTAGACCAGTAACAGCAGCACCATTTCCAACAGCCAAAAAAAATTACAAATAGCCCAAAGGTTCACCTATCAAATGCTGAGGTGTACTTTGGTTAACATCATATGGAGTTGAATAAAAGTGAGAATTGAAATGAATAAGCTCTAACAATAAGCAATAATATGCACAAATCTTAGAAACAATAGAGTGAAAATGATACAAACCATCTCCTATACTTACGAAGTGATACAGACAAACATTGTTTGTATTTATTATATGACAAATCTAATGTTATTAAAGCAGATAAATGAAACGTAAGAGTTAGAACAGTGGTCACCCATGAAGACAAAGAGATAAGGGAATCGTATTACGGGTAAAAGGAAGAAAATAGGGTGGATTTGTGTGCCTAGGTCGCTACACCACCATTAATTCCTTACACTAATTCCTTTAAAAAGAGTCTTTGGACTCTTTTTTGAGACTGATACTTATTTTTTTCTACAATTTTTGAAGGTTTTTCTATATGGTATTTGCTACCGAGGCACTGGGCTGAGAGTGAAGATGCTGGTGTAATAGATAAAAATCTCTCCTTGTTCTTAGGAAGAAAATACATGATAAGCCAGTAAACAGGTACCTGTATTGTGTTGCTAAGATCCGTGGGGTCTGGCCAGGTAGTCTGTTCTATCCCTAAGCAGGTAACTTAGGGAGGGGACATCTTGTCAAGAAGGGAAGGTTCGGGAAAGAGCAGCCTGGCAGAAGGAACGAGAAATTTAGGAGTCTCAAAGCAAGGCTGAGTTTGGCCAATCCAGGAAGAGCAGGAGACTTGGATTGTGGCTGGGGCAGAGCAAGCAGGAGGGAAACGGTCATGACCTAGGGCAGAGGTGTGGAATGTTCAGTCTGTCACAGGAGATTGGAAATATGAAGGTAGTCCTTCAGGTGGTTTTCACGATACACTGTGACCCGTAATCGAAGCAGAAACTAGGAAAGAAGCTGAAGAACACAGATAGCAAAGAAAAACTGAACTGAGAGCAGAATACAATAATCAAAATTAGGTTATATTATTGTCAGAGTTAGAAGAGGGAAACATAATGTTGGAAAGTCAGTTATATCCAAATCTTGGTTATCAGATAAAAGGGATGTTAGATGTTACCTAAGTCTCCCCTCTCTCCTTCTCCCTCCACCCCTTCTATACACATACTTTTAATGATGTATCTCTTGTCAAGAAGTGTGACGTCTTTATCCATAGATGAGAAAATTTGCTCTGTGCATTCATTACTTGATGATGATGGTGATGGTGGTGATGATGGTGATGATGATTTGACATGGTTTTCACCCGTCCTGAATTGTGCAGTGTGTGTAAAATGAGTTGTAGCGTTGTTGTTATTATAATTCAGAATAAAAGGAATCTTTTCAGTGTTTCCAATGCTTATGACTTAATGAAATCCCGCCCCCCCATTATCATGCTCAGAGTGGATTTACTGTGCTTGATGACTTTAGCTTTAGAGCCCCTTACTCATAGCACCCCAGTGTACACTGACGCTTTGGGAGAGGCGTTAGCGAGAGGATCATTAGAAGTAAGCTGTTGCAGGTGCAGCTGGTAAAAGTCTAGACCACCGAAACTCACTCCTTCTCTGGGCTGCCACAGAGCTGACCAGTGGCATTTTTGAGATCGGCCAGAGGAAGATTGACTAGCTATGGGTTCATATAAACCTCAGGAAGGGGTTCATTATTACTTTATGGCTTTACAGATTGAACTGGTCTGGAATCATTTTGGTTGTCACAGTGGGTTTGGGGGGATTGGAATCTAGTGGATGGCAGACTATGATACTGTTAAATATCATACAGTGCACACAACAGACCTTAGATTGACAGCTGTCTAGCTGTAAATACCCAAAGTGCCCAGATTGAGAAAACCCTTAAAAACAAGTATGACTAGTCTCTGACCCCTTCATAGGAATGGCTTCCAGGAATTTCCTCCCACTATCCTGTGCTAGATCACCTGGGATCAGAGATTGTCTCTCACACTGAGTGTGGCCCATGCTATCTGGCAGCAGAAGTCTGTGGGTGGCAGAGGAGAAACAAGGTTTAAAACATACCAGGTCTCCAGCCAGTCCAAGGGAAAATCTGTGAGGCAGAAAATGTGTATATGTGAGTTACAGGCAAAGGATTCTCACCAGATCCTAGCTAGAATGGAAGCTCTTTCATAATTACTAGATCATATTAACATACTTAGCCATTTTTAAAAGCCTTGTTTTTTGTCTATTCATGAGACACATCCTTGTGAAAATAATCGAAGAGGGTCAGTGAGTTGGTCCAACCTGTAAAGTGCTTCCTGCACTTGCCTGACCATCTGAGTTTGATCCTAGGCTCCTCAGAAGGAGAAGAAATGATTCCCAAAAGTTGCCCTCTGACCTCCACAGACATGCAGTGGAACACATGTATCCATACCAGCATGCACACATATACATGTGTCCACACCAGCATGCCCACATACACAATTTTAAAAAATAATCCAAGAACTGGAGTGTTATCTTAGTAGTACACTCAGCGTGTTTATAGCCCTGGATTCAACCCTCAAGGACCACACACACACAGCAAAACTGAAGCACAAATGCAAACTCACATGTGGAATGGCATGTTTGTGCATCACATTTCTCAATGCAAATACTTATGATCCTATTACCTTTTTGCACACTCTATAAAAATACTTCACAACTTGTTATATAGAAGGTCTATAAGTTATAGCCCCCCCCCTCCGCCACCGCCCAAAAGACAACACATTATTTCTGCATTTTGTGGTGTTTGTAGAGTTAGATAACATGTTTAAAGTATATAACTTTAAGCTTAAGAAACCAAGTACCTGCTCCTGGTCAAGGTAGTACCAGCTCATATTTATACCAAGTCTATAAACCTATAAAGCTACCTCAGCTTATATTTCCACGACACATACTTACAGTTTAGTCTGTTTACCTGTGCACAGGCTCATGCCCCTCTGTGTCCTCAGACACAGGGATCTTCTAATCTCCCTACCTAGGAGCCTGAGGCTGACTGTTCTGATTCCCTCTAAATCTTGACTATATCATCTCTCTGCTGCTTCTCCTGTCTTCCACAGAGAGCAGGTAGGAAAGATGGAGTAATACTCACTGAGGAGGATTGCTCACTCAGGATGCCGTTGAACCTGGATTCCAGCTTGTGGCCTTCATCTAGCTCGGTGTCTTCTGGTTACTGTCTATTCCTCCTTTGATTTCTTACAAATGCCCAGCGTGGCTTCTGGGGGGCCATGGTGCCCTGCTTTTCCTCCCTATTGCCTGGTTCACTCCTGTTTGATGGATGCTCTTCCTGTCTGGCCAGTCGCTTTGCTTTGTCTATGTGTGCTTTCTCAGCTAGCAGCCTCCCCCAGGAGGTGACCCTGCAGCCCTGAAGCTCCACTTACTTGCAGCTCAGCCCAATCTCAGCTCTTCTTCCTCTTAAGCTACAGGCCTGCTAACCTGACGTTTCCTGCTAACCATCTCATTGCCCAGACCAGAAACGTTGGATTCATCCTAAATATTTTTCCCCTTCTTCCTGACTGCTTAATCTGCTATTCCTCCTGCCTCCCCCTCCTCCCTTTTACTCACTGTCCCCCAGTAGTTTCTTTAGGTTGTCTCCATTTTTCTGGGTAAGTCCAGCCTTTTGATTGAGCTCCCTGCCTTCAAGACCATCTTCAGTTCTAGCCTCTGTATTTGCTGGAATCAAATGCAGAATAAATATCCTATAAGATAGCTGTAATAGCTTTCCATTTTGCAGATGTGGACAGAAACAAAGGCATAGAGAAGTTAGTAAATTTTGTGGAGGTGATTGCAGCCCATTTAGAAAAGGGAGTCGGGATTTGAACCCAGGTTCCTAAATGGTGAACCTGTACATGGTATTGAGCCCGTTGTCAGTGGTTTGATGTCTGCCTCCATTGCCCAGCTGAACTTTGGGGAGCAGATATGGCGTCTCCGGTCATCCTCACGACGCAGACCCGATGCTTGTCCTACAATGACAAACCCTGGTATACAAATGAATGGTTGGTGTTATCATCAAAAATAGTTACATGAGCAGCAATTACATGTAGAACAGGTGTGTCTGTATCTTGTCCTTCTTGTGCATCGTGTGTGAAGACACAGAGGCTATAAAAGTGTCACTGTGCCCTGAGAAAAACAGAGCTGTTTGAGAATCATATCTATTTGAGAGAATTTAAGCGTTGGGCTAAAGTGCCATTCTTATTCCTGATCTAAATGAACAGTACTAATTTTTATAAAAATCAATGTATCATTTTAATCAGCTTATCTTTGAATTTCGTGTTATAACAACTAATGACTTCTCGGTCCAGTCATTGACTTGATCGGTGTATGGGGGCAGACACACTCCCTTGTGCTCTGAGAACTGCCACCTGCTTTTCATGTCAGCCTGCTTTGCTGACATGGGCTCCAAAGGACAGTGAACTTTCTGTGTCTCTGAATGTGAGCTAGTCCAGCGTTCAGAGAGAAGCAGGTTTCCCAGCCTTGCTGAAGCTGCCATGACAGCCATTCATCTCTGGTCTGTATGCAAAAGAAAGATTCCAGTTGCTATTTAAATGCAAAAATGGCATGCTTCAAGAATAGGTGTAGGCATCCTGTGGTCTCTGGAGCTCTTGCAGAGAATCCCTGAGACACAGTCTCTGATGTCCTTTGCAATAGGAGCATGATTAATTTCATAAACCAGAGCCCATCTAGGAAAGAAGAAAAAAAATCATTTTCTCCCACCCCATGCAAAAGCTTAGAAATGAATGAAGAAAAAATTAATTAATGATGTGAATATTAAGAGGTTACTTATCTATTATAACACTGGGCCACAAGTTGACTAATTAAAAGGAACGTAGGCTGGAAGGCTGCCACGAATCTTTCACTTAGAGGGCCATGGCTGAAGCTAGTGATTGTGCGTGACAGACTTCAGGAACAATGGTACTGCACACAGACTGTCAGATGAAGCATGCTCTTCGGAATTACACCGACGATGACGGGGTGGCCCACGGGCAAACAAAATGGTTAAACAATACATAATCAAGTTTTTATTTGGTATTTCCTGCGAGGCTATACCATTTGCCAGGGAAAGTACTGTATTTTTTTAATTTGGCTGTATTAATTGTTGACCATGGCTGGCAGAGCCCCAAACATGGACAGATATGGGAGAAAATGGCATCTGGGCATTAAAGCTCTGAGTGTACTGGGGGGTAGGGGGCACAAAAATTACAGCATATATCAGGAATTTTCCAGCTAATGATGTGCGGATGTGGTAGTGCGAGGGAAACGAAGCCAGACTGAGCTTGCTTTGTTCGCTGAGAGAGGCCCTCTGTAACATTCTTTTTAGCTGTGCATATTTGTCTTCATTTGTACAGTACTAACTTTCTTACTCTGTAGAGAAACTCAGTTCCAGCCAGTTAGGCCTAATAATTCTATGGCAATAATTAAAGCTCATGAACAACTGTGTTGTTAGCTGTATAGAAGTATCTTCACAAACTAACCATAGCTGAACTGTTTTTTTAAGTGCACACCATTACTGTAAAGGGTGGTCATAATTATTTTCTTCCATTTCTCGACAGTTTTTTTTAAGGCAACATAATCGTTTATACAAGCAAGAGACAGTGTCTTAAAAGTTTTAGATACGACTGGAGAGTCCAGCCTGAGAGCAATTATAACGCACATTCTTAGCCTATAAATAAATGACCTTAACTAGTTCGTACCATGAACATCTGTGATAGAGACCATCCCACCAGCTAGCTACTTTGGGACTTGGTTTTAAAAGTATATAACTAGCCACTTGCAAAGATGTGGTGTTTGAGCCTGGGGATCATGTTGTTTAAAACAAGATCTCGTTTGTGCAGGTCAAGCTGGTATCAGAGTCATCACAGCCTTTCCGCCTCAACCTCCCAAGTCCTGGGATTGTGAGCACAGGCAGCTTTGTGATTTTGATTTGATTCAGTAGGGCAGGGGAAAGTCCCAGGGTAACACTGATCCTCTCTTCAAAGGTTGGTAAGCCTGGAGCCCTCTCTCTAACAGCAGCGATGTCATGTGTGTCAACGTGAAAGACAACACCTGGCCTTCCCAGGAAATTTAGTGGCATTGGTAGAGGTCCATCTGAGTGCCTGGTGGCCAGCTCGTGGGCTGTGAGTTTTGACTGATATGTAGCTAGCTTGGATTTGGCTCTGGTTGCTAACGTGTTTTGTGCGGGACAGGATTGGGCAAAGTATCTAGACCTGTCTCAGAAGGGCCGATGTTATATAAATGGCATGAAATAGGTCCAGAGCTCTTGGGAAGAAGCTCTGGGGTATCCTTGAGCTTCTCAGATCATTTCTAGACTGTCTGTATTAAAGCTGATTACGCTTAGTTATTCATTGTTGGAATTCCAAAGCAGAAAACAAGAGAATGGTTGTGTGGTCTGTAATGATAGCCTAGAACATTGTTGTTATTGTTGTAGTGGTTGTTGTTGTTGTTACTGTTAAACATTCCTTGAAACTACAATTTTAAGATTGATTGATTGATTGATTGATTGATTGGTTGGTTGATTGATTGAGGGGCCATGAACAAGCATATGCTGGGAGGACAACCTTTGGGAGTCTGCTCTCTCATTCCACCATGTGGATCTTGATGAGCTCGGGTCATCAGGCTTAGTGTCCAGCACTTTTACCCGCTGACCCATCTCTCCAGCCCTAACAACTCTCTCAGAAGAAGCTGTGGAATGATGCCTTTCAAGTAGCAGTGAACTGGAGTTCCAGCTATGGAGTATAGCTACTTTTAGGGGCAGATGCCACAGTGTCACCCCGTCGTGGTCTCATCTGTGATCAGGTGAGTTTCCAGGGGACTCCTTTAACAGCCTGTACATGCCAATAACATTTTCCTACTGTGTTCCGTTTTGGTCCTCACTAAAGGTGTGGCTGTATTGATGATAAGTGAGTACGTTCCAAACATCTTTAAATTCACAAAATTCCTTATCCAAAACAAAGTACGTGGATTAATGGGAATGAGACTCAGATACCAGATCAAGTTTTTATTTTCCCAAAGTAAATCTTAACTCCTGGAAACATTTTAAGCCCTTAAATGATATTCATATTATCTTGTCTTCATATTAATACCTTTATAACATCTTTAAAATAATGTATTAGAGGCTAAGAAAATGTATGTTCTCATAGTATCTTTGCTTCCTAGCACTAGGAATAAAAGTTAGTAGTTTTCCATTGAAATAGTAACAACTATAGTAAGCCAGATGTAGTCTGCTTCGCCTAACTGGAAAACTGCCTTTCCTTTTCGACAATTGACAGTTTCTCTTGGGCTGCTTTTTAAGTCGAAGCTGTTAACGATTTAGCCTGTCTTTAATTTTAAGCAGTGTTCTTCTAGTCAGATTCTAATAGGAAGCCCAGGTGCCTTAGCCTGGCTTCCCATGGGGTAACTGGGGAAAGGGCATTTCTGCATAGATTGAATGCTTCCTTCTCCCCTGGAGACCAAATATGCTCCTGTTTCCCAGTCCCCTGGTTTGTAAGCTTGAATCCATTGCTCCATGCTGCAAACTGTCACTTTGTAGACAGCACACATGGAAATCCAGATCCAGGGGTCCCTGACATGCCCGTGGGTTTGTGGGCAAAGTGAATGAATACATGTATTATCCATTCTTCCTAGTCTGCTGTTTCTGTGACGCTCCAGCTGAAATCAGAAACCAATGTTCCTGTGAGGTGTCCTTCAAAAGTATTTCCTTTGTGCAACTCCAGTGCACACAGAACCCAAGGAGTTAACCAGAGAGCAGCTTTGAAAGGAACCAAAGGTCACAGCCAGCAAGAGCAAAGACTTTTCAGCCTGCTTCCCCACCCAGGGGATTGTAAACATTGGCTCCTCGCCACCCCCTGCTTCCCACAGCACAGAACTTCTCTGTGCTCCAGGCTCAGGGTTCTGTTCTTTCTTGAAAGCCAGCAGGCACACTGCTGCCATGCCACTCTCTTGTCAGGCAACCCAAGGCAAGGTGTTCTGCCCTGCAGAAGATGAAGGTGCACCCTGTTAATGGGTGCTTCCTATGCAAGCAAGGTCCTGCTGGTAGTCGTCTTTCATCTTTCTCAGGTCTAAGGAATGTGTAGAGGACCCATCATGTTCCACAAGTCCTGTTACCAGCCATTTGCTAGCAGCTAACAATAATGCCCACATCTCTTTGTCCTTTGGCTCAATCCAGGGCTCTCAAATAAAAAAGCTGGCAACGGGGAAGTGCCTGCTGTGCTTCTTATGCTTCCTTTCTTTAAACAACAACAACAACACAGCAGAGATCCTTAGTCACCAACAAAGGAATGAGGCTCCGTATGCATAATTTAAATAAAGTTACCTTCATCTCAGGATCATAGTTATTTGGTGAAAAGGACCCAAGGATGCACTGACTTATGTGTGCATCAGAAGTCTGCAATCTGCAGTTTAATCATTAGTCTGACTGACTAGAAGAGACTGGAACTCCCAGAGAGATGTGTGGCTTGTATCCCCCACTTGAACTGTTTAGAATGTTGTAAAGAGTTTTAGTATTATTTGGTCTCCCTGAAGATTTTATGGAATTACAGTTATTTCATGTGATGTTTCTCCTTCCGTGAATTCTGAAGCCAGGAACACATGATCACTTTGATAGACCCACGTATCATAGCAAGTAGAGATATTATCCCTTATATAATCTCATTTTGATACTGTCTTTTGTGTGTTTATGTGTGTGTGTGTGTGTATATATTTTAGGGGCAAATATAGGTCTTATCTTTATGAAATGACCTGTGAGCATATTTTATAGTAAATTTGGATGTTGATCTATAAGAACTCTGTCACTCAACGCACATTCCTGAGTGAACAATGTTTCCATCAGTTGTGACAATAACAGTATGGCACAGTTGTACAGCTATGGCTGCTCTCGACTGTATAGCTGCAATTGGTGCAATGTGTGAGTTTGCCTTTTCCCCACAGTCTACATGACACTCAAAGGTTTTTCGCAGCCGTTTCTGGGATTACAGTTTTGTTTTATGGAATCACAGATTTTCTTGGGTAGTTAACTAATGTCCTGTTGGTTCTTTTGTTTCAATGTCAGGTTCCTGAGAACATTGCTAGGGTCATGTATTGGTGCATAGTACAGTGTCCAGGTGGTGCCAGTGAGCATGTAAAAAAAAAAAATAGAGACGGAGTCTTTCTATGTAGTTCTGGCTGTCCTGGAACTTGTCTATAGAGCAGTCAGGCCTCAGACTCATGGGGATTGCCCTGCCTTGGACTCCCAGGTGCTGGGATAGAAGGTGTTTACCATCCCCCTCCCTCCACTTGTAAATGTTCTTCTTAACTATAGGATTCTGTTCTTTGAAAGCTCTATAGAAATAAAGGTTTGTGGGTTCATGATTGTGTAGTTTAGAAAACAGTGGCCCAGTGGTATGAAAATAGTTGTTGATAACACACAGACACTGGTGTGCCTAGGGGAAAACAAAAAAACAGTTCTCTGTCCAGAAAGGTGCCTCAGCAGGTGTCAGCACTGCTACACAGCCTGGTAACCTGGTTTAGTTCCCTGATTCCCTGAAAGAGGGCCTCTTTGTGTACACACACACACACACACACTCACACACAACACACAATAATGATTTAAACAGAAGGGAAACCCTGTTCTCTAAGTCTCAGCCTAGAACTTCCTCCCTCCGTGAGCCTATTGCTGTCCCCTCACGTGGCATGGTGTTCCCTAGTGCCCAAAGGTAAGGTTACTAAGTGGCTGGTGGGCACACCTCAGCAGGTAGGTGTCATACAATGAGTGTGAACAGAGGCCTACTCCCCAGGCTGTGGTGACCAGCATTGCAAGCTGTCACTTCAGAGTCACTGCATCTTGCAACTTCTCCTTTCATAACCACTTAACGTGTCACTTTATATTGCAGTAGTGAAGTCTACTCAGAGCTGTAACAGTTTGACCAAAGCTCTTCACAGAGGCTAATTCACAGCACTAACTGCCTCTATGACCAAATGACAGAGACTGAGTATAAACAGAAAAGCCCTTTTATTTAAATTATATTATTAAAATGTATGTTAAGTTAAATTTAAAATACTTTCATAAACTATTAGACATGAAAAGTTTTAAACAGGTTTATCAAACAAGAACATAGGCCTGAGACATGTTCCCTCACAAAGACTAACTAAAACAATCCTTTGGCAAAACTGACCAGAGAAAAGCAGAGGCTGGGGGCCCATCAAAGCACTTCACTGTTAGGTTGGAGAGCTTTTAGAACAACCTAGGGCTAATGAGACAGACTCAGGCAGGGTAGGAAGAAGTTCTAGCTACACTACCGCTAGGCTCAGCCTCCCTCCACACTTGTTTCCACTAAGTGGGAAAACGAACAAACAAACAAACAAACAAATAAATGTGTCTGCTTTATATGTATTGTAGTTTCACTTGTAAACAAAAGACCAGGGAAAATATTCCCGATAAAGACAGAAGATAGCTTGGAACTATAGGAAATAAATATTTATTTATAATTTTCAATTCACTTTAAGTCACTGTTGCCTCACAAGCGTTGTGCTAGGTTTGAGAACTAAGTGCTGGGGTGTGTTTGAGGAGACATGTACTGCGCCTGATTGGTTAATGCCTTGGTAGGTGAATCAAATGTAGCAAAAATAAAAAAGGAGGAGAAGGAAGAAAGAGAATAGAAGAAGAAGAGGAGGAGGAGGAGGAAGGGGAGGAGAAGGCCACCTGAGAAGGGCACAAGTCCAGTCAAAGGGTTGGCGAGGTAGCTCAGCAGATCTGAACGCAGTACTCTTTAAGAGGACTGCCATCCACATCAGGTGGCTCATAGCTGCTCCAGCTCCGGGGCACCTGGATCACCTCCAGCCTCCACAGCACCTGCATCTGTATACAGTAAAGACCAGTGGTGACAACATAGTACTAACCTCCCAGATCAAAATACTTTTCTCTCGGGAGGCTTTTCTCTCGGGAGGAAAATCACAAAGCTCTATTTGAAAGTGATTTGTTGTGGTGGTGGTGGTGGTGATGGTGATGGTGATGGTGGAGGTGGTGGTGGTGATGGTGGTGGTAGAGGTGGTGGTGGTGGTGATGGTGGTGATGGTGGTAATGGTGGTGGTGGTGGTGGTGTTTTGGACCAGTCATAAGATTTGGAATTCCAAGGTTGTGGCATCCACTCACCATCTTAGAAATATACTATGATTGGTATGTATGGGCTGATCTTTGACAAGAAATATGCTCTTGGTGGTAGCTATGGTTCATTAGCACTACTGAATTTCCTCCCATCAATGCCAGTTAGATTCCTATCCAGGACAGAAGTTACTGAAGCATCCCTTAGTCTGATTGGTGATCACACCTTACCATCCTGCATCTATGTAATGAGTCTTTATAGCATGAACCGCACATTCATATTTGAAGTATGTGTCTGTACACACACATGTTCTCCTTCTTCTACGTGGGAAACCCTGCTTTCCTCTGTATCTACCTGAGGCTTGTCTTCGAAGCAGTTTACTCCCTCTGCTGGCTCTAACTTTACAATGAGAGCATATCAAACTGGAGCTCTGATGAGGAATACTGGGGACTGCTTGCTTATGTCCTTTGTGTTAGGGTTTCTTGTAGTTGTAAGCCGCCCGCCGCCTACATGAACGGGGTACTCCTGGAAGGCAGGCTGGGACTGAAAGAGAGACTAGACAGCGAGAAAAGAATGAAGCCAAGACAAATTTTCTCTGATCAAGGCCCGAGAGTTTACTAAGACACTGCTTAAAAGGGGGAAGACCCACCCCTCCCCGCTAGCCAGTCCATCCTTGGTGCCAGGAGCCTGCCTGAAGATGCTGCACAAATGGATTCCCTCAAAGGTGTCTCAGCAGGCAGCAGGATCTCGGAAAAGAGCAGGGCAGTTGACACATCAAAAGAAACCAGACAAGTTGGAAAGCTGCACCATAGGTAGCCCCACCTCAGTGGCAACAAGGTCTGCACAAGCCCGCTTCAAGCTGGGGGAGGCTACAGTTTCTCCAAGATATAAAGTTAAACTCCAAGCCCAAGGAATCAAGAGATGCTCTACAATTCTTCAAAAACAATAATATAATTCTCACACTAGTGATGAGTTGCTAATTAAGAGAGTCTGGCATGTAGAATTAGAGTATGCATAGTAGGTGCTCAGTAAATGTGAGTTTCTCCGTTGCAATCCTACTTTGTTATACATAGATTATAGGTACCTGGTTGTAGGAGCTTTAGCTCAGCCAGTCTATTTAATGAGTCCTTTGTATTTCCACTGCACTTCCTGGGTGCCTGCTTACAACTCCAGCCTTACTCCATTCGCATTATCCTCTGGGCTATGAAGTCTTCCTAGACAAGCCTGGTCTAGGATTTGTCTTTACAGTCTCAGTCCCTGTTGTGACAGGTTGGCTACCCAGAGAAGAATGTCGTTGATCTTCAACATTACAGGTATCTTCCAGAAGATGTGCAAGGGGCAGAAAGCTTCAGTCATTACAGTTTTCTCCAGCTACCTTTATCATGAAGACTTGAATAACACTTACCTAAAAATGAGTGTCTCTGTAAGAACAGAAATAGTAGTTAATATTGAGCGATGTGTGGTTGCCATCTCTCTCTCTCTCTCTCTCTCTCTCTCTCTCTCTCTCTCTCTCACACACACACACACACACACACACACACAGACATGCCTTATTTTTTTTTAAGGAAAAGTGTATTTGGTCTTATTTGCCTGGACTACATTAGTTTGACTGTCGAATTGTATGAGTAGGAACAGTCTCACAAGCCCAGCCCTGCACATGGTCCTGGAGCAGGGCTTCCTTAAGCATTTTCCCAGGAATAATTAGCTCTGCACAGTGGAAATGAATGCTATGTGAGAGAGAAACGCCATTCAGTTTGGCAAATGTCTGCTCCTATGCCCTTCAGTTGTCAGTGTGAAGTGGAGGTGTGGAGAAGAGAGATTCAGTATCCAGATTTGTCGATTTAGGACTTTTTGCATAGGCTCTCTAGGCTAGCAGTGGCTAAACTCTTAGGAAACAGGATCCAGATTGTGGGGTGGGTATGCTGTCTTAGGTCCCCGAGACTCAGGAGGCTGGGGCATGAGGGGAGAAGCTTGAGCAACCTACCATTCGGAGATTAGCTGCCACAGTATGAGGAGACTCACAAAAAGAAGGAGGCAGGAGAAGGGAAGTGGGGGGAAGAGAGAGAGAGAGAGAGAGAGAGAGAGAGAAAGAACTTAAATTGAAATTATAGTCTCATTTTTAGAGCTTCATATTCTTAACAGATTGTTAATACTAATATTAACTTTGCAGATTGTTAATAAATACAGGCAGTTGCAGTCTACACTAACATGAAGGCTGGAAATGGCTGGGTGGAATAAAATGAAACTCACACATTACTGGAGGAAGGGGGCTTACGAAGGTCCAAATACTAGCAAGACTGGTAATGTTTACTAAGCATTTGTCTATTTTTTATGTGTACTTAAGTAAAACGAGGGCTCATGTCCAGCAGGGGACACACATAAAAAGACTCAAAGGATATTCATGTTCGTAGTGACACAGTGGAACAATACTACTGATATGCATAACACGGGCAGGTTTTGCATGTCATGTTGAGCAAGCAGAACCACATAGTGTTGGTGCATTGCATGATCCTTTAGATGACAGCCAAGCAAAATGTATTCCAGGAGGACAAGGGTACCCTGTGGTGATGTAAATTCCAGATACCTTGTTCTAAGAGTTGGTTTCATAGGGTAGACTTACATGCAAATATCTTGTCCATGTGTATGCCTAAAAATAACTCAAGAGATTCAGATCTTAGGTGGATATACATACAGATATATACATGAACTGATGCTAGTAGTAGATAAAATGTAATTCTTTTCTTTACACGAGGCTTTTGTTTGGTTGATTTGGTTTAGTTTTCTAACGTAGGGTCTCAAAACCTGGCTGTGTAGACCAGGCCAGGTTCAGACTTCTAGCAATCCTCCTGCCTCTGCCTCCTGAGAGCAGAGACTACAGGCTTCTTCTAACAGCCTACCTACAAGAGATTTTCTTTTAAGATGAGATAATAAAATTGATTTAGGGGGCCATATTTGTGACTCTAGAACATTTCCCATACCTTCATAAATACCTCAAGACAGACTATTCTTCACTCTCTGGTTTGGTGTGTTGCAGATCTTTCTAGGGTTTTGTTGTTTTTGCTGTTGCTGCTGCTAGGGCTGCTGTTGTTTGGTTTTGTTTGTCTGATTTTGAATTTGTTGGGGTTGGGGAGCATTTTTGGAGAAATATTTTTCTTGATCACATATCTGACAGCTTTTTAGTGACTGCTATAAGCTAAATATAGTAGCAACCTCAGAGACCCCTAGAGGTAGAGTGTTAAAGACTGGTTCCCAAGATGGGAAGCTATGGGACCTTTAGGAGGTAGCGGTGGGGGGTGGGGTCTATTGGGGGCATGCCCTTGAGAATGATGGTAGGACACCATCCACCTTCAGGTTCCTTTTGCTCCTTGGTTCTCATTGTGAGCAGCTTTCGGCTTCACATGTTCCTGCTGTGACACTTCCTCACCACCAGCCCAGATGAGAAGGGCCGACCTATCATGGACTAGATCCCTCAAAGCTGTGCGGCACAAATAAACCTTTTTCTCTTATAACCCAGTTATTTTGGTTACTGTGTTGTAGTAATAGAAGATCAGCCGCACAGCAAGATTGGGGATCTGAAAGTAAACAGTGTCATTATAGAATTAGGCACTGTGGGGGTAACCCAGAGGTGGAAGTAGATTCTTGTGGTCACACCAGGTATCAGAGCAAGAACTGAGGGAGGTATAGTGTGGGAATACAGAGCAGTGGACTGTTCGTTGTTTCAGAATGTTCCAGAAGACTTTCAGAGAGGTTATCACTAGGCCCTACTTGTACTTTGGCCACATATGAGGGTCATCTATATATTAAGCATCTGCAGTGATCACTAAAGGGAACTTTTCATCTCCTGGAGGATAAACAATGCCCTCTGTGGTCTTCATGTTTCCTTGGGTACCACTGTCATCCTGTGTCCTCCTATCAGCCTTAAGGATAGGGAAACTAGCTGCCACAGATTTCTAGAAAGCAGCAGTATTCTCTGAAATGTTTGTAAATGGAAAGGCCTTTCCTTTGAATTAGGTCTGAGGTCAAAGCCGAGCTTAGCATGGCCTTGGGCTGGTTCTTTTCCTTTCCAGCAGTGTTTGCATGCAGCAACCACAGTGCCCCCAAGCACGCTGCAGCCGGAGCCCCGGGCCTAGGTGAGAAACCTTCTGCTGCCTTTTATTGTCACACAGGTCTCTCTCCTGATAGCGGATGTACTTAGAAACACTTTGTAAAGTCCTTGGTATTCGTGTGGTTCTTCCTAGAAACCGAGACGGTTTCAAGAGAAGGGTTGCAGCCCCTGAGCAGTAAGAGAAGTCTCCTATTCTGCAGTCATCTATTAACGGACTCCTTCACAGTGGTCCTTTCTTCCTCTCTGCTCACAAAACATACCTGAGGATAATTTTAAATTCTAAAACTGTGTTAATGTTAAGTGTAGGATCGTGTTTGTTTAATTTTCCTTTCTGTATTTCCTGAAAGTCTAAGGATATACAGATAACACATCAGGCCCTTTTCTTGTTTTAAGCAACTTTCAAATTGGACTTCCAAGCTGTGTCTTCCATCGCCTGTTTCTACAGCTCCAGTCTTCTGTGAGCTGCTGTGTTGTCAAGTCTGTAACTGGGTGAGGGGTGAGTTTGAGGAAGAGCCTGACTCGAGGAACTGGTTAGTGATTTCATTTGCAGAGATAGAAGACTGGAAAAGGAGAACAAGGTTGGGTGGAAGGATAGTGGTACAGAAAAGGCCAAGAGAAGCACGCCTGCCGTAGCAGGCTGCCAGCCTCGTGCAGAGCATTTTGGCTAAGCAGTTCTTCCTTCCCCTCTCTCCAGGACCCTTGCTCACCCATACACCATTTTGGTGAAAACCTTTTGGATATAAGTATCATAGGAAGATCCCTTGTTCTCATCAGCTTTCTGGTAAACATACAGTGCTCTAGAAATATTGATCTTAAAAACAAAATAACAACAGTAACAACAAAAACAGAACAAACAAAAACCACATTGTTTAAAAGTGATAATTAAACAAAAGCCCTAAAAGGGAACATCTGAGCCAGCTGTGATGGTGCATGCCAGCAATCCCAGCACTCTGCAGGCAGGGCAGAAGGATTGCTGCAAGTTCCAGTCCAGCCTGGTCTACATAGAAAGTTCTAGGCTAGCCCAGGCTACATATCCAAGATTCTATCTCAAAAAAGGGTGGGGGATCAAAATAGGTCTGATAACAGAACTTAGCATGTGTGCAGGCCTGAGTTCAGTTCCCAACATCCTTCTCCCTCCCCAAAGGGAAGGAAGATCTGAAGTCAGTGACTTGCATAGTGACAGTGAACCTGAGCCAGAGGTCCCAGCCCTGCTTCTGTTCCTGGCGCTGCCAGCCACCAGCTCCTTGCTCTCAGATGTCTCTCTCTGTCCATCTGCTCTTCCCTGTTGCTGGAAGCAGGCCGTGGTGCTTACCCACATCAAACTGGAGATTATATACAGCACGAGCTGGTTAGCCCAACATGGAACCTTAATGTCTGCCATGCTTCACGGACATTTCCTTTCCCTTTTCCCTACCCCTGTCCATACCCTGAGATAAAGCAAGAAGAAGAAGAAGAAGGAGGAGGAGGAGGAGGAGGAGGAGGTCATAAAATCCCACAAAAGCCCATCCTGATACTTAGCAGCTCTTGTCAGAAAATAGTTCATGTCTCAGATTCCTAGTGCTGTAATTTGAGTCCTTCTCTGCCTGCAGTTTTATAATCTTGCCAAACGAGCAGCATGGGACACCCTAATCTTAAAGCATGTTTTCCTTTATCTCTTTCCTTTAACGTTGGTCAGAAAGCACTCAGAGTCCTCTGTGCTTGAGTTTGCTTCTGGTAGCCCAGACGGGTTGGAATGTTTAGGGCTGCCTTTCTTTTGCCCCGTACACCTGTTGCACATTGTAGATGAGAGACCATATGGAAGCCGGTGCTGTACAAGTAATACACCTTGGTGACTCCTTCAGCCAAGGATCTCCAGCCCTTTCCCATTTAAGGAAGGCAGTGGCCCTGGAGTTGAACATTGTTGAGGAGTTGGGGGAGGAGCGCTTAGTTTAACAGCTATGCTTGCATTTGCCCCTGGCCACATCACCAGGCTGGTCTGCACGCAGCCTTGTGTAAAAATGGACACACAGACAAGGGAGTAAGAAGGCACAGGCTGCGGAACCATTTTTCTCCCTAACCCAAACAAATCCTGTTTTAAAGTTTTCTTTGAAATCTGAGTCATTGTGTGGCCTCCCAACACATGCAGGTTAAAGCACCATTTCATAGGAAACGATGAGCCCCGCAACCTCTCACATCCTGTACTCAGGATGATTTTCATTTCCACTTCTCTGTGAAGGTTGAATATTTGTTTAGTTTCTGTGGTGAAGGCAGAGAGCAATCTAGTGGTGATTGTTTATTGTCAAAACCAAAGCTACACTATTACTAAATTTTTGCAAAGAGAGATGAACTTATTGCCTGGAACATAATAGACACTTTGCAAGTTGTGACTGTTTGAAGTTTCACAAGTTCGGCATGAAATTTCAACAGTGCGGCCCGAGGGAAACCATGCGCCTGGCTGTCATTTTAGGACTTAATTTACAAGGATAAAGGGGCCCTGAGGCCACTTCATTAAAGTTGTCTGATGATTAAAGATACTGCTGGTGGGCTATCAGAATGCATGACCTGGGTCTGGGGACACTACCCTGCTCCATACTCCATCTCCTACCCTGGCTTCTCCTTCCTAACCCTGGAACCCTCCATTCTGCTCTCAGCTACCTACCTTTACATTTGTTAGGACGAGCATGTATTTAATGCCTGCTGTGTACATCACATCACATCACTCTGCAAGGTGTTGGGTTTGCAAAGTCAAAATTCCTACTCAAGATACTGGCTCTGGGTCTATTAAGCTGTAAAAACACACTGACGCAGTTACGGTGTGGTAAGATCCAGGATTGTTTGTGTTCGGGATTGGATGAGGCAAGGTGAGGTTCACAAGAATCAAGAGTGCAGTTGTGAGATGGAGCCTCCAGAGAAACGTCTAAGCATTATCTAAAGGCCCCAAGACATGACACAGCATGCATGTTTGAAGAACTTCAAAGTTTCTGGGTAAGCAGATTGTGGAGTTAAGCAGAGGACCCAGTTACTTAGGGTTACTGTTGCTTTGATGAAACACCATGACTAAAAGCAACTTGGGGAGAAAAGGGTTTATTTCACTCACAGTTCCATTTGATAGTTAATCTTCAAAAGCAGTAAGGGTAGGAATTCAAACAGGGCAGGAACCTGGACACAAGAATGGTGCAGAAGCCATGAAGGGGTGTTGCTTACTGGCTTGCTCCTCATAGCTTGCTCAGTCTTCTTTTTTATAGACTCCCAAACCACCTGCCCAGGGACGGCACCACCCACAGTGGGTTGGCCACCCCCCTAATCACCAACTAAAAGATGCCCTACCTGCTTGCCCAGAGCCTGGTCTAATGGAGGCATTTCCTCCATTAAGGTTCTTGACTTTCACATAACTCTAGTAGATGACATGTTGACCAAAAACTAGCCAGCACATGTGGGTAAGGGAGAAGTTTGGTTGTGAAGACAAAGGATATAAGAGCAGCAAGTGCCAGATGAAAGGCAGCATGCAATTTGAATTTGAAGTTTTTTTATGGAAGAACTACATGGTGATGTCCAGGAAACAGCTAACACCACATGTGGTCCTCTGCAGAGTTCTGGGTACTGTATGAATTTGAGGCTATCCATGTGAGATGGAGGATTTATATATCCTCCAAGTGAAATGACTGTCTGGAAGAGCAGACTCTTAAGGAAGAGAGTGCAGAGGGAGCTCTGAACCTGGCATTCTGCACCTAAACACCTCCAGCCCCCAGGGGCCCTTCAGCCAAGTCATTTGACTGTGTGCTTTCCCAATTTGTGGCCACAAAGTCCAGCTGACTTGGAGCCTTTTACAGAGCGAGCGCATGGTGAACTCCACTGAAACTCACTTGGATCTGGGTGTAAGGTTTGCACTCTGGAGTGAAACCTTTTTGGGCAACCAATACTAAACATGAATAATAAACCAGGGCTTGGCCAGAGGGCAGAGGGGACCCTCGTAGAATCTCAGTTTCAGGTCAAGAGGGCCCCACATAAGCAAAGGACAGTTGGTGGGAAGTAATCATATCTAATGGGAACTGTGGAACCCATGGGGGCCAGGAAGCTGTGGGAGCTGAAGAACACCCTGTCAGGGGGTAATGGACATGTCAGAACAGAGATGAGAAGACGATGACAGAGCCACCATGTGGGCTCCCACCATGATCCAAGCATGGAAGAGGACCCCGGGCACACAGTGCTCCAACCACTGAGACTCTCTCCTGTCATGTTAAAACACTTCCTCTAGACTCTGCTTACAAAGGAATGAATGAGTATGAGGTGGCCCCTTTGTATTTGTCGCAAAATATTGGTTTGTTGTTGTTTTGGTTTGGTTTGGTTTTTTGCTAGTATATAATTCTTTAATCGTTTCCATGTGGCATTATAATGAGAAGACTGCCTGCAAGAACCCAAACTCCAATTCTTTCTAATACGCACAGTTCGAATGTGTATATTAAAGAATTGGGGGTTTTTTTTAGACCCTTTGTAAAAAAAAAAACAATAGAATTATCCCTAGTTTTAATTTTCATTTCATAAGCCATACTAGCTTTCTTTAGGAAAACATGCATATCAGAAGATTTTTGTGTTGGCAGGAAGCATATGAACAGAGTTTGGGAAGATTCTGTTGTCTGTCAAAGATGATGTTCATGTTCCTCCTAACTTGCTGTCTATGTTCAGGGCTAAGGCATGTTAAAGTGGGCCCAGAAATAGAGTCCAGATAATCAAAGTGAAGGACAAGCAAGGGAAACTTAGGGTTTGTTTGGTCTTAATTACTCTTGCCTGGCTGTTTAGAGTCTCTCAGAATATTACTGGCACCTCACAGATCACCCTGTCCAAAAGCCCTCTTTGAACAGACTAGCTGGGGGAGGAATTCCATCCACAGTGCTTTGTAAACTAATGTATACTTGGGGTCCTGACAGAAAAATGAAGACAAGGTCAAGATGAGCCATTTCCAGGTAGATCTGTTTACTGAAGCAGGACTGACAGAGGTGCAGGGCTTGAATCTTGAGCCAGTCAGACTGTTACCAATCCCGGACTCTAAAGGAACAGACAGAGGGAGGGTATGTAAATGGAATGATCATGCTGTCTGAGGTAGACTTTGGCACTGTGAGACAACTTGGAGTTGAGGGCCTGATCTCTGTTCTCCCTCTCTCTCAACTCCTGCCAAACTTGTGGCCAAACTGCCAACTTGTGGCCAAACTCAGTAAGGACCTGGAGGCACATGGCAGACTGATAGGGCTGCCTCCAAGGCAGAGATCATCTGGACTAAAGGGAGATTCCCCCAGCCTGACATTCACCAGGGCCTTTCAAACATCTGTAGCCAACTAGTGTGAAGCCACTGGTAGTGGCAGTGTTGTCGAGATCCAGGTGTAAGTGCTCAGAAATACAAGAAGCCTAAGTAGCACATTAAGTGGGAACAGTTGACTCTGGCGGATTTTGAGTCAGCACTGGCCTTGGCTGGATTTTATCTTCTAGTGGTATTGAACTGGTTAAAAAAAAAATGTGACTGGAGATCAAAGCCCTTTAAACAGATACATTGACTTCTGTAAACATCCTTGAACTACCCCCTCCTGGTGCCAGATCCGTCCAGCACCTCTAGAGGCTGTTAATACATGTAATGATTGTAATAAATACAGTATTTGCTTTGATTCCAGCTGGCTCCAGCCAGACTCTGTCCATAGTTCCTATTGTTATCTTTGCTTACTAGACAACTGTATTGTTACCATTGGTAGCAACCTTTGTCACAGATTCTTCAGCCCTGGTTCTTACACATTGCACTCCATGCTTCCCCTAACAGTGTTTGCAAATTGAGACTTTAGAAGACTTTCGTATTAGTAATTAATAACGGTCTGTTTTGCACACGCTTAAACTGGTTGTGCATTGGACAGTTTTCCATCAGAAATTTTCACAGAAGTATAATTTCAAAGGAAGACAAACTTGTATTTTGCTGCCAGAAAAAAAAAATATGTTATACTTTGTTCTCAAGCACTTAAAACGAGATTTGGTTGTAACAAAATGTTGCAAATCGTGCAGAGTTTCAGGTTTTAAAACTATAGAAACTTAAGAGAATTGAAGGACTCTGGATTAGACAATAGGATAGTCATAAGACGCCGATGCTACAAATGCTTTTCGATATATATCCAATAATAATACATAACCCAGAGGATGACTTTTTTAGAAAGCACTAATTTATATCTGAAATAAGAGGTTATTACCTAGTGTCGGCCCAGGGAACTCTTTGGATTATTCTACTTAAGAATTCAACAGAAATGTCATTGGTTTTTTATCTCCCATTTTGTACATTTTTATTAATTATTTCACTCCTGTAGAAAGGTAATCTTAACAACTCAATTTCTTTTTCATAGGAATTTCACCAAAATCAAGGCGTCTTTAGAGAAATGTTGTTAGTTCGAGGAGAGTATGAGCACAGTCTAATTCCTCTTCGTTTTGCTTAGCAATGACTTGTATGGAGACCAAGCAGGTCCTTCCCAGAGACACGTGAGCTTGTAAGGTCTTAACCATCCCTGCAGTGGACATCCACATAGGTGGTATCCCACACAGAGAGCGCTGTCATGGCCCAGCTGGAAAGCAACTGCAAGCAACCTTCCTCTCAAGCCACTGTTCAAAGAAGTAAGCTGAAACCAAATGGCAGTTGAATTTCTACAACTTGCTGACTCACCTAAAAAAGACCTCAAGATAGTTCAAAACACATTAAAAATCATGTCCACTAGTGGCATGACTTCAGTCCACCTTTACCTGTTGCTTTGTGGGTGCTTGGCCCTGTGGGATTTTCAGGAGAGTACAGATCTCAGCCCTGCTAGGCCTCATGCTTTGGGCCAGGCTACCCAACCATCTGGAATTCCCAGTTCTCAGCTCACTGGCAGCAGCTGGCTCGCACTCACCACCCTGTGTCTCCAGGCTTCGAGACGGACACCCATTGCAAGCTTCATGCCTATGTCCCTACAGACACTTTCCCAGGCACACCATGGCCATGATGTTCAAACCCACGCATAACTTTTTTTTAACAAAAATCAGAACATACTGCAACAGAGTTCAGAGTTGATTATTCATTCCGTACTATTTCGTGGACATCTTTTCTGTGTGAACAGGATGTACAAGATGAGAACAGTCCCATTCTTGTTTGAAAGATAAATAATGCTTCCCTATTAGTCACTACTGTGGCATAAACATCCTTAAGAATAACTATTTGTTTAGTAGCATAACTATTTCTGAGGAGAATGCTGGATCAGGAACGTGTACTGTTTTATAAATGCTGTCTTATTATCTCTAAAAGGGTTGTGCCAATTTGCAGTTTAAAGCAATTTTACATAACAGAGGCAAATCATTTTGCTAATTTCAACTCAGCCCCTTCCCGCACAGTTCCATTACAAAGAGTGCATCCCTTTCTTCTCTGTTTTTTCATATGTGTTACCCATTTTTTTCAGTTATATTATTTTCTTACTGATTGATATGAGGTCTTTAATCAGTCTGATGTTAAATCCTAATTGACCCATCTGGAAGTAGGTCAGACACTAAATACCTCAATCTCGCTCTGGTGTTTTTAGTCTTTGTCATGTTCAGGTTTATTTCTTTGTGTTGAGAGGTTTTTTTCCCTCTCCCAAATCATTGGATATTTTTAATTTTTGTCTTGCTATTACCTTTATTTTTTTAAAGATTTATTTATTTTATGTGAGTATAGTGTTGCTGTCTTCAGATACAACAGAAGAAGGCATCAGATCCTGTTACAGATGGTTGTGAGCCACCATGTGGTTGCTGGGAATTGAACTCAGGACGTCTGGAAGAGCAGTCAGTGCTCTTAACCGCTGAGCCACCTCTCTAGCCCGCTGTTACCTTTATAATACAGCCTTTTCACACCATTGTCATGCCATTTGTGTAGGCTTTCTTTTATGTGCTTCAACAGTAGCATTACCATTTTCTTGTGCAGATTTTATATTTTTAATTCCTGATTTGAGTGAATGTACTCTTTGCATTTTACAGTGGAATTAACTGGGACATGTCTGTGTGTACCATCTAAGTTCTTGTTATCTTACTAATATTGTATTTTCATAAATACTGTGCCAAAAGACATGAACCTTGAGAAATTCTAGAGGGAGGGACTGGAGGGAGCAATGGACTCAGAATTGGCCAAATACAGCAAAATACAAGACCTTACAGGACACACAACCTTCTAATGCAGACTGTACAAAATGGAGAATGCACTTCCACACACTATAGAACAACAGCAGCAAATGGGAACTGTCAATACCGAACAAGAACAAAGCCCACCAAGTAGGACAAGTTACACTGAGGTGGAGAGAGAGGGAGGAAGGGAGGGAGACACACACACAGCAGTTGGAGGAGAGCTGTGATCTGGGATGTAACACAGTGGAAGAACTCCTGTTCATGTGTACAGGGCTCTGTGTTCATCCCCAGGAGTGAAAAAAAAAAAGTAAGCAGTTTGGTCTTAGGGAAATGTTGGCACACTTTTCTAGATTATTTACTCCTCTGAGCCCTGTGCCCTTTGACTAAAGGAAAAACATCAACTATGTATTATCCAGGGTTGAACAAAATTAATGAAAATTCACATGTAAATAATTATTCTATTAATGGAATCTGAAGTTTTTCAACTAAGAAAAGTACAAGGGAAAACAAAAGATGATGAGGGAAACTGTGTAGAATAAAAACAGGAAATCGCTAGATTATCCAATAAAAGAATAACATTCCCAAGATGGAAATAAAACTCCACGTGAGTGTTTAAAATAAATAATATGGCTAAGTGCCTGATAGATGTGGAGAGAGAAAAACTAAAGGACACCTGGAAAGAAACAGTCAGTACAAGTGAGCTGGCCACTGAAACAACCGAGCAGGCCGCTAGAACCAAAATAATAGACATTCTGGGAGCTGCTTTAGACCAGTGTGATTTAAAGTTGAAATTTAAGAGTCAATAGAGAAATCCTTGGTCATAATCAAAACTGACTCGTCAAGAGGTTCAAAGATTTAATGAACCAATTATCAAGAAGATATTCAAACAGTTATAAACACACCCAGCTGAGCCGGGCATGGTGGCACACAACTTTAATCCCAGCACTTGGGAGGCAGAGGCAGGCGGATTTCTGAGTTCGAGGCCAGCCTGGTCTACAGAGTGAGTTCCAGGACAGCCAGGGCTACACAGAGAAACCCTGTTCCGAAAAACAAAACAAAACAAACAAACAAAAAAAAAAACAGAAACAAACAAACAAAAAAACACGCCTAGCTGACAAAGATGTGAGCCAGACAATTTTGGAGCTGCCAAAGGATTACTTATTCTTGTCATTATTGCTTCAAAAATGAAGAAGAAAGTGGGCTGATTGCTTTGCTTATTCCTGATGTCAAAACAGAGGAAAGTAACACACAGAAAATCCTATAGGCTACTCTTATTTATAAAAAATATTAATATCCTGAGTAAATGTTTGCAAATAGGTGATAAGTGTATGTGATGTGTGTAATGATTAGTAACGGTGTATCTCAAGGAAGCTGGATCGGTGCAGTGTTAGGAAATCTAATGTCATGTCCATCATTAGAAAACAAGGAACAATCACACAGTCACTGTTAATAGACATTTTAAAAGCATCAGATAAAAAAATCTATGTGTACATTTGAGTGTTAAATAAATTTTAAAATGAGTAGAAAGGAAATTCCTAAATCTGTCAGTCAGTATGTTCGTATTTTTAATGTTGAGACATTTTTAATTATATTAATAGATACTGTGCAGCGAAAGTAATGAAAATGAAGATAGTAATGAGAAGTTTATTAGGGTGAGACATCAGAAATCAGCTTCCTAGGAACATCTTAAAATAACAAGGCAGTCAGTCTGAAGTTTCGTCTGGTAGAATGCTAGGCTTTATTATGAACAGAGGTTAATGAATGTGTGCCTTCACAGTGTGTGAGTTTGTGTGTGTGTGTGCGTGTGTGTGTGTGTGTGTGCGGGCATGCGCGCTTGCGCATCACTCAAGTGGAACTTGGTAGACAGTTTGCACCTGACTTGTGTTTACAGTGTGTCAGTGATAAAGCAATGTCCCTGCTATGGATGCTGGTAGAACTGAAGTAAGTCTTGCCTAGTTATCTTCTTAGGACCAATTGCCTTAAAATCCCTACTCTGCTATTGAGGCCTAGTTGTTAGTATGATAATAGATAATAAGCATGTACAGACATGCAGTGGAAAAAGCCTTGTCCAGGCCCTCAGGAAGGAATCATATGACCTCTTAGGTAGCAGTGAGTCCAGGATGCTGGTACCATGAAACTGGGTCTTGTGGGATAAATAGAATTTCCATACATAGAGGAAGAAAAGTCTTCCCAAGCTAAGAGAACAGATTGAACAAATTGTGGTGGTAGGAGCTGGAGCTGTGCTAGGTACAGTAGTGCTCAAACCCCGCTGAACAGTCCCTGGAGAACATTAATTAAAATAAGAAAGTTAAGGACGGGGAAAAACAGACAATCCAGTACCCCCTGATTTAGTGAGGTACCTTTAAAACAAGGTCTCAATTATACAGTCTAGGCTGGTTTTAAAACTGATGATCCTCCTGCCTCAGCCTCCTAAGTGCTAAGATTGGATATGTGCCTGCACGCCTGATACACTCTCCTCCATTAGCTGTCAGCCACATGTCTCTTAACGAAAACTGACCCCTGGGTGGGTTGAAGCAAAACGGATTATATGAGATGAAGAGATGAGAACTGTCAGGGTTGCTGTATACTCGTCCCCAAAAGTTAAAACACCCACCGTTTTATTCTTTCTCATACTCTTGTACATTGACTGGACTCCATCTCATTTGTCTTTAGATGCCTGGGAACAAGGTAGCCTTCATTGTCCCATACTGGTGGCTTGCATAGCTTTCAGCTGAGAATTTAGCAGGGGCTGTCAGAGTGTCTTCATGAACACCTCACAGCGTCACTCCTGGGTCCCCAGAGGAAGCATCTCAAGAGCAAGCATTCTAAAGGGCCCAGGTCACAAGACATCTTATGAGCTAGCCTTGATAACCTCAGACATCACTGCCACGTTCTGCAGGTCAGGCAACTCCTGATTAGCGAAAGCTGAGTAAACTCCGTCCTGTGATGAGAACAGGATGGATGTACATGGAGAGAAGGACATCAATGGAAGACATTTTCAGAGACCTGCTACCCCAATTATCAGTGTACCAACCAACACAGGATTAAAGTACATGACACCAGATTGAAGGAGCTCTAGATAGTAACACAGACAAAACAATGAGGATAAAGAGATCTGGAAAATGCAAAATGTGCGTGTAAAATATGTGAAAGGTATTGACTGAGTATCTGACGACAAAGAGGACGCCTTACTTCGAGTGTCCGTAGAACTTCTGCCTTTCCTCTCTAGAACAGGGAGGCGTTCACTTCCCTACCCACACATGAGTCTGAAGCCTTGACCTGGTCTTCTCCTCAACCTGGAAGAAATCATTAGAGTTGTGCTTCGCCAGTCTGCTCTGTGTCGAATGGGTTCTCGTCACTGCAGTGCTCCTCCGTGGGATGACGTCCTTAGACACAGTGCAGATACTTGCGTTAGGCATCCTGTCTTGTTTTTTCTCACTTTTGTTGGCTGGGAGCACCAGGGGAGGGGAGTTTATTTTGATTCCCCATAGTGTCGGAATAAGAGCAGTTTTGACTTGTCTAGGGATGCTCTGTACACTTCAGGGTCATCCTCCAGCAGCCACTGGAATCCCCCCCCCCTTTCCAACAGTGACTTGGGAGTTGGGCCAGCATTGTTTCCCGAGTGTTGTCTTGAAGTCTCATAAGTAGGGGAGGGCAGTTTTCTGATAAGAGTTTTGCCTTTGGTTTTTTGTTTTGTTTTGTTTTTCTTTGCTCTCTGAAGCCTGTTTATGTGCCATCCTGGTCCCATTGGAACAGTCTGAAATGGGAGCCCAAGGTGTGGAATGATGCAATTTCCTGGCCTGTGGAGTCCTGTGTGCTTCTTACCTCTGTCATGTTGTTACCACGAGGTATAGGAGTTCTGTATGAACTAGATCTTGTCCTCGGGCCACTCGAGATGGGTGTGTAATTCAACAGCTGGCTGCCTCAGTAACGACCAGGTCCCTTTGCTATTGCAGGTCGTCACGCTGTGGTACCGAGCCCCAGAAGTCCTGCTCCAGTCCAGCTATGCCACCCCTGTGGACCTCTGGAGTGTCGGTTGCATCTTTGCAGAAATGTTTCGCAGAAAGTAAGAACTCCATTTTCTCTCTGAATCATTGGTCTTTTACATACCCGCTTGGCATTTCTGTCTCGTTTGAGGGCTTGGTCAGACCCACCTGTCCTACATCTGTGTTCCTGGTCCTTACAGCTTCTGATTTGTGGTAACTTAGCTTGGTGAGTGATTCCCCCACTGTCCTAACTGGTTAATGTGAAGCACCTCTTTAGTGAAGGAAGACCCTCGGGGTGGAGTTTATCCCCAGGAGGATCAGGACTATGGAGAGTTTTGTTGTTGTCGTTTTGGTTTTTATTTTTCCTCTATTAATTTCTTTACTTGTGCATTTTAAATCCTGGTCACAGCACTCCCCGACCCACGGTGGGCTATGGAGTTTTTAAACAGAGATTCTGATGGTGAAAACTGTTGGTGCAGGGTATCAGGTTAATAAGGAGCAGGCCAGGGGGACCTGAGTGGTGCCTTAGAGTACTGGCATAGCCCCACCGTATGAGGAGGGAGCCAGCACATCTGGGTTGCAGGTCGCGTGGTGTGCCCACAAGGTAAAATAAACTACGTCCTTGAAAAGCAGATTTGCTTAGAAGGGGGAATAAAATGAACAGATGAAGCTGCCTGCGTTCTCACTTAGTGTCCATGTGTCTCACACATCAAACATGTTTCTGCAGTTTTCATGGGGCGGTGATCAGGCCATCCGCTTGTCAAAGTGGTAGTTCACCTGATTTTTAGGTGACAAAAACAGGCAAACAGCATTAATCAGGTTTGGTTTCGTTTCCTTTATTTTTGTTTCCCTCAGAAGAGGTGAGTGAGAAGCCAAGTGTATCCCTATTGAGCATGTTCGCAGTGTAGCTCCCCGCCGCTTTTTTTCTGAGGAAAGAAGTGGTCAGCCATTCTGGCTTGCTGGTTGTTCTAACCAGAGGAAGTTCATCCAGTCAATTTTGTGAACTGCTTCTACACCTCAGCAAAACTGTAACTCACAGGATCATAGGACTGTGGCAGAGACACGAGAGTACAAAGACTGTTTCGTGCTGCCCTACTGTGTGTGGTGTATATTGCCAGAGCTTCTGCATTGTGTTTGCTTCTCTATTCCTTGATGCAGGAGGGTACTGTGGTTCAATGGTCCCCACGAACTAGCAGGAATCTGAACTGAAAGGAAGTCTAGTAACTTCTAATGTAGTGCTGTTTGAAAAGGGGGGTATAAAAATTAGCCATCAACTGAACATCAGAGACAACTAACCAGGCTAAATAAGTAGGACCTGGAACAGTTGAGGAAGTGGAGGGGGCTTGTGTGGATGTGTGCATTTGACGCCCAGAAGTCAGCCTCAGTGTCCTCCACAGTCTTTGACACAGGGTTTCTCACTGGAAACTGGGGCTGGCTGTTTAAGCTAGGCCTGCCCCAGGGATTCCACTTGTTTGTATCTCCCCAGCCCTGGGACACAGGAATGCGACCATGCCCAGCTTTGTATGTCGGTGCTAGGGATGGATCTCCAGTGCCCATATCTGCCCTTAAGGCGGTTTTAAAAGTGTGGTCCCTATGCTGCGGCTTCAGCCTTACTTGAGGCCTTCTTAGAAATGTGAATTCTTAGGACCCATCCTAGATCGGAGGTAGTTCCCGAGCTAAGTCTGTCTCCCTGTGTTTTGGCAAGGCCTCCACTTGATCCTGATATGGTAAGAACTACTGGATTGGATGATGGTGTTGGCAGAAGTGGGCAGTCCTTAACAGTGCACATTTCAGGCACTCCCTTGAGGTTCAGATTCATTGTTGAGTCGAGCCAGGAATTCTGTTTTTTAAAAGTGCCTTAGGTAATTCTTTCATCTAACAAGAGTGGAAGACATTAGGCTGAAGTCTTACAATCAGAAATGAGACTGAGACTATGTGAAGAGCAGGTGAGAGTCGGGGTAGTTGTTGCAGCCTATTCGGAATAATGCCTATAATGCTAAGAGTTGATTAGAAAACTGCTCACTCAGATTATATTTATGTGTCTGTGTTTTGAGTTTTCCTCTGTATAAAAATGGAGTCTGTATTTTGGGGGTAGGGAGGTCAGTTATTTTTCTACAGTACAAATTAGATTAGCTATGATTGATTTTTAAAAACTAGTTTCGAAAAATGCTAAAAGAAAGATAAAACTTGAGACATTAGAATTGAGCATCCTCTAGTTAGATATTGGCAGTATTTTTAAGTCTGAGTGGTACCCATCTACGGAACAGCTCAACCCCAAGTTTCATTTTCAAGCCTTAAACACCTTTCCACATAAGTGATCAGTCTGATTGATAATTAGGTTCTCAGCCTAGCTTGAGGGTTCTCAAATCATGTGGGGAATATATGATACACCAGTCCAGCAAGCCCATTTTCCAATGGGAAAATTCCATTCTATATTCTTATGGCTGAGAGAGAAGGCTCAAGGAAAGACTTTGGTGGTATAGTATGGTGATAGTATGGTCTGTTGGTTTGCCTGCTGGGAGAGTGGGGACATAGAAACCTTTCCTCCTGAAGGTACTGCATAAAGGAGTAGATCAAGGTCTGAGTGAATGAAGGATGAAGCAATATCAGAAACTGGATCCTAAAGCTAAAGTAGACTAAGTCTCTGCCAAGTACATATCCTTCCTAGGATATCCTATCCCTTTCTAGTCCCACTGGTTTGACTATGACCTTGATCGTGCATACAGTCTTTGATTGTTTCTGCTCAGTTCACATTGATATTCCTGTGATACTACCCAGATATCTGGACATGGCATGGTTCTTAATTGAAGCAAAAGTGTCCCAGGATTCTGGCATTTCCAGGATATAGCTGGACTCCTGATTCCATGGAGAGCCTGTTGAGAACTGAAAGGCCCAGGATCCCGAAAGCATGCTCTTTCATTACTAAAGGCTAATTATAATTCGGGGAATATTTGACACCTGTCTATTTTTCATTCCTCCTTGCTGCAGAGGCAGTGATTTCTGTGTCACACTGTCTGTATTGCTGCCATTGTTTTTGCTGTTACAGCAGCTTTATATTGGTTACTGACTGATTTTTCACCACCCTAAATCAGCTTACTTTATAATTTAACTTCACCCTAAACAAGAATACATAAAACCACAGCCTTGGTAAACCAGTAATTTATTTAGCTGATAGACATTAGAATCTATATAAATATCAAGATTATTAGAAAGCTGCCCATGGCCAGGTGTGGTGCATGCCTTTAATCCCAGCACTCAGGAAGTAGAGGCAAGTGGATTTCTGAGTTTGAGGCCAGCCTGGTCTACAGAGTGAGTTCCAGGACAGCCAGGACTACACAGAGAAACCTTGTCTCGAAAAACAAAAAAAAAAAAAAAAAAAAAAGAAAGAAAGAAAGAAAGAAAGAAAGAAAGAAAGAAAGAAAGAAAGAAAGAAAGAAAGCTGCCCATGACCATCCACCAAAATGGCCTCATACATCACCAGCTGAGTGTATCTAAAATACAACTCCCTGTAGAATGGTTGCTATATGAGAGGGTCACTCCTGAGGCATGACCATATAAATCCTAGTAAAAAAGAAACTCATTGAGTGTGCGATGAGTTCGTTAAGCAGAACTGGCTGGTGAGGGATGGGTGCTGTGGGTTGGTATAAAAAGACTGTATGGGGGACTGAAGAGATGGCCCAGCGGTTAAGAGCACTGACTGCTCTTCCAGAGGTCCTGAGTTCAATTCCCAGCAACCACATGGTGGCTCACAACCATCTGTAATGGGATCTGATGCCTCTTCTGATGTGTCTGAAGACAGCTACAGTGTACTCATATACATAAAACAAATAAATCTTTTAAAAAGAAGAAGGAGAAGAAGACTTTCAAAGAATTCTCAGTGAAAGCCCAGAGGTTGCATCCTACTTGTTTGTATAAAATCTTTGAGGAATAATCATTTTTGTATGAGCAATATTTGGCATCCTTTATAATCTCCCAGAAGCAAAGAAGGCAGGGGAGTGAAACACTTCTGGTCTTCCAAGCCCAAGGCTGTGTCCTTCAGGAGTTACCTCACCGTGCCATATTCAGAGGGTAGAGACATGGAATCTTCCACAAGTAGGGTGAATAACTTGTTCAGAAACACCAACTATTACACAGCAGAGCCAGGTTTGAATCCAAGTCTTCCTGATACTATAGCTGCCAATTGCTCTACCCTGTTAGGTTTTTGCTCTTGACAACACCAAACATACAAGAGGTTTTTTTTCTATAGTATTTTATATATTACTACAAGAGAACAACAATGACATTTTAGAGGCAAAAGAGCAGATCACATAGTCAATGCCCTTGATTTCCACTTTCCTCAGCGTTGGGAAGGCTGATTGATTCTCTGTCACATTATCAAGAGTTACATGCTTTCTGTTGTAAAACTGATGCCTAGGAAATACAAACTCAATAAAGAGAGTCTTAGGGCAGATGGTTGCCAAATAGCCAGAAAGTTAAATACCATCTGTCAGTATTATCTGAGTTTAATAATTGCCCGCACTGACCCACAGAAGCATTCTACAGAGTGGATAACACGGATTAGAGCTATATTCTTTTTAATCTCCCTTCTATCTCCTTTGTAAGTAAACGATCTTGACGTCACGTTGAGATGTGTATTGTGCTAAAACAGTCAGAGATCTGGTCGGTAGCCATGTAGTTAAAGTGATGGGAGGGCTAGGGGGAGATGTGGGGACAGGAATAGAGTGGTGTTTAACTCTGTGGCAAGATCAACCCACTCTCTGGGTACCTAGTAGTTGCTTTGTGGTCCTGGCCAGAACTGTTTAGTTTCTTGTTTGGAAGTTATGGGGTTTTCCAGGTTAAAGCAAAGACATAAAAGAGAGTGTACATTGAAACAGAATAGAATATGCTACAAATTCTTTGAATATGCAGATTGTGGTGAGCAGATAGTAATTCTCAGAAATTCTGGGTTGCCAGCCCTGCTGGTCCTTAGCTACAAAATGCCAAATGCCACCAAGAAGAATATAACAAATACAGTCACTGTTCGCAGGAAACAAACTTCATGATAATATTACTCCTTGTCTGGTGGCTTCTCTAGACTTGTCGTCATTGGTTTCTATGAATTAAATACCCAGTAGCAGAAGCTATCAGTTTATAACTGTCCTTTGTGGCTTGAAGGCCAGTGAGCAAATGTCTAAACTGTTACTGAATGCCTTGCCAATTTTCCCATCCCTTGCTGTGTTGGTGGGCATCCATGTTGTACTCTCCTAGTGACCTCAAGGAAACGAAGGGCTTGACTGGCTGTCACAGATGCCCAGGCACCAGGAGGCGAGAAAACCTGTCGCCTCCGGCTAGGTCAGAACTTGTGTGCAGAGCTTCAGGCACTTACGCAGCTCGGCTTTCTGCCTCCTGTCTTCTTGGTCTTTATTTAAAGAACCAGCCAAATAGGAACAACTCTAAAGGAGCATCCTCTTAGATAAGGAGATGCCTGAGATGGAACCCAGGTATGAGGGGACCAGTCTTGGTAGAGTGATAGATAGATCCAGGATGGTTCAGTCTGAGAACAAGCAGGTACTTTCACAGTCTAATCAGAGTTGAGTTCTCAGCTCTTACTGCGTAGCTTTACATGAATTTGAAAAATATGCTTGTCCTGAGAAGCCGTTGGGTGTGGGCTTTGCCTCTCTGCAGGCTCCTAAGGCTCTCCAGCCTGGTGGACTGGCTCTGCCTGTCCTGTGATCTTGGTGCTTTTCCTTTCTTCCCGTGTTCCCATCTCTGTTCTCTGTTCTCAGCAGCCAACGGCTCCATTCTGGCTCTTTCTACAAAACTCCAAGTCTGGGAATTCTATTTCTGCAACAGATCACCCTCTCTCCTGGGCTCATTTTCATAGTACCCTCATCATACCAGGTTTTCCTGTGTATGTGTGCATATGTCTATACTGCCCTCTCTGAGAAAGGAATTGTGGCATTGTTACCCATCTGCTGCTGCAGGGAGTGATGTTGCTAGTCTCTCTGTGCCTTCTTTTAAACACTCCCAAGTTCTGAATTGCATCAACTAGAGAAATTTGGCCTAAAGCCATACACCAGGGTAAGAAGGGATGTCGCCTGTGGTGGTGGTGGTGGTGGTTCCACAAAGTGGGAGACAGAACAATGTAAAGGCCCCAGTTGACTCAACCCAGAATCACTCGGTTTATACATTTCCTGGCCCCACCAGCTAGCTGTAAGGATTCCATGACTCTTGACAAGAATTTCAGTTTTACACTCATTTCTCAGAGAAATACCCCTGAAGTCGCATCATCTAAATCAGTGGTTCTCAACCTTCCAAAGACTGCTCCTTTACTATAGTTCCTCGTGTTGTGGTCACACACACACACACACACACACACACACACACACACACACCCCAATCATAAAATTACTTCTTTTGCTTCTTTGTGACTGTAGTTTTGCTACTGTTATGAACTGTAATGTCAATACTTTTTGGAGATAGAGGTTTGTCAGAGGGTCTTGATCGACATGTTGAGAACTGCACATGTGCTTGCTCAGTGCCTGTGCCTAGCTCTTCATAGGCCTGCCCATTCTCCTCCAGTCCCAGCCCTTGGCAGACTCAGTCCCGGGCTAGGATTCCCTTCACTTGAGACTTGTAGCCCTTTGGACACAGTTGATCGCCACACTCCCAGTCCTGCATTCTGCCTTACCTCCGATTTGTTGGGATGGGTGAAGCCATCCAATAGGCTCCTCCTTTCAGTGCAGAAATCCTGTTTCTCTCTTCCTTCTCTCCTTTCCCTCCTGTCAGGGCAAATCTCTAGAGCTGTGCTCTTCATGTTCCGTCTGTGATGCTCTCCTGATTCAGCGGTGAACCATCTGCTCATTCTCTCTCCATCCTACAAATGCTCTCTCTTCAACTTTCTAATCCCCACCCCCACCCCCGCTTTTTCCTACTCTTTGTGGCCACCACTACTTTATCACTGGCTCATCCCTTGGTCCTTTCCAAAAATGATAGGTGCAATCCTGCTAGATTCTTTTGCCACCTAGGCTATCCAGGTACAAAACTGAGGCCCGCAGAGGTTGAGTCATACAGAAAGCACCGCAGCCTACCCCTTCTGTGACCAGAAGAGGCTCTAAAGCCAGACACACCGACTGCAAAGTCCCTCTGGAATGCAAGAGGTGGACAGCGCATACCTTGTGTATCCTCTGAACCTGCGCACTCGTTCTGTGAACCCTGCCTGGCTGGCTCTTAGTGATGAGCACATCTCTGGGAGCCTCTGCCTCTTAGCCTCTTAGCCTCTCTTCATCTCCCAAGTCCTAAAGCTGCATTCCTGAACATTTTATTTAGACGAGATGAACCAGACCCTCAGTGGGCTCCAGCATCGTGAATTCCCTGATGGACCACATCCACCTACCACCCTTCCAAAGGTCCTTTCCTTCAATGACCACTTGAAACCTGGTTCTTCTCCCCTCTTCTGTTGTTCTAATGAAATGCACATCCCTGTGGCTACTGGGTCCTCAAAGTCTCCTTAGACACATCTTCATCTTTCTTCACCCACGTCCTATGGATTGTCTGCGCTGGTATCTCCCCAACCTTGCCCCTTCCTATACTAACTTCTGTCATGCTGATGGAGGCCATTTTTCAACACTAACCCTGCTTTTCTCCTACTTGTGTCTTATGGTGAATTCACACATGAATTACAGAGTCACCCTTTTACAAAACCTTAGCTGAACTAGTGTAGGGTTATTAGGCCTTGAGATCTTTTTAAAGAAGCCCTTACTTCATATGGGCCTCAGCAAGAAGTCGTTATTTGGCCCTACAAAGTGTTTCGAGGTTTTCCTTCCCAGGAACTCTGCCTTTAGAGTAGGAAAGATGGTATAGTGGTGAAAAACTCTTGGAAAGAACCTAGATGCCGTTCTGAATACCCACATGGCTCACAGCCATTCATACTCCAGCACCAGGGTATCCCATGCCCTCTTCTGGCACCAGGCACACACATGACACATATACATACATGACATATACATACACGGCATATACATACATGACACATATACATGCATGCAAGTAAATCACCATACAAATAAAATGCATAAAAATCTTTAAAAGCTGGAACCCTTTCCTTTCTGTTCCTCGTGCCTACCAGCCTTCTGCAGTGGTACCAAATAACTGACCCCTTCAGGAGAAATATGCTGCTGTCTGCCTCTCACTGCACAATCCCAACTACATCTGTCTTACTGAGCTTGTCTCTGCCATGTTCTTCCTGAGCACATAGGATGTCCACCATGGCTACAGTAAAGAAATGGGTGGGTGGCACAGAATTCTTTTGTAGGACCCAGGTTCCCAGTGTGTGCCCCAGATCTTCCAGCTTTGTGACTGAGGACAAGCCATTGACCTCTATATCCTAATGTCTTTCTACAGAGTTTACCTTGCCTCAGACTCCTCCTGTGTTCAGTCCCAGATGTTCAAAGTCCTTTGCTTTCCTTCGTTTGACTGTATCGGGCTTCTGAAGCTTTAAAGAGTAGATAGAGTGAGACAAAGTAGATAATGTCCACAATTCACTCAAACACCGCCATACTTTGCCTCTGTAGAACTATGTCTTGGGCATCTGTTCGCATCTATAAGTTGTTCTTTATCAATACCAGCAGATCTTCCCCAGTATGACTCCCAATGCAAACATTGACCGTCCTTGGGGAGCTCAGTTTCTGAGATCTTGGTCTGTGCACCACCTTAGGGATCAAGAAGTGTCGAGGGAAGGGCTGAGATAGGAGCTCTAGATACCAGTTTCCAGTGTCTCTTAAAGAACAGCCTGGTTGTAAAATGCAAAGTGGTACTGAAGTATAAAATAAGAATATTTTATTTATTGTACCCATATCAAAAAATCCCAGGGTAACCCCCTGAACATACTTCTCTATCTTTTCTTTATTATAAACTCAGAAATATATATATATATATATATATATATATATATATATATAGTCTGTAAACAAAGAAATGGTTACATACTAAGCCATCAAAATTATCCATTTCTTTCATAACTTCACTATAACTTAAAATTAAGTTAGCAATAGTGTCCTTTTGATAAACATTTAAAGTTTGTTTCTTTGTTTTGAGCACTATTATAAGCAATGCTGCTGTAATTCTTTAACCTTAATTTTATGGAACATTTATCCAAGTATTTCTGTATGATGCATTCTAGAAGCAAAATTAGAAGGTCAGATAACACACATATTTAAAACTTCTGCTAACTAAACCAAATTACCCTCAAAGGACTGAAACTTAAGTCTGCTCTGATCTTTGGGGTTAGCATTGAGATTTCTAAAAATTAACAGAGGTCATCTGGGAGCTGGGAGTGTCGCTCAGTGGTAGAGGACATGTCTTAGCATGCACGATGTCTGTGAGGCTCTTGGTTCAGTCTGCAAATCCCCAGAAGGAGATAGGTTGTGCAGAATGAAACAAGACAGGAACTCTGTAATCTTTGGTTACCCCATCTACCCAAAACACCACCAACTGAAAACAAGCGAATACAATAACCATTTTATAAAGCCGTTTTAAAGCTTGCTGTTGCATGAGGGAGCTAGTTCAACTGTAAAACTCACTGTGGCTTTCCTTTTTTAATCAGCTGGGTAGTGATAGGGAAGGAGCCATCCTGTCAGTTAAAAAGGAAAAAGAAACTTGTAGATAAGTTCTAAGCAGTTTTTCAAATGGTTTTCCCCCAGTCCATGGAGAGTCTGGAGACAATTCTGGAGTGTTCATGGTGTCTGTGCTTAGAGAATTGTGTGGTGGATTCTGATTACCCTTCCAGGGAACCTGGGACCCCTCTTGACCTCCCCACATCCTTGGTAATCACCAGAAGATGTATCCTTACTTAGAGTTTTCCTTTGTAGATCTGTACTGTGGGGTACCTCTGTAGGCCTCTCCATCAGACACTTCTAGACAGGAAAATCCTGGGACTCAGGTTCAAATATCAGGTCTGCTTGGTCATGTCTTTCAACTGAGTTGGATAAAAACAATCAACTTGAAGGAAGATGACATCCACTCCTAATTATAAAATCTTTGCAGAGAGAGGACACGTTGGGTGCGTGAAAGCCACTTTTGCCAGTTGTCTTAGTTAGGGTTTTACTGCTGTGAACAGACACCATGACCAAGGCAAGTCTTATAAAAAAACAACATTTACTTGGGGCTGTCTTACAGGTTCAGAGTTTCAGTCCATTATCATCAAGGTGAGAGCGTGGCAGTATCCAGGCAGACATGGCACAGGCAGAGCTGAGAGTTCTATGTCTTCATCCAAAGGCTGCTAGTGGAAGACTGACTTCCAGGCACCTAGGGTGAGAGTATTAAGCCCACACCCACAGTGATACACCCACTCCAATCAGGTCACACCTAGCCACACCTCCAAATGGTGCCACTCCCTGGTCCAAGAATATACAAACCATAACACCAGTCTTCCCTTTAGTTCACGGCAAACATCTTCTCACCCACTCTACAGGTGGACAGAAGGTTCTTCCTAATGATAGAAAACAAAAACTTCCAGGCCTGGCCCAAGTAATATTAGCTGCACCCTGAACCTCCAATCCAAGTTGAGTCTGGCCATGGAAACACCAGCATAATGTATTTGTTGTTTTATAACATTCATACATTTCCTAGAGAAGATAATAAATGAGTGCCGATAGAGTTATTGTAGATGAATATTAAGGTCATGCCATGTCAGTGTATCCCTATAGCTTCCTTCATGCTGTGTAAAGTTACAACAGGTGGTAAAGTGTGGCAAAGGATGGCACACGGGAGATGGGTAGTGCTGACAGTCTGCACGCCCCATCCGACAACTGTTATATTCTGTGCCTGGTACTTAAGCTAAGGGTTCTCTGGGTGCCAGGCCAAGAGACTGCCTCCACTCTGGCTTTGCCCTAGACCTAGGGAGCTGGCACTGATGACTCCATAATGGAGAGTCATCAAAGCTGAGCTTCCTTTTCTCCCCACTTCACCTTTTCTCCTCTCCCACATCACTCATCTTCCTCTCTGCCGCCCTGCTGTCCCTCATTCGTTCCCACCAGCTTTGTAGGCTTAGATTTTTTTTAAATACCTACTTCATAAGGGTTCTCAAATGCTCCAACCTCCTTCAAGCCTGCCATCCAAAAATAGGGAAGAAAAGATGGTAAGTAGGACCAGGAGATGGAGATCTGTTTACAAGTAGTTCCGTGGATCAATTTTGTTTTGGTTTGTTTTTTTCCAAGACAGGGTTTCTCTGTATAGCCCTGGCTGTCCTGGAACTCACTCTGTAGACCAGGCTGGCCCCGAACTCAGAAATCCACCTGCCTCTGCCTCCCAAGTGCTGGGATTAAAGGCATGCACCACCTCTACCCGGCTCTTTTGGATCAATTTTAATCTCCATTTGTCAGGATACCAGCAATCCAGTTCAGTAGTGTCAGGATACGAAGAGTCCAATTTAATAGGGTTATCAGACACAAATCAGCAACAACAGCACGATCCAGCAGAAACTTCCAGGCCTCTGTCGAATCGGCATGAGTCACTGGAGCAACAAGGATTAGTCGGAATACCAGGCGTTCTCTGCCATGCTTCTCTCAATGAAGCGAAGATCAACAGGGAAGATGCAAGAGCAAGGAAGCTTGACAAGGCTAGCTATGCAAGTGCTCCTGTCACGTCACGGTTTTATTGAGTCCTACTTATACTCCCTCTAAACATCATGTGTCCTCCTCATGTGATATCTTGCCTCAGCAAAACATCATGTAAGTCTGCATCACATGACACAACCAGAAACTTCCACTTCACAGCTCTCTTGGTTTTTCTCTCCTCTCTCATCTCCCATTTTAACCATTCAAAATGCAGAGCATTCAACATGACCCTGCACACCCACCTTCTCTAATAGTGCACAACACTGAAGGTTTTGTGTGTGTGTGTGTGTGTGTGTGTGTGTGTGTGTGTGTGTATGTGTGTGCTTGCCAAATTCAGACATACAGATATTGGAATTTACTAATGAGTAGGACTAAGAGTCATTCCCTATTGATGTGTGAACGAGTACAACATACACGCAAAGGGGAAAACTAACGGTGACTTAAGTTTGTTATGTTATGTGTTCCTGTTCCTACTGGGAGTTCTGTAGTTCCTTGAACTTACCTCTGCCACCTAAAAAAAAGGAGGCCAGGCTTCCCGCAGAAGTGATGGTGTCTGTAGGTGAAGACAGGTGGGAGAGCAACATTATCTCAAACGCGTCAGATTTGTAAAATAGAATAGCTACTCAGAGAGCAGTGAATGTGAGTTCAGAGTAATTATGTCCATGGATAAGTCGCTTCTTTTAAAATGAGAGGGAGAAAACTAAAAGAAAAAAAGTACAACTTTTGAGGAGAATATAATACAACAAAGTTAACTATCCAGAGATTCAAAAGAAATAAAGTTCAGAAGGTGGTGACTGATCAGAAACAAAATCAAAAGAAACTTGCTAAGAGATGATCAAGTAGCACAGAGTTCCCTTGAAGGCTCCCTGTGAAAGGTCACGTGGATCGCACTTTCTAGACCTATGCAGATAGAGCTGGGACAAGCTGAACAAGCTATGGAAACGTACTGGAGTCACGTGCAGTAGCAAAGCGAGTTCCGACGGAGTCACAGAACCAGTGCTGGGGAGTGGGATCCCAGGACACTAGCAACAGAAGGTCCCATGCAGTGACAAACAGGCAGATATGAAAGACCACGAGTGGAAACCTGAACTAATACCAAAGAAACACGTTCCCAAACTGAAAAATAAAATGTCTTTCAGTGTGTGGGGGGACCGTCCCTGAGAAGTGACACTATTTGCTCAGGCCCGTGACTGTGGAAAACTTGATTTGATCGACTAGAAAGAAGTTAGACTTTCAGAACTCATGATTCCAGATCTGGGCAAGCTTTGGGGCTGGATTGTGTCTGTGTCTTCAAAGCTGTCCTCGCTCACGGCACAGCGGGTGTGGTCCTTCCAGACTTACACATCTGCCTACCAGGATGCCTGGATAAAGAAGCCATTCTTCTGTCTAAAGGTTCATCGTCAAGACTACTTATGACTACATCTAGGCTTGAACCACTGACTAAGACAAAGACGTGGGATTTGGCTGTCTCATGTGTTGACGTTTAAGGAACACACAACTCCTACTACATGGTAAAGTAGGGAAATAAATATAGATTCCACAAGCCATGGAATCCACTCCACGCACCAACACAGCACATCCTGGGGAAAAGTTTTAATTGCATGGAGCAAATAAAAATTGCTGACAAGCATCAAGGAAATTCGTTTTCAGGGTTTTACAAGAAGAGAGTTAAAAAGGCCGAGCTAGCCTCCCCTCTGCTTCTCTTTAGTCCTCTTCTGTTTAACAAGCAGCCAGTGAGAGGAAAGAAAACTGTGTCTTTGTGAAGGGAAGAGAGGAATCTGTGGCTGAAGAATTTTGCAGCAGGAAGTGTCACATACTGGAGGATTCCATAATGGTGTGTAAATTGGGTAAGTCTCAGCTGGAGGGCCAGTGAGATAACAGTAAAAGTACTTGTTGCTAAGCCTGTTGACTTGAGTTCAGTTCCAGGGACCTACATGATGGAAGGAGAGAGCTGACTGACAAAAGCAGTCCTCTGACCCCCAAGTGTGTACCCTCCCCCAACCAACACAGAGTAAATAAATCAGCATAAAAACTTCCAAGTGTTAGTTGAGCTGAGGGGATAGATAGCTGGGCCAGAACTTGGGAATAGGATGGCGTTGTATGATGGATACAAGATGAGACTGCCCCTCACCCAAGGCTCACCTCTCTACCAAAGCTCTTGGGTGGGGAGCGAGGACTGCAGCAGACCTCATCTGTTTGTACTGGTCACACTAATGACCCTGTAGGAATGTGGTTGGGTGAGGATATGTTTTAAAACAACATCTGGATGAGGCTTAAAAGCAAATCATTTCATTATGACTTATTAGTCCTTATTATGAGAATAACCCTGTAATTGGACTTCAGAAATTCCCCCTCAGGCGAGAGCGTACCATCAGATTTAAAGGCCTAATTAACTATGACTAAAGTCATGCCTCATTTTAGCCCACCAGTGACTTTAAAAAAGCAACGTTCTCTCTAAAGACCTTTTAGACAGGCGAGTAGGTCCAAGTGAAACACTAAAGACAGCATAGAAAGGGTGGTGAACGATGTGAGAACATGTTATAAAGAGAAAATGGACAGCCAGGTTGTAATTCCCAGGAGGCCGCGGAACTCGGACCCACAAACACTGACACTTAGAACTCAGGAACTCGGAATCCAAAAATACATCAAGTTCAATTTTTGGAGAATATCCTCCTTATGGTGGTATTACTTCTGGAATCACCTCATAAAATTTCTTTAAAGACAATGCACACTAATACACATGTAATTAATAAATATTCCATGTGAGTGAAATTCTTTAATAATAGCATCTCAGTAAAATGTTATGACGTGTTGAACTATAAAAGCATTTGTACGCTGGCATTTTTTCCTCCCATGGGAATGCTCCTGTAGCAATCTTATTGTAGATGTATAGATGCAACTGGGTTTGCTCTCTCCCTCATACTTTACCCATTATTGAGGGACTGACTTGGTTCCATGCCCATTGATGAAGAGTCCCTGCCCAGTGGCAATAAGAGGTTATAAACCTTAGAATGAGATGCTGCACTCACTATAACCCCGTGGGCCTTTTATAAGTGGTGGGAATGTAGGTAGGTAGACAGTAGGTAGATAGATAGATAGATAGATAGATAGATAGATAGATAGATAGATGCAGAGAGACATACATACATACACACACACACACACACACACACACGGATACATAGATAGATGAATGGATAGAAACTTTCTCAGAGTAGAGGCAGAAGGGAGCATAAGCAAGGTTGCAGGCTTAGATGCAACAGATGCAACAGCCTGCTGGCTGCTCAGATGTGTGCAGTGGTCACCCTAGGAACTAGACATAGGCTGATAGGAGTGAGAACAGCCCTGGCTCACAGCCAGCAAGAATCAGTCGGTTATAGAACCACACTGAATTGACTTTAGCCAACAACTTGACCACGAGTGGAAGCACGTTTACTCTTCTAGCTTCCAGAATGGCCCCTAGCTCTTCAGGTAACTCGATATCAAAAGTTAAACAAGTGAATGAGCCGAGCCATGTCAGACCCAGGCTTTGACCCACACAGGACTGTGAGATGGCACGTGAGTTGTTTTAATCAGCTAAATGTAGATAGTTACAGCAGCAATAGGAAAGCATTAAACTACACAGGAAGTTACGTCAACAGCACACATCCCAGCGGTGGGATAAGCAGTAAACATTTCAAAGATAGCAATGCAGAAAGGCTTAATGTCTGGCTGAAAATTGTTTACACGGAGAGCAACCCAGTTCTGAAGCCAAGAAAGCTCCCAGGGAACATATGTTCCACACCCAGCCACAGGTGTAGATGAGGAGATTGGGGGAGGGGGGCAGGAATGTATATGCATTTTGTAGGGAATACTTTAGAGGGTAGCCATATAGACAGAGGAGCCTTGCAGAGGGCTATAATCAAGAATGTGGGTGGAGTGTTTGCTGCCTCCCAGCTGTTCACTTAAAGTTGGGATTGTATATGGTAACAATTTGGTGAGAGGAAGAAATTATGCAAAAGGGAGATAGTTCTGTGGACACATGCTACGTGGTTTGTGTTTTATCACTTGGGGTACAAGTGTAAAACTTGAGTAGTTCTTTTGTTTTGTTTTGTTTTGTTTTGTTTTGTTTTGTTTTGTTTTGTTTTAAGATGTGTTAGCACAGGGACATGATCTCATGTTTCTTGAGTTCTAAAGGCTCCTGGCTTACATAAGGTTACACCACAACATGAAGGTGCAGTGAATCTCTCCACAGTGTGAATCCCTTCAGCAACACAGAAGCATGCTAATGTGCACTGTGACTTCAAAGGTAGCTAAACACAGGTTGACACCACGATCAGATTGCCTGGGCTTAAATCCCAGCCCTTCTACTTTCTGGCCTTGGAGCCACAGACCAGCAACTTAAAGTCCCCGTGCTCACTGTTCTCCCTTTGGTGAAAACTAATGACTGCTATTCCCTTTGTTATTGCAAGAGCTCAACAAACTTGAAGCAGAAATATTCTGCTTGAAATACCTAGCTTTGAAATTAGGGTTAGCTATAATTATAGCTTCTGTTCTTCCCTGAAACATGCAAATATTACAGAAACTGGGGTTCTCAGGCTTGTTAGTCCCAAGAAATCCCTAAAGCCGACATGGTCTAAACATTCTATATAAAATAGTCACGCCAGGACATCCAGATACCAGACAACCCTCTCTCTCCCTCCCTCACCCCTCCCCCACACTTATCACTTCAAATTAGGGAGACTCAATACATGGTATTGGCATTATGACAACACAGCAGACACTTGGGAAACTCAGAGAATCATAAAAACATACTTTAAAAACCTATATTCTAGCCTGGCAATTTTACCCAGGAAATGGTAATGCATAACTTTAACCCCAGCACTTGGGAGGCAGAGGCAGGCAGATCTCTGACTTTGAGGACAGCCAGGGCTACACAGAGAAACCCTGTCTTGCAAAATCTATAGTACACTGAACTAGAAAACCTAAAAGAAATGAAACAATTTCTGGATATTTATGGCCTACCAAAATTATTTCAACATGAAGTAGATAATTAAATAGACTGATTGCATTCAATGAGATAAAAGCAATCATTCAAAGTCTTCCAACTAAAACAACGCCCAGAGAGCCAGATGGACCCAGCACAGAATTCACAGAACCAATACAGTTCTTCCTCAAATTATTTCCCAAGCTAGAAAAGGAAGGAACATTTCCAAACTCTTTTTTAAAAGCCAGTATTACTCTGATACCAAAACCAGATCAAGAAAAAGAAGAAGAAAGAAAGAAAGAAAGAAAGAAAGAAAGAAAGAAAGGAAAGGAAAGGAAAGGAAAGGAAAGGAAAGGAAAGGAAAGGAAAGGAAAGGAAAGGAAAGGAAAGGAAAGGAAAGGAAAGGAAAGGAAAGGAAAGGAAAGGAAAAAGGAAAGGAAAGGAAAGGAAAGGAAAAGAAAGGAAAAGAAAGGAAAGGAAAGGAAAAGAAAGGAAAGAAAGAAGTTATGGGCCAATATTTCAGATAAACATAGACACAACATTTTTAATAAAATGCTTGTAAACTGAATCCAAGAACATATCGAAAGCAGTTTAATTGCTTTAAGTTTACATTCTTAGAAAGCATTTAATAAATGATGCAAAAAAATTCTAAACTAATCTAAATAATGTAAGCATTAATGCAGTGTTCCTTATTCTCCTGATGTTCACATTCTGCTAGTGTTCATGAGGAAATGAAACTCTAGCCAAGACTGCTGTTGTCCCTCAGTGACTGTGGTTTCCGGTTCCTGGGAAATCTGACGAGATGCTTCTTCTAGACCCTGAGGAAGGAAGTCAATAGGTGAATGGCTAAGGAGTGAGAATACATAAGCAAGTGCAGCAGAATGCACAGGTTAGACCAGCAAAGTGGTCAGGTTAGACCATGAGAGTTGAGGTTTTAAAATACAAAAAATTGTTTCCCAAAGTACACTAGAACAGGAGAGACTTCATGAAGTTCGTCCTTGGGTAGACTGTGGAGATGTTTCATTGGCTGATTAGCAAAGACTTTATGATGCATGCCATAGAAATAGTGTATTCTTAAGAAAGCAAGGCCCAATCCCAGCACTGGAGAGGCAGAGGCAGGCAGATTTCTGAGTTCAAGGCCAGCCTGGTCTACAAAGTGAGTTCCAGGACAGCCACGGCTACACAGAGAAACCCTGTCTCGAAAAAAGAAAGAAAGAAAGAAAGAAAGAAAGAAAGAAAGAAAGAAAGAAAGAAAGAAAGAAAGAAAGAAAGAAAGAAAGAAAGAAAGAGAGAGAGAGGGGGGGGGAGGGAGGGAGGGAGGAAGGAAGGAAGGAGGAAGGAAGGAAGGAAGGAAGGAAGGAAGGAAGGAAGGAAGGAAGGAAGGAAGGAAGGAAGGCAGGCAGGCAGGCAGGCAGGCCTGGCTGCTGCACCTCTCATACACCTTCACAGAGGGGCTGTAAGGGTCGCAAACGGCCCTTGGTGAGTCCTTCCCATTGGGTTAAACAGCATGCACCTCCAGGCTGATATAGCTGGAGTGAGAGAAGCCAAAGCCGGAGGCCTGGAAGGAGTCTCCGTGGAGTAAATAAGCCAAAGAGAAGACTTGGGAGGTCATCCAGCGTCCTCATAAATCCAGCTATTGCCAGAGATGAAAGGGAAATGAGAGGCCTGAGCGGCAATAGGAGAGAGAGTTCCCCAGCACCCTTCCCTTTGGCCTCTGGACTTCCAGGGAGGAGCAGCCAAGCCGCCCAGATGGCAACCAACACAGACAGAGGGAAGCTCCCAGTGCCCTAGGACCTCTTTAGGAAATCCTGTTTATGACAGTGGCATCTCCGTGAGGCTATTGGGATCCCTCCCTGAACCGTGGACACACACTTCTGGACAGAACTCTGGTCTCTAAGGAAGAGTTTGAAATCTTAGTATCATGTGCACTCCGCAAGGTAGAAACTACATGTTGGGTAAAGCTCAGGTCAGACCGTATTTTGCAAGCACTTAACTTATCTTCCTTTTGCCATTGAAATGCTAGTAGCTTAATAACTTGAAAACAACATAAGTCTCATCTTTTTTCTTTTTTTTTTTTTCCTGGTCGGGAATACTGGATGGGTTTTGACCGCCTTTAAAACACAGGAGAGGGCAAAGCCCTGTGATGCATGCATTTACCATGTAAGGGTCGCAAACGGCCCTTGGTGAGTCCTTCCCATTGGGTTAAACAGCATGCACCTCCAGGCTGATACAGCTGGAGTGAGAGAAGCCAAAGCTGGAGGCCTGGAAGGAGTCTCCGTGGAGAATTCACTTCAGAACCTGGGAATGGTTCTGGTAAATACTGTGGCTTAAATGACTGAGTGTGTGAAAACTTTGCAGGATCTAAACGAAGGCCACCAGAAGGTTCCTTCTCTGAGAGACCTGTTTTAGATTCACAGTTGAGCCTTTTGCTATTTGAGTGCTTGGGTGTTAGGGGTGAACCATTAGTTTCCACACCAGGGCTTGTGAAATGAGATTTGTCATCCCTTGCAGACAGGTGGTCAGGCTATTACACAGAGAGAGATCTGGCTGGCTGCTGGCCTCTGGTCCCCTACATCTGACCTGTGACATTACAAGCTGAGGGCCAACACTTTGGCTGGTTGGGGTGATGCTCCACAGGCAGATCTGTGGGCAGCCGGGCTGACCAGTGATTTGAGGCCAGAGTCTGGGAAACAAGAAAGTGGTGCTCCAGTGATGGGTCCAGGTTCCCTGCTCTCTTTCTAGGGTGGCCCAGGTTCCAAAAAAACTGCTGGCCTTTCCAGGTGGCACATATTACATGTGCATTTAGTGTCCTGCATTTAGTACATGGATCAAGAGCAGATTTCACAAGGTCCATTCCTAGAATATTAGGTTAGTCATTAAAGGTTAATTATTCAGAAGTTAGAGGAAATACCATGATGGGGGGAAAAAAATGTCGATTTCTGGAAACCGAGGAGTAGAGGTGTCAATTTTTTCCATGAAGAGGATCCACAACCATTCTCCTGAAGTCTTTTTAAATGGGTCTTTTAAATTGCACTCATTCAGAATAATCACAATTTAAATATTCTATGTATTAATGGTCTTCTCTCCTAAGCTGTAAATGGCCACTGGTCTCAACCTCACATAGCTCGTGAGCGTCTGTCCTCAGACATAAAATGCAACCAAGTTGTAGCAGCAAAGGCCTCTGGTCCTCCAAGCTGTTCCTCTCTTCTGTTTGTGGTGTTGTAAATCTGCTGTTTGGAAGAAATCTGAAGACCTGGGCTGGCCAGTGCTAAATGAACATTCCTTTTGATCTTAGGGTGAGTGCCACACCCAGCCGTTACTCTCAGTCACTGATAGGAAGAACTGGACGCACTCCCCTGTTGGTTTGGTTTTGTGTTTGTCTTGGTTTTGCTCAATAGCCTGTGAGGACCATGTTTGGCCTCAGCTTCTCTAGGACTCTCTGGGCCCAACTTATCTTTCATCGTCTTTCCTAATTCCGATACCGCAATTCCACAGGGAAGAAGCCAGTATCCCACTTGGATGAACTCTGCAACTAGCACAATGCCTTCCTTCTTATCCCTGATTCTGAACTCGTTTTTCCCCCTGTATTTAAGAGCAATGAATGGGAAAGTCCAAGCCTTAAAAGTAAAAGACCTCACTTATATTTATGATGTTTTCTCCACAGTGAAGGGAAGCACCCATTATCAAGCACATGAAGCCCAAGCTGTCCTTGTGTGACAAAAGGGAAGACACCTCCTTTAATAACTGACTTCCTTTTTTTCTTTTAAAGATTTGTTTACTTATTTTATGTGAGTACACTGTTGCTCTCTTCAGACACACCAGAAGAGGGCCTCAGATCCCATTACAGACACTTGTGAGCCACCATGTGGCTGCTGGGAATGGAACTCAGATCCTCTGGAAGAAGCATCAGTGTTATTAACCACTGAGCCATCTCTCTAACCCACTGACCGACTTTCTTTTACCCTACCTGGTCAGCCTGGCAGGGCAGGCATCATATTGGTCTTCCCGTTCTGGGTTCCCTTAAGTCAGCACCGTGAAGAACAAGTGCATCCTGACCTGCCGTGTACTGAAAAGGCAAAGAAAAAAACTTCTGAGTACTGCTCGGTGGACCAGAAGATGCTGGCTCCTCATTATCCTGTTAGAACCAGAGAGTGAGAGTTACCTGGCCTTTAAAGCATGCTTATTGATGGTATTTGACTCATTGGTTTCTCCTTGAGTCAGGCTGAGTCTCCATTATGGAACAGTCCCCTGCAGCCCCATGTGTTAGAACATTTGGTTCTCACCTGGTCTGCCTGTTCTGAGAGGTGGTGGGACTGTGACCTGGCTAATAGAAGTCATTCATTGAGGCTGGAGGCCTGCAGCCTACCGAACACTCTGCCGATGTGAGAAGAAACAGACACACTCTGGGATGTGAGAAGTAACAGACACAGCTGTTCCTGTCCGCCATCCTCACCATGATGAGCTGCCTTCCCCGAAACCAGGAGCCAATATAAATCTCCCTTCAGGTTACCTTCTGCCTCTGAGTTTGCGTATTGTGATGGTGAAAGTCACTGACGCATGTCCACCAGCAGTCACCTAGAATTATCTGGAGGACACAGGACAGTGAGGCGGTGGTGTGAGCCAGCTTTGCAGCCTCCAGTCTCCTCTTGTATCACTTCCTACCTGGGTGACTGTGCCCAGCTATCCCTCGACCTCAGTCTCAAGTATTAAAGCGAGAGCACTCAAGGGTAAATCCCACACAGTGGTGCAAAACGGCACTCATACAGCATTCGGCTTTCTCTTCTGGATTTATATACTCAGTATCGATGATTATGTTGTCTGTGTTGCTGCACCATCATCTAGAGCAGGATAGCATTATCATTGCTAACATCAGGCATGAGAAGAATTCGAAATCAAAAAGTCTTGGGCCCTGCAGCACTGAGATCCTAGACATCAGACTTAAACATCCCCAGTCCTAGGCATCAGACTTAAACTTGGGCCACAGCACACTATACAGTGTGGCCGGGTGACTCATTAATGAAGTCATGCCTAGTCACTCTGGGGCTCTTCCTGGTCCTGCCCCTTCTGCCCCACCACCACAGCTTCTGCAAAGGCCAGAGCCAAGCCTAGAATCTGGCAAGACACTGACTACACAGATGAGGTCCAGAAAACCTATCTAATAAGACTCAGAAACCAGGCGGGACTGTTTGGGGCAGAGGCCCACAGACTGCTGGGCAAGGTGCTAGGGGCTTCTTGCCTTAAAATCCTGTTGCCACAGCACTTCACAGAGTGGCGAGCATAATCCCCAAGGCCACTGTAGACTCTTGTTCTGAGCCACAGGAAGAAATGCCTCACATTTAGCTTGTAGGGGAACTCCGAACAGTCAGCAAGAATTTCTTCTGAGAAGGACAGAAATGACTATCTCCCTGCCATTCAGTGTCTTCAGCCTTCTGAGACGGGAGCAAGCACACGTTTGTCTATGAGACCAGGGAGTGCAGAATGTGCTAGAACTGTGTCATGCCTACAGCTGTGTCTCTGGCTGACTGGCTTCAGTCAGGAAAAGACCAATGGTTGTGTGTGTACCAACACTAGACACTGCCTTCCGAACTGATTGATGAGACAGCTGTGCCCTCTCCCGTCTCAAATGGAACTCCGTGCAGAGATCCCTTTTATTCTAATATTTCTGAAGCATGTTGAACCAGAAAGCTGCATTTGAAAAAATAATAACAATATAAGTTGGATGTGGTGACACATACCCGTAATCTTAGCACTTGGAGGGAGGAAGCAGGAGCAGTAGAATCACAAGTTCAATGCTATCCTTGGCTAACTGGCTTATTTGAGAGCATCATGGGATATTTGACATCTAGCCTCAGGAACAGCTTTTAAAAGTACCTCATAATGTGTATATTATATATGTTATTTTATGTAAGGTTGTTTTTTGATTATGTGCACTTGAATGCTGATACCTATAGGAGAAAGAGGCATCTGGCCCCCTCAGAGCCGGAGTTACAGGCTTCTGTGAGCTGCCCGCCATGGGTACTGTGAGCATGACACACTCTTAAGGACTGAGCCATCTCTTCAACCTGAGGTTGACTTTAATTACATGCATTGCATACTCTCATTTGACAGCGACAATGTGGTTATTATAGAACATTTTAAAAATTCAGGCCTAGAGTGTTCTTTTTTGTACTAGAAAGTAAAGACAAAATTTTGCAAATGTCACAGGTTTTAACTTGAAGGAGTGGGTACACACCTCTGAGGTATTTTGGATATCGAAGTACATAATTATATTAAATAATTATAAGCCATCAAATAAGATCAAGTTTATACTGATGTAAAGAAATGGAAGATAAGTCACTGTATTAGGGTAGAAGAGATGATGGTGTTGGACATTTGATAATTATTATTTTAAGTCGATGCTGAATATAGATTCACTATATTCGATCACTGAAATGTGATGCAGATCGAGAGGCAAACATAGTCTCAAAGCAGGTCTCTTGTGAGAGTTCTTTTATAATAAGAAAAAAGAAAAAGATAAGCATAAACTGTTGACCAAGAGATGGTCGTTGGTGTTTTTCAACTGTTTCTCATAACACTTTAGCTCATGAAATACCTGTAATCTGTTTCTCTTTTATAAAAACAAATCATGATGTGATTGCTATTTAAATATTCCTGACTATTTGTTACACATGTAGGTAAAACATTTGTCAAAATGACATTTTCAAGAACTCTTTTAGGGAGGCCTAGATGCACGGTCTGATAACCAGGGTCTTCTGCCTTCTTGAGATTCCCTTGGGACTGATTCCTGGAGTTAGTGAGTAAACATGCGATCTTAAGGCGTTGTGCATGTGAATGTGCATGGAGCTCAGAGCCAAGGACCATCAGTGAACCTGGGGGTCACTGATTTCAGCAGACTCGCTGGCCAGTGAGCTCTGGGGATCTTCCTGCCGGCACCCTACCAGCGCTAGAATTTCAGGTGCTCAACACAGCTCTCTTGGCACTTTTGCAGTGGCCCTGGGACCTGAACTCGGGTCTCTTTTGCTTGTGCAGCAGGTACTTTATAAACCTAGCCATCTCCCCAGTCTCAAAAGCATAAGCCTTTGCACATCTGAAACCTACTGCCATCTGGGAAATTTTTCACTGTATTCTTCCTTCGGGGACAGCATCACATTTCCAAGGTATATATACTTATATTTCACACACATCGACTCAGTAGTAATCAATCAGAGAAATAATAGCAGGGGCCATGGTAGTGAGTTCCCTGAGCTTTGCATTCTCTCAAGGCAGCAGTGGGGAAGACTGAAGTGAGAGAAATGCTGGAGCCCAGAGGAGCCTGGGAAATCAGAGGAGCCCTCACATAGGCAGGGGAGGGAAAGGGAAAGAAAGGTGCCCAGGGTGGGGGTGGGGTGAGATTAAGTTCTTCTGTGTAATGGTTGTATTCTGGCAGGACCCAGAGACGGAGATAATAGTTTCCCAAAGCCACTCTCCTGTCTGGGGGGAGGAGGGGAGTGCTGGGGGAGCAGGGAGTTAGATTACATTTTTGTAAAAATCTCTAGTGTGATAGAACCTGAATTCGGTTAAGCCAGCCTATATCATCTTTGTAACTAATTTTTTTTAAGTTCTGTCACCTGTCCTGGGCCTTTAGTCTATAATGTTAGACTAGATCCTGAAATGGGAAACATGGTTTTGTTTGCTGCAGGCGAGACTTAGCCTCTCCCGCCCCTCAGTTAAGCCCCAAGCTTCCAAGAGCACCTTCTCCCCTTTGGACTCATCTCCTCGGATCAGTGCTGACATGGTAGGCAGGGCTTGGTGCAGGATATACATGTGTTTCTTGGACAGTGGAGCTGTGTGCCCTTTTGATGTCAGCTGGTGCCCATGGCAACCCTGACCAGCTGCATCAAGCCTCCAGCCAGGTGAGAAAGGGGGACAGACATAATTTCCTGATCCATTTGTTTTACCTGTTATTAAGGAGAACAAGCAGCAAGCTATTGGGAGAGGTACCTTTTGAGGGAGGAGAGGAGTAGTTGGTAAAGTTATGCCATGCTTTTGCTTACATTGCCCATCTTGAGCTGGCTTGAACGTTCTCAAGTGATGACAGTTGGACTGATTAAGAGCCGTTAGTCAAATCCAGTAACAGTATTAATCTGTGGTTGGAAATGACTGTTAAACTAAGTGCCAGGCTATTCAGTTGTGGTTTTATTTCCAGCTTCCCATCATGCCAGGCTTCCAGCGGGAGGAATAGTCTGTGGTAAAGGAAACCGTTGATAAAAGAAAGAACCCAGTAACTGTCACTACCCATAAGAGCAAAGCAACATCAACAAAAAATACAGGAAAGGGGAAGACAGGAAATTGAATAAGGGGCCTAAGCCTAGACAGTTTGATGTGCACATGAGGCATCAGGCTAACGTGGCGGGGGTGCCTGGGGCAGTGACTCCAATTTTCCAGTAAGAAAAAAAAAGCTTGTAAGCACCAAACCACGCTGTCCACTATACTCTGAGCAAGGAAGTTGCTCTTGGGGGGAAGCAGTAACTGGCCTTTGAGAATGTTGTCAGTTTCCTAACATTCCCCTAAGATCACTGAAACGTGGGCATTGTCTGAGGGTCTCATCATCAAGTTACCTGGAAGTCAGGTGTACCTATACATCAACCTTCATGCTGAATCCTCTAGAGACAGCACTCGATCATACTTCTGCTTCTTAGACATCGTGAAGAAACGCCTGTTGTAATGTTTGTGCTTTCCTTTAGAGGGTTTCAGGCTCGCATCTCTCCATTAGGGTGTACTAAAGAATGAGGAGGTTCAGGAACCTGAGGAGGCAGTCCTCTTAGTGATCCCAGTTCCGAGTACTGAGCAGCTGGCTGGGTGAGTAAGGTTCAGAGTCACCCTGAGGACTGTTTGAAAAGTACTCCGGAAGCATTCCATCTGCCACAGCAGGGAAGCGGTGTTTTTCACCAGCCCTTCTGCTGTCTCTCAGTGTCTCTAAGATGTTGAAAACGTTTGAATCCTCATTACTTCTAAAATCCGGCCTTGAATTCCAATCAGTTAGTAGCATCCTGACTTCAGCAAGATACTGTGGATTTCTTTAGAAACCAAAGTGTATCGTTTACTCGTACCGTCGGCACCAGTGGCTGGTTAACTCAACGGCAAAAGACATTTCAAGTGCTAGTAAGGAAAACACATTTAATTTGTGGACACGTCCGTTACAGTGTAGTGTATCGGCGAGGTTACTTTGGGGCAGTCACAGAACCCTTGAGCTGATTAAAGAGAGTAGACATTCAGAGTTAGCATGGTGCTTGCAGATTGCAACCACTCGTGGGCAGAGCAGAACGGGGTACCTGACCAGCCTGGGTGTTTTCCTCCTGGTGGTCAGAACAGACTCAGTGAGGCTGGCACCACATCTGCTCTGAGGCATCCTTCTATCTGGATGTTGTAACCAGAAGGTTCACCTCAAATAAGGAATCTGTAAGCAGGAGCCTGGGAAGCGTTTGGCTGTGGGACAGGGCCATTGGTGGTAAGCTGTCATTTATAACAGAGCTCAGTGTCAGCCTGCGGCTCCCTCCCTGAAAGAGGTCTTGCTGCTCTCTGGCACACAAAAAAATACTATTGATGCCCTGCGACCAGAGATGCCTGGAAGTGAGCTTCCTTTTGGTACATTCTGGCAAATTAATAAAGAAGAGTGTCTAATGACACTCAACACAAACAGAAAAGTACGATATCTTTTGAAACTCTCAACACATAAAAGCAATATAATAATCTAAAGTGCCTATTCATGTGTAGTGTATTCAGTGTCTATTGGCATATGATTAAAAGCAGTATTTATAGCCTACTAAACACTTTTTAAAGGGTTCTAGTTAATTAGCTGAGATGAAGAGACACAATACGAACTTCTAAGTTTTTAAATTTCTCTTCAGGCAAGGTGGACAGCATGGTCACATCCTGTAACCTCAGCACTTAGGTAGAGGCAGGAGGATCAGGTGGGCATCCGTGGTCACCTTCAGCTACTAGCAAGTTTGAAGCCAGCCTAGGATATGTGAAACCCTATCTCAAAAAAGAAAACTTCTCTGGAATCTTAATTTTTACGTATTTTCTCAAAATACATAATCAACTTGTATATATGCCACTGGACAATGCACTAGCTGTTTATTACATACAGTTTTACAGTCTGATATTTGATTTTTTTTTAACTGAAAGTATTAATTCCTGTCACTAAAATAGGAATCATGTCTACCCGGCAGGGTATGCTAGGGAGTTAGTTGATATAATCCATGTAAAGTAGCCCTTTCCTGCAATAAGTTCGTGGAAATTGGCACTTGGTGCTGTTCTCTATGTCTTTTTAGGTAGCAACACTTTTTTAAAAAAAAAGATTTTAATGGAAATAGAATTATGTCACTCCCCCATTTTCCCTCCAATCCCTCCCATACACCCCCTGCTCTCCAGCTATTATTATATTCACATACAATATATATGTGTGCTTATATCTATTTGTATGTATATATATTATAAATACACCCTACTGAATCTGGGGTGGTTGTTAATCTGGCGTGGTGGTTGTTGTTGTTGTTGTTGTTGTTGTTGTTGTTGTTGTTGTTGTTTACATGCATATGGTTCCAAGGCTGACCACTCCGCATTGAACAGCCGATAAGGGGGTCCTTCCCTGGGAGAGGCTAACAATTCTCCTTCTCCCAGCAACCATTAGTTGCCAGTGTTTTTTTGTTTGGTGAGTAGGATCCTGTGAAACTTTCTCCTTTCCATATTAATATGACTATGGATACTTCTGGTCTTCTGCTCTTCTTTATGCATCCATTCCCAGGAGAAGCTGTTTCAGTGCAGGCTTCCTGGTATTCTGGCTCTTAAAACATTTCCATCCTTCTTCCTCCATGTTCCTGAGCCACTGATTCAGGAGCTGTGGGGTAGCTGTGGCACTTGGTTCCCCATGCTCCATTGATCTTTGCCTTGCGTCCAGTTGTTATCTGCTGTGAAGAGAGACCTCCTTGAGGGGTGGCAGTTACATTTATCTGTGGGTATAAGGATAAGATTCAGATTGTAGTAGATAGTCATTCTGGTCTAGCCAAGTGGAGGTAGTAGATTCTTTTCTAAGGTCCATGATCTCACTAGCTCTGTGGCTTCTTTGCCTCCACCCTCCAAGGATGCCTCACCCACCCTACATTTAAGTAGGTTCTGAACATCTCAACTCCTATTCTTGTGCTTACTCGGCAACCACTCTAACTGCTGAGCCACCTCCCCTACCCTACCCCACCCCCTAAACACATAATTCATGATTTTCATCTCATTTCTCTAAGCCAGATTATCTGGGCTCAGTGTCAGTGCTGCAGATTGAGAAAGAAATTCACGAAAACACTACCACTGGTAAACAAACATGAATAAAAAATGTTCACATCTGCTAACAAAACTCTGTTAATATATTCAGAAATGACTATGTTTTGTTGATAGCTGTATTGTCAGGATCCAAAACAAAATTCAGTAATGAGTTTTGAACATTAGGTTAATGTTCTCTGGAGAGATTTTTTAAATGGCCATAATGTCAGACCTTTGGTTGGCTATGTAATCTCTCAGAGTCTCAGTGTCTCCATCAATATAAGGAGAGTATGTTCAAGAGGAGTTGGTGGCAGGGGCTATGGCAGCTGGTAAGCCTTATTTCTTTAGGCAGACGACAGGGAATATGCCTGTTCCTGTGCATGTCATTTTCCAGACTGTAGCGGCTTTAAAGTTATCTGGTGACCTTTGTAAACAGCATAGCAGAACACCATGGGTGAATTAAACCTAGAGAGATTTGGTCCAGGGAAAGGAACAAAACACCAGTATTAAATCTTCCTTGCAAAATTAGTCATAATGAAACCAAGGAAGTTGGGGGAAGGGAAAGGGTGCTGTGAGATTAACAGAGAATGAGAGGTTTTGGAGTGAGTGGGAATGTCTTGCATTTGCTACCTGCCTGGCAGGGTTGCTTCCGCCAGGCAGACTTTTCTGCCCTTCCACGGTACTAACTGCTCTGTTCATGTGGTTTATTGATTTTATAGTACTCTGGTCTGTGCCACAGCATGGTCAGAAGCTGAGACAACGGGTTTTTACAGATGAGCAGAGGTTAAGTACCCGCTTGCTCTCCTTGCTGTGTTAATCAGTTACAGAGCCAGTGTTAGGAGCCCGGGTCATCTAGTCTCTTGGCTTCTATGGCTTTCCCGTTACATGATTCAGCATCCTGAAGTCTCAGCAGTGGACACAATCCTGTCCCCCTCTAGAGACAGCGCTTCCGCCTGGCAAAGCTGGTCTGCGGTGGTTACCAATTCCATGTGTTTTTAAAAGCTAGATTCAATCCCCAGGGGGTGGGTGGGGGAGCAATAAATCGTGCACCAAAAATAACACCTTCACGGCTAAATTCCACTTAGTAGGTGATTTCCCAAGGATGAGCCAATGCAGTGAATCATCGCCCTGAGAGCTGATTCGAACAGTAGTTCTGTTTTATTTACTACCTCGTGGTTTTAACCTTTAGAGCCTTCCTTGGGGGGGGTCAGAGTCTTCTCACCGTGAGTATAAAACAGACGCTGCTTACAAGTCTTCAAGGGCCCCTTTTCCTTTTAGTTTTTTTTCCCCTTTCCTCTTAAAACATCCCATGATTCAGGAGGACCCAGGCAGAACAACAGCTAACTTTCTGAGGTGTTGATTGTGCAGGAGCAAACCTGGCACCCTGCAGATGCTATAAACTGGCATCCATGGCCTCCCCGGGCTTCCTAGGCACAGACTCCCGTGCACAAACACTCTCACACTCAAAACGACACTTTTTTAAAAATTTAAAACGTTGGGGTTGGGAGCTCCCTCAGTCATGAAGGTGCTTGTTACGCAAGCATGAGAATTTAATCTTGGCTCCCCAGCACCCACACAGAAACTGGATCTGCCACCTTACTCGTGAAATCCTGGTACTGGAGATGTGGGTCCCAGAGGATTCCCTGAGCTTTCTAGGTGAGTTTTATAAGTGAGGGACCCAGTCTCAAAAGACAAAGCCGAGAGCCATTAAGTGTAAGAGAGCCTCAGCGCAGTTCTGTTCAGATGGCACGAAAGAGTGGAAGAGATTCAGATCCCCTTTCCATTCACATATTATCTGGTTTGAAAGCAGTTTAAGAAAACGACACACTCCGCTATAAATACCTCAGGACAGTTTGTCCACATTGACACTTCCATTTCCTAAAATGAAAACCTCACTGGCCCACAGGGATGGGGGGAAGTGTGGGGGGAGGGGGGAGGCTGGCTTTGTTCACCAGGGTTATTTCAACAAGCACATCCGAATGCTAGGAACTTCCTCTGATGACTCAAGACAGTTGTCAAACACCAGCGTTCCTCTGTTTGACCCCTGCTGAAGTAAGATCTGGGGAAGCATGGCACAGAGTCTGAATCATGTAGCTGGTGTTTTGTTCGTATCTGAATTTACATCTGTCACATACCCAGTGTGTCCACCCATGAAAAACTACATTCTTCAGATATTACTGAAGGGGAGGGGGAAGCATTCAAATGGGCCTGTTTCATCTAGACAGTCTGAAAGTTCTGAGGAATGCATGGGCTTTGCTTCCTGAATGGAATTGTTGAGTTTTATCACCCAGTATTGGGCCTCCATCCAGACTGAGTGAGATAGAGGGAATACTCTGTTCACACAGGATACTAGCTGGCTTCACACTTGCAGAGGAGAAGGGCAACACCATACAATACAGATCCTAAGGGGGTGCCAGAGAGTGTGGGCCTGATAATCTCTGGGAACATGGCCTTGATTCCTGTCTTCACAGAGGCTGCCGCAACATTTGGTCACTCCTTTGTTATGACTGTAACCACCTTCTTGTCACTATTTTTCAAGCCAAATGTATCTCCAGGGTTGAAGTCTCACTCGGGTTACGGTACAGTTTGAGATAGGCATTCACCATATCCACCCATCATTAAAGATACAAATCTAGTCAGCAAGTTTCCTGAAGACGTAAGCTGGCTCAGAGAGGTGGCTCAGTGGGAAGAGCACTGTTTGTTCTTACAGAGGACCCAACACCTGTGTAGCAGCTTCTAATTGTCTGTGACTGCAGTTCCAGGGGATCCAACACTGTCACACAGACTTACATTGTATGCAAAACACCAAGGCACATGAAATTTTTTAAAACTGAAAAGAAAGAAAAGAAAACTTAAGCTGGCTCTTGGGTCAGTTCAGTTTGACCTGTTAGGACTCACACTGTGTTTTATTGGTTGGGCACAGTACTAATTTTGCAGTTCTCAGAAACAAATAAACAACATCCCTGACTCTCAAGGGCCACATTTTTATACTAAGCAGATTCTAAGTTTAAGAGAGAAAATGAAAAAAATCAGTTTGACGCTGTATAGACTATTTATAGCCAATGCTTTAGCTGTGTTTGCTCCGACTTTCACGTCACCTGTACTACTCTGGCTGAGGCCGATGCTTCCTTTCTGAGGAAAGCTTTTTAAAGTTAATTAATTGGGTTTATTTTCTGTAGGTATGAACTTGTGCGTGGGCTTGCATGTGTGTGGCAATCAGCAGACCATATCTCTCCTCCTACCATATGGGTCTCAGTCATCAGGCTTAGTGGCACGTGCCTTTATCATTGAACCATCTCTCCTGTTTCATAAAGTATACTTAAAAATAATTAATAATAATAATAAGCCACTCCGACTATCAAACTCCTTCATTTCAGAAATTTCTAGTGATTACTTTCACAATGTTTAAGGTTTCCACTCTGGGAAAGTGTCACTTGCCACTACTTGGTCATGATGCAGTTTTTGCACAAGGATGACTTGTGTCTTGAGTAAGTGGTGATCACGCCCACAGCTGAATTCCTGAGGCATGCTGTGACAAAAACAAAAACAAACAAATGAAAAAGTGCTATGTTAGAGAACGAGCCCCCTGAATTCAAAGATCATGAAAAAGAAGTGACTTGTGACTTTTATTTAGTTGTATGTGTGCATGTGCACGTCTCCATGGCATGTTTACATGGGTCAGAGGACAACTTTGGGGGCTTGACTATCTCCTTCCAGCACGTAGGATCTAGGGGACAAACTTGGGTTGTCAGACTCGGCAGCAAGCCACTAAGCCAGTCTCTCCAGATCAAGAGGTGGTTTCAAAAGCTCTTATCTCCATCCCCATGATGTCACTTTCACTTACTGGCTTAGCATGTCTCATTGAGGGGATGGATACACTTGTGTATTCCTCTGAAGTCAGGTGCAAGGAGAAAATGTCTTTTGCGTGCCTAGGTGCAGCCAGTGGTCCTTGCTCAGTTAGACTCAGTTCTAGTCGTCTGTGCACAGAGAGTCCTTGAGAATCACTTCCATGACGTTTTCTCTTAGTGGTCACTTAGTCTGTCTATCTATGTATATGGATAGTTGTCTCGGTAGATAGACTAATTTGAGGGTTTAACACTGCACAAAAAGACCATGTGATTTAGTCATCTCTGGTTTAATTTTGATTCTCAACTTTGGAATTAAAACTAACGGGGTACCCTGCTTCCTTGAGTGTGCTCTTGTTCATCCACATTCCCCCATCAGCGTCTTAACTCATACTTTAGTAAATCCGAGCCCTTTCCAGAACAACAAGTTACCCACATCTGGTACCAAGAAAAAGGCTCATTCAGCCAGTTGTTTTTATGGCTCTCAGTGTTCCTAATAACAGATGCCAGCACGCACCTCCCAGCGAGGCGCCTCCCTCCCCCAGGAGCATTTGCCCATCTCTGCCGGCTCCTTTTTGTATTAGGATTCCTTCCTTTCTGGATGTCTCTGCCTCAGACGCCCCTCTGTCCTCCACGCCCTCTCTCTTCATTGCACCTTTACTGTATCGTTCTCAACTTCAAGCTTCTCTCCCTTTGTCTTCCAGGCACCCCATCCTGCCTGCAGGCCTATGTGAGCTCAGCACCAAGGCACAGTCCATCCTGCATGCCTTCCTGCTATATCTCTTAGTTAGGATAGTAATTGTGAATGAGCCCCAATTTTTAAATACTCATTCTTTCCAGGCCTCTAGTTCTCTAGTGCCTCGTGCAGGTAAAAATGGATCTTAAGTTTCTCTGTGTAATTTCCATTGGTAAATAAATGTTTATGCAAGTACACGTGTTCACACTTGAATGTGTGAACTTGAAAAAAACAAGATGGCAGAGTTTGAAACAAGTACAGTTGATAGGAGAGAAAGGGAAGTCTCTAAGGGATGAGCAGCCGCCATTCTGTGTAAGTGCATTTGTGGAGAGAGGGAGCTGTGTATTGAATGATGTAGACACGGGCACCTATAAAAGCTAGCTCTAAGGCTCGTGGATGGTATAAACCATTCAACAAGTAATGCAAAGATGGGCAGGCACAGGAACAGGGAGTGCAGTGTTTAACAGGGAGCAGAAATGCCTTTTCTGAGACAGGGATTTATTTTATTATTTAATCTTGAATGAATGGTATTTCCGATGGTAGAGATTCGCTGTATTATTATTACTTTATTCGGGACCTGCGTCAGCAGGTGAGTGCTTTGATTGTGGTAAAATATGTGTGAATTACTAGTTCACTACCATGTGCTTACATTTTTCTTGTATCTAGGCCAAAGGTAGTCCTGAATCTGTAATATTTGTTTAGAAATATAGTTTAACTATTTATTTTAACTCGGTGTTACACATTAAACAGTCCACTAGTATAAACTGTCTCATTTCAATAGTGTTTAGTGGATCTGCTGGGGTGTTCTACCATCCCCACACTAAATTTCAGAACATTTCCATCACCCAGAGAGAAACTCAATACCCATTCATAGTCTGTCTCCAGCAGCTAAAGCTACTGTAAGGAATTGGGTTACAAACAACAGAATTCATTTCCTATAGTTGGTGGGTTGAGGAGGTACAAGATGGGGTCCAAAAGATCCCATGTCTGGTGAGGGCTGATTTCTTCTGGACCACCGTCTCAGCATCTTTCCCAAGACAACATGGTGAGGGTCCTTAAAGGACTTCTCTAAGGACACTAGCTAGCACCATTCACAGTTCAGCTCACGACCAAAAGCCTTATTTTCTGACCATCACTTTGAAGGTAAGATTTAAGCATATGAACTTTTCAGAGACATAGCTATTGTACCTACCAGTGAACCCCTGTTTTAGACAACCACAACTCTAGCTTATGGTTCTATAGATCTGTGTATATGTAAATAGACCCATAACTATATCTGTTCTTTAGTGGCTGGATGCTTTTGCCCAACATAATAGCTTCATAAATTACCTACCTGTGCGTACTTTATCCTTTCTATGGCTAAATGGTACACCATTTTTCTTTTTGTAGTCGTCAAATAGTGAGCATTTACATTGTTGCTACTTCTGCTCAGGAATGATGTGTTCTGGCCACTCATGCACACGTCTTTATACAGACATGTGTTTTCAGTCCTATAAGGGTATGGACCTAACTATGCCTACTTCTGCCTTTTCACAATACTCTTTCTTCAATCTTAGTAAACTGTCCTGTATATTTTAATGATATAAGATACATCTAAAGTTAATTCTCCTAATGACTAGAGAGATGGTTCGGTGGTTAAGAACATGGACTGCTCTGACACAGGACCTGAGTTCAGTTCCCAGCACACCCACCCGGTGGCCTACAACCAAGTGTAACTCAACTACAGAGGATTCCATGCCCTGTTCTGAACACACACACACACACAAAGTGTAGAGAACCCTGCTGCTTCTCCCCAGTTGGGTTCAGTCTTTCTTCAGATCATCTTACACCAAGTGTCTCTAGTCTCTTCACACTGCCTCACTCCCTGGACTTAGGCCCTACTCGTCTCTCTGGACCTAACAGTCCTACCTCTCGGCCTAGTCTTAACCCCATTTGGCAAACCACCATGGCCCGTTGAACCTCTTTAAACCACTCTTTGTTTAAGCCACACACTGTTGAAGTCATGGAGAGCATCCTACCCACTCCCTAAGCTGCTTCCTTGGGTACGTTAATCCTTCGGGAAGAGAGGGCTAATCAGGCCACTTCCACGTATTTAGTAGATATTAAATGATTGCACCAAGTGTGGGGCTTCATCGGTAACAGGAGAGAGACATCTCTGAATAGCCATGAACTTCTTTATCTTCTTCCCAATGAAAGCAAAAAATCCTTGTGGTAAATATGAGTGTCCGTATGTGTGCGTTTATATGTGCACTTTGTGTGTGCAGGAAACCATAGATGTCTAATAAGGCATCCGATTCCCTGGAACTAGAGTTTACAGGTAATTGTGAGCACCTAATATATGCACTGGGAACCAAACTCAAGTCCTCTGCAAGAGCAGCATGTACCACCGAACCACATCTTCAGTCCTCTAAATGCTTTATATATAAAGAACATGCATAGTGCTCTATAACTTTACATAGTGTGGTTTTTCATAGCAAGGGGTTTTTGTTTTGGGGGGGTTTTCGAGACAGGGTTTCTCTGTGTAGCCCTGGCTGTCCTGGAACTCACTTTGTAGACCAGGCTGGTCTCGAACTCAGAAATCTGCCTGCCTCTGCCTCCCAAGTGCTGGGATTAAAGGTGTGCGCCACCACGCCCCGCATAGCAAGGGTTTTTATATCTACCTGCCAGTTAGTGCCTTATGTGCTAAGTGGGTGATCATTCAATTAATGTTCAGTAAACAAATCAATTAATTGACTTTTCTGTGGACTCTGATTTGAACAGCTGTTAATTATAAAGTGATAAGTTTGTTTCCTTAGATAATAACTCTAGAAGGGAGTGTAGAGTAAGTATATAATAGTAAGATAGTATTTTTCGAGCAGTCACTATATGGACATGGAAAATCCTACCCACCAAGGGAAGGCAACAGCTGAAGTACGCCACAGTTCAAATGCAGGTTACAGAGGTGTTCTATCGGGTGACCCCCTGGCTTCCGTGCCTTGTTGGTACAATAAAAGTATTTATAAATGAAATCCTTCATCTCCCTGTATGCATGGATCACTTCCTTTCTGTAGCAAGCCTGTCGGTGTACGCTCTTGTGCTGGGAACCCTGCCGTTCACTGAGGTTCCGCACCTGTATGTTCTTTTTAGTTGTTTGTTTTAAAAGACATTAATCTGAAAGTTGCCCCTTTTGTAATTTGACCCTGAAGAACTTGCTGATAGCAGCCTTACTATGCAGAGTTCGGAGGGTTTTTTAAAACTGTGTGCAGGAGAAATGACTTTTTCCCAGTTCAGACTAATGAGCTCCCTTTAGAAAACTCAGCATCCCTCCCTGATAGAATTCCCTCTTTCGCTGATTAGTTATAAGATCTTTAATATGTAATAAATATGCAGTAACTTAGATAAAGGACTTAGATGTGATATGCAAGCTCGCTATGTAGGTATGTGTAAGTTTTTTCTTCCTTGGTTGGTTTTTTGTTTTTTTTGTTTTGTTTTGTTTTGTTTTTTGTTTTTTGTTTTTTAGCTCTTGAAACAAGGTCTAACTTACATGACCTGGCCTGCTTGCCTTGGCCTGGCCTGGAGCTTACTATGGAGACCAGGCTGGCCTCAGACTTGAGTGCTGGAGTTACAGGAGTGTCCTGCCACACCCAGCCTCTTCCCCTGCATATTCACCATCTGAAGCACTTCATTATCCAATATAATATTAACCAGGAGCAAGAGGAGTGCTTGCCTGTGGGGGGACTTTATTTTTATTTATAGATGTCTTAAATCTCTCTCTCTCTCTCTCTCTCTCTCTCTCTCTCTCTGTGTGTGTGTGTGTGTGTGTGTGTATGTGTGTGTCTGTGTGTGTGTGTGTCTCTGTGTGTGTGTCTCTGTGTGTGTGTCTCTGTGTGTGTGTCTCTGTGTGTGTGTCTCTGTGTGTGTGTGTCTATGTTCCACTTCTAGATCCGTTTTGAAGCTGGGCATTGTAGTATACGATAAAGTATCACTTAGTGGATCCTATGAAGTAGGTGTTATTATCTCCATTCACAGATGAGTCAACTAAGAATATAACAAGCCAAGGGACTTTCCTAAAGTCATGTGGAGAGAAATGGTTGGGTTGGGTGTTTCCAGAACAGTCCATACCAGTGTTTGCTCCAGTCAGCAAACACCCTTTAAACATTAGTCTGGGAACATAGCATGGTGGTAGCTTGCTTACCTAGCACTTGTGAGGTCTTGAGTTTAATTCTCAGATATATGTATGTATGTATGTATGTATGTGTGTGTGTGTGTGTGTGTACACACACACACACACACAAAGAAAGACATGTAGAGAAGATTTCAAGAGAGGCTTGAAGAAAAGCCTTGCCAATAAACACCAAAAAGATGTGCTTGTTTTGCCTGGCAGTGCCATAGATGGCATTGAACACAATTTTGCCACTGGATTTTGTAATACCCTCCTGTAGTAGAAAAAAAATGCTTGCTTAGCTATATTAGTGAAATGAATTTCTTTCATAAAGGATTTCAAGGCTATCAAAGATGGCTCAGTGAATAAAGATGCTTTTTGCCAAACCTGAGAACTTGAGTTTAGTCTCCTGCGTCCAAACAATGGAAGGACAGGGCCATGGCCTAAAAGCTGACCTCTGACCTCCACGCATGCACTGTGATGCTCGTGTATACACATCCTAAATAGATAGATAGATAGATAGATAGATAGATAGATAGATAGATAGATAGATAATAGGTTAGTACAGTTTTATCTTCACATTAACTGTTGTAAGGTATAAAAATGGAATATCTAGGGCTGGCGAGATGGCTCAGTGGTTAAGAGCGCCAACTTCTCTTCCGAAGATCCTGAGCAACCACATGGTGGCTCACAACCATCTGTAACGAAATCTAATGCCCTCTTCTGGAGTGTCTGAAGACAGCTACAGTGTACTTACATATAATAAATAAAATCTTTTTTAAAATGGAATATCTAACATAAAAACTTGGAAATAAGCTAAAATTATTATTCATAATAGTCATTAAAATGAATAATACTCCATTTCCAGGCATTACCCACACACATACAAATATTGACAAATAAGTTGGTTTCAAAGTGTGACATGACAAAGCCCTAGCTCATGTGAGAGTTCAAAATATGAAAAGATTCATGTCTATAAGTTGTGCAAATAAATGATCATGGGAGAGGTGAGTACCTGTGGGGGTCAGAGGGCATCTCAAGTATTGGCCCTTGCCTTTACCCTGTAAGACTTGGTCTTTGTGCTCTCTGCGGCTGCCACTCGGGCTAGCTGACCCACAGATTTTGGGGGTCTCTCCTTCTCTGCCTCCCAGTGCAACATTGGTGCTCTGGAGCAAATGAGGTACACTTGCAACCACTAGACCTGGCTTTCCATGGGTCCTGAGAGTTTGAACTCCTGCCCTCATGCATGTGCAAGCCTTTTCTTTACCAAAGCAACCCTGACAGCCATTGACAACACAGACAGAGTGCTCTGTTTCCTGTAGTCACGCCTACATTTGTCTATACATTTCAATTTATCAGCACATGTCATTTATTGTTTTAAATATGTATTTCTTCTTTCTGGGTTTTCTGAGTACCTATTGATTGCCAAGTCTAAATCTAACAATTTTCCCATCTGGACCTTATTATGAAGAAAGTAATAAGTATGTGTATATCTGTATGTGTATGCACACATATTTTCAAATAAAAACTTAAAAAAGAATGTGCAGTCATCTCAAGAAATGAATATAAGGTAAATTATACACACATAACCACATATGCCCAGAGCTGAGGGGTACACAGAGCCGATGAATGACAGTTCTGGGCTAGCGGAATTACTTTTATATTATTTTAGTTTTAGTTATGCTAGCATTCATGAAACAGCTGTTCTCTCTTCTCTTGAGAGACGGCAAGGGTGCTTCCAGCCGCTTAAGTGTGGGATTGGAAAGAATAAAGTTTGACCTTCTTCTGTGTGCGTGAGCTGAGCAGTATGTAAGGAGTCTACCCATATCAAGCCAAGAACTTGGGAAGGGCCATGCTGGGGTCTGGGGAGAGCTGGTGCGTCCCCGTTAAATTGGCAGTGGAGAGAGCTGTATTGTTATAACAATATTGTTATAACAGTTGTAACAAGCTGAAACAATTACAACTGTTATAACAATATTGTTATAACAGTTGTAACAAGCTGAAAGAATACATCCACTATAACAACCCAGGGAGTTTTAGGACATGATTACTCTTCTGAGCTTTGCAAATGCACAGTAATTTGCAGGAAGCCCTTCTCTTGCCCTGTGGAGGAAAGCGAGCCCAGTAATGAAAATGAAGAGGGGCCACCTGTCAGCTGACTACAGTCTAATCAAAACACCAGCTTGAGGCTCATCTGGTTGATTCAGTTTAAGTGTTTAGTGATGTATCTTAGAGTACAGGTTACAATAGGAAAATAAGCATAAACCATAACACAGACTTATGCCTCCAAAGCCCTTGAGGGTCGCTTGCTGCTGGGCTCACTTGTAAAAATCACTTGGAAGTTTGATTTGCAGGGTGATCTAGTTTTTAAAACCAGCTTTTAAAATAAGGAGGGAGGAAGGGAAGGAGGAGAGGGAGAGAGGGGGAGGGGGAGGGAGAGAGGTGGTGAGGATAGATGAGTCTTCTAAAGCTAAAGAAGTACCTTCAGCTGGGTCATAGGAAAGGCAGAGTGAGGACTAAGAACGGACCCGTGAAGAGCCACCTGGTGTCTTTGGCAGAAGGTGCTGCTATATAAGGTTTATGCTTAAGCGAACAGAAAGTCATCTAAAGTAATCGTAGTTTGTGATGATAATAATATAATGTGTGAAACTCACGGTCTTTGGTAATGTCCTATGTAATAAAAAACGATTTTCCTTATATGTTAATTTTAGGAAGAGGCTATTTTTGTATTGTATTACTGAGCCAGAAAAGAAAAAATGTGTGCACAGAAGTATCTTTGAAATTTTAAAAAGTGTCCTTCAGATTTGCTTCTTTCAGTAGAGTGTCTCTATTGCTGAATTTTAAATAATTTATTTAAAAGAATTAATAGTCTGTGATCCAGAGAGTGGACAGAAAAAAGAGATAACATGGTATCAAAAAAAATATTACACTAGTTCTTTCTCTTGTGTGCCTTTGTCCCACTGGGTACCATCAAGCATCCCTCTCCATCCTCATTCCTCCTGTAGGACCTCTCTAAGGTCCCTTTGGAATTCTGGGACACACAGGCTTTCTCAGGCCATGCTGTGAAATAGATTTGAGGTTATATGGGCCTCATCTAGTTTGTCTCTGCCTCGCCCCCTTTACTTCTTTCTGTCATTCTATTCATTTGTTCCTTCAGCCCTCTGCTTCCTTCCTCTCAGTCATAAAGATCCCGCCAAGTCAGCTCATTTCTCCCCGCTCCCACCTCACCCCCATCCCCATCTCTTGTCAGTCAGCTGAGTCAGTTTCCATAATTACAAAATGTCACCTAGGGGGCGACATTAAACCAAAAACCATGCTCCTTTCCTTGAGGCTGGGCACAGAGATAACACAGGTGGTTGTGGAGGGCCTGGTAGCAGGTGCTGAGTTCAGTGTATACACACACACACACGGTTTATATCTGTACTTCTGTTTGAACATGTTTAACCTCATCTTAAGTAGGTCATTTGAGGATGTCTAACATGGCAAAGGAGAGTAATTATTCATTGGCTCCAGTCAGCCTACATGCCTTCTTGTCTCCTCAGAATACACAGACTGGCCTCTGAGATCTTTTTAAATCCGAGAGCATCAGAGAGAGACTATTTCCTGGGGTCCTGTAGCTGCCTTGCCTCCTCTCTCCATGTCCCTCTGTTGCACATCAAGCTTTGAGCAGGATGCAAGCATGTATTCTTATTACCACCACTTTCCTCCTGGGCACAGATGGCCTCCTGTAGACTTAAACCAGCTCATGTGGACTAGTCAGAATTCTCCTCTAGAAACTAGATTGTTTGAACATTTCCATCACGTTCATAATTACCTCCTTAGCTTTTTCCCTCCAACAAGCGCTCATCTTCCTGTCTATTGACTACGTATCTGCATCCAATAAACCATTTTACTGGCAGCTGACATTTCACTGCATACAGTCACCTCTCAGCAGATCTGTGTAACTGCAGGTAAACCATATCTGCTGCAAAGCTAAATGACAAGAGTTCAGGGTCATGTTGTACACCAGATTTCTCCAAAGAGATGGCACTCATTCATTGTGGTACCCTGAGTTGCTGCATCAGAGGGATTTCAGTCTCCACAGAGGACATCATCATCCTGAATGTTCACAGGACATTCTAATGTCACTGAGGCCCTGCTTGTCACACTTGTCACTAAAGGAAGTAATGGCTAATTCAAAGATGGCAGAGCACAGTTCATCCTATAGACCAAATCCAGCCAATAAGTAGAGATAACACAATAGTAGAATATCGGTCCTGGTGCCCTCTGCTGGAACACCCAACGGTAAAATTAACATTTTTTTTTCTAGGATGCCATTGAAAACTTTGTCAGGATAGAAGAGAGTCAAAAACTGAGGGGGCTGGGTTTCCATGACTGGTGCTGATCCGTCCTCCCCAAAACCTGCGCATTGAAAACCTCTTAAGCTTCAGATAGGCCATTAGATTAGGAAGTGGATCCCTCACACATATTCGAGCTCAGCCAAGACAGGCGCATTTTTCCTCCCCTTGGAGCAACAGTCCCCTTCCCTCCACCTTGTCCCAGGGTTGCCTGACACCCACATTCAAACCGTAGCAGCTACAAGTGAGTGCACAGTGAGTGGTGGGTTGCTTCCTTTCATGTTGAAGTAGAGCAAGAATTTAAAGGCTCATGGACCTTCAGAGAGCAGTCTGATTACAGGACCCCACAGCCCTAGCTTGTGAACGCCAGGACTCTAAAGTACCCCCTTCTAGAGCCCCCATGCTGCTTCTCCCAAGTGGCTTAGCTGCAGAGAGCTGAGCTAAGAGAACATTTGTGATGAAAATCAGGGTTTTGACATAACCGCAAGATGCTCAGCTCAGGCTTCAGAGAACATCTTCACTTTCTACTTTGCTTATTTTTTGAGACCCATTTAAAGGCTAGTAAGGTAGCAACCTCAGTAATGGAGTAACACTTCTTACCTGTGGGGTTGGATGCCATCAGCACACATACACTTTATATAATGCAATAAATGATATAATAAGGAATATAATTCTTGATGATAATCATCAATATTTTAAGTAGGTTAATATTAATAGAGCCAGTTGTAGTGGTTTGGCAGTAGAGACTCTGAGGCAGGAGGATGGTGCAGTTGAGGCTACTTTGAGTCCACATAATAATCTACTCCAGGCAAGAGCCGGCTTTGGGGAGAAGCTCTCACTCAAAAATATTCAAAAATTAAAAGGAGACAAAAAAAAGCTATTTATGTTCACCAAGCAAAGAGTTAGAAAAGATTTACTTGTGTACTACAGATGTACAATAATAATAAATAAATAATAGTAATAAGTGTGTGTCAATTAGAGGAAAGTATTAGGACAAGACTTATGGGGAAACCTACAGATGTCCCCACCCTCAAAGGACTATTTGGTCTACTTGGGAAAACACCAGAAATGTCACAAAGGGAGTTTATTTTATTGCCAGTGAAATGGTTGCTGTAGATAAGGAAGGCTTTGAGTTCAGAAGAGGGCACAGTAGCCTCTGAACATGTGACAGTTAGCAAGTATAGTACTAAGGAAGCAGCAAGCTGCACGCTCCCAGATCCAGGACAGATAAGAGAGAGGCCCGCAAGGAAGGACCCTGGGTGTGAACCGCATGCTGAGGGTAGCCTCAGGACTCCCACATACCTTCAGTGGGAGGCTCGAACTGAGATGGGCTCCACCCTATTGCTAAATTACAGTGAACTGTAAAACCCAGGCCTGTAGGCAGAGCTTTGTCACTGCCACAGCTGCAAACAGGACACGTGGTTCTGAACATGAGCTAGCACAGCAACCAAGAGAGGCCCTGCTGGGAGGAAAGTGCACAGAAAGCCACCCTTGACCAGAGAGGGGTGATCACACTCCTTGCTCCCGTCAGTAAAAGAGCGTCTTGCTTGCTGCTGAGCAGTGCTAATGACAGATAATTGGAATGTACTTTCAGGAAATGCCTGATTTGAAGATGTTCTCTTTATTCTTGCAGGCCTCTTTTTCGTGGAAGTTCAGACGTGGATCAACTAGGGAAAATCTTGGAGTAAGTAATACTTTTATAGTCGTCCATCACAGTAAGCATTTGCAGTGGCTTTCCTCTGACTTTCTCTTCTCTTCCTTGCTCCAAGCTGCTACTGCAGGCAGTCTGACTAGTTGTGTGACGAGTCGCCACAAGGTAGAAGAGCTGTGTCATACGGTCATGACGCGTAGCCTTGATGCTGTGTCCTGAATGCTTTCGTGTTGCCTGGGTGGGTCTTTGCTGCTTCTCCTTCCTTGAGCTCTGAGCTCCCACTCCATGGTACAGATGTGTTGGCTGCTCATGGTCACATCAAATTTACTTCTCGTAAGAGATGGGACACTTGGTGGTGGCGTAGGACCCCAGCCTGTCCAAATCGACATCCTGTTCCCATTGAGGATAACCTGATCATTCCTGCTGGGTTTGCTTTGCATTGCACAGTAGATGACAGAATTCGAGCCAGTCACATTCCCCACCCCACCCCCAGAACACCAAAATAGGGAACAGTTTGAGCTCTCATCTTAGTCTGTAGCTGAATGACTGTGTGAGAGGAAGTCACACGAAGCGCTCTAGAGTGGGTTTACTGCACCGTGCCCAGCTCCCAATTGCTGACTTAACCCTTTTCTTCGTTAACTTTTGCCCCCTGAGCGATGGAAGGGACTCCAGTTTCTCCATGCAGTCTGTTCTCCAGCTCGGGCATTGCTCCATCGCTCTCCGGTGATTTGCAAATTTCATTCGTACCTGCGTGTTTGAGCATGCTTTTTGTGTCACTAGAATGTAACTGGGCCTTCTCACAAGGCGTGCTGTGTGGCATCCTTTTGCTGAGTCCCACCCCAAGAGAGGGAAAATGGAAAGAGATAGGGTCCTGGCTAAAAATCACCACTGTTAACACTTTTATGAATCTCAACCACAAGTGCTTTTTATGGAATTTAAAAATCTATCAGACCCCTTCCCTCTACCCATGTCCAAATAATGCCCCTACAGAATTTCCTATTTAAATGTGATTGCCTCAGACCTGGAACCACCCCAAAGCTGAGGTTCTTTCAGGAACTGGTCTGGTCTGGTCTGGGGACTTCCCAGGTTGTGGGCAGTCACCAGTACCTCATCTCCTGACGATACTGTAAAGTGGACACTTTCTCCACCTAGCCTTTTGTTAGGCTGCCTATGCATGGAAAGCTCCTGTCGCTAACCACTGGACTCTGAGACTGGAACGTGTCCTGTATGCATGTGATCTTCAAGAGGGACCCGGGAACATAAACGTTCTAGTAATACCCTGTTGAGTTAAAAGGTGATCTTGGTGGCATGTGCCTGCTGGGCCCTGGAGGCCATCATCTGCTCTCCCTTTCTTATGCCTGGTAGGATTCCTAGCCACCTCCAGCACCCAGTCTCTGGACCTGTGGCATTACATGTACTCTCAGACCACGAAGCCAATGCAGTAGGACAGAAGGGACATTTTGCTTGTTCCGTGGGAAAGCCTGCTTGACTTTTGGCCAAGGCCTGGCACTCCCACATAGCTGACAGAAGAACAGCTGGAAAGCCTTGTCTGTTTGGTGCCTTTAGATTACACTGGTTTTGTTTCATTTCTCTGAACATGCTCTCAACAGGAAAAGGACAATGCTGCGCCCTAGTGTCACTGCTAAACGACTTCATTATTTCCACCACAGCCATCTTTACGGTCTGTGCCCTGTAGTTCTTCCCGGTGTAAACAGTGAACGGTTACAGATGCTATCCAACCGTCCAAATAGAGAAGTATGATGCAGGCCTTTTCAAATGAACCTGTCATGATTTCATTTTTTTATGCTCATTAAGGGCCATGACAGTCCTTATTGGACAGGAAGCTGATTTTTTTTTCCCTAAGGAAAGTCATAGTCTCACACTCTTAATAAGGTAAGCTGTAGACACATTTCTACTTTCAGAGAACATTGAGTGCTTCAGAAGGAAAGCACTTAGGCCATGGCATTTAGAGCATTTTCTAAGAGCAGTATCATAGTTAAGTGGAGGTATAAAAGATGCTGAACATGGATTGAGGAGAACCAAGGCTGTCCGCACAGTGTGTGACCTGGGCAGGCATTCTCCTTCCTCATTTTGTCTTCCATCCCTACAGTGAGGTGGCACACCTGACCTGTGTGTCTCACAGCTTTTTACAGGAGATGGAGAAGACAGTAGGCTCTAAGGTTTATTTGTATGTGTTTGTGTATGTGTGTATGTGTGTGGTATGTATCCATGCATTAGGTGTGGTTAATATGTATTTACATACCAGACAGGTAGACAGACTGTTTCTCTGAAAGCGTCTTGGCTTCTGACTGCTGCATTCATAAGGTTTCAAATCAGCAGGTATGTTCAGAGCTACTAATAACACTCAGGAGGCTGAGACAGGAGGATTTTCAGTTTGAGACCAGCCTGGGATACCTAGTGAAACACTATCTCAAAAGAAAAGATGCTGTCTGTCAATAAAGTGATTTAAAGTCTAAGCATCATTACAATCCTAAGGGGCTGATAATAAGGATGTACTAAAGTCCTTATATGAAAGGGCACACATTTCAAACTGTTTGTCAGCCATATCCCATACTACCCAAACCCATCTCCATGTTACCTTTCGTGGTTATGACGACATTTTTACCCCTTCATTACCCACTATAGACCTGGCTATTGAGCACACTTCTATGATGCCCAAGTCATGATTTTGCTCAATGATTCCAGGAAGTCTATCCATGAGTCTTTGGATGCCCGAGTAATCTAACTAACTCTCTGCAGATGCCCAGTGGGGACAGAGTTAGTGGCACCCAAAGCTGCTCTTTCCAGGGAGGTCTGTGACCTGGGCTCTGTAAAGGGAAGGGAACAGTGATAAAGCCCTGTGACATTTGCCTGTCACATTACATTATCCTGTGACATTTACCACCTCCCTTCCTAAAAGATGCTTGTGACCACGCCTTCTAGGCCTGCGCTTCAGGAAGTCAGAACAGAACCTTAATTCAGGCCAGCACCATTTCTAATTAGGGTTAAAATAGTTTGGATCAATATCTGGGTTACTATATATCCTGTCCACTAAACTGTGACTTTGTCTTCTTTTAGTTCAGAGTTACTCAGTCTGTACTGTCCAAATACACTTAGCACCTATACATAAACTATAAATAATACTACACCTGGATAAATTATATAGGGCCACCTGCTTACCATTAATAAGTAACAAATGGTACTGTAATATGCAGTTTCAGTAAATTACTGCCAACCCTCATTGTAACCATAAATTATTGTTGTCACGTACATAAAGACACCAGGGCTCATAGTTGTCATGTAATTTGTCCTTACCTGTCAATTAAGGGCAGGTGCTGAATTTGAAGCCACGTCTGCCTATTTCGAAAGCTCTTTTATGACTCGATGTTTCCTCCACATTTCTGATCCCAGAATGGTAGTCAGGGGCAAATCTAAATGATACCCTTTCTAATTGACTGTTTCTCACTCTGGAATACCATTACACAGCGCTTGTATGAAACAGGCCCATCATAGTTTTTAACCTTATCTTTGAGTCTAATTTATGTAATGGCTTAGAATACTTTACTCTTTAATTTAAGAACCTCAGCCAAAGTGATGCATGTCACAAGCCGTGCTGGATAAACTACGTGAAAACACATTTTCACAGAACTGTTGTATCACACCATAAAGCAAAGCTTCCGGTGTAGGTGAAGACTTTGTATATCTGATGAGTGTCCTTCAGAATAGCAGACCCTGCCTAGTCACTACACCAAGACTTACACCAGGGGGCGCCCTGCCCTATCACTAAGCCAGGACTTCTCCCTGGCTACACCAGTGCCATTCACATACACACCTTCCACTGGGGGTCTGCTGCCAGGGACAGACGCTTCCTCTTGTCAGTGAAGTTTGCAGTAGGGTAAATGAGAAGTCCTTTCTGTCATGAGGTGGGATTCTCCCTGTGCCTGCCCTGTATCATTTGCCTGTTCTAAGATTTGGTAAGGAAGGTCATGTTTAAACCGCAGGTGTTTACATTCCCATCTGGTTCTTCCGTAGTGTCATTGGACTCCCAGGAGAGGAAGACTGGCCTAGGGACGTGGCCCTTCCCCGGCAGGCTTTTCATTCCAAATCTGCCCAACCCATCGAGAAGTTTGTGACAGATATTGACGAACTAGGCAAAGACCTACTTTTGGTAAGTTCCTGGGATGCCATCGGCTTGTGCCCCAACCACATGGCAACCACGTGGCATGGGAGGCTGTATTCTCTTTTGTGGGTTCTGTTTCCAGCTGGTGAGTTTTGATTCTGCAATGTCTTCCTAACCCAGCTCTCAACACTTGAATGTGTATTTGGACGAAGCTTTACAAGACTCTAGATTCCTTGGGCAAAGGCTTCTTGACAAGAAATTGCATTTCTTCGCTTGAAGTTTCATGCCACTTGAAGCAACATGCTAGTCACATCTTTGCAAAATATTTTCCCCCAAAGGAACCATGTAACAATACTTGTAGTTATTGATTTACTGAATAAGTACCTTGTGTGCTATTCACATATAAGATATCCCATTAAAAACAAGATCCTAGGGCTGGAGAGGTGTCTCTGTTCTCAAGAATATGCATCACTTTTGCAGAGGGCCCAAGTTCAGCTCCCAGCACCTGTACCCAGCAGCTTACAGCAGCCTGGAACTCTAGCTCCAGAGACACTCTTGGCCCCACAGGCGTCTGGGTTCAAACGCACATTCCCACACACAGAGACGGGAATACTTATACTTAAAATGAAGTTTTTGGTTTTGTTTTTTTTTAATAAGCACTTTCGTACTTTGAAACTCAAACTCCTCGCTGTTGGTGCTGTGTATAACGTCCGTCCTGCAGACACAGAAGGCTCTTCTTCCTTCTCTGTTCTCAGTCAGAGTCCTAGGAGGACTAAGTCTGTTATTGATCCTGAATCAGGAGCCCGTACTCTTGATTCAGACCGTGGGTCTATCAAAACCTGCATGTGTCTGTGTATCTCACCCTGCCTGGTGGTATGTTTTTCTCATGGAGGCAAGTAGAACCATGACCAAAGGCCTAGGTCAGTTATGTGGTCAGGGCAGCTTGAAGAAAGGTGAGAATGTTCAACCCTTGAGTAAGTTGTGATGCTAGAAGGTAGTTTTAAGTCAGGTGTCTGATAATCACATTAATCGTTTTTACGGAAGCAATGCGTCTTGTGTCTGGGTGTTTTACTTTAGTTCACTGTCGTGCTAGTTAGTGACTTGCTCCCCAGATAGAACCGTGGAAAAATTTTAGCCACCTTTTCCAAGACTTTCCCCCAAGGTCCAGTGTTTGCCGTGCTATGTTTCACACCAGATGTTCTCTTTATTGCAGAAATGTCTGATGTTTAATCCAGCTAAAAGGATATCCGCCTACGGCGCCCTGAATCACCCGTACTTCCAAGATCTGGAGAGATACAAGGACAACCTGCACTCTCACCAGCCATCCAACCAGAGCACCTCGGAGCTGAACACAGCCTGAGGTTCCTCGGGGATGCCCATGAGCTCGTCGTCTGAACACATTGGCGGCTGCGAGTCCCCTAAGCAAGCCTCTCAGAGCAGTCGAAGATTGCTGGCTGCCAACCTTCTGGCTGCCAGCTTCTGGGTGGGCTCTGCCTTACCAAGGAAACCACCTAGTTTACTGTTCAGAGATCAATGCAAGAGTGATTGCAGCTTTATGTTCGTTTGTACACTTGTTTGTTTTATCTGTTTGTTTCAAGAACCTGGAAAACTTCCAGAAGAAGAGAAGCTGCTGACCAATTGTGCTGCCATTTCGTTTTCTAACCTTGAATGCTGCCAGTGTAGGGTGGGAATCCAGGCCCAGCTGAGTTATGATGTAATCCGCCTGCAGCTGCTGGGCCTGCTTTGGTACTTGTGAGTGTGTGTGCATGCGTATGTGTGTGTAAGAGAGAGGAGGAGGGGAGAGAAAGACCCCTGATCTCGTCAAGTGTTTTTGTTTTTTGGGTTTTTTTTTTTTTTTTTGTAGAAAACAAGAATAATTGAATTTTAAAGAGTAGAGGTGACTGATAGTAAGAAGGGCTTGTTCAGTGAGAGGTGACTCACAATGGAGTCTTGTCCAGTTAGCAACGTTGAACCTAAGTCCTCAGATTTACCTTTCTGTCCAAAAGCTTTCGCTAGCAGTAAACAATAAAGGTTTAGATGCCACAAAAAAATGGGGGGAACCCCAATATTTTTAAGAGACTTTTTAAGGCATACATCTTCTATTTACTCTTTGGAAAGCTGAACTTAATGTGTCCCAGGCCCTATATATAGTATAGTATGTACTTAATTGTTTCTTTGGGGAAAGATGCTATAAGTATCTTATTACTTGCAATAGATTTAAGGAGTGAGTGTACCTCAGATAGGTTTTAAAGATAGAGAGCACCTATGTTTTCTGGTGTGAGATGTTATCATTTCCTTCACGTCTCTTGATACCTTGTTCTTTGTCTTAGGGAATCACTTCCTGCTCTGACTAGAGGCGGGAATACCATCTAGCTGTCTCCACCTCCCACCATGGCGCATCTGCCTCGTGCTGCCTTGTGTAGTGCCAACCTCTCAACCACCAGCACTTCTAATTCATTTTCCTGCCACTGCCTGGCTAACGACAGATGGCCCAGCTGCCCCAATCCCACACGGAAGCTTGCACGCTTCTGTCTTTCACCGAAAGCTTTGGGCATACGGCTCCCATTCCGCAACCCTAACAGTATCCCCTGTGCCTTCTTAGTACAGTCTTCCCCCTGCCGCAGCTGAGGTCACCTAGGCAGTGTAGCGTGCTTGTTCTGCGTGTGACCAGTATATAGACTACTACCGACTGTCACTTGGTGGTTCCTATCTTTAAAGTGTATGTTGTCAGTGTATGTTGTCAGTGTAATGTAAGTGTATGTTGTCAGTGTAATGTCTGAGGAAATGTCTTTTCCTCTCTTCTAGAGATAACTATTGACTGTCTAAAGTGATCTCTCTGTCTGTTCCGCAGGATGTGTTTCTGGGTTTTTGTTTTTGTTTTGTTTTGTTTTCTGAGGCCTCATGTCAGCCCTGCTTTCTGCAGAGCCAGCCTACCCTGGGCATTATAAACAACTGTACCTTACTGTTTTCTTTCAGTCCTTTATATTCTGTGCCACTTTGCCTTATTATCTGTGGCTTAGTGCTAAGCAGCACTACTCCATAGAAGGTGTAGAAGAATAGCTGAGTTTTGAATCGTGTTTGAGCACATTTAAGTAAAAGCTAGATGGTGCTTCACTGTAGAGCTTTGAAAGACTGCCTGATGTTTCGCACGGCAGTGTAACCTCCAGATGGTGTTTGTATGTTATGGAGCCCTACTGTGTTTCTCGTAGCTGAACAATGCATGTGGTTATTTGTTTGTTTGTTTGTTTTTTGGTTTTTCGGGACAGGGTTTCTCTGTGTAGCCCTGGCTGTCCTGGAACTCACTCTGTAGACCAGGCTGGCCTCGAACTCAGCAATCCGCCTGCCCCTGCCTCCCGGGTGCTGGGACTAAAGGCGTGGCCGCCACGCCCGGCTGTGCATGTGGTTATTTGTATGGAGAAGAATTAGATGTCTGTCCTGCAAGCTTTGGAGGTTGGGAATCATCTTCTTTTTTTTTTTTTATTTTTATTTTTAACATTACATTACATTCTTCTGATTCAGTATCACAAGAAAAGATTTTTCTTTTTTCAAAAACAAAACTTTAAGAAGCCAGAGGCTAGGCTGTGGAAATGTTCTGCACTCGTCCTTAGAGCTCTGCTGCCAACACTGCCAGCCCTCGAGACAGAGTCAGCCTGGAACCTCTGGGACAAGGGCTACACGAGCTCTCACCTGGACAGCGAGTTCTGCCTTGTCATTGAACAAGGTCCAAAATACAGACATGTTTGCTAGGGCCTAGAAATCGACCATAAAACTCACTGCATTGAGACCTAATCCATTCTATATTAACATCCATGTGATAAAGTGAAAATAATTTTGAGGGTTTTGCTTTCGAAAAAAAAAAAAAAGGAAGGAAGGAAGAAAAAGAAAAGAAAAAAGAAAAAGAAAGGGTTGTTTTCCTTAGATTTGCTCAAGAAAAATACAGCTATCCTAAACTGGAACCTTCCCATATTCTTTAGAGTTTTAAGTATAGAGTTTAACTTCACTTTTGTCTGCTATCTTGGGCTTATTTCTAAGTAGTTTTGGTGAGTGGGGTAGTGGGAGGTTAATTTTGGGGTCTTTTTTTTTTGGCTTTGTGTGTGTGTGTGTCTGTGTGTGTTTATGTGTGTGCTTATGTGTTTGGCTTTTGGGTTTGGTTGGTTAGTTGTTTAGTTTGTTTGTTGTTGTTGTTGTTTATTTTGCTTTTTCTAGACAGGGTTTCTCTATGTGGCCCTGGCTGTCCTGGAACTTGCTCTGTAGACCAGGCTAGCCTCAAACTCAGAGATCCACTTGCCTCTGTCTCGAGTGTGCTTGAACTAAAGGCATGAGCTACCCCCTCAGCCCACTCCCAACTTTGAGTAATATTTTTAAATCATACACATGTTGGTATTAGAAACATGGCATATTGTAGTAGATGGTACAGAAAGTGCACTGCAGCCTTTCTGGACGTCATATGTCTGCCCCAGCTCTTCATTCACATAGGTGCTCTCTTGATATGTCTTTACATCAGACTCACACCTCTGAAACCCAGTTTTCACACAAGAGACTTGCCGTTGGGGTCTTTAGTAGCCCAAGGAAACATAGAGTAAACTGAAGAGCTTACTGTGTGCAGCTTATCCTTATATGGCCTCATCCAGTCACAGGTCTTTGTCAGAATCTAACCATTGATTCACTGAGGAGACCCTACTGCCCTGTGGTTCCACTGAAGCAGCTTTTAGTGAGAATAGGGCAAGAATATACCGAATAGCTTCTGTTCAAGGTTTGGTTCCAGGGACTCTAACATTTACAGGACTGGCTGGAGTTACAACAACCTCTTAAAGAGGGTGGGGCGGGTTCTCCAGTTAGACCCCCTAACCTCACAGGTGAGGAGTCCTAACCTGCCAGCCTTAGAAACACAATTGCCGAGTACCTGAGAGCACCCAGTGGCCCGCTGCCTCCTACTCAGCCCCTCTTTAAAGAAGACAGATGGTTAAGCCATGGAGAAGCTGTTTGGGTAGTGCGGGGCCATTTCTGCCCCCAGCTTGTCATGATTTTTCTCTCAGGACCCACTCTCTGACCAATAGACTTGAATTTAGCCCCAAGTGATTTACTAAACTCAGCTCAGAAGCTCACTTAAAAATAGGACCTCCACGTGGTCGTGCTAAGTAAAAATGAAGACCCCAGGTTGCACAGGGTGCTGCTATCTCAAAGACAATACTTTCCTTTGAATAGAAAGCTGTGCCGTCAACCCTGCAATGGGGTGCTAGCCAACTTGTTTGAGAAAGTCAGGAGCAAGCATTTTGAATTTTAAAGAATGTCCTGAACTTGTCTTAAGTAACCATAGCTGCTTTATTAAAAGCTGTGACTATAAAGCCAGTCACAGCCATCGTCACTAAATCATGTCAACCTTCAAACATCACAGTTGTTTCAATCTTCTGTCCAAAGAACTCCTCTTCTGGAGAAAACCTGAATTTGGTTTTGGCTTTTTGTCTTGTCTTGTTTTGTTTTTCCTGATATGGGGTGTCTCTGTGAAGCCCTGGCTATCCTGGACCAGGTTGGCCTCGAACTCATGTAGATCTGCCTGCTAGGACTAAAGACATGCACCACCATGACAGCTGACTATTTTTTATGATGAGCACAGAAGTGGCTCACATTTTCTTAAAGCACACTTTTGTCACATAGTAGAGTCTAGGAAAGAATAACATTGAAAGTCCCCACCCCAGTGTGACACTTGTGTAAGCACATATGGATAGCCATCGGAAGAATACATGCTTGCTTGTAACATGAAATTAAAGACATTGTATAATTTCTTAATCTTTAAACATTACAAAAAAGTGGCAACAGTATGTTTAAGGTTATTTTAAATTTTACATAAATTCTTAACCATATTTGTTTGCCTTTAAGTATACTCTAAGAATTATAATTAAGTATAATTATGTCATCCCACACATTCACCACTTATGGACTAGGTATGTCAAAATACACAAATTCTGTATTCCTTGTTTCATAGGAAGAAAGCAGCCATCTGAAACTCTACTCACATATATGCTCTAGGCATATATATACATACATATATATGTATATATATGCCTAAGAATATCTATAAAAAATTAAAGTTTAAAAGGCCTTTGCCTCTCCTGCAGCTGAGAATAGACAACTTATAAGCCTTATCCAAAAACCATGATAAAGGGGTCATGTGCATCCTTACAAAAACCCCTTATCCTGTGCGTACTTATATCCAAGTACATCCTAAGGAAGGTGTCCGTGCATTCATCCGCCACGGTGGGGAAGCTGCCTGGTGCACGGTGTGAGTCCTGGAATGATTAGTGATGGTGGTCCCTCAATGAGGACACCTTCGTCCCCACCAGTTTCCTTCCTATGGACAGACTCAGTCCAGTTATACAGGCCAGGAGGGGCTGGTGCCCACAGCCTCCTGCCTCTGCAAGGTAGGGTTGCGTATCTCAAACATCTCTAACTCAGTTTCAGCTTTGTTGTTCTTGTTTAAGGAAATAAGCCAATAAGCCAAAACTATTTTTGTTGTTGTTCTCTTGTCTTCTGAAAGAGAAGGGATGGATTTTAAATGTTTCTCTCAATTTGATCTTTCAAATTTTTCTAATGAAGTACCAAATTGCTGCTGCTGCTGCTTCTTCTTCTTCTTCTTCTTCTTCTTCTTCTTCTTCTTCTTCTTCTTCTTCTTCTTCTTCTTCTCCTTCTTTTTTTAAATGTTTTCTTCTAGGGTTTTCTTGTTTTGTTTTGGTTTTGGTTTGGTTTGTTTTCAGCAAGTTAGGTAACTTGAGTGGACTTCCACTAAGATGTCCACACCTCTGTGCTCTGATCCTCTGACCCCTCCAAAAAATAGCCACCTGGGAATAAATGCAGGCTCCCCTTCCCCCGCCCACCAAGCATCTACCAAAATACTTGTGCAGCAATTCCAAGTTCAACGGTGGGGATGGAAGGTAGTTTGGAGTTGGGTTGGGTTGGGTTGGACAGAAGTCAGCTTTAAAATTCACAGTGCCCTAAGGTCGGCTTGGGGTTTATTCCTCCATCCCAATGTGTTTCACAAGGTGGCGCCTTCAGAGTAAACTCTAAACCTGACCAAGACTAGAGAGGTATTCTAGAGACAGTACTTGTAACTATTTTTTCTGCACATCTGTAACTATCACCTAGCATATTCCTTCAGACAATTAACAGCCTTCATAATATTCTACAGCTTATACATTTTGCTTTTTAGCTAGGTTCTGAGTGGCTAAGTTAGTCTTGAGAGTGATGTTTAAGCAATAAAGAAGGCCTTTACAATTACTTAAGAGACATTTTTGATGTACCCAAATAACCTGAAATTCTAGGGCATGCTACTAAAAACCTCCCTGAAGCCGGCCCTCGTCTGTGAGCAGCACAGTTTCCTTAGAAATGCAAAACTCCTTGGGGGTTTGGGAGTGGGGGACAGTCCTAACTCTTACAGCCCTTGACATGTCTGCTGCGGTTCACCCCTCACTGTCCATGACCTTTTGACACTGTCATTTCTAAACTCAAGTGAACAAAGGAAGCACTGCATCTGTAACTGAGTATGCAGACCATTTTCTAAAGAACCACAGTGCTCGACAAATACTGGGAGAACTGGTATGTTTTACACGCACATAAACTACAAGTGCAAACTCTTACATTCCAATTCCTAAATTATAGTTATATAATACATATGAACATTACAGTTTAGACAGGAACCTGCATAAGGCTTTGGTTTTTCTACTCTCGAAGTCACTTTTATACTACATTTTAAATTCACACTTTTCTCAAAGACCCAGCCCCCTGGGCCAGTAGTGACAGTACACTGGGATGAACAGACACAGTATTTCAGTTTCTGTGGCACACCATGGCAGAAAGCAGTTTATTCCTTATGAGTCACACACACACACACACACACACACCCTGCCTGACTTCACTCTAGAAAGGCTGGCATAGAGGTTTCAGTTATTTACACAGACCAGGTGCTCAAGCACTGAGAAATCGATTCTTTCAACCCTCTGCTCTCACTGAAGCAGATCTCAGGTTAAGCCCCTCAGTGAAAGGCTAAGTGTCCCCTGGGTCTGCCACCATTCTAGAGTTCCTGAACCTGATCCCACCCCTACTCCTGCTGAATGACAGGGGGCGGAGCAGCGGAGCCAGGCCAAGCAGGATATTGTGGGAGGACCAGTGACCTGCTGCATCTCAGAGCCATCTGTTGTGCCATCTTAGGAAGCAGGGTGCTCGAGAAACACAGAGCTGTCCTCTGAGCTACAATACCTACAGTTTGCTCACTAGGCTAGCTAGCTCCGGTGTAGAGATGTGGGTTGCTACTCTGCAAGCCCTATATGAAATGTCTCCCACTCAAAGTTTTGCTGGGGACGGGGGTTAAGATGTATAATTACAGGAGAAATTTTGACTTTACTGTTTTCTATCTGATACATCCATGGTGGGGAAAAGATACTGAAACTGTTTCAGTTTGAAAAGCTCTTCTACTACAATTGGCAAACACATGGAGTTCTTCACTTCCTACTTTCTTCCTTTTTCTCCTTTAGTGAGCAAATTATTCCTTGAACAAAAGAGGATTTTCCCATTTAGAGGAAGCTTTTGTGTGAATTGTCAGGTCACATAAATAGTGCCTTTATATTGCTGAGTGTAGAGCTTTGGTTTTTCAGGGGACACATAGCCAAGCAGTGATGGTCAGGAATTATGTCTCGCTCTACCATTTCTTACTCAAGCAGGGTTCCAGCCAGATTCTATTGAGAGCTGAGGTTAGTCGGGGGACCCTGTGCTCTACTTAAAGTTTCATAATCTTTAGTTCTATGAAATGCAATAACATATATTAGCCAGCAATATTCCTGTGGTCGCCAGCATCTCGAGTTTGACCTTCAGTCTCTGGGTGGTTAAAATAGATCCCAGCAGTAATCCATTTCTTGACATCAGTGCTTAAGTATCTTTCCACTCTGGTCCTATTTGCAACAATGTATTCATGTATGTTTCCGTTCCTTTATTCATTATTTTCCTATGAGCAGTGATAAATGTATTAGCACATTGAATTAATAGCATAATAGAAAGAGCACTTAGCAGATGGGGTTTTTTTTTATCAAGTCCCACATTTACATAAGTTATTTCTATTATTATTCATGTATATTATTTATTGCTAAGCCTCACACCAGTCCTGTGAACGTGCATCTAAAGGCAGATATTAGGGCTTGGATTTAATGTTCCTTATCATGGTCTTGAACAAAAATTTCAGTGATGCCCCAAATAAGCTGCCTGAGTTTTTAACACGACTGCTAGGTTTCAGTAGGTTAAGTGTAATACTTTTGGTGTCTAGGTGTCTTTTTACATTAAAAGAGGCAAAGCAGCAGAACTCTGTAGCTGTTGCTTCTGGCAGAGGTTTGTTTAGCATAGTGTGATATTAATTATAGCAAATGTTAAGGTAGCATGTAGAGGTTGCCTTCAATAAGGGACTGTGCCAGGTGGCCAGCAAAGTGGATTCTAGGCAGAGCAGGCATCTAGGTGCTGCCTCCTGTCTGGTTGTGTGAAGAGAGCTGCTCTGAGCAATGTAGTGCCCCCGTAGGTGTCCTGGGCAGCGGTGGGAACCCGTGGTACTGTAGAGAAGGGATCAGCGTGAGGGGTTCTGTAGGAACAGAACTGGTAGTGTACGCCTTGAGGCTTCCTGCCCATGTTTTCAGATTTCAGGCAACTCTGCTGTATACAGAAGCAGTCCATCCTAGTAATAAAATCTAGGAATCCCCAACAATTCAAAAGGCAGTTGCCTTCTGTGGTTTCTGGTCTGAGCTGAAGGTTAACGGGCAAGTGTTAGGCATAGAAGAGCAGCGTGTGTTGGGGTGCCGTGCCACGGCCCAGGGTGTATGTTAGCAGTAGAGACTGTTACAGGGTTGTCCCTTCTAGGTGTGTAGAAGTATGTCTTCACTGTAAAGTGTGTATTGTTTCTGTATTCCCATAGGAACTTGTTAAAGCTTCTAGAGGCTTCAGCAAAGCTGTAGATCACAGTAAGCTGCTTTTTGTTTGACCTATTCTTAGACTAGGAAATGTTTAAAGGTTAAAAAAAAAAAAGAATCTTCATTTAGACACTGAACTTGCTATTTTCTGGACTGAAATCATGGTCCTAGAACTGTAGAAGTCACACCCATTAGATGCTAATCTCAGCTGTGTAAGCCAGCCCCAAGAGTCTAGCATCCCCACCCTGTATCTGCATCTTCCTGCATCTCACCTTCCTGCCCGAAGGTGCTCCCTACCACTACCCTGACCTGTCCCTTTGGTGCTCCCCACCTCCTTGGCTGAAAGTTAGGCATCAAGCATGTGATGAGAAATACTTTCAGCACCAAGTATGCCTGCCTAGGCCTAGCCACCGCCCCCACTTTGCCTTTGGCTAGCCATAGTCAACAAGAGATAATGCCTGGTGCTGGGCACAGAATGTACCCATGATGTCAGTCAGAAAAGCCCTCAAGCATATTTCTCCTGTACATCCTGATCTTTAAACCCAGTCATTATGCAGAGTGTTCGCTGTTGGCTGTAGTCCCAGGTAAAAAAAAAAAAAAAAAAAAAAAAAAAAAAAAAAAAAAAAAAAACATTCCAGGCTGCTGTAGGCTGTCCATCTGCAGTCTCCACTTTTACCTTGCTTCTTCATACTTGAAATTCGTTCTGCCATTTTGATTTCACGGTGCAGACATCAGGGTACACGTTCCCTCCGGTGCATAATTGCTCTCATTCCGTTTGCTCACACTGCTACAGGATGCTCTGTTTTGGTGCTTTGGGTTCAGCGGGTCAAAAAGCACTGTGGGAAATCACTGCCTAGAACACAGTCTTAAAAGCATTTGGGCAGGAGTCTTGGTGTTGATGTCGCTTCTGCTCTTCTCTGTGCCCTCCAGATGGAGTTACCAGTTTGGCCTGCCAGGTCCCCCACGCCCACCCCCCGAGACCTTTCTCTGAATGGCCTGTGAACCCTGTGCTGTATTAAAGGGTGAATGTGACATATCTCCTATGGCAACCCTACCTTTCCTGGTTACTCACCATCAGGAAAACAACCTAGGTTACATATAGCAAACTCCACACAGCCTTCCTGAGGGAAAGCATAAAAGGACATCTCTAAGGTTGCTCTTCAAAGCCCTGAGCTGAAGGCCTTTGCTCCCGTCCTTGGAGCTGATGAAAATACTGGTCAATTTATCCAAGCCCTTCCCACTTACAAGAATGGGAAAGTAGAGGTTTGTGTCGATACCATCTAAAGACCACCACTTCTAGTCATGGAGTATTTCATAGATGTCCATTTTCAAAAGCAGCTCAGGGGAGTGGTGACTCCAGGCTCGATGCAGGCATCTTAACATGGGACTTCCCTAGAGAGAGCTACAGTGTTCATTCTATGCCACAGGGCAGGAGAGGAGACCAGCAGGAAATTTGGAGGGTAACAGATCAATACTCCTTTGGAAACTGGATGTCTTACTGGGTGCTAGAATGCAAATTTATGTATTTATTGTCTGGTCATTGAATTCATTGCCTTTCAAAACCATTGTTCAAATGTCACTGTCCATTGGCCTCACTTGTATGCCAGCCGAATTGGTTGAAACCAAACCAGAGAATGGTTTGTGCATTTTGCCTTACCTTTTGTACTTCTTACAATAAAAATGTTGGTAGCAAATAAAAACAGCGGACTCCTTCCTTAGAGATGGAGTGCCCTGCTGGCTGTTCATCTCCTTTACTTAAATGGCTATATTGCAGTAAGATATCACATGTTACATTATAGCATATGTTAGCATAGCATGCATTAGACTTTTTAAAACAAGATTCCTTATCAAGAATGTGTCTTACATAGGAGCAGATCACTGTACTTACAGTTCAGTCAACAAATGCTCAGTAGATGACTGCTAAATGCTTCACATAGGAAAAAATAAATTTAATGGAGACAGCACTTCAGAGCTTGCAGAGAAGGTGCTGTGGAAAAGGGTTGTGTCACCACACTAGTATAGAGGAGCAAGGGTTTCATAGAAATAAATATAGCTTGGCAGGCTGAGGGGATAACTTAGTGGATACAGGCACCTGCTATACAACCATGAGGCACCAAGTTCAAACTTCCAACACTCACATTAAAAACAAACAAAAAAAGCTCAGTATGGCTGCTTGTACCTGTGACCCCAGCCCCCAGCGCTGGATGTCAGAAGACTGGTAGATCTGGGAATTTGGTGGGTAGCCAGCTTAAATGTAACAGGTGCACTCTGGGTCAGGAAGAGTGCCGCAGACCCTCTGGGCCCCTTTGTCTGCATGGAACGGGTCTCCAGTCACGGGTGGGCAAAGCGTCGGATGAGTGACAAACAGATGCACACAGGAGAGGTCGTGTGGAATCTGAATGTAATGTCAAATCGAGCATCAGACTTTTTATACAGAAGACGATAAAGAAGTTGGGTGACATACCCACAAGGTACAAAATGAGGTAACCGGATGCTTAATGACTCTTACACAGAAGAGAGGAATGAAAACACAAAGACTGGCAGGAACTGGGCAATAAAATAACTGAGACAAAGTCAGCCCTATCTAAGGTCAGCTATAGTCTTAGAGGCCAGGTGTGAGAACTTTTCACTCCTAGGGCAAGGGCTTTCACACCCAAGTCGTGGTTCTAACTAGGGAGTTCCGTTCTAGCTAACCATCTCATGAATAATGCAATAGTCTAAAACCACAGCCTGATCTACTTCCTAAACCATTGTAAATTCCTGTATATGGGAGCAACTTGGCTTTTATTGATAGTGTAATACCAGAGGCTATTCTGAATGTCACTGTCTAGCTCAAGGACGTTCTAGGACTGTTGGAACACTGGCGGAAGGCTTTAGCTATGTCAGAATTCAATCTTAAAAGGCATTTATAATAAAGAGAGCACATGGATCCATCCACTAGACTAATGCGGGAATGGAAAATTAATGTATGGGTTAGAGAGAACGCCAGACTCCAGGAGCGAGTTTCTGTGAAACTTCTGCCTCAGAGAGTAGCTTCTAAGCCTCTCGGTTTGTCAAGCTGACTCGACCAGAGCATGTGGCATTTCTCCCTTTCTTTTTTTATTTTTCAGCCGAAGTTCTAGGATGTCCCGCCTCGTCGTAGCTACAGACCTCAGGAGCACTCTAAAGATGAGTGGAAACACAACAATTACTAATAAAACAATGCCAAAAATAATCACAAGTAGGATTATATATTGAACCCAATCCAGGGGGTTCAATGCACTTAGGTTGTTTTTCAAATCTCTAGCCAATTCATCAATGTTCCAAGTGTCCAAATGACTTTTACTAATATCTGAAATTTCTGCCTTTAACTGTTCCAAGTCATGAGAAATATCAGTATCTCTCCATACTCCCTGTAAATGAGCTTTAGTCTTTTCCAATCAGTGGTTGTATTATAAGGTAAGGGGGTGACACAAATGTATGGGAAAGAAGCATGACATTTAGTAGCTAACCTGGTCTTAATATTAGCAATATCTTACCCTATTGCCAGCACTACTTCTTTTAGGGCGTTAACCTTTGCTTCTAATTTTTTATCTATATAATATGTTGCTCTGACAAAGCTATGGAAATATTCCTATGCTTATCATTAACAAAAATGAGTAGTATGTAGCTGCTGATCTAAAGCTGTGGTAGATACCTTTTCAAAGTTTGCATTCCCAGATTTTTAAACCAAGGATCATTTCCTAACTCTAATGGGCAGCAAAACATAACAGCAGATTCTGTATCTAAATTAGGATCTACACAATTAGTTGATTGACAAGAATTATAATGAGTATGAAAAGACTTGCCAAGATTGGTGATCTTAACTCTTAAAATGATCTAACAATATAGCATACAGGTAAGGTACAAACTTTCATAGCTATAATGAGCTGGCCTGAATGGCCAAAAACAATGTCTCTGATGAAATCTTGTAGCAGTCCCTCCACCTCACGAGTCAGCTTTTCTAGTTGTCTCCAAGTTGACGCCAGGTCGGCTCTCCTTGTTGTAGCCCATGGTAAAGATAGGAAGAGTTTCTTTATTTTGCTTGTGTGTGCTGTCTCCGGTTTCTCCTTCTCTGTGCGCTCAATACAGCTTTCTTGTCACCACTGTCAGGACACTGTCAGTTCCCACTCACCGGTCAGCCTGTCATATTGGAAGCTAGCATGCTCTTGCAACATTCTGTGGAAAAAACAGAAACATTCCCCCTTTTCCCCCAAATTAAGTATCTGAACAGGATCATGCCATATGCCAGTAAGTGTATCCCTTCATCTCGTGAGTATGCCTGGTTGTAGGGTGCCATAGACAGCGAGAATTTTGGCATCTAAATTTTAAAAAATTTTTTGAAGATATAGATTTAAAGTTTCACAGTACTGTTTCCTTGAGAATTATAAAAATCTCAGTAAGATGGGTAACATTAAATTGTTGACAAAACATCTCAAATCCTTGGCTGTAATAGCCAGTTTTAATTTCATTTGGAACACCAAGCAAAAAAAAAAAAAAAAAAAAAAAAACAACACAGGCAATGACTAACTATACTTTTTAGTTGCTTTTCTTGTTAAAGCAGTTGTAATTAGAAAGACTAAAACAGTATCAATAGTCACATGTGCATATTTTATTTTTCTAAAATCGAAAATGAGTATCCATTTGCAATAATTGATTAAGTATAAGTCCTCGAGAATTAACACCAATGTGTGGAACAGGTAGAAACTGAGGACACTGAGAGCAAATCTTTACAATATGACATGCACATTTATTTATTTATTTATTTATTTATTTAAAATACCAAATTATTATCTCAAGCCATTACTATTTTGGTGATGTAAAGAATGAGATTATATGGCCAATTATTTTTGTATACGATCCATAATCTACCTGGGATATAAATCTAGCGTGGCATTGCCTTAAGAGGTCTTTTCCAGGCAATCTTCAACATTTTAAAACACCATCTACAGCACATAATTTAATTATCTGTGCTGAAGCAGGTGGAAACTCAAAAGAATAAACATGTGATCCAATTCACATATACTTTTCTCCCATAGAAGGGTTGTTTTTAAATACAGTAAATGGGATGCACGCATGCATGAATTTATGGAAGATACAAAAGCATGCATAAAAGCCTTTTTTAAATTATTTTTAGGATGAGTATCAATTTTATTTAAAATGATGGTATGCAATAGGTCAAATATCAATATTCTGCAATAACCAATTGCTGTTTGGAACAAGGAATTCTTAATTCTTAATTAGCGCCACAGCAGCCTTATATATAATAGGATGTTAAAACTTTGAGGTGAAGAAGGATGATTTTACATTAATGTTTTTTCTTGCCAAAGAATAGCTGTGGACACATTTAATAACAATAACTAGAATATGTAGCTAATATTTGATTACCACCAATTACAATCGATACCAATAGATTACAGAAGTTTCCTCTACTTTCTGTTAAAGCCTTTTTGGTTCTCACTAGTTAATTTGAATCTCACTTGATAGCACCTAACAAAGGCTTAGGTTCTCCTGTGGCGAGTTTAAGGTGAGGTATTAGCCAATTAACATCTCCTGGAAGCTTTTGAAAATAAAATTTTGAAGCAAATTTGTACCACAATTTTCCAGTATCACTAAAAACCCTAAATATTAAAAAGATATTGCCTCTGAATCTTATGAAGCAACAATTACTCCCTAGGACTTTAAGGCTCACTGTGTGAAAAACAAAGATTTGAAGTAAACTTCCCTTTAGAGGCATTAGCTAATAAAATACTTAGGAAACAATATACACTGAAAGATTCAAAGTCTTAGCTTCTTGTATTGAAGTCTGGACAATGAAAATTTCTTACATAATATAAGACTATATTAGTCATACCTAAGGGCAAAACCCTTTAATGGTCACCAGTTCACTAGAAGTAAAGTCTTTACAATTAACAGGATGCAGAGGAAAAAATAATCTTTGAAATCTATAATAATTTTATATGAAGTAGGCAAGCTATCTTGTAATGCCTTTATAAGTTTTACAGCCTGATTGACCTTTTAAAAATCTTGAATTTAGACTTTATTATGAACAACACCTGGGTAGATCTGAAAAGAAAAATGTTGTTTAGCTAATCTCCCTGAAGGCAGGGAGGGGTGAAGTTTCAAGAACTTCCCTAGGCGCAGTCTGCAAAACACAAGAAACATTGCACAAGCTTCCCTGAGCTTTCCTGCTCTAAGCTTTGTATCAACCCAAATGTATATATTTTCTAATCTGAGCATCTTGGCCCTCCTGCAATGAGGACAGATTCCAGAGGAACAATTCAACTGTCTGTCCATGCCTCTGATTTTGGACAGTCTTTCTTAAGATGACTTATACCTTAAACACTTTTTTTATAACCTTTTATGGTCCTGCAAGGCCTCAAGCATAGCCAAACTGATTGTGTGAGGGTCTAATTTCTGCACAAAGATGAATATATCTAGTTAACTCTGCCTTGCTTAGTATGGCTGAATGTCCAAAGTGAGTGCATTAGTGCAATCATAAGATGATTAGTCTTGTAGTAATCTTAATTATAGGTGAGTTAAAAATCTTAAGCTTTCGATCAAATTGCAAACTGCAGTCAATGGAACACTGGCAATTTTAACCATAATTTTTAAGTTTCTGTTGCAATATTAGAATATATCTATAACTTTTGGAAAGAAAGACCCAATTTTAAACAATTTATTCTCCTTAAAATCAATACTAGAAACATCACTATCACATTACGAAGTTTGGCTGCCAATTCATGAATGCATGACAGTGCAAATTTTAATGTTCCATTAAAGAGACGTTGTTTTAAAAATCTTATCTCTATAAGTCTACTTTTTAGGATAAGAATTACATAAAATATTATCTCAATTTAGAAGCATCTTTAGAGGACTAGTTTTCTGGGCTGGTTTATGCCAGGTGCTTTTGTTTGAAAATGACTCTAGCCCTGAGTTACTACATAAGCTAACTTTGTAACCAGTGTTATACCTTTTTAATCATACCCAAATAACTTATAAGCCAATTCTTTATGACCAAGATATGCAGATCATATTTATACCTTTAAGACCAGTCAAAAACCAAATCAAGTGGCTACACGAATCTTATAAATTTATATCAATCAAAGAATTTTACTTTTTATAGCTATACTTATAAGATAAAAAAGCAATTTGTCATTTGCTAAACACAATAATCACAAAATTGCAGAGAAATTGTTTTAGGAAAAAACAACTATCAGCTTATTTGTCTTAGAATTAAGAAGTTGCAGATTCCTTTTCTTTACAAACAAGTTTTTCAGCAGGAACTCTCCTGCTGTGCTTGATTTTTGGCTAAAGTGAGGGGCCTCTCTCAGCCTCCGTTGTGCAAACTGAGAGTGAATCAGCAGGTAAAGTTTTAACCATTTTTTTTTTCAACATGAAACATAAAACAGTCAGTCATTCAGACAACGAAACAACCACAAAAACATACATGAATTGACACGTGATTGGTGCACCAAACATAGACAATATAAAGAGGGTAGAGAACTTCTCCTGTAGGTGACAGAGAGGATAAAACAGGGCATCCCCCGATTTCTCTCTGTCCCTGGAAGAGTTCTAAAATCCATTTTCCTCTATCCCTTCCTTTCCTTTCCTTTCCTGCTTGTAAGAGGCAGCTTGTCAAACCAAGATTAAAATCCAAAAATTTTCTAACAGCTTCTGGCAAGCATCCAAAACTTCTAATTTATTTAATCTGAGGGCAAATTTTTGAGAAAACACACAATCTCTATACACTAAATGCCTCAAATAGCCTAAAAGTTTACCATGCTGAATCTTTTTAAAGCCATCATCAGTCCACACTTAGTCAAATATTTTATAGCCATCTGCAAAAACACTCTCTATTTTCTGCAACCAACAAAAACATTATAGCCATCTGCAAAAACACTCTCTATTTTCTGCAACCAACAAAAACACCATCTATAGAATGAATTATATATGTTTGAGGAGATGACTTAACTTCCAATAAAGCCTTTTCTACGAATTTTTGGCACAATGTAGGATTGGGAAGTTGTAAATAAGGTAACAGTAAGAAGTGACCTATATTTTGACCTTTATGAAGTCTCTTTTTATACTTTAACCATAATTTAACCATAACTTTTAATTTTACCTAAAGTATCAGAATCCACCACTTGAAGTTTTTCTTATAACTGGGGCTGTGTCCTATAATGAACTCCACAGTTCCTGAACGGGACTAAGAGACTGCCCCTTTAGTTTTTTGCCTTACCCGCTTCTTTAGTGAGCACAGTGCCATCTTTGTGGGATTTTGATTTGCAATCATTCCTCCAAGGTTCTCTCCACCATAACCTGGACAGAGACCTGGAGAAAGGCCCTTCTTGTTTCCCTAGGGATTCTTACAATCTTTACTCAGGTGCCCCGGTTTTTTACAACCGAAACATGCAGTTCCATAGTTCTTTGTCTTACCCACTTCTCTAGTGAGCGGAGTCACATCCTTATGGGACTTTAGTTTACATTCACTTCTCCAGTGTTTGTCACAACGTTGGAAGGGACCCAAAGGAATGCTCTTCTTGTCTCCTGAGAGATTTTTACAATCTTTTCTCAGGTGCCCCGGTTTTTTACAACTGAAACATGTAATTCCATAAGTAGCACAGAATTTCTTCCCTTTCCTTGCTGCGGTGTAAGCTATCCCCTGAATTACGGCCCGTGAGGCGTCTACACATGCTTTAATATAATCTTGTAGGGAACTTGTCTTACGGATTGGTCTGTTCAGGTCTTGGCACAAGGTATTCACATTTTCCCAAGCCAATTGTTTTATTAATACATCAGTCCCTTCCGAGGGAGGAAGCATCCTACCTACTCGCTTCCAATCCTCCAATGTCAAGCTTCCCTCCTCTGGAAACCAGAGACTGATTCGTTGCACGAAATCATAAAATTCTTGTAAAGATTTATCGGAGACCTTTAGGCCTCTTCCAGACAATGTGTGCTTGAAAACCGACAGGAACAACCTCTTCCCTTTCGATTCTGACTGCCCCATGATAAAACTTACTCGTTTCTTAACTGATCTACGAATCAGCCCGTCTGCAGCACCGTCACGACGAGATCCTATCTTTGCCTGAGAAAATAAAGAAGAGAAAGAAAAATGAAAGAAAAAGAAATAAAGACTAACCTGCTCTGGTGTCCCTGTTCGAGGGCGCCAACTGCCACAGACAAAGGGGCCCAGAGGGTCTGCGGCACAAGAGACCTTGCCTGATAGGAATAAGGCACAGAGCGACCCCTGGCGCCCTCCTAGCACACACATGCACACACCTGCACGCCCATGTGTGTGAACCACAGAAGCTTGAGAAGAAATTTAGTAAGGTTCGCTGAGGGGTGGGGTGATGGTTCAGTCAGGAAAGCAGTGGCATGAAAGTATGAGGACCCAAGGTTGGATCTTCTGCAACCGCATCTGTAATTCTGCTACTAAGAGGGCAAAGACAGACACTACACTAGAGCTCAAAGAGTCAGGCCATCTTCTCGCTCAGTGAGTCAAGTTCAGTGGGAGATCCTGTCTCCAGAAGATACAGTGGGGAGCAATGGCAGAGGAAGGACACAGATGCCAACCTCCAGCCTGCACATGTATGCACTGGAACAAAAAGGGGGTTTTGCAGAAGTGTGAAGCAGAGACTGAAGGAAGGACCATCCAGAGACTGCCCCACCTGAGGATCCATCCCACATACAGTCACCAAACCCAGACACTATTGTGGATGCCAACAAGAGCTTACTGACAGGAGACTGATATAGCTGTTTCCTAAGAGGCTTTGCCAGATCCTGACAAATACAGAGGCGGATGCTCTCAGCCAACCATTGGACTGAGTACAGGGACCCCAATGGAGGAGCTAGAGAAAGGACCCAAGGAACTGAAGGGATTTGCAGCTCCAAGGGGCTAAACCACCACCCAAAGAAAACACATGGAGGGACCCATGACTCCATGCATATGTAGCAGAGGATAGCCTTGTTGAACATCAATGGGAGGAGTCCCTTGATCCTGTGAAGGCCTGATGCCCAGTGTAGGGAAATTCGAGGACAACAGAGAAGCAGGAGTGGTTGGGTTGGTGAGCAGGCGGGAGGAGAGATGTGATAGGGAGTTTTCAGAGGGTAAACCAGGAAAGGGGATAACATTTGAAATGTAAATAAAGAAAATATCTAATAAAAACTTTAAAAGACTCTTTAAAATAAAAAAGGGGGGGTTGCAGAAATAAGGCTTGAGAACACTCAAAGAGCAAGATTTGCCAGTCACGGGGACAAGTACTCCAAACGTGTACAGGCCCACAGTAAAAGAGAAAGCAGGAAGATCCAGGGCATGTCCTGGGATTAGTATCATAACCTATAGTGAAGTACAACCTGGTGCATGCATGCCACATATGCAGCTGTTCCTGGATCCTTTCCTACAAAGTGAAGCCCAAATAGATCCTTCTGTTACCTCTCTTAGGCTCATATTCCACTGAGGTCCTTGTAACTTGTCACAGATGGAGTTCAAACTTGCCCTTTGTAGTTCAGCCTAGGTCCTACTTCCATGTTTTCTAAGGGAAAACGGGTAGGTGAGGCAGGTCCCAGAGGTTGTGTTTGTTAATTAAGATCAATTCTCGGCATTAATTACCCATCGTGAATATTCCTTTCAGAGATTTAAAATAATGCAGTCCTTAGCCTAAACAAAATAAAGGCAAGTCCCAACGAAAGGTTACAGGGAATTCTACAGGTCTGCAAAAACTTAGAATTCACAAAATATTGCTATGTATTTCACAGTGCTCTTTCCTCTTTTCTGTTTTTTTAATTAATTATTTATTTATTTATTTATTTATTTATTTATTTATTTTATATGTAAGTACACTGTAGCTGTCTTCAGACACTCCAAAAGAGAGCATCAGATTTCCTTACGGATGGTTGTGAGCCACCATGTGGTTGCTGGGATTTGAACTCAGAACCTTTGGAAGAGCAGCTGGCACTCTTAACCACTGAGCCATCTCACCAGCCCCCCTCTTTCCTGTTTTTTATTCTTTAAAAATACAAATGTCTAGAACTGATTGCACAACCAGAATAGGACATGAATTGGTCAGGAAGGTGAGTGTGCAGAGCAGAGTCGCGGTGAAGACAGTGTCAATACAAAGGAGTTTGATTATTTTTGCTTTACTGTGTACTTATGAGAAACTAATAGATAACGCTGAGATGCTACGCAATGAAGAAAAAATAATACATAGTCCCTTTGTTGTGAATAGTATTGATATGTTTAAATTAGACCTCAAGAACCACCTGAAAGCTCCTATTTAGGACATGCTTTTAATATTTTTAGACCGTAAATTGCACTTTTTATTTAAATTTCTATAGGAAGTATTCCTGATGGATACTGCAATGCAGAGAATTTAATCTTCATCAAGAAATTGAAATTTGGCTGGGTGGAAGTAGTACACACCTTTAATCCCAGCACTTGGGAAGCAGAGACAGGTGGATTTCTGAGTTCGAGGCCAGCCTGGTCCACAGAGTGAGTTCCAGGGTAGCCAGGGCTATACAGAGAAACCCTGTCTCAAAAAACCAAAAAAAAAAAAAAGAAGTTGCTCCTCACAGAAGGAGTGCTCCTCCATTGCTGGTGGGAGTGCAAACTTGTACAACCACTCTGTCTGGAAATCAGTCTGGTGGTTTCTCAGAAAATTGGGAATGGTTCTACCTCAGGACCCAGTTATGCCACTCCTGAGCATATACCTAGAAGATGCTCCAACATATAACAAGGACACATGCTCCACTACATTCATAATAGCCAGAAACTGGAAACAACCCAGACATCCCCCAAACAAAGAATGGATAAAGAAAATGTGGTTCATTTACACAATGGAGTAATTTGAGACCAATCTAACTTGAGACCCACTCCATGGGCAAACACCAATCCCTGACACGATTAATGATATTCTTTTATGCTTGTAGACTGGAGCCTAGCATGACTGGCTCCACCCAGCAGCTGACTGAAACAGATGCAGAGACCCACAGCCAAACATTAGACAGAGCTCAGTGAGTCTTGTAGAAGGGTTGGCAGGATTGAGGGACCTAGAGGGGATAGGAACTCCACAGGAAGACCAACAGAATCAACTAACCTGGACCCAAGGGGGCTCCCAGTCACTGAACCTCCCCACACATGTGTGGCAGATATGTAGCTTGGTCTTCCTGCTGGTCCCTCAACAACTAGAGTTGGGCTATCACTAACTGTTACCTGCCTGTGCATCCTGTTCCTCTGGGCTGGGAGAAGATGCACCCAGTCCTGCAATGACTTGATGTGCCAGGGTGGGGTGGTACCTGGAGGGGAGCCCTCCTCCTTCTCGGAAGAAAAGGGGAGGGGGTGGGTGGAGGGGAAGACTGGGAGGAGACGAGGGTTGGGATCGGGATGTAAAGTGAATAAAAAATTTAATTAATGGGGGGAAAAGAGGAAAAAATAAAAGTAAAAGGAAGTTGCTCTTCCCAGGCATGGTGGCGCACACCTTTAATCCCAGCACTGGGGAGGCAGAGGCAGGCAGATGTGCATGAGTTCAGAGCCAGCCCGATCTACATAGTGAGTTCCAGGCTAGCCATGGTTATACAGTGAGGCCTTGTTTCAAAAAATGAACAAGTTCGTTGGGGCTGGAGAAATAGCTCAACAATCAGGAGCACTTGCTGTTTTTCCAGAGGACACAAGTTCAGAATCCAGCACCCATGTCAGGCAGCTCCCACCGGTGAGTCTGTAACTCCAGTGCTGGGGGGATCCAACACCCTTTGGAGGCACTGAAATGTATATGGCATACACATACACCCACACCAAGAAAAACCAATTAAAATCAAACTTGAAGAGGGCCTGGAGAGGTGGCTCAGCAGTGCCGAGCACTTGCTGTGCTTGGGAAGCACCCAAGTGACAGCTCACAACTGCTCCAGAGGATCCCTTGTCCCCTTCTGGCCCCAGCAGGAGTTTCCCTCGTGTGATGCACTTAGATACATTCAGGCAAAACAGCCATGCACATAAGATAGAGATAAATCTTAAAAAGAGGAAGCCTGTTACACTGATACTACATTTGGAATAGCAGGCAAAGCACCACCACCCCTATTCTCTGGAGAAGAGCGAATGAGTCGCAGAAGACCAGCTTGCTCTATCAAGGCCATCATGGACACACAACTGGAGCAAACATTCCGTGGAGTTGGGACCAAGCCAACCCATAGGGAAAGTCACATACACTTAGCTTGTCACCTGGGAATCCCAGCTTCCATTGGCCTTATTTCTTCTCATGTACACCGAGCACAGGAAGCCAGTGGACAGAAGAGAGAAGATACATATATCCTGGCTCCTTCCAAGAGTTGCTTGGATTCTAACTACCTATATTCTTCTGGTGAGCTCTGCCTTTAGCCTTTAAATTTATACACAATGTGTGTACATGCCGAGTGAGTACTATCGAACAAATCAATGAATTTTCCCACTCAAATCCCTTTTAGTTTTGCTATCCCCAGGGTTCTAGAAACTTAAACACAGAGCTAAAGGTATAATAAACCTTGGGGACAAACAACATCTATGTGATTGGGATTTGGCAAAGATTTGCAAGATGGGACATAAATCATTAGTAAATGGCACTTTTATCAAGTTTTGAAATGAGCAATTTGAAAGAAACTATTTAAGAAAATAAAGAGGAAACACATGTTGACAGGAAAATAGAGAGTATATTCTGATAAATCATATGAATTCACAGTGTTAATGTATTTTTCTTTTTTTAACTTTTTATTGATCCTTTGTGAATTTCACATCATGTGCCTTGATCCTGCTCATTTCCCCATTCCTTCTTATCAGCCCTCTTCTGTTATAACCTCCCCACAAAAGAACATTGAAAAATAAGAATATGAAAGAACTATTAATCTCGTCATAGAAGCTGTAGTGTATCACAGTGTGTCACTCAGTATACCCTTTTGTTCACAAATCTTAACTTGTGAATATTCATTGCTATGAGTCACTGGTCTGGTTCAAGGCCTCTGGCTTCTGCTATACTATCAATACTGAATCCTCACCAGGTCTCCTCTCAGACACCCTCTTGTTGCCCTGTGTCATGGAGGTCCTGCAGCTTTGGATCTACAGGACTGCCCCCTTCACACACTCCAGCAGATCACAGATGGGGTAGATATTGGGGTGGGCTAACTCAAAGCCCTGGATCTGGACCTGGGTAGTAGCTGAGTTGGCCTGCCTGCCAGCTCTCCTACACCCACATCACCAGGGTGAGCTCTCCAGTACTGCCCAGGCTAGTTAACCCAATGCCACAGCAGGCAAGGGGAGCAGCCAACTGTACTGTTCTCACATGCTGGGGCCAGTTCAAGTGAGCCTTCATCACCAGGGCCAACTCTACTGTGCTGCCCACGTGAGGTGCAGGGTCTGTTTTTCCTAAGTGCTTCAGCCAATGAGAGGCAGGAACGGCTCTCTGTCTCTCTCAGGACCTTGGGATCAGTTCTCTTGCCTGCCAGAGGCATCTAGGGATGAGGAGTGGAGAAGACATCTCTCCCAAACTCGTAGCACCTCATGGCAGACGAGCACTGGGGGCCAGCTCTCCTGAGTGCTTCAGCCAGTAAGGAGAGGATCCAGTTCTCCACAGCCTTTGGACATCAACATGGCCCCAGGTGGCAGCCCAGACCATGGACATCCAACATAGCATTTTGTGGTCATGTGAGCCACTGGACATCAACACAGACCCCTGCTGCTCTATAACCACGGACCCAGACATGGCAGCATGGCCTCAGGTGGCAACACAGGATACTCACAACAGACTACTCCTCTCCACTCTGTCTCCAGTTCAGCCTCTCTTCATAGTGCTCAAACCAGTCAGCTTCTTTTCTCCCATCTCTCCACCATACACTTGCACATCACAGTGGCCCCCGATGCTGGGCCACTCGGCAGATGAGCCTCTGTGTGTCTTCCTCAAGACGCATGGCAGTGAGCAGACCTCTCGATAGTTCAATTTTTAAGTGGGCAGATTTAAAATGACTCTTTACCAAAGGAGATGAGATGAATGAGTACCTGCACTGATGGCTTGCATTTCATTAAGCAAGTGTAATTTAAAACAATGCGCAAGCCGGGCGTGGTGGCGCACACCTTTAATCCCAGCACTCAGGAGGCAGAGGCAGGCGGATTTCTGAGTTCGAGGCCAGCCTGGTCTACAAAGTGAGCTCCAGGACAGCCAGAGCTATAAAGAGAAACCCTGTCTCTAAAAAAAAAAACAAAAAACAAAAAACAAAAAAACAATGCGGTTCACTACACACATGGCTAGAATACAAAACCTTAACAAAGTGTTGTTACATATGTATAATAGCAAATTCTCACCAATGATGGTGTCATGTGATACAGCCACTTCAGAAAGAGACCAGGGGTCAGAGATGCACTTAGAGTTCAGCCTAACAGTACAACATCTAAGTATTTACTACAAAATGTAAACAGTGTCCATCAACAGTGTTCATAATGTTAAGTCTGATTGCCTAAACTCAATGCCCAGAAGACTCACTGCCTACACATACATTTTTAAAGGAAGAACTATTAATATAAAATAGGGTTGTTTGTTTGTTTGGAAGATGGCTCATTTGCTAAAGTACCTGTTCAGCAAGCATGAAGACTTGATGCCTGTCCCCAACACAAACTTAAAGTCAGACATGTTTATAATTCCAGTGTGGGAAGGGCAAGGCTGTGACAAGATCCTCAGAGCCTGCTGACTAGCCAGTCGAGCGGAATCCATGAATTCCAAGTTCAATAGGAAACCCTGTTTCAAAAAAAGAAAGAAGAAGAAGAAGAAGAAGAAGAAGAAGAAGAAGAAGAAGAAGAAGAAGAAGAAGAGGAAGAGGAAGAGGAAGTGGAAGAAGAGGAAGGGGAAGGGGAAGGAGAGGGAGAGAAGAGAAGAGAAGAGAAGAGAAGAGAAGAGAAGAGAAGAGAAGAGAAGAGAAGAGAAGAGAAGAGAAGAGAAGGAAGAAAAGGTGGAGAAGAACAGAGGAAAACACCCAGTGTCAACTTCTGGCTTCTACACACATGCACACACGTTCATACACACAAAGACATAAACACAAACACTTACCCACTTATATGAAGTCCTTGTGAAGGCAAAACCACAGCAACAGAAAACAGATTGGTGGTTTGCACAGACTGGAAGACAGGGAAGGAAGTTAATCATGTAAAAGCATCAGAGAGCATTTAGACAGATGGAAGTCTTTCTCTGCTTGATTGTGGCCACGATTACATGAATATACAGTTGTCAAAATTCAAACTACATTACAGGCTGGAAAATGCTATTTGTTCACTGCCATGATAAAATGGACACTTAGTTAATAAGTGTAAAGATATCTTGGCCAGTCTGAAATATTTAAGCAGTGACTTTCATAGCTCATGAGTCACATCAACAAGGATGGAACAAGAGGAAAATTACAGCATTGGTTCAGCTAAAGTGCTCATGGGCATGGGAAACCCTCCTTTCTGACTCACTTTCTTGCTAACTTCCCCTGATTTTAGAGGGGGAATTCAAAAGAATTCAACCTGAGCTTACAAAAGAGCAACTAATTAAATAAAGCAACTGCTTGCTCTTCAAGGGCACGGATTCCTCACGAGTAAATCTTTTACAGATATTGTACAGTAAGGAACGTGAGTACCAGGAGCACAGATGATCACAATGACTTGTCATCGTTGTTAGAATGCCACAGAGCAAAATTGCCTCCAGAAGACACATGGCAAGCGTGGATCCCCAGGGAGAGTCAGTGGAGTACTTGAGACAATAATAGAACCTGTGAAGGATAACACCTCCTCTGTCTACCTTATTGAATTACTAACAGTACTCTGAGGGACTGACCAGGAAAACTTTGTGGAGAATTTTCAGAAAATTGCCAGAACATATTCAAGAATACACACACACACACACTCTGAACAATATGAATTGTCACTTATACAGGCCATCTGTGGCTACGTATTTCATAATCTGAACTGCCTTACTTAGGGTTTCTATTGTTTGATGAAACCATGACCAAAAGAAGCAAGTTGGGTTGGGGGAGAGAGTTTATTTAGATTACACTTCCCCGACATAGTTTACCATTAAAGGAAATCAAGGCAGGAACTCAGACAGGGCAGAGACATGGAGGCAGGAGCTGATGGAGAGGCCACAGAGGAATGCTGCTTACTGGCTTGCTCCTCATGGCTTGCTCAGCCTGCTTTCTTACAAAACCCAGGACCACCAGCCCAGGGATGACCATGCATGATGAGCTGTGGGCCCTCCCCTATCAATGACTAATTTTAAAATTGCCCTACAGGCTTTCTCAATTGAGGCTCCCTCCTCTCTGATAACTATACTTGTTGAGTCTACATAAAACTAGAGAACACATGAACAAATAAGTTTTCTTTTTATTGATGTGTGTGTGTGTGTGTGTGTGTGTGTGACAGAGTGACGTTCATGTGTGCATTCACATGTATGTGGGTGCGTGCACATTTATGGGTAGGTACATGTGAGGCAGGGTCTCTCACTTGATCCCAAAGCTCACCAATTCAGCTAGTCTAGCTATCCAACTTGCTTAGGAGAACATATCTCCACCTCCAGAGCTTACTGGTGGACCACTATTCCTGCATGACATTGGGTGTGTGCTGAGGATTCGAACTCCAGTCCTTATCCTTGCCCAGCAAGCCTTTACCGACTGAGCCACCCAGCCAGTCTTACACATTGTTTTATTTACTCCATGCTGTCATGGGCTATATGTTTTATAGGTTTTTTTCCTCCAATAATACGTAATGGCCATTTCCCCATATGAAGACACACAGCTCTATCTCACTTTTAAAGCTCATGCATGTTTGTCACTGCATGGGAGTACTATACATTAACTGTTTCCTTTGTCATAAATATTAAACTTGATGCTTTCCAACAAAAGAGCAATTGTTGCAGGGGCTATTATCATCAAATATAATATGTCACTCTTATCCCTCAAGGCTAAGAATACATACATCCAAACAACAGACATTTGAGTTTGTGGATTAAGTGTCTACATCTGTTTCCATTCAAATTCTCAAGCACCCATACAACAAGTAACTCAGCAGTATGGGATGATCATCTAGTATACTACCCAAGTTATAATTAGTGAATGCCAATCATTTGGAACATCTCTACCCAAGAGTTATTGATACAGTTATTACTGTTATTTACAGCTTTGCTCTTTTGAAGTTATACATCTACTCCTATTCAAAACTCATCTGTACAATAAAACAAGCCGTTTTTTGCCTCCAGCCTCATGTGCCCTTTCAGCACTATCACCCCATGCTGTCATACTTGGCCCTGTCTATCTCCTTTAACCCAAGCTCTTCTCTCTTCCCTCTCAGCTCTTCAGTAGGAAGTCTGCCCAGGGTCACAGTCTACCTGAAATGCAATTTTTTCAGTCCTCCCTTTCCCCCACAATGACAGTGAGAGGTAGTAAGGGAGACATGTATTTTCATGTTTGACACACTTGTGTTCAAATGCTCAGCAGCTCTGCTTTGTCACTGTGAGACACGAAGCAAACAACTTGGCTCTCCCTGCCCTCCATTCTTCTCATCTAAAAGATGAAATGCAATCTCTTAACTATGCCTTAGGCATTTGAGACAGCCTGTAATTCACTGCTTGAAGGAAGTGTGTTGCTTAGCTGATCACATGTGCAGGTGGTGTCTAAAGGCATCTCTTTAGTCTTCCCTCAGAGTCACTGTGAATTTTGTTCTGGAAAGACTTGGATTGATGTAGGTTTTATGACGTCCTTTCTCACCATCTCCCCTGTGTCCTGGCTAGTTTTCCTGTTTATCTGTTCTCCACTGAGACACCTGCTCTAGGACTGGGTCACTTGATGGCTGTCTTAGTTAGGGTTTTACTGCTGTGAACAGACACCATGACCAAGGCAAGTCTTATAAAAAACAACATTTAATTGGGGCTGGCTTACAGGTTCAGAGGTTTAGTCCATTATCATCAAGGTGGGAGCATGGCAGTATCCAGGCAGGCATGGCACAGGCAGAGCTGAGAGTGGAAGACTGACTTCCAGGCAAATAGGGTGAGGATCTTATGTCCACACCCATAGTGACACACCCATTCCAACCAGGTCACACCTATTCCCACAAAGCCACACCTCCAGATGGTGCCACTCCCTGGTCCAAGGATATACAAACCATCACAATGGCTAAAGATAGCCAGAGGAAACACAAATCTTCCTGTTGAATTGTGTCAAGCAAGCCAAAGATGAGGAAAGTGAAAGCAAGGAGGAGCTAAAGGGAAAACTCCCCATCTTCTCAGGCATCTCCAGTTGGGTTGCTGGAAACACTGGCTGACAACTGTCAGAGCATCGTCAGTGAGCCACAAAGAAAGAATAGGCTATTACAGACTCTCTGCATTGGGCACAAAGCAGAGAGTCTTAAGTAGTTAATCCTTACCTTTAATTGAAAGTAAGGGATAAGGAAGGAGAAACAGAGATCAAACCTTGAGGCCAAATCCATGGTGGGCAGTGAAGCTGGTTCCCCAAGAACAATCAGCACTGAGTGGTACTAGAAGAACCACCATGGGTTATATTCAACACAGTTCGAGAGCTGTCTTAGGGTTTTACTGCTGTGAACAGACATCATGACTGTCGCAGACCCTCTGGGCCCCTTTGTCTGCATGGAACGGGTCTCTAGTCACAGGTGGGCAAAGCGTTGGATGAAATGACAGACAGAAACAACCTCTTCCCTTTCGATTTTGACTGCCCCATGGTAAAATTTACTTGTCTCTTAACTGATCTACGAATTAGCCCGTCTGCAGCACGGTCATGACAAGATCCTATCTTTGCCTGAGAAAATAAAGAAGAGAAAGAAAAAAGAAGGAAAAAGAAATAAAGACTAACCTGCTCTGGTGTCCCTGTTCGGGTGCCAAACCTGCCGCAGACCCTCTGGGCCCCTTTGTCTGCGTGGAACGGATCTCTAGTCCCAGGTGGGCAAAGCATTGGATGAAATGACAGACAGATGCACACAGGAGAGGTTGTGTAGAATCTGAATGTAATTTGTCAAATCGAGCATCAGACTTTTTACCCAGAAGAAAATAGGGAAGTTGGGTGACACACCAGCAAGGTACAAAGAGGTTACTGGATTCTTACACAAAACAGAGGAATACAAACACAGAAGGTCTGACAGGAACCACCTGGGATAGAATTCATTGTTAACAACTGGGATCAAAAAGAGCTCCACCTAAGGTCCACTTAATCTTAGAAGCCAGGGTCAAGGGCTTCGTGCCCTTGCCATAGTTCCTATTTTAGTCTATTGTATAGTCCACCTTCCCCCTAGGCCATGTGTATGGGTATAATTCAGCTATCTATAGTTTTAAGTATCTACTCTGGTTCCTCCTTAGGTCTCAAACTTCCTTCTTCCTAGATGATGGTAAATTCCTGTGTCGGGCAGTGACTTAGCTTTTATTCAAAGTGATAGTGTAATACCAGAAGCAATTCTGAATGTCACTGAATAGGCAACATTCTTACTGAATTCTAAACCCATGGTCAGCTCAAGGACTTTCTAGGACATTGGAACACTGGCAAAGGCTTAGCTAAGTCATAATTCAATCTTAAAAGACACTTATAATAAGATAATACTAAAAGAGAGCATGTGGATCCATACACCAGACTAACGTGGGAATAGGGTATGAGTGTATGGGTTAATGAGAACGCCAAAACTCCAGGAGGTGAGTTTCTGTGAAACTCTCTGCCTCGTGAGTGGCTTTAAGGCTTCAGGCCTGTCAAGCTGACTCCACCGGAGTGCGTGGCACATGACCAAGGCAATTCTTATAAAGAACAACGTTTAATTGGGGTTGTCCATTATCATCATGGCAGGAAGCATGGTGAAATACAGGCAGACATGGTGCTAGAGAAGCAACTGGGAGTTCTACATGTTGATCCACAGGCAGCAGAAGGAGAACTGTGTCACTGGCCATAGTGGAGTCATCAGAGACATCAAAGCCTGCCTCCATATAGACACTTTCTCCAACAAGACCACACTCACTCCAGCGAGGCCACACCTTCTAATAGCACCATTCCCTATGGGCCTATGGGGACCAATTACATCCAAACTAATACATAAAGGTTTTAAGAAAGAAAGTGAAGATTGGAATATCTGTTGCAACAATAAAGGGTGAGAAAGGAGAGAGTCTCTGTCAGAGAGAAAAGGAAGATTTTCTTTGAGGTACTGCATTACATGTAGGGCCTCACACATGCTAGGTAAATGCTAGCTATATCACTGTCACTGATATCACTTGTAAACTTTTATTTCCCTAAATTAAATGTCATCTCTGAGGCTTACTGCCTCAGTCTGCTAACCTAGGCCTAGGCCTGGAAGCCTCTGTACAATCTAATATAGGCCTAGAATGTTTTACAGGCTCTGAGAAGTTACTGCTGAAAATATTCACCCTCTCTTGTTCTTTCTGAACTCTGACTGGCTGATTCAATTCAGCTGTTCTGGCTCAAATTCCTCTCCAAGCTGACTGGTTCTAACTGGCTTCTCTCACTTTCTGACTGAATTGCTCTGATTGGCCTCGAGTTAACTCTGGCTACCTGTTCTAATCTCTGACTCATTCTGTCTTCACCTGTGTCTAGCTTGTTCTCTTTTTAACCCATCTCAGTAAAACTCTTCCAGTAAAACTGCCTCTCTCCTCGATTTCTCTCTGCACTGCTCTCCTAAGTAGCTTCATTGCCTCTCTCCTGACAGTTGGGCATATTCTAGATAGTCTATTTTGTCAGATCATTCTCTGATTTTTCACTTTGTCTGCCACTCAATTACACATAGCTTTCAAATATGTGTGCTTCCTTCTACAAACTAACTTTACCTTCATTGTTTGGGATTAAAGCTGTGTTCTAAGTGCTGAGTCATACCACAACTAGAAACAACTGTTTTTTAGTAAATAATACAATCTCAGGTTTCACAGTGTGATCACATATCCTGCAACATATACCAGCGGTTTCCCCTTTGAATTTTACTTTACACAATGTCTAAGTTACCCAGATCAGACTTGGACTTACTTTGTTGCTCAAAATAGCCTCAAACTCATGATGTCTACCCACCCACCCTCACCTCATCTCCATGAGGTCCTGGGAAAGGCTAAAGGATTTTCTGCAGTATAATGAAAGTCACATATTTCCATTTTCTAAAATTTCAGAAAGGATTCTGATCGATTTTATTCCTGATGCATTCATGTTGACATGAATCCATAAGTCACTTTTTCCAAGCCTGTGAATACTCAGAGAATATGGTGTATTGATTAGTCTCTAGAGTCTAGACCACTTCTGAAATTTAGGTCCAGTCCAGATAATACCATAGCACCAAAGCAGTAAAGTCTAACCTGTGTGTGTTTATCTCCCCCTATGAGTTTATAAACACACCCCTTAAAGATAAGGATTATGTCTTAACTATATTTGACTGGTCCCAGACTCATTTTTTAAAGTTTTATGACAATTTTTTTCGTTAGACTTACTTTATGTGTTTGCCCACATGTGTGCAGTACGTGTGCCTGGTACCCACAAAGGTCAGATGAGGGCATTGGATACCCAGGAACTGAGTTACCTATGTGACTACAGAGTGGTTAAGTGGGTCACAGGAATCCTGCGGCAGCTCCTGGGAACTGCAGGCGGTCGCTAGCGCCGGGCTGTCCTCCGCACCACCAGGGGGCGCCGTGGCGCATACGCTCTCCCCGGATTGGCGGGGCGCCGCTCTCTGGGCGGGGCATAGAGGTGGTAAGAGGACTCGCGGCGGGCCGCTTCGGCTTCTTCTCGGGCCTGCTCCCTCGGCGGCTTCCCGCGCCTTCAGCCGGCCACCATGGGGAAACGGGATAATCGCGTGGTGAGTATTCGGCGGGGAAAACGGAGCAGTGAGGCGGGGCCGGGCGGCAGGCGAACGAGCGGAAGCCGTCGCCCGTCGCGGCGGGGCTGGCGGCCGCGTCGCACTTGGGGCCCCGAGACCCCGCGCCGTGCGGTGCGCGTGCGCCTTGCCGGTCCTCAGCGTCCTGCTCGGCCGACCCTGGGGCCTGTCGCCCCGCAGCGGTAAGGGCTATGAGCCGGAGCCGCCGCCGCCGGTGCCGAGAGGCCCAGACCCAGCGCAGCGGGACCACGGGGATGGGGGTGGGGGACAGGGATGAGGGCTTTGGGGTACTCCAGACTCCGGTGCCCTCGGAAGTTAGTGACTTCTGAACCCAAGTTTCTACCTGTGGGAATGGGAGTCCTCCTTAGTCACCGCTTGACCACAAAGGCAACTGCCCAAGCGAACGCGAGTGGGTACCTAAAGAGCTGCCCGGGAAATGATAGTGTTCCCCGCTCCGTCTTAAAAACAACAACAACAACAAACAAAACAAAACGTCCAGTTTTAGTTCCTTGTCATTCTGTCGTGGAAGCTCGATGGCCACTAACCTTGCTCGCACTGTGCAGGAATGTACTTTCCTCCTGGCTTCAGGACGAGACCGTAGAATAGAGTTGAAATGGTCTATGTGCGTGGGCATCCTGAGTTCGACGTAGTGCTTGGACTCTTAATGTCCTCAGACACATCTCACCTGATTCCTGGAGATTTTTCTGTTTTGTTTTGTTGTTATTAATGATGCTATCGTGGTTTTAAAGGTTATAGGCTTGCTTACAGACATTATTACAGTTTCTTACTGAAATCCAGACTTTCATTTTACTGGAAAATTTTACTTATACATTCCTTAAGGCATTTTCAAAACCTATGAAATTAGTCTTGTTTAGACAGCTCTGTACTATTCTGTTGTCATCGCACAATATGTTCTGGTAGCATTTTGTTTGCACTTAAAAGATTCTAAGACTGAAAACATTACACCAAAAGGTGGGAGGTGTGGGAGATGTAATGGAGAACTAATACTTAGGGTAAGGATGCTTAAACTGTGACCAGAACTTGTATCATTTGCTACTTGGTTCAGTACCTCATGGATTTGGATATCTCCCCCAGCCCCTCACACCACCACCGGCCCCAAAGTCTCACTTTTTAACAGGACTTTTAAACCACAGCTATCCTATACTCCTGGTCCCACACATACACTTCTCCATCATCAACATCCCCCACCGTAGAGATACAGGTGAACGTGCAGTTATCTTTCTGGAATCACATAATCCTATGATACTGTGCATAGTGTTTATGTCTTTAGACACATTATTAATGACATCAACCACTATGATGCATTGCCAGCACTTTGAAAGACTTTGCTTCAGTCACACCTGCTCCTCAATCCACCACAATCACTGTTCTTTACTAGTTCCATAGTTTTTGAGTGTCTGCCTCTGAAAATACTAGCTGTTCTGACGTTTGTTGTTGTTCTCTAGAAATTGAGAGGCAATCCAGTTCTTTTTCTTACATTGATGATGCCCTCATGGTTTTAAAGATTATAGGATTGGGGATTAAAAAACACAAAACAAAACAAAAGCAACCAATCCTTTAGAGGACTGGGGTAATGCTTGGAGAGTAGGAACACAGGCCACTGTCCATATGTAAGTCCATTCGTCCATCCTTTTGTTCTTCCTTCCTATTAATATTTGCTTGCTTGCTTGCTTGCTTATTTGTTTTGAGATGGTCTCTGTGTTTGTCCCTAACTGACCTGACTAGGCTGGCCTGTGCCTGCTTTGCCTATGGAATATTGGGATTAAAAGCAAGAGCCAGAGGCCTAGTCTGTGCTGCTCTTGCAGAGGACTGAAGTTGCATTCCCAGTACCCACATCAGCCCACTGTAATGCCAGCTCCAGGAGATCCAGTGCCCTCTTGTGATATCTGTGACAGCTACACACAGAGACACACAGATAGATGCAAATTAAAAACAAACAGAAATCCCTTTAGATCTCATGTTGAACAGTTGTTTTGGCTTTATTCCTATTTATTTATTTTGTGTGTCTGTGTGCACACCTACCACAGTAAGCTTATGAAGGCCAGCAAGCAACTTGCAAGAATTTTTCTTCTACCATGTAGATTACCAGGATCAAACTCAGGTCATCAGGCTTGGGTATAAAAATGTTTTGGTGACTTGAGCCATCTCTCTCTCTCTCCTGAAGTGTAATTTTTATTTTGTTTTGTTGTGAAGTTTGTTTGTTTGTTTGTTTTGGAAGTTGTACTTACAGCCTTTGAAGCTACTGAGAACTGAACTTGAGTCCTTTACAAGTATGCACTTTAACCTATGAGCCATCTCTCCAGCCCTCTCAGAGACGCTTTGGGTTCACAGAACAGTTGACTAGAAGGGACAGAGAGTTGTGTGATGTGTGAAAGCCTGCCTGCCTGCACTCCCACGCATGGGTAACCTCCTGTTACCAGTACCTGGCAAGACCAGAGTACTTTTGTTACAGTCCTGCACTGTCTGACACATGCTCCTCCAGGATCACGGATTACATTCTGAAAATTTTTTTTTTCTTGAGGCTTTTTTAACTGGCCATTTTAGTTCTTGGTATCTGTAAAGGACTGAAGCTCAAAGTACCTTTGTACCTGTTGTTTTCTGGATGCTTGCTTCATACTCTTTTTGATAACCTGTGGATATATTCTCTAGGTAAAAGTAGAGCAATGACTCAGGGTCTGCTCGTCCCTTTAGCATCAAACTGCAGTGCTCTCTTGGTGCCTACGCATGTGTGTATTCCCTTGAGTTACAATAACAAATCATTTTCTTTTACTTGAACTTATACAGCAGTTTGGAGCCACAGACATTTATAGTCATATGTAATATGAATATGTGACTTACAAAAGTATTTGTTTTTGTAATTTTTATTACATTTTAATTTTTTGTATGTGTATGTGTGGGGTTGTGTGTGCCAGGAAACAACTTTCCAGAGTCAGTACTCTCTGTCCACCATGTGGGTCCCAGAGAACAATCGGAGTCTTCAGGCTTGGAAGCACATGCTTTTATTTACTGAGGCATCTCCAGCCAAGGCTGCAGTATTTAAAATGACCAAGTTGGGTGAGTGCAATGGCCTAGTGATGAAGAGCACTGGCTGCTCTTCCATAGGACACAGGTTTGCGCCCCAGCACCCACATGGCAGCTCACAACCTCTCAGTAACTCTGTTCTAAGGCAGTTTTAGCCCTCTTCTGATTGCCATTGGCACTGGGCACCAGAGGCCAAAAGAGGATGTAAGATTCCCTGGGCTAGGGTTTACAGCCAGTTAAGAGCTGCCATGAGGACCAAGATCCTCTGCAAGAGAAGCAAATGCTCTTACCTGCTAAGCCATCTCCCCAGCCGTTAGTATTTCTTTTATCAATGTAGTGGATTACTTCACTTAATCTTCAGCATATAAAATGATGAAGGGGGGTGGCTGGAAAGAGAGATGGCTCACCAGCTTACTCATCCTACTCCTGAAGAGGACCCGAACATGGTTCCTAGCACTGACATCAAATGGTCTGTAACCGTCTCTAACTCTAGCTCCAAGAGGTGCAACACTGACTTGTCATCCGTCCTTTACAGGCTTCTGCACTCCAGTGCACACACTCAAGCATATGCACATAGTCAAAAATAAAATGGTTGAGGGGAATAGCTCCTCATTTGGTGTTACATGTATCCCTGTTTTGTTATTTATTTACTGTGATGCTTATTGTTTTGTTTATTTTTTGCAACTGAGTTTCCTTTTCACTTTAGAACCTTGAAAATCTTTCCAAATCACAAAAACTATAGATCTACTTTTCACTGACGACATAGTATTTCACTTAGGAGGCCCATACACTTCAGTGTATCTCATGAGTCCCAATTTGATGATGGCCTAGGTGTTTTCGTTTTTTGCTCTTGTGGTAATTTAGTTGGGATGGCCTTTTTCTATAATTTCACTCTTTGGAAATAATTTACAGTTTTAAACTTAAAATGTTTACCATTAGGTACTTCTAAAGTGACTGCAGTTAAGAGTATTTAGTGCTCTCGCAGAGAACCTGGGTTTGGTTCCCAGCACTCATAACTCACAAACAGTTGGAACTCCGGTTCCAAGGATTTGATGCTCTTTTCTGGCCTTCAAAGATACATACACCTAAATTAACAAAATAATGTCGTATATATTTACCATACTGTTGTACAAGCGGTGGATGTAGTTCGTGTGATGTGAATCAGCAGCTTTGTTAGTCAGTTGACATTTCTGTTAATTGAGAGTCTATGTTTATATAAAAACAAAATAACAAAAGTTCTGGGATTGGGAGGTGAGTGAGGAAAGTGCTCGCCATGCAAGCCTGAGGACTTACTCCACAGAACGCAGGTAAAACCAGATACAGCAGTGTGCATCTTTAATCTCAGCGTGGGGTTGGGGGTAGAGACAGGAGAATCTCAGCCTTGCTGGCCAGCCAGTGTAGTTAAATTCATGAGTTCCAGGTTCAGTGAGAGCCCCGATCTCAAAAATAAGGTGGAGAGCACACGAGGAAGACAGCCCGTGTCAGCCTGTGGTTATAAACACATACACAGCGTCTCTGTATCTTTGCATTGCATTGGATACCCAGATCTTGTCTTCATTTTCTAAATACCCCTAACATTACAAATTCTAATGTTCCTCCCTGCTTGTCAGAAACGTATGTCGAAGGTTTCTGGGCATCCAGGTGTTTTAGTGGAAGTGATTCCCAGCATTTGCTGCTCAGTGGTGGGCTTTGTATTGTTTACTCTGCCAGAGAAATCTCAGCTCTGTCACATTTGTTACCTAGGTGGAAATGTTGGTCATTTTTACAAGTTTTGATAAAGTACAACAAATGTTAAGTAGTAAGAGAGACCTTAAAATTAACCTAATTAACCTAACCTTTAGCCTAAGTTATTATTTTTTATATAGTTATTTATTTACTTTGCATCCTGGTCAGTTTCCCCTTCCCTCCATCCTCTTCCTTCCGTTCTCATTAAAGAGGAGGCCTCCCATGGGTATGAACCAGCCTTGACATACAAAGTTGCAGTAAGACTGGGTGCCTCTTTTATTGAGGCTAGACAAGGCAACCCAGAAAGCAAAAACCAATCCAAAGGCAGGCAACAGACTCAGAGACAGCCCCTGCTCCTTCTTTCGGAGTCCCACATGGTGACTCAGCTGTACAACTGTTACATGTGTAGGTCCTTCCCATACATGTTCTCTGATTGGCAGTTCAATCTCTATGAGTCCACGTTAGTTGATTCTGTAGGATTTCTTGTGGTGTCCTTGACCCCTCTTCAATCCTTCTTCCCCCTCTTCCACAGAATTCCCCAAGCTGCGGTTTAACGTTTGGTTGTGGTCTCTGCATCAGTTTTCATCAGTTGCTGGGTGAAGCTTCTCTGATGGCTGTTATGTTAGGCTCCTGTCTGCTAGTATAGCAGAATAACATTAATAGTGTCAGGGGTACCCTCCCGCTCATAGCATGGGACTCAACTGGGCCAGTCATTTCCCTCAAATTCTGCTTCTTTTAACCCCTGCACATCTTGTAGGCAGAACAAATTGTAGGTCAAAGGTTTTGTGACTGGATTGGTGTTCCAGTCCCTCCAATGGAAGTCTTGCCTGGTTACAAGAGATGGCTGGTTCAGTCTCCATATTCCCTATTGTTAGGAGTCCTAGCTACAGTCATCCTCATAGATTCTTGGGAGTTTCCATTGTCCTAGTTTTCTAGCTCATCCCAGAGATGTGCCCCCTACCCGTGTCTAGTACTCTTTCCCTTCATCCTCCCCATTCCTCCTGTTCCATCCATGCCTCCTCTCCCACCCAGTTCTCTCCCTCCATCCACTCCCATGTCTAATCTATTTCCCTCTCACTGAGATTCTACACACACACTCCCTTGAGCCCTCCCTTTACTTAGCCTCTGGGTCTGTGAGTTGTAGAATGGTTTTTCTTTATAGCTGATATCCACTTACAAGTGAGTACATTCCATGTGTGTCTTTCTGGGTCAGGGATACCTCACTCAGGATGAGCTTTTCTAGCTCCATCTATTTGCCTGAAATTTTCATGATGTTATTTTTAATAACTGAGTAATACTCTATTGTGTAAATATACCACATTTTCTTTACTCATTCTTTGGTTGAGGGACATCTAGGTTGTTTCTAGTTTCTAGCTATTACGAATAAAGCTGCTACAAACATACTGGAACACGTGTCCTTGTGGTATAGTGGAACATCTTTTGTGTATATGCCAAGGAGAGGTATAGCTGGGTCTTGAGGTCAATCTATTTCCAGTTTTCTGAGAAACTACCAAATTGATTTCCAAAGAACTATACAAGTTTGCCTTCAAACCAGGAATAGAGGGCTGTCACCCTTACTCACATCTTCATCAGCTTGAGCTGTGGCTTAGTGTTTGAGTTTAGCCATTCTGACAGGTGTAAGATGAAATCTGAGTTGTTGTGATTGCATTGCCCTGGTGGCTAAGGATGTTGACCATTTTTAAAGTGCTTCTTGGGCAATAGAGAATCCTCTGGAGAATTTACTTTAGATCTGTACCCCATATTTTAATTGGGTTATTTGGTTTGTTGGTGTTTAATTTCTTGAAAATAATATATATTGGATATTAGCCCTCTGTCAGACGCAGAGTTGGTGAAAATCTTTCCTACTCTGTAGGTTGCTGTTTTGTCCTTTTGATGGTGTCCTTTGCCTTAGAGAAGCTTTGCAGTTTCATGAGTCCCATTTATTAATTGTCGATCTTAGTGACAGCCATTGGTGTTCTGTTTATGAAGTTATCTCCGGTGCCAGTATGTTCAAGACTATTCTCTTCCATCAGATTCAGTGAATCTGGTTTTATGCTAATAGTATCTTTGGACCACTTGAACTTGAGTTTGTGTAGGATGATCAATAAGGATTTGATTCCTTTCTTCTTCATTCATATATCCAGTTAGACCAGCACCATTTTTTGAAGATGCTTTTTTTCCATTGTATGGTTTTGACTTCTTACCAAAAGTCAAGCATCTATAGGTATATGGGTTTACTTCTGGTTCTTCTGTTTGATTCCATTCATCAGCCTGCCTTGTTTTTATGCCAGTATCATGTGGTTTTTATTATTATTTTTTGTAGTACAGCTTGAAATCAAGGATGATGATACCTCCAGAAGTTCTTTTATTGTACAGGATAGTTTTAGCTATCCTGGGTTTTGTTTTGTTTTGAGTGTTGTTCTTTCAAAGTCTGTAAGGAATTGTGTTGGGATTTTGATGAGGATTGTGTTGAATCTGATCATTGCTTTTGGTAGGATGGCCATTTTTACTGTGTGAATCCTACTGTACTGTATGGGAGACCTTTTCATCTTCTGATATCTTCAATTTCTTTTTTCAAAGATTTGAAGTTCTTGTCATACAGGTTTTCACTTTCTTGGTTATAGTTACATACACCAAGATATTTTATGTTATATTTGGCTATTGTGAAAGGTGTTATTTCTTGAGCTAATTTTGTATCCATCTACTTTGCTGAAGGTGTTTATCAGCTGTAGAAGTTATCTGGTAGAATTTTTGGGGTCATTTATGTATACTATCATATCATCTGCGAAAAGTGATACTTCGACAACTTCCTTTCTAACTTATATCCCCTTTCTATCCTTTAGTTGTCTTATTTCTCTAGATAAAACTTCAAGTATTGTAATGAGTAGGTAACGAGAGAGTGGACAGCCTTGTTCCTGATTTTAGTGGAATTGCTTTAAGTTTCTCTCCATTTAATTTGATGTTGGCTATTGGCTTGCTGTATATATCCTTTACTGTGTTTAGTTATGCATTTTGTATCCCTGATCTCTCTATGACTTTTATCATGAAGGAGTGTTGGATTTTGTCAAAGGCTTTCCTGGCATCTAATGAGATAATTATGTAGCCTTTTTTCCTTTCAGTTTATTTATATGGTGAATTACATTGATGGATTTTTATATGTTGAACTATCTGTGAATCTCTGAGATGAAGCCAAACTTGATCATGGTGAATGATGTTTTTGCTGTGTTCTTGAATTGTATGTAAATATTTTATCAGTGCTCATAAGGAGATTGGTCTGAAATTCTCTTTCGTGGTTGAGTCTTTGTTTGGTTTAGATATCAGGGTGACTGTGGCCTAATAAATGAGTTTGGCAGTGTTCCTTCTATTTTGTGGAATAATTTGAAGAGTATTGGTATTAGCTCTTCATTGAAGGTCTAGTAGAATTCTGCAATAAACCATCTGGCCCTGGGCCTTTTTTTGTTGAGAGTCTTTTAATGACTGCTTCTATTTCCTTGGGGGTTATAGGTCTATTTAGATTGTTTACCTGATCTTGATTTAGCTTTGGTAAGTGTTAACATGCTAAGAAAATGATTTATCTTGTTTATATTTTTCAATTTTGTGGAGTTCAGGGTTTTGAAGTAAGAGTTAATGAATCTTTGGATTTCCTTGGTGTCTGTTGTCATGTTCCCTTTTCATTTCTGATTTTGTTAATTTGAAACTGTCTCTGCCTTTTAAGTTAATTTGGCTAAGGGTTTGTCAGTCTTGTTGATTTTTCTCAAAGAACCAACTCTTGTGTTTCATTGATTCTTTGTATTTTCTTTGTTTCTAATTTATTGATTTCAACCTAAGTTTGATTATTTCCTGCTATCTACTACTCTTGAGTGTGTTTGCTTCTTTTTGTTCTAGAGCTTTCAAGTGTGTTTAGCCTGAGTTCTTATTATTTAGATAGAGGGAAGAAAGAAGAGTTTGTGAGCATTTATCGACTTGAACTAAGTTGGGGGAAACTCAGTATGAAGATCAAGAGGTTGAAGCTGAGTCTGGTATGGCGCTTCACGGTTGCTATCATCAGATGAGGCAAGATCACTCAGACTCCAGGACAGCCTACAGCTGTTTAGGGAGAGCCTGCCTCTAAACAAAACAGATTCTGTATCTGCAGCAGATTTTAGAAAATCAACATCCTTGCCAGAAACCATCACTAAACAAAGAAACTTTTGCTTTATTTTATATCAGTGTTTTTGGGGAGGGGGGTCACTGAAATGTGTATTTATCCTACTCTAGTAACTGTAAAATACAGAGAGAGCATCATTTTTTTATTAATTTCTTGTGCGTGGTATAGGATATAGCTCGGTTGATAGAGTCCTTGCCGAGCAGGTACAGAGCTTTGAATGTGATTCCCAGCATCATGGAAAATTAGATCTGGTTCATGTCTGTCATCTCTTTACTCAGAAAGTGCAAATAGGGGATCAGGACTAGAATTTGGTTCTTTAGAAGTTGAGTGGGGTGTGTGTTGTTTATCTAGTCGTCCATGGGTGGATGTTAGTTTTGTTCTGCCCTTTGACTGTTGTGAACACCGATGTCCATTAGTCTGCTTGGCATTGGGTACATGTAGTACCTGGATATGGCAACTGGAGGGTCATATGCTTAACTTTTCCAGGTGCATCCAAGTTATTTTCTACAATAGCTATTCCATTTTATACTCCCACCAACAGTGTACAAAGGGTCCCAGTTTCTTTATTTCTCACAGTCCTTGTGATTTTCTGGTGTTTGACAATAGCCTTCCTAGTGACACTGAACATTCTTTCATGTACTTTTGGCCATTGTCAGAGTAACTTTGGAAGAATATTGTAAGTCCTTTCCACGTTTTAAATTAGATGATGAGGGGTTTTGTTGTTGGGTCGTAGTGACTTTTTATATACCTTGGGCATTATTCTCTTATGGTTTGCAGATGGTTTTTCACTCTGTGGCTTGTTGTCTTTTCTTTGGTTAGTAATGTGCTTTCTTGCACATTTTAAATTTGGGTGGAAGTCTGGAGAAAATGGCTTAGGTGTTAAGAGCACCGGCTGTTGTTGTCGAGGGCCTAGATGTCCTGCAGTGACTCAGAGCCATCTGTAACTCCGTTTCCAGAGGCTCTGACCATGACCTCCCCAGGTACAGTGTGGACTTGGTGTAGGCATACAGGCAAAGCACCCAGACACAGTTTACATTTTTCAAAAATTATTTTGGGTTTTGTTTTTGTTTTGAGATAAAATATCATGTAGCCACTCTTTCCCTTCCTGCTTCTAGCCCCAGAGTGCTAGAATTGCAGGTATGTGTCACTATGAATTGCCTCATTTTATGAAATCCTCATTTTTGTTATTGATTATCATTTAATTTTGATGTTAATTTGAAAATAAAATTGACACAGTGCTTCGTGGAGTAGGAGAAATAACAGTAAGTTAGAGCATTTTCCTTTCCTTGGTAGTGAGCCTGGTGTGTGTGCTCACACTCACAGGTTCCTAGGTTTTAGGAAAAGTTACCCTAAAGGCAACAGGATCATAAGTCATCAGCTGTCTGGTAAAGTTTGGCAACATGTGTTACATGGAAGAACTACTTATCCACAAACATTCAGGGCTTTGTAGGTTACATTGGCTTTGTAATAACTTGATTAATTAGGTTAGTTAGTTGGATATAGTACTCATTTATAATAATGCTGCTAGATATAAGTGACTTTTCTTAGTAGCTATTTTAATGGAATTAATTCTTGTTTTTTTTCTTAAGGCCTACATGAATCCAATAGCAATGGCTCGATCAAGGGGTCCAATCCAGTCTTCAGGACCAACAATCCAGGATTATCTGAATCGACCAAGGCCTACCTGGTATTTCTCATTTTACTTGTTTATAAGTTTAACATTGCTGCCTTTATTGATTGTTGAGCACTTGCCAAATGACAAGTGATTTTTACTGATTTTCTGGAGTTTCATACATGGGTATTGTAGTTACATAATTTCCATTCTTCTCTCTTCCCCCTCCCAGCTCTGTTTTCCCTTCCTACTCCTTCTCAAATTTGGACCTTCTTTAATCTTGTTAAACCCATGTGCACCCTATTGAATTGAGTTCGTTTTCTATTGCTCATAGGCACATCTGTTCAGGGCTAGCCACTTGGGGTTGGATGACCTATCAGGAAGTTCATCCCTAAGGAAAAGTGACTCATGCTCCCTTTATGCCTCTGCCCTTGGGGTATCTGTAGCCTCCTCATTGAAGTTGGCTTGGCTTCCTGTGTTTTCATTATGCAAATCTTATTTAGGCAACTATATTGTTGATTGATTTCATGGGTGCAGCTTCCTTGTCATGTCTAGAAAACACTACTATCTCTCAGTAGACATCCTGGTCCTTTGGCTCTTAAAATCTTTCTGCTACTCTTCTATAATTTTCCCTGAGCCTTAAGTGTAGAGGTTGCATTGTTGAGGGTGAGAGCTACCCCTATCTGGATATAAGGGTATGTATGTAGAATGTAGTTAGAAATTTTATAGGATTAGGAAAATGGCAGTACTCAGTTCTCCTACAGAGTCTGTGACCATAACAACCACAAGTTATTAGCTATGTTTGCAGTATTGTGAATTCCCTCCTACATGGGCCTTAAGTCCAATTACACAGCTAGTGGCAACCTCCAAGCTAAAGGTGCCACTCTTGGACCAGTAGGAGATGCCCTCTGATCATTGTGGTTCATGGGCTTTACCACTGCCTTTTCTCCCTTGGGGGCTTGCGCTTGGCACCTTCAGATACTGTGAAAGCCAGTCCCCAGAAAGGAGTCTCCCAGGTCAGTTCCAGCTCGAATCTTACCTTCAAGTTCTGGGAGGCAACCAAAGGCAGAGGTGATAACCTGTATTGTTTTAGTAGTGTCTCCGGTCCCCTTGGCTCATGCCTGGTACTCAGATTTTCATTATATAATCTATGGCTCCTTCAGGTAGCATTATTACCTGTGTGGCACAACTCTCTTGCTTGCTTTTTTTTGTTTTTTGTTTTGTTTTGTTTTGTTTTTGTTTTTTCGAGACAGGGTTTCTCTGTATAGCCCTGGCTGTCCTGGAACTCAGAAATTCGCCTGCCTCTGCCTCCCGAGTGCTGGGATTAAAGGCGTGCGCCTCCACTTCCCGGCACAACTCCCTTTTTTATGTTGTTTTGTTTTCTTGGTTTTTTTTTGTTTGTTTGTTTGTTTTTTTAATTTCTTTGTATATCTGGATATTGATCCTCTGTCAAAAATACAACTGATAGAGATTCTTGGTGGGCTTTTTCACTCAGTTGTTTCCTCTGCTCTACAGATATGCAACAGCATATTTGTTGATTGTTGGTCTTAATTCCTGGACAAAGGGAGATCCGTTCAGAAAGTTGTTTTCTGTTCCTGTATATTGTAAGCCACAGCCTATGCTTTCTTGTAGCAGTTTTAGCCTTTCTGGTTTTACATTGAGGTCTTTGATTCATCTAGAAGTAATTTTTGTTCAGGGTAATATTTTAAAGTAACATTTAACATGTGCTTTCTTTTGCACATATGATTCACATGCATAAACAACATGGACACTTGACAACTGGCACAGCTAAAGCACTTCGAGGAAACCTTTCCTGTCCCTCTCTTCCCTAGCCTCTAAAATGTCTCACAGAGCCTGTGCTGTTTAATTTAAGATGAGCAGTGGCAATGATTGTGTCCTTCATTGAAATTCACTTAGAGGTCAGGGTGGAGTAACAGGAGTGTGTACAGTGTTGTTCCCAGCTCTTGTTCTGGAAAGAGATGTCACAGTTATAAGGACTGTTATTTAATATTCTATCCTTACTGTTACTATAGTCCTGAAGTGACATCTCACCAGCTGTAGGGTACCCTTAGATTCAGACCACTGTAGTTGATGCTTATCATATGTTATGGGGAGTCCTTCCAGCTCACTGTCCACCTCCTCTAGTGTGGTTAAGTCTTGTTCTTAACCACTGCAGCATTCCAGAAATGTTCCCAAAATAAAGTGTTACTTTCGCCATAACATATTAAGAGGGGCTGGAATTTAAAGGGGAAATGCTCAAACAGGTGTTTTGTCTGTGTGTCAGAAGCCTTTTAAAACAACCAATAGGTGGGTAATTCATAAAAGCACTCACAGGAGTCTTGGCAGATAATCTTGCTAATGGCAACCAAAGGTACTGTTACAGAGGCCAGGCAAGGCTTTCAAGGCTCTTCCTAGTAGACTCACACAAGGTACACTTAAGTCTTAGCAGGGAGTTGTGACAGCGCATATAGGACATTGCCAGACCAGCAGGTGGTTATCTTTAGGCATTTGGTTAGTCAGCCTCTGCTGTCACATCCTCAAACTCCACATTCCTGGAAATAAAGAAGATATTCAGCCTAAACTATACTATATCTTCCCACATACAGAGTTTAGGCAAGGGAATAGTAAGACCTCTCCAAAATCCAGTTCCAAGATGCCCACCTTAGGACAGTGGTCCTAAAAGGCAGGGAGTTCCAAGCCTCTATATGCATGTCAGGTTTTTATCTCATAGTCTTACTAGTAGAATGTAGCAGTTGAACAAGACAGAGTTGACTTGGCTCATCTTAGAGCTTACAATTGTGTCTGAGGTGTCTTACTGTCTTAGTACTAAGTAATGCTGTAAAGTTAAGTACCTGTTAGGTTGTTGTGAGAGTCAATCAAAGTAATATTTAAGCAATCTAGATTTAGACGAGGAGTGATTAATATCACCCAGTAGGCCTTATTATGATTATTTACATGATTGTGAACAAAGAAATTTTTAACTATCAATATGAAAGGGAGTCTTACAATATTAAAATAATATTTTAAAATGCCATCCTGTCTATATTCGCCCACTTACGTTGTATTTATCACTCTGTTCTAAGGGAGGAAGTCAAGGAGCAGCTGGAAAAGAAAAAGAAGGGCTCCAAGGCTTTGGCTGAGTTTGAAGAAAAAATGAATGAGGTTTGTAAATAGCCTTTCTTTCTTTTTTTTATGTTTTTTTTAATTGAGTATTTATTTCATTTACATTTCCAATGCTATCCCAAAAGTCCCTCACACGCTTCCCCACCCACTCCCCCACCCACCCACTCCCACTTCTTGGCCCTGTCGTTCCCCTGTACCGAGGCAGATAAAGTTTGCACAACCAATGGGCCTCTCTTTCCAGTGATGGCCGACTAGGCCATCTTCTGATTCATATGCAGCTAGAGACACGAACTGGGGGGGGGAGGGGAGCGGGTACTGGTTAGTTCATATTGTTGTTCCACCTATAGGGTTGCAGACCCCATTAGCTCCTTGGTTACTTTCTCTAGCTCCTCCATTGGGAGCCCTGTGATCCATCCAATAGCTGACTGTGAGCATCTACTTCTGTGTTTGCTAGGCCCCGGCATAGCCTCACAAGAGACAGCTATATCAGGGTCCTTTCAGCAAAATCTTGCTAGTGTATGCAATGGTGTCAGCGTTTGGAAGCTGATTATGGGATGGATCCCTGGATATGGCCGTCTCTAGATGGTCCAATTCGTCTCAGCTCAAAACTTTGTCTCTGTAACTCTTTCCATGGGTGTTTTGTTCCCAATTCTAAGAAGGGGCAAAGTGTCCACACTTTGGTCTACGTTCTTTTTCATGCGTTTAGCAAATTGTATCTTATATCTTGGGTATCCTAAGTTTCTGGGCTAATATCCACTTATCAGTGAGTACATATTGTGTGAGTTCCTTTGTGATTGGGTTACCTCACTCAGGATGATGCCCTCCAGGTCCATCCATTTGCCTAGGAATTTCATAAATTCATTCCTTTTAATAGCTGAGTAGTACTCCATTGTGTAAATGTACCACATTTTCTGTATCCATTCCTCTGTTGAGGGGCATCTGGGTTCTTTCCAGTTTCTGGCTATTATAAATAAGGCTGCTATGAACATAGTGGAGCATGTGTCCTTCTTAACCAATTGGAACATCTTCTGGATATATGCCCAGGAGAGGTATTGCGGGATCCTCCGGTAGTACTTTCTTAAAGAAATAGACTGATCTTTTCCTTATAGTAAAAATAAAATCTATTTTATGTTTCACTTTAATAAGCCAAGAATTTGATCATAGTACTTTAGTCATTAAAGGGTCTATATTTTATGAATATTACTGTTAAATATTTGAAGTCAGGTTTGTGAGTAAATGAATACTTTCTTATGAAAATAAGAGAAGAACTCAGTAGAGACACTTGCTTGAAAGCCTGGTGATCTGAGTTTGGTCTTCAGAACCACATAAACATGGAAGTTGAGAACCACCTGTAGTTATCCTCTGACTTCCACACATGTACCATAGCATACATTACACCCATGTATGTGTCATGCCCACCCACTATAAACATACTTTTATCAAAGTTCTTTTAAAGCCCGGGTGTGGTTGCACACACCTTTAATCCCAGCACTCAGAAGGTGGAAACAGATTCGAGGATAACCTGATCTACAAAGCAAGCTCCAAGACAGCCAGGGCTACACAGAGAAAGCACATGTTACACAGACATGCACACGGTGAAAATGAGTGCATGCTTTGTTTGAAAAGAGCAAGCTGAGGTAGGGAGTGCTGATAGAGCAGAGACGGCTTGCTGACTTGTAACCGTATCTTCCTTTTAACCTTTCTGCAGAATTGGAAGAAAGAACTAGAAAAACATAGAGAAAAATTATTAAGTGGAAATGAGAGCTCATCCAAAAAGAGACAGGTAACACCACTTTTTGTTTACTGTCACTTTTATCATTGGTTCATAATGATGTGTTAATAAATTCATTTGAGAATCACATCCACTTATTCAGGCTTGCGTTTTTTTTCTACTTAGAAAAAGAAAAAAGAAAAGAAGAAATCTGGTAGGGTGAGCAAAAGTTTTCTATTTTCTAAATGTTACAGCTAAGGGCCTATAAAGCAAAGTAAGAAAGATTGGGTTTTCCTTGTATGCTAAAGCTAACTTAGACTGTGGATTCATCACGCAGCCAGAGGTCCTCTGGCTGTGATGGGTGGTGGTGTTCTCTCTCTCTCTCTGACATGAAAGAAGTGCTGCTGCTACAGAGGACAGTGTTGCTCGTTGCTGCACTTGTTGTTTTGTTGAGCTTTTGGGGGGAGGGAGGTGACTTTTATATTTTAGCTTCTAAATCCTATGAATATGGCATCTGTTTCTTAGACACTAGATTGAGTTCACTAAGTGCTTGAGAGACTTAGTAAAAGAAACCAATTCCTGCATCTCACAAGCTTTAATTGTTTTGTGCTTGGTCAAGTATTCGTCTTCTTCTTCATCGAGCTCTGATTCTTCCAGCAGTTCTTCAGATTCCGAAGATGAGGTAAGACTCGCTGGGATGCTTTTGAATGTCAGAGGGACTCCTGTTGTGAAATTGCTGCTAGACATGTTGACATTTTTATTTCAAATAATTATTCATAACTTAGAGTACCATATATGAATAATGAGATGAGAGCTTAAATATTGGTGTTTCTTTTTTTAAAAGTTTGCTTTGTTCACTTAAAATAGTAGATTCTTTTAAATTCTAAAATGCTTTTGACTCATTGGGTGGAATTATAAGCATATAATTCAGATCACTTGACTCTTTAAATAGAAAAGTATTGTATTATAAATATGAATTGAGGAAAATATGTTCATAAGCTGGTCCTTTCATTATGCTCTGGTCATTACTACATTCATATTAGTTAAACGGATAGATTATATTCTGAAACAGAAAGCAAATGCTTCTAAAAATGTTTTATGTAGGATAAAAAACAAACAAAGAGAAGGAAGAAAAAGAAGAGCCGTTGCCATAAGTCTCCTGAGACCTCGGAGTCGGATTCCGATTCAGACAGCAAGGTGAGACTGCACTGGACTGCTGAGAGCAAAAACGTGCCCGCCGCCTTCTGTCTGCTCTTCCTGTCTAGCATCACTTCAGTTAGAAGGAGCACATTTGATTTGAGTTTTGGTTTTTTTGAGACAGGGTTTTTTTCTGTTATAGACCTAGATCAGGATGGCCTCAAACTCACAGAGACCCCCCCCTTCCTCTGCGTCCCGAGTGCTGGGATTAATGGGGTGCCCCCACCACGCCCAGCGACATTTGACTTTGTACTTTGAGGTTCTGCACCAGTCGACTGGTGTATTTAATGCTGTACATGTGGCATCTTTTTATCTGCAGGTACCTTCTTCATATGCATGTTTCTATGTTCCCAAATCTCCATGATAGTGTTTTCTCTGTTTTCAAAATAATATTTATAATTCTAGGCAAAACAAACAAACAAACAAAAAAACACATTAGAAGTTGAGCTAATTACTTTTTGATGCCTAGCCTAGTATGCTTTCTTTTTTTTTTTTTTAACCTAAATTTGTTCTGTGCTAAGAGTCTTTTTAAAAAGTGTGCAGTGGTTTATAAAAGTGTTGATTCCAGTTGCCAGGTCTGTATCGAGTGGTAGACAGCGTGCGGTACCTGCACCTTCCTTAGTTACACTTGTTTATTCCTGTTGGAGAAATGTGATAGCTTGCCTGGTATTCATGAAAGAGACCCTGGGTTCAGTCCTCAATACCAAATGAGAGAGAAAGGACACCCATGGAACACTGGGGCCTCAGGAAACTAAAGGTCCTATTGTGGTTTGTGAAAGAGCTTCACTCACCCCAGGAAGATTTCTTGTGTAGAAAGTCCTCAAAGACTGTTGGTTATCTCGGATGTCTTTAAGGCAGCAGTCCTATGATGGTGATAGCTAGTGTGGTGTTCATGAAAAGCCTCCTGTGTGGTAGGACCTGTGTAGACCTGTGAGGGTTAATGCATGCAATCCTTTCAGCTCGTGGATGAGGATAGAGGTTAATCACTAGACCTAAAGGAATTACAGAATTCCTGATAAGGACGGTAGGCTAGTCAGATTGGTGGATGGCAGAAAGCCACATGGATTATAGACCTCCAGTGCACGAGGCCACCAGAGACAAAAGGCAGTGGCGTAAAGCCCTAAAGTAAACACATGGGTATTGTTTTAGGGGAACATAGGTTTGTTTTATTCAGTGACATAAGAGAAAAGGCCTGTTGTCTTATGTGCAGGTATGCATAAAATAGGTTGATCTTTTATTTTCAGAATAAAGTGCTGATACTGAAGTAAATTTTTATTAGTCAGGAGTCAAATAATTTTTGGAAGGGCTACACTTACTTACACTGTATTTTCTACATTTAAAAGTTATTTATATTTGTTTAGGATGGTTCAAAAAAGAAAAAGAAGTCCAAGGATGTAACTGAAAGAGAAAAGGTAACTATTTTTACATTGCCTTGAGGTAGGCTCTCATATAGCACTTAATAACTTTAAGAGATGAGTCTATGGCCATAGCATCCTGAACGGCGCCGGATCTTGTCTGGACTCTGAAGCTAAACAGGGTCGGGCCTGGTTAGTAATTGGATGGGAGACTGCCTAGGAATACCAGGTGCTGTAGACTTTGGCTGGGGCAGTGGTGGCGCATGCCTTTAATTCCAGCACTTGGGAGGCAGAGGCAGGTGGATTTCTGAGTTCGAGGCCAGCCTGGTCTACAGAGTGAGTTCCAGGACAGCCAGGGTGACTCAGAGAAACCCTGTCTTAAACGCCTCCCCACCCCCCCCACCCCCCCCCCAAAAAAAAAAGAGAGAGAGAGAGAGAGATGATCAGTGTGTGAGCACTTTTCGTGTCAGGGACTTCTTTTTGTTCTTATGGCATGTCATGTCACATTAATGTAATGAATTTATTTATTTATGAGATGGGGGCTCACTGTATTGTCCAGGCTAGCTTCAGATTCCTGGGGTCTCCTCAGCAGCTGTGGCTGTAGCTGCATGATTCCATTTGGGACTTCTCTGTTATTTTATTTTATTTTATTTTTTGTTTTTTTTTTTCGAGACAGGGTTTCTCTGTACAACCCTGGCTGTCCTGGAACTCACTCTGTAGACCAGGCTGGCCTCGAACTCAGAAATCCACCTGCCTCTGCCTCCCAAGTGCTGGGATTAAAGGTGTGCGCCACTACTGCCCAGCGACTTCTCTGTTATTAATGCTGATTGATGTATAGTGTGATTATTTCCTGATAGTCAGAGCCATTATAAAATAACGGTAGCTTTCATGTTTCAGAAAAGTATATGTGCAACTAAAACTTCGTAATACATAGTAAAAATCTGAAACACCTGTATTATGATTTTTTTTTCATTTTTTTAATTAGGTATTTTCCTCATTTACATTTCCAATACTATTCAAAAAGTCCCCAATACACTCCCCCCCTCCCCCCAATCCCCTACCCACCCACTCCCACTTTTTGGCCCTGGCGTTCCCCTGTACTGGGGCATATAAAGTTTGCAAGTCCAATGCTGTATTATGATTTTTAAATACTTCAAATATGACTTATAGAATCTCATACATATACACAGACACACATACTCAGAACAGCCATCCTCATACTGACTAGAATTAATATGTACTCATAATAACATTTGGCATTGTATTTTTCAAAATAGAGGCAAGTGCTGGAACTAGCTTTTTTATTCAGCATTACTATTGACATCCTTGATGTTTTCAAGTTTATTTCTTTTGCTTACAATAGTCCATTTACTTATTTCTCTAGATTATTTTCAGTTGTTTTGTTTTGTTTTTTGAGACAGGGTTTCTCCGTGTCACCCTGGCTGTCCTGAAACTTAACTCTATAGACCAGTCTGGCCCAGAACTCAAGAGATCCAGCTGCCTCTGCCTCCCAAGTGCTGGGATTAAAGGTGTGCTCCACCACTGTCCGGCTATTTTCACTTTTTAAGATGTATAGATATATTTACTTGTGTATCTGTCTGCATGAGTTTGTGTGCACTGTGTGTGTTCAGGTCTGTGCCTGTGGAGGCCAGGGCAGGATAAAGGATCACCTGGAACTGGAGTTGTGAGTTGCCTGTAATGGGTTGTGGCAACTGAGCATGGGTCCTCTGTATGAGCAGTAAAGGCTCTTAACCACTGAGCCAGCTCTCTAGCCAGCTCTCACCGGTTACTTACAGATTTCAGCAATACAAACTGCTACAGTGCATATTTCTCTTTTAACTTTAAAGATTGTATTTATTTGTATGTGTTTAAGTGTATTTCTTGTATGTGCATACACCATGTACATGCCTGGTGCCCACGATAGCCAGACGAGGGCATTAGATACTCCATAACTGGAATTGCTGGCAGTTGTAAGCCACTATGTAGGTGCTGCTCACTGAAACTGGGTCTTCCACACTAGCAGCAGTTTCACTTAATCACTAAGCTCTCTCTGGCTCTCTGGGTATTTCTTAACTATTTTTGTTCCTATGTGTTATTCTTAATTTTTTAATGCATATATAGGACTGTAATTTCTAGGTTCCCAGAATGTAGATATATTTAATTTAGTTAAACATTTTGCTCACAAAATTGTTTGTCATCAATTTACATTTCTGAACAGTTGGCTGTACGAGGTGTTTGCATGATTTTTAGTTCTTAAAATGTCTACTTAAGTCCCTAAGTACATTATAAAAAATTTTTAATGTGTATATGCACGTGCATATGTGCACATGATAAGAGGGAATGATGCTGTGTACTGTGGTATGTATGTAGATCAGAAAACAGCTTTGTGAAGTGGGTTCTCTCGTACCTTTATGTGAGTTTCTGGTCTTTACATTCTGAGCCATTTTGCTGTCCCAAATCAGGATGTTTTCAAAATGTGAATGTAGGAGTTAGAGAGATGGCTTAGTGGTTAAGCGTAGTTGCTTCTCTTCATTGGACCCAAGGTTCACAGCACCCACATAGCATGGCTAACAAGTACCTAGAGCTCCAGTTCCAGAGAATCTGACTCTTTCCGCCTCCATGGATACCTGCACGCACGCACACATAAAATATATCTTTAAAAATATAATGCTCTAAACATACCAGTGTTATTACACAGGGATCCTTTTAAATCATAAGAGGTAATTACTCACTGTTTTTCTTTTCTGGTGATACCCCAAGTAGAAACAAAAGGATTAAAATACAGAAGACCTAGCTCTTCGTCATCTTGGCTTCCTATGACTTAAAAATGTTATCTGTTAATTTAAGGAAATGAAGACATTATTTTCTAAAGCAGTGGTTCTCAGTCTTCCTAATGCTGAGACCCTTTAATACAGTTCCTCATATTGTTGTGACCCCAACCATAAAATTATTTTCACTGCTACTTCATAGCTGTAATTTTGTTACTGCTATAAATCATAATATAAATGTTTGTGCCTTCTGATGACCTCCCCCGAAAGGGGCCACAAGGCATAGTGTGAGAACCACTGATCTAAATGGATATGGAGTTGCTTCAATTTATTAAATAAAAGCATTGCTTTAGTAGAATTCAAAACTGAAATCCTGGTAATTGTCACCATTTTCAGAAATTTCTAAATTAAAAAATGGATGATTTGTAATAATTAGAGGAATTATAAATATAACTCGGGGCTTTCGTGCTGGCTCAGTTGAGGCCTTTGGTGCAGGTTTCACAGTCTGAATTGAGTCTTGAGTACCACAAAGTTTCAGGAGAGAATAGATTTCCAGCGTTACTGCTCTCTGACTGTTGTACATGCACACATGTGCTGACAAGTAGATACACACATGACTTGAACCTTTCAGTTTGGAAGGGAACTGCATAGTTTACTTGGCAGAGTATTCTTTTTTTTTTTTTTTTTTTTTTTTGGTTTTTCGAGACAGGGTTTCTCTGTATAGCCCTGGCTGTCCTGGAACTCACTTTGTAGACCAGGCTGGCCTCAAACTCAGAAATCCGCCTGCCTCTGCCTCCCGAGTGCTGGGATTAAAGGCGTGCGCCACCACGCCCGGCCAGAGTATTCTTAAAATCAGGATACGTCTATTTATTTTGGCAGGATACTAAAGGACTCAGCAAAAAGAGAAAGATGTGCGGAGATAAAGCGCTATCATCTGAGTCGCTGTCAGAGTCAGACTGTGGAGAGGTGAGTAGAGACAAGCAGTGCTTTCAGAGTAAGTGTTAAGTTTCCCAGAAGACATACGTGACTGTCACTTTGATAATTAACAGTGTTTCTGTATGCCTTTCCGATGTCAGATTCTTAATATTATGTACTCATCTGGGTAAATGGAAAAAGCTATATGTAATGCAGTCGACGGAGATCCAGTCATGGTTAAAGTCAAAAGAAGGATCACGTGTGCTGTTTGTCTTTTGTCTTAAATGCAGTCTAGGCATTTCCGAAGGAGCTGATTTCCTGAGTCTTGCTTCTCTGGGCTTCTGTCCTTTGGCATTCATCTTGTCTGTCTACTCTGTCCCTTAGCTCCCTGCTCTCTCACATTTGTGTCTTCCTTGTTTACTTGTGCCAGTCTCCTTTTTATTTCTTTGGTTTTGGTCTGTGTTGATGGCCCTCGGACCTGTCACACCTGCTACCCCATCTGTCTCATCATTGAAGTTTTTATACTCTTTGAAATGAAACTCATAGCTAATATAAACTAGATACACTGTCTCCTAATAGAAGAAACTAGTAAATGCCAGTGTATAATCTGACGAGATTGTGTTTGATTATGTGAGTGCCTGTGTATGATAAGCTCAGGAGATAGAACCTTCAGTTCAGGCTGGATGGCACCTCACAGGTGGCCTTCAGAAATCTTTGCCACCAGTTGTGTTCCAGAATGGTAGACAAAATGGAGACAAGCTCTCAGAACTGCCACCCAGTTGCAAGCAAACAGTGTCTACTGTTTGTGTCTGTTCCTTTAATCCTTTTTTTCCTTAGATTGTTAGGACTTGTTTATGTGTTTGTGTCTTACAGTTGTCTAACAGGTATGTCAGACAACTGAATACTTCGGCAGTTATTAACTTCTAGGACTGTTGTATTTAACATTTATCCAGTATAACAATAAGGAAAGTTTAACAAAATATATTTGTACTTAACATTTAATATGCATGGGCTCTGGCAACTTTGGATTTAATTTCAATTCAGTGTACCGGCCTTTAAAAGATCAGAAGGAAATACAAATGACGCAGTTGTTACAAGGATTTTAACCCGCTGCTCTATATAGAGAGCAGTGTCCGTGTTTGGCAGTGTAGAATACTGAGAGAGGGACTAAGCTGAAGCTCTGATCCAGGCACTGTCTGCCTATCCTAGAGTTCACAACACCTTCCCCCCACTCCCACGGCTTGGCTTTGATGCTAAAAGGCAGCTCTTAGAGACATTTACAATCTTAAGTTATGGTTGGTGCTTTGTTCTTATTTTTGAAACTTTATTGATACATGACAGGAGTCATAAAATGTGATTTTATAATCAAAAATTTCTACATATGACTTGGACATATAAGATATATTAGGCATAAGATTAAAATGCACTAAGTACAAATTCCATGTTTGTCTTCTGTTCACAAAAATCTCAACTTTGTAGGTGCAAGCTAAAAGGAAGAAAAGCGGTGAAGAGCGTGAGAGAACAACAGCAAGTATCTTATTTTCTTATAGACAACAGCAGGCCCACTGTTCACTAATGAAAGGATTCAGTACTGGGGAGATGTGATGTCTGTCACCTTTGCTTACTGGATAGGAGAAAATCCAGCTGTTTTAGGAAGGGAAGCAAGCATCCCAGGCCCCTTACAGTATCTTACTGTTAAAAATAGAAGTTCAGAGCTGGGCGGGGTGGTGCACACCTTTATTTCCAAGACTTGGGAAGCAGAGGCAGAGGCAGGTGGATCTCTCTGAGTTCGAGACCAGCCTGGTCGACATAGTGAGTTCCAGGACAGGCAGAGCTACACAGTGAGATCCTATTTTTGAAGGGGGAAAAAAAGAAAAGAAATAAGAGTTCAAGGGACTGATGAAATGGTTCAGTGTGTACAGGACACACTGACAACCTGAGTTTGAACTCTGAGATACTAGTTGTTCTCTGACCTCCATGTGCAGCAAAACACACAAAATAAATAAAAATATAATTAGAAGATGACATAATTTACATATTTAAACACACACACATATATATGCTCCAACTTATATTTGACTTTGCATTTTACTTTTCCTTGTACAAGGCCTGCCTGAGGGAATGTACATGAGTATCGTGGGATGTAAAGCATGGGACCCTCTGTGACTAGAGTTTCCTATTGGTGCTGGGAGCTGATGTAGCTTGTCGAAAGACCCTCACCCACAAAGAGCACAGAGACCGCCATCGTTGCAAAACACATGACGATTTTATTTATCCAACATGTTAGGGAACCCCCTCTCAGCACAAAGGCCAGAGGAGAGACCCAGAACAAAGAAAGAACACACTTTTTATACCTTTGTAAGGGCCGGATATAGGCACCAGGGTAGTTCGGCGTGTTTTAATATGGTTTAGCCAATAACCTTTTTAAACATTGGTTGGTTTGTGTAGGGTGACTCTTATTTTGTCTGTCCTTGTGTTTTTTTAGAGTGAGGTGGGGCAGGGGGACTGTTGATCTTGTTTTTGACCATTTAAAACTATGTTTCTATATTTGTTTAGTCAGCCAGCTTTTTATCTGGCCGTGTACTTGGCCTGCTAGTACAGTTTGGAAAGTCCTTTTGATGGGGGAAGGTACTGGGTAGTCTTGAATTTATTTTGGATATTACAGCCCTTTGCAGGAATAGCAAGTGCTCTTAACCACTGATCCAAATCTCCAGCCCCTAGTTAACTTTCTTAAGCTATAATAAAATATGGTGATTATCTCAGTCTTCTAAAAGAAATTATTTACAGGCCAGCCAAACCTAGAATAATAAAAGACTTCTAAAAATATTAGCTGCAACGAGAAGTATACTGAAAGTGGCAACATGGAATGGGTAACTAATTACCATATTCTTTTAAAAACAGCCCTGCCATTATGCAAATTGATAGGAAGGAAAAGAAGGGGGTTTAAGGCAAGGGAATATATATGGTGAGAAGCAGGCCAAAAAAAGAAAATAGCTCATAACTTCAGAGACTAGTACAGACCATCTCTGTGAAGGATTGTCAGGGCCCTCTGTGTGAGTGTTATAGCTCATAACTTCAGAGACTAGTACAGGCCATCTCTGTGAAGGATTGTCAGGGCCCTCTGTGTGAGTGTTATAGCTCATAACTTCAGAGACTAGTACAGGCCATCTCTGTGAAGGATTGTCAGGGCCCTCTGTGTGAGTGTTATAGCTCATAACTTCAGAGACTAGTACAGGCCATCTCTGTGAAGGATTGTCAGGGCCCTCTGTGTGAGTGTTATAGCTCATAACTTCAGAGACTAGTACAGACCATCTCTGTGAAGGATTGTCAGGGCCCTCTGTGTGAGTGTTATAGCTCATAACTTCAGAGACTAGTACAGACCATCTCTGTGAAGGATTGTCAGGGCCCTCTGTGTGAGTGTTGGAAGTGGCCTTTGAAGGCACTTTTTTGGAGGTAAGAGAAAGACTGAGGACATTTTGGTTTGTATGTCCACGTTAACCGTGTCCTAGAGCTTTATAACTGACTGTAAGGGCTGCCTCTGAAGCACCAGCTTCACTTGGGTGTGCATGGCTCTCAATCTCTTCTTGTAGTTTGTGACCACAGTTACATGAAATTCTTTTCTGAGTGAGAAAATAATTTGGGTGGCTGTTTTGGGCTGTACTTTGATTGATTGATTGATTGATTGATTGATTGATTGATTGATTAGAAAACTATTTGGCTAGGTCTAGTGTAAACTTCAGCACTTTTGTCCTTTGTAGTGCTGTATATTTGTTACCAGCATCCTAGCACGGTCTAGTTCTCCAAGATACAATGAATAGAGTATGAAATAGGAGAAGTCTATATGTAGAGAATGGAGTGAGTAGCTAAAGAAGGCCTGTAGATGAACTCAGTGGGAGTGGACTTGTGGTGGGTGCTTCCTATGCCAGCACTACAGTAAATATGAGCTCAAATCGAAGCTCTTTGGCTTCTTTGTGAAATTGTGTTTAAGTGTGTGCTTTTAAACAGAAAGCTCTCCGGGGCTGGCTATTCCTATGCACAAAGCTGTGGCTCCATCTTCAACAGTACCCCAAGCAGGCAAGCTGCAAAATTCTTCTGTAGCAGTAGCAGACAAGAGGGAGCTCTACCTTCCTTACCTGGGCTCAAGCCTCTTTTGAAGTATCAGCTTCTTGGAATTATGCCTTCTGCAGCAGAAGCATTCAGAGGACTTGGAGCTCAGCAAAATCCAGCAGCCTTTAGTCCACTAACAATCTGACCACTTTTCCTAGGCAGCCATTTCCCTGTAAAAGTTGGGCATGGGGCTGGATGTTGTGATCCTAGCCTGGAATCCTAGCATCAGGGGTTCAAGGTCATCCTTGGTGACCTTGGTGACATAGCATATTCAAGGCCAGCCTGGAATCCTAGCATCAGGGGTTCAAGATCATCCTTGGTGACCTTGGTGACATAGCATATTCAAGGCCAGCCTGGGCTATATGAGATCCTATCTCAAAAAAAAGGTGGGGGGTTGGGGGGGGGGGCTGGAGAGGTGGCTCAGAGGTTAGTTAAGAGCACTGACTGCTCTTCCAGAGGTCCTGAGTTCAATTCCCAGCAACCACATAGTGGCTCACAATCATCTGTAATGGCTCCTGATGCCCTTTTCTGGTGTATCTGAAGACAACAGTGTAATCACATGCATAAAATAAACAAATCTTTTTAAAAAAAAAAAACATTTTATTAAATAAAATATACTTTTCAGTATATCAATATTTTATATTAATGAATTGGTATTAATAACTAATATAGTTTTCCAACTTAAACATATTGTATCCTTAAAACCCTGCCATTTCAATAAAGCAGGTATGCCTTGTTGCATGTGTCTTTCCTGTATCAGAGCTTTCCTTTAGAAACTGTAACATGAGATGCAGCAATTGGTAGCATTATCCGGTAGCATCTTTTCTCTAGAAGTTTCTAATGAGAGCTGCTAATGTACCATTGACTCAAGAGGTTTTTTCCCTGTCTTTGAGACCCAGCAGGAACTCCTCGTCCCCATAGTTGTGGTTGGTGGGGCTTTTCTAGAAAGGCCTACCTAGTGTGCTTGTGTCTGTGGTTGTTTATAGTAAGTCGCTTAGGAGTAGAAGTAAAGGTGTTCTTAACTGGCATGGTTTTAAGTGGGCACAGTAATAACGCCTGCCATGGAATTATCTTTACAGGACAAAGCCAAAAAGAGAAGGAAGCATAAGAAGCACAGCAAGAAGAAGAAAAAGAAGGCTGCCAGCTCCAGCTCAGACTCGCCGTAGCGTCCATGAAGACCAGGACCCTTACCCAGTGCAGTGTCAAAGGAGCTCAACTGTGAAGATTGCGACACACTTAGTAACGTGCATGAATTCCCTTGTTCTTAGACTTGTCCTGGACTAGTCAGTAGCCACTTGGATTCTGCTGTGTGAAGGGCCATGATTGTTGCCTGCTGCTTCAACACCTTTTCCTCTTCCAGTGCTTGGTGACTCTGGGACATAGTACTTTGCAGTCATACTTGTGGTTAAGATATCTGGAATAAAGCTAATATTTTTTACTAGAAGTACTTAAGAATAAATCAACAGAAACTGAATCTGGATTCATCTTTTAAGATGTAACCAGAAATAATGAGATGACTCTAGTAAAAATTTTCAAAGTAGGGATTACATTAATATTTTAGAATCCTTACTCTGTAGATAAGTATATTTTAATTTTTCCCCACGTATACTTTGATTTACTTGGGGAAGGAGCTTTTCAAGGGGGTGGTTTGCTATCTCTTTAGCTACCAGAACAGCGTGCCTTTGATCTCACACATCCTACTTTTATGGACACAGTAGCCATGCTTCCTGGGAGGACAGAGCTGGGCACCGTCGTTCCTGCCCGACTGAGGTTATGACATCCTTAGACTTTGTTGTATGCTGCTTCGAATGAACCAGAGATACCCGGCCCTTTGCAGCATGAGAAAGCCCCCAAAGCTCTGGAATTTACCTCCACATCAATAATAACTGAATGTTTTTAGGGTTACATTGTGTTATGTCATTTGAATTCAATTTGACTACACTTTGGCTTTGGAGAGGGATTGTTTAGTAGACACTGGTACTTTCTGAGCTTGATAGCTGACAATTCTAAAGCGCATGTGTTATACAGTTTTAACCAGTCAGGAGATTTTTACATAGCCAGTGATAGATACTTTGTTTTGTATAAATTTTGTTTAGGCTGCAATATTTAGCTTTTAACTAACTCTTGCTGTCTTAAGTTCATAACTATGTTTAATGGCACACTTACAAGATATTTAGCATGTAAAAAGCAGGACTTTTGGTTTTTTTTTTTTTTTTTTTTAACAGCTTCATATTGAAGCTGAGACTTTTCCACAAACAAGTTGAGTGGCAGGCCTGGTATGCTGTATCTTGTTACATAAAGCTATTGCCAGAATCTTAGTAAACACATGTTTTAAAAGTTTGTTGTCTTTGTATATCAGTAACAGATGATGACACTTGTGTTAACTTGTGTGAGAGCTACATTGCTGCTCTTCTGTGCCGTGTCCTCTAAGACTTTGTGCTTCGAGGCTGCTGAATGATTTGGAAGGGTCAAAGGACTTGATAACTCACTTTCATTTTACACTTTATATAATCTGGTTGTGAAATATAACAATGGACAGTTTAGCCAGTCTCAGAAGCTATGCTAATTATAGTGGAATATGCACAGAACATTTTGGCATGAAAAGAGGCTGAATAAATAGCTATTTTACTTAAAATAGCTGTGCTCTTATCTCCCTTTGGGTCACAGGCCACAAAGTAACTGCACCCTTTTGTTTTGTTTTTGTTTTTTTGAGACAGGATTTCTCTCTTTAGCTTTGGCTGTTCTGGAACTTGCTCTATAGACCAGGCTGGTCTTGAACTCACAGAGATCTGCCTGCCTCTGCCTCTTTAGTGCTGGTGTTAAATGCATGTACCACCATTGCCCGGCTACCCTCACTCAGGCTTTTAGTAATAAGAACAACTTGTTTCTTAGTAAGCTTCTTAAATTTTCCTGCTTAAAGACACCTAATGTATGGTATAAAAAGTTTGAAGGATATCTTATATCACTCCTCCCCACAGTTTCTTTTCTTTTTTTAAAATCTATTAATTATATTTATGAGTACACTGTAGCTGTTTTTAAACATACCAGAAGAGGGCATCAGATCCCATTACAGAAGGTTGTGAGCCACCATGTGGTTGCTGCAAATTGAACTCAGGACTTTTAGAAGAGTAGTAAGTGTTCTTAACTGCTGAGCCATCTCTCCAGCCCCACAATTTCTTTTCAAAATTGATGTTTATCCAAATGCCAGAAAAGCCTATTGGATCATTTGTCGCTTTTCTTGAATGTGCAAGGGCATATTAGACTAGAGAAGATGGAAAGTAGATGATTGGTGGAATGTTTGTCTTTTTCAGAGTCTGTGGATTTGAGACACACCTCTCATGGTGTTTGGTGACCCTAACAGTCTCCTGATAGACATAAGGTGGATATGTATGGGGTGTTGTCCTTATGTTAGTTCCATGGTTATGAAAATATGTAAGTTAATAACATACCTTCTCTCTTCCACCAAACCTGCCCTTTTTCTTGGGTGATTTTTGTACGAATTTTACAAACATGACACATCTTTTAAACAGTGGCACTGCGATAGCTGCCAGAAAGTGATGAACATCTGTAGAAATGTTAGCTCGACACCAGTGCTAGCTGTTTTGGTCACTTGGATTCCTTTGTTTGCTCATAGCTGTTTTAGTGCCCTAAGAGTATCCAGACTTTATCCAGTATGTACTGAATGGCAGGGTCCACCTGTTCATCTTCCAGACTGAGAACATTCTGAGAACATGGCTGGGAAGTTGCCATGGCCACATTCTGTTTTGGAGTTGTAGAGTTAGTACCAGCTTGGGACACAAGCTTGGAGGTGGACTATTTGGGAAAGCAGTGAGCTGAAGCCAATCCGATGGAGCAGAGGGCTCTGAAAAAAATGGTGGAATCCATCAGGAAAACTGTCAAGAGCTGTAAGTACTCAGCAGTTTCCTGACACTGCCTCAGCACCTTGATTCAGTGAGAGGTTGGTTGATGGATTAGTCAGGATTTATTGGACATCAGTGAGCGCTCTGGAACCATACACAAAGAGTCGGTTTCTAGTGGTTTTGGTGACACCTTTAATCCCAGCACTTGGGAGGCAGAGGCTGGTGAATTTCTGAGTTTGATGTCAGCCTGGCCTACAGAGTAAGTTCCAGAGAAACCCTGTCTCAGAAAAAAGAGAGAGAGAGAGAGAGAGAGAATATATACAGCTACACATGGTGGCCATGCCTTGAATCCCAGCACTCAGGAGGCAAAAGCAGGTGGATCTCTGAGTACACGACCAGCCTGGTCTACGTAGTGAGTTCCAGGACAGCCAGAGCTACATAGTGAGACCCTGTCTCAAAAAAGGGGTGGGGAATGGTGGTAAAAGGCTGAAGAGATGGCTTAGTACATAAGGACCTGCTACACAGCCTGATAAACCTGAGTTCAGTCACAAAGTGGGAGTGGTGCTTCACACCAGCATTTCTAGCACTTAAGAGGGGAGATGCAGAAGGATCAGAAGTTGAAAGTCATCCTCGATTATATGGAGTTCAAGGCAAACCTGAGCTTCAAGATATAAGCAGTAAAAATTCAAATCTAATAGAAGGATCTATCTATACACTGTCAGTATAACCAGAAGTCTCTGTAGAGACATTCTGCTACCTAGATAAAGGGAAGTCCTTAGAGGACAGACTAATCAAACTTTCACTCCAATATTAAGATATAGTGACTAAGTGTTGCGGCTTTGAAGTGAAGGGCCTCTCCTACAGAAGTGTTACAGCTCTGCTCCAGCAGGGAGACGTTCCCCCAGTGAAAATGTAAAAGCTTGGGTAGGAGGTATCCTGGCAGTTGGGAACCAGTGATGACCACAAAGTCACACTGCACAGCAAGCCTCACATGGGATTTATTGGGAGGGAAAAACCCAGGAGGGTGGCTGCCTCTGCTTGGGCGACAGGGAACTAAGCAGAGGCAGAGTTTTATCTGGGGTTTCTTTCACGGTGGGGGAACAGATTTCCAGGGTGAGGATTGAATACCTTGCCAAAAGCCAGAGAAACTATGGACTGCATCTCTGATCCACTCCTGGCAAAAGGAGGGAAAAATTTAATATTTGTCCTGGATCCAAATCTTTGGTTCTTGGTGTTCATGAGTTTTTAATAAATTTGAATCAAGTCTTAAAGGCAGGTCCATCTGTAGGCATTTGTGAGACAAAATAACATGCCAGTGTGTGCATAGTTTGCATACATATTTCCTAGTAGAAGCTGCATTGCCATAGCAACAATCCAGCCACTGCTTTCTCAAGTGAAGAGAACTAGAACTCACTGGGCAGTGGTTAGTAAAAGGTGAGCTTGGAAATAAACTGTTCGTGGTTCTAGAAGCTGCCAAGTCCAAATCAAAGGAGACTGAATGACCTGCTTTCTAGTTGGCAGGTTACTGGCATCTTGTTTTATAGGAGTACCAGACACGGTCACTTCAGAAAAGGCTCCCTCTTCCTAAAACTGTCACAATGGGGGGTGGGGGGACCCATGCAAACCATACCATATATGTGGCTTTATGTTGACTAATATAAGCATTACTACCCAGGACACATGAGACACTTTACAAAATCAGACCCAAACTGCTAAACAATGAAAGGCCAAGGAAAAACTGAAAATGGTCACAGACTAGAGGACATTGGGCACTAGCTGTGCTATTCTGAACTGGATCTTGACACTAAAAGGCCATTAGTGGGAAATTGGTAAGATACAATTACAGCCTATCGTTAGGTATGTAGTGATCAGTTTTGAGCAAGTGCCACAGTTACATAAGCTTCAACTGCATGAACAGGGTATAGGAAGAGAACTCTACACTGTCCTTGTGCCTCCTACATAATCTGAAACGTTCAAAAAATGTTCAAGCTGATCAAGTATTCATTAAAATCCAGCTAGGTGTAGCAGTTGGAGACTAAGATAGGATCATAAGCTCGAGCCCCCCCCCCCAAAGAAAAATAATAAAAAAAATAATTCCAACCTGTTCATGCCCACATCGAAAGAAACCTGTAAAGTCATGGAGTGCTCTTTTGACAAATGCCCAACAAGAGCGATGTATGCATGGGTTTATCTTGGCTCACAGTTTAAGGAGACATGGCTACAGGCATGTGCAGCACCTGGTCACATTGCACCTACAGTTGTGAAATATGAATGCTGGTTCCTAGCTTGTCTTTTGGAATGGCACTGCCCACATTTAGGGTGGGTCTTCCCACCTCAGTTAACTCAGTCCAGAAATTCATTTATCTCCTAGGTGGTTCTAGATCCCGCCAAGTTGATGAGTAATTTTTCATGGGGAGACACCTATGCAGTTTGTCTAAGCTATCTACAACATACCAAAGAACCAAGTCTGCCTGGGTGAAACTGAGTTTATTTAGAAGTGCAGGTGAGGAATCTTACAGTAACAGATGGCTCAAAGGTGACTGTCTCACCAAAACACCCACCCTATTATGGATAGTGACAGAACCCTGCATTCCCTAGTGCTCCTCCCAGAAGCCTTGTTATTTAACAAAGATCCCAGTGCCAGGTATGGGATACTTGCCTATGATATGTTGATTATAGAAGCCCCAAAACAGTAACAAGTTACTGCCATTGCTCTTGGCTTCCAACTGAACTTGATGGTAAGACCTGTTGCTGAAGATACGCCACACTTTGGTCACAAGACTTAGAGAAATCCGGCTGGAATAGCTGGATGCTTGCTTCCTGCTGGCTAGAAGGTTCTATTGCAAACTTGAGGGGGTGGGAACTGCGACCACTCTTACTATCTGAATACTAAGAGTTTCAATAACAGCTGACCTGGTAGGATCTGTCCACTGGTGCGGTAACGGCACGGGTGCTTTGCAGGTAACCGTTTTCTCATTGCAGTCATGGCCTGCTCCAGAGGCTGGGACACATTTCTGGTACTGTGCACTTGATCAAGAGCTGGTGGCAGGGAGATCATAGGCCAAGTGGGCATGGTCAGACTACTTTCTAAATACTGAACGTTTGCATAGAATTAGTGCTGCTCTTGACCTTCATCAAAAAGCAATTGCAATAAGCAGCAGTTATGTAGGGATTTCCACCTGGTCAAAGTTCTGAAATAATCACAATTGATTGCTCAGCCCCAAATAGGCCAGCTACATCACCCCATTCTAGGCTCAAGAAGCAGGAGAGAGGAGACAGAATAAAGAGTCAGAGGATGGGGGAAGTTGCCCTACAAATGGTGCTTTTCCTGACACGACATAGCTGTTGCACCAGTGAACTCAATGTAGCTGTGGTTACCTACACAAGACAAGAGTGAGGCCTATCAAGATTTCATCATAGAAAAGGGAAAGGCTCATGAGCCACACCCCCTGAGGGACTACTGATAAAGGCTAGGGGAGGGGTATCACTTTGTTCAGTGGTATAGCCACCGGTAACTTACCCATGCACCTCTGGAAGTAAACAGCCTCCCAGGCATGGGCATGCAAGCAACTCTAATTAAACTCCATGGGGCAGACACACAGAGGACATGAAAGTGGGAAAACATTTCATTGAGAGGCTGGGTGAGAGTAACGGCAGGTGAGAAAAATTAAAGTGTGTTACATACATGCAACTGTCAAAGAACGGAAACAAACATTGGCATCCCTGATGGAGCACAACTTGCAGGCAGTGGGACAGTCCCTTCCCAAGTACCTGTTAGCACTTACATAACCTTGGGGAAGGGTTTAAAAGCACAGGTTTCAGGAGCTTCCTCCAGACTTCTACTTCCCGAACCTTGTCAGGTTCATTTACTTCCTTGGTTTGAATGACCGCCCCTCCAAGAGAGAATGGCTCAGGTTAGAGGAAATAGCAGTGTGACAGTTGACAACTGAAGTCGCCCTCCCATCAAAGGGCCTCATTTCACTGCACTGGTGGAAACAGTCATAAAAATCTCACTATATTCCTTTATTTTTCTGAGCCTAGGGTGTTAATGTGTAGCCATGACTGGCCTGAAACTCACTCTGTAGACCAGCCTGGCCATCGATTCAGAGAGATGCACCTGCCTCTATCTCCTGAGTTGCTGGGATGAAAATCATGCATGGCCACACCAGGCAAATCTCACTGGTTTTAAAGGAAGGCTTCTTTTTTTTTTTTTTTTTAAAGATTTATTTATTTATTATATGTAAGTACACTGTAGCTGTCTTCAGACACTCCAGAAGAGGGCGCCATATCTCGTTACAGATGGTTGTGAGCCACCATGTGGTTGCTGGGATTTGAACTCTGGACCTTCGTAAGAGCAGTCGGGTGCTCTTACTCACTGAGCCATCTCACCAGCCCCCTAAAGGAAGGCTTCTTAGACCTCATTTCTCTAGTGAAAATCAAAGTCACATAGCTGGAGGCAACAACCCATGCCTGTTACACTTGTACCTGGGAGACTGAGGCAGTAGATTGAGAATTGCAGGCCACTCTGGACTACATGGTGAGATCTTGTCTCAAAAAAAAAAAAAAAAGTGTGTGTGTGTTGCACAGGTTTTTATGATCTTGTAGCAGAATACAAATTGCTGGTCTTCCATTCAAAAATCATTTCAAGAATGTATTGTGAAAGTAGTTGTCCTTAAATCTAAGTCTGGTTATCAGCCAGAATTGTTTGGTAAGCTCTGCATTGTCTGTAAGATCTGACAGCATGCCTCAGCATGGGCCCATCTGCGGCCTCAGAACCCAGAAGCGACAAGCCTTCAAGTTGACTTGTAGGTAAGTGCCTGGCCCTTTGACAAACTCAGCCCCATGGCACCTCCACTTTGGATATTAATCACTCAGCACCTCCGCACTTGAATATCTCTCTGGTTTTAGATTTACTGTACTTGATTTAACTTTTCACACTTGTTCTAGGATCTGGAAAGCAAACATGCTATGCAAGTGTTCTCCCACTGAGCCATACCACAGCTCCTTATGTATCTCTTGACAAGTCTGCAACAGCATTGAGGGCAAGGAGTCCTGCGTGTATCTACTCACTGGCTCATGGGTGTCCTTTAAGACACTGAACAAAAATTAGCCATTATATCCTGTTTCAGGACTGCACTGGCATAGTTGAAATTATATTAAGAAACAAGATTTTATTTGGTCTACAAAATAAATGTTATTGGGCACCTTTGTACTTATTCTCTAGATTATCAGTAACTATCCTAGGAACAGTGTTTTTCAAACCACATAGAACCCCACACATAAATTGAATATTCGCCATACATTCACTGCTTTCATGTGGATAACCTAAAATCATCCCAAAGGTAGTATGAAAATAGTTCTTTCTAAAATAATTCTTTCTAAATTATTATTATTATTATTATTATTTTTTTTTTGTGGAGGACATTCCTCCACAAACAGGAAGAAAAGATTTAAAAACAAATGGCAAGCAGCTCTCCATATTTTACTTCTCTCAAGTAGCTGTTGAGTCACTGTGGTGGTTTGAATTTGCTTGGCCCATGGAGAATGGCAGTATTAGTGGGTGTGGCCTTGTTGGAGGAAGTGTGTCACTGAGGGGTGGGCTTTGAGGTCTTATGCACAAGTTCCATCCGGTGTAGAAGACAGCCTCCTCCTAGCTGCCTTCAGCACCAAGTCTGCCTCCAAGCTGCCGTGCTTTCCACCATGATGAGGGACTGAGCTTCTGAAACTGTAAGCCAGCCCCAGTGAACTGTTTGCCTTTATAACAGTTGTCTTGGTCATGGTGTCTCTTCAGAAGAATGAAACCTAACTAAGACAATCGCAGAATTACACATCAGAGACTGAAGAACCTGAGATCACTCAGGATACTACTCAGCTGCTCCTAAAAGAAGGCACTAAAGAGTCAAGTTTTACAGGTTTAGGGTAAGAATGGAAATGGGCTAAAGAAGTGTCTCTGTGTTTTAAGAGCACTTGCAGAGGACCCATGCTCAGTTCACGTGGTGACTCCCAACCATCTGCAAATAGTTCCCAAGGATCCCATGCCCTCTCTGGCCTCTATTGGCACTGCATACGTGATACAGATACACATTACCAGGAAGGCACCCATCTATGTATACATAAAACCAAAATAAATAAATCTTAATAAATAAATGGAAACAGAGTCCAGATGTTTAAAGTCTAGTGTCCCCCAACCCCAGGCTGAATGCCTGGTTTCTGAACTGGCAGTACCACAGTCACCTCTGTCTAAACATCACTTTCTTTTTTTAATTTTTTTTTTAAAAAGTTATTTAGTTATGTATATGATTACACTGTAGCTGTCTTCAGACACACCAGAAGAGGGCATCAGATCCCATTACAGATGGTTATGAGCCACCGTGTGCTTGCTGGGAATTGATCTCAGGACCTCAGTGCTCTAAACTACTGAGCCATCTCCCCAGCCCTAAACATCACTTTCTAAGTCTGTTTTGAACCATGTGTGAGTATTCTAAATTTCCAGTTTGAAGGCTGCAGATCTAGTAAAAACAACACTGCAAACTACTCAGTAACAATCACACATCATGTCTGGCCATCTGGCCTTATACCTTAATAGCTGAATAACTCACTGGTTAAATCTACCTCTTATTCTTCTCATTTTACAGTCAAGAAATTTGAAGTTGAATGTCTCATACGACTTTTCTATAGCTTGGTGGGATGCCCTGTTGGAAAGATGGATAATACTGGGCTGGACTGCAACACATTTCGAGGAGTCCTGCAGAACATATTCGGAATGACTAACGATATGTTGATGAATAGAGGTAAGAAGGTCACACCAAACCTAAATGTACAAACCCAAAAGTGAATTGGTCTGCATGTCCTCTTGACGAGACTGGACTTTGAATGCCACACTGGAGAGGAATAACTGTGGTAGGAGAGTGTTGCAAACAGAGCCAGGATGACTGTGAGGACAGTTCTAATAAAACCCACTCACGGCTGGGCTGTGTAGCTCATAGCATTGGAGTTTTGAAAAATAATTACCACTGGACTAAAGAATCTATTGGTTTTTTTTAAGATTTATTTATTTATTATATGTACGTACACTGTAGCTGTCTTCAGACACTCCAAAAGAGGGCATCAGATCTCAGTATGAATGGCTGTGAGCTACCATGTGGTTGCTGGGATTCGAACTGAGGACCTTCGGAAGAGCAGTCAGTGCTCTTAACCATTGAGCCATCTCTCCAGCCCTAGTGTTTTTTAAGGGTAAACAACTGAGGACTTATAACCATAAAAGTACACACCATAAATATGAATCATGAAAGCACACACCACCAATGTAAATCATTAATTAGCTTTTTTTTCTTCATAGAAGTGTGTTAATACTAAAAAATGGTGACTCCTTATACTAGAAATATTAAAAGTCAGATATCTAAAACGGGAAAGGATTGGTGTACCCAGTTAAGTTCTGTGGTAGATCATTAAAATGTACATTTTGATAAAATTTGACACATGCAGGCCCCTGAAAATTATTGCCATAATCGACATATCAATACATCCCTCATCTCCAAAGACAAATTACACTTGAAGTTTTCTATAGGATGTTTCATAGGTAACTTTAAAAAACTGGTCTGGGAAGGTGGCTCAGCAGGTAAAGTGTGAGAGAACCAGCTCCAAGGTTGTCCTTTGACCTCTGCCTGACATGTTTGTACACACACACACACACTCACACACACACACACTCACACACACTCATACTCGCACACACTAGTAATTTACTTTGAAATATTGTGAAAGTTATACAACAGATTTTTTCCATCACTTTTTTTCACTTTTTATTTTTAAAAATTAAAATTATCTCATTAATTAGCTCCAAGGATTTTCTTGACCATAGCAACTATATAAAACATCACCAATGGCCGGGCGTGGTAGTGCATACCTTTAATCCCATCACCCTGGAGGCAGAGGCAGGAGGATTTCTGAGTTCGAGGCCAGCCTGGTCTACAAAGTGAGTTCTAGGACAGCCAGGGCTATACAGAGAAACCCTGTCTCAGAAAACCAAAAAAGGAAAAAAAAAAATCACCAATGAAGACTTATTGCTCACTGTATGGAATGACTCTTCTATGTAAACATATAAGGAAGAAACACATTTCCAATAATTCAAATTCTTTCAAAAGACAACACCAACTTCCTCCCCCACCCCTCAATTTGTAAGAAAAATTCCATCTAACCGGGGGGGGGGGGGAAGGGAATTATAAACAATCACAGCTGCAATACACTTAGAGATTCTTTTTCTTCTTCAGTGTTCTTTGTATTTGACAAAGATGGTGATGGCTTTGTAAATTTAGAAGAGTGGATTAGAGGCTTGGCAGTGTTTCTCCGAGGGACTTTTGAAGAGAAGATGAGATGTAAGAAGGGGTTACTGTTGGGTGCTATGCCTAGCAATGCTGTGTTCAGTGTGCTAAGGCAGTGACAGCCATCACTGAAAAAAAAAAAAAAGACAAGAGAGAGTTTGAGATAACTAGGAGTAACCATAGCCTGGGAACATAGATTCAGGTTTACCCAAATTCCACATCCTGATGTGGCAACAATTTTGTGAAGTTTCTATAATAACAAAACAACACTTTTAAAATCAGTTGGTGACAATATCAGGTGTGTGGTCACAGCATGGCAGGGACCTGTTCCAGGCCTTTTATGCTATCTGATGGCATTCTCATCTTCTGAGCTGCTGGAAACACTCCAAAGGATTTACCCATAGTCATGAGGATATTTGGTCACATACAGATAAATGGTCATTTAAAGGGACTTTCAGCCCCTGCTTCAGGAGATGGTTGGGTGCTGGAGAGATGGCTCAGTGGTTAGGAACACTGACTGCTCTTCCCGAGGTCCTGATTCGATTCCCAGCAATCACATGGTGGCTCACAGCCATCCGTAATGGGATCTGATGCCCTCTTCTGGTCTGTCTGAAAACAGCCACAGTGTACTCACATAATTTTTTTTTCTTTTTTAAAGAGTAAGAAAAAAACCCACAAACAATGAATTGGGGGACCCATTTCCTTTACTGAGCCTAGAATGCCCAACTGTCATTAGAGTGGGTGTTTGGCTACTGCCCCAGTTAAGAGCAGCCCTAAGATCAGGGTGTACTCTGATCAGCTGACCAGGCTAAGGGACAGCCTCTGGGCTCAGCAGGAAGCAGGCCTTGATGTGGGATCACGCCTGTGTTCCTCTGGGGTCATTTGTTTTCTTTTCACTGAAGAAAATGTGCACTACACTACAGGAGAGCGAGGACTATGCTCAACATACCCTAACAGCCTACACATAAATATCCTGGTCCTTATGACCGAGGAGGAGAGGGAGGCGAGAAAGGCAGAAGACAATTCAAGCCCCACCAGAGAGTTCTAAATAGGAGGAGCACAGCACCGAGAAGCTTGCCCTGATCCACACTTCTCCACAGCAGTAGCTCTGGTCCTCCTGCTCTCCCTCTGCTGCCTGCAGCCAAGGAAATACCCATTCCGTGTGCTTTACTGCTGCTGTAGCTCTGGTCCGCCCCAACTCTTGTGCCTGCTCCCTTCTCTCCCCAAACCTCGTGCCACTCTCCCCACCTACAGCAGGGTAATGTCCATTTCCTATGCTTTACTCCAGCTGTCGAAATAACCTGTGTAAAATCATGGAAACAGAATTAAAAACCATTTTAGAAACCAGTTTTCAGGGGAACAACCAACTGCCTAGATTATCCATTTGCTTAAGAAAAGACTGCAGAGTTCTTTGTAGTTGAGCAAATTTGCATCTCTTTCGGTTCTTTCACTTGAATTTTGATTGGGGACACTGGAAAAGAAGATGCCTGGAGAAGAGAGAGAATAGGGTGCTTGCAGCTTTCCCAGAGGACCCCAGTTTGGTTCCCAGCACCCACACTGGGTTACTTACAACTGCCTGTAGCTCCAGAAGTTTAAATATCCTCTTCTGGGTTCTGGAGATACCTGTGCAAACATGGGAAACACTCACATGATTTTTCTAATAAAGATATTTGTAAGCTAAAGGTACCTTAACCTTCCTATAACAGCGTTTTGAATAGTCAAACTTCTGATATTTAACAATTTTTCATGAGGTAGTAATACGGATAGTTCCCACGCCCCAGGGTTTGGGATTGCTGTGCTGGGAATTGAATCCAGGGCCTCACACATTTTATAGCAACCACTCTAACCCATCCCCCACTCCACTCCATCTCCTCCAACCTCGCAAGGGTTCTCACACAGGTCTCATGGAGTAGGATCGGACATCTGTGTCAAGGTCATCAGTCTTTGTGGGAACACTGATTGCTAGGGGACAAAGTCGTGTGGCTGAGTGGAGTTACATGGATAAATCCAATCTTGCTTCCTAAAAACCTTCTTACACATTTTAGGAGTTCATCTAGGGGAGCACTGCTTTCTACAGGAGGCTTGTTCTTCAACGTGTATGTTATGCTGTGAACTGGAGGAATTTAACAGAGATACCCAACTCGTTGACACTCAAGTTTATATTCCTAGTGTTTGCCAAAACATTTAACTTGACTATTAATAAACTCTAGGAAAGCTACTTCACTGCCACCTTCCCAGGGTGTGAGTAAGGTCCTCTGCGGTGGAAGACAGAAAAGTTACTCTCCAGAGTGAGGTCTGAACATAGGGCAGAAGGGCAGACCCCAAGGAGCTTACCTCATCCACTGTCCAAGTGTGTGTGTGTGTGTGTGTGTGTGAGTAAACCATTTTCCAAGGATACAGAAAAGTATGTGGTTCATTTTTATAGTCCATATGCAGAAAATACAAACACACTACACACATAAACACATATATGTACGCATACAAACAAAAGTAGGTCAATAAAAACCCACCTCCTTTATAATAGCTTGATAGCATTTTCAAACCCCAAATCCAGGAACTGTGAGCTTTTCTTTCACGTGTCAAGGGTTTCCATAAAGAGACACCATGACCAAGGCAACTCTTATAAAGAGCAACATTTAATTGAGGCTGGCTTTGGTGTTCTGAGGTTCAGTTCATTATCATCATCCAGGCAGCCATGGTGCTGGAGGAGCTGAGAGTTCTATAACTTGTTCTAAAGGCAAACAGAAAACTGGCTTCCAGGCAGCTAGGAGGAGGGTCTCAAACCCACCCCAACAGTGACGCACCTCCAACAAAGCCACACCTCCTAATAGTGCCACTCACTCCCTGGGCCAAGCACATTCAAACCACCACAGGGTATTTTTTTTTCCTGTGGAAAGAAATTTAACAAGAAGCTCTTTGTTATAAAACTCCTGCCATATAATGGATCAGATCAGTAATTGTATATTTATCCTTTATTATCTTATGCTGAAATAACTAATGATACTTTGTTCAATTTTTGATTCCTATGCCTTATAAAGTCTGTTTTGAAGTTTATTATTTAAACGGAGATGCTTATATTTCCCAAGAAAACATTTTTGACATGTTGAAGAGTAGTCTCTTCCAGCACTCTCCTGAAGAAGAGAATGAAGAAGGAATAAAGGATTTGGTAGAAATAAGCCTGAAGAAGATGGTAAGCTTGGGTACCGCACTGCGTTCACGGAGGTAGCTGCTGCATTAAGGCTACAGAGCGAGCAATGGCCACTTCTTTACCATGAGCAACTTCCCTTTGGGCAGTTCTCACTTGCTTTTCTGCTCTACCCACAACAGTGCTTCACTGAAAGTGGGTGCTCAACCCACAAGCTAAATAATCCCTGACAAAATAATCATTATGTAAAATAAATGTCAGCTTAATTATTTTAAAATGTATCGCTATCAGTCAAAGCTTATTAATTTGGAAGGGCTTGATTCAATAGATGGATAACTGAGTGCTTTCTGTCTTCATGACCTCACTCTTTCTTTCTATCAAGTACTCATCTCCGCAAATAACAGTACCAAACATGTGACCCGTAGAGAGTGCTTACAGTTGGCCTTCAGGGCCTTCTGTGGTGTTCATGCATTTTATCCACACAACTATTATCTCCACTTTGCAGATGAGCACAGAAATTATGGTGCAGAATTCATCTAGCAATAAAGCCTTACAGTAGTGACTCCTTATTATAGGAATGGTGGTGTCCACTCTTATAAGGACCCTAAACTGCTTTGAGTGAGGTTCAGTGAATCCAGGGCAGGCCTGAGAAACTCACTGACATTACTCAGGGGCTCAGAGAAGAAACAGCTAGGCACGGTGGTGCATGCCTGCAGCTCCAACACTTAGATGTCTGAGGATTGCAAGTTCAAGACCAGCCAGGGCCACATTGTGTGCCTGTCTCTCTGTTCTCTATGTGAGAGTATTTCTTTTAGAAATAATGGCTGCTGCTCAGGCTGAGTACAGATGCCTTCTTCGCAACAAGGTGTTCCCAGAGTCCTTTCTGGAACTTAAATGGTAGTGGGCTGCCCCTTATTCTGATGGCCACTCATACTTTCCTCTAAATTAGATTCTGAACTTATGCACAAAAATGAAAAATCTAGGTCATCTTTTTCAATCTGAAGCAGCAGTCTAAGGCATTTGGAATTCACATAGATTCCCCGTTCCCTGCACTCTACACAGCATACTTAATTTTTAAAGCCTTGTCCAGAACAGTTTACGGACTTAACACCCCTGCTTCCTCCTGTAATGCAGGTGGGATAGAACAGTGCTTGTTCCCATACTTGCCTAGATCTCAGCCCTCTAGTGCTCAAGCAGGAGCCTGCAGTCTCCATTCCGTGACTCTAGTCTAGCCTTAACAGCTATCCTTCCTGCTTGATGAGCTCCCAAAGACCTTTTGAGGAATAAAATTATGCTCAATAAAATTCTTGAGACATATTACTTATTTAATTGCAAAGGGGGCAGAATGTTAATATAGTTCCCCCAGTATTTTGCATTATTCCCCAATTCCAGTGTGTGTAATTGACAGGGCTACACTGTGTATAGCTAAGGTGGCCTCTAGTTAGAATAAATCAGTGACTTCTATTCAGAAATCCCCATAGGTTTGTGTAAATAATGTCTCCAGGAGAATGAACCGATAGTTTTTCTTAGCAGTCTAGATAGCAAGTTTTCCATGGTAAAATTAAAAGAAGGCTTTATCATCACTAAATCATCTTTCTCTCTAGGATTATGACAATGATGGCAAGATCTCTTTTGCAGACTTTGAAAGAGCAGTGAAAGAAGACGGACTTTTGTTGGAGGCGTTTGGACCATGTTTACCAGATGCAAAGGTGGACTTACAAATAGGAAGAGCTTCACGTAGATGAGGATAACATATGTGTGTGTGTGTGTATGTGGTGTGTGTGTGTGTAAAACGTGTGTGTGTGTGTGTGTGTGTTATACATGCCATGTCCTAGCTAGTTTTATGTCAACATGACACAAGCTAGAGTCATCTGAAAGCAGGGAACCTCAGCTGAGAAAATGTCTCCATAAGGCCCAGCTCTTTTAATCTGAGGAGATTAATGGCTGATGGGAGAGAGAGCTCCATTACTAAAGGGCATTTCTCAGTGATTGATGGAAGAGAGCCAAGACCATTGTAGGTGGTGCTGCCGCCTTTGGGGTAATGGTCCTAGGTTCTGTAAGAATGCAGTCTGGGCAAGTCATGAACAGCAAGCTAGTAGCAGCACCCTTCCATGGCTTCTGCATCAGCTCCTACCTCCAGGATCCTGCCCTGCCTTCCTTCAGTGGTGGCTTAAGGATGTGGAAGCAAGCATAAAGCCCATCCCCCCCCCCCCGCCCCCAGCTTGTTTTGTACGTGGTGTCTCATCATAGCAGTAGTATGCTAGGGCATGCCCCAATGTTTGTGTGGAGGTCAGAAGACAATTCGTACGGATCAGTTCTCTCTTCCCACCACCTGGATCCCAGACAGTTGAACTCAAGTTTCAAAGCAAATGCCTTTACACACTGAGTCGTCTCACTGGCCCAATTAAGGAAAGAATTTAAAGGATTAGAAGAAAATAATACACAATAGCTTCTCACCTTTGTAGCTTCAGCCCATTGCCAAGTTAAGGACAGTGATAGTCATTAGCCTCATTCCAGTTTAGCACTAAAAATGACGTTGCTGACTCTTTCAGTTATTATAGCTAAAAGACTTTGATCTGCCTCTTTGGCTATACATAATTCCTGTCTCTGTAAGTATGGAGACACACTTAACCAAACCAAAACCCGAGCATCCTATCTCACAAGATGGAACACTGAATAACGAATACGTTGTGCAAGTATGTAAGGTGCTAGAACCATGACCAACTAATAACCAACTAATAACCAACATAACCAACTAATGTGTAAACAGCTTTTAATCTGAGGAGATTAATGGCTGATGGGAGAGAGAGCTCCATTACTAAAGGGCTTCCCAGTAAGCAGAGAACCCGATCTCAATTCACAACACTCAGGTAAAAAGCTGGACATGGTGGAGTGTGCTTGTAGTCCCGGCACTGAGGGGGCAGAGAGGCGGGAGGATCCTGGGGCTTCTAGGCTAGCCAGCTTAGCCTAATTGGCAGGTGCCAGGTCCCACAGTTACACTGCAGTGTGGTCCATGTACCTTCACTGCTGGGGACTCCTCAAGATGCCTGCCTCCTGCCTCCTCTTTCCCCTTCCCTCCTGATATGGTACATGCTTGCTTCTTTCCTCTCGTGACCACTTTTGTGGATGTTATGTTGGTGAAGGTGAGTCATCACTCTCCTCACACTCACAGAACAGATCAGGGTCCTGAGGTCCAGAGAGACACACTTAGCACTTGATATCTGAGCGGCCTGACTGGCATGACATTTGTCCTGCCCAGCTCTATGTGTTAGTTAATGTGTCTTTCCCTGAGATTTCCGCACAGTGGTCTGTGTACTCAGCTCTCATGCACACGGAAGCATGCACACCCCTTGTTGGCAGGTCCCAGCTGATGGGTACACCATGGCCACTGAAGCAAACCTTACCCCACACGGCCAGATATAACCCACGGAAGGAGGCTCCCAAGGATGAGACATGACACGCAGATATAACCCACGGAAGGAGGCTCCCAAGGATGAGACATGACACGCAGATATAACCCACGGAAGGAGGCTCCCAAGGATGAGACATGACACGCAGATAGCACACAGTGTAGCATGTGCCTTCTCAGTTTATTTTTCCAAGAAAAGAAATATAAATAGCCTGAAAAATTACACTGTGGCCGGCTGACAGAAGAAAAAGTACAGATATGCTGACAGTGTAGAAATCTAGAATTTCCAAAATTAAGTTTTTTGCATCACTATAGTCAATTTAAATTAGCCTTAGAAGTTACATTATGTATGCTGCTTTTTAAAAAATGTGTTTCTAATATCAATGTTGCTGTAACATTTGTTGGCATTTTTTCTCTACAGTTCTGCTTTCACTTTGAAGCCCTGGTGTTCAAAAACACCCCCCCTGCCAGTCTCTGAACACAGATTGCTCAATACCTGAATTAAAATGAGACCCTGGTTGCCTTATTTGCATTACATATTTCTACATTTGTTTCAATCAATTTACGTATTTTAATATAAGGACTAATACAGTATGAAAAGAACAGTCTCTGCCACATTGTGTGTAGATCCAAAAAAGATGGAAACATTTGCAACTGGTTTAAAAGAAAAAAACTTTAAAACAGCAGTAGTAAGATGCCTGAAAGAATTAAAATGGGCCAAACATAAAAAAGAATCTCTCCAGAACACACCAATTTAGCTGGGGGTAGTGGCACACACCCATTAGTACCAGCACTCAGGCCAGCCTGGTCTACATAGAGAGTCCCAGAGTAGCCAGAGCTATCCAGTCAGACTCTGATTCAAAAGAAAAAAGAAAAGGCAAGACTAACTCCTCACTGGAAAGCTATATTCTTCTTCTTTGTTTTCCTGGGTGACTTGTACACACGTCTTTTATATTGTCCTCTGGAGGCTTTGGCACAGATGAAATCACCTGGTTTAAAAAGAAAAAAGAATCACTCAGCAGTTGAAGGCAACAGTTAGTAAAATTTGGGACAGAAATGAATGGAATTTAGATTAAAAGAACACATAGAACCAACCAAATAAGGACTTGGTTCCTTTTAAATATAAGATTAACAAACTAAGGGAGGGAGGGAAGGAAGAAAGGGGAAGAAAGAACAAATAACAACTAACCAATCAACTAACCAAACAAAAAACCAAGAAGGACAAAAAAAAAAAAAAAAATTTGAGCCCGGCGTGGTGGCACACGCCTTTAATCCCAGCACTTGTGAGGCAGAGGATTTCTGAGTTCGAGACCAGCCTGGTCTACAAAGTGAGTTCCAGGACAGCCAGGGCTATACAGAGAAACCCTGTCTTGAAAAACAAAAAAACAAAAAACAAAACAAAACAAAAAAAAACCAGGAAGGTTAAAACGGATTCTTGTAGAATTAAGAGAATCATTTGGGAATTCTTTGAAAACATATTTCAAAAGTCTGGAAAATCTAAAAGAAATGGATAGATTCCTAGGCATATTGATGGGCCAGCCTAACCCATTTTAAGATTAGAAGCCATCTTGTTACAAGGTTAAAATAAATTCATGCCTGTTTTCTGTAAACTTGGGTTTGACCATGTCTTGGCCCAGTTTCTGGAATTTGGCATGTTCCATACTCTATACACCTATCTCCACCCTGACTAGAGGTTCTGCCAAGTTCCTATGTAATCTAGCCTTGCAGACCGTAAACTATGTAAATCCTGCTTCCTTCTATGTTCAATGCTATTCTTTCAATTCCCAAATTAGGAAGACAGCCCTGTCTGACAGAAAATAAAGCTTGCTTAACTTGAAAAGGCTGAGCAATGAAGGTAACAATACCACCTATTAAAATTAACTCCAGAAGATACAATTTAAATATGCCCATGATTAAAGCATCAATAAAAGTCCCAGGAATAGTCAAGTCCAATGGATTCACTGCTGAATCCCACTAGTGCTTAAAGAAAGGCTAATAATACCAGCGCACCTCAAACTAGGTTAAAGAGCAGCAGAGGAAGGAAGGGACACTACCTGACTCATTCTGTGGAGCCAGCATCACCCTGATAACAAGTCATACAGCATACAACAGACATGAAAACCATAGCCCAACCCCGCTGAGCAACATGAAAATAAAAATTCTCCATACACATTGTAAGTTGAATGGAACACATTAAGATCCTAGAACCATGACTAAGTCAGTTTCATTCCAAGATTTCCAGGAAGGTCCCACATAGGTAAGTCAATAAATACAGGACACAGCCTCAGGAACAGAAATTATATCTCAGTAGACAATCAGAGGAGACACAGTATCTCCTCTAATATCAGGAATAGAGACAAAAGTGTCCACTCTTTCCACTCTTATTCAATATGGTATTGTGAATGTAAGCCAGAGCAACGAGACAAGAAAAATAACACAGACAAAAAGGGAGAAGTCATATGATCTCTATTCACAGACTACACAACTCCATACTTAAAAGACTCTAAACATCTGACCAGAAAACTCTTTAACTATGATAAACACTTTCATCAAAATATATAAGCTCAACAAACAAACCAACAAAACAATAGCTTTTCTATAAAGCAATAAACTTACCAAAAAAAGAATCAGAAAAGAAAATCTCATTCACAAAAACAACAATAAAACCAAATAGTTTGGGAGGATGGCTCAGCTGGTGAACACTTGCCATGCAGACTTTAGAAACCCTAACTAAGACACAAAAGCAGCCTAGGTACTGGGTAAAAAGAAGAATGCAGACTTGGGGAACAGAATAGAGGATCCAGCTGGGTGGTGGTGGCGCACACCTTTAATCCCAGCACTTGGGAGGCAGAGGCAGAGGCAGAGGCAGGTGGATTTCTGAGTTCGAGGCCAGCCTGGTCTACAGAGTGAGTTCCAGGACAGCCTGGGCTATACAGAGAAAACCTGTGAAAAAACCAAACCGAACCAAAACAAGGAATAGAGGATCCAGAAATAATCTTATACAGCTACAGCCACATTTTGACAAGGGTATCAAAAACATATGGGAAAACACATACATACACACACACACAGGCTTCACAATGTATTGAGGACTGTATGTAACAATCTCTGAGACTATCAGAGGAAAACAGGAAGAGAAAGCACTTCAAGACATAGGCAAAGATTTTCTGCAATGGATTCGAATGGAACAGATGACAGTGCCCAAACTGACTAATGGGATCACATGGAGCAGACGAGCTCCTCAACAGAAACGTGAAGTGAAAAGAGCCGGCAGGATGGGGAAGTCTGTGTCCAACTACACAAAGGAGTTAATGTTGACCAGCTACAGAGAACTGCTCAAAGTTAGACACAAAGAAACAAACAAACATGTCATCCAATCAATAGGCTAATGAGTTGAACGGACCTCAAAGGAAGAAATACATATAGCCAATACATGTTTGGAAATGTTCAACATTATTACCATCAGGGAGATGCAAAAGAACATATTAGGATGCTAATTACCTCACCTCAACTAAACAAATGCAGATTAAAACCGCATTGGGATTTCACCTCGCTCCAGAAACAGCTACAATGAAGAAAACCAACAGGATACAGATAAAGTACCCAGGTTTTACTAGTAGATCGGTCCTATTTTTGAACAGGATCTCACAGTATAACTTTGGCCTAGCCTGGCCTGGCCTGACCAGCCTTACTAGGTAGACCAGGTTGGCTTTACAGAGATCTCCGCTGCAATGGATCCTGAATACATTGTTATTATTCCATTACCAAAATAACTTAATAGTAAGTCAAAAGCAGTATAAGACTATCTCTTGATTTGAAATGGGAAAATACTAGAAGTTGTGGTAAATTAAATGAGGTATTTTTTCTGCTGTCTTGTTATTTTTTTGAGATGTAGACTTTACATTTTAAGTGCAGTTGGCCCTGACTGAGACAGCCATGAGTCAGTAAGTAAGGTGCTGGCATATACTGAAAGACTTGGTAGACTTAAACATAAAAACCACATTCATACACTTTTACAATTTCGATGAGGCAAAAACAAAACTCTTAAAGGGAAAAAAAAAAAAAGGAGCCACCTTAGCTTCTCTAGTCACACTGCAGAGCAGGAGTGCCCGCGAGAGCGGGGCTCCGTGAAATGAAAAAGAAAATGCTCCTGGCCCTCCATGTATGATTTCAAGGTCCACCTCCACTCCACAAAAAGGAAGCTTTCACAAGCTACTCCAACTGTTACCTTTCTTGTGTGTTTAGGAAATGAAAACTAATGTAAATGATGGGGGAAAAACAATCCCATCTACAACTAGTTCAGAGCTTTGAGGTTCCCACATAAGAAGTAGAGTGCAGGCAACCACAGACTCAGGCTTTAGAAATCTTTGTGGGCTGGGATGTGGCAGTGATGGAGTATTTGCCTAACACACATGTCCCTGAGTACTGTTCCCAACAAAATTAATTAAGTGATTACTTAGTTAATCAAAACCATTCCTTTTATGGACTCTGATGTAATCTGCAGTGACTGACTTTAAGAGCAATAATTATATCTGTCAATTTTGACTTATGCTATTACTACCTAGGGAGCTAGCTTTAAATAGGGAAGGGAGGAGAGACAATATCTGGAATCAACTGTTATAATCTGACTGACTGGAACATTTAGCATTTTTTTTACCTATACTGACATAAAATGTGTTTGTTCACTGTTGAACCAAGAATGACTGTCAAAGGGGGCTGGAGAGATGGCTCAGCGGTTAAGAACACTGACTGCTCTTCCAGAGGTCCTGAGTTCAAATCCCACCAACCACATGGTGGCTCATAACCATCTGTAATGGGATCCAATGCCCTTTCTGGTGTGTCTGAAGGGAGTGACAGTTTACTCACATAAATATAAAATAAATAAATATATCTTTAAAAAAGACTGTCAAACCAGATATTGATCAAATTTGTTATTTTAGAAAATAAAGGTAAGAAAATATAACAAAACCATATAATTACAAATTTTTAGTTCCTCCAAATAATTTCCTATCAAGTGTTGTTCTCTCAAATTATCCCAATTTAAAAAAAAAAAAAAAAGGCGTGCGCCATCGAAAAACCAAAAAAAAAAAAAAAAAAAAAGACCTCACCTCTTTAAGTTTCCTCCGAATTAAGGTTGCTGTTGTATTCAAGGAATCATCCTGCAGATCTACTGTGGGGATACCTGGTAACTTAGGTCCAATCAAAACCTCGTTACTGCTTGTGTGTGTTTCAAGCAAAGTTCCCAGTTCTCGATCACAGTCTCGCCGCCGTTTCCTCTCCTGCAGCTGTGTGGTCCTAGGCATGAACCTGCCAACTGCCTGTGAGGTAGCAATGGCCTCTTGCACACTAGAGCAAGGGACGGAGTTTTTGTAAGTGTTCATCCGCAGCTTTGGTGAAAAGGCACTGTGGTCACGATGCTTTGACAGTTCACCATGGTTCCTAGCACTTTTACAGGAGTCTGATACTCTGTCCACATGTTCCCCACGTGAACATGTGCTCTTGGAGGCAAAATAGCTTAAAGGGAATTCACAAGAATAAGGAAGACAAGGACTCGAGTTCTCTGGAGGACTCTCAGGAGATGTGTTTAAAGCAGCTGTACCAAATCCAGGCATAGGTGGATAGAAACCTTGTCTAGAATCTTTTGTTCCTTTCTGCTCTGGAACTGGTTTCTTCTTCGACATGTAACAATCTTAAAAGTCAAGTTTTAAAAGTTGAGGGAAAGGGAAAGAAATCGTTCATTAATCATTTTGATCATTCAGAATCTTGAAATGCTAAAAACAAACCTTAATATGCTAAGGCCCTCTACTCCCCAAACGGTACTTCTAGAGCAGGGACTGCACTGGGAGGACTTCAAGGTTCTGAAAGATCCCATAGGCTGCATCAGGCTTCACCCCCTCAGCAGTCTAGAAAGCCTCACTCTTCCTCTGGAGCCACTTGAAAGATAACCAAACTTAGATTTTCATATTTTCCACTAACTGTAATCTTAGAGTCTCCACGCCATTGCATAGAAAGCTGTTACAGTTCCAGGGGATCCTACTATATGGATAAACCATGTTTGCTTCATACTTGTGTCAAGAGAAACTCAGCTGGGCATGTGGGCCACCGAACTATAACAATTGGAAGTTTCCCATGATGAGCACCATGTAGAACCAGTCTGTAAACCATAATTGCTTCTTGCTGCCTTAATGTTAAACCCTGGGCCCCTTAGCCTGGGCCACAAGTTCCTCGATTTGTTGCCTGTCTACTTTCCTAATCTCTCTCACTAAAACCTTGGTACCTTGGTTACTCTGAGGACTTACAGCTCCTTAGATGTATGGTGCCGATTCATCTGTCTAAGTGATTGACATGTAGCCTGGCTTACCTTGCCATCCTTTTAACCCCACTTCTGAATACCATTTACCATTCAACTATCTCTCACATCCTAGAGGCAATCTCCATGAATCAACACCTCTCCCTTCCCAGCCGAGACTCTACAGTGGTGCACAGACCAAAGACGGTGACTGAGCAGAATTCCACAGTGACACACATACCTAGCAGTGCCTGATACACAGGAGGTGTTAACAGAGACTTTCCATACCTTGGCTTTTAGTAACTCTTGTAATATAAGCCTTTCTTTCTTGTAATTTCTTTCTAGTTTCTTCAAGTGTCTCAAACTCTGGAGCGTAGCACACATGAAGTAACCCTCCAAAGAAACTCTGTTCGTCCATCTTTCTCTTAGCCACCCTAAAAAGGAAGAGATGCAAACATCAAGAGAACTCTAAGAAATGCCTAAGTTATACTGCTTAAACACACAATTATTTTTACTATTTTTATTTCTGTGTGTATGTCTGTATGTGGGTGTGTGTACACGAGTACAGTTGCCTGAGGAAGCCAGAGGTGATAGATTCCCTGGGACTGGAGTTTCAGACAGTCGAGTCCCCTGACCTGGGTGCTGGGAACCACACTCCAAATCTGAGTCCTCAGGAATAGCAATAAGTGCTCTTAGCTTCTGAGTCATCTCTCCAGCCCCCAGATGCATGGCTCCAGCACCCACCCCAACCCCAAGACAGGGCCTCACTAAATAGATCTGGCTCTTCTGAAACTTACTCTGTAGATCAGGGGGGCCTCAAATTCAGAGGCCTGCCTCTGGCTCCCAAGTGCTAGGATTAAAAGCATACACCACTGCATCCAGAAAAATTTATTTTTTTTAAATTATTTTTAGTTATGTATAGTATGTTTGGAGGCTCTAGCCTGGAGCTAGACTTAGACACTTGGCCTGGTTGATGGGATGACTCAGGTCCTGTGGAGAAGTAGTATATGCTCTTATCGCTGAGACATCTCTCCAGCCATGGCATTTGAAAAGCCATATAGATTTACCTAAGATAAAAGATTAACAGATGTTGCATAGTTTGTTTTAAGAAGCAAAGGGTGTGTATGTACGTATGTGTTGGGAATCCTGGGAAAGATGCTTGGTTTTTTGAATGACTCCACTGACCCAGAAAGTACTCTTTAAGAAAAAGATTTATCTGTTTATTTATTTTTATGTAAGTGTGTTTATACATATGGGACTAGGGGCCAGGTGCCCACAGAGACCTGAAGAGGCCATTAGATCTAGTGGAGCTAGAGTTATAGGCTGCTGTGAGCCACCTGATAAGGGTGCTAGACATGAACTCCAATCCCTCTGGAAGAGCAGCAAGCTATCTTAAGCACTGAGACATCTCTCCAGCACCAAGAAAGTATTCTTCCCTTTCCCTCTCCCAGTAATGGAATATGTTTTCAGCTAAGCTAGACACACTTACCTAGACTTTTTTTTTTTTTTAACTAAGTCGGGATCCTACTGGTTAGCCTGAGTTACAGAACTTGAGTAAAATGTGTAACTTGGGCTTGTCACCAAGCCTGGTGACCTGAGTTCAGTGTCTGGAACTGACATGGTGGGAAAGAACCATCTCTTGTACACAAGCCATGGCGCGCCCTCCTACATACACAGCCATGGCACGCCCTCCTACATACAAATATATGAATAAATGAAAATACCGAGTACAAAACAACTCATCAGTGCGAAGATAAAGAGTGTGTTTCTTCTGGGGCGGGAGAGCTAGAGCTAAGGGATTAAGAGCACTGCTGCTCTCCCAGAGGGTCCAGGTTGTTCCCAGCCTGGCGACTTCACAACTGTCTGTAACTCCAGTCTCAGGGGAGAATGCTCTCGTCTGGTCTGCAGGGGCCTGAATGCAAAGGGCATAAAAGTTCACATAACCACACCACATACACATAAAGATAAGAGAAATAAATAATGTTTAAAAAAGAAATGCTGGACACTTATGCTGAATCGAGCACTGTAATAAGCAATTAAGTACTTCTGTATCTACAGATAATCACTACTGTTTATTGAGCTATTACCCCAGGCAAAGCCACAGGGTGTCACTTAAATTGGTGTCTCATAACCATCTCAGGATGAAACCAGGAAATTCTGGATCATATGCATACATTCATCTGTAAAACTAGGATTCAATTCAGATGTCTTGACTCCACAGCCAACTGTATCAGAGTCTGTGGAGATACGGGGCTCTAGAGAACATGCTTTCTACACTATGAAGAGTTGGCCAGCTGATGAGAAAAGACACATGGCCTTTTGAAATCAAGTGACTTGTGGTGGACTGTTAGCAGCACACAAAAGAGATATAGGGGCTGGAGAGAGGATCTGGTGGGCGAAAAGAGCACTTGTGATCTTTGAGAAGAGCAGAGTCAGATCCCAGCGTCCATCTTGGGTGGCTCACAACCACCTGTAACTTCAGCTCCAGGGGATTTGAAGTCTTTTTCCACAAAAAAAAAAAAAGTTTATGAATAGCAAAAGCCAGAAAAAGATATGGTTTAGATAAGGTTAGTGATTAAAACGAAAAAATGGCTAACATGAGCTAGGAAGGCTGCTCGGGTGGAAAAGCACTTGCTGGAGTGCCTTGGCTCAGACCCCTGGCATGCACGTGAAAGCCAGGCACCACACTGTGCCTGTAATTCTAGTGCTGACAGGGTAGAGATGAAGGATCACTGAGCCTGACAGCTCACCAATCTAGTCAATGAGCTCAGTGAGGGAGGGGCCCAATCTCAAAAAATAGGATAGAGTACACTGTAGTGAACACAAGCCTTTAAATCTGATGGAGATGGGTAGGCAGAGTCAGGAGGAAGTTTTGAGTTCTAGGTCAGCTGGTCTACATAGCCAGTTTCAGGCTAGTGTTCACACACACAAACACACACACACACACACACACATGAATATGCACACACATGCACCCCCGCAAAAGGGGTTAACATAAAATAAAGCATTCCTTATTGGAATACAAAGTTGATTAACATAGAACCATATGAATAAGAACTGTCATTACTAATAGTTACTTTTTGTTTGTTTGCTTGTTTTTTGGAAACAGGGTTTTCTCTGTGTAGCCCTGGCTCTCCTGGAACTCACTCTGTAGACAAGGCTGGCTCCACCTCAAGAGGTCCACCTGCTTCTGCCTCCCTGGTGTTAGGATTAAAGGCATGTACCACCACTTCCCGGCTCTACTATTTACTCTTAATAGGAGGTACCAGTCTAATCCCTTTACATAAATTTCATTTCATCCTTCCTCAGTGAACCTCAAGAAGTAGACCTTTTTGCCATCTGGATTTTAGGAAAAGAACAAAAATTTGCTTGGCAGGACTAAAATTCTCCACAGTCATGAATCCACAGGACTGAAAATTTACTTCAAACGTAATTCCTAATCTACCACACTACAGGTTCAAAATTTGCCAAGCACAGGTATGAGAGGATGGGAAAGAGTATTGGTGTAAAGTCAGCCTTTTAAAAGCTTGAAGGAAGAGCTGGGATGTCACTCACTGTTAGAGTGATTGAGTCGCAGATGTGAGGCCTGGTGAAAAACAAACTGGAAGGCGAGGTGGAGTGGTGCATACCTTTAAACCAAGCACTCTTTAATCCCAGCACTGAGTCAGAGGCAAAGGCAAAGGGATCTTTGAGTTCAAGGCCAGCCTGGTCTACAGAACTAATTCTAGCACAGCTAAGGCTATCCAAATAAATCCTGTCCCCTCCTCCCTCCCCCCTCCCCCCAATCAGGAAGACTGAGAGCAAGAAGTGCTTCTGTGCTTTGGGTACATCTGGGAAACAGTCGGGGCCAAAATGACAGCAACAGGAATAGGATTTTGACAGGAGTTCTGCTTAACTTGTACATACATACCTTGCACTCTGTAATTTCACAAATTTAATGAGATAAACTTCTGTAAAGTCTTCCGCTGGGTATTCATCTAGAGCGTTATACTGTTCAATCGCACCATACAGAGCAAAACGCTCAACTAATTCCTTCATGGCTCCCACTGCAGGAACTCCTTGTATTAGTAAGTACTGAGACTCCAAATTGATTGTATATACCTAAAGTCAAAGGAGACCTCGTTAAATGTACTCTTCAAGCAAGCCTATGGCAAATCGGTCCTCCCACCAAGAAACAATCTGGTCTGCAAAACATACACACTAAACTGTCACTCTTTCTGCCTAAAGACTACCACACTCCACATAAGGGTATCTGACTAAACCACTTAACAGACGTCTTTTCCAAAAGCTGACTCCAGAGAGGTTAATGTAAACAGCCACTGAACACAGGTTTGCCCTGTGAGAAGCGCTACTGTAAACACATAGGATACAAAGTTAAAAATAGTGGGTTGGGGGGTTGGTAAGCAGTTAACCGAGGGTAGTGATAACCTTTGGTACCGGGGCCCGGGTCTTCGTGCCCCCTCCACTTAGAGATGGACCTCACAGCATCCCTGCCATGCCTTTATGGAGGCAGGCCCTGGGGAGCTAGTGCTCACAGGAATTTAGTGTTCCTGCCGAGGAGAGATAAGAACCCGAGTCACTCTACCTTGACCGCGCGAGGGCGTCGGCCCTCCCGGTATTTGGCCCGCGAGTCACACACAGCCGTCTGGACGTGGTGATCGAATACGCCACCGGGTTTCCCGTCACTGGATGCCATCTTGCGGGCCCTAGTCCCCCGCGCCAGAACAACATCCGCCAGCCGCGCTCCTCTGAGTCCAATAAGAGAGCAGGATGGACCAGGCGTGCTAGGATTGGCTGAAGGATCGACCCCATCGACGATCGTCTCCTGGGAGCGAGAATTCGACGAGCGACGTGCCGCCCCCTAGAGCTTCGGAGGAGGCCTGAGGGTGACCGCGGCCGGGCCTGTGAAGAGGGGGGCGGGCCCGATCGATGTTCTCCGGTTCCGACACTCTCACCTGACGAGAAACCGGTGGACTCCGCTCTCCGGTGAGAGTTGAACCTTGGGACAATGTGGAGCAGCGATCGCTTAGCGGGTGCGGGGTCTGGTGGGGCGGTCGTGACGGTGGCCTTCACGAACGCTCGGGACTGCTTCCTGCATCTGCCGCGGCGCCTCGTGGCCCAGCTTCACCTGCTGCAGGTAACGCGCTGGCGGGACGCGGACACCACTGACGTGTCGTGGGACTAGGGTCGGCTGACACCTTTCCCTGCAGGGACATCGGCTGCCACCGACCCCGAGCTGAGGCGTGAGCGAGGGACCCCTGCGGGCACGGCGTGGAGTGGCAGCGTGTGCATCTACACCACGGCTAGTGAATCCTCAGACCCTACCGTGGAATTCCTAGTGCACCCCTTTAACTCAGTTAAAGCAAGCTGAGCATGCTAGGGTTCTGCCCCAGCATTCAGAAGCGGCCCTCGCTCAAGGATGGAAAGTTCTAGAGAGCTCTTATAGGTTTGCTTACAGGTTGCTAAAGCATTATCCTGCCAACGAGTTGCCGGTGCAGTGATAGAGGTGTTGAGTGGCCGACTTGGTTTGCAGATTTCCAAGGTTTCCAACCTGTGCGAAAGGTTAATAAAATGATAGATAGCTCTCCCTGCTCGGGAGGACTTCGAGCATAGCAAGAATATGTGCGGCGTGCGAGGTGGGGCGGGGTGACAAGGTGATGGAATTATTCACACCTCACACTTTAACCTCGGTTGCCAGGATTACTTGGACCTCAGTGAGCTGTCTGGATTCTGTCATTATAGTGGTAAGGCTATTAACCATCGGTGGAAATACAGCATCCATGTTTTCCTAAGAGTGAGCACAAATAGACTCTCACTCAAACTGTGTATTCATGGGGTTAGAGTATTTGAAATCTAAAATCCTAGGTGTATTGTACCTGAACACTGGCTCAAAAAAAATATGCAAGAGTTTGAAATGACTTCAAGTATTCTACTTTTATTTCCTCTTTGCAAGATTTATCTTGCTTTTACAGTCCACCTATCAGAACACACCAATTTCATCAGAACCATTCTTACTGTTAGTTTATCTTCACCAAATATTCTCTAACTCTCTGGTTTGCTTTCTGGTGACTGAAAAGAATCAGTCACTGTTACCAAATCCCAGCTTGGATCATTATTCCCTGTCATTTCTGATGGAGATTTCTCAGTGTACTTTCAAATCTCAAATTAGGCTTACCACTCCATGAGTTTAGAAAAATGCTTCCTTATGGTCGCTAAGAATTTGAACCTGACATGTTGTTGCTTCCTTGGATTCATCACTGTTTAGGAATTACATAGTCTTGGTCTTTATTATTATTTTTAATAAATAAAATACTAAGCATTTGAATTAAGTCTTGCATGCTTATATCTAATCTTTATTGTTTATAGAAAGGTGGAGCTATATACATATGTGGTTTCCCGTCCTTGTTTTGTGTAGTATTACTATGACTTTTGTTTAGAGGTCATTACTTTTAGCAATTAATTGATATGATACCATAAACTGACCATAACTTATATAACTGCTCACCATGATTAACTTTGGAACTCAACTTTTAGAAATTTAAAGTGACAGCTATGTTTTGCTGAAACTGTAAAGTATTGTTGCTTATGGATCATTTTCATTTTTGGTTATTTAGAATTCCCAAAATAATTGGCTTAGTCAGGGTTTCTACTGCTGCGATGAAACACTGTGACCAAAAGGAAGTTGGGGAGGAAAAGGTTTATTTGACTTACACTTCACATTGTAGTCCATCATTAAAGGAAACCAGGATAAGAACTCAGGCAGGACAGGAAACTGGAGGCAGGAGTGTGTGCAGAGGTCATGGAGGGGTGCTGCTTACTGGCTTGTTCCTAATGGCTTGCTCAGCCTGCTTTCTTATAGAACCCAGGGCTACTAGGGGTGTTACCACCCACTATTGGCTGGCCCTCCCCCATCAGTCACCAATTAAGAAAATGCCTTACATGCTTGACTGCAGCTGGATCTTATGGAGATATTTTCTTAGTTGAGGTTCCCTCCTCTCAGATAACTTAGTTTGAAACGCATTAACAAACTATCCTCCAGGCGTGGCGGCCACGCCTTTAATCCCAGCACTCGGGAGGCAGAGGCAGGCGGATTTCTGAGTTTGAGGCCAGCCTGGTCTACAGACTGAGTTCTAGGACAGCCAGGGCTACACAGAGAAACCCTGTCTCGAAAAACAAACAGGGCTGGTGAGATGGCTCAGTGGGTAAGAGCACCCGACTGCTCTTCCAAAGGTCTGGAGTTCAAATCCCAGCAACCACATGGTGGCTCACAACCATCCATAACGAGATCTGACTCCCTCTTCTGGAGTGTCTGAAAACAGCTACAGTGTACTTATGTATAATAATAAATAAATCTTAAAAAAAAAAAAAGAAAGGATCAATTATTTAAAAAAACAAAAAAAAAACAAAAAAAAGAAAAACAAAACAAACAAAACAAAAACCCAAGAAACTATCCAGGACAAATTGGCCCAAAAGGCATAGATCAGTATGAAAGCAGAAAGGTCCGTGTGTTGGGAATCATCTCATTTGAGCTGAAGTCCTAAATATGTAACAGGGATAGGCAGTTAGTGGGAGGAAGGGTTACAGCAGTGACCTTTATCTGATTTACCTCAAGGTGTTCACAATCCACATAGTCTGGCTGTTCCGCAGACTTACTGAGCCAGAGTCTATGAGGAATAGACTTTAAAAGCTGTAATAAATCTCCAGGTTACTTACATGCACAGCGTTGAGAGCCGTGGCTATAGAACATGAAAGGTTAACAGTGAAAGGACCTGAGTTATCTAGGTCATTTCCCCACTCTCGAGTCTGAGGCAGATTTCATTTTCACGAAGCTAACTTGTGCTCTTGTCTGCCCTGTGTCAGCTCCACTCGCCGCCTGCCACTGTTTCTCACCTGACTGGAGTGAGACACTCCTGACTCTGCTCCTGTGCTGGTTCTATGCCCACCCTCACCAAAGTCCCCTTCCTTTCATATAAACCTAGGTCTTTAACAATGGTGTAGTCCTTCTTCCAAGCAGCTCTGTGGTTGCCCATGGCTGTGTATGTTTCATTTGTTACATACTATCTTGTTTCAAACATGTCTTCCTTTGTTGATTCAAGTCCTTATTTAAGGACTGGGTACCAAGTAGATACTTAACTTAGAAGTTCTCGGTCTAGCCGGGCGTGGTGGCGCACGCCTTTAATCCCAGCACTCGGGAGGCAGAGGCAGGCGGATTTCTGAGTTCGAGACCAGCCTGATCTACAAAGTGAGTTCCAGGACAGCCAGGGCTACACAGAGAAACCCTGTCTCGAAAAACCAAAAAAAGAAAAAAAAAAAAGAAGTTCTCGGTCATACTGGTCAACCCCTTACTTCTTGGTCGGTTTTCTATTATTGTAGGGTCTGATTATATAGCCCTGGCTGGCTTGGAACTTTTTATGTTGATCAGGCTAGCTTTAAACTCACAGAGGCCCACCAGCTTCCACCTCCTGAGCATTGGGATTAAAGGTGTGAGCCTCCATGCCTGGTTTGTAAGATCCTTAAGGCCATCATGGCCCCTGTTCACTAGTCATGAGTAGTGTCTCCCATTGTTAACACCTCAAACCATGCCCTCGAGGGACACAGCCGCTCTCTGGTAAGAACCGCTGCTTATAGTCACGCTCTGTATATTTTAAGCTCAGCATATGCTGTGATTGCAACAGAAAGGGGATTCCTACCGACACCAAATGCAGAAAATGGATCTACACCTCACCCAGAAGGTGATGACAAGTGTGCAGACTTGTCGTTTCCTTGTGTTAGCAAGAGATAGCCCAGGCCTTAGACCTAGGCACCCCTGAGGCGTTTGAATGTATAGATTGACCTGATTGTTTCTTCTGTGGTGATGTTGATAACGCAGTGTGGGCCAACGTCAACAATCAGTGCACTTCTTGATTACCTTCCTGAACGGGTTCTGTTCTATTACTTCCATCTATCCGAAGGCTTCTGTGGTTCTAATGGAAACCAAGGTACAAGTCAGCTTAGAACATTAGTTGGCCAAACCTCACTGACTGCAGCTCATGACACTGCAGCTAGTAACTACATTTTGACCAAAAGCAAATGACTGAAATGTTTTTCTTGTCTGATAAAGTTGTTTTTTCTCTTGTTTCCCAGTAGCCTGGTAAATAGATATTGTAGACATTTCAGAATACACCTTATATTTCTTTCTTTAATGTCTGTCTCTGGTTTTAAAGCTTTCTTACGAAATAGGGGGCAATGAGTTGTATCAGCAATTTATGAAACCACCTAAAAAGTGCCTGGGGCTCTGTTACCTTTGCCCTTGTAACCTAGACAGTGACCCAGGACTTCTGACTCCAAAACCAGGGCTTGCTTTTGCTTTGTCAAACTGCTTAGTTGAATCGAGCTTTGCCAGCAGAAACAGTTGCATCTTTGCTTGGAAACTGTGAGAAAAATTATGCAGCTAAAGGACAAACAGTGGCTTTTGGTTTGTATTTTGTTCTTTCCAGACAGGGTTTCTCTGTGTAGCCCTGGCTGTCCTGGCACCCACTGGGTAGACCAGGCTGGCCTGGACCCCAGAGATCTGCCTGCCTGTGCTGGGATTAAAGGCGAACTTTCTTCTGTACAGAAGTTTACTAGTGAGCGTGTTTGAGAGCCATGTTGCCTAAGACTCCTGTATTCTTTGCTATTTGTTCTGTTTAAAGAAACATGGAATGCTGAAATTTGATATAAATGAGAGTTTGACTTCACTATTTTAAGGTTAGTGAATTTATTTGGAAATGAATTTCATAACACGTAGGCTTCCTGAGATAACAAGTCTTCAGGACTCTTCATCAAGGTGCTTGCTGATGTTTCTAAGAAGTGTTAAGTGTGTGGAGTGCTTGTGATGTAATGGCAGATGGGGAAAGCATAACATGTAAACGCATGAATCATTGACTGAAAAAGGCTAGCAAGAAGCATACAGAATACTTCATGTGATTGTGTCTCCCTCCAAGTGCACATATTTCCCAAGGGTCCTGTGCAGATAATTGTTTTGTTTTGTTTTGTTTTGTTTTAAATCCCAACCCTCCTGCCTCAGCCTCCCCAGTGCTAGGATGACAGCTGCAGAATCATCCCTGACAGTACAAGTCAGTAACCATAGAGGGCTTTGGTCCTTTAGCTCTCAGCCACAAGCTACAGATTCTGTTATTTTCATGTTTTGCTGGTCTAATAGATTTCTAATTTTAAGGACTTATTTTTAATTACATGCATGTGCTGGATCCCCAATAGGCTTAAAGTGCAAGCAGTGTTCTCTTCATCACAGAACCGCCTCTCTGACCCGTTTAAACTATATGCTTCTATAGTCTTATGACCTTTCTTTACTTATTCATTTTGGTTTTTGAGACAGAGTCTTACTGTATAGCCTTGGCTGGCATGGAGCTCACTCTGCAGACTAGGCTGGCTTTGAACTCAGAGACTAGCCTGCTTCTGCCTTCCAAGTGCTGGGATTAAAGGCGTGTGCCACCATGCCCAGCCAGTTTTATGAACTTTAAAAATCATTAAGGAACTACATAACACAGTATTTTCAGGCGGTCACTAACAGTAGTCCCCTCTGGGAGCATGGCTCCGCCTTTACCTTCTCTAACTTTTCCTCTTCTACCATGTGTATGTGTTACCTTATAAATAAATCTCTCGATCAGTAAAAGATTAAATACCCCAGCTGATAGGAGTTTCAAAAGTCTCAACTGTGTTGTTTTATATCTTTATATTTTTATTATTTTATTAAATATATAAGCACTTTTCCTGGATGTATATAATGTTTTTTTCTTCTCACATGCATACTAAAAGCCTGTGTAAGTTCATCCAACTACCTATGGCATTTTGAATTATGAATCCCTTGAATCAATCCATAAGGCTGTCATAAGACAGTGAACATATTGGTTTTTGGATAGTGAACATATTGGTTTTTTGGATAGTGAACATATTGGGTTTTTTTTGATATTTAAAATAATTATTGTTTTTTAAATTACAAATGTGAATAAAGAATGATTTAACTCCCTCTAACACTTTTTTTTGTTTTATTAGTTATAACAGTTGCTTATCTGATCCAGTGGGGGGGGGGGGACATAAAAACTGATCACCCCCTTTTCTCTCTCATTGTTTGGATAAACAGAATCAAGCTATAGAAGTGGCCAGCGATCACCAGCCTACCTACCTGAGCTGGGTGGAAGGCAGGCATTTTAATGATCAAAGTGAAAATGTGGCAGAAATTAATAGACAAGTTGGCCAGAAACTTGGACTCTCAAGCGGGGATCAGGTAAGTACAATGTGTGACAGCAGTCACTTCTTTTCAATGTCACATCCTAAGGTGAGGTCATTCGTATGCTCTTATAACCAGGCCAAGATACTCAAACTGACTATAGTTTGTTAAGTCAGTGTTTAACACACCTCCCACATGACTTTGTATTCTAGTTGCTCGTTTTCTAGCCAATTCTTTGAGAGATTTTTTTCTTTTGAGTGTTGGGATTTCTCCTTATTTTAGAACTTCATTTTAGTTCTTGTCACAACGGTTTTATTAGTGTGTGTGTGTGTGTGTGTGTGTGTGTGTTGGGATGGGGATGGAGAGTAGTGGGGCCAGGAGGAGGTCAGAAGCCATGCTTGGAGGTTGGAAGAGAACATGCAGGAATCCATTCTCTCTTAGCTGTTGAGCCATCTCTCCAGCCTGCCCACCCTAGTTATTGAGACAGGGTCTTTCACTGAACCTAGAGCCTGATAATTTACTGAGGCTGTCTGTCCAGTGAGCCTTGAGAACCTCCTCAGTGCTGGGATTATAGGAGCCATTTCTTACGGCTTTTACTGTGTGAGTACTCTGAGTCCAAACTCAGGTCCTCACACACACATGGCAAGTGCAGACTGGGCTGTCTCCCCAGCCCTTAGAGGCTTCCATTTTAAACAGGAAAATGACCTTAGAAGTCACCAGTGCCTTGCTTTACCAACCTATCTTTGCCCGGGATTTTCTAGCACAGTCCAGTGGCAACAGCTCTGGGCAGGATCAGCTTCCTAGGGTGGATTCTGATGTCTTGATTAGATCTCTGAACAGTCCTCCTTGTTTCTCATTTTCACGTGCTTCTCATTTGCCTTCGTTCCTGCAGACTCCTCTTTGTATCCTACTAGGAAGACTCCCAAAGAACATGCCCGAGTCCCCTTGCTAGCCTGGGGAGCACTCACTTCCTGGTGGGCAGGAAGTGCTCTCTGTTTCCTCATGCCCATCCTACCCAGAGTGGGTCATATGTGATCACTTGTGTCTGTAATTCCAGAGGCTGAGGCAGGAGAATCTTGAGGTCAAGGCCAGCCTTAGCCATATAGTCAGATCTATCAAGAAAGGAAGGAGAGGCTGACGAGATGGCTCAGTGGTTAAGAGCACTAGCTGCTCTTCTAGAGAACCCAGATTAATTCCCAGCACCCATATGGCACCTCACAACTGTCTATAGCTCCAGTCTTCTTTCTTGGAATATCTTTATTTATTTTTGAAAATGTGTTGTACTTGGATGTTCCTTTGTTCTGTAGTTCATTGTGAAAAATTTTTTTTCCTAAAATACTGAGTATATCAAGACCTAGCTAAGAATAAGTACTTAATATTTGTTATCTGAGACATGGAAGAAGGGGAGGGGGCAGAGAGAGATAGAGACAGTGAAACAGAATATTACCTAAAGAGATAACTTATTTTCTAGAGACAGGATACTCTTACAAAAGTAATATTTTATTTCTTATTTCTCCAGGTGTTTCTCAGGCCTTGTTCCCATGTGGTATCTTGCCAACAGGTTGAAGTGGAGCCTCTCTCAGCAGATGACTGGGAAATACTGGTAAAGGAAAATTAAGTGTTATCTTACTGTAAGGTTAAAGACATATAAGCACCAGTTGATATATTTCACTGGGCTTCTCTATGTATTCTGACTTAGTTCGTATATTAAGGATGACTTGGTAGAAATATAATGTATAACATGAGAATCACAGAGAAGCTAACCATGCTGTGTTTGGGATTTATTTATTTATTTATTTATTTATTTCAGTTTTTCCAGACAGGGTTTCTCTTTGTAGCCTTGGCTGTCCTGGAACTCATTCTGTAGACCAGGCTGGCCTCGAACTCAGAGATCCCCCTGCCTCTGCCTCCAAAATGCTGGGATTAAAGGTGTGCACTACCACCACCGAAGGGGTGTGTGTGGGGTGGGGGAAATTAATTTTAAATAGACTTCAGTGTCTCTTGACACAGAAACAAAACAACAATGGTTAGCTGAGATGTATGTATCCTCCGTATGTATCCGTATGTATCCCATGGCATCAAGTATACTTCAACTATAACAAGAAACTTTAAAATAAAAAAGAGTGGAGATTCCATCCCAGGTATGGAAGGATCTGAACACAGTGTGATCTGACCTTGCTCTCTGTTGTTCTAGGAGCTGCACGCCATTTCCCTTGAACAGCATCTTCTAGATCAGATTCGAATAGTTTTCCCCAAAGCTGTTGTTCCCATCTGGGTTGACCAGCAGACCTACATATTTATCCAGATCGGTAGGTGATGCTGTAATATGTGCTTGCACTATAATCCCTGCACTAGAGTGCCAGCTATGAAGCAGAGGTGAACGTGTACTAATGGGCTCTGTTTTCTACCCAGTCGCTCTGATGCCAGCTGCCCCTTATGGAAGGCTAGAAACTAACACCAAACTCCTTATTCAGCCAAAGACACGCCAAGCCAAAGAGAGCACACTTCCAAAAGAAGGAGACGCACATGGACAAGTTCATAGTTATGGGCGAGAACAGAAAGGATTGTCAAAGGAATTGCAAAGCAAGCAGCTTCATACGAACTCAGAGGGTGTCACTGCGTCCAATGGAAGAGACCCAAAAGTCCCAGGTGGCTCGTTGAAGCCAAGCTGGTGGGCTATGCTAGGAAGCATGTTTTCCTTTGGGCCAGACAATAAACAGGAGTCAGCCTGGGGCTCGTTGGAACTTGGTGCTTTCAAAAACATGCAGTCACAGGCTGCCCCTCTGGACAGTACTTTCAGGGTATGCCAAGTTCAGCCACCTAGTGCGCGTACCACCACCGCTACCTCTGTGTTTCAAAAACACTGCACCGCCCATGTATTTCCGTGGGACCAAGAATATTTTGATGTGGAGCCCAGCTTTACTGTGACCTATGGAAAACTAGTTAAGCTACATTCTCCAAAACAACAGCAAGACAAAAGTAAGCAGGGTGTCCTGTTGCCTGACAAAGAGAAGCAGCTGTCCAAGTCTCCAGATCATAAGCAGATCAGCTCCAACCACAGTGAGGAGGCTGCTGAGGCCTGTGTGCTGAAGGTAGTCTGGAATGGACTTGAGGAATTGAAGAATGCCACAGAGTTCACCAAAAGTCTAGAGCCTCTCCACCGTGGGAAAGTCTGGGTTAGTATGCGGTTATAGTGTGGGAAGAAACGTGTGGCTTGATCTTCCCCAAACTTTGGATTACAATAACATATATATAAACTGAAGACACACAGGAGTTAGTCTCTAAGAGTCTCCGTGTGAAGTGAGTGGTGTCTCCAGTCCCTCTTTAAATCTTTTAGTGCTCACCAATATTTGGGGAGATGAGAATTTGGGGGACATTGGAATAATGCTTAAGAGCATTGTTGCTTTTGCAGAGTACCCGGGTTTGATTCCCAGCACTCACATGGTGGCTCACAATCATCTGTAACTCAAGTTCCAGGGATTTCATATCCTCTTCTGGCTTCCATTGGCACCAAGCATGCTTTTGAAGAACAGACACGCAGACAGGCAGAACACACACATAAAATAAATCTAAGAAAATGTTTAAAGAATTTTTGACCATCTTTATTGAGATGAACTTTAGAGTGTACAATTTATTGTGTATGCAAGTTGTTTTTAGTATAAGATGGTGTGGTCATTGCCATAATCTCAGCTTAGAATAGTTTTATGAATGTGGCTGTAAATTTTACCATATACCTTTTGTATTGAACTGTACCCATGGTAGATCATGATGAGGTTTGACTACTCTAGCTTTCTCAGTAGTTCTCAGCTTTCAACACAAACACAAACTGTTGCTAGTCTTCATGTTTATGTCTCTCCCAAACCAATATGTTGAAATCCTTCCCACAAGGTGACTGTGTCAGGACATGAGACCTTTGGTGTGATTCGGTTACAAGGATGAAGGGTCCACTGTAACTAACGTCATCATGGGAGGTGCCTGCTCTCACTCCTCCTCCTCCTCTGCCCAGTGAGGACGCAGCAAGAGTGACCTCACATGCCTTGCCTATGAGGAGAGCCTCGCCAGCACCAACCCTACCATGCCAGTGTCTTAACTGTACATATCCCAGTTTATAAACCAAGGATGAATGCCTATTGTCTATAAGTTACCAAGCACACGGTATTTTGGTTAAAGTGGTCAGGCTAAAACAACTATGAATCGCTATGATACGATTGTGTGATGATGTCTATAATTTCACTTGAATTTAGAGAAAGTAATATCAGTATTTAGGCTATGAAATACCTTAATCAGTCTTTGAATGTATTTGTATTCTTTTTAAATTGCAGATTCCAGATGACCTGAGAAAGAGACTAAATATAGAAATGCATGCAGTAGTCAGAATAACTCCACTGGAAACCACGCCTAAAATCCCAAGATCTCTGAAATTACAACCTAGAGAGAACTTAGTGAGTTCAAACCTCTGTTGTATCAAAATTCGTTTATGGATGTTACAGAATTTCTCATAGTTCATTGATAATAATGTACTTCTTCGTTGTTAGGAGTTACACACCATGGTGTTTTAGCCATTCCCAGGGAGCAGCTCAGCTGATGGACTGCATTCATGGTGGGCTCTGCATCCACTGCTGCCTTTTTCAAACCGTTTCCCTCCCTGCAAACAAAAAAGCTTCAGCCGTTACACAATGACTCCTGTCCCTTCCTCCCATCTCCTGACAACCTGCTCTATGTTTGGAGATTGTTTATTCCAGATACTCTGTAGAAGTGGAGTCAGACAGTATTTGTCTTGTGTATCTGACTGACTTCATTTCACATAATGTCTTCAAGGTCCCTCTATTGTGGCATACATCAGAACTTCATTCTGTCATCATTATATAATTGTCTGTCCATCCAAATAGTGATGAACTTATGTGGCTTCTTCTTGTTGGCTCCTGTGAGTCATGCTACAGGAAGCAGTGGAATACAAGTATCTATTTGACTAGTTTCTATTCCTTTAGATATATATACCTAGAGGTTATATGATGGACTTGTGGGCCAATAACTATGTTTAATTTTAGAAGCAAGGAAATCGTTAGTAAGCAAATGTGAATGTGTCAGTGCAAAGATGGGTATTCTGTCTTTTTTTTAATTGATATTTTGGAGGTGAGAATGGAGATGGGTTGGGAGAGTGTTTGTCTAGCTTGAACATAGTCTGGGTTTGACCCCCAGATGTGTAATCAGTAATGGTGGTGCCTACCTGTTAATATCAGCACTTAGCAGGTGGAGGCAGGAGGATGAGAACTTCAAGGTCATCTTCAGCACCACAGAGTTCAAGGCGAGCCTAGCTACATGAGACGACGGTGCCTTTTCTTAGCCTCCGTTTGGTAGTGATCAGCTTCTAAACTGAGCATAGCCAGCAGGTGACTGTATGAAGAAACAGAACAGAAGTAGAACTGTCTGAGAAATGGGAGAGCACGGGTCTACTGCACTAGGCAGAGTCATCAGTACTTTCTATATGCTTTGTATGGGTGTGTGTACACACAGTGTGTACATGTGGGCATGCAGGTGCATGTGCTCATGTGCACAGCATGTGGTGGGCAGAGGATTACCTCTGCTGTCGCTCCTCAGGTGCCATCCACTTAGTTTTCTGAGTCACGTCTCTCATTGGCCTAGGACTTGGCAAGCACACTAGCTAGCCCTGGGATCCACCTGTCTCCTCACCCCAAGGCTGGGACTGCAGCTTAAAATCAGTGCTCATGTTTGAAAACTCATCCCAACCCTCTATGAATCTTTATTACTCCACTAATATTACTGAGCGTCATTTATTGTCAGATGAGTTCTTAAGAACGGAATTTGTAAAACTTTAAAGACTAGCAATGGTTTTCTTATAGTTTATTTTAGAGCTTTGAACAATGAACACTCTACTCGTTTAGCATATAGCTAGACTGTGGTCCGCATTAAAAGGGACAGTGGCTTAAACATATGCACTATTTAATTTTCTCATGGACTGGGAAGGTTGAAGGCACTCATGGGTGGTTAACCTTGCTGTCAAGGACCTAGGCTCCACATCATTTCCTCTCCTGCTGTCCTTGGCTGTGGTTTGGCTCCTTTATGCTGGCAGTGATTCTGAGCGTCCTGCCTGAGTTCTGTGGACCAGTAGAACGAAACAAGGCCCAAGTGTCCTTGCTGCGTTTCCTTACCTTTGACTGGGAAGAGAGGCTGTCCGTGGCTGCTGACCGCATGCCACCAGCCACCGTGAGGCCACATACGCTCTACTTTGTTTGGTATTTGTTTCGCTGGGCAGACAGAAAAGGATCACTTAGCCACTTTTGCTGTGCATGGAAATGGTTCCTCCAAGGCTGAGGAATGCAGCCATCATGGCAGATCACGCATCAGCATGTAGCATCTGAACATCCTGTGTTGGGTATATTTGGTAAGATTTTATATGTTGCTGGGAAGGCATGCTAAAATAAGTGTGTTAAGGTCAAGGTGGATATTAGGATACTCGGTTTACTCTTCCATCTTTTTCTCTGGCAGCCTAAAGACGTCAATGAAGAAACTATAAAAACAGTGTTCTCATCTTGGGTACAGCAGTCTGCTACCACGATGCTTCCTTTGGTAATATCAAAGGAAGAGTGTATTAAGCTGGAAATTAAAGATGGTGGGTAAAAGTGTGATTCTGTTTTTCCTATGAAACAGTTGTAACATCTAAATCGTCTTTAAAATTGTTTTTCGAATTTGTGTCACACATGAACAGTGAAATGAAACAGTGTTCTCTGTGTTGAAGAATGTCTTATTTCAAACAAATTATTTCCTCTCAGTTTCAGTTCTAACTCTTCGTTTGTTACTTTCTTCTTAACAGGGATGAAAGAGTTCTCTCTGAGTACAGTTCATTCTCAGGAAAAAGAAAAGGAACAAGGAAAAGCTGTGTTTGTGTTGAGTTCCATCCTGCTGCAGAAGATCTCAGTACAAGTAATTATATACTATTGATGTGTGATGAAGTGATCCATGCTTGCTATCTGCGACTAGTAGAGTCTAAGTTTCTGTCTGGAAGCGTACATCCAGAAGTAGATTAGAAAGCACATGAGAAGAGTAAGGAATAACTTGATTTTAAATATGTTATAATTTATCTAAGCAAATTTCTGATTTACCCTAAGTGTAAACATTAGTTAAGCACGATTAAATTTCAGGTTTTCTGTTGCTTATGTAAACTGGTAAAAAGTCATTATTGAACGTTCTATGTGTTAAACAAATGGAGATTTAGTTTTAGAGGACTGATTTTTTTTTTTTTTTTAGATTTATTTATTTATTTTATGGATATGAGAATTGCATGTACACCTTCCTGCCAGAAGAGGGCATCAGATCCCATGACAGATGTTTGTGAGACACCATGTGGTTGCTGGGAATTGAACTCAGGACCTCTGGAAGAGCAGTCAGTGCTCTTAACCACTGAGCCATCTCTCCAGCCCTGATTTTTTTTTTTTTTTAAGCTCATATTTTGGGGCCAGTGAGATGGCTCGGTGGGGAAATGTGGTAGCCATCCCAGCCTGGTGACCTGAGTTTCATTCCTGGAAGCCATGTAAAAGCTGGAAGGAGCAAGCCACCACCACCAAGGTTGTCCTCTGACCTCCTCTGTGCACATGGGCCACCTCTTCATTGTAGTGTGCCTGCACACACACCTCAGAGTTGTTCTTGATTTCCACATGTGTACATGAACCAACTCCTCATTGAAATGTGTGCATGTGCATACACACATACACTCCAAAGTTGTCCTCTGACCACCACATATGCACATGAGCCACCTATGCATTGAAATGCACACACACACACACCCCAAAATCATCTTCTGACTTCCACATGCGTGCTGCTGCACCTGATCCACCTAGACTGTCTCCTTATCTCGGAAATGTGATTGAGGGGCTTGCCCTTCAGAAAAGGGGCAAATGTAAGAGCCATGAGAAGAACAGGAGCGACACAAACACCCATAGCATGTCATCAGACAGCTTCGTTCTCTCTCCTGTGAACGTCCGTGTTGCATGTGTGAGAACCTGGTCATCAGGGTGTCTCAGGCCATGTTCTCTCTCGGTGCTCATCATCTCCTTTCCCTGTTAGCACAGTTGATGGTTCTTCTTTCTGGGACTTGGGAAGCAAACAGAAGACTTAACCTTGAAATGTAAAACTGGCTTTTCCTTGCTGCTGTAGGTCCTTCTAGAGCCCATGATAAGAGAAGAACAGAGTGAGGAAATTGACTTTCTTCTTCCCTCTTTAACGCTGAGCTCTTTGGGGTAAGAGGTTATGGTCAAATGAGTATGTTCACCGGCTGCTCTGGGCAGCTCCTGTACCAGTGTTAAGTGACCAGGAATGCCAACGATGAGGAGATAATTGCCAAGGATTATGTCTGTTCTCACACATAGGTTGGAAGTTGACCTTGTCACTTAGGGAGGTGGTTTTATTAGAGACTCTCCTTTGAGAATTGACTTGTGAGACGAAAGCTAGCCGAAATCACCTGATGACTGTACTTGACTAAGACAGTAGTGGTCAAACCAATAAAAGCATCTTACTAGCTAAATCTAAAATACTGGTTCAGTGGTAAAAAACATTTCAAATTAAGTTATTCCTTCACTTCTTTTTTATAATAGTGAGAAATTTTTTCATCTTTTCAGAAAAACGAACCTGAAAAGGAAGCCCTCTTAGTGTCTTTATTGTGTGCTATGAATGGCAGCCACAGAAACATTCACACAAGAGCTTCCGTGCTTATACTGGATGTGATAGCATTGACTGCTCTAGTGAAAGAGTTAAACCTTGAAGAGGTGCAGCTCTGTGCATTAACAGGAAACAAACTCTCTTTGGATTCCACTTTCAGGAGTTTTGTCCCCTTTGTGTTTTCATGAACAAAATCATGATAGAAATCAAGAAATAGTATAGATTCAAAGTTTGTCTAAGACAGAGTGAAGCTAAGTTTCAAAAGGAAAATTCAGAGGAGCTGAATCTTTGATTATCCAGTAAGCACTCCCAAAGCAGCTGTCTGTGATAGTATTGATTACCAAACTGAAAGAGCCATGAGGATGGGAGCGTCAAGGTGTGTAACAGACCCCACAAGCAACCGTTAGTGTTGCACAGTGTCTGAAAGCTGCACAGAGACAGCCTGCCACCATTAGCCTAAGTAAAGGACGCTCTAAGACTTTACTCCTAAAACCTCTCTAACTAGCCCAGGAAGTAAGGCCTTTTCTAGCTAGGTTTTCCTCGCTATGGTCTTTGTCACATAAGGATGTTTGTGTTTTGCAGAGGAGTGAGCGCCTTAGGTGTATTTGCAATGGACCACATCACTCACAGTCTCCTAGGACGCCCGATGTCTCGGCAGCTGATGGCCCTCGTTGCAGGACTTAGGAATGGCGCTCTTTTGATCACTGGAGGAAAGGTACTCAGTTATAATGTGTTCCTCCTCGCTAGTGCTCCTCCTCACTAGCTAGTAGCATTTTGTGCTTATCTCTTTTGATTTTGTACATGTATTTTTATAGAACTTTTAATAGGTGTGACCTGTTAGGTATTAGGGAAGTAGTCATGAATTCATACACCCTCTCTTGTCTTAGCTAGGGTTCTAGTGCTGTGAAGAGACACCCTGACCACAGCAACTCTTGTAAAGGAAAGCATTTCACTGGGGCTGGCTTACAGTTTCAGAGGTTCAGTTCATTATTATGTTGTGGAGCATGGCAGCATGCAGGCAGGCATGGTGCTGGAGAAGGAGCTGAGAGTTCTGCATCCTGACCTGAAACCAGCAGGAGACTGTGAGCCACACTGAGCATTAGCTTGAGCACAGCAGACCTAAACCCCCAGCCCCTCCAACCAGGCCACACCTCCTAAGAGTGCCGCTTCCTAAGGACCAAGCATTCAAGCACTTGAGTCTGTGGGGGCCGCTCCTATCCACACCGGCACACCTCTCAATCCCTTTTCTGTGCCAATTGATAAGATTATATGATTTTTAGTAGTTAGCCTACTGATAAGGTTGTAGATAGTGATTGGTATATTTTTAAAAATAAATCCCACTTGGCTGTGGTTACTTGTACTTGCTAGCGTTCTGTTCGCATTTATGGGAGACTCTGGTCTGCAGCTTTTGCGGCTGTCCTGTCTTGTCTAGTTGTACAGTCAATGTGATGGTTTGGATATGCTCGGCCCAGGGAGTGGCACTATTAGGAGGTGTGGCCTTGTTGGAGTATAGGTGTCACTGTGGGCATGGGCTGCCTGGAAGTCAGTCTTTTTCTGTTTGTCTTCGAAACATGATGTAGAACTCTCAGCTCCCCCTGCACTGTGCCTGATTGGATGCTGCCATTCTGTACTGAACCTCTAAGCCAGCCCCAAATACATGTTCTCCTTATAAGAGTTGCCCTGGTCATGGTGTCTGTTCACAGCAGTAAAACCCTGTCAATGTATTACTTGCTCATAAAATGAGCTGTCAAGTGTCCCCTTGTTTTTGTGAGAGAAGAGACTATAAAGTTGGCATTCATTCATTCTTTAAAGGCTTTGTAAAATCTGCAGCAAACCCATCTAAGCCTAGAGAGTCCTTAATGCAATAGCTTTTGAATGATCAACCCCATATTCTTAATGGTTACAGGACTGCTTGGGTAGTCTGATCCATCTTGATTAACAAGCAGTTGTTGGTTTTTAAAGTGTTGGTCCAGTTCTTCTACAGTGTCAAATTTATGAGCATAAAGTTATTTTCTCGTATTTTCCTTTAGATCCAGATTCCTGCAGGATCTGTTGTGCTGCCCTGTTTTCTGACACTGGAGATGTGTATTCTCTTTTTAACTTTATTGTCTTGGTTGAAATCCCTGACCTCTAAAGAGGCTTACTGTCTTACTCTCCACCAGTGCTGTGTTATTTCCTGTGCCCAAAGGCCAGTGTGTTGTCATTGGAGAGATGCTTTATTGATAAAAATTCTTAATGCCTTTGTAGAGCAGTGGGGCTGAGTTCCTAGCAGCCACAGTGAGTGGCTCACAACCACCTGTAAGTCCAGCTCCAGATGATACGGTGCTCTCTTCCACCCTCCACAGGCATCTGCGTACACACACACACACACACACACACACACTCACATTCAAAAAGTCTTATACATAATCTTTAAAAATAAACAAAGCAGTGCAGTCTTGGTGAGTCATAGTGCTTTTACAATTATAGACATTAAAATTTCTTCATTTCTCTTCATTCCATTTAAATAACTCTTCATGTTGCTAGTCTAGTTTCTCTTTCCTATTTTACATAAATATGGGAACGATTCTTTGTCATTCTTTAATGACCACATCATCATGGTAAAATATTTATTCTCAAGAAGCCTTGTCCCACTGTCTACAAAAGCAGACTTTTGAAGTCCCTCCTAGAGTACCATAGCCAGTAGAAGAACAGAGGAACTGGGTTTACGTGTCAACTTTGTAATGTGCTTATTATTGTTTAAGTTTTGTTTCTCATCTGTGTTTGTGGGACTAGCCTCACTTAAGGGAGAGTAAACATGCAAATGTGTAAGTCACAAGTGTGACTTAACTCTAAGTTGGAAGAAAAGGCCATCTGACAGGACAGATGATAATGATATGTCTGGTCTATAGTCCAGCACCACTAATGCTTTTAGTCTTTGAAGTCTATTACATTTAAATATGCTAATTCTATATAATATCTATATATTACCTAATTCTGTGTAATATCTCTCTATAATAATTCTATATAATACCTAATTGTATAAAAGATCATGATGATAGTGTGCATTTGTTGAGTGCCTCCAAATTGTAGATTTCTCATGTCAGATTTTGCTGGGTTTTGCTAGTAGTCAGGACAGTGCCCTTGAGCTGACGTAATGCTTTTGACTCCAGAGAAGTGACAGCAAGTGGCAGTCAACTGAAAGGAGAAGCTGATGGGAAAGAACTATAAAACCTCCCCGGTGTGGCCATGCCAGCGGACACTGGAGAGATGGGAGCAAACGGTGAAGCATGCTTCCTTCTGATGTCATGACGCTGCTTCTTCCTAAAAGCATTCTGATGCTCACTAAACATGCATTTGCTGGGATGTTCACTTTGACTTGGTGATGGCTAAAATTGGAAGGGAAATAAATATAAAGCATAGAGAAGTAACTTGTTAAACAGCTTAAGTAAAAACATGAAATTATAAAACTTCATTAATATTTTAGTTTTGCTTTTATACATTTATAATAGAATACTTAGAAAGATGAAAACACTTGATAGAGGGTAGACTTTTCACCTGAGGTCTCCCACCTTTTTTTACTAAGTATACTTGTTTTTAATCTTTACAAATTATTTTAGAATGAGAAAAAAAAAAAAAAGACCAAAGCTTGTATTTCAAAAAAAAAAAAAAAAGCAGCTCATTGACTGTAAGCCAGTGTCCAGTCCTTTGTTCTTATATCAAAGTAGACAATCTGGCAGCTGAATTGTTTCTCAGGGACAGTGCTGTGTGTGTTGCCTGTAATCCCAGCCACTCCAAAGGCTGAGGCAGGGGGATCTTAAATTCAAGGCCAGACTGCCAACATGATAAGACCTAATCTGGTAGAACATATCATATAATCATCTCTGTCACAGGAAAAAAGTGCCTGAAGGTTGTATTGCACATTAGCTGGTTGCTACAGTAATCATTAAGAAAGGAATAATTAAACTATTTAGTACAAGTTAATAGGGATATTAGTATTTTTTTCTCATTAAAATAATTGAAATTACATAATAATTTCTTATTAATTTCAAAAATTATTTTATTTATGTATTAATCATGTCTTGTACCAGTAAAGTATTATTTTAAAGGTTTTTATTTAAATGCTATCAGTATTACCTAGCAAGTGTAGAACTGAGTTTATTTTCTATCTGTGCACTATATTGAACCCAGGCCTAACACAGTAAGAGCCTTGTTTAGTAGCACAGAGTCACACACTGCAGCAGGATTGATGTCTACTTATCAGTCAGAGAGGCTGAATCTTGGTGGCTGCTGCAGTGGCAGAAGCTACCTCTGTAACAAAGTCGATTGAGTGTTCAGAGAAAGCGATTTTCTTCCAGGGAAGCGGGAAGTCAACATTAGCGAAAGCCATCTGTAAGGAAGCACAGGACACTCTGGATGCCCATGTGGAGACAGTCGACTGCAAAGCTTTACGAGGTAGGAGTGAGTACTCACGAATCCCTTTCATAGACAGGAATGTATTATCAATGCCATTGTAGACAGGAATATATTATCAATGCCATTATCAGATACAGTTATGTAGTTTTTAAACTTTTATTTTTGTCTTTTAGTCATTGGAAATCCTTAGAAGTTGGGAAGCTGGGCACGTGGCACAAGTCTTTAATCCCAGCACTTGCAGAGCAGGGGCAGGTGAATCTCTGTGAGTCTGAGTTGAGCTTGATGTAAAGAGCAAGGGCTGCATAGGGAGACCCTGTCTCAGAAAACCAAACAAGAAAGCCGGGCATGGTGGTGCACGCCTTTAATCCCAGCCCTGGCTGTCCTGGAACTCTGTAGACCAGACTGGCCTCTAACTCATAGAAATCCACCTGCCTCTACCTCCCAGGTCCTGGGATTAAAGACATATGTCACCTCTGCCTGACCCACTTGTGTGTTTTTTAAAATCTAGCATTTGTGTTATTATCTATTTAGTTAAAACAGGAGGTTGGAACAATTTACTTTGAACAAGTAACTTGCTTCTAGGATTCCACTACCACCCGGCTCCCAGTAGTCTTTGTAGCTTATGTGTTCTAGTGTGTAATAAGAAAGGAAGAAATAATGTTGTATAGATGTATGAAATTCTCAAAGAATAAATAAAACTATATTTTAAAGCAAGGTAAAGATAGCTTTTGAAAACTCATTGTTTCATTTGCTGTAAAGGAGGTTTGAATCTTCTTTGAAGCCCCATGGGGAAGAATCTAGCTTAGAGCTAAGCGTCAGGAAACTTTTGCATTAGATTACAGATCTGTAATCTTTCTGTCTTTTGAAAACTAAAACTTTGTACCACACCTGGGACAATGTTGAATCCAAGTGTGTCATAGAAATGTAGGAGCTTCCAGGTCTCCGGGACGCTAGGATTTGACCAGGCCTCGAGCCTTACTCTAGTTTGCCATCCTGTGTAGTTCATGGCTGTGAGCTGTCTGAAACTCTGGAGTGTGTCAGAGTAGCATAGTCCTCTCCTCTGTGATACAGTTCGGCATTGTGAGGCCTTGGACACTTAGGAGTTGAATGTGTCAATGACTAACAAGGTTTTTGATTGATATATTAATAGAGCATGGGTTTAATTTCTACAAATAAACTACTATTGAGTTCTTCTAGTGCTTTCAAGAGGAGCTTAAACTTCCCACCCTTGAAATAACACTGAACCCGCATCTTCTGAGTCTAGGAAAAAGGCTTGAAAACATACAAAAAGCCCTAGAGGTGGTTTTCTCAGAGGCCACCTGGAGGCAGCCATCTGTCATTCTGCTGGATGACCTGGACCTCATTGCCGGACTGCCAAGTGTCCCAGAGCAGGAGCACAGCCCTGAAGCAGTGCAGAGCCAGCGGCTTGCACATGGTAATGGTCCCCTGCTGGGGTGGGAGCTTTTTCTTTTGTCAGGCAACATTTTTCATTTTAATGGTAAATCTATTTTTTACATTGTTAATTAGTTTTATTTATTACTTGTCCCTGTGTTGGGGGGTGGCACCCCTAATGCCTGTGTGTACATATGGAGGTCAAAGGACAGTTCCCAGGAGTCTCTTCTCTCCTTCCACTGTGTGGGTCCTGGAGATTGACCTAAGATTGTCAGACTTGGTGGCAGATGGCTTTACCTGCTGAGCCGCCTCGAAGGCCCTAAGCCTTCCATTTTAAGGGAATGAGGTATATGCTTATTGTGTGTTCCTTTGAGTGCCCGGTAGGCTTCTTCAGCTCTGTAGTAGGAAATGGCAAAGCAAAAGCAGGGACATCCCCTGACTTGGTGACTGGCCTTCTCGTTCTACTTCATTTCTGGAAGCTGTTCCGTTACAGACTTCCTCTCACTTCTGCCTCATTGGCAGGTACTGGTTGTATACTTCTTGGTAGTCAGCCTTCTCGAAGTCCAGGAAGGAAAGGAAGCAATCTCAGTGCAGAACAGCGGTAACAATGGTGGTTGCTGTGTAGAATGCTGTTTCAGGGAGAGGGTGTGCCTTGAGAATTCAAGCGGGTATCCCCTGGTGTTCTAAGAAAGTAAATGGAAAGTGACAGAGATGAGTATTTGGGCCAGGTTAGCCAACTAGAAGGTGGCAAGATGCACTGTCCTAGAGGAATGTGCAGTATGGTGTGTGAGCATCTAACCCTTGTGCGGTGGGCTACCAGGGATGCCAGGATTGACTGAACCGAGTTTTAATGGAAGAGTGAAATCAACAAGCGACAAAAGAAGTACAGTTCCTAGGGAAAGGCGCTGAGGTACAAGAGATTGACTATGCTGTAGTATGACTACGCCACTGGTTGTAGCTTACAGTGAAGACAGAGCTGTGGGGAGGGAGGGCTGCAAGGACTGACCATATTGCCTCCTTGTTCTTAGAGAGCTGATGTCAACACAAACAATAGCCAGAGTAGCTTCCTTTATATTAAGTAGTGTTGATCTCAAGGGAAGGTTGTGGCTCGCTGGATCAGGGCTCAGAGATATAGTACTGATGTTTATATCAGTTCTGATCTCCTCAGACAAACTTTGCTAAGCCTTGGATAGAAAGAAATTATTCAGGAAATGTTAGAAACACGGCCTGTTCTGCTAATAACCATGACATCTTGGACATTTAGCATCCTTCCAGAATGCTCACTTCTAGGATGCCTTTCTGTTTCTGACTCATTTACTTTGTAAGGCCCAGGAGCACTAAACCTCAGTAGACAAGTTCAGGGCTTACAGGACCTCCTACCTTGGGCTTGATTCAGCATCAGTGACTAGGCTTTAAGCATGATGGAGCTGTTCCATCTTATAGCTCAACATTAGGTTATTAGCATTTTAATTAATATGCAGGTTTAAATGTTCATTTTTTTTCCTGAGTGTTATGCTATTTTACTTCATCCTAGCTTTAAATGATATGATCAAAGAGTTTGTTTCCACGGGAAGCTTGGTAGCACTCATCGCCACAAGCAAGCTCCAGCAGTCTCTGCACCCTTCCCTTGTGTCTGCTCAAGGAATCCACACGTTTCAGTGTGTCCAGCACCTTCAGCCTCCCAACCAGGTAATTCATTCTTAGCACATTATAATCTTTTTCTTAGAAACTGCTTTTTTTTAAATAGTTACTGCTTCTAGGAGATTGTGCAGATATTTAAGAGCAACATGTACAATTTAAGAGCACAGATTTGAATTTATAATCATCAAAAACATTATGTACTTGCTAAGGAAATGGCTTTCTTAGAGTTAGTATTTTTTCTAAATGAAGATGAAATGAAAATTAGACATCTTTTAACAATTTGGTGAAGCATCCCTGCCCACTTCGGGACCTTCTGCGCACCAAGCACTTAGTGACCAGGAGCAGGAGGAAGTATTCTCAGGCCGGTAAGCACACTGGAGACACGTAAGAATTTTGTTTAAGATCCTTGCCTAGTTCTACCTTAACTATTCAGACTCTTTGCCCTTTAACTGTTATTGAAAAAGCAGAAGTATTGTCTGTTATTCTGAGTCACAGAGGCTTGGTGATAAAGAGCTTGCCTAGTATGTGTAAGGGCCCTGGGTTCAGTACTCAGCACCAAAAAAGAACAGAAATGAAATGAAATGACAGTGATGTTGGTTATCTTATTAAGGTCACTACTGCTATGATGAAGCACCATGACCTAAAGCAACTTGAGGAGGAAAGGGTTAACCTCATTCAGTTCCATACAGTTCATCCTCTAAAGCAGTGAGGGCAGAAACTCAGCCAGGCCCAGGACCTGCAGCAGGAGCTGTGCAGAGGCTGTGGAGGGCTGCTGCTTACTGGCTTGTTCTCGTGGCTTGCTCACGGCTGCTCAGCCTGCTTTCTTATACAACCAGGACCACTCTAGACCAGGGATGGCACAGGCCACAATGGGCTGGGTCCTCCCACATCAATCACTAATTAAGAAAATGCCCTACAGGCTTGCGACAGCTTGATTTATATGGAGGCATTTTCTTGACTAAGGCTCCTTCCTCTCTGATGGCCCTAGCTTGTATAAAGTTGACATAAAACTGTTCTACACTTTGGTTATTGATTATGTTTTTAGAAATGTTACAGGAACAAAACCCAAAAAAAGCCTGATAATAATCAGCGTTACTTAAAATACTCCTTTTTGGAGAAAGAAATGGCAATCTTATATCAGTGTGGTCTTTTGAAAATTTACTGAGGAATGTTTGAGGTACAATTTTAGACAAGACACAAAAATATAACCCTCTGATAGGATCATGGAAGAAGCAAAGAGTTTATTTGTGAATTTGAAGGAAAAGACTGGACCCAACGGTAATATCTAAGTTACTGTTAGCTCTGGCTTGAACAACTCAGGTGCTCGTCATTGCAGAGCGCCTGGGCGGACATCCTCAGGTGCTGGGGTGGGGGCAGCTAAGTGCTGCTTATGCTGGGAGTGGACAGAATGGCCTGCCAGAGTGCACCATGTAGTGTGGGTGCCTAGAAGTCTATACAGTCCCAGTTTGTATAAATGAATTCTGGGATGTTCACATGTGATGAAATTGCCTGGTGAGGCTTTTCTCTGATTATATTCCCATTGCTAAGTGACATATAACTCTTGAATGTACCCTCAAGAATTTAATAATCTGAATTTTATGTTTTTTCTTAAGGAACAGAGATGTGAAATTCTGCACAGTGTTGTGAAGAATAAACTGGGCTGTGATATAAGCAAGTCACCTGACTTGGACCTGCAGTGCATAGCTAAAGAGACAGAAGCGTTTGTGGCTCGTGACTTTACAGTTCTTGTGGACCGAGCCATACACTCTTCTCTCTCTCGCCAGCATAGCTCCTCTAGGGAAGGTATGTGTACAAACCCTGGACTTCTTTCTGTTGTGGGAATAGAATCAGAGCAGAGCAAGAATTACATACATTCAGCTTCATATGATATTCGTGTAGAAATCTGGCATTCCCAGTCAATATGACAGCATATTTTAAAAATGAATTGGTCTTGTAGGTGCATTCCTTTAATTTCATCACTCAGGAGGCAGAGGCAGGCTGATCTCTTTGAGTTTGAGGCTAGCTAGGGCTTCCTAGTGAGATATTATCTAAAATTTTGGGGGAAAAAGGTGCTTTTGTTTATTTTTAAACAGAATTGACTTTAACAACATCAGACTTCCAAAAGGCTCTCCGTGGATTTCTTCCTGCTTCTCTGCGAAATGTCAACTTGCATAAACCTAGAGACCTGGGCTGGGACAAGATTGGTGGATTACATGAAGTTCGGCAGATCCTCATGGATACTATCCAGTTACCAGCCAAGGTAAGATAAAACACATGACACACATGAACAGAGCACTAATGGCCAGAAGAAATCCTCAGCCATTGGCTAGGGCTTTATTTGTTAGCTCATCCAATTTCCATTTGATTGACAAGTATTTATCAAATTACCAAACAAAACAGAATTTTGATATTTTCTTGGCCTGTAAATGTTGGCACGAATGTTGCCATTTTGGCATGAATATCTTTATTTTGCTTAAGTCGCTCCGATTTGCTGAAATTTCAACAGAAGCAGATAGGAAGAGTGTAAGACACAGAGAGGCCCCTGGGTTCACAGGACAGGTGGACTATGCAGACTTTTGGACTCTGGGAACTAGTCCTAAAAAGGCAGAGTTGACAGGTAGCATGAACTAGATCAAGGGAAAGATAAAGGCTGCAGGTAGAGTCTAGGGCATAGTGTGTTGAATCAGGAAGACTGAGAAATAAGAGCAGTTGTGTGAGATCCAGGAGTCATGCAAAGTAAAGGAATGATGAAGGATTTTGGGTTGCTTGTGATGGATGGCAACTCTTATTGTCAGGGCCTGGGATGTGTTGAATCTAGCACAGAACCATAGATTTATACTGTTGGGAGGAGAAATTGGCATCGAATTCCTAGCCAGCAATATCATGACCTCAAATGCTGAGTTTGGGTACCAGCATTCATACCCAAATATATGGAGACCATGAACTTAACTGCAGACCGTGAGGCCTCCCCAGTTAGTATGAAGGTAGAAGCAAGGTTGGAATTTTGTCACTAGATGGACCACAAAGGCTTGCTCAAGAGAAGAGGCAAGGGTACTGCTGATTGTAGCTGATATTTAGTTAATTTCAGATGGGATTTTGTGCTCTGGGCAGCTGATTGGTAATTTAAAAAGCTGGATTAGTGAGTTGTTTAGCAGGAGAGGCATGACTGTCTGTAACCATGGCTTGTGCTACCTCTGGTCACTTCAGTACAGTGCTTGAATCTATCACTGATCACAGTTTAACCATGCAAGTGTTACTGTGCTTGTTGGAAGACTGGGCATTTGGCCTCTGTTGTCCTAACAGTCTTTTTATCACACTTTAAAAAGGAGACTAGTTTATCATTGGCTCTGTGTTTGCACCTTGCCTGGCTTTATTACCAACAAAACAAACTAGAAAATCAGTAAGGCAGAAGGGCGTTCTGATGCTCTGACAGACGCTGTCTTTGTGCACATGCATTCCATGGCCTCCATTAATTATTTCCAATAGGAATTTCCTTTTGTGCTGCTGTGTCTTGTTAATAAAGGGCGGTGGCGGTTATTACCATCCAAACACTTTCTTTACACTGTGTTTGTGCAGGTTTTTTTTTTTTTTGGTTGGTTGGTTGGTTTTTTGCTTTTTTTAGATTTTTGCTCTTTACCATACTTTTGCTATTTTTCAGTACCCAGAATTATTTGCAAACTTACCCATACGACAGAGAACAGGAATACTGCTTTATGGTCCTCCAGGGACAGGAAAAACTTTACTTGCTGGGGTAGTTGCAAGAGAGAGTGGAATGAATTTTATTAGTATTAAGGTATGTGTACATCTGCCTTTCTCCCTTGTCTTTGTAATTGAGGCAAACTGAGGGTAACACACTGGAAAGAAAAATGTAAGGTTCGGTGGCACTGTAGTGCTCTCACAGAGCTCTGGGCCTTCTCCCTCCTTTTCTCAGAGCGCTTGTATTCTATTCTCGTCCTTCTCATCCCTTAGCAGCTACTGATCTTATTATTGTGTCTATGGGTTTTGTATGCTAGGAATCAGGTAACATGTGTCCCTCTTTGTCTGGCTTCTTCCACTCAGCATGCTTCACGCTGTCATGTGTGTTAATTCCTTCCTCCCTTTCCTGGCAGACTGGCATTCCATTGCTTACCTGTACCACGTTTTGCTTAGACATTCTTTGTCACTGGTAACATTTGGGTTGTTTCACCATTAGGCTTTAATGCATGTATTTTAACATTGTTTATTCTGTGTGTGGGCACTCATGTGCCACAATGAGCATGCCATGGGACGACCGTGGGAGTTGGTTCTTTCGTGCACAATGTGGATCCACAGACAATTCAAGTTGCCCGGATAATGTTGTTATAAATATCCATGTACAAGTTTTCTGTAGACATATGTTCTCATTTCTTTTGTTCTGTACTGAGTAGAATCCCTGGGTCTTACATAATTCCTGCTTAACTTCCTCAGGACCCACTAATCCCCACCCCCACCCTAGTCCTTGCCAGTTCCAGTCATGTTTCTCAGTTGTGGGCTATTTCCTATTTGGAAAGCTGGGAGGGAAGAATAATGCATTTATTGGTTTATAACTGCTAGGAATGGGCGCTGATCCACCTCTCTTTCTGAATGGCTTTTATGTTCTTGTTTAAGGCAAATCACCATCACTGTGAATAGAGTTATGTAAATATTAAGAGAAAAAGCAAAGTGTATTTAAGGGAGAAGAGATGCACAGGAGTAAAGGCCAGTTTTATGGTCCCCTGTTGGCTGCCCTTCACCCTCCCTGCTGTGCATAAGGTCTAATGTGTTCTTAGGTAGACAGCAAACACAACTGCTAATAGTGGAAAGAGCCAGTAAACTGACACCTGGCATAAAGGCACGACAGGGAAAACGCACTAAGGGGGAATGGGGTAGCTGGGGTGGTCACAGCACTGTCAGGCGAAGCTCTTCAGAGAGGGACACTTTAACAAAGATGGAAAGGAAATAAAGTCATGGGCCACGAAAACATCTGTGACAATGTTACAGGCAAAGGAAGTGAAGGGCAGGGAACAGTTGTGACACCCTAGTGCAGTTTGCTTGTAAGATACAAGTAAGAGCCGTCCACTCAATCCTGTCTTAAAAGTTCTCTGTTTTACTGTGCTTAATCAAAACCCAAGGCTCTGTCTGTTTAAAATTAACCTCATCTCTCCTCTGATTTTATTTCGCCGTCTAGGGACCAGAGTTACTCAGCAAATATATCGGTGCAAGTGAGCAAGCTGTTCGAGATGTTTTCATCAGGTGGCTTTCATGAGTGTTGGAAGTAACTGACTGTTATCACTTATTAATCGTGGCTTTGGCCTTATTTTTTGAAAAACAGTATTAAAAACCTATGGTTTGCCGGGCATGGTGGCACACACCTTTAATCCCAGCACTTGGGAGGCAGAGGCAGGCGGATTTCTGAGTTCGAGGCCAGCCTGGTCTACAGAGTGAGTTTCAGGACAGCCAGGGCTACACAGAGAAACCCTGTCTCGAAAAAACAAAAACAAAAACAAAAATATGGGTTATGTAAATTATTAACAAATCAAAGGACAAGGATTTTATTTCAGTAAATACTACCAAGAATAGATTCTTTTCAATGTTTAATGTTGGAGATCATTTTATATTTACAATAGTAATATTCCTGAAAGTAGAATCCTAAGTCGTTGTTCAAAGAAAGGTCAGAGTAGATCTTCTCTCTTTCTTTAGAGATGAGCTCTCTCACTATGGGCTAGGAGAGCCTTGAACTCCCAGGTGTCCTGCTTCAACCTCCCAACTGCTGGGACTACACGTATACATCATCACACTTTGCTTTCAAGTTAGATTCTTACATGAAGCAAATAGTTATTTCTCATACACGCCTTATGGTTTTAAGTTTTAAGCTCTTGTTTTCCCTGCTTCTAATGAGCTCTTAGAAATCAATATGCTGGTTACCCAGTCCCAATAATGCTGGTATTGCTGAGTGTACATAAGATAACATATTAATACACAAGATAACACTTAGTTGAACTCATTATTCAAGGGTAACAGAATTATGGTAAGTTTTTCAAGTTAAAATTTACTTTGTAATATTCTTGTAAACATTTTACTATATATGGTAAATATATGAATATAATTTGTGGGCTGGTGAAATGGCTCAGCAGGTAAGAGCACTGACTGCTCTTCCGAAGGTCCTGAGTTCAAATCCCAGCAGCCACATGGTGGCTCACAACCACCTGTAATGAGATCTGACGCCCTCTTCTGGTGTGTCTGAAGAAGTACTCCACAGTGTACTTAATTATAATAATAAATAAATCTTTTTTAAAAATGAATATAATTTGTAAAAAAAATAATAAGTTAAAGGTTTATATTAGTATCTACTATGCAAGTTAAGAAATAGAGCCTCAGCCAGGTGGTGGTGGCCCACGCCTTTAATCCTAGCACTTGGGAGCCAGAGGCAAGAGGAGTTCTGAGTTTGAGGCCAGCCTGGTCTACAGAGTGAATTCCAGGACAGCCAAGGCTACACAGAGAAACCCTGTCTCGAAAAAAAAAAAAAGAAAAAAAGAAAGAGACAGAGAGGGTGAGAGAGGGGGTGAGGGAGGGAGAGAGAGAAATAGAGCCTGAGAGAGGTTATTATTAAAGTCCATGGCTACATATTGACAAAAGGCTAAATTAAAAAAGAAACATTATAATTTAGTTTAATGGGGCTTAGTCCAGAAATTATGTATCTAATAATGGGGAGTTTCTCAGAGTGTTCCTACGAAACACTGCAGAACTACTGAGCTTTGCATTTGAACAGGCTGGAGAATTAAACAGGCACTCAATAAGCAGAAGCCAGTGAGTACACATAAAAATGGCCACCATGGGCAGGAGGGCTGCTCAGGCGCTCAGAGCTCACTACTGTTCCAGAGAACCTGGATCTGGTTCTCAGCACCCACCTAAGGCTGCTCACAAGTGCCTTTAACTCCAGCTCCCAGGGATCTGACATTCTCTTCCAGCATCTGAGGACACATGCACACACACTGCACACACACATGGCTACCCAGGATAACAACCTATCATCTAAGAGTTGAGTTTTAGTCTCTTACTTATCCACAGGTATAGATCTCTAAGCAAATTTTTGGGGTTTTTTTGTTTTGTTTTGTTTTGGTTTTGGTTTTTTGAGACAGGGTTTCTCTGTGTAGCCCTGGCTGTCCTGGAACTCACTTTGTAGACCAGGCTGGCCTCGAACTCAGAAATCCGCCTGCCTCTGCCTCCCGAGTGATGGGATTAAAGGCGTGCATCACCATGCCCGGCTAAACAAATATTTTAAACTCTCAAGAGTTGGTTTAGACAGGAAGGTGGGAGACAAATATGATCAAATACATTGTATGTATATTTGGAATTATTAGAGAATTAATGATATAAAAATAAGTAGCACTATTATGAACAAAAACTTAGTTTTAATTGAAATAGCCAGAAAATAAGAATAATTGCATGTAATTTGCTTATGTACACACAGATTGTTATGTTATATATTATAATCTAGTGTGTGTGTGTGTGTCTGTGTGTGTGTCTGTATATGAAGAGTTTGAAAACTCTGCAGCCCTGATAAAATATAGCATTTTTCCCCTCTCAGAGCACAGGCTGCAAAGCCCTGCATTCTTTTCTTTGATGAGTTTGAATCCATCGCTCCTCGAAGAGGCCATGACAACACAGGGGTTACAGACCGAGTAGTCAACCAGTTGCTGACACAGTTAGACGGAGTAGAAGGCTTACAGGGTAAATCACTGTTCACACAAAAACACACTATAAAAGAAGTTACTACATGATCATGCTAAAAGTATTTTCCCCTCAGGAGTTTATGTGCTGGCTGCTACTAGTCGCCCTGACTTGATCGACCCTGCCCTGTTGCGGCCTGGCAGACTGGATAAATGTGTATACTGCCCTCCTCCAGATCAGGTGACAAAACCCTGGAGCATCCAGAGATGCCACACCCTTTGCTTGTGAGCTTTACTTTGGTCATGTGGTAGCAATTATCCTAAGATAGCTTTGAAGCTCATTGGTGGTGGTGGTGGTGGTGGTGGTGGTGGTGGTGGTGTATGCCTTTAACCTCAGCAGTCAAGAGGCAAGGGTAGGGAGATCTCTGTGAAATAGAGGCCAGCCTGGTCTATAGAGTGAATTCTAGGACAGCCACGGCTACACAGTGAAACCCTCAAAAAGCAAAAGAAGACAGCTTTGCAAGCAAAGGCTTTGCTCACTGTTTGCTCAAAGCATAAATAATCCTGAGTCAGGTGCGGCACGTTCAGTGCACTCCTGTTCCAGGAATGGCAGTGTTGATCTATACGAGCAAATCAGGAGGCGTAACAATCGTCCTCTGCGATCCCACACTCCTTATCTGGTTAGAGGCCCCGGTTCACAAGCAAGCAAGCGTGCCAGTGAACACGTGGCCAGGTCACATGGAGAAGGGTGGTCAGCTCTTCTTGTCTCATTCTGCCAAGGAATGAATGAATGAATGAAAGAGAATGGCCAAAAGCTCCAAGGCTGTGGGCCATGTGTACTTGTTTCTTAATGTTACTCCTGTGTTGGCACACATGTCCAAATCTACAAAATAACCAGAGTATGTATATTCACATTGAATGTTGGCTTTTGGGTTTCTTTAAGAAACACAGAAATAGGAATGTGCTTTCATTTTAATCCCAGGTGCTTCAGACTGTTACAGCAGCTGGCTATGATTTGCCTTGTGCTCTAGCAGGGGCATGGTTCTGCCAGCTGCAGAGAGTTTCTGCAGTTGTGTGATGTTTGGAATTCTGGGAACTTTTCAGAGAGTACATAAATGTTAGGGCCCCTGAGAATTTGGTTGTTTTGGGTTGTTGGTTTATGTGTTAAATAAATATTTGTTAAATAGTCGTGTGCAAAGAAGAAAGAAGAAATTAAATATCCTGACAGCAAAGATTAAACTTGCCCCGAGGAACTTGGTATCCCTAAGCAGCAGGAAGTCACCCCCTTCCCATCTACTCTTTGTCCTCTTATCTAGTGTTAGGGGGTTGACAGGGTGGAAAAAGGTGGAAGAAAAACCCCACAAAGTAGCAAAGGTACACCTGTGTCTCCTCTTAGGGATCCCAGTCTAAGAAAGATGATTTCCTTCTCGTACAGACTGCTTGGAAAGCTTAGCTTGTTAGACATGTCAGTCAGTTCATGAAAAACATCACAATTTACACAACAGTTATTGTGCGTGTGTGTTTAGTAAATTAGGTTTTCTTCCTTCAGGTGTCCCGTCTTGAGATTTTAACTGTCCTCAGCAAGTCTCTAGCTCTGGCAGATGACGTGGACCTTCAGCACGTGGCGTCGGTCACTGACTCCTTCACTGGAGCGGATCTGAAAGCTCTGCTGTACAGCGCTCAGCTGGAGGCCTTGCAGGGTCGGCTGCTGCCCAGCGGGCTTCCCGTGAGTTCCCTGTTAGGCCACTAGGGCGGTCACTGAGGGAAAGAGCACGTTACTGCCAGACTGTGTAGTAACTTTAATTTGCCTAAAATTGGACTGTGGGATTTGCAGAGAATTCTCATTATTATTATATTTGGTATCTATTTCCCTAACATTCTCTTAATATTAGCAAACTATTTGGTATTAGAAAGATTATTTAGAGTGAAGTAGTAAGAATTCATATAAATAGAAGAATGACTAAGGTTTTCAGCTCTTCTGTGCTTGTAACTGTATTATCTGTGGCAGCCTCCTGTGATGACACGGGGGCTCTCTCATCCCCATCGTTCCTCAGCAGGCTTACTCCCTGATACAAGGTCTTTATTTATCTTGAATTTTTTATATCCCAGTCCTAGAATCAGCATTTTTCTAATGATAGCATTTTATTTTTAATTATTGCAGTAGATAATTTACATTATAGACTTTGCCTATATTTTCTTAGAAGCTTTTCTGTATATTTACCTGCACCAATTTTAGCTGGAAATTTCTTCAGGTCGTAAATTTCTTAACTAGTTCCAAGAGGACCCAGGAATGCACATGTGCAGTGTACGCGGCTGTCAGTGAGCAGCCTGCGGGGAGGGGCAGGGCGGGTGGGGGGGGCACTCCTCAAGCCCCCTCCCTTCCTGAGACAGTCTCTCACTAGTCTGACCCTCGATGGGCTTGCTGGCCAGGGAGCACCTAGGTCCTGCCTGTCTCAGCACCAGCACTGTGATGCCCAGCCCACTCCCTGTGCCCAGGTTTTTATATGGGTTCTGGGGACTAACTCAGCCTCATGCTTACACAGCACTTATCACCAAGGCAAGTTTTGCTATTTTAGCAAGCCATTGTCACAGCTATTTATTTTTGTTCTTTATGGTACCAGGAATTGAACTAGGACATAACACATGCTAGACAAAAACTAAGCTACAGCCCTGAAGATTTTTTTTTTTTTTTTTTTTTTTTTTTGGTTTTTTGAGACAGGGTTTCTCTGTATAGCCCTGGCTGTCCTGGAACTCACTTTGTAGACCAGGCTGGCCTCAAACTCAGAAATCTGCCTGCCTCTGCCTCCCAAGTGCTGGGGTTAAAGGTGGGCTAGCCCTGAAGGTGGCAAATGATGGGGAACAAGAGGGGAGAGAGAGAGAGAGGAGAGAGAGAGGGGAGAGAGAGAGGAGAGAGAGGGGAGAGAGAGAGAGAGAGATTTTTACTGTGAAATTTAGCATCACCTACCAAGGCCAGGTTCAGCACAGTAAAAACAAAAATGAGTGAAAGGCAGAGATGAAGAAATAAAACCTCAATTCTAAGTTCTAGTTTTGTTACCATTGGGAGAGTCAATGGGTTTTCTTCATCTTAATCCCCCTTTGTGGTAACAGTTACGTTTGTACAGTGTAAGGCTGGGCTTGGAGCTCAGCTGGTACAGTGCCCAGCACGGACAAAGCTCTGGATTCATCCCTCAGCACCAATAAAACCAAGGTCCTCCTAAGCTGCATGGCAAATGTAGGGCTGGTGTGGGCTACACGAAATCTTGTGTCATAAAAACGTTTTGATTGCGTCCCTCAATCCATAGAGGGTTAAGAGCTTTAGAAGCAGGAGCTCCCCGTGCCGCTTTATGCAGTGATGTCTGCTGCGATTTCTAGTTCTGGAGTATTTAAGTCTCATGACTGGCACTCTTTGTGTGAATCTAGGATGGAGGCTCCAGCTCTGACAGTGACCTGAGTCTGTCTTCAATGGTCTTTCTTAACCACAGCAGTGGTTCCGACGACTCAGCTGGAGATGGAGAATGTGGCTTAGAGCAATCCCTGCTCTCTCTCGAGATGTCTGAGATGCTTCCAGACGAATCAAAATTCAATATGTACCGGCTCTACTTTGGAAGCTCGTATGAATCAGAACTTGGAAATGGAACCTCTTCTGACTTGGTACCTTCAGCACTTGTAGTTGATGTGATATTGGACTGGGTTCATCTCCTAACCTGCCCACACAGTCTCCCTGGTTGGCTTGTCTGCAATAAAAGTAGTCTTGTTTTTTAAATTATGCCAATTAGTCATTTTTTAGTTTATAGTAAACATTTATAACAGGAGCAAGGAGATTGGTTCCACAGGGACCCGGTGTGGCTCCCTCTTGTGGTCACTCGGGAATTTCTCTCCCGGTGAGTGATTTTAAACCCTTTTTACTGTGAGATCTATTTAATAATAAATGTAAACCTTATTGTCACGAAGTGCTTCTGGATAATAGGAAATTTGCTGCAATAATATCTACAATTCATAAAAAACAAAAAATGATGCCAATTTGTGAATCTTCTGGAAACCCTGAAAAGAACACCATCTGTCACCAAGGGAACAAATGCTTTAGATGAAGTGAGGGCGTCCTCATTGTTTTTCCTTTAGTTAACATGTATGCCCATTCAAATTAATACTGACTTACTCTTTATAATATACAACATTTTTACGTACATGGCTACTTTTGTATATTTGCTTTTAATAATTCATGTTTCTAAAAATATCTACTTTTCCAAGAAGTCTTAATTATTTTTATAAATTTAATTGTTTTCTATTTTTTAACTTCTCTCCAGAAATACCTGGGAACATTAGCCTGTTTTCTACAAACTAGAGAAAAGGCCCATGGAGGTCTGACAGTAAAGTGCATGGCACAGACAGATGCATGAACTGAGCTCTGATGCTCAGGACACAGTGACAAGTATCTGTGATTACAGCAGGGACAGGCATGCATGTGTGTGCATTCACACACACACAGACATATGCGTTTATACAGAAAATGAAGAGTAAGGTTCATGCTGAACCTGTCCTTGCCATCAATGTAATATTAAAAGAAAATAAATGTTTATGTTACGGGTGGTAGTTTGTTTTGCTCTGGAGATCTTACACCACAGGTATCAGTGAACCTTAGTTTACAGAATATTGTCTTTTAAACCTGCTTAACTTCAGTGAATTAAAATATGAACTTACTTCGGGTTTTTGTGTGAGAGCTATGACCCTGAGAGTCTGGCTGTATTCCTACCAAGTAGACCAAGGGGCACCAAGCACTCATGAGTTTAGAAGGGAAAGTGGGAGGGAGTATGGCAGGGGAGGGAGGCAAGGAAGTGGGGTGGATTTCATGGAAATCACATATGCATGTGCGAAATTCTCAAGCAATGAATTTTAAAAAGGAAACAAAGTTTTCATTTCTTATCTGCAGTGAACATGACTGCCTCCCTCTGTTCTCTCCCATCTCTTTCTTTGGTCTTTACTCATCATGCAGAGCTCACACTGTCTGTCTGCACCAAGCTCCATGACTCAAGATTTACCTGCAGCTCCTGGGAAAGACCCGTTATTTACACAACATCCTGTGTTCAGGACACCTTCCCAAGAAGGCTGCCAAGACCTCACACAGGAGCAGAGAGATCAGCTGAGGGCAGAGATCAGCATCATCAAAGGCAGATACCGGAGCCAAAGTGGAGTATGGCCTTTTCCCTTCCTCTTAGAACTTAGACAAGTTGCTTTTCCTTGTTTGACATGTGTTTCTTTGCGTTTAATTGTTTAATTTATTTACAAGCCAAGTGCTGAAGCACAGGGGCTCTGTCCACTGGACGGTCCATGAGAAAGAGAATGTACGCTTCTCAGGAAAGAACTTGACAAGAAATAACACAGGGACTGCCACTTTCTCTCTTGAATTCCTAAGTTAACATCTGCTTAATCTGCTTTGTATTTAAGGAGGATGAATCCCTTAACCAGCCTGGACCAACCAAAACCACTTTTGCTATTAGCCAGGCACATTTAATGACTGCACTTGCCCACACAAGACCATCTATTAGTGAAGATGAAGGGAAGGAATTTGCTGAGCTGTAAGTAACCTTAAGAAACACATTGTTCACTTCAGTTCTGAAGTGTTTACATTGTTTTGTTTTTTAAATTAGAAGCTAATTTAAAAATATATATGGTTAAAATGGGGCTGTAAATGAGCGACAGAACATCTGCTGCGTGGGATATGTGAGACCCTGTATTATCCCATTACCAAAAAAAGGAATTGTACTATGCACTTATGACTTACAGCTTATTAGTGTCAGCATCTACTGCTAACCTTCTCGTTCGTAGCAAGGCTACTACACTGAGGTGTACAGTGGTCTTCTGCACTTTACACTGTGGCTACTCTGCATGGTGGCCTGGCCAGTATTACACAGGAGTGATTCAACGTAACTCAAAAAATATTTGTTCCTGGTTTTGTCTAACAGTCAATCCTTCAATTCTGGTTTAGCGTTGCAGTTCTTTAACAAAGAGTGTACATATATAAGCATTGTGTACTTAGTGTACAAATATCAAAAAACAAAGATAAGGAAGAGCAGGAGACAAACTTCCTCCATCTCATGTGGCTTTGTGCACTTACGTTTTTAAAGTGCTCCACCTGTGCTGGTGGTCACTGTCCCCTTTGAGCTATCTCCATCTTCAACACTGTGTGGCACATTATGCAGGTGGCCCCTTTGTTGTGTTCAATGCTAGTTTCTTCTAAGTTTCTGTAACAATGTCCAGGTTTTGACATTTACATTGCTGCATGGTGCTCACTGCTATTCTATAAGCAGCTTGGAGCCAAATGTTGGCACTTCTCTCATTAGTTCACAGAGACGAAGATAGAATTGTTCATTTCTTAAAATATAAGGCTACTTGGAAAAAAGCCATTATTTGTTTTGTAATTAGTATTATTCATTAAATATCATCTTTCTTTTTAAGGTATGAGAACTTTCAAAATCCAAAGAAGAGAAAAAATCAAAGTGGAACAGTGTTTCGAACTGGACAGAAAGTAACTTTAGCATAAAAGACACTTCTGATTTTCTAGATGTGTTTGTTTTAATGGTCTGTCCCTAAGTTGTAACTATAAAAATGATGTAAAAAATTTTTAATTTAATAAATTTGGTTAATCTATAAAATCACAGACTGGTAAATGCTGTGATGATGTAATGCTCAGGACTACCTGAGATTAACAGTGCAGGCTAAGGAAGTTATTTGTAACAGATTGTTTATTTTATTCCCAAGTCTGTATTAAATCCTTACTGATATGACTTATCATTAAGGCAGTGGTGGACCTCGTCTGTTTTCTTTCAGAGGCACTCACAGACCCAGTCACTGATTTTCTGGCTTCTGGCAGATTGTATGCCTTGCAACTTCTTGACTGTTTTGGGAAAAGATACATTCTATTATCTTCTGGGCTTTTTTGTTTGTTTGTTTTGTTTTTAAATCAGAACATGACATTTACACACAATCCAAATAACTTTAAATTTAATCCCTTCAATCAAAAATGCCTGATAATACTTTTGATCCAGCTCCCAGTCCTGAATCTTTGATTTTTATCTTGATATTCTCTTCATCTATGAACTAACTTGTAAAGTCAGCCACCATCAACACAAAAAGTATCTCTATTATCTAATAGTTGGCTTTGGAAAAGGACGACAGAGGAAGTTAATTAAAACGTACAGGTGAGTGTGTGAGATTGCATGTGGGTGTGTGCACACGCAGGATGCCTGCCTGTCTGCAGTTTCAAAAACTGGCTGCCAGATCCTAGACAACTTTCTATCTCTTCCTTTTAGATGCTGGCCGCAATTTACTGCCTGCCTGCCCTGCAGTTTCTCTCTCTTTTTTTTAATTAATTTACTTATTTATTAATTTTTTATTAGATATTTTCTTTATATACATTTCAAATGCTACCCCAAAAGTTCCCTATACCCTCCCTCCACCCTGTTCCCCTACCCACCCACTCCCACTTCTTGGCCCTGGCGTTCCCCTATACTGGGGCATATAAAGTTTGCAATACCAAGGGGCCTCTCTTCCCAGTGATGGCCGACTAGGCCATCTCTGCTACATATGCAGCTAGAGATACGAGTTCTGGGGGTACTGGTTAGTTCAAATTGTTGTTCCACCTATAGGGTTGCAGATCCCTTCAGCTCCTTGGGTACTTTCTCTAGCTCCTCCATTGGAGGCCCTGTGTTCCATCTTATAGATGACTGTGAGCATCCACTTCTGTATTTGCCAGGCACTGGCATAGCCTCATATGAGACAGCTATAACAAGGTCGGTCCCTTCAGCAAAATCATGCTGGCATATGCAAGTGTCTGGGTTTGGTGGCTGATTATGGGATGGATCCCCAGGTGGGGTAGTCTCCGGATAGTCCATCCTTTGGTCTTAGCTCCAAACTTTGTCTCTGTAACTCCTTTCATGGGTATTTTGTTCCCTATTCTAAGGAGGAATGAAGTATCCACCCATTGGTCTTCCCTCTTCTTGATTTTCTTATGTTTTGCAAATTTTATCTTGGGTGTTCTGTTTCTGGGCTAATATCCACTTGTCAGTGAGGGCATATCTAATGACTTCTTTTGTGATTGGGTTACCTCACTAAGGATGATATCCTCCAGATACATCCATTTGTCCAAGAATTTCATAAATCCATTGTTTTTAATAGCTGAGTAGTACTCCATTGTGTAAATTTACCACATTTTCTATATCCATTCTTCTGTTGAGGGACATCTGGGTTCTTTCCAGCTTCTGGCTATTATAAATAAGGCTGCTATGAACATAGTGGAACATGTGTTCTTATTACCAGTTGGAACTCCTTCTGGGTATATGCCCAGAAGAGGTATTGCTGGATCTTCCAGTAGTATTATGTCTAATTTTCTGAGGAACCTCCAGACTGACTTCCAGAGTGGTTGTACAAGTTTGCAATCCCACCAGCAATGGAGGAGTGTTCCTCTTTACCCACATCCTCGCCAGCATCTGCTGTCACCTGAATTTTTGATCTTAGCCATTCTGACTGGTGTGAGGTAGAATCTCAGGGTTGTTTTGATTTGCATTTCCCTGATGATTAAGGATGTTGAACATTTTTTTCAGGGGCTTCTCAGCCATTCGGTATTCCTCAGTTGAGAATTCTTTGTTTAGCTCTGAACTCCATTTTTTAATGGGGTTATTTGAATTTCTGGAGTCCAGCTTCTTGAGCTTAGAAATTGAAGATCTCAGAAGATGGAAAAGATCTCCCATGATCATGGATCAGCAGAATCAATATAGTAAAAATGGCTATCTTGCTAAAAGCAATCTACAGATTCAGTGCAATCCCCATCAAAATTCCAACTCAATTCTTCACTGAGATAGAAAGTGCAATTTGCAAAATCATCTGGAAAAAATGAAAAATCTAGGATAGCAAAAACTATTCTCAACAATAAAAGAACCTCTGGTGGAATCACCATGCCTGACATTAAGCTGTACTACGGAGCAATTGTGATAAAAACTGAATGGTACTGGTACAGTGACAGACAGGTAGATCAATGGAATAGAATTGAAGACCCAGAAATGAACCCACACACCTATGGTCACTTGATCTTTGACAAGGGAGCTAAAACCATCCAGTGGAAGAAAGACAGCATTTTCAACAAATGGTGCTGGCATAACTGGGGGTTATCATGTAGAAGAATTCAAACTGATCCATTCTTATCTCCTTGTACAAAGCTCAAGTCTAAGTGGATCAAATACCTCCACATAAAACCAGAGACACTGAGATTAATAGAGGAGAAAGTAGGGAAAAGCCTCAAAGATATGGGCACAGGAGAATAATTCCTAAACAGAACAGCAATGGCTTGTGCTGTAAGATCAAGAATTGACAAATGGGACCTCATAAAATTGCAAAGCTTCTGCAAGGCAAAAGACACTGTCAATAAGACAAAAAGGCCACCACAGATTGGGAAAGGATCTTTACCAATCCTAAATCAGATAGGGAACTAATATGCAGTTTCTCTTTCTAAACTCTAAAAAAACTGTCCTCCAGCCTCCCACAGCACGACAGCAAGTCTCCCAGAGTTGTTTCCCTAAAGGTCTGCTGGTTAATTCAACTAAAGCCTGTGCACCCCTCAGTAGCACTGTGTGACTCCTCACTGTACAGTGAGCCATGTAACCAAAAGATGGATGTTTCTATTTAATACCATCTTGGGGGAAGCATCCCATTTCCTTTTTAAGTATTTAAAAATCCAAAATAAACCCACTGTAAAAAATATTTTTTAATCAAAACCTGGAATATTAGCATTTAAAAAATCATTTTCAATAGTATTTCCAATGAACTTTATTATAGCTTATGTAAGCACGAAGGTGCTTTTTCCCAACTTTGGAACTAAGAAAAAGGGTAAAAGTTTTGATGAAAATCATTAAGATCAAGTCAAATTCTCATAAATTCCTACAGTTAAAACCGTCTATCTGGATAGATGAGGACAGAGGCAGCAAGTGCCCACTCCCCCATCATACAACCAAAGCACACTATCCAAATTTCCAGCACATGGTCTGGGTTTGAGGTTTTTGACTATGAAAACTAATGACCTTTCAGTGCCTGCCTTAGCAATAGTCAGGCAACTCTCACAGAGGCTGCTGCCTCAGTAGGAGGAGGGGTGTTACATGCAGATCAAAGATCTGGCTGCAGCAGCTGATGCTGACAGGCACAGGCAGGTCTGCAGAAGTGGCTGACCGCTCTGGCGAGAGATGAGAGTATGAGAGCCAGAGCTGCCTTCTGCAGGACTAAAGCAGCCAAGGTCTGCTTCTAGAGAGAAGACTGTGGCTTTGTAGCACATTTTGGTTTAGTTCTTGATCAGAAATCTAAAACTTAAGCCTGGCATGGCAGCGCACACCTTTAGTCCCAGCACTTGGGAAGCAGAAGCAAGCAGATCTCTTGAGTTCAATGCTAGTCTGGTCTACAGAATTAAGTTCCAGGACAGCCAGGAGTGCAGAGTGAGATTCTAGGTTTAAAAAAAAAAAAAAAAAACAGAAAAGAAAAGGAGAGACAGAGAGAAGAGAGAGAATAAAAGAGAGAAATCTAAAACTTAGTGTTTTGCACCAATAAAAATATAATTCATTTTATGAGTTCCTAGAAATAAATTATAAAGAAAAATAGACACTACATGTTTATAATGATTTCCCTGGAATCTTCCACTTTGCCTGGGAAAATACATATTAAATTTATTATTTCACTTCAATTCATTCTTTTTTCACCCTGTGATTTTCTAAGCAACAGGTACTAAGCAGGTAATATAATTACTGGGTAGTAGGTAACATTTTTCTCAAGTCCTGTTTCCAGGTAAGAACTTCATGAATAAGTACCTGGCGTTAACTACCTACATAACACACCTGTAACACACGGCAGATGAGGCAGGGATCTCAAGGTCAAGCCAGCCTGAACCCGGGCTACACATGAGACCCTATCTCAAAACTTAGAGAAAAAGATTTATAAAGAGAAAAATGTGTGGCATATCTTGTTATATTATAAATAGAAGGAAACTGGAAACCCAGCTTTATTTTGGGATGTGTGTGTTCTAGGGTTAAAACTGAGGCTTTATACCTGCTGAGTAAGCATGTTCCAGATTTGGTTTTGTAACTACAAGTGGTTGGCAACTGTTTCCTTAATAGTTATCGCAGGAGTAGGTCCAACGTGAGTCCATATGTAGCCCTTCTCTGGCCGGGTGGGAACTGTGGGAAATGGTGAGGACCTTGACTTGAAATACTCAGAAGGCGCGTGGCAGACAAATTCCAGGTACTCCATCTTCCTTGGAAGATCTTCCTCTGGCCCTAAGGGGCAGCCAGTGAAATGTTAAGTACAGTTTTGAACACAGGTATCTTCTTTGTAAAATGTTAGCAATCTTAGACACTTAAGCAGCAGCACTCTTAGATGACCTAGCTGCTGTTACCTCGGAACATGCACTACTCTGAAATCACACTCCATTATTTACTCTACTTCAACTGATTAAGGAATACAGCATCCTCCCACAGAGTGCTCAACTGAGAAAGGATCCTAAGATACTGAGTATTCATGTCGTTTAGGAAGTAGCTGTACTATTCTAAGAACTGTACACACACACACCCTTGGAGTCCTCACAACTTCCGCATGGGGCTCTATTTCTTCTAATATCACATACAGGCACGCCGAGGAAAGACAGATTAAGGCCTGGTGAAGTTCCTTAATTAGCAGGCAAGTGGAGGGGCTATGAAACCAGTAGTCTGGTCCAGAGCTTGTTCTCCGACTGGCACACCATCTAGTCAGGGAAGCATCCAGCTGAGGACCATGAAACGGGAGAGGGGAGCCTGGAAACCATTCAGAACATCATGGCCTCTGGTGTTCCAGACTTGTAGACACAAGACAGTAATTTGGTCATACAACAAGCTTGACAGTGAGTGAGAATAACATGGGATATTGGCTATCTTTAGCGTTATCACTAAGAAGAAATGCCACTTCCTTTTAGATGCAAAACAAACGCATGCCCAATTCAGAAAGAATGACAGTACAAAATAACTGAAGGTAACTGAACTTTCAAAATGACATTAGCCAGTCATTTTTATGAGTCTGTCAAGAATGAGTTGTACTCAATCTTTCGAATGCCTTGAAATGAGTACAGCATGCCATTTCAACCGTCAACAGTGATTTTTTTAGACTAAGATATCACATATGCTGTGTAGAAGGATGTATACTGAGAAAGGTTTTTATAGGTTTTAGAAATAATTATGAAAGTTCTTTTAGAAATTGTTTTTGAAAATTGAATAGGTCCCCTGTATAACCTAGGTTCCTATGTGATTCTCTTCATCCAGTTTAGGCTTGGGACACACAAACACTTCTTACCTATATCATGTTAGTGGGCATACACTGTTCTAGCCATAGGAACAAATGACATTCAAATATCAACTATATAAAATGTCTCTATTTCCTACAATGCTTTTGACTTTTTTGTACATAATGATATTTATGTCTTTTTCTATTCTGGGTTGAACTTTGTTCTAGCCTCACTTCACATACAGATGGTCTATATTTTTATATGTTATGTGCTGGGAAAGGGACCATTAGACAGGTAATCATGGTCAAATAAAAGCAAAAGAGTGGGCTCCCTCAACTTCAGATAAAGAACTACAGGCAACTAAGAAACACTGAGCGGAAACTGGTCATGGTGTTTTCTGATCGCAAGGGAACAGTAGCTAAGAAGCCCCCTATCCCCAAATCGGTTATCTATTACCAAGTGGTCAACCCTGAAATTGTATGCATAAAGTAACATTAAATGGACGCAGTAAGTTGTATTTACGTATTTAAGAATATACAGTAATATATACAATAATAAAACAACAATAAAAGAAGTGGAACCATAAATTTGGAAAAGAATGGGGTAGGGTACACAAAGAGGATCAGAGGAAGAAAAGGAGAAAATATAATTGCATTTTAATTTAAAAACATAGTGGGCCCCTATCTGGTGAGACTGGTGTCCTTATAAGAGACAATGGAGTACTCTCTTTCAGTGTGCACACAGAGAAAAAAAGACCATGGGAGACACAGCAAAAACCCAGCCATCTGTAAGCCAGGAAGCAAGCCCTCACACATGCCGGTCGTCCCAGCACCCAGATCTGACTTCCGACTTCAGAACAGTCTGTTGCTCAAGCCCCGCCCCCGTCTCTGACATTTCGCTCTCTGACAGCTCACACAGACTGGCACATTCGTTCATAATGCACTCAAGAATTAAGTAAATCTAAGATGCTGGGCTTCACCTATTATATATGATGCAGGATCAAACTGGTCTCTGGGACTGGCGAGGGTAGGAATGAGCCATGTCAGCGCAGCACTCTTCTCACAGTACTGGTCCTGAATAAAGCCCCTGATCTGAGCATAGTACGGCTTCCCATCTTGCTCATCAATCACAGAAACAACGTCACCAATTTGGTAATATACTCCCTGGGGGAAACAGGACAATCTTGTATTTAAAGTAGTAACAACCTACATTCATCAGCAAGCAAAATTTCAAAATAGTAAAAAAAAAAAAAAAAGTCTGAATATCAATGTTGTTTCCCTTCTGAATGAAGAACAATTACATAATACCAATATGTGACAATTTACAACTGGAGAAAAGATTTTTTTATATCTCTACTTTTAAAAGAAGGGAGGGGGTGGGACCTGGGGGGGGGAGACTTCATTTTTAAGAATAGTTTTGAATTCACAATAAAATCATGGAGAGTAGACAGGGAATTTCCCTCAGTTCCTTTACCTGGAACATATACAGCATCCTCTCCTATCCGCATCTCCCGTTATTGGAGTGACTGATGAACCTTCATGCCACATCATGATGACTCAGACATCATCAGTTAACTGAGTTATCTTGGTGCTCTATAATCTGGGGGCTTGGGGCATGGACACCAGGGATCCACTGTGATCAGATCACCCAGTAGGTCCACTGGCCTAAGAATCCTCTACACTATCCCTACTTTGTGTTAACAGCCATTAAGCTGTGGAAAGTTACATGACGTGTTGCTCAGGTCCACACAAGGAAGCCACTGTAAACTATACACCTACAGTAACTGCCTCAGTGGTCTTACTATATACTACCTTAACAAAATAAAAAAAATCAGCATTTGCTTGGTGAGACTAGATTCTAAACACTGCCCTTTTCCAGTTGTTTATTCAAAGAGAATAGATATGGTAAGTTCAAAAGAAACGTTGAAACCTTTTTCTATTATAGGCAGCATTCAGGATGTTCCCACATTTCCCAGACTACCTTTCCCAGACTCCTCCACGCTCTCCTCCCAGGTCTTCTGCTTCACATCTTCTCAACAACAGAATGACATGTTCACTCCTGTTCTATTTATAGCAAACTAACTAAGCTGTCTGATTCCAGTATTGCTTCTCCCTGTGCTTCTGATATCCATCCTAGGTCCTCCTCCCTGGATCCCGAGATGGAAAAATTTCACCTTTGAATATTCGTAATAGTTCATCTTTATGACATGTAAAACTTCCATAAATCGGCAGTGGTGGCACATGCCTTTAATCCCAGATCTCTGAGTTCAAGGCTCAGCTGCCCTTTCGCAGTGACTCCAGAGGCTTACCTTGTAGAAGATTGACTCTGCAGTGACTATGGTAGAAACAGATTCAGGCGCTTTGATAGGCTACAAAAAAACAGATGCAAAAACATTTGTGTACCTATATAGTATGTATGGCCATTTTACCATCTACATGAGAACTATCTAATTTGAAAAAAACAAAATACTTTTTGGTGACAGAAACTACACAAAACACACACACACAGAGAATGTGAAGCAGGTGAATATTTCCACAATTTTTGCTACCAGTAATTTAAAAGGGCAGAAAAACAAAAGGTGAAGTTTCTGATTATGCTGCTAGGAGCTAACACAACACAAAGCTCTCTAGAGCTCCAGTAGACATTAATATTCCAAGTATAGAAATACAGTGGCTCTAAAAGTCTGAGCATGGCCAGATGGAAATTATAAAAATTATACAGATAAATATAATTTTGTTGCAAGCCTGAACTCTTTAGGGTTCTTAGTAATTTGCCACATTGTACCACCATTAAAATCCCTTTTTAGAGCTGCAACACAAAGCTTATCACAATGTAAAAATGGCCTTTCCTGACTTTGTACCATTCTCCCAAGAATGGATATGCAGAGAAATTGATCATGAAGTAACTGAATAGAACACAGTCTGAACTCCCCATGCAAGCCTGACAACCTGCTTTGACACTGGGAACCAAGGCAGGAGGGAACCATGTCCTCTGATCTGACCTCCACATATGTATCGGGCATATGCACCTGCACTCTTATGTACACAATTAAAAACACATGTAAAAAGAAATTAAGAGAGAACAATTAGGCCTGGGAGAAGGCTCAGCATTTTGAGAGCACTTGCTCTTGCGGAGGACCCAGGTTCAGCCCACAGCATTCACTGGCAGCTCCTAACTGTCTGTAACTCTAATACCTAGGGAGCCAGTGCCTCTGCTAGCCTCTGAGGGTACCTGGTGCACACATGCAGGCAAAACACTCAGACACAAGAAATACAAATAAATCTGTAAACAAGAGTCTACAATCTTTATGACACTTCTCCTGGGCCCGTTTTACAAATGAGTATGCCTACTTTAGAAAGGTGTTTACTGGCAAGTGAGGTATTTTTGTTCCAAAAGTAAGAACCAAGCTGAGATAAACAAAAACATCTACAATATCCTTCACTGTCCCAAATGTACAAATAAAACAAAACAAAACAAAAAAATCCTTACCACAACAGACGTTAAACAATCTTCATACATCAGCTTTAGAAAAAGTTTTGGATTTATAATCACCAAATTCATCATGAACCAATAGATAGATTTTTTTTTCTGGGACTATCATAACAAATAAGCTACTGATGAATTATGTTATTTGCCTCGTTCTTTAAAAGACATAAAAAAGTTTTGTTCTTTTTTTTTTTCTTTCCTTCTGTTTTTCAAGACAGGGTTTCTCTGTGTAGCCATGGCTGTTCTAAAACTCATTTTGTAGATCAGGCTGGCTTCAAACTCAAAAGATCTGCCTGTACCTGCCTTCTGAGTACAGGAATTAAAGGTTAACACCATCACTGCCCAGCAACAAATTTTTCTTAATTAATTAATGTATCAAGAGTCATAACTTCATGAAATTGTCAATGAACAATTTAACCAATTTGTAAAAAAAAAAAAAACATAATTTTTCTTTGCATACAGACACACTGTGCTAAATTATAGAACATTCCTCTAGATTCATATTTTATATCATTCAGATGAGAAAAATAAAAGCTGAAGAAAAAAAACCAGAGAAACTGCTTTTCTAATGTCAAAAACTGCACGAGATTCTTACACGAGAGCTGTCTTTTGGGGAACCTTGCCTTCCCTCCCCTCCAGAATAATGCCGAAGGGCACCTGAGAGGTGCACCAGCATTCAACGATAAATAGAGAAAGCAGCGGCAAGTCCCACCACACCCACAGTGCCCCATTAGGAAGCACAACCATCTTACATTTTTTAACTTAAAAATATGTCTTCTCCCTTTTCCTTTCGTGGAAACTTTCTTTTCAGCAGCTGGAGCCGATTTGTACTTGGTATTTCTGAGCCGGGCCGACCTTCTGTGAATTTCTTGCTTACTCTGTTACACAATTTAGAGAAAAGGAAATTAAAACTGCAGAAGAAAAGCCAATACAATAACCTCACAAAGATCAGAGGATAATACACTTTGTTAAAAGAAATAAAAAAAAAAAAAAAAAACAAAACAAAAAACTTAAAAGACCGAGGGCTGAGATGTCAAACTCTGTAGGGCCTCCCAAGAGATGGCACTGCTTTCAAGCGGGAAGAGGACAGAAGTGGGGGGAGGACAAGGCAGGAACTATTTATTTATTATTCGTTTGCTGAGCTGATCTATTTTACCCCCCCTCCCCCAAGTTTCCTGCATATCTCAGAACAGAATTCTAATGCTGACATTTTTAGCGACCTACTAATTTATTAACTTGACAAGGACTTGATGGGCAAGAGGTCCTCGACCTACAAGCAAATGGCCTCGTCGGCTGACCCGTGCGTCCCGCACCGCCCGGTCTACGGCAGGAAGCCCTTCTCCCGGGGAGGGAGAGGCCGAGGGCTCACCTGCTTGCCGCCGCCGCCGCCCCCGTTGCTCTGCGAAGGACCGGCCGAGGTGGTGGCGAAGGTGGTGGCGCCGAAGCCGCCGCTGCCGCCACCGCCCCCGGTCCCTCCCGCCACTCCCGCGCCGCCGCCGCTGCCGCCCCGGCCCGTGCAGTGATGGCAGAGGATCTCGCCCTGTGGACTCTTCTTCCACATGGAGGACGACGTAGTCTTGCACATGCTGCAGGTGGGCTTCAGGCCCAGCGGCATGCTGGCCGGCTCGGGCGGCCCCCGCGGGCGCAGCGACACGGGAATGGCGGCCGTCTGCACGGGCCGCCCAGGGGTCGGCCGGCCACCTCGGCGACTGGAAGAGCAAGGTCTGAGGTGCTGGGCCGCCCGCGCCGGGACCCAGCGGCCACCGCCGACCCCTGGAGGCGGGAAGCGGGCTCCCGCAGCCCGGGACCCAGCCCTGGAGCTGGGCCGCCCGCGGGGCACGCAGGCCCGACACTCGGCGCGGCCTCCCGGGAAAGCCAGCTCCGGCCTAGGGGACGCTGTCCCGGGCGGACGCCGCCGCCGCTGGGGTCCCCAGGGCGACCACGACCCTGCCTCCGCCCACCAGGGCTTCCGGCGATGGGCGGAGCTCCCGGGGCGGGGCAGGGCGGGGCCGGGTGAGCCAGTGTAGTTGACCTAGGCTTTGGGGCTCCGGAAACCCCGCCTACTGGCCGGAAGTGGCCCTGCCAGATTTACCATTGCCTATCACTCTTCTGAGTTTACAACTGGCGAGGGAAAATGTAAAATTTCCTGTTAAAAGTGAATTTCAAATGACTATTGAGAGTGGCCCATGTAATAGTAGTTATCTGATACTCACACTTATCCTGTGTTTTCATTTGATAAATGTAGCCTTATTGATCAGGACCCTTTTAAAACTCTTAATTAATTAATTTGACTTTGGAGGCTAGGGAGGTGACCTGATGGGTAAAGTTCTTCTGGCACAAGCTTATAGCCTAAGTTTGACCCCCAGTACTCACGTAAAAAGCTAGGTGTGTTAGGGCTGGAAAGACAGCTAAGACTAGATCCAGTATTATTAGCACCTACACTGTGAAACTTAATTTAACATTCTTGCTAAACATACTACTTAACATTAGAATAAAGTGCTCTCGAGCCCCCCCCCCAAAAAAAGAATTGAGGGTCTAAAAAATTCACATAATAAGAACATTCAGACAGAAAACAGCAGAAACACCAGTATGGACTGGATGAGATTAATTTATTGGTCAATGATTTACTTTACTTGGGCCAATGTAACAGTGCTGTGCACTGAATACTGAACGTGAGGGGTTTATGAGTTAGTTGGGTTAGAAATGAGCAATGTGCAGAAGAATTCCTATCAATTATTTCTCATGAGTTATACTATAATTAAAACATTACAATTTTGTATTACACAGTTGGATTCAGAGCTGGGATATTTGTATCTTTGTATGGCTTCACATCATTTATTTGCATCAAGAACAAGCAACACATTATACCTTCCTAAAGTTTAAAATAAAGTATATTAGCATAAAGGCCCCCAAAGAAGATTCCTGGAGACTGCATTGAACACTGCTTTAACTAGGGGTGATTGCTGGAAGAATTTATCGTTCTCTGTGAACTTTGGTTCGAGGAACTGGACACATTTCAACCTGGATTTAAATCACTGCAAAGCTAGTAGTTCTCTGGGAGGACCATTAGCAAAAGCAGATATAATATAATTTCACCTGGAAAGGAGATGTCTATTATTTGAGAGAATTAAGCCTGAACATTGGCTATGATTGTTGGAAGTCTAAAGCTCCCAGGGAAACTGGCCCAAGGAATGAAGGAATTCCTAAGTAGTGGTTACAGGTGAATAAATTTTTTCTTTAATTGAACAACTGTATGCTCAGTGGAGTTTTATCTATATGTGGCATGTGTATACATGATCATATGTGCCTGTATATGTGTCTGAGCACACATGCGCGCGTGTGTGTGTGCAGATAAGCACATGTGTGGAGGCTAGAGGTTGGACATTAGGGGTCTCCCTCAATCACTTTCTACCTTTTTTTTTTAACAGTTTTTTCCGGAACTTGCAGCTTACCAATTAACCTAGACTGGCTTAACCAGCAAGCCCCAGAAACCCCCCTGTCCAAGTTCCCCAGATCCTAACATCCATGTGTAACCTTTTACATAGATGCTGGGAACTCAGGCCCCCAAGCACATTACAGACTCAACCATCTCCCTGGCCACGTTTTAGCTTCTTTGAAACAGGATCTTACTCCATCCCATGCTGCTCTGACACACACTACGTAGTCCAGACTGCAAGCCAGCAGTGAATCCATCCTCAGCCTCCTAATTGTGGAGACTGCAGGTGGGAGCCACCTCATCTAACACAACTGTGTCATTTAAAAAGTGAAGGTATGACTTGTGTTTTCTCAGAAACAAGTGATAAGATGTGGATATCTACATGATCTGGAGACACAGGGTTGATGCTGAGCATCCAGTACAGAATTTTAGAAAGTCCTTGGAGGGGCTGGTGAGATGGCTCAGTGGTTAAGAGCACTGACTGCTCTTCTGGAGGTCATGAGTTCAAATCCCAGCAACCACATGGTGGCTCACAACCATCTGTAATGAGAAACAAACAAACAAACAATGGGCCTTGCTCCTAAGCCGGAGCAAGCAAGGGCTGCAGCAAGAGGGAGAAGGGGAGGGGGAGAATAAGTTGTTTTATCAACTATAAGAGAGAGGGGGGAGAGGGAAGGGGAGGAGGAGGGGAGAGGGGGAGAGGGAGAGGGAGAGGGAGAGCCAGTCCCTGGAATAAATGTGCACAGTGGTTCTAACAGCAGATAAAAGAATGATGTCCCCGGGTAGTGGTGGCACACGCCTTTAATCCCAGCACTTGGGAGGCAGAGGCAGGTGGATTTCTGAGTTCAAGTCCAGCCTGGCCTACAGAGTGAGTTCTAGGATGGCCAGGGCTACACAGTGAAACACTGTCTCGAAAAAACAAACAAAATAACCAACCAAACAAACAAAAAAAAAAAACCAACAGAATGAAGCTCTGTAGAGGACCCAGACTCTGTGACCTGCCAGTAGATTTAGATTGCCCAGTGTCTCAGCTGGAGGTTGGGTTTTTATTTCTATGGTTTATATCCCGTTACTCACACCTGACTTCATAGACAGTATGTCTTTCTTTTTCCCTTTAATTTATTCTTCTCTCATACAGTATATCTGAACCTCAGCCTCCCTCCTTCACTCCTTCCAGTTCCCTGTCCCCAACCTCTGCCCCAGATCCATTGCTCTTCCGGTTCCCTAAAGAAAAGAGCAGACCTCCCCTTGATACCAATTGAACCTGGAATAACAAGTTACAATGGGACAAGCACAGACCCTCCGATCAAGGCAGAGGATTGTGGAAATGTCCTGGGGAAGCTGGAGGTGGAGAGCAGGCGTGGGTCTCTGGCAGTATAGGGGAGTGAGGCTGAGAAGATAGAACTGGAAGGCAATAAACCCTAAATAAGACACCCTCGGATCCACAGTAAGTTGGGCATATTGGTGCAGGTTTGTAATAACAATGCAAAGGTGGGTGGTGATGAGTGGATCACCGGGGCTCACTGACCATCCAGCCTAGCCCATCAGCCTAAACCAGATTCCGGAGAAAGACCCTGCCTTACAAAATAAGGGGATAGCTCCCGAGGAATTAAAACAGGTTGGCTTCTCATTTCCAAATGTGCATGTATGTAGGTGAGTGTACGATGATGAACATAGGCACACACATGCATGCTTATGCATGTGTACCCACAACACAAATGTGCATCACACACGTAGAAACATGCACACGCGTACCTTCACATGAGCACATGTACATCAAAGAAAGAAAGGTGAAAGTATCAAATGGAGAACACATTTTTCACCCTCAAACCCTCTGCCATTAGGGTGTAAGGTGCATTGTGGACATTTTATTCAGGAGTTGGCAGTTGTACCTCCTTTCTGAGCCCAGTTCCTCTACAGTGAGGATGCTGTTATCCAGCTCGATACTTGCTCGATCGTTGCTGTGCTTGGCACACAGGGCTCTAACTCAACCACGAGCTTCCCCATGCAGCAGCACCTCTCCTGCAGAGACCTGAGAGCAGTGGTTCTCAACCTGTAGGTATCTGCCCCTTCAAAGGTTGAGTGACCCTTTCGCAGGGGTCATCTAAGACTTCCAGAAAACACAGCTATTTACATGATAATTCATAACAGTAGCAAAATTACAGCAATGGAGTAGCAACAAAAATAATTTTATGGTTGGGGGTCACCATGACATGAGGAACTGCATTAAAGGGTCGCAGCATTAGGAAGATTGAGAACCACTGCCTAAGAGTATAGCAACATTTGCCTCTAGGACTGATAGGAATTACTAGGCAAAGATGTCAGGGATCAAATCAAAAGGTGAGGGAGGACAGCTCGTGAAGGCTCTTATCTAGTCCCCTCCTCCTCTGAGGGATGCTTCAGGAAGACAATGAGGCTGGGGGAAGGGGTGGGGGTAGGGCAGTCATGGCTCCACAAGGAGTCAAGAAGAGATATCTCAGACACATGTCTTAATTTGTGCTGCTGTAACAAATTACTAGAGATGGGGTATTTATTAGAAAGACATTTTTCCCACAGTTCTGATTGCTGAATCCCACTCACTAGGATTTCACCCTCCTTGACTAATTTCTTCTAAGTCTTACTTTTTTTCTTTAAATATATTTTAATTAGAATATAATTACATCACATCTCCCTTATGCTTCTTCCTTCCAACACCTCCCATATACCTCCTTCCTCCCTCTCAGATTAATGGCCTCTTTTTGATTATTATTGTGTGTGTGTGTGTGTGTGTGTATATATATATATATATATATATATATATCAACACCATTATGCATACATATATTTACAAACATATAAATTCAATTTACTGAGTCTGTTTCTGTTGTCTATATGATTTCAGGGCTGACTAGTTTGTATTTAATATATAATTTGGGGGCTCATCCCTGTAAATATTTGTCTAGGGGTCGAACCCATGAGATTCCCCCCCCCCTTTTCCATATTAGCATGGCTATTGATATTGTCATTGTTTAGGCCTAGTTTGTACAGACATTTCTAGGAAACACAGTCACAGTCATACATTAAACTTTCCGCCCTTCTGGCTCCTACAATTTTTCTGCCTCCTCTTCCATGATTTTTCCTGAGCCTTTTGTGCAGTTTTGGGTTGTAGATGCATTCTGTGGGGACTGACCTCCCTACAGTCGTGGATTTCTGCAATATGTCTAGCCGTGGTTTCCTGTAATACTCTCCATTTTCTGTAAAGGGGAGCTTTCTTGAATGGGAGAAGATGGCTACACTTGTGTGTGTAAGCATGTTTTAGAATTTAGTTAGGAGTCTTGCTGGACTAGAAAAGAGGCAGTAGTAGGATCTCTTTTAAGATCTCACTGCCCCTGGGTGGTTGACTAGGTTTCTAATACTAAGCCTAATTTCCCTCCTGTGGAGTGTCAAGTCCAATCACACTACCCAAATGTGAGGGCTGCTCTTGCACCTTAGCATGCTGGTCATTGTTCTGGTTCTTAGGCATCACAACTGTATAGGATTATTGATCACATCCTGCCCTTGCAGAATACTTTCTACTATACCAGCAATTAAGTTTAAGCAGGATCTGATCCTGTGCATCTTTGTCCTACCTGTTAAATGGGTGGTATCTGCAGTGAGTCCTACTTGGTTTAGTCACCTGTCAAATGGAAAGGTGACAGAGGCTATAAATCATAGAGTAGATGTTCTAAATGAGTTAGTTCATAAAAGAATGCAAATGACTGCTACATCTGAAAAATACTTGCACAGTGTAGGATATGAGGCTGATGAGAAGAGAGGATTTCTTTTGACCAAACTGTGGTTAATTCATTAGTTACAATCCTGACATGTAAACAAAGAAATCTTATTAACTGTGTCTTTTCCATATCTCTTTTGCTTCCTCACTCTCTGTACACAGTAAACAGACACTGAGTTTAATGACTGGGTTAGTGAAAAGCTCCATAGAGGACAAGTCCCCCACCCCCACCCCTGCAGCCCACAGATCCCAGAGAAGAAGAAGGGTTCAAGGTACCTGCTCACTACCTGGTCATGGGTCTTCCCTTACCAATCAGTCTGCTTTAGGTGTTTCATGACTTCCAACTGGTGGTGAACCTCAAGTATGACAGTCCACTCTATGTAATTGACTTAATGCTTAGGACCCAATGCAACCTCCTACCATAGGGGAGGAGACCTCAAAGTCATCATGGTCGACCAGAAAGACTGGTTTATACTTTATGAGAAATGAGTCTTACTCATCTGAAATAATGGCACAGGACATCTGGTTGGTGTCCTCCAGAGTTTGATGACCATTCTTCTTGCTGAGAAGAAAGCAATGGCATGATTGGAAGGACCCCTTCGTCATAGGAAGAGCTTCTTGCTCCGTGACATGGAGTTGGTTTGAAGACCTGAGTCTTCTTGAGACCCAACAGAGAGTGCACCTGCTAGCATGAAGGTTGTGTTGTCCATCAAATGGGACCTCATAAAATTGCAATATCCCGAGCTTTTGTCCCCGCCGGCAAGAACACGCTCAGGACAACCGGAATCTTCTGCAGCAAAAGCTTTATTGCTTACTTCTTCAGGAGCAAGAGGAGAAGAGGGGCGAATGGCAAAACCCCGTCCCTTTTATGGAGGATTGTCCTCCGCCTCGGACGTGTTGCTCCCTGATTGGCTGCAGCCCATCGACCGAGTTGTCGTCACGGGGAAGGCAGAGCACATGGAGTGGAAAGCTACCCCGGCACATGCGCAGATTATTTGTTTACTACTTAGAACACAGGATGTTGGCGCCATCTTGTAATGGCGAATGTGAGGGCGGCTCCTCACATTGCAAAGCTTCTGTAAGGCAAAAGACACTGTCAATAAGACAAAAAGGCCACCAACAGATTGGGAAGGAATCTTTACCAATTCTAAATCAGATAGGGGACTAATATCCAATATATATGAAGAATTCAAGAAGATGGACTCTAGAAAATCAAATAACCCCATTAAAAAATGGGGTACAGAGCTAAACAATTCTCAACTGAGGAATACTGAATGGCTGAGAAGCACCTGAAAAATGTTCAACAACCTTAATCATCAGGGAAATGCAAATCAAAACAACCCTGAGATTCTACCTCACACCAGTCAGAATGGCTAAGATAAAAAATTCAGGTGACAGCAGATGCTGGCTAGAATGTGGAGAAAGAGGAACACTCCTCCATTGTTGGTGGGATTGCAAGCTGATACACTCTGGAAATCAGTCTGACAGTTCCTCAGAAAACTGGACATAGTACTACCGGAGGATCCAGCAATACCTCTCCTGGGCATATACCCAGAAGTAGTTCCAACTAGTAAGAAGGACACATGCTCCACTATGTTCATAGCAGCCTTATTTATAATAGCCAGACGCTGGAAAGAATCCAGATGTCCCTCAACAGAGGAATGAATACAGAAAATGTGGTACATTTACACAATGGAGTACTACTCAGCAATTAAAAACAATGAATTCATGAAATTCTTAGGCAAATGGATGTATCTGGAAGATATCATCCTGAGTGAGGTAACCCAATCACAAAATAACACACATGATATGCACTCACTGATAATTGGATATTAGCCCAGAAACTTAGAATACCCAAGATACAATTTGCAAAACACATGAAACTCAAGAAGAAGGAAGTCCAACGTGTGGATACTTCATTCCTTCTCAGAATGGGGAACAAAATACCCATGGAAGGAGTTACAGAGACAAATTTCAGTGCTGAGACAGAAGGAAGGACCAACCAGAGACTGCCTCACCCGGGGATCCATCCCATATACAACCACCAAACCCAGACACTATTGCATATGCCAGAAAGATTTTGCTGACAGGATCCTGATATAGCTGTCTCTTGTGAGGTTATGCAGTGCCTGGCAAACACAGAAGTGGATGCTCACATTCACCTATTGGATGGAACACAGGGCCCCTAATGAAGGAACTAGAGAAAGTACCCAAGGAACTGAAGGGGTCTGCAACCCTATAGGTGGAACAACAATATGAACTAACCAGTAACCCCAGAGCTGTGTCTCTAGCTGATTATGTAGCAGAGGATGGCCTAGTTGGCCATCAATGAGAGGAGAGGCCCATGGTCTTGTGAAGATCGTATGCCCCAGTACAGGGAAATGCCAGGGCCAAGAAGTAGGAGTGGGTGGGTTGGGGTTCAGGGCGGGGGGGGGGTTATAGGGGGCTTTGGGGATAGCATTTGAAATGTAAATGAAGATAAAGAAAAAGAAAAAAGAAAAGAACCCCTCTCTCTTCCTGAGAAGTGGGATCCACTCACCATGTGCTCCAACTGCCACTCTCTTAACTGTCATTCAGAACCTGGCTTCTCAGCTCTGCTGCCTGCCTGGCTGTTTGGATGGCTGCTGGCTCAGCAAGAGTCTGGAGAGCTTGAGGGGCAGGTGAGAACCCATTTGTGTCTCAGGAACAAACCAATTATAGTTCTTCAAGGAACACTCCTTGGCTTTTGGGTTTTGGTCGCTTTTGTCATCGGTGGTTTGAAAAATGTCTCTGTTTTTGCTTCCGACTTCTAGGACCCTGTAGATACCAACTTGGTTACTTGAGCATCTTTCAGTGACCTTCAACTTTGCGTGAAGATTCCTTTCATAGACGAGCTCCAGACATTGTTGCAGAGGGAAATATTTCTTTTGTTATCAAAATGTAAATATAATATTATTGAAATTATTATTTGGGATACATGGCAACTAAAATTTCATTCAAGTTAAGTGCATTCCCAACTGAGCTGAATCAGAATAATGATCAATCACATTTGTAGTATTTCTGTCCAGTCAGAGTGAGGGTGAATATTAATGTGATCTTCCTAAATATTATCCTTAAATTTTATTTTCAAAATTCAAAACTATAGCATAGTAAAGTTCACATTGGTGTATGTGTGTGTGTGTATGTATGTGTATGGTGTTTTTGTGTCTGTACCAAAATTAATTTATCTACTTTCCTGCTGATGGGTAATGGGCTGTCATAAACTTTTGGCAGTTATAAATAACAATATCAATGTATTTTATTATACTATATATGTTATATTAATATCAGAGTACACCAGAATTTTTTACATATGCCTTTGACTTCATGTGTTTATGGAATAAATTACCCCAATCATAGCTGTGAGGTCTAAAGTGCTACACACTTGAGATTATGGTAGATATCATTAAATTATCTCTCCACAATATAAAAAAACTTTATATTGAAGTGAGCTGGTATCCCTCAAGTGTGACAATCCACTGTATATAACTGACTTAATGCTTAGAACCCATGACTGTTTTGAGATAACAAAAATAGTTTAATTTTGCTTAAAATCAAGAGAAAATTATGAACATAATAATGGATAACATATAATGAATCCATCCTGTCTCATGTCAATATTTCCACCAATAACAAGAAAAGATTATTTTAAATATATTTAAATTTTTAATTATTTAAATATATTTACTGTTTTGTGGAAGAAGGGGTCCAGTAGAAGAGACATGGGTTCATGAGAGTGATAATACGCCTCCAGATTATCTATTTCTTCATAGTCTAAACCACCATAAGGATCATCTTTTTATCGTTGGATGCCTTTCCTTACTGCCTTTATTTACAGGCCTTTGGTTGTTTGGTGAGGCATTATCGTCAAGGCTTTCTGGCTATTTATATTTTTATGAATGGATTGTTTGTGTCTACTTCTTATCTTTGTTGAGTTGTCAACATTTCCCTTTCTGCATTATAATAAGCATTGCATATCTTATCATTTTCTCATATCAGATTTGTTGAAATTTTTTATAATTTAAAGTGTTCAATGTCTGAAATGTTCTGTAACTGCAATCTGTCAAATACTTCTCTATCTCTTTTTTAACGGTATCATTTTAAAAAGTGTATCCATATATTCCTTGTATTTTCTAGTAGAGTGTATATGCTTAATATTAGACTTGAAAATATTTCAGTTCACCTGTGTATTAGTTACATATCTATTTTTGTGACTAAAGACCATGACCAAGGCAACTTATAAAAGAAAGCGTTCAGTTGCCATTATAGTTCAGAAGGTTGGAGTCCACAGTGGCAAAGCAAAGGCATGGTTTCAGAAGGCTGGAGCTAAGAGCTTACATCTGGATCCTGGGCCTGACTTGTGTGCTTCCTCTGGGCCTGGTCCAGGGTGACTGCTACTGGGGAAACCTTGCCCCCACCTCATGATCTGACCAAGCCCTGTAACACTTCCAGCCTTGCCTTCACTTTCCCTGAGAATGTTTGGAAACCTCTTCTACTTCCAGTGTTTTTCTCTAGGTATCATGGAGGGCAACTCCCATATTCCCATGTTCCTGACTCGCTTATATTGGCTTTAATATCCTTACTCATCTGATATATTGTCTTCCCCCAGTGTAAGTCAATGGGAGAGAGAAGTGTGGAAGAATCCCCACAGGCTTTGTAACTCTCCGATGAATGGATTGAAAAATTCATTCCATAACAGGAGGGAAATTATTTTACTCTACAATAGTGGTTTTCAACCTTTCTAAGGCTGCAGCTGTTGAATATATCTCTTTGTGTCTTTTTGTCTTTTTGGTTAACCCTTCAACCATGAGATTATTTTTATTCCCACTTCATGACTGTAATTTTTCTACTTTAATGAATCATAATGTAAAGATGTTTGGAGATAGAGGTTTGTCAAAGGGGTTGTGACCCACATGTCAGAGATGGAACCACTGCTCTACACAGCTTGTCTTAGAGGCGTTTGCTTACTCATTTAACAAGTATTTATTATGCATTGATGTGATGCAGATCCACAGTCATCAAAAATAGGAAACAATCACTTGAAAGTTATAAGGATGGTAAGGTAGTGGGGATGTGGCTATCAGGACATGAATGACAGGTTTTCTATTCCAGGAAAATAGACTTGGAGGTCAGTGAGCCAGTCAACTTTAGCTCTGGAGATCATCAACATCTGGTTCATACAGCAGCCATTAAAGGTAACACTGGCAGACTGGATCAGCCCTTCACAGCTTCATCTGGAGACAGGGCACAAGGAGCCATACAATACTCACATCCAAGGAATAGAGATGGAGCAAATACCTATGCAGTACAAGTTTCTGAGGATGTTACTCCCTCAAATGAGAATGTAAATCAATCCATTCCCTTTGAAAACACGTCTATTCGTAATGGTAAGAGTATATAATATTTGGGCTTGGAAAAGAGCAATGGTTTCTGTAAAAATTTCCATGGTGTGTACTGACAGAAGGAATGAATTCTTTTTCATTTGGCTTTCTTGCTCTTTCTTTATCATGAGATGTGTCAAAGGCTGCCATAATAGACCACCATGATGTTGTACATGAGGTTCAGGAATCCATAATAAATATATGCCAACATCTGGATTTTTTAGGAAGTATGCATTAACTGTTGATTATGAAATGTTCTCACATACAACATGGTCACACAATATTGGCCTAGGTTTTTAAACATAATAATTAAATGTCCTAGATATTTATTCTGGAATAGACAGGAATATACTGACTCATCAGGGAATGGCAGAAATCTTAAAAATTGTGACATAAATAAATGAGAACTTTTGCTCTCATGAAATGTAATACTTAGGGGCAGTAGCTAAGGGCAATGCTGTGGATCCTTGAACCGTTTGGGAAAGGATTTGAGATGTCCCCTTGAGGGCTAAGAGTTCCTAGCTTGCCCATTCTGCATACTGAGGAAGCTTCTCTAATGATGGCTGAGCAAGGCACTGATCTATGAGTATAGTAGAATGTCATTAGGAGGCATTTTATTGGTACATTTTTTTTTTTTTGCACCAGTAGTATTTGGTTTTAACCTGGGTCCTTGCGCTATCTAGTCTCTGGCTCCAAGGCATACAAGTCATCTTGGGTATGGGCTCCACCTTGTAGAGTGGGCGGACCTAAAGTCAGGTCAGGTGTTGGTTGGTTGCTCCACCATGCTTTGTGCCACCATAGCACTAGGAAATCTCATTTGGTAGTATGTAGAGCATCTTCCTGTACCAAAGATGCAAGCAAGTCGGGATAAAGATTCTATGTAGCTCAACTTCTCCATGCTCACTGAGCCATCTGGGTGCTGTCTTCAGCAAAGAGACTTGTCAGTTTGTGGAGATCAACCTACAGTTTTAGCATCAGCCTGAGTTGTTTAGCATGAGTCTCCCATGAGACCCCCTTTGACCAGCAACTCAATTAGCTGTAATCCAATCCCAGTAACCCCCAGTGGCCACACCTATCAGGATCCCAGAAGATTTCCTACCAGGCAACACACAGTCATAACTCTCTCCTAAGAAAAAGAGAGGGCAACAGAAACCCAGAAATCAAAAAAACCCACTCACCAAAGACAAGACCAGATATCAGTACCTAAAATTACAATCTTCCTAAACCTGGCCAGATGCTTAGGTGCCATCGTAAAAACACAATAACACAAGGACAACATGTCTCCACTAGAGCCCAATAATCCATCCCACAATCCTTCCCCCATCTTTCTCTCCCCTTCTCCTTTGAGCAGATGGGGGCCCCTGGGTATTCACCAACCCTGGCACTTCAAGTCTCTGCGAGGCTAGGCACTTCCTCTGCCCCACCCCACCCTTCATGTCCAGACATGGCAGCTCAGCTAGAAGAACATATCCCACATACCAGGCAACAACAGCTTTTTAGGACAGCCTCCTCTCTAGTTGTTTGGGACCCACATTAAGACCAAGCTGCACATCTTTTATATTTGAGCAGGAAGGCCTAGGTCCAGCTCATGTATGTTCTTTGGTTGGTAGTTCAGTCTCTGGGAGCCACAAGGGTCCAGGTTAGTTGACCCTTTGGTCTCATTGTGAAGTTCCTTCTCCTTCAGACCCTCCATCCTTCCTCCTAATCTTCCTTCTTCCCCAAGCTCTATCCACTGTTTGGTTGTGGGCATCTGTACCTGTCTGAGTCCGTTGTTGGGCAGAGCCATGTTAGACTCTTGTCTGCATACATAATGAAATATCATTACTAGTGTCAGGGATTGGTGCTTGCCCATGGGATGGGTCTCAAATTGGGCCAGTTATTGGTTGGTCATTCCCTCAGTTTCTGCTCCATCTCTGGTGCCTGCATTTCTTGTAGACAGAATAAATTTGGGGTTGAAAGACTTGTGGGTGGGGCGGCATCCCTATTGTTCCACTGGGTTTCCTGCACAGCTATGGGAGGCAGCTTCTCCAGGCTCCATATCTCCAATGCTTCTCACAGAGTTTTTAAACAGCACATGTTAAAAAATTCTCTAGAGTGGGTTCACTTTTGTTGTTCCATTTGCTGAGTAAAACAGCAGCCTTCTCTCCTGGCCTAGAATGACAATGGGGGATTCCTTCCACTGGAAACAGCATTTGTTTTTACCTTTGGATATTGGGTCACACAGTTACATCTTGTCTCCACAGATTTCATTATGAAAGTGTTTGTCATTCTGTCCATTCAGCTGTTCATCACTGCAATGATTATCAGCATCTTTGTTTTCTGGTGAGTCATCTTCCTTACTGTCTAGAATTAATTAGAAGCTTTGTTGCTTTTGGGAACGCTCAAGGAATCAGCTTGCTTTAACTTGGAGCATTTCCAACCATAAGGTTTCTGTTCTTCATTGTTAGTAAGCAGTAGTCTTCCCATGTGCAGGGTCTTCCGAAGCACCTTATAGCTACCGTGGCAAGAGGTTCATAGAATTTACCTTCCTAAGTCAAGATTGTTTTTCTTCCTCTTACTTTTGGGCACCATTTTCGTTTTAATTTTCTTTGAGCTATAACTCAAATATAACTTGGATAAACAGGTGAGATTATGGAGACGTTGAAGGCTGGAACCCTGTTAAATTCTCTAATTCTTTGAGAGACTTTAATCAGTCACTACGCTCATCCCATTGAAATGCTATTAGATTGATCCCTTTTAGCTTATGCATTTATCAGCCTCAATGTTTTATTTATTTTGTTTGGTTAGGTTTGGTGTTTTTGATTGATTGTTTATTTTGGTTTTTGAGCGAGATCTCACCATGTAGCTCTGGTTATCCTGGCTGTCTCTGTCTGTGCCTCACTATGTAGATGAGGCTGGCCTTAAGCTTAGAGACATCCACCCACCTCTACCTCTGCGGGGATTAAAGGAATGTGCCACCACATCTGGATCTCAGTATTTTTAAAAACTAAGGTCTTCACCAGGTGCCACCTTTTAAATTTGATGTATAATTTAAAAACTGGCGTTTACAATGTATCTCTTTCCTTTGTGCTGGGGATTTAAACCCAGGCCTCATTCACACACAGAGAGCAAATGCTCTCATGGGGAACTGCATAGCAGCCTATTTTTCCATTAAAAAGGCTGTTTCTATACTTCTTCTCCATTTTCCTTAATTGATCATTCAGTTTGCCCATGCTGCCTCCCGTTAGCAAAGTTTACTATCTTATGTAAAACTTTCTTTTTAACACTAGCGAACCTGTAAAAAAGTGGATCATCGCCAGGCCCTGGTTCCTGTATGCACTCCTGTAAGTATCATTAATGATTCTATTAACTATTGACCAGGATTTCATCACTATTGAAAATATGGTAAATTGTAACATTCTTTCTGGGTATGGTGACATATGTCTGTAAGCCCAGTTCTTAGGAGATATAGACTGGGTACTCAGGAATTCAAGGCCAGCTTTGACTGCATAAGACCCCAAAATAACACAAACTAACTAACTAAGACAACAACAACAAAACAAAACATCAAAACATACAAAACCACCCATAGTTAAGCATAATACCCTTATATTTTATTTCTTTTTTAAAGATTTGTTTTGTTTTATGTGTTACGAGTGTATCTGTGCAGCACATATAAACTGTGCTCACACAGGCTGAAGAGAGACGTCAGATCTCTCTAGAACCAGGGTAACCCAGCAGAAGCCAACCCAGGTCCTCTGGGAGAGCAGCCAGCGATCTTAACCTTCCAGCCATCTCCCAGCCTCCTTCTCTGTTTTCTTTATGTGTGTCTGTATGTGCCGACTTGTCTGTGTTACATACACGGCATCCACAGAGGGTGGCAGAGAATTTTGCATCTCCTAGAACTAGAGTCACAGGTGTTTGCAAGTTGTCATGTGGGTGCTGGGAACTAAACCCAGGTCTTCTGCAAGACTGGCCAGTGCACTACATCTCTGATCTATCTCTTCAGTCACTGTGCAAAATTCTTTAAACGACACAATTAAAGATGGGAAGCAAGTTAATTGGAGGCAGAAGTCAGGGCCAGCTGTGTGGAGGGGTGTTACCACAGGAGAGTCATACCAGGTGGATCTTTGTTGATATGTTATTGGAAAGATGGTCCTGAATGTTAATTGAGGTGGTTACATGTATCTACACATAGACTTACGTCACATCCCCATTTTAAATCATAACAACAACATCAACACAGGTTCAAATTATACCAGTGTCTTATTACTGGTTTTGAAATTGTGCTGTAAATATATAAATCAAAATCATTGATAAAAATTTCTTTTTTTAAATATTTTTTATTACATATTTTTCTCAATTACATTTCCAATGCTATCCCAAAAGTCCCCCATACCGCCCCTCACTTCCCTACCCACCCATTCCCATTCTTTTGGCCCTGGCATTCCCCTATATTGGGGCATATAAAGTTTGCAAGTCCAATGGGCCTCTCTTTCCAGTGATGGCCGACTAGGCCATCTTTCGATACATATGCAGCTAGAGACAAGAGCTCCGGGGTACTGGTTAGTTCATCATGTTGTTCCAACAATAGGGTTGCAGATCCCTTTAGCTCCTTGGGTACTTTCTCTAGCTTCTCCATTGGGAGCCCTGTGATACATCCAATAGCTGACTGTGAGCATCCACTCCTGTGTTTGCTAGGCCCCGGCATAGTCTCACAAGAGACAGCTATATTTGGATCCTTTCAGCAAAATCTTGCTAGTGTATGCAATGGTGTCAGCATTTGGAAGCTGATTATGGGATAGATCCCTGGATATGGCAGTCTCTAGATGGTCCATCCTTTCATCACAGCTCGAAACTTTGTCTCTGTAACACCTTCCATGGGTGTTTTGTTCCCACTTCTAAGAAGGGGCATATTGTCCACACTTTGGTCTTCATTCTTCTTGAGTTTCATGCGTTTAGCAAATTATATCTTATATCTTGGGTATCCTAAGTTTTGGGCTAATATCCACTTATCAGTGAATACATATTGTGTGGGTTCCTTTGTGATTGTGTTACCTCACTCAAGATAAAAATTTCATATAGCTTTTATTGAACTTCTTTGTCCTTTTTACAATTTCCCATAAATCTATATTTTTAACAAAAAATTTAAAAAAGAATCTATGTACCTGTGGATGGGAATGTTAAAAAGCTCATTTGAAGGCCTAAAAGAGAGGTAAGTCAGAGATAGCGTTTGGTTTGCTCTACACATCAGATATGGGCCTGTGATATATGCTTGCTTGTGTGTCCCTGGGCCTGTCTGTCCATACACATGACTTGCCCATTTGAGTACCGAAGCAGTAACTGGTGGTTTCCCACCCACAGCCCAGCAGTTATGATTCTGATCCTTATACTCGCTTGCTGCAGGGATATCCGGCGCCAAGTGCCCGCAAACTACATTCTCCTGGCATTCTTTGTAAGTAACTCTCCTTGGCAGGTGCTTTAGCTTTCCTCTGACACTTTAGTTGTCTTACTTCATTGCTAACATGGACACAGAGACAGCAACTCACAAGGACACAAAGAGAGACCTCATCCTCACCCCCTGCGGACTTGGGTTCCCCTCAGGCCCCTCTTTGCTATGGCAAACTCATCTCTCTTGAAGTCATACAGGAACCCACCCGCAAGTCAGAGCTTCGTCTGCAGTTAGCCTGGGGGCTTTCAGTCCTCTGTCAAGAAAAACAAACACACTTTTCTCATTAAAGACTGCCTTCCACTTCCAACTCACAAACCTATGAAAAAAAAATTGAATTGTCTTCATTTCTGTAAGATGTGTTTTACTGCAAGTCCCTCCTGGAAGTAGAAGTCATTGTGAGCCTGTGTCTCCCCCCAGTTCTACAGCGTTCTTCTTGGTACAGGGGTCTTCCCCACGGACAGAGCTTAACTACCCATATGTCCTCACAACCTGGTTCCAACATCATGGCTCATCTGTCCACACTTCTCTATCATCAAAGCTGTGCTAGTCATACAGAATTGTGTGACTACCTTTCTAGCAGCCAACTCTTTTGTTCCCTGTTCACAGAAACCCCAGAAACAAATATCCCTAAACTTGAATACACTCAGGATCTTTGAGACGTCATGCTCATGAACCCGGGCTCAATACCCCACAAAGCTGGGAGCTTATCACGAGAGACTTAGCAGCTCCTAAGAGTCACCCTCCAACTCTCAGAGAGAACTCCTTAACTCCCAAAGGTTTGGTGTGTCCTCAGCCGGCTGGTAGCCATTGCCTAGGGTGTGCTGATGCTCCCAGGACAGCCTAGCACTGGCACTGTGTGGCTAAGGATGGTGTCTACCTTTGAGTTTGTGTTTCCTTCATGTAATGCTGACCATCCTTTCCTGCGATGACTGACTCACTAGAGCTGGTTTCAAATCATACTGGAGGTAGCTCACACTGGTACCTGCAATACGGGAAGATAAAGATATTGACAGGGAAATCAAATGGAAGGAGAAATAAAGCAGAGGCAAACAGTCATTGGATCAGTGTGCAAAATTCTGAGCCCCGTGCAGTGGAATTCTGCATCTGCTAGTGCTCAAAGCAAGTAGATCCCCAGGGCCAGTAGTGTGAGTCTCTGCAAGGGTATCAAGCAGTGTTTATTGTTATTTACCTGCTAAAAGAAATAGACTGGGGCATATGGCTGTCTGACATCTATAGTGGTATTTCCTCCCAAGCGTCAAGGAACCTTTCTTGGTTGTAGTGGGTCCCCGGCTGGTTGCCCAGGCAAGCTAGAGAGATGTCACAGTTTCTGTGCTGGGCTGTGGACTGTGTGGTAATTTCACAATGCCCTTGCCCCCAGAACCATCTTCTTAAGATATTTTCTTAATCCTTTCCTGGCTCAATTTCTTCCTATTTCTCCAGCTCCAGGAGACATCTTGGAAGCAGAGGTGGTAGGGAGGAGGCAGAGAGAGAGAACTATTCTCTCACTTGGTAGCCCTGACTGATCTAGATTGGCTGTGTAGACCAAGGCTGCCTCAGACTCCCAGAGATCTGCCTGCCACTGCCTCCTGAGGACTGGGATTAAAGGTGTGCACCACCACCACCTGACTGTGCTTGAATGTTCTCTCTCTCTCTCTCTCTCTCTCTCTCTCTCTCTCTCTCTCTCTCTCTTTAAAATCTGTATTCCTCTCCTTCATATCACTCACTCTTGCCACAAACAGCTTTTGTCCCCTAGAATCTGTGGCTCCCGACGTCCCTGTTCTGAGCATGCTTGGTTTCTACAGTGATTCCCTGCCAGGAGCCGTTCTTCTTCCTCTCTCTTCCCAGGCCTGCCTGTCTTCTGTCTCTGTGTCTGTCTCCCTACTTCTCTGTCTGTCTCCTTGTCTCTCTGTGCCTGTCTGTCTGTCTCCGATGATGCTGAAGAAGTAAGTAGAAGGCACCAGGGAAAAGTGAAAAGCAGGAGGAAGGTTGGTACCCAGCACATTATTGAAGTACTGTTTGCACAAAGACTCAATCTTGTCCGCTGGTGGATATAAGGACTGTTTTCTTAGGTACATCAACAAACATCCTGAGGCAACAAAGTCCCAGTCCAGAAAAGTGACCAAGGACATTTTGAGCCCAGTTCTTTTCCAGCCTATGATAGATTGAGAGAGTCCAAAGCCACTCTGTTGTCAGCACTTTGGTTAGGCTATGCCGTCCTTTTTGATCTCTGATGAGACTAGACTTCTCTGGTCCTTCCCAAGGACCACCAAACTCCCCGATGTGCTGTGGGCCGACAAACCTCTTCAGTCCCACCCATGGCTGCTTGCTGGTTGTGGTTCTGAGCCCGGCTGTGAGTCTGACAGTTACTTAGTCTGACCCCCAGGCTCCCTTGCCTGATGGATCTTGGTTCCCACCCCTCTCCCACATTACCCACAGCATGGTTCCATGTGGGTAGACAGAATCCTTCAGGGCACTGTCCTGTGCTCAGAACTGCCCTGCAGTCCTTGTCCTGGCACTGAGGTCTCAGTTCTCATCCCAGGTCTGAGACCTGAAGAAACAGTTTATGTTTAGCAGGGACCACGGATAGTGACATTATCCAAAACCACGGGAAAAACATTCATGGAAACAGCCTGTGCTGTCCCGACGAAGTGTGCAGAAGTGTGTGGACGGTCCCATTCGGCTAGTGAGGATGTGCTCCACAAATGGACCCTCTACCTCAGCTTCTTCACCTACAACCAGTACAGAGTTTATGCACCACATGCATGAAAGTTGCTGCGGGGTTCTCAGAAGCACTTTCTTTTCTTTTATTCTGTCAGTTCTAGGGAGGTTGTGACAGTTATGTGACAGTGAATGGTTAGTGGACCAGTTGTCTCCCATGAGCACCCTGTAGCTGTGCTCCCAGGGTTGTTTTCACACCCCTGCTTGCTCCCTAGATATTGCCCAAATGCACACATGACTGGCACCCTCTCCTGAAGCCTAGGACTCGGCCTCATGCTTTGCTTGGAGAAACAGGCTGCTGACTGACTGTGGATTTTGTTTTTAGACCATTCTGGAAGGCCTGCTGCTAGGAAGCATGTCAGTGTAAGTCTTTGATATGTAGTTTTGGTTTCTCTTGCTTTTCTGTGAATGTGTCTGAAGAGTAACCACAGTTTCTGGTTCCAGCTTCTACAGAGCAGATGAGATACTATGGGCCGCAGGAGCCACCACTGTGGTGACACTAGTGCTCACTTTGTTTGCGCTACAAACAAAAGTACGTATCATTGAAACAAATCTCTATGGTGCGGGAGTTGCTGGCCACGTCCTGTGTCCCTCCTGACTCACTCAGGGAAGAGAGACCCTCATTCCATGCGTTCTGCCTAACCACATTCCCTACCAAAATCCACTCCCAACTTCTTGTTACACAGACCTGTTTACCACAGCCAAAGTTTGAGGTTTCCTGTGTCCTTATCCCTTGGTCACAGCTGCTCACCTAGCTCCTTTCAGCCTACTTCCGGAAGGGGTTCCTTTACAAACCAACCACCCTCCTGAAGCTTAGCTATTGAGTGTGCCCTGTGTTCCCTGTTGGGGCCCTGGTTCAAACTGGCAGCTTATCTTCACAGTCATCAGGGCTCAGGAGCACCATCAACACCCCCCCCCCCAGTGTAACTCACAACAGTTATTTTATGTTGGTGGAGTTGACCCAGGGCCTTGTGAATCCCAACCAGTGACTCCACAAAACCACTCCCCAACCAATGCCCTTTGTTTTTAAACCATGATGTCGGAGTCTTACCAGCCTTAGGACACTGCTGGGGATTTAGCGGGCTCTTTCCAGTGGCTCTTTCATTTATGGTCACCTTGCTTAAGGAAGTGATGGGCTCGCCTTAGTCAGTTTAATAACTAAAGAGGAGCATTTGCTCAATTGTTTGGCACACCTCATACTGACAACTTTATACACAAGCAGAATTTTAGCCTTTGTTAGTGGAAAAGGTTAAAAAAAAAAAAAAAAGAAGAAGGTCCAGAGAGGTAGAGGGATCTGTTAAAACATTCAGTCAAGTTCTATCAAAAGTAGTGGTTCAGGGACTGGGAAGGTAGATGCCCAGTCAGAAAGTGATCTCCAGCATCCATGTAAAGTCCGTGGTGTGGTGGCATGAGTTTGTAATCGCCGCTCTGAGAAGGTAGAGACTGGATCCCTGGTGTCTCTGGCCAGTTACCTCAGCCTATTTTCTGAGCTCTGGGCTCTAGTGGAGACCTTTTTCAAACATAAGGAATAACACCTAAAGTGGACCCGTGTCCTCCACACATACGTGCACATGTCCCCCTGCTGTGTCCCCCAAAGTAGAGCTTTGCTATAATTCAGAATCAGATTGGTGTTTGTCATCTCAAGCAAGATGCTTGTAGAAGCCAACCTGTGTGTGAACAGACATGCATCCCTTCAGTGAGTGAGGTGGGCTAGCGGTAGAGGCAAAGATTCACGGCCACTCAACACCTCTAAATGTCAGACGATTTCCCTAAAGCACCGCAGGTATTTACATCACTCACAGGGAAGGAAGGGCCTGAGTTTAGAGAATGAAGCATTCCTCTGAAAAGTGCCTTAAAGAAGATTTCAGATGTGTTTGCATTAAAGACTCTGAGAGGCAGCTGAACTTATAGTCAACTAAACCTTTTGGTTGTCTGACAAAGTTAAATGGTGGGCATTTACACGATTCTTTCTCTCTACAAGGCTTCCAAGGAATCCAGAGAAAATGTAGCTCACACACTGGTCCTGAGTTTTCTTTTTTTTTTTTAATTTATTTTTTATTAGGTATTTTCCTCGTTTACATTTTCAATGCTATCCCAAAAGTCCCCCATACCCACCCCCCAATCCCCTACCCACCCACTCCCCCTTTTTGGCCCTGGGGTTCCCCTGTACTGGGGCATATAAAGTTTGCAAGTCCAATGGGCCTCTCTTTGCAGTGATGGCCGACTAGGCCATCTTTTGATACATTTGCAGCTAGAGACAAGAGCTCCGGGGTACTGGTTAGTTCATATTGTTGTTCCACCTATAGGGTTGCAGTTCCCTTTAGCTCCTAGGGTAATTTCTCTAGCTCCTCCATTGGGGGCCGTGTGGTCCATCCAATATCTGACTGTGAGCATCCACTTCTGTGTTTGCTAGGCCCCGGCATAGCCTCACAAGAGACAGCTATATCTGGGTCCTTTCAGCAAAATCTTGCTAGTGTATGCAATGGTGTCAGCATTTGGAAGCTGATTATGGGATGGATCCCTGCATATAGCAATCACTAGATGGTCCATCCTTTCGTCACAGCTCCAAATTTCTTATGGACCCTAAACTGTCCCTTGGAGGGAGAGAATTAAACAGAGTACCCACTTGGTTTAAATATAATCCGACCCTATCTTCAAATCGCTCCTTTGGGCTGAGTGACCATGTCTTGTAGATTCAGGATGCTTGGCCTCTTGGGTTCTGCTTGCCTTTTACTCTCGCAGGCTGGAAGGAGTGTGTGGCTTGGGCCTGGCAGCAGAGATGCCGCTAGCCACTCAGTTCTGTCTTCTGTGCTCTCTGAGTGTGCGCTGTTGGTCTCTGAGCGCCCAGCCCAGCCGTGACACAGATTCAGAGTTTGCCCAGAGCTGACAGAGATCCCTCCGGGTCCTAACGGGGCTGAAGAGGCCCACCCAGAGAACCAATCCTGTGTGTGCCCGAGACAAAAAGAATGTGCAAGAAAATATCCTCTGTGCTTTCAGTATTTGGATTTTTTTTTCAACCTCTTTAAGAAAAACAGAATAAAACAAAAAAGTCCCAAAAGACAAACCCAAGATTAACATTAATATACACAAAAATTAAAAAATAATCATTAACAGTAATTTTGAAAATCTACTGTGTATTTAATGAAAATATGTATAGACAAATTTGAAAAAGAGACCCAGTTAATGTAATGAAATAACTTATTTTATTTTCCTAATGTGTTCTGTACATGTGTTCTTTAAATATGAACAGTTAAGATCATATTTTACACACAAATTTATGTACTATACAATTTATGTTCTTACCAGAGGAAACCAGTCTTCTTCCCTCTCCCTCCCTCCCTCCCTCCCTCCCTCCCTCCCTCCCCTTTCCCTCCCTTCCTTCCTTCTCTTTCCAGCAGAGATTTGAGTAGTCTAGACTGGCCTTGGACATGTCACATAGTAAAGCATGACCCTAAACTTCTGATTTTCCTGCCTCCCACTCCTTCCAGTTCTGGGAGTGCAAATGTGTGCCACCACATCTGACTTTAAGGGAGAAACTCTTATAAATTCAAAAATAGAATAAATACATGGGATCTCAGGCACCTTTCACTCGGTTTAAAAACTTGTCAGCCCCTGGCTTTCATTATTCTGTCTTTTTTTTTTTTTTTCCAAGATAGGGTTTCTCTGTGTAGCCCTGGCTGTCCTGGAACTCACTTTGTAGACCAGGCTGGCCTCGAACTCAGAAATCCACCTGCCTCTGCCTCCTGAGTGTTGGGATTAAAGGCATGCGGCACCACGCCTGGCTCATTATTTTATCTTAACTTCCACCATTTCGTCCTCCTTCCTGAAGCAAATCCAATGGACTGTGACAGTTGTATCCTTTCTGTGGTAATTTTTAGTGCTTGGGGCTAAGGCATTTCCATCCTAAGAAATGGCCAGGATAAATTGTTCCAGGGGTAGAAAGAACATCTCTAAACATTTGAGATCCTGCCTAGATGATAATGGAGTCTCATGTGCTGTTTGTGTCTCCCCAGTGGGATTTTACCCTGCTAAGTGGAGTGATGTTTGTTTTCACCAGTGTGCTACTGATCTACGGGATTATTGCACTTGTGATTCGATCATACGTAAGTGACTACCATTTTGAAACCTTCATGAAGTACTCAAAATGAGGGACGTGCTGCCTTGTCAGCACAGGTCCCTTGAGAAGCAGAGATGGTGTTGGGGCTAAGCATGTAAGGATTTTATTATTATTTTTATCATTACCTGTGGTGATGGGAATTGAATTGAAGGCCTTGAGCCATCAGGCAAGCACTCTTATCTCTGAGCTACGTGCCCAGCTTTTAGAAAGATATCTTTGAGATCAGAGACAAGTGGCAGCGGTGTGTACAGTCTAGCCGCTGAGCAGGGACAGGGCACACCTGTCACCCTCGTCTGCTGTGTCTGAACACAGTGTACTTACATACAGAAAATTAATAAAACAAAAAGATATTTCTTATTTATTTGATAGATGATCAAATATGCTTAGAGGAGTTTAATTCATCCAGGGTCCCCAAGGAGTGAAGGGTAGAGGTGGCAGGGAGATCAGGTTTGTGTGACTCTTAGGCAGGGTCTACATCTCCATTGCTTGTGCACAGTCTGTCTCTGTAGTAGAAGTGGATATACATACATACATACACACATACACACATACACACATACCTGAATGATATGCCATATGGTGTCTATGAATGCGGACTATGAAAACTCTGACTGGGACCTGGAACTATTTGACTAAAGTTCTAAAGCCAACTTATTCAAATGCTGAACCAAAGCATTTATTTGGCAGCAAGTGGTGTTCTCACACCATCTTTAGACTTGCGACCTGGAGTTCTGTCTGGGCTCATTTGGTTGGATGAATAATCATGTTCGTTATAGCCAGGGAGGTGGTATCTACATTTTTCGGAAAAACTCTAAGACATCACAAAAATGTGCCTGGTGTTTTTCACTTTTGTTGCTTTTCTTACTTATTTGCTTTTTGAGACAGTCATACTATGTAACCCTGGATGACATGTAACTCACTGTCTAGACCAGGCTGGTCTCGAACTCACAGAAATCACCTTTCTTCGGCCTCCCTAGTGCCAGGATTATAGGCATTTGCTAGCCCACTTGGCACAAGGATGTATATTAACTCTCCACAGTCACTCAGTGAGTTCTATAGGTCTTTGCACTATCTCTATTTGAGAAGACTATGTCTCCTGTAATACAGACAGATCCCATTTCCACTCTCAGTTTCCTCTCACAAGCATCTCCAAGCTACAGTTTTACACATGCATCGGCAGAAGGTCGCTGTCCCATCAGCTGGACCACTGCTTGCAGAATGTTTTCTGTGATCTTTCTTTCCCCCTCCCTGACGAGGGAGCGTGTGATCCTTGTGTTTCTAGAAACCTCTTGCCAAGGGAGGGCAGGTTCTCTACAAGAGTTAAGGGATAGGAAGCAGGCTTATGTATTGCATTGTCCTTGCCCTGCCCCCAAGGAACTGGAAGCACCCACTTGGTAATTGTGAAGATCAGCACATACTTTTTGAGTGCTTACCAAAATTAGGCGGTGGATTGGGGCAGCCAGGGGGTGGGGGTGGGGTGGGGTGGGGTGATTAGATTCAGGAAGAGCCAGTTCCTACAAGCTTCCTGTCTTTGTAATGGGTCCTTATCAGAGACTGGGGACTCAGTAAGCACTGCCACCATTCCATGTTGTGTGAAGCTATAACCCTTTCTTTCTGTGCAGTGGTTGCATCTGGTGTACTCAGCGCTTGGAACATTGCTCTTCTCCATAGTAAGTCCTGGTTTACCTCTGTGCTAAAGACCATGGTGTATATATACTCACAGGGCCTGTGCTGCTGAGTGGAGTGAGACATTCTCTAGAAACACTCCAACAACTCACCAGCCGTGTGTCCTTTCTAATCTATGAAAACATCACATTCTGGGGCTGGGGCTGCCTCTTAGGGAGACTGCTTTCCTGGCCCCACACAAACACAAAGGGTAATGACAGTAACAGGGAAAGATCACCTTCAGAGATGGGATCATGTAGAAGCCTCAAAGATCATCAGCACAAGGTGTGGCTTCATAAGCATCTACCTTCTCACTTCTCATACTCTGGAGAGGGCGGGCAAAGGCCCCTGCAGATGCCTCTGGGAACCCCTTTCTTTCCCGTTAGTCCCATTGAGATAGGTCTCTCCCTGAACCTGGACCTGGGCTTAGGCCCGTCAGCCCTAGTGACCCCCTTCTCTCCACCCTTGTCTCGAGTGTGGCCATGTTTGGCTTTTGTTTGTCTGTTTGGTTGGTTAGCTGGTTGGTTTTTGGTTTTGGTTTGTTTGTTTTTGTTTCTTTACCTGGGTTCTGAAGCTCTTATGTCTTGGCTTTGGCAGCAGGTCCTTGTACCCACTGAAGCGTCTCAGGCGTTGAAGGAAAACAAAGTAAAGGCAAAGTCTTACTGTGTAGTACTGGCTAGCCTGAAACTTGCTGTGCAGACCAGTTTAGTCCCAAACTCAGAAATCTGAGCTTCTGCCTGAGTGCCCAGATTAAGGGCCTGTGCCACATGCTGGGCCAAGAAAAGTATTTTTTTTTCATCATAAAAATTTCTGAACATACAAATTGCAAGGCTAATGAGTCCCATGTCCCACTTGATGTCACCAAATAACCCACATTAGCTTTCTGTCCATCACTTTATGTGTCATTGTTTTTAACAGTCATGAAAAGTCTAGGCATGAGATTAAATGTATGTGTTGGACTTTCTCACCTCTCCTGTTATCTGATTTGTGTCCATTTCTCTTTTCTTCTGTGAACTCAGCCTGTATCAGTCTGTTTTAGGCACAGTTCATTTCCCACAAAAGTAGGTTGATTCAGGAAGAATAAAAACTCTTGTAGAGTCAGACAGGCTACCCAATACCAAAGAATGGAGGAAGACGTGTGTGTGTGTGTGTAAACATCAGTGGGTTGGAATCCAGGCTGGAGTTCAGCTGTCTTAGATGGTACCCAGAGCCTTTGTTCCCTTGGATGGGACAAGATATAATTGGATCCCTGCTCATCTCATCCTCCTCACTCCCAATCACCTAATCACACTGTGAAATGACTGAGACTTTGTCTCTCTTATGACGAGCACTGAGATTAACTCTGGGATATTTGAAGGAGGAGAAAGGTCCTTGCTCCTCTGTCAGGGCTCCAGAGGGAGAGAAGGATGCTCAAGTCTTTTGTGTGACCAAACACTCTCGTGTGCTTGGGGCGAGATGCTGGAGTTAGCATTGGGGGCAGGACGCAGCAAACCCAGCTCATGATGGATTCCCTTCCCTGTCACTCACAGCCACCTGTCCTTCTTTCCTCCAAGGTTAGATTCAGTCCTGTCCATCCCATGTTCCAAGAGATACGACCTGCTGTGACTCTGCATGAAGCCCCACACTAACTTCCACCCTGAACCTCCCTTCTGTTCTGACTCTTACTCTTGGAAGCTTGTCTGGGAGTCTGCAGCCAGGAACAGTGGGCGTCTGAGTCTCTTGGGACAGGTTTCACAAAACGAATGCCATTTTAAAATGAGTTATTTTTTTTTAACTATGTAAAACTTCAATATTTATATGTCGTGCCAGTCTTGGTGTGTCCGGCTGGACTCTTCCTGAAACTGGTCTCTGAGTCTAGTGTGCACCCAAGAGGCTCACAGGCCATTGCTCCTTTCTTCCTCCATGTTCCTCCTGCAGCCCAAGATCGCCATCTTGTACCAGGCTTGAGGGTGAGAGACGGTCCTGATGATGTAGGACTCTGTAGTTTTAACTATTGCAGCTGAGGCGAGGTACGGCCTGGGGAAGAGGCATCTTTTCCACTCTCTGTCTCAGGCACACAGAGGTCAAGGTTCACTACCAACCAAGCACCTAAGACACAGCCCATGTTCTGAGGCTAGGAAGCATCTTTGTTTGTCCAAGCTAAGGCATGGGGAAGTCACAGATGCAGGGTACTTTGCAGTGATGTGTCCCTCTTTCCCAGCTAGTCTACTGTCGCGTCCGCTCTCAACCAGCAAGAATGACACGGCCACCAGTCCTTCTAACAGCAGTTTATTCAGCAAACTTCAGTCTTCATCTTTCTTCTTTCTCTTCATCTATATCTCCCTCGAACCCTGGGCCTCTCACTCTTATATACTCTCAGTTCCCATCCACTCACAGCAGGCCACGTCACCTCACCAGGCACGCAGCTTCAGCTAATCAGGGCAGCAGGGGCATATCTCCCCCAAAATGGATTCGCCAGTATCCTGGTACACCTGCACAGCTCTCACGATGGTTGTGGCTTATATTCAGGTTAGGAAGTCAGGTGTAAGTCATTAGACTTAGCTGCAGTCCCTGGCGCCTTCTTGGGACTGCCGCCACACCCGCTCCTCACAGTCCACATTATTGACAAAAGGCACAAAGGCCTTAGAAAGGCACATAGGACTTGGAAAGCAAAGGTTGGTTCTCTGGGCTTCAGGAGGATGAGAGCAAACTAAGATGACCTCATCAAGGACTGAAGTTCTAATAGCGTACTCAGCTGCAACTGACCCCCTGAGTCTTTTCACTTCTCCCTATCTACATCCCCCCTTGTCCCCCTCCCTTACCCCTGTTTTGAGGCCCAGTTTCATCTCCCCCAGGTTAGCCAAGAGCTTATGTAGTTGATGATGACCCTCTGACCTTCCTGTCAGAGTGCTAGGATTGGGAGCATATATTACCACACCATCTGTGTGGTCCTAGGCTGAAACCCAATGCTTCTTGTGCTATATAGAGATGATTTCTTCTTTCTCTTTAAGTACCTGGTGATGGACGTGCAAATGATGGTGGGGGGGCACTACCATTATGAGATAAACCCTGAAGAGTACATTTTTGCTGCTCTGAACATCTACGTGGACATCATCAGCCTTTTCATTTTCATTTTGGACCTGATTGGACGATAGCTGATGGCCAAAGCCAGCTAAGGCCCAGAAGAGACACACCTGTGGTGTGTCGACAGGCTCAGGCGTGTAGCAGTGACCACTTACAGACCCTTTCAAGAGTCACTTATTTATCCATCAATTTAACTGTATGTCAAAAGAAGCTAAGAATTCAGTAGATGGTAGCTTGTAGCTGTTATAATTTTGTTTCCCTTGACATATGGCAAAACTTTCTTATTCATATTGCAATATATCTGATTACTATAAATTCAGAAAAAGAGTACCCTAATCATACACTGACATGGATTTAGAAGGTCCTCAATGCTTTGTTGAAGTTTTCCAGGTACAATTTAAAGCTGTGAGCACCAGCTCTACATAAATAAAGCTGATTGTAGAAAAACCCCAGTACTTACCTTTCTCTTCATTTGGACATCATGTGGGCATAGTTTAGCATGTGACCTTTTTCTTTAACAGAAGGACAACCCAAAACATTCTGTCGTTCTCCCTCTTTCCACAGGCAGACTAGAGAGAATACTTTCTATCAGGTAAGGAGGTGAGAGGCTCAGCAGGCACAGAAGGGCAGCTGCATGCCACCAATAAGCCCGTACGTCTGTGCTTGACTCAGGAACCGCCTCTGAGTGGTAGGGACAACCTGACTACTTTGAAGCCTTAAAACATCTTAAACTTCTTTTTTAATCTTGATAAAACATAGGTCAACAACCCCACTTTAGCAGTTTTGGTGTACAGTTAAGTAGTGTTGCAGGTATCATTGTGAAACCAATCTCTGCAATGTTTCCAGCCTGAAAACTGAAACTTTACATCCACTATATGTGCCAGGGTTCTTCAGGGACAGAACTTATAGAATGAATCTCTCTCTCTCTCTCTCTCTCTCTCTCTCTCTCTCTCTCTCTCTCTCTCTCTTTCTCTGGATGGCTTAAAAGCTATAGTTCAAGCTAGTCCAATGATAGTTGTCTACCAACAGAAGGTTCAACAATCCAGTGGTTTTTCATTCTACAGAGCTGGATGTCTCAACCATCTTCAGTATATGTTAGAATCCTGAAGAAGTAGGGTGTAATTCCTGCCAGTGGAGGAATGGACTCACCAGTGAGAGCAAGCAGGCAAAGAGTGAACGCTTCCTTCTTCCATGTTCTTTACATAGGCTGCCAGCAGAGGGTGTGGCCCAGATTAAATGTGGGTCATTCCACCTCAAAAGATGCATATTAAAAGTGGGTCATCTCACTTCAAATGATTTAATTGAGGAAAAAAAAATCTCTCACAAGTGTGTCTAGCCACTTAGGTTTTAGTAAATGCCAGAGGAAGTCAAGCTGACAACCAAGAATAGGCATCACAGGGACGCTCCTTGTCAGCTTGACATAAAATCATACCTAGCTCATGCTTAACGCCCAAGTTAACAATAACCAGGACATAATTATATCTAACATTTATAACTACAACCACAAACATAAACTTTAGAATAGGTGGCAATGTTCCTTGAGGAACACATTCATTTGATATCTCAAAACTAAACCATTGTGGTTGGAGAGATGGCTCAATGGTTAAGAGCACTGGCTGTTCTTCCAGAGGACCTTGATTCAATTCCCAGCACCTTACATGGCAGCTCACACCTGTCTGTAACTCCAGTTCCAGGGCACCCGACACCTTCACACAGACACACCCAGGCAAAACACCAATCAATGCATATAAAATAATAAGTAATTAAAAAAGAAAATCTTAACCTCTCTCTCTCTCTCTCTCTCTCTCTCTCTCTCTCTCTCTCTCTCTCTCTCTTCCTCCCTCCCTCTTCTCTTTTGGTGTTTTGAATCAGGGTTTTATTGTGTAGCCTTGGCTGTCCTTGACCTCACTCTGTAGATCAGACTGGTCTCGAACTCACAGAGATCCACCTGCCTCTGTCTCCTGAGTGCTGGGATTAAAGGCATGTGCCACCACTGCTGGGCCATTGATATTCTCTTAATAGATGTTATATAACACAATAAAGAAAGCAAAGAAAGAAAACACATATATCTGTACAAACACATTCTTAACAAAATACAACAGACTCAGGTCAATTATGATAACCCTCATGTCTGCAACTGTCATGTGGCCTTAGCTGGTATTGATAACTACCTTCTACTACCCATTCAGTATTTTCTCCACTCTCAAGCAAGCACTTTAGCAGGTCTTGATACTTTCCCTGGAGGAGCGACTCACACCTTCATTCCTAGGGGTCTGTGTCCTTTGTCATCCATGCCTGGATTAGGTGGTTGTAGTTTCCCATAGACTTTAATCATGGGGCATGGTAGCACCAGGAGATGCTCTAAAGGATCTGCTGCACTCCAGATATAATCACTCTTACCTCCAAGGTAGAGAAACAATCCATGCTTCCCTTGGTAATCTGGATTAGTCACTCCTTCTAATGCTGTTACTCCTTTCTTAGCCTGTTGGCTTAAGGGCATCAGAGGCCCAGAATGGTGAGTGGGAAGTCTAAACTTCCAGTTCAATGGACTACTTGTTGTGGCTCCTGGGAGGAGTGCTCCCAGCTCTGGAATCAAAACTCATAGGTCAGCAAAACTTATCGTCATAGGAACAAGAAACAACAAATTTTCTAGTGGGTCATTAGGGTGGTAATAAACAGAACTATTCCATTTTCCACCCCCTTGATACCTGGACCTGTGGATCCTGACTATGGGACAAATGGTATCATATACGTGACTCTGATTCAAAGAATATACCATCTTCTGGAGAACTCTGCCCCAGTCTTCCAGACTGCTGCCACCTAATTGGTACTGTGACTGTGTCTTCAAAGGGCCATTTAATCTATCAGGCCAGCTGCTTCAGGATGCTGGTAAAAATGGTAAGCCTTGTGGATCTCATGATCATGGGCCCACTGTTACACTTCTGTGGCTTTGAAGTGAGGTCCTTGGTCAGAAGCAAAACTGTGTGGAATACCATGACAGTGGGTAAGAAATTCTGCAAGTCCACAGATGATAGTTTTTGTGGAACCTTGCATTTGGGAAAGGCAAACCACAACCAGAGTATCTACTCCAGAAAGGATACACTGTTGTCTTTTCTACAGAGGCAGTGGTCCGGGTAGTAAATTTGCTACCATGTCCCTGGCTGGTCACTTTGGGAAGTGGTGCCACATCTAGGGTCTCTGCTGTTGGCAGACCTGGCACTCAGAAGCAGCCGTAGCCAGGCCAGCCTTGGTGACTGGCAGCCCATGTTGTTTGGACATGGAGCACAGCAGCCTCCCAAATAACCTCCCTCTCTGCCACCGTGGCCACTTTACTTATGGGCTCATTGTACGACGACAGGGAATAGCTGGGGAAAGATGCTGACTGTCCACAGAATCATATTTTCTTGATCATTGAACTTCCCCTCTGCTGAAGTCACCCTTTGATGAACATTTATATGGGACACAAGTACCTTCACATACTTTTGCCTATTTGGAGAGATCTAACCACAGACTCAGATGTCTTTCATATCAATTTTCCAATCATGCTCTTTCCAAGTTCCTGTATATCCTGTCAGTACATTAGGCTATGGCCCATGAAATGGAACACTTGCACATCTGTCCATTTTTCCTTCCAAACAAAATGACCATGCGTGCTGCCCACCGTGAAGATTTCCCCTCCATGGTGTCTTTTATGCGTGTCCCATGTAATATTCCAGCTCTCTACTTCCAGATGTTGCCTGAACAATGTACAGAATCATCAGTAAACTAGGCACTAGTCTTCACATCGTCAGTCAACCGATCTTGGCACACACCAAGAAGTTGCAGGAACATGTTTGGCAGCAGATGGCATTGTAACAGGAGTTACATATAGAAACCATAGGCATTTAAGCAACTTCTTCATGTAACTTGTGCCTTCATGACTTTTTCAGGGTCAATCACACACACATCATTTCTATTTGATAAAGGATTGCTGCTGTGAACATCCTGCTTTATGAATTAGTGGGTTGGAGAATACCCAGCTCAGATTGCATGGTAACTTAGTGTCCCATTGTCAAACATTCAATTTCCACTAAGGTGCAATAGTAGCAGGCTAAGAACTGCTTCTTGGAAGGAGAATAGCTGTCTTCAGGCGGTGCTCCAAAGTCCCAAAGGTCTCTTCTCCAATTCACCTGTAGTGGCCTGCAAAGGCTCCAGACAGCATCTCTTTCCGCCACCGACACCTCAGACAACACTGAGTCTGCTGGATCATACGGTCCAACGGGTAGAGCAGTCTGGACCTGTTAAAGAGTCTTCTCTTCCAGGCCCCACACAAAACTAGTAGTTTTCTGGGTCACTTGGTATAAGAGCAGGAGTGACACATCCAAGAGAGGAATGTGTTGCCTTTGGAGCCCAAATTAAACATCGTGCTTTTTTCTTGCTGGTGAGAGGGGCCAGGTGCAACAACTTACCGTTCACCTTAGAAGGATTATCTTTGAATGCCCCACACCACTAGACTCCTAAGAATTTCACTGGTGTAGAGGGCCTTAGCGACCCCTTGAATTTTGGTTAGATTTGTTTTTCCATCCTCTGCTGCTCATATGGGTTGCCAAAGTGGTTTCTATCTTCCATTCACTTTGTTCAATCATAATATCAATATGTGAACCAATGTGATATTTTGTGGAAGAGTCAGACAATCAAGACACTTTCAAACTAAGTTATGACACAGGGCAGAAGATTAATATGTCCCTTGAGGGATATATATACAATTATATATAATTTATATTTATATATATAAATATAATTTTTACTTATATTAAAATTATATACATAAATATATATGTATATAATTTTTAACTGTAAAGGTATGCCGCTGGCTTTGCCAACTGAAAGCAAATGTCATCCAGTGGTCTTTATGGGCAGGTACCGAGAAAAAAGTCATTTGCCATATCAATGGCTGTATACCCTGTACCAGGAGATGTGTTAATCTGCTCAAGCAAGGATACCACATCTTGTACAGCAGTTGCAATCGGAGTCACTCTCTGATTGAATTTCGATAGTCAGGTGTCATTCTCCACAATCCATCAGTCTTCCACTCTGGCCAGATGGGAGAGTTAAAGGGAGATGTTGTGGGGACCATCATCCCTGCACATCTTTCAAGTCCATGATGGTGGCGTTAATTTCTGCAGCTCCTCAGGGATGTGACTGTCTTTGATTCACTATTTTGAGTAGCAGAGGCAACTCTGAAGGTTCTCATTTAGTTTTTCCAGCCATAATAGCACTCCTTCTATGGATCAGGGAACAAATGTGAGAATTATGCCAACTTCTAAGTGTGTTTATCCCAAGTACACAGTCTGGGCTGAGGAAAATAAGCACGGGGTGAGTTTAGAGACTCAATGGATCTGTATTAGTCAGATTTTAGCCAAAACTCTATTAATCACCTGACCTCCATACAACCCATACTTTAACGGGAGGAACAAAACATTTCTTGGGGTCTCCTGAAAGTCGGTGTCAATTCATTCACAACCAGACTCCTGAAAGTCTGATTGCTTCCTTTCCCCCAGTGTACAGTTAGCCTTGTTACAAGGCCGTAAGTCCCTCTAAGGGAGGACTGGAGAGAGAGTAACAGTAAGCTTTTACTGTTAGTGTTTATCAAGGTCTTTCCTCAGGAAAACCTGTCTCCTCAGTCAAGGGGTTCTGGGTCTGCAAACTGGCTCAAGTCTGAAAATTGTTTCATGGGCTGAGATTCCTTTTTGCCATGAGCTAATGGAGCCTTTCTTTTGTTAGAGGAGAAAAGATACCAAAATGCAGTAGGGTCCTTTTCATGCTTGGAAACACCATGGTTGATTAGCCAGTACCAAAGGCCCACACAAGTCATGCCACCATAAAAATCACTTAGCCTTGTGCTGGCCAGTGGTTCTCCTGCTGTGGGTTATAATCCCTTTGGGGGTCAGATGACCTTTTGCTAGGAGTCCCCTAAGACCACCAGAAAACAAGTATTTCCCATGGTCTTAGGAACTGAGCCACTGCTCCTGTTTCCAGGGATCTGCCCACAGGCAGATACACTACCTGGAACTGAGTTAAAGGGTTGCAGTATTAGGAAGGCTGAGAACTGTTGGAGTCAGGCCGTTATGAACATTGCTTTGTCTATGCTGCACATTACAGTAACTACAACCATCTCGCCTTTGTTGGTTCAATGCTGCCACCTGACCCCTGCCACTCCAGGGTCTAATTAAAGCCATTGAATTAAATAAATCGGAAGTGTCTCTGACTCAGGTCCTGCTCGTGAGGCAAAGGCAACAGCAAAGCTCTGCAGATGTGTTGGTACCAGTGCCACCATTACAGGCTCAGCGAAGGGCATGTCTGTGGGCCTTCCCATTGTGGCGGATGAGATTTTACACAGGGCATCCACTCTAGCATTGCAATTTCCCTGAGCCTTAAAATCCCTTCACAAAAACTATGTCAAGAGACATCAGGCACCTCCAACTCCTCTTTAGCAGGCCATCTTCTGACAAATGCTTCAGCCAGCCATTCACATAAACTTCTGGCATGAGCTTCCATATCAAATCTAGAGTCTCCACTCAGTAACTCAACCTGATCCACTTTTACGTTCTCTCCACGACCATCCCACCCTAACCCATTCCTATACATACTCCCTAGTTTTCTGCTTGAATGGATTCACAATCATTAAGTTCTTTTTTGTATTGTAGCCCACTTTATTGTGGATTATAATTTCCCTCTCCCCTCTGGGAGTCCGCTTTTCCTTGAATCTGGTTATAGGTCTAGAGGCAACTATTGGTGAGCCCTGAGGGACATCAGTATTGTCTGGCATTTCCTTCAGAGAAAGTCATTGCTGGTTCCTTTCCTCAGTCAAAGGCGCTATTTCAGGGGATGGGGTGTGAGTATATCTTCTGCTGAGGGTAGAGACACTACTTCCTCAGGTGAGGTAAACCCTCGAGAATCTGAGGGTTCAACCTTCTCATCCTCAATGGGTCTTCCCACATACCCCCATCTCAAGTTACAGGATCCCATTCTTTAACAACTAATGCCCTTATTTTAACCCGACTCCCTCTGAGGCTGTGCTTTCCATTCTTGCTGGAATACAGCCAGCCTTATAACAAGGGCTTTGGCTTGATTTTCTGAAACTTGAGGCCTGTGGACGCTGAAAAGAAGATTCTCTTCCAGAGCACAATTCTCACAATCGGTAAATCAGGATAATCAACGACGAAGTTTGTAAAAGAGTTTCACCATCCCTAACGTTGGGCAGGGATGCTTGGTGTTGGAGCAGACGCCTGGATGGGGAGTCGTCTATGCTCACCAGGAAGGAGAGAAGCAGCAGGGACAGCTAAGGTTGGGTTTTTGTTCCTTGGCTTTTTGGAAGCTGTGGGTACCAGGCACCACACATGGCATACACACACACACACACAACAAACACACACACACACACACACTCACACACCACACATACATACATACATACATACATGGAGGCAGACACATAAAACATAGAAATAAACCAACTAAAGTGAGAAGACTTCCAGCTGACATTCTAATATGGCTAAGTGAAATCCCCCAAGGCTTCTTCCTTAGATGAAGAGCTACGGGCAACTAATGGCTGCTGAGGGAGGGAAAATCACTCTTCTCAGGAATGAGCCCCCAACTGGTTATCCAACCCGGAGCCATCAGCCCTAACCATAGCTACAGGTAACATGAAATGGGGTTAGTGACTGCTTTAACATACATGTGCATCTAAGAATAAAAGTAAGAGTTGGAGAGCAAGAGGGAGACACACGGGAGATGGGTGGGACAGAAACGACACATACATGTATAAAAATTTTCAAAAACAACCAAAATCGGTGTATTTAGAGGCTACATCTGGAAAGTGGCAATGCCGGGCCGGGAAGCCTTCTGGTTCTGACTCATCCCGTCTAAAGTACTGGGGTTTCTACAGGGTTCTACATTTGTTCCTGTTGGACTACCAACGGAGGGCACTGTGGGGACTGGTGGAAGGGCAATTTACATATGTCACTGTTACTTCTCTGTATGTCCCATAACTCCCCTGAATGGGGGACTGACAGTTGTGAAACCAGTGGATTGTCCAAGGGACCCCACCCACTCGGGACCTTTAGCTTCTCCTTCCCCATTACAGGACAGGCTCCAAAAACATGTCCATTTCAGGAGCTGAGGCTGTGTCAGCTACAGGTAGTGTTGCACAGGAGTGCCTGCCAGGTCACACTGTCCCTCACTGAGGAGGATGGAGACCCTGAGCGGGAGAAGAGGTTAGCTGTGGGGAGCAAATGAGTCAGCCCTTTTCCTGTAGCTCCAGAGCCTGCGCACGGACAGCTACTCTCTGTGGCTGTAGCCCTAAGAGCAATTTGCCTGCATCATCTCATTATTTGTCTAACCGGCAACCTTAAGGAGAGAGAACAGCCTTAACTTTAGTTGCTCTAAGTGTAGTACATTCCTCATGCAGAGGGTGTGACACAGCCCACGTACCGCTGCTTCCATCCAGGCCCATGTATTATTCCTGTGGGACTGCAGGCATGGAGGACTAACACAAAGCTGCATTTGTAGCCTGCAGGCGGAGCCCTTTGCCTCTGGACCTCAGTCTGTTGTCTTGCCTGCATTCCTGAGATTGAAGCAGTATAACTGCCTTGTAAGGACATAATGAAATCCTAGACCTGAGTTGACAGGGATGACAGGATACTGAAGATTTTCTGGAAAAGTAACGAGGACTCCTAAGAACATATTCATGGGCGTTTCTGAACCCTGGAGCAGAGCAGAGAAAGTTCCCACCCAGGTGGTGGGGATGAAGTGAGAAATGAAGGAAACCTGTGGTCCTACCTGTTAATGAATACAAGTTAATGTTTAGAGGAGCAGTTTTCAACCTATGAGTTGTGACCCACTAGGAGGCAGGTGTCAAATGACCCTTTCACAGGGGTTGCCTAAGACCATCAGAAAGCATTTTATTGCTGATGGCCTTAGGAACTGAGACACTACCCCTCCATCCATCTTCAGGTGGGCTTGCCCACACATGGATTCGCCCACATACCTGCAACTGTATTAAAGGGTCGCAGCACTTGGAGGGTTGAGAACCACTCACTGGGTTAGAGGCTTAACTACTAGGGGAAGAAGTGAGATTACTCTGGCAAGTAGGCAGGCAGAGGAAAGGGCATGTTTTTATGGCACACATTAGTTTTGTGGCTTTAGTAGAAAGGCAGTGTGGCCCTGGCTGCTTGGCTCCGAGTCATACATTAAGTCAGTCATACCCAAAATAAGAACCTTGGATCTCTAATTGCGAGCTTTGCACAGATCAAACGCAAAAGCAAAGTTCTGCCTGAAGGTATGAGCAAGCCACTGACAAAGCTTAGAGGCAGGAGCACAGTGTGACAGGCACTGAGGGTGACTGAGACCGACAAGATAGAAAGCTTTAGGGGTCAGGTTCTCTGGAGCTAGAGGAAAAGGGCCGATGTGCTTGCTCCCCTTTAGCTAGTCTTCTCCTGCTCAGGGTCTCCATCTTCCTTGGTGAGGGACAGTGTGACCTGGCACTCTTGTGCTACACTACGGGTAGCTGAGATTGACTCAGCTCCAGAAATGGACATGTTTTGGAGCCTGTCCTGTGATAAGGAAGGAGAAGCTAAAGGTCCCGAGTGGGTGGGGTCCCGAGGGCAACCCCGTGTAATGTGGCCTTCAGATCCGAATGGAAAACAGAACTGTGTTTCACAGCCGTCTCAAACACACAGACGTGCAGGCATAGAAGGAGTCCAAAAGAGTTTCTTGCAGCTATTATCTTGCGTTCTTCTGTTCACTCTTGTGTATTTGTCTTTTAACCTGTTTATGAGGCAATGTCTCATGCAGGGTAGCTTTTACGCAAGAAGCACCCAGTCAGACAGGAGACTAGGAGAGGCAGAAAGTCTGACTAAGAACTCTGCCAAATTAGTTTCAAAGACTGAAGAATAATTCCTTCAAAAGCTTGGCTGTCAACTATAAGCCAATCAGAAGCAGACTTGAGTGAACAGCACAAGAGACTTTTTTGGGTCTTTCTTTACTTACTGTTACAGGGCTCAATCTCCAATACCGAGGAAAAGGAAACAAAGCAGAAAACGGCCTGCTCCTAAAATGATATGTCTAGGTGAGAGCCGCTGCTGTCTCTCTAGAAACATCAGCCACTGGCTCTGAGGAGGTTACAGGAACTGACAAGGCAACAGGCTAAAGAGAAGATCCAACAGTTACAGACCTGGCTGAGATGAGACTCTCAGAGTCCCACAGGAACAGCCCTGCCCTAGGTCAGCCCCTCCCCCCTCCATCCCAGGTCCCACCTCAGTTTAATGTTTCAAGGTTTCACTCTATGGAGAAAGACTAATTGTTTTAAAACGACTGCACTTATTAAGTGTCAGGCTCTAATTCCTGAAGGGCCAGGTAAAAGGAAATCTAGGATTAATATGAGAAGGAAGAGGAGACCAGAGGCTGCACCTCACACTGAAGGAAGGACTCAGCAGGCGGACAGACGCTCAAGTTGTTTCCGAGCCACAGGATGACGGGCATAGATAAGACGGCGGCGGCAGGATGCTAAGGGACTCGGTGGTGACCTGGATGTGTGCGCACTGAGGTGGGCTGCCGAGGGCTGTGCTCACCAGAAGGCAGAGAATGAGGTGGTGTGAAGCACGACATTTTATTCATATGGCATACATTTCTTCCTCCCAATTTCACAAAACAGATCTTCAAGTTCTATCACTGTTTCTCTGCTGGATTCCAAGGAAATCATCACATTTTCCTCATAAACTGATAGAAATGAAAATGAGCACTAAATTCACAATTTTAATACACTTGTCATCAAATGACAGATTTATCAAATTTCATAATTTTAATACATTGTCATAGTGAAATCAAATTTACCTCTTGGGTATACAATTTTCAGCAAGTGGGCTATTGTAAAAATATGAGGCACTATTCAATTACATAATAGAACCAAATTAATACTGTCATATTGGAGGGTATTTAATATAAAGCAAGATTTGCTTTCTAATTAGTTTTAAATGAAGTTTATAATTTAATGAGACAAAAATGGAAATAGTTTAAGTAATAAATGTTTAATTAAAGAATTTTACATATTAACAGCATTCATTTGACCAAACATCTACAGGTCTGTAGAATCCTACTGTATATAAAGTGGGAATGTATCAAGTATAGACTATGAAAGTGCAAATAACAAGTCAAGGTTAGATTAATTTTTTTTTTACATTATAAAATTAACTTGTTTACAAAATAGGCTTTGCCAAACTTTATTATTGAATTGGAAAGTCAATGACTGTGTTAGTTTTAAAATATTTACCAAGGAAATACAAACTGGATAACCATAGTTTTTCCCACGCAGGAACCCAGCACATCATAACTGGCACTGCACAAGGTAAGGGAACAGGAAGTCCAGCACTCACGGATCTCCACAGGCACCCCTTCTCTCCATACACCCCCTCCACAGGCACCCCTCCTATCCACTGGATGTGCAAGATGCCTCTAGGGATGCAAGTGCTTTCTACTGGAAAAGTTACAGCTTGCTCTAGAAATGTTATGTTGTTCCTATTTTTAATCCAAATAAAAAATCCTTTAATGGACTATTTCAGTTTAATATACAGTAATACACTGTTGACAAAGTTAACATTTCCCCCCACTAACTTTAATAGGGATTCATACCAATGTTGTGGTAACTGGAAGAAAAAAAAAACCATTAGGACTCTTGATATCTATGAACAATTACCAATTAAATACTCAAGTACAATGTCTTCTTGGCCATATGAAATCAAAGTACATGAATATTTCAAAAGCAAAATTTGAAAAAGAGGTAATGACAAATGATAATCGTGGATATCAATAATAAGGACAATCGTTCACTTGGCCTAGGACCTCCCTGTACACAGTAGAGAGATTTTGGTTTCTGGTGACAATGTGGCAAAGCACTCCAGGAGTGCCCCTTGTATCTATGTTGCTTATGTTATGCTAGCTTCAGTAATGTAAGTACAAGAGTCATTGCAACAGTTTACTCTAGTTTAATTACACACTGGACCATTGCATCGTAATTACAACTAAGACCAGGATTTCTTCACAGCAGGACACTGATAACTAGGAGGTTGAGTTTTCAATACTAAACAGTGATCAAACAGCAAATGAGTATTGCGCAAGAGAACAAACACAGCAGCATTTGCTATCTAGGCAAACCAATTGAACACTTAGTTGTCATAGTTACTGTAAAGGCAAGGCCATGGGTGGTTTCATGGAGGTCTTTGCAATTCATAGCATAGTTACTTCAGAAAAGACATTGAGATTGGAATTACTGACTTACTTAACTGGCATCTATCCATTTAGGTTAGGCAAAGGCACGGTAACATGTTGCGTAGGATGTTGTATTGAATTTGCTAATAACTGTGGGATTTACTGTAACTCATGAAAACTCCAGTTTTTCTATGTTATAAAACACCATTAAAAGTAATTGCACCCGTTAGTAATTAGAATGCACTGTAAAACTGTGAAAACAAAGAACTATGATTGCACTTCCAATAAAGTGTCTCTTAAATACAGCACCGCTGTTGCTAATCAACTGTATTTTAATATTAAAATAAACTGTTTTAACAGCAGCATTAGCTTTAGTTTACTTAAGCTACAGGCTACATTTATTTAAATGCAGTCTCCATGGCAACAAAAGCCCATTAATTTCTGGACAGTCACTGCTACCGAGTGGCACCGTTGACTCCCGAGCCCGCTGACAGCTGCCCTGCAGCACACCTCCCTGCCTGTCCGTCAGCGCACGAGTCAGAGTTTGGCACAATTGGACTGTGAAGAGACATGAGAAGGAATCTTTGATGATGTGAAAGGAAACCGCTCACTGTGGTAGACGCAGCACGGACGCCTCAGCTCAAACTGCTTGGACAACAGGAGGGAAGGAGGCCCCTGGAGAGGAGAGGACACTGAGGACACGAGAGCAGAACTGTCTGGCCCAACTTCTACAATGAAGAAAACTCTTCACTTCTATAAAAAAGAGGAAGCTATCTAAGGATTAAAGAGTAAGCTTTTGATTTAAAAGGTCAACTTAAGTACTGCCGACTCCAGGCTAGACAGAGCGCTGTGTTCGCTCAGAATGTGGATGGCAACCCATTTATTCCATTGTGTTTTCTCCTGCTCCTTTTTGTCACTAAAAAGGGGGATAGACACAAAAGAAATTCCCTGTAAGGTTAAAGTCGGCACTGCAGTTATCATGTGAAGGGAACTCCATTGCATTCAATCCTAACATCAGTGGTTCATAACCGAGTTCAAATTAAGTGCATTCGAGTTTCTCTAAAGCATATGCCACCTCCCAGACCCCTGTACTGTGATTCACCCAGAGAGCAAATGTATGCAGTTCATACTGAATGTACTTGCTCGAGCCAGTCGCTTGAGGTCTGAGGGGTTTGACTGGCAGCATCTGGCCTGTCCCCCGTGCCCACTGCCTCGTTACTACTGTCACCAGCTTGAGACAACGCTTCCCTGGCCAGAATATTCTCTTCCAGAGGATTTTCTTCCATCTGGGCTCTTTCACCCTCATGAACACCAGTATCTTTGGACACTGAGTCTTCTGGTGGCACCAGTTCCATGTCCCTCACACCTTCAGACCCATCTCTTATACAAGGAAGCTGAGGCTCAGCACTAATTTCTGTGGTTGCTGCTGGAGGAATCAGGGCAATACTCTGCGGGTTCATGTCATGAAACCAAGCCATAATATTGCCAAGAAGATTGTCATTGGCACTGGGGTCCTGGCCAGCTGAGTCAAGGTCACTGGAAGAGGGACAGAAATCACTTCTTGTCTCACTGAGAGGGCGTGAACTCAAAGTGTCAGTTGAAAATGGGTCACTGTCTGCTCCTAGTCTCATGAGACTGTCACCAAGCTCCAGCAGCTCCGAGCTGCTCAGCGCAGCCCGAGGACTCTCAGTGCTGCGGGGCACAGAGTCCAGTCGGGAAGGTAAAGATGTGCCTATGGCTCCTAGGGATGCCTCGTTACTAAGGAAGTCTCTAGTTTCCTCATCCATGTCCAGCCCAGACTCTTGCAGTGACAACTGGATGGCAAGCAGTATGTTGGGATCATCTTCATCCAAGGAACTCAGAGCCTGAGGTGAGAGAAAATCACACCACTTTAAAATGTGACTAAAGGAGAAATTATTTAACCCAATCACATTTACCCATCTTTTTAAAATCAGATAATAACACCACTTCTAATTTTACAAGTTATTTTATATATTTAAATCTTACAATTTTCTCCTTACCTTATAAATCTGAAGTACAAGAACCCCTTTGTACCCTATTGACCACTGAAACAAAACTTCTACCACAGAAAGAAGAAAAAGGAAACCAGCAAAAGAAACCACTAGACAGAGAAGCGAAGGCATGGCATGGTGCCCAGCCGCCAGCGAGACTACCTGAAGAGAGTCCTGGTTTGCAGAGCGACTGGCAGGGCTGTAGTCCCGCAGGGAAGAGCTGTGCAGCACACTCATCGATGCAGAGCTGACCACAGATGCACCAGGCCTGCGGCCGCTGCCCCCCTCTGGGAGATCTGTTAAAAACAATTGGCACCACAGACAATTGAGTTGTTGTCTCCACACATCTATACACTGGTAGGCTTTCTCAGCTCCCAGGAAAGCTCATCTTCATACCCACACCCACTGCATCTCCTGCATTTGTCCCCAGGACTGTGTGATGGGAGCAGTAACAGATATCCAGTGTGATCATCTCAGTAATTCAGGATCTACTGCCCACACCCTTTTCCCAAGTCACAATGAATTTCAGTGTTTGTGTCTTCAGATTTCATAAATTTAAAGAGTTCTGGAACTATAATAGCCTCAAGAACCAATCTACAGGCCAACTGATCCTGATATTACAGTCTAGGCGTGTTTAATGAAACATTTAACAGTTACAAGTCAAATAATTAAAATAGTTCTGTTTTTAAGACTGGTTCTGGGAAAGCTGAGGCCCCAATCACCTGTGCACAAGAATCTTTTACTTATTGCATTTTAATCTGGTAGGATGCCCCTTACCTGGTTTTTAAATGCAGAGAAAATGTTCCAAGCATGCCATAATGGTTTTAAGAGCTTCCACTTTCTGAGCATTCACAGTGCTTTATGTCATTACCTACTTTGATACTGACTTTAAAATAAGCGAACTGAAGATAAAGACGGTTTGTGCCTTGATTACGTTATGTAGCAGGACACTCTGGCTTTAGTCATTAACTTCCTGGTTTTCTTTATCCTTAGACAATAGAGGCATCTCTACATCTATGCTGAACCCAAACTGCAAACTCACAAACACTGACAACTACTAGTTTTAAAAATAAACTCAAGAGATTAAGAGACAAAATGGCATCCACTGTCCCGGGAGCTCACCGAAAGTGCTTTCGCTTGGTTCATCCAGGTCTGTAGGGTTACTGAGCAGGCTATGCACATCTCCTCGACGGCGCTGCTGTCTGTGTCTCCTCCGATACTGAAATTCAGCATATTCCTGCATAAACCAAAGGTTATAAAATACAGGAGAGCATGCAAATTGTAAAAATGCAACTAAAACTAAAACACACTTTCTTTAGGAGAAAAAAAAAGTGTGATTTTATATGCATAGTATAAAAGCACTTGCTTTAGAAAAGGAAACTTCAAATTTAGCCAAGCAAAGAAAATAAAGGAAGAAAGCAAAATCAAAATTTCTAGTGGTCACAGGTGCTTCTACTAGGGCTAACTGTAAGCTCCAGAACTAGACATAACTGCTATTTCCATGGTCTTGTTATGTAAAATTACATTGATACCACAACCATCCTCCTACAGGTGTTAGGCTAGGCTCTCTCGGGGGTGGGGGTGGGGTGGGGGGGTGTCTAGTTTTTAAAGAAGTACGGGTGGGGTGGAACAGGAAGGGGGAACAGAAGCAGAAACAATGGCAGAAAACCCAGATGACATCCACACTGATATGTACCTGCCAGAAAACTGAGCTGCCTTTGTGATGATGATATATCAACTCAAAAGTCAATTGCTGAAAGAGAAGCACACTACACACGGCTTTCAAATGCACTACTGAGTTTCCCTTCTCAGCCAGTGGCCAGCTGTACTGCAACTCAGGGAGTATTTACAACTTAGCATTTGGAAGGAGACAGACTAAAACAGGTCTGTGTATGTTTGATTTACATTTGTGGTGATCGTTTATGTTTGTTACTACCAAAGGCTATAATTTGAGAGTATCTGCTACAGATTTCAGTAACAGGAAGTGAGAGTCAAAGAGAAGCCAGGATGTATGGCAGCAGACTTTTGAGAATCATTGTTGAAACTCCCAGGGCTAAACATGAAGAGCCTCGGGCTTATGATGATCCCAGTTATTTATGGTGAAAGTACTAGAACTAAGAGAAGTCAGGTTATAAATTATAGAATTTCCACACTTTATTAATCTGGCCAAATCAATCTATCTTTATCAATCTAATCTTGCCTGTCTGTCTGTCCATCTGTCCAGCCGGCCGGCCATCCACCCATCCATCTATCCATCCTAACTTAACCTATCTGTGTGGCTGGAAATGGAACCCAGCCTAACCCTAACCCACCCTAATCCTAACCCTGCCCCTGCCCCTGCCCCTGGCCCTGCCCTTGCCCCTGATCCTAACCCTGCTCCTGCCCCTAACCCTGGCCCTGGGCAGACACACTCTGCCACTGAGCTCCAGCTCCAGCCCATTCCTAAATGTCTTTAGACTTCAGCATCCATCTGTGTTTAGATACAAGTCAGCGAGTGAAGTGCCCTGCTGGGTCACACAGGTCCCTTAACATCTCCCCTGAGCTGTGGCATCATTTCCTCTTTCCTGGAGACAGATGCTTGAGAATGCTTGTGTTATCACAGGATTAGTGCACACACCACATTTCTTAGACAGAGACAAAAGGGGGATCTACCTCACTGCAAGGCTCCTTTGTAAGGCGAACATGCTTAACTTCTACAAGACCCGAGCAGTGCAGTAATTCTGAGAACATAAGTTTCTATTGATTAACAGAATGCCAGGGCCAGGGCCAGGGCCAGGGCCAGGGCCAGGGCCAGGGCCAGGGCCAGGGGCAAAGTTCAGGGCCAGGGGCAGGATTAGGGTGGGTTGGGGTTAGGCTGGGTTCAATTTCCAGCCACACAGATAGGTTAAGTTAGGATGGATGGATGGGTGGATGGATGGATGGATGGATGGACGGACAGATGGACAGCATTTGCAATTTGAGAAAGGAAACTTGCTCTATTTCTAACTATTCCCACAGAAAACCCTGAGTGGCATTCTGACAGGGTGCAACACACTAACAATGTATTTTATCAAAAAATTGTCTGAAAACTGCCACGGACTCCTCAGATTTTCAAGTAAGCACGTGAAGGGACAGGATGCTTCAGATGGTGTGAGAACAATAAGGTCAAGAGAAGATGAAAAGGACAAGAGAAATCCTTTGAGGTCACATGGAATGCTAGGAGGTGCTTTGCTTCAAGATTTATTCTCTTTGCATTAGGCTCAGCCCTTTTAAAGCAACATAAACACTTGTTCATGCCTGCTACAGATTCTACCAATCAGTTTAAAGAGACAAATTGGCAACCTACAGATTAGGAAAAATATCTTCACTAACCCCACATCCGATAGAAGGCTAATATCCAAAATATATAAAGAACTCAAGAAGCTAACCTCCAAAATACCCGAAGCAAACCAATAAAAAAAAATGGAGGTATAGAGCTAAACAGAGAATTCACAAGAGAGGAATCTCGAATGGCCAAGAAGCACTTAAAGAAATGTTCAAAGTCCTAGTGATCAGGGAAATGCAAATCAAAACAACCCTGAGATTCCACCTTACACCAATCAGAATGGCTAAGATCAAAAACTCTGGTGACAGCAGATGCTGGCGAGGATGTGGAGAAAGAGGAACACTCCTCCATTGCTGGTGGGATTGCAAACTGGTACAACCACCCTGGAAATAAATCTGGAGGTATCTCAAAAAGCTAGAAATAGATCTACCTGAAGACCCAGCTATACCCAAAAGATGCTCCATCATACTACAGAGGCACAAGCTCCACTATGTTCATAGTGGCCTTGTCTGTGATAGCTAGAAGCTGGAAACAACCCAGATGTCCCACAATGGAAGAATGGATACAGAAAATGTGGCTCATTTACACAATGGAGTACTACTCAGCTATTAAGAAGGAGGACATCATGAGTTTTGTAGGCAAATGGATGGAACTAGAAAATATCATCCTGAGTGAGGTAACTCAGACCCAAAAGAACATGCATAGTTTGTACTCACTAATAAGTGAATATTAGCCAAAAAAGGTACAGAATACCCAAGATACAGTCTACAGAACTCAAGAAGGTTAACAAATCGAAGGGCCCAAGTGAAGATGCTTCAATCCCACTTGGGAGGGAGAAGAAAGTAATCGTGGGAAGCAGAGGGAAGGAGGGACCTGGGTGGGAAAAGGGACAGGGAGGGGAAGAGGGGAATATGATCAGGTATGGGGGTGGGGGCAGAGAGAAGCCTTGAGGGCCAGCAGAAAGAATGGAAATATGCAACCTGGGGGGTGTGGTGAGAGCTGGGAGGCGAGAGCCCTTCAGGACTTGAAGGGAGGGACCTTAGATGAAATGCCCAACAGTGGGGAGAGGGAACTTGTAGAGTCCATCTCCAGTAGAAAGGCAGAGCATCAAGTGGAGAGACGGTGTTGCCATCCCACAGTCAAAAGCTCTGATCCAGAATTGTTACTGTCTAAAAGAACAGCAGGGACAAAAATGGAGAAGAGACTGAGGGAAAGGAGGTTCAGTGACCAGCTCAACTGGGGATCCATCTCAAGGGGAGGTTTCAAGGCCTGTCATTATTACTAATGCTATGGTGTGCTCCCAGACAGGAGCCTAGAATGGCTGTCCTCCAAGAAACCCAACAAGCAGATGACTGAGACAGATGTAGATATTTACACCCAACCAATGGACTGAGTTGGGATCTCTGTGGTTGAATTAGGGGAAGGATGGAAGAAGCTGAGGAGGGCGGCCCCTTGGGAAGACTAGTAGTCTCAACTAAGAGATATCTCAGACACTGAGCCACCAACCAGGCAGCATACACTAGATGTTCTGAAGCCCCAGACACATGTACAGCAGAGAACTGCCTGGTCTGGGCTCAGTGAGAGAAGATGTGCCTAACCCTGGAGAGACTTGAGGCCCCAGGAAGTTGGGAGGCCTGGAGGGGTGGGGAGTTGGGACATCCTCTTGGAGACGGGGGGAGGAGGAATGGGATAAGGAATGGGATGAGGGCAGACTGGGAGGGGGATAATGATTAGACTGTAAAAAAATATTAAAGATACACACACACACACGAGTTATATTAGCTAGGAAGCTCAAAGATGTCAGGACTCTAAGTCAAAAACTGCAAGATGATACTTAAACAACTGTGATCAGAGAAAGGTTTTATTCTTTGCTAAATTGTGTTAACAATTTAGTGAATAAAGCTTATCTTTTAAGGTGGAAAATGTCCACATCCCCCAAACCGTAATGATATGATACCAAAATAACAATCTTAGGATCAGTAAATTAAAGAATAATTTGTTTTATAAAGAATTAATTTATGGGCTGGAGAGATGGCTCAGTGGTTAAGAGCACTGACTACTATTCCAGAGGTCCTGCGTTCAATTCCCAGCAACCACAACCATCTATAATGAATGGGATCTGATGCCCTATTCTGGTGTGTCTGAAGACAGCTACAGTGTACTCATATAAATAAAATTTATTTTAAAAAAGGAGACTGATTTATTTAAAAAGAATTTATAATAAATATACTATTATTTATTACATATTAAATATTTTTACAGCTTAAGTATTTTTAATTGACTTAAATTCTTAAAGCACAAACTCCTGTCACGATTGCTTGCATATACCTAAATTAAAAAAGCCTCCAGGTGATTGGCAGTATCCTCAGCAGCTGAGACGAGACAGCATCTAATTTAAACAAGCCACAGGCATTTCTGGATAGTAATTACTTTCATGGTTTTTCAGTTTCAAAAAACAAATGGGTAACAAAGATCAGCAAGAGCTTCACCATTTGTCGTCCTCTTTATAATAATTAAAGGATATCAAATGACATTTTATAAAACACAAAGCAAACAGAAATTAAAATAATTGTTAAAACTATTTTAAATTCAGATCCAACAGTGGCCATGGCAAATTAAATATGAGAGAAGAGCAGCGAGAGTGAGGGTGTTCCTAGGTGTCATCTCCCTCAGCACAGCCACTGCTCCTCAGTTTTCATAGTTTAAAATGGTTTATCAGCCAGCTGTGGTGGCACATATTCTGAGCACTCAGGCGGCAGGCAGACAGGTCTCTAGGTTAGAGGCCAGCCTTGTTTGCAGAGGGAGTTCCAGGACAGCCAGGGCTCTAGAGAAATCCTGTCTGAACCCTCATCCCTCCTGATGTGCCCCTCTCCCCCAAGAGAAAGGTTTATCAATATCAACTGGAACAGTCTGGTAAGTCTTAAGGGCAGCAGAAAGTAAGAAACATCTCCACACAGACATCACTCCTGTGAGGCTTTCCACCTTGGGAAACAATGACAAGAAATTCACCTCAGGTTGTGGCAGTAACGGCAACAAAGTCTTCACTTAGATTTTTAATGCGTTTAGACTAATAGAACATTACAACTACACATTTCTAGTAAATAGAATTTAAATCTCTATTAACAAACTAGAAGACATGTTCCAAAACTTCCTGCTGTGAATCTGACTAAGCTCTCTTTAGTAATTACTAGCAGTGAGCAGGGAATGCACTGTAAGAGATTGTTGCATGCAGGGTGTACAGAGGCAATGTTGCTACAAAGGGCAGAGCGAGCATCATTCACCTCAGAGGATTTACCACAGGTCAGGGTACAGGTGCAAGCAGGATTGCATGAAGAAAAACCAGGAAGATAACCCCCAAGCCCCAGAAACACAATTACCTCAGGTGAAGCAAATCCTAAATATTCCCAATCCCATGTTCCACCGGCAAAGCTACAAAGAAATTAGACATACTGTTTGATTCATTATCAGTACTGCAAGTATACAACCAGACCCTTACCCTTTGGATAGTCCCTTTAATGCTTATCTACTAGTAACATGCCATATTCATATTCATCCATTTTTTAAAATTTTACTTATTCACTTTCCATCTTGCTCACTGCCCTAGCTATAGCAGTCCTGGGCAGATCCCGCAAAGATGAACCACCATCCCACAAAGACTCTTACTCAACTATGTTCATAGCAGCTTTATGCGCAATAGCCAGAAACTTGAATGTGGACATCTACACAATGAAATACTCTTCAACTATTAAAAACGACACATCATGGATTTTGCAGGCAAATGAATAGAATTTGAGAATATCATCCTGAGTGGGATAACAATGACCCAAAAGGAAACACATGATATGAACTCACTTAGAAGTGGGTGTTAGCCATAAAGTACAGGATACCCACACTATACTCCACAGACCCAAAGATCCAACTATTAAAGTAATAATGACTTCCAGTATATTTTTGAATTCTAAGTTGCTTTATACTTGTAAAAAATGATGGAGAAAATAAAAATAACTGTGATGCATGAAAGTGTTCTGACTGCTTTTTTTTTTTCTTTTTATTGAGACAGGGTTTCTCTGTGTAGCCCTGGCTGTCCTGGAACTCACTTTGTAGACCAGGCTGGCCTGGAACTCAGAAATCCGCCTGCCTCTGCCTCCCGAGTGCTAGGATTAAAGGCGTGCGCCACCACCACCCGGCCTGACTGCTTTCATTTTAATTTCATAAGTATAAAAGATATTTACCAGATATATTTATGTAAAAACAAAGACACAATTAGTGTTATAAACATAAGAAAAATGCTTCAATTGATTGTGGTAGAAGCGGTAAAATTATAATGTATGAAAAAATAAGCAAGCCAATGATTCAGGGGATGAATTCAGATCGCTTAAGTAGCCTTACAAACAGCAGACTTCGCATTTCCTCATAATTTCATAATATCAAAATACAAATATGAACACAGCAAGTTGGCAAGTTACCAAATTCTATGTCCTAGAGGTGTTTATTGGTATCACTGCCAAGTCACTACATAATTAAACTTGAAATGACATATGTCAGAATTCTTTGGATTACGAATCCTGGTATGTGAAAGGCAACCTATTCTAATTTAGTCTGGAGAGTTACACAGTGACAGACAAATAATCATTCTGAAAGGAAAAATCATCAGAAAGGATTTAACACCTTTTATCAGCTATCCATATTGTAGGTGTAAGAAACTTCTGAGAAGATGAATGCTAGCTAAATAAAAAAAAAAAGTCCTGCCACTGGAGGCTCAAGCCAGTGAGGTTTCTGCAGTGCCCAAGTTTTACCTGCGCCTGGGAGCATCCGGTGAGTCTGCAGGAGCAACACCACGAGCGACAGATGCCAGGAACTCTTGCCTTTTCTGCTGCACGAGGCATGCTGCCCTGATGATCTTGTGCCGAGGTGTACGAAGATAAGGCCTATTGACTTTCTGGGCAAGGTCTTCAGTGACCATTTCCAGGTCTGTCTAAAGAAAGAAGGAGAAACAAGAGTTACAAGCTGAATGGGTTAGTATACAGATACAACGCATACTGGTTTCTCAGTCAAGTCAAATTCTTTTGAGGTCAGAAATTAAATTTTGAAATAATTTTCTACTTGCCATGCTTATTATTTTCTTTGTTTTTCAGGTTATGAAAAGATGGTAGCTTACGTCATCATAAAATGCAAGAAGACAACATTCCTCTGATGACACTGACAAGGAGGCAGTGGGTACAAATCACCCAGTAGTGGGTTAGTCACCACTTAGAAGGAATTTGTTATTGTATTCGTGGAAAACAAAACAAAACAGTAGGGTACACTCAGGTCACTGCACAAGCCAGTGCACAGCTGCGGTGATGCAGCCTGTGTATAAATGCTGAAGGACTCTAGGACAAGGCAAGACTACCATGACCTTGAAAGAAATGTAGAACATAAATCAGGAGAGGGCAGCTTAAAAGTGTAAAATGAGAATCAGCAGGGAGGGAATTGTCATGGCTTCCAACTAGGGAGTGATACTGTGAGGCTGGTGAGGCTAGTGACTGACTTAGGGCTTTTTGTTTTAAATATGTAACTTTCTGAATTATACTTTTGAAATAAAATGGAAAAGGTAAACTTTCTATTCAAATATACAATATAGTTTGTTTCATCTCTGAAGATAAAGCTGCCATTTTAATATAATAAGAAATAGGTCACATTTAACCAGTTTGAAATAAACTAATGCTATAGAAATGTTGCACAGCTCAAAAGTCATTTAAACTCATGCTGACAAATTTAAGCTCAAAGAAAATTTTAGTTCATTAAGGGTAATTTTTCTTTATTTAAAGCCATTTAAAAATAAAAACAAAACTGTTTTACTACTCATACTTAAAGTTAAAACAATTTAAAATGGCATCTTACTTGCATTAGTTCAAAAATTTCTTTCTTTGTGCTTTTGGGTTCTAAGAAAAATCCGTATGGATAAGAACACTTGAGGATGCGCCGAGTTTTTAGAAGAACACGCACTGCATCTTCGATGAAAGTGGTATCTGGACAGCCTCCTTCAGCTACAAAGACATTTGGGACAGTGTATGTGTTTGCAGATACATACTTTGACTAAACTAAAAATCTAGATACACACTCATACATGAAACAAGAACTTGTATAAAATGTCTCTGCTACGTAGCTTGCTTGAAAAGAAATCTAATTATAATTACTCCCCTGCAAAAGCAATACTGTAAAAAACAAACCAGATAGCAAATGCTGAGGAACAGCTGGTTAACTGATGCTAAAACCATCATGGAGAAAAAAAGAACGAAAGAAGAATAAGGAGGAAGAGAGAAGAAACTGTCTTAATAAGATAGCTCCAAGTCGCATAACACTTTATTTCTAAACTGCAAATAAAAAGACATTAAGCTGTAGATCCAAATTGAAGTACTGCTGAAAATCAAATTCATACCTTTATGAAGGTACTACATATGGCTGCACACACAGACATAGAGCACCTTAGTATAGCTGCATGTACTATGTCTCTAGTAGTCTCTGTAGTAGGCTATAAATGCAGAGGGATAGGACCACCCGTTGCCTTTCACTATCATACACGTTGAGACGTGTAAGCAGCAGATTGTTTTGCTTTTCAATTGTTACATCTCTTAATTTTCAGCTTTACTATGCTGCTTGGAACATCTAATATGAATAAAAGCAATAATTTGCACTTACTGAATATTTACTGTATGTCAGACACAGTTCTAAACATGGGGAACTACACATCTGAGAGTTTTCTTCTAGCCTCACTGTGGACGTCTCCTGAGTTTATATTAGTACAGCAGGGTCATATAACCCCTACAGTCTACAGAATAATAATTAATAGGAACACGTGGCCAGTAGTGGTGCCTCCACTCTAATTTATTTAACTTTTGTACTGTTTTATTAGAAAACTATTTTCATAAAAAAAGAGTATGAGAGCAAATTATTTTATGAACTGAGACAAACATAACAGATCACTTTTATGTTTGAAATGTGTTTTTAACATATAAATTATGAGCTCTTCAAAAATAAGCAAACCGAGATTATGTTCTGTGTAGTTGAGGTGGATATTGTGCCCAGTGATCATCAACACTCTGTCTGTATTTAGGAATTATTTCTTTAACCTCTAACCTCTAATTTGGAGCTCACAAATTAGGCCCTCCCATGGCTTTGCTTCTGGAGCTCAGTCCTCCCAAACTCTTCTCTGATGTCTGAAGCAGCTCTGGGCATGCCCTGCCCCTCTTGGAAGCTCTTTAGGGACCCATTCATTTTGCCAGGACTAGAGACCAGTAGGGGCACAGAGGAAGGAAAATGACAGTGTGGTTTGTCTGCTAACAGCAAAGGCTGCATTAGGAGAAGTTTCACAGATGCTAATCACATGCCAACATGTCCCCAGGGCTTGGGACAATGCCAGAAGCAGCTCACAGGGCTACTGTCCTTTTTAGGACACTACTGCCCTCTACCACTGAATTTACTTAGCAGATGTGTGAAAACACACACACACACACACACACACACACTTTAAAACTTACTTTCTTTGAGAGCTCTACTCAACTGCTCCATCTTTTCTTTGGCTGTTTTAAGAAGGCGTTGTTCTAACTAAAGGAACAGAAATAAATAATTTAAATAATCTTTATTTTATTTTTTTATTTTTTTGAGGTTGGGTCTCTCTGTGTAGTACTGGTTGTCCTGGAACTCACTCTGCAGTCCAGGCTGGCCTTGAACTCACAGAGATCCACCTGCACCCAGCCTCTTTATTCTTAACATAGTATTTTATCTCATTTGTAATGATTTGGGACATACCTGATAACTATGCTCATGGTTTTTATATCTTGTATAATAGTGCATAAATCTGTCAAGTTCCTGAAACCGTTTATGTTTCTTCTCAGCCTAGGAAACAAAAATACATAATGACTTTTATTAAAGCTACTCTTAAAATTGGTTTGAGAGGGATTAATGTTTCACTAATATTGGGTAGCAATGCATGCAGATATATTTATTATTTTGTTGCTAGAATATAATGACCAATACATTTTAAAGTTGTCTGTCTGTATTCTCTGTGATAAAATAATGAACTCCCGACTACATCTTCAATTTTGATTGCATGGCTTACAGCTACAGATAGATTTGTATCTCTTCAAAATTCACATTGAAGGACAAATCCAAAATGTGACTTGCATTTGGAGTCAGGGCCTATGAGGAGGTGATGGGTTAAGTGAGGCCATTATTATAGATCTATCTTCATGGAAATGGACACCATAGATCTCTTGTTCTATTTCCCAGCCATCATCACAGAGCCCAGAAAGTTGGGGCCTGTTGGCACTCCTAGAGGAGCATCCTCACCAAGGTAGAGTCAGGTGGAACTTTTTTGAGACTTCATAGCCACCACAATGGAGAGAGATGGAAGAGCTGGCTCAGTGATTAAGGTCATTGGCTGTTCTTCCAGAGGACTCGTGTTTGATTCTCAGGACACATATGGTGGTTCACAGCCACCTGTAACTACACCGTCAGGACCTCCCATGCCCTGACCACGGACACTATGTATATATTGATACACATGCAGGCAAACCACCCATGCATAAAATAAAAAATAAAAAAAACTTAAAAAAACGATCTAGGTTTAACAGACAAGCAAAGTACGACAACTGAGGGGGCTGGAGAGATGGCTCAGTGGTTAAGAGCACTGCCTGCTTTTCCAGAGGACCTGGGTTCAACTCCCAGCACCCACATGGCAGCTCACAACTACAGCTTAGAGTCTTAAGTGATCCAACACTGTCTCCTGATCTCTGAGCACCTGGCAGGCATACACATGTGCACGGACATATATTCAGGCAAAACAACCACACATGTAAAATTAATAAGCTAATTTAAAAAAAAAAAGAAACATTCTCTCCTTGGGCCTGACTGGGAAAAAAAAAAAAGACACAAGTATACCATAATATATTGTAATGCTGATATTATACTAAAAATGGTTTTAAATCTTTACAAAGGCAGGCTGGAATTGGATTTTTTCATATTTTCATCAAAAGAAAAAAAATAGCTCCCAATTTTTAGCTTTTTTTTTTTTTTTTTTTTTTTTTTGCTTAAAGGGCACTCTAAAGTATATTCAACTTCATCAAGATGAAGACATGTCAATCCCTCCCACAGTGGCCTGGAATACACAGTTAGGCAGGCGTTACCTCCACTGTCATCTCCTTGGATTGCTCCTCCACATGCTGGATGACTTCATAGCGAGTGCATCTGTAGTAACCTCCAGTGGAAGAACTATGTTTTTTCCATTCTTCTAGGCAGATCCAGCAAAAGTCATACTTGCACTTTAAAAGGAAACATATGCAGATATCTCCATATATTAACTAAAATTTTACTCATTAAGTAGACCATAATTAGAAGACAATTACACAATTACAAATGAAAGTTCATCTTTTTATACTTATGGGTTCAAAAAGATCTTCTAATTCTACACTCTTCTGGTATCTTCTTCTATCAATACTTCTGGTGCTGGTTCATTTATTTATTTTCAAACATTTAAATCTTGGGTTTATCTTCTCTAATATAAACTCAACTTTAGAGCTGTCTACTTATCACAACACCATGCACTGACCACTTCATGTTGCCCCACTGGTTATATATCTGGTTATACACTGACATCACCCCACATTAACTCCCATTGTATGCATCTATTTCCTAGGCTTGCTTTCTAGTCTGTTCACACTGTGTGTATTCACATGCCAGTACCATACACAGTGCTTCAAGTATTGAGCTTTCATGGCATATTATCTTGCAAGGCTACCTCCCCTGATAACTTTGTTTTTCAATGTTTTCCTAATTAAACTTGCTTTGATTTACCACATGATCATCTGAATTAAGTTTTCCTGGATGCAGAAAGACAACATTTCGAGGGGGAAATGAAAGAGTGTTCTTAAAAATAAATTAGTTTATTTTTAGATGAACAAACATGTCATTCTTTTAAAAACCAAACACATTGGATTTCAGACAATGCAAACTATCTATTATAATCCACACGGAACCATCAACAGCCCAGGCAGATTATGAAGTTGTTCACACTGGGCATGGATTCAGCTGTGTGCATGAGGGTTATCTATCATCTAGGTAAGTTTACTAAGTCCGAATAAGAAAACAACCGTTTAGTTTTATTTTCTTTCTCTTTCGAGACAGCCTCACTGTGTAACTCTAACTGGTCTAGAGCTTGCTATGTAGACCAGGCTGGTCTCATAGATGACCTGCCTCTGCCTCCCAAATGCTGGGATTAAAACCATGCACTACCATGGCTTTATAAACTACTCAGTTTGTATTTTTGATTTGATCAATTAAAAGAGTATACAAAATAAGATTCTTACATTTACAGATCTTGTAAATAAATGTTTGTTTTAAACCCCAGAGACTCTCAAGAAACATCTGATTAATGTGGTACCTTTGTATCATCAGTCTGATTAATTCATGAAAATATCCTTCCAGCAATCTGTATTTATCAAGTACTTACTACTGTGCTGCGAAGGACAGAAAAGTAATACTGGCGTCTACCCCAATAGTCAGCTATTGATCGTTGATGGTCAATGTATACTTCTGTGTACATTTAGGGAATCTACATCACATTTTCTAAGAACAAAACTAAACAGGAAATTGGAGATGAGACCATATTTAGAGAAAATCATTTTGTCCAGTTTTAGTTCAGTTTAATGAACTAAAATTGGGTAATTTTCTCAGAAACCAACAGTAGGCCTTTTCCTTCTGCCCCTCAGGGATCCTCTGCTGTCTCAAGAAGTCCATTTCTTTACATTAAATTTACTATAATATAAACTTGTAAGATAATTCTGTAACTTCCATTCTTTTGCAAGTTATAATTCAATGAGCACTGGCTCAAGGTGAAAAAAAAATCAAGTATTGTTAGAGTAATGTTAATATATTTTATTAGTCTTAAATATTTTAATTTCTTTCACTTTCTAAATAAGAAAAATTATATTGTCTTAATATTTTAAAACATTACTTAAAAACCTAGATGGTCTTTCTAATAAAGGAAAAAATGAGAGTATTAGTAGTTTCCAAACAAAACACTGAAATAGAGGCATGGATTAATATAGCATTGTTAATCTTATTCCAAGATTGTTAAAAATGTAAGTAGCTTCTTTTTCTACAATGAAATCAGGAGAACACAGACTTCCTTTCAACCCCTTGAAGGTTTCAGCTAGGTGGATCTCTTTTTGTATTGTAAGTTTTAAATGTCGTAAAGAACTGAGTTATTTATTTAGTGGATGGATTTATTAGCAGAATACCATCTTGTTTTGTAGTACAAACTCAATGAAGACTCTAATGACAAAGCATGGAAATGTGTGTCAGCCTCTTACCTTGGCACACTGCATGTGATTGCAGCCCTCGTTCTTCTGTATTGGAGACTTACAGTTCGCACAAGGCTTGGAGTTAGTTAACAGCCACAGACAATTGGCAGCGTCCTCATAGGCTTCACTGACTCCGACAACTTTGAGGTATTGAGCACAAACATAATAAATACATGGTTAAGCACTTAACTTCAGAGGGAGGGAACTAGGCTTTTCTTTGCAGGCTCTCTCCATGGTAATCATGTGTTTGTCTTTCCTGTTAGTATCTAAGGGAAGATTTTTAAAACTTCTTCATTTTCAATAGTATAGGAAGTTCTGTTCCAACATTCTTAAAAAAAGAGGCCCCTTGGTCTTGCAAACTTTAGTACAGGGGAACGTCAGGGCCAAGAAGTGGGAGTGGGTGGGAGGGTATGGGGGACTTTTGGGATAGCATTGGAAATGTAAATGAAGAAAATCCCTCATTAAAAAAAACTATTTGAAAAGAAATTTCTCTGTAAAGCTATACAAATAAAAATGGGAATGAACCAAAGGTTTTTTTTGTTTTTTTTTTTTTAAAAGAGTATGTGCTTTGTTTAAAGTAACTATTATAGTAAAGAAAGTTATAGAAGAGTGATTACCTTAGACCAGCAATTCTCAACGTGGGGGTTGATGGCCCTTTCACAGGGGTCCCCTAAGGCCACTGAAGAACACATATTTTAGATGGCCTTAGGAACTGAGACACTGCTCCGCATCTCCAGGCGGGTGTGCCATATGTAGGCATGCCCACACACCAGCGCCCAGAACTGTACTGAAGGGTTGCAGCATTAGGAAGGTTGAGAACCGCTGTGTTAGACTATAGTCTCTTTTTAGACTGTAATTTTATATTATGTATATGAATGTTTTGCCTGCATGTATGGATCTGCCTGGTGCCTGCAGATGTCAGAAAAGAGTGCTGGATCCCTTGGAACTAAAGTTGTAGATGTTTGTAAGCTACCTTGTAGGTCTGAGAACCAAATTCGGATCCTCTGCAAGAGCAACAGCTGCTCCTAACCACTGAGCTATTTCTCCAGCCCCTAAACTTTAATTTCTTAAAATAGGCTAATTGCAAACAAAATGATTAGGGATTCTTTATAGTGGAAAGCTTTAAACAACAATATTAAATTCAGAACCTGGCCCCGAGCCTCCTGAGGGCAACAATTACACAAGAGCACCACTTTTTCTCCTTCTGTTTTTAATCTGTAATTACTTCAGACAAGCCAACCCAAGGGGATATGCCTACAACTAAATTCATCTCTTAGATCTGTTTCTCTTTATTTACCTAACATGCTTGTAAGTCATCTCCAGAGTTCAGATCGGTCTGTGAGGAGGACTGGCTTCAGCATCCTCTGGCTAGCTTACTCAGAGTATGGCTGACTCCACACCTTCCTCTCTCACTTCCTCTCCATCCCCATTCTTGGTTGTCTTTCTGAGACAGCAGAAACAGAAAACCCACCCTTCTTTCCAGTTCCTTCTCCCTCCTACCCTCAGCAATACTACCTACACAGTAATCTTCTGAAAATCAAGTTGTTTTCTCTGCTTTCCCTTGACAAAGGGCTACAAGATAAAATCCAATTATTTCAGGAAGCAGTGTGAAGTCCTTCACGACCTGACCCATTCACTTGGTAAGCTTCGCTTAAGGATTAAGGATATGTGGCTCAGTGCTTGCCCTATACCAACTTTATAAATTTCTTCTTAAATTCAATTTACTCTGCTATAACTTGAGATCTGTAATTTTAAGCAAAGCCACAGTTTTAAAAGATTCTAGGCATTTCATTTTAACTGCCTCCTAGCAAATTTTGTTTTGTTTTTGTTTTTTGTTTTTTTTTTTTTTTTCAAGACAGGGTTTCTCTGTGTAGCCCTGGCTGTCCTGGAACTCACTTTGTAGACCAGGCTGGCCTCAAACTCAGAAATCCGCCTGCCTCTGCCTCCTGAGTGCTGGGATTAAAGGCCACCACGCCTGGCTGCCTCCTAGCAATTAAAAAGGTAAAATTAAAATGTTGTTTTCCCTGTTAGATCGGCAGGGATCTGCAGGTTTTGTTTTCTTTTCTATCTCTAACTGCACTAAGAAGCCTTACAAATGATGTTAGGAGTCATTTAAGAACCCTGTCCGTGGCCCATTCAAGTCAATGCTCTAACTGCATGCAGCTTCTGAAAGAAGCTACAGTAAGGTTTTAGCTGTACTGTTTGAAAGGGACATTTACCCAATCCACAGGTATGAGATGACAGAAGCAGGACAGCAGCTGGGGATGACTGGCCCTTAGGAAGTGGCTGTGTCTATGAAGCAGAGGGGCTGGGTACTAGGAGTAGCCTTTCCATGGAACCTAGCAGCTGAGAGGGACTGTTGTGCTACACTGACCTGAAAGAAACATATATATGCTTGTATCCACAACATCACAGCACCTGTTGTCAATTGCAAAATACTGGCTTTTAATTCTACACAGCAAAGAGAGGCAACAGCAGTAGTGAGGTGGTCAGGCCACGTCAGTTTCTACGTGAGAGAAAATGGTTGGCAGCAGAACTCACGTCATTTGGTGAGGACAGACATCTGAGAAGGAACTTAGTATGGCTACTGTGGCCAAGCTGTGGAGGCAATGCAGCAAAATCTAAACATATTTAAAACACCCAATTCTTGTTTAAAAGAAGGGGCCTTTCTTCTCTTTTCAACATCAACATTATTTTTAGTTTAGAGGCTCTAGCATATTCTTATGATCGTATTGTTCATTGTTGGAATAAATAGAGCACAAAGCCACTCAAACAAAGCCCCTGTGTGATGTACAACACAATACTTCGCTTCTACTCTTGGAGAAAGAGTGCTTCTAACTCTATTGCAGGGGGTTCTATGATGGCAATTATACCTAGGAGTTGACCAATTACTATTACAATAAAACTTCTGGGAAACTCCTTCAACTCTCAGTCCTCCCAACCCACTCTCTGGACACTTGTGATGCATGTCTGTCCAGAGAGCCTTCCTAGTGCCACTGACCTTCAAAGTCTTCCATTAACCTCCTCACTTGTATATGCATATTACATATGTATAATATATGTACAATATGTATAATATTACTTGATCTTGTTTTCTTAATAATTTGATGTGCTAGGCTCTTGTGTTAAGAAATATCAGCTTCATTTAATAGTGCCAGAATATATAACAATCTAAACCTATTTAGTAGAACCAAAATGTATACAGTGGGTATACACATATATACACTTGTATACAGACCAACACACACACACACACACACACACACACACACACTCGAAAGCTGCGTTTAAAGATTGGTTTTTAATAAAACCATTTGAATGCTATTCTACCACCAATCATTTAAGAATATATAAATTATCTGCAAATTGTATAAACTTACCATTTTATCACACAGTATAACTATATCTACTTCTTGCACTGGTTAAACACAAGAGAATCAATTTAGTGCTTTAAAACACTAATCAATTGGTTTTATGGAAACCTCTGAACTGATTTTTTAGTATATTTCTAACACTTTTTCTCATTAATTTGATTGTGTCACTTCTTTTGAATTTCACCATTTAAGGACTAGAAACCTGGACCTGAGAGAAAACAATTCATGAACTTATAAATGTGTGTGTGTTTAAAGAAACGCTTATGAGAGCTGAGTGTGGCGGTGCCTGAATCTCAGCTGAGGAGGCTGAGGCAGGACAAGCATCAGTGTCAAGTCAGTCTGGAGAAGTTAGGAAGAAATTGTCATAAAATGCTTATGTGATTTTATTATATTTTCTGGAATAAGATACAAAGAAAAGTCCTTGCAATACAAGGACATGTCAGCATTCAGCCACATTTGGTCATGCTTTCCTTCTTCCGAATCTCACTTTTACAAATCTGATGATGGGTAGGACTTTAGTGTTAGAGCTGCCTTGCTCCTGTCCACTTTAGCCTGGTGGATATCACACACAGACTCACACAAAGTGGCCTGCATCGTAAGCCCTGAATGTGACACAGTGTGGAGAGAAAACACCTTGGCTTTTCTTTCTCTTGGAAACTGGGATTCTCAGAGTAGCCGGGGCTTTGTTCCTTTCTGTTAGGGACTTCTAGGTGAACATTGCTTCTTCTATCCTGTTTCCTAACATTCTTCCCAATTTTCCATCTTTCTGGATCAAAATCTCATTCAGACAATTCAATGGTTATTTTAAAATTTGCAGTCTATATTTGGCCAACAGAAATATTATGCACCCCATTTGCTAATCTTACTCTTCTTTCTTCCTCTTACCACAGGATCCTTATCATGTGCAAAAGTACTCTTCCCAAGGCTCACCACTAACCTCTTCTCAGCCTTGGCTTTTACCCCTCCTTCCAGAATAGAAACTTATTGTGGGCCTGGAATAACTGACGCAGTTTTAATATGGTAAGGGGCAGAGCTGTCCTCCTCTGGAGGAAGGCAACTAATTTAGGAAGAAGAGGAAATTTACATGGCTCAGGGAACTCCTGAAAGTTACAAGATTCACAAAGCTCTGTCCCCAGGGTTATATCAGAAGTAACAGTTGCTGGGGAGAAAAGACTTTCCAACCAGCTGATCTGTGTCCAAGCTGTGAAGGAACCCCAGAAACACAGCTTTTAAGTCATGGCAAACTGGGGTAAACTTTCTTATGATACAGCTGCCTTTGAACCCTCCATGCTCCTATAAGCAACCCCAATAAAACCACTGTTTCACTAAGCTAGTTTGGGGTTTTTCCTTCCTTCTTTCCTTTCTTTCTTGTTTTCCTCATTTACATTTCAAATGCTATCCCCTTCCCTAGTTTCCTCTCCAAAAATCCCCTATACCCTCCCCTCTCCCTGCTCCCCAGCCCACCCACTCCCACTTCCTGGCCCTGGCATTCCCCTATACTGGGGCATAGAATCTTTGCAAGATCAAGGGCCTCTCCTCCCATTGATGGCTGACTAGGCCATCCTCTGCTACACATGCAACTAGAGACATGAGCTCTGGGGGTACTGGTTAGTTCATATTGTTGTTCCTCCTATTGCGCTGCAAACCCCTTCAGCTCCTTCTGTACTTTCTCTAGCTCCTTCATTGGGGGCCCTGTGTTCTATCCAATAGATGATTGTGAGCATCCACTTCTGTATTTGCCAGGCACTGGCATAGCCTCACAAGAGACAGCTATATCAGGGTCCTTTCAGCAAAATCTTGTTGGTATATGAAACAGTGTCTGGGTTTGGTGGTTGTTTATGGGATGGATCCTGGGTGGGTCAGTCTCTGGATGGTCCTTCCTTCAGTCTCAGCACTGAACTTTGTCTCTGTAACTCCTTCCATGGATATTTTGTTTCACTTTCTAAGAAGGAACGAAGTATCCACACTTTGGTATTCCTTCTTCTTGAGATTCATGAGTTTTGCAAATTGTATCTTGGGTATTCTAAGTTTCTGGGCTAATATCCACTTGCCAGCGAGTGCATATCATATGTGTTCTTTTGTAATTGTGTTACCTCACTCAGGATCTTTAGTCTGTCATACACACCCCTTCTGGGCTGAATAGAGATCTGGTCACATACATGATACAACATGTAATACTAATTACAAATCTCCCAATAGTAACTCTAACCAAGAAAATAGAAGAAAGTGAAGATATCACCAGATGGAAACTTTCCCATGCTCATGTGGCAATAGGATTAACATAGTAAAAATGGCCATTGTACCAAAAGCAATCTGCATACTCAAGGCAACCCCCAATCAAAGTTCCATCATAATTCTTCACAGATCTTGTGAGGACAATTTCCAGCTTCATATGGAAACACAAAAAACTCAGGATAGCTCAAACAATCCCAAATAATAAAAGAACTGCTGGAGGGATCACCATTCTTAACCTCAAATTGTACTATACAACTATAGCAATAAAAACAGCATGGCATTGGCACAAAACCAGGCACGCTGACCAATGGAATCAAAGACCCACACATAAATCCTCATACCTACGAACACCTGATTTTGACAAAGCAGAAATACACACTGGAAAAAAGGCAGCATCTTCAACAAATGGAATGAACTATGTGAGTGAAGGTTTATAAAGCCAAATGAGATGGTTACACAACGGATTACAAGACGTTTCCTTGGGGGATGGGCTGTCTATTTGCACTCAATAGAAAAGACAATGTCAGATCAAAGTGGCGTATAATACTACATACCCAGGTCCAGTTTGATGGACCAGTGTGTTTACTGGGGATCAGCTACAGAAGCATAGGCGATTCAAAGGCAGCTGGGGCACCAGAAAAGCCAGATAAGCATGGGTGATGACTGAAGAAAGCTGCGTCTCTCAACTTCTACTGCACAAGTAACATGCAAGCTTCCTGTGGGGCCCTCAATGGGAAATGTTTCTCTTGTGGTGCTGTTTGGGGAAGCTTAGCTGGAGTGCTCTTCTGGAGGAAGTATGTCCCTGGCTATGAGCTTGGAGAGTTTAAGGCCTTGTTCCACTCCTAGTTCATTGTCTTTGCTTCATGCTTGCTGACAAGATACAAACTCTGAGCTTGTTGCTCCAGCTGCCATGTCTGATGCTAGCTGACATGGTATGCCATCATGGACACTTAGGTCTCTAGAACACTAAGCACAAAGAAAACTTGTTTCCCTCTCTTGTTTGCTCATAGTGCTTTATCACAGCAATAGAAAGTAACTAATACAAGTCCTTTAAAAATAGTGTGCCCCAATACTTGCTTTACATTTCAAACCTGTTCCTTGGACCATATTCTGTTTTGGAATAAACTAGTGTTGTAGACATCTTGTAGCATAGCAATTTTCTAAGTAACTAGGAAACATGTTAGATTTAAAGCAATGATACTGCACTGAACTTTTTAAAACTCCCTGTCCACTTAAGCCCACCTTAATCACCTTGTTAAGCTCTCAGAGCCTCTCTCTCATCTAGATTTTGTGCAGTAGTCTCAGGGTGCACTCACATGCTAGCATGTCAGCTACACCATGGCTTGAGTACGCCTCTCCTAGTCCTCAGTCTATTATAAGTCTGTCCAGGGTCTCTATAGGCAGGCTTGTTCTGCTCCTTTCACCTGACCCTGGTCTCAACACTAACCAGCACAGCCCCACTGCCCACTGCGCCATCCATCCCACACTGCAGCTCTCAATTTGCAGTTGTTGACTATGCCATGTTTCACAAAGCTACTTCACCCTGTCCCTTAACATGTTCCATAAGAACACTGACATGGTTTTAAGTATCCGGTTCACACACCAAATGTGTCACCCTCTCCTAGAGATGACTGACTCCCTCCCCTACAACCCATCACAAGAATAATACTCTCACAATATTTATGACACTTATTTAAAACATAAATGCATGGTATCTAAACCTTACATTCTAACACAAACAGTACTTAAATAAAGAAGACAGCATTTAAAATAAATTACTAACTATTCTTAATATTTCTACTGAGTTTGAGGCAAGCACTTCTAGAATCCCACTGGACATCTCCAACCACGTATCCTGTGATTACCACACAATCAAATTGTGTATGTCAAGGGCCATTCTTCTTCCTAGAAGGCATGTCCTTTATCTGAATTTGCTAACTCTGACTAATGGTCTAGCTTGTGACACAAAAGCTCAGCTTCTCACACACTGGTCTATCTGTCCTTAAAGCTACCCTTCTACAGCTACTAGTATTCTGATAAAAATGCTTGATAACTTTATATCCCATTTAAATAATGTACTTCATGGCTTATTCTATTAAGAACAAGTAACATTCCAACTCCTCAGACATAATGAACCTCAAGGATCTACAGTACTCTCACATAACCCAAGCCCATAGGTCTCCCCACTGCCAGTCTCTTTCCAAGTGATACTCTGATGCAAGCACTAATGCCTAGAACCTACCTTTGCCTCTGCAGAGAAGCCTACACTCAATTCATAGTTCATCTCTTTCAGGAAGACGCTGTGATAGTCTTTTCCTTCCACTCCTAGTTAGTTGTTCTCATGTTTATTTAGCTTTGTGTTATAGGCTATATACTATAGTCTGACAGCTTCTCCTGCTTGCTGCCCTTCCTAAAGGTTCTCACTGTCTGTATTATGTGCTTTGCTCTTCAGAGCAAAAGGTTCAGCAAGTGAATTCTTGATCCTGATTTGCAACACTTCAAACTAAGAATTATCTAAAAATAGAAGAAATCTTGGTTTATATTACTTTAAAATAAAATGTATTCCTTTTTTAAACACAGAAATTGCTATTGGGAAGAATGTAAAAAGGAATCCTTCAGAAATTCAGAAAATCTATTCTCTCTCCTGAAATATGCTCTATGCCACTCAATCCAAGTGCCATCTCATCTGCAAAATGGGATTACTAACATCACTTTGTATCCTGTCTATCCCAGAGCAAAGCTAATGTGTTTACGGAAGTCTCAGTATCTGAATCAAGTGAGCAGGTCTCACAGGGCCTCACAGAGACAGCAGGGGCAAGCACAGGGCCTGCACACGCTGGGATGCACTGGGAGCAGTGTGTCTCCCACTCTTTCTTTCCCTCCTACTGGGTTGCCTCACTGCCTTGTCTTAAGAGTAGCTTTTGTTGGGGTGAGGTAGGTTTGGTTTTCTCTTGGAGGTTTGCTCCTTTCTGAAAAGAAACTAAGAGCGAGGGGGGCTGGGAAGAGTAGAGAGAAAAGAATCTGTAGTCAGTATGCATTGTATGAGAGAAGAATCTATTTTCATGAAAAAAATTCCAAGAAAATGGAAAAAGAAAAGTTTTAATATTTAAGTAAATATATAAAACCTCAAAATAGCATAAAATTAATTTCTTATTCATAACTGAAAGTTTCAGGGAAATACATTTTTTTTCTTACTACAGACCATAAATTTCATCTCACAAAGGACAGAAAAACAAGTTGGCTCACTCAAGGATGAAAAGGGCTTTCTGGGAAGTTTAAACATGACCTTCAGTTGTAGCTGAGGCTAAAAACTTTGTTAAAAGTGAAGATATGCTTGTGGTTTTGCCCTGTATAAACCCACCTCTGAGGCCAGGGTGAACATGGGGCCTGGCACTAGTAAAATTGAAAATTCCTCTTAAATGAAGATTATGAGAACTCTAACATTATCTTTGGAATGCTGGCAGGATATGTAGCACAGTTATGTGGAATTCCACTCACGTTCTTCTGGTTTCATTTCGGTTATCTTTTGTAACCAGTTTTTCCATGTTTGGCAGTCACAAGGCTCATGTGCTTCACCAAGGCACTCCCTAAGAGACAAAACAGAGAAGTCACTGAAAAATACTCCTCATCACTATGTGGATAAAAAACTGGATGGTAAACACACATCCAATTGAAAAAATTAAGGTACAAATATGATATGAAGCATTTCAAAAGAGATTTTGAGAATGAGAGTCCAAAGAGAACTTAAGAACTGGAATCTTTGGGCACTGCTGATGGAAATGCTAATGTTGATGCAGCTGTCTGAAGAGCAGGTTGGTGGTTTTCTATAAAGTGAGAGAGAATTATCATCCAACAATAATTTCACGTTAGGTGCAGTATGACTACTTGTTTCTTCACTGTAACAAAGCAACACCAGGACAGAAGCACCTTAGGGAAGGGTAGGTTTAACTCTGGCATACGGTTTAAGCAGATAAGCCTCATCACAGTGGGGAAGGTATGGAGGCTGGGGCCCCACCAGTTACACAGAAACCACCTACTTCCTCAAGCTGGGTCCACTTCATAGAGGCTCTACAACGTCCCTAAACAGTGTTATCAGCTCGGGAACAAGTGCTCTAACAAGTGACCTTCATTCTCTTAAGGAAAATAAGCCAGATTAAAAAAAAGATAAAAACTGCAGGATTTCACTGCCACTAAATGTAGTGTAGGCCAATTCACAGACAAGTAAAACAAAGCAACAGTTATGAATGTTGCTGGGGAGACAAAGAGCGAGGAGAGCTGTGTCAGAGTCATAGGGTCTTTAGGGGTCACAAAAGTTTTGAAAAAAGGTAAGATTTAGTGAGACTGGGTGTGTGATGCACCCTTTAGTCCCAGTACTGAGGCAGAGATGGGGCGGAGGCAGTGGCAGAGGCAGGCAGATGTCTGTGAGTTCAAGGCCAGCCTGGTCTATAGAGTGAGATCCAGGACAGCCAGGCTACACTGATAAACCCTCTCTTAAAAACAAACAGGTGAGAGGTGTTAGCTGCAGTTAGTGCAACTTAAAGACACTCAAACTTGCTGGGCCATGTAAAACAGAAGTGCATGTGCATACTCAGATCTGTGACAACTGCAAACTTTCACTACTCCTAGCACACAGACCCTCACCTCTATTAGCACAGCAGTAAGCAGTACATGCTATGGCCATGGATAAGCCAGTGTTCCTATTTGCTGCTTGAGAATTTATGTGGGAATGCAGAGTCTATATTCCTCACCATTCATTAAAAAAAAAGCCTAGTTGTTAATTATATCTCAAGGAAGCAGGAAATAATAAATCCTAGGATATAAAAAAGTTATATATTTAAAGCAACTAAAAGAAATGAGTGAAACTCATTATTATTAAACTAATAAGTATAAATTAGTTCCATTAAGTTTTTTTTTCACCCCTGGAAATTAAATAGCACATTCACTATCTTCTAAAAGGATCAATAATAGTATGTTGATCTCGTTGTCAGAATATATTCTGAGAGTAAAGTGAAAGAAAATCATGGAGGAAATCCCAACACTCGCAAATAGAATCTTGAAACAAAACAAAACAAAACAAAACAAAACACTTCTTCAAAAGGCTGCAACTGCTTATTGATACGCACAGATAGCTCTCTAAGGCTGTGGCATCAGATAGAGACAGAAGTTCTTCCTTTCTAAGAGTCAAAGAACAAAGGCTGCTTCTGGAGCCAGCCCAGTCAGTGAGATTTTTTTCAGGGTGTGATGACAATTTGTCTATTTCCAATGAATACTGAAAGTAGGTGTAAAATGAGACACTTGTAAGAAGCTACAGCAAAGACTGCCAAGTAGAAAGAAAGCCACAGTTGCTATTTAATGCTATCTTGAGCAGTAAGTCCAAGAAAAGAGGTTTGACTGCCCAAGTACTGTAACAATGGCTACTAGGTAGAGTAACTGGGTGATAATCTAGATTGCCAATATAGTCCTGCTAATATTATAAATGAAATTCTTTAAGAATTTTTGTTCTTCTGAGATGTAGTTTTGCTGTATAACTGGCTGGCTTCAAACCTGTGATCCTCCTGTCTCAGTCTCCTAAGTTTACAAGGAAGCACTACTATACCTTCTACCTAAAAAAAGTTTTTAATTGGTGATGGCTGTTTGAGATCTATTGAAAGTGTATCTCAAAGTGTCCATAGAACATGGTACAGAGGAGACTCTTGGCTAGAGGTATCAATGGAATGTCTAAGAAAGTGTATAGGTAAGAGGTTATAAAGAAAAACAGGCTTATCTAAAAGTCTTTGACCCTGGATGTTAAACTAATATCAACAAAACAAGAAATGGCCCTTTTTTGAAGATATGCTAATATGCACAACTGTCGGTAGAAATATAAAATGGCTCCAAGGCTCTGAAAAAAAAAAAAAAAACCCTTCTACTTTTACTACTTGATGAAAAAGTTTCTATCAAGAGGTAGAGCATTTAGAGGTCTGGTGGGGTGGGGGGTGGGAGTGAGGACATCCTTGTAGAGATGGGGGTGGGGAGGAGGTATGGGATATGGAACCGTCAGAGGGTGAACAAGGAGGAGAATAAAATCTGGAGCATAAATAAATAAATAATTTAAAAAAGAAGTTAGACATTCCAGTTATATGTCATTATAGAACCTTAGTAATAACCCATACTAAGTAAACTACATAAAAATACTCATTTTATAATTATTTACTTTTGCTAGAGTTCTGAGTCTTGAAAGCAATATTCTAAATAACCAAATGTATGCACACTGACATTTTGTTTCTTGGTGAAATTAGATATAAGTATCCAAAGATTTAATCACTTCCACTCAAAATTTCTGATTACAGTCAAAACACTTATCCTCTATGACTAAGAAGCAAAGAAAAAAAAAGGATTGTATATTAATGCCCACAGTGCTGGGGTAGACTATAAAGAAAACCCAGACAACTAATGTAGCAGACATATAGTTGAGTGATTACCAAAACTGAAAGGCAACTAGGTTAAACGAAATAATGTAGAATTTGAGTTTGTCCTTCATGAACCTAATTTCATTTCATTCAAGTCACTCACTGACTTTTCTTCTCCTTAGGCTGACATTCAGAAAATGATTCAATGTGATAAGTTCTCTGTTGTCCTTCAAATGATTTGCCAAATGTGATCTAGGCCCACGTGGCCTTTCCCAGATCCCAGTCTAGGATGGAATTCAGACCAGAGCCTATGTTCTGTCATGGCCTTCCATGGATCTGGGTCATTGACAGCCTGATATATCAGGGCAGCAGAAAGGGTAAATTGATGCATTTCTCCAAATGTTGAGACATTTACCATTCACTACCACACCCATGCTTCATTAACTCATTGTTCATGCTGTAGTTCTACTCTCATTTCTGAATTAGTGAGGCAGAGTCTGTAGCAGTGAATAATAAAAATGTGTAACTACAAAGATGAGAAATTTTTCTTTTAAATGTTTTGAAAATTTACCTTTAGGGCACATGAATAGAACTTATTGCTGAGAATTTTCTTGGTATTTTATTTTTTCTCAGTCTCATTTAGCCAGAAAAGTAGCAATCTGGTACTGTTTTAATTACTATATCCAAACTCTAGTAAGCAAACTTTTTCTGTAAAGAGGGAAACAATAAATGCTTTACATAACTATGTACCAATGATCTTTGTGACAACACCTCAATTTTGCTGTCACGACTTCAAAACAAATACAAATAATACATAAATAAACTCTCATAGAAGGTCTTAATTGTGCTTCAACAAAATTTCACTTTTAAAACTAGGTCTAGGTAGTACTTTCCTGACCTCTAACCTCCCACATATTTGCTTTAATTTTGAATAATAACAGCAGGAAACATACATGATGGGGTAGGGGTAGTTCCATAGCTGTGCCTTTTTACTATTAGCAGTGCTATGATTCGATCTTGACTTAGAAGACTAGAGTTTTAATCTTAAAATATAAAATATAAAGTATATTTTAGTTCAGCTGGTGAAGGCACTTGCTGTCAAGTCTGACAACCTGGATTTGATCTCTAGAACGCAGAAGGTTCAGGGAAAGAACTGCCTCCCACCAGCTGTCTTCTGGTCTCACATGTGCACTACGCACACTATCTATACACTGTGAGTGCATCCACACACACACAAATACAATACAGAGGTAACTTTGAAAAATTAAAAAGTATATTTATATAATATTTGATAATTCTGGAAATAGAAGGTAGAATACTTTTTCTGATCAACTAATTAAGTAAAACTTAATCTACTCTGAATAAAAGAGAATGGTGATTACTGAAAAACAAAATTAAATGAGCATGCTGAGTGACATCCTTTGCAATATTAATTCATCATGAGTTCAACCTTAGTACTTAGGAGGCACTAGAAGCTAAGCAAAATACAATATATTTAAAGTCAGTAGTCACATGCTCTTAACTAGGCTCACACTTTATAATCACCTAAAAACTCATTTTGGGAGAACCTGAAGTCCAAGATGAAAAATCTAGAAAAGACTGTTTAGTAATCCTAAGAAGCCTTGGCTTAGAACAGTTGCCAAAGGCTTATTTATAGTTCATGAAGACATGAAACTATAAACTTTCTAACCTACAGTCAGCAATTTTGTTATTACAGAGTAAGAAACAGGCTCTGGAATCAACAGTGGGTTTTCAATTCCATTTCTGCTGTTTCTGAGCAGTACACCACTAAGTGTCTCTAAGACTGAGTTTCCTTATGGATGACATGGATATGACAGTATGCAATCCAGAGCATTGGGAAAATAATTCAATTAAATAATATAATCACATTAAATAAGACTCAGTATGGTAGTAATATGTACACAATAGTTATGAATTGTTTATTACACTTTCTTAAATTACTAAAAATAGTACCAAGTACACTATAATTTAAACACCTGATTCGAGGTTCAAAGTATCTATAAAAAGTGTCAGCAAAGTGTTAAGGTTGATTCCAGCCTCTTATACTAACCAGCAGAAGAGGTGTCCTTTGCCGCAGTCCACAGCAGGGGCTCTTAGCAATGGGAAGCTGAGTGTGTCAGACCCAGATGGATTTGACCCCTGCTTTGTCAGTCTGACTGCTCTTTCACAGCCTGCGGTAGGACACCATTTAATGGCAGGATTATTTTCAACAAAGGCCTGTTTAAAAATCATAATAAAAGACAAGAAGTGATTTTAGCTGCAAATTCTAAAACAGAGTGTATTTCTACAGCAACTAAAAGCAAATAAAAGAAAAATACTAAAAACAGTACTGAAAAGTAATGTAGATACTTCAGAATCAAAAGTGTGGCAATTACCTTAAGTAATAGAATGATTTTCAAATCCTTTTTTATCTTTCATCTAAAAACCAGGTAAATGATAATAAGGTAAAAATGCAATTGTCTGCATAAAAATGTCTACCTTAAAAATGATTTGCTGTCAGGAGACAACAACCTAATGATTAGAAGGTGATCTTCCTGAGATGGGTCCACCTTGGATTAAAATCTATGATGGAGCTTTGGTAGGCAAGGCTCAGGAGAAATTCATTTTAGGAAAGATTCCTGCTATTAATCTGCTTTCCTGTTATTATCAAACATGTAAAGCACTCACTAGGCATTAGCCCACCTTTTTGAGATCTATGCAGAATGATGAAGGTCTTCTGTCTTATAGTGATGCTATATAGGCAATTAGATGATTTCTTAAACCTTAATGATGATTCTATAAGAATTCCTAAATTTATAGTAATTATTAAGCTCTTTTAATAACAACCCTATTAAATTCTTTCTGATAGTCAAAACTGCAATGAGAACTCTGGCAGTCTTTAGTGTTACAAGTTAATTACTTCCGAGATAGCAGGCATCTCCTACTCAGAGCACATTCCAAAAGGTTGTAAAACCATTATCCAAAGATCACAAAAATGGAACTATGATTTATTATAGGTGCTAGGACAAAAGATAAACTACTGACTGGGCTTATGTATAGAAAACTTCAGTAATAACTTAGTTATGGCTTTTAATTCTCCAGGAACCTGTAGTGCTAGTGACAGACGATGGATGTTTAGCCAGATAATTACTCCTAATGCATATGCATGTAAACATTCTTTGTTGTAAACTTCTAATTCAATTTGTGATTTAGGACTTGAATTTATGTGTAGCCTTGTGATGAACTTTTTACCATGTGCTCATGTATTCTGAAAGATGTGTAAGTGCTGAGGACACAGAGAGGAGAGCTCAGTTCTCTCTATCCTCCTTCCTTTAGCATTCTCCTTGTCCCACTTTTTTTCATTCCGTTTATCCCCTTTTTTAGATACCTTCTCCCTTTTCTTAGAGAACTTTCATAGTAAACTTTTCAGAGAGAACTTAGAAATTAAAACTAAACTCACTTTCCCCTAAGTGTCTTTTAACCCTCAGAACAAGCAAGAACGTTTTTAAGATCCTTTAGAAGTTATCAACAGCATTTAATACAGTAAGAGAGCTAAAATGTCCAGAGACCAGCAGTCTTTAAAGCTACACCAGTGTCCAACTCTTGTCTCCTTTCAACCCGCTCCAGTCCAGGAGGCTCCTGGCAGTTTGCCAACATTTTGTGGTTTTTTTTTTTTTTTCGATTAACTGTAAGCAGAAACTTATGTCTAATTATGTTATATTTTAATACTAAATTTCTAAATGTTATCTTGACAATATTATAAAAAATTATTATAATACTGCTTATACCAAAGTCATGTTTAAGATTATGCAATAGTATTTAGAGTAGGAAAAATCTATATAAAGCAACTGAAATAAAAGCTTCAAGTTACATAATTTTTTCATGTTTCTTATTAACTACTAAATGAAAACAGATGATAAAGGACAAAAATTATAATTTATTATATTAAGCTATTAATTGGAATAAAAATGATTAATTTCTAAGTTAAATTTTTGTTTGTAAATATTCCTCTCAGGAGTATAAAATATTGTTAGGGAAAGAGTAGTTTCTATGAAAATATGTACCTTGAAATTCATTTTCATCAATCAGTTATAAAAAAGGGACAATAGCTTTTTGGGGTGGTGGTGGTTAAGTTTCACTTTGCCTTTTATACATACAAAATGCTGGTTTGGCTCAAAGTTTTAGTTAATATCACCATTCCTATATACATTTAGAAATAAAACACAGGCTTAATACACTGTACCATACCTTAATATCAAACTGCAGGTATCGTTTGTCCATCTCCTTAGAAACCACACTTTCTATGACATCCACAGGCACAAGTTGAAAGCATTCATATGCAGGGCAGAAAATGTTATGGGCTTCACCTTCTTGAATTTTCAGATTTAAAAACCTATTAAAATGTCAATTGACAGAAAAGAAGAAGAGGATGTAAGTTATTCATTCGTACTAATGTTTTCTCTTTGGAGATGTTCTATGAGAGTATCATTAAAATAACACCGAGAGTTATATGGTGCAGTGGTTCACCAAGCCTGCGCTTACTCTTCTCCTACACTGCCAGACTGCATATGGCGCTGTAACTGTTATGTAATACAGGCTATGTACAAGCATAAAGTCAACTTCTTTTTTTTTTTTTAAGATTTATTTATTTATTATATGTAAGTACACTGTAGCTGTCTTCAGACACTCCAGAAGAGGGCGCCAGATCTCGTTACGGATGGTTGTGAGCCACCATGTGGTTGCTGGGATTTGAACTCTGGACCTTCGGAAGAGCAGTTGGGTGCTCTTACCCACTGAGCCATCTCACCAGCCCAAAGTCAACTTCTTACATCTCAATTTAAATGCATTTTTATTTTCTGAGACAAGGTCTTATGTACCTAGAAGGGGCTTGAACTAAGACCCTATATATAACTAAGAGTGTCCTAGAACTTCTGGTCTTCTTGCCTCCCTTCATATATGTTGTTGGGATTACGGGTATGTGCCAAGCAGGCCAGGTTTAAATGATACTAAAGTTGGAACTCATGCATGCTAGCCAAGCATTCTATTGAGATACATCCCTAGCTCTGGATTGTACAGTATTTAGCAATTCTAGAGAAACAAATGGAAAGCAAGTAACTAAATTATAACTGCCTGGTATCATGATCAACAATGTTGATTTTTTCCATCATCCTCTCCCTTTGTACTGTTCATTAGTTTCACTGTACTTAGACTGTATTAGACATGAGGCTTAAGCCTCACTATTAGGAAGAATGTCTTTCTTCGTGTGGGTAGAAAGAATAAGCTCCTTTTAAGTCATTGGCACAGATGCCTCGAAGCATCTGGCTACAGTGACAATGCAGAGGGGATGCTAAAAGGGAACAGATGGGGTTTTCAAGCAAATGCCATTACTTAGTAAGCCATCAGTCTCCTGCAGACTGCTATTAATTTAAAATATTTTTTAACTCAATATATCAACTACTCAATTTGTTTTACTAGTGTCTGGTTTGACAAGAGCTGTCATGGGTCAGGTAGAGAATGGTAAGTGCATGGTATAATATCAAGGAAAACAGCAAGCACAGAATTTAAACCTTACTAAACCCCCTTTCTGGCTAGGGGGAGTTCTGTGATACTAGTTATATGAGGACGGTCATTAAAGGTTAAAAAAAAATCTAAGTAATTCACAGGCAAGGTCAATTTTCATATCAGAACCAAGTCCAACAATCACCAATTGTAAAACCTAACTAACAGTCCTTCAGATAATATAGTTAAGACTTTGAAACTAAATACCCAGAGAAGATTTTCTGCTCAAGAATTGTGCTAAAAATGGCTTTAGTTTGTGAGTTTGACTCTTGTGAATTAGTTGACTTGTATTAGCTATGCTGACTTGATCATATTAGATTTAAAAGTCTAGTCTAATTCTAATTCTAGTGTTTAGAATCTAAAACAAACAGGTATACTTATTTATTCTGACTTTTTGAAAAGCATTTCTTTCCCTCCAAATGAAGTCTTGCTTTACACTGTTTCAGAAAACATAAAAAGTACACCAAATGAAACCAGCACACAGATCAGTCTGTTCTATATATATTCAGAGTGAGGGAAGGTGAAGAGAGGAGGATGGAGAGGCACAAAGATGTGCAGGTACATGTAAGAGAGAGAGAGTGTGTGTGTGTGTGTGCGCGCGCGCGAGTGCCATGTGTGCAGGCCAGATGACCTGAGGTGTTATCCTAGAAACACTATCCTCTGAGGATAGTGCCTCTGAGGTAGAGCCTCTCATTGCCATGGAGCTAGAGGGCTAGTTTTTAAGAATGAGGCTAGACTGGCTGGACAAGGAGCTCCAGGGTTGAGACGTTTCTGCCTCTAACACTGGGTCTATAAGTGCATGCTAGTATGTGTGTTCTAGGAAATGAGCTTGGTTTCCAATGTTTGCGGAACCACTTTACCCACTCACGACCCTAATGAATAAATTTGGGAAGCTAACAGCGACACTTATTGTCTTGATTGTGGTTATAGTTCCATGGTGTACACATGTCTCAATTTATGAACTAATTTATTTTAAATGTATAGACAGATATATAACAATTGCATTACAGTAAAACTGTAAATAAAACAATACAAAACAAAAAACAAATACAGCAAACCACCAAGTCTTTGCTATCTCATTCATGCAATGCTCCCCACATCCCTACACTTGGTACCCAATATACCATGAAAAAAATAGTATTAGAGAGTTGCTTAAGATCCTTATAACACTGGGGCCTAGGAAACACTTAAGTGGATGCTCACAGTCAGCTATTGGATGGATCACAGGGCCCCCAATGGAGGAGCTAGAGAAAGTACCCAAGGAGCTAAAGGGATCTGCAACCCTATAGTTGGAACAACATGATGAACTAACCAGTACCCCGGAGCTCTTGTCTCTAGCTGCATATGTATCAAAAGATGGCCTAGTCGGCCATCACTGGAAAGAGAGGCCCATTGGACTTGCAAACTTTATATGCCCCAGTACAGGGGAATGCCAGGGCCAAAAAGTGGGAGTGGGTGGGTAGGGGAGTGGGGGGGGAGGGTATGGGGGACTTTTGGGATAGCATTGGAAATGTAAATGAGGAAAATACCTAATTAAAAAAATGCAAAAAAAATCCTTATAACATATATTGCTTAAATCATTAAATAAAAAGTCGCCAGAGACAGTAAGATACTATACTATTCATTTATACTAATCTGCATTTGTTTTAAAAACTGTCTCACAAAGTTCAAGGTAAGACATGAGAATATATAAATCTAAGACAGATTATAAAGAAGAAATGAGAGAAAAGCATGAGAAGAAAACTTTCTACTGTAATACACACCCAATCTCTAGTGTAAGCGTTTGACTTTAGAGTAACAGGAAAGAATTTTAATTATCTGTAGTTCTTGCAGGTTTTAAAGGCTGTCTGACTGCTTTAAAAAAATTCAGAGACCACCAATGCTTAAAATTCTTGTGATATAAGATAGAAACTGATTATTGGTATGTAGGTGTACACCTGAAATTTATATTATATGTAATATAAAAGAAAATACTAATACAATTATTTAGTTATACTTCCCTTGATGTCAAAAAGGAAAGACAAAAATATTCCTTCTTTGTGAAACAGTACATTTCAGTGTAACTCAAAAACCAATACAAATAATCAGCATCATGAAATACTGAAGACAATTTCATTACCAGATCAAAAGTGCTCTCAATTAGTAAGAGATGAACAAGCTGTTCATGTACTCACGCCTCCCAACAGCCTCTACAAAAATCATGTCCACAGGGCATATCCACTGGATCTTCAAACACAGAAATACTGCACATACAAATGTCACACTGGAGATGGACAAGAAAAATGACTTAACGGTCAGACTCTGAAGAGAAGCAATACATTAATTTTGTTCACTAGTTCAAAGACAAAAATATTACAGTAATTATAATTCTTAAAAATTGAAAAGTTTCAAAGCTACAAGGTTGACTGTCTTTTTTATATTTTCCATTTAACTAAGTTTACCTATTAATCAGCATTGAGCATTAGGAAAGGGAAATATAAGAAATAAAACATTAGCATCTATTCAGGTCACGATCACATGGTGTGTTACAAAGTAACCATTTCAGCATAGTATCTTTCATTCTATGCTTACTGTAGAAAAAACACAGGAACAGAGAAACTTTGTGTTTGAATACAACAATTCAGGATATTAAGAGTGGCAACTTGGGTTGGTGATGTCGCTCAGTGGTACAGTGCTTGTCTAGCAGGGTTGATTACCTGAGTTCAAGTTCCAGCCTCTCTTAACTCAATGACTCCCCTAAAGCCCTAACACACACACACACACACACACACACACACACACACACACACACACACGGTAAAGTGTTCAAGCAAGTAACTCTGATACAAAACTATGTAAACTATGCTATCTTAACCTGACTTAGGAGAATCAACTTTGTTACAAATGTGTATTACAGAAACAGCATTTTGCCTTCCCAAATGGTTCCTACAGTAGACGAAGGGAAGCTTTCTTATTTATTACAAATTTCAAGTGGCTACAGCAGTCTAATGCATCATACTCTCCCACACAGCACAGCAGCAGGGTGCTGTCTGTTTACTGCACACAAGAGCAGGACTGTTGCCTGTTAAAGGAGAAGCACTGATTAAGAAAATGTACTGAATGAACTCAGAACCTTTGCTAGAACAAGCATATGATCATCACAATATATTGTAAACGCTTTACAATATTACCATTCAGTAAATTACTTTAAAATTTTCATTTTAGATTACGAATATATACTATAAACTAAGTTTTAGTATTTCATTATGCTTTATTTAAATACATTGAATATTTTTAGGTGAAAATGTAGTATGTGGTTTTGCCAAACTGTTTTGAAGTGAGAAAATATTTTGCTTTTCAACTGATAATACAGAGATCACAAAATCATTCTATAGTAGTAAGAACTTACAAAGGCAAAAAAATAACCAAGCCTTCAAAACAAGGTAGGAGATTCAGTTACAGTAATGCAACCAACCACTCTACAGGACAGCATCACACGTAGTTTAAAAGTTGAAAGACTAAAAGCTTTGGGAAGTATACTAAGCCATACCAAACTGGTATCTAAATCCCCAGGAGACAGACTGATTTCATCTGGGGAGGTGACAGAGGATCTTGTAGTCCTGGGAGTTCTCGGGGAAGGCAGCGTGTCCCAGGCATTGTACCCGCTCGGTGGTGGGGTTGGCATCTGCACCCCTGACCGCTGGCAGCAGTTCTCCGGGTTGGACATCCAAGCTTCAAGCAAGTTCTCCCTGTCCCAGTCTTTAAGAAAACCAAAACAGATACATATGAAAACCCAGGAGTCGCAATGTCTGAAACGCGCTAAAAATTGAAACAGGATAAATGAAAAGTTAAACATCATAGAATTTATTCTATATAATAGTAACTATGAAGGCATGTCTTGGTAGACCAAAGTTAGTAATATTTTAAAATGGAATTTAAACTACAATTACTAGTACCATATGTTAAGAATGTTCTCAGAATTCCTAGTAATTTCTACTATTATTTTAGGTAGATGTTTCACTTAGAATTTACTAATTTTTTGGTAAAGGGTTAATTTAGCCACATTTCTCTTTCAGAGCGTAATTCTGCAACGGCCTCCACATGGTCTTTAGTTGTAAAGTGGTTATAGTCCTAAAGGTCATTTGGTAAAGGGTCTGAAAGAAGGAAAAAAGAATTTCGGTTATAAATAAAATTTTAGTGAATTAACTTAGCTTAAATATGGATTAATTTAGAACAGATAATCTTCTTTATGTGAATCTTTATAAAATGGTCAAGTGAAAACGTTATTATAAAGTCTAGAGTCATAAAAATCCAAAATTAAAAAAAGCTAAGTATTAAAAAATTTTGCTTGGTGTTACACATATACTATATGTATGTGTGTGTATATATATGTATGTATATATATATATATATATAGCATATTTATTATATACATTAATTTATTTCTCCTAATAACATTTTCAATTTTTATTTAAATTGAAGAAAGTAAGACCCAGGGAAGTTATTTAACTTACCCACTCTCAGAAAGAGACTTGAAACCTTTTTTGGGATTCCAAGAGTGTGTTCTCCCTCCCCATCACCAAACACTGTCAAGTATATTAAAAGTGCCCCCCCAAATGTAAAACAGAACAGCACAATCTAGTCATACCATGATTCACAAGAACCAATGTCAGCCCACTATTGCAATACCTGGACAGTCATGTTTGTTTTAAAACAAACTGCAACAGCTAATGGACTCAAGCTAGGTACTGATCAGCAGATGAACAGATAAACACCACACACACACACACACACACACACACACACACACACACACCACGCTAACATAATTTTTACACGTTCTATTAGAAGCTATGTAAAATTTATTAAAAGGTCATGGCCTTTTTTCCTCCTGTTCTGCTTCTACTTCCTGTTTCTTATACCCACCATACCAGAAAATACTGTCTATAATTTCTGTCATTTCCTTAGTGTATATAGAACCCCACATACAGTAACTATCTCCCTTTTCTTCATTTTAGTAATAGGAAATAGCATTTTAAAAAGTTACCTGCCTTTTTAAATGCTCCCCAAGCAATCTGATTTAGATTTCAGGAAAAGAGAAATTCTTCAGATATGTTTTATCAGTAGTGGTTCATTAATATTTAATCACAGATGATACTGGCCCATTCACATTCAATGCAGGATAATTGTATAAGAATACTGAATAGGAACATTCAGTCTACTAGACAAAGAGTACACTGCAAATCAAGCTAATCTGGCACTGGTAAAACTATGTATTGGATAATAAGGCCAAACTCAGTGAGGTATTAGAAAACAAACAGGCTGACATATACCACAAGACCAGCTAGATAACTTACTCTTGGACCAGGAAAGTGGTTGAGAACTACGAAAGGTCACTTATAACACCAGCATGTTCCAAGAGAACATGTACTGACATTTCTAAAACTGAGAAAAGTATAACACAATGAAAACTGATTCTTGACTTTTTAAAGAAAGTGTAAATGGAGATTGTTGTAGAGTGAAAAAGACAACTTGAGAACAAGAGACAACCTTTAGTGGATATATGATTAAACACCACCCTACTCCCCAACTACCAGCCAGTAAAATAGACTAGTGAGCCAAAAACACAGGTCTCAAAACAATCAAAAGGTCTACACACATTTTTAAACTGTTCAACATCTTTAGACACTGGGATTCAATCTCATTCTATTCAGAATGACTTAAGAATAGACAATAATGAATGCTGGTAACAAGGATGTGGAGACTGGAAACCATCACTCACTGACTGCTCCTGTTCATTGGTACAGCCATTATGCAAATCAGTATGCACGTTTCTCAAAAATTGGAAATAAAATGATCACATATGACACAGCTTCGGGGCACATAAACAAAGGGTTCTGCAGCTATCACAGAGATATCTGCCTATCTAAGTACTCTAGTCACAAAATAAGGAAATGGAACCAGCTTACATATATATGAGCAAATGAAGAGATTAAAAATGTGACACATACACACACTTTGCAGGTTTTATCTGCAAATTAGATTAAAAAATTAAATTATAAATTATAAATTTTTCAGGGAAATGGGTAAACCTATAAATTATTGTACTGAAGTAATCCAGATTTAGAAATACAAACCCTGCATGGCCCTCATACATAGGTCCTAATCTCTAACACATATATAAATTAGATATATAAATAATATGGGTATGCCGTGAAATAGAAAGGGAGTGAGAAGGCAAAAGCTAATGAAAACAAATGAGCATCTTAGAACACAGAGGCATGGGGACTATTGGGACTACAATGGTTATGGGTGGCAGGAGAATGAGAGGGGAGGGAGGGAGGAGGATCAACAGAAAGGAATTATGAATTAAAGTGTCATAAATGGGGCTGGAGAGATGGCTCAGTGGTTAAGAGCACTGACTGCTCTTCCAGAGGTCCTGAGTTCAATTCCCAGCAACCACATGGTGGCTCACAACCCATCTGTATGTAATGGGATCTGATGCCCTCTCCTCATGTGTCTGAAGACAGCTACAGTGTACTCCTATATATAAAATAAATAAATAATTCTTTAAAAACATGTCATAATAAAACCTCTTACTCTGTATGCTAACATAAAAACAAAGCAAGAAATCTAAATACATGTGGTCAACTGAAGCTTTAGGTGAAGGGCAGTGAAGCAGAGAAGGGTAGAGTTTTCAGTAGAGGACAAATTTTTCTCCAAGACCCCTGTTTGCAACACAGTAAGGCACAAAATGATGTCTCATTTTTTCCCCCAAGAAAATGCTAAGCATCACTAATAATGAGTGTTACAATGGTGCATTACACAATATAAATAAACCAGATCAAGGGTGTGTGTCTGTGTTTGTGAATAACCATTATACAAATGATAGGATTACACTTCTTGTAAATCACAAGATACCCAAAAGACATGCTTTGAATAGAATAAGCTGGGCTTAGTGTCTGGCAAAAGGAAGTAGCTAATACAAGTCCTACAACAGCAGCCACAGGTGATGGAGGGCACATAAACCATAACTCTCTGAAGACACTAGCGAGCAACAAAGAGCAGGCAGCACCCAACTGAGAGAGCAAAGTGCCTGTCTATATGACTTTCCAAAGCATCACGTGCAAAGTGGTAACAATTAACAGTGGAGTCCTAGTTGTGCAATCAGGTTATGTAGACTAGTATTCAGTGATGCCAAGTTTTATGTTAATATTCTTTCTTTTTTCTATCTAGACTCCTGGGTTTGCATTTTTTTTTCATTTTTATTGGCTATTTCATTTATTTACATTTCAAAAAAATGTTATCCCCCTTCTCAGTTTCCTGTCCATAAACCCCCTATTCCCTCACCCCTCTCTCTGCCTCTATGAGGGTGCTCCTCCATCTACCCACCCACTCCTGTCTCAGCACCCTAGCATTCCCCTACCCTGAGTCATCGAGCTTCTACAGAACCAAGGGGCTCCCCTCCCAGTGATGCCCAATAAGGTAATCCTATGCTACATGTGCAGCTGGAGCCATGGGTCTCCACATGTGTACTCGGGTTGGTGGTTTAGTCCCTGGGAGCTTTGGGAGTCTGGTTGGTTGATATTGTTCTTCCTATGAGGTTGTGAACCTCTTCAGCTCCTTCAGTCCTTGCCCTAACTCCTCCTTTAGGGCCCCTGTACTCAGTCTGATGTTTAGCTGTGTGCATCTGCATCTATATTGGTCAGGCTCTGGCAGAACCTTTCAGGGGATAGCTATACCCAATGTTAATTCTTGGAAACATTATTTGCACATTAATCTTACTACTGTTGAAATCAATGGTGATTTCTCTGTGTTGGATTTTTTTTTTTCATGTAAGTAACATTACTTTCAGAATCACATAAAGCATTACTACAAAGAGAAAAAGAACAAGCCAGTTTAGTTTCTTTATTGTGATATTAACAATTATAAAAAAAAGTTCATTTCAGCTGGGCGGTGGTGGTGCAAGCCTTTAATCCCAGCACTTGGGAGGCAGAGGCAGGTGGATTTCTGAGTTTTAGGCCAGCCTGGTCTACAAAGTGAGTTCCAGGACAGCCAGGGCTACAGAGAGAAACCCTGTCACAAAAAAACCTAAAAACAAAACAAAACAAAACACCAAAGTTCATTTCACCTTGCTTTTCCTTCTATGTATTTAAATTACTATTTAACTGCCAAAGGCTATGTTTGTGTTAGGTACCTGTCTATCACTACAATCTGTCAGGGCACTGTATCTGGAATACACAGCCCATTCAGCCCCTCTCTGCTGCCCTCCAAATGTAAGCAGTGGTGCAGAGTGTAAAGATCAGCTTTGGAAACAGGCCATCTAGAGTTCAAATTCCACAGGGGTTACTTATTTAACTGTATGCAGATGGGCAAAACCTAGAAAATTATAACCACTTGGACTCAATCCTTTCAACTCTTAAGTGTTTGTTGAGACCTTAGTAGAGACCGGTAAAACAAACAGAAACCATCAACAGTGCCACTGACTACCATCAACTCTTAATGTTACCTTCAGACTAAAGGAACCAGACATTAACATAAAGATAAATATCATCTTCCAAATTTAAAGAAATTTCTTGGATGTAGTCATTGAAAGTGGTAATTATAACAACTTAAAAATGTTTAGGATACATTGAAGAAATTTTAATAAAATTGATTCTCATTTAAAATATATTAAATATTATCAAAGTGTAGAACATACAAAATCATTTTTTGTGCATTATGACCTCTTAAAATAGTTTCATTATATCGTCTTTTTTTGGTTGTTTAGTTTTATTTTTCAAGATACGGCTTCTCTATTGTCTCCCTGGCTGTCCTGGAACTCATTGTGTAGATCAGGGGCTGATTTTGAACTCAGGGATCCACCTGCCTCTGCCTCCCCAGTGCTTGGATTAAAGATGTGCACCACCACTGCTTACATCCATTATGTATGTATGTATGTATGTATGTGCATATGTATGTATGTAATTTACATTGGTGTTCTGTCTCTATGTAGGTCTGTGTGAGAGTGTCAGATTCCCTGAAACTGGAGTTACAGACGTTTGTAAACTGCTATGTGGTTGCTGGGATTTGAACCCAGATCTCTTCAGCCACCTGTTATGTCATTTTTAAATAAAGGAAATGGTATTATAGCACATTCATAGGCTAAATATGCCAAGTTTAGTCTTATTTACTACAAATACTTCTCAGTACAAATTATCTGCGTTGATTCTATCTTATTAGTCATTTAGCAAACATTTGCTGAGTATCTTTTAAATCAGGTAATGAAGTTGTTTGTAAATTACAAATTACCATTGTGGGAAAGACCATCCACAATCCTTGTCTTCATGGAACTTATGGTAAGGAGATCAATGAGCACATGTACAAAAAATTCACCATTGTTAAAGCACCATGAAGAAGAGGGAGAGACTCTTGTCAGGGAAAAAGACAGGGTATCCCTTGGGAAAGGTAAAGGATGAATGGCAGCTGACCAAATGAAGGGGGAGGGAAAGGCACTATAGGTGGAAGGAAAACAGAATGTCCAGAGGTATAGTGGTAGCAGGAAAGGTAGCACTGTTGTGACATTAAAAAGGTCACCATAGCTGGATCACAGAGACCAGAGAGAAGCACTGTGAGGTGCCACACAGGACAGTTCAAAACTATTTCTGTTTTCATTTTAGCAATGATAGAAAAATCAGAGCAGAACTGGATTGGGAACATGACTAATTTGAAAAGGGTATTCTGAGTAGAGTAGGAGGGACAAAATTTGATAGGCTGTGAGTGAAGGAAAGAACAGATGAGAAAGCAGCTATGCTGTAAATGGAGGCAACCATGGCCTAGACACAGTGCACTAGCAGAGCAAGAGAGACCCGACAATGTGGTAGTGAGAAGGTCCAGGGACCGAGGGGGAAGAGATGGCAGCTTGTGTCCTAGGTTTGTGCCTGACTACATAGTTGGTTATTTGCTATTCCATCTATAGGGATTGGGAATACCATGAACAAAGTACATTTGGAAGAGTAGGACTGTAATTTTTAACATGAAAAACTTTAGGTATTCTGATATTTTCTGGAAGGACTCTCAGAAAGGTGTTATACATACATACATACACACTTACAGGAATGACATGGAGCTCACAACAAAGCTGTGTTGTAGAGAAAGAAATCTATACTGATAAAAGCCTTGGGTGACGAGAGCCCATGTTGAACAGAGATGATGAACTGCAAAGCAGTTATGAATAATCCATTAATATGAATTTATTCTAAGGACAAGCAAGTTAGTACAATACTATTTTAGACTGATTTTAACAGGCTCCGGTTGCATGTGATTTTTAAAATCCATGCTAGCTCCGGTTAGGTTCTAGAATCCATAGCCTCCCATCCCTCCTTGCCTGGTACTGAAACAGCGGCCTGGCCCTGGCTCCCGAGGCTGGCTCGCTAAGCCGCCCAAACGATGGCCACTGTGCACCTTCACCCAAATCATCACAAAGGAAAACACCAACGGCCTTAATATTTAACTCCAGCCACATTTGTATTGGGACATCTCCAACCCCAATATGCCTGTGCAAAGAATACACAACTCAGTTATAATATTTAACCAGTGTCCTCTGGATTGGACATATATATCACTACACCCACCACTCTATTCCCTGGCTATGAGATCCCTTGCTACTTGAGGCTCCTCCAGGGCACGTGGTTCTGCTCCATCTTCCACCTCCTCTTCCTCTTCTCTCCTTCCCTCCACCTCATCATTGTCTCTCCTTCCTCCTTTCTCTCTCTCTTTCTCTAAAACTTCTAGCCCCACCTTTCCCTTCCACTGCTAAATCACAAGCTCTACCCTTTATTTGGCCAGTTAAAATGGGGAGAAGGTTGACATGGAATCACCTGAGTACATGATCCACTCCTCATGGGGGGGCGGGCAGCCCCTCTTCAGGAAGCAGAATTAGCATCAAGATACAAACAGCACCAGGGCAATCCACAACAGGTCCCATTGAGTCTCATAAGGTCAGGAGTTTAGAACACTTGTTGCCTTTGCAGAGGACACTGGTTTGATTTCCAGCACCAACATGGTGGCTCACAACTACCAGTAACTACAGCTCTAGGAGATCCTACATCCTTTTCCGCCTTCCATAGCACAAGGCCAGCATGTAGTGCATATGCACACATGCAGGCAAAACAATCATACACATAAAATTAATCTAAATGTTTTTTAATCACATAAACTGCTTTTATTACTGCAAAAAGTCCAAAAGCATGTCATTAAGATTTAAATTACTATTTAGTAAACATCACAAAAATATGTATTACTTCTGCTTAATTTAGGCCAATTTTATTAGCTTAGGTGTAAATTTGACAACAGATAGCATAACCTGTATTCCTATGAAAAGCAGAGTGTCAGCAGGACAATGGTCTTGCAGATAGTTGAGTTCTGAGCTCAACTACAGCTCTGAAGCAGAGCTATACTTATCATAACAAGGCAGCTCAGTGTATTGTTTTACACTCTAATACAACTGATCTCTGCAAATCTTACTTCATTATCAAATGTCTGTAATACTACAAAAGAGATGCCCATCAGAAACCTCATACCCTGCACTTAATGCTTTAACAGGAGAAACACAAAACAAATGCTTTGGCAAGTTATCGGAGCCAGGCATGGTGTGATATACCTAGACTGGGGGGACCTGAATCAGGACTGTGATGTGGAGGTCAGCCTGGCCATATTGTGACAACCTATCTTAAAAAGCCAAAAATAAAATCAGTAAAAAGCTATTATAGACTAGGCAAATGCTGAAGAGAGAAATTCAATCAGCCTCTCCTTTGAGAACAGGTCCCTGTGGCAGAGAGGACTATTTGCAGAAGTATTACAGCGTGCAACTGGTACTTGCCCTGAGGAGTGGCTGGATGGCTAAGATCTGTCCAAGGAAATATGTGTAGGAATGACACATGACATATCCAAGAGGGGCTCAGAAACTTTACCACACCTGCTCTTTCCTTTCTGACTGGTTGGCCAGGATGGAGATAAACAACTTCACGATGTCAAGTCTTGGTGGCCCTGATTGACTCTGTGGAGGAGAGCCCCATTTTACATTAAGATGGAAATGCTTTGAACCATGTGCAAAACATGATTTAACAGATGTTTCTGCAGCTAGCGGATACCAGGTATTAACATAGTTCTTACCCACAGAGGACATGTTTTAAGACTTCTAGTAGAATCTTGTGAATAGCATTACACCATACATATGTAATTTTAAGTGCATGAGTTTCAAGAACTTTAAAAAAAATCTTATATGTATACACTGGTGATAAAGTTCAGCTTATATCTCACCAATAACTTCTACTCTAACAAAAATTCCAACATCAAGTGCTATTAATGATGAAAGGCAGGTTCCTTAGACACTAGTTTGTCCATGTACAGGCTGATCGGACATGGAGATGACAGGGTGGAGTACAGCATACAGCTCCAACACCACACCAAAGACTGACCCGTATGCTGGGCCTGGCTGTGTACATCGCATGCCATTCTGAATGGTGTGCAATTAAAAACTTACAGTTTGTTTCTTGAACTTTCCATTAGGTAATTATGGACTTTAGCTGAATACGGCCAACTAAAACCACTGAGAGCGAAACCAGGCTAGGGCGGCTGAGAGGCTGTATGAGGACCCCACTGATGAATAGCTTCCACTTTTCTGCCAGGTCAGTGTCATATTTTACTTTCTAAACTATTGATTGATTGATTGATTGATTGATTGCCTATGAATACCCTGTAGCTAGCTGTCTTCAGACACACCAGAAGAGGGCATCAGATCTCATTACAGATGGCTGTGAGCCACCATGAGGTTGCTGGGAATTGAACTCAGGACCTCTGGAAGAGCAGTCAGTGCTCTTAACCTTTGAGCCATCTCTCCAGCCTCAACATCTTATTTTTTTAAACAGTTTTTTATTGTTTTTATTTTTAGGTTTATGAGACAGACTAAAACTCTGTAGTGCAGGCTGTCCAGAGCTTAATTCTGCGGCCCATAATGATCCTCTAATTTGTAACCCCTAAGTGCTGAGTAAGTTTAGCTATTCTGAGAGTCTCTCTATGTAACTTAAGGTAGTCTCGAACCTCTGTCTCCTAAGTTAAAGGATTTTAAATGTTATCCTAACTCCCAGATTCTGTGCCAGTTCTCATATTATGATTGTTAGGTATTGCCACTAGCTAAAAGAAACGCTGCTCCTCTATCTTTCTCCAGGTTGGTCCACCCACATGCAAATATACCCACATACTAGTGCCTGAACTATATTAAAGGGTTACAGCACTGGGAAGGTTGAGGAAAAACTGGTGTGTGTGTGTTGTGTTTAGTATATAACGGAAACATGAAGGGTCCCAAAAGATACAAGGTCAGAAAAATTCCTAGAAGAGGTGGTTTTTAAGGACAAATTGGGACACATGGTAAAATAACTGGAGAGACTAGCAATCCAGATGAAGAAATCTGTCATAGGTCTACTTTTAAAAACTGGTTGGGTTTAGAATCTGGGGATCCAGTGAAGAGCATGCATGCATGGAATGGCAGGCCCAGACTGGCCTTTGAAAGTGACACGCCATGTGTGCTGGGTGAAGCAGAACAAAACTGAACATCAGGGTATTATAATGATGAAAAGGACTAAGTCTGTATTTATGTCATCAGTGGGAATGAAGAACAAGTAGATGAGTGGAGGCTGCGATATGCAGGAGGAGAAATGACGGGAACTGGCCCGACACAACACACATAATGAGTGAAGGATGACACTCAAGTCCCTGCCGGAGGATTGATATTGCTGAGGCTGATGTCCACCCATGTGAAGAGTTCAGGTGAAGACACTGATAGGTTTACACAGAAAGTGAAAAAAACTAAACATGTAGAAATAGTCTATAAAACGTGGTTCTAGTCAGACTGTAGGTATGTATCTACTATAACCCAAGTAATTAAAAACTATTAGTTCATAGTAGTACAATTAGTAGACCTGATTAAATGTACTTTTCAGCTAGACCAACACCTTAGGACTTTGATTCTCCAAAGCTAGGTAGCTCTGGACTCTATGTTCAATTTCCCAGGCCATTCTTTTTATAGCAATGGCCTTGATTCCTTGTTACAGACCCTTAATATTGGGGTTCAGAAGGGAACAACACCAGTGATAGGACCACACAAACACTAGGACTGAAGATGCGACTCTGAAGGTTTACCCAACAAGTGGGCAACATGCTCCTTAGTCCATGATGAAATACAGAGGTTTGAATTTTACTACAACCAAGAGATGACACAAACATTTTGGGAAGTGACATACAGAATGTTCAGTGTTTAGAGTAAAAGCTTCTTGTTAACAACAGACATCCAGAGCTCCAAGATAACTACACTAGAACACACACTTACTATTCTGTTTTAAAATGCATTCTTACACGGGGCAGTAGTGGCGCACGCCTTTAATCCCAGCACTTGGGAAGCAGAGGCAGGCAGATTTCTGAGTTCGAGGCCAGTCTGGTCTACAAAGTGAGTTCCAAGACAGCCAGGGCTACACAGAGAAACCCTATTCCGAAAAAGCAAGGAAAAAAAAAAGTGACAGTCTAAAAATCACAGGAGACTAAGAACAAATTTGGAAAAATTTTCATTAAGAAAAAAACAAAAACAAAAACAATACTTTTTTTTTTTTTGGTTTTTCAAGACAGGGTTTCTCTGTGTAGCCCTGGCTGTCCTGGAACTCACTCTGTAGACCAGGCTGGCCTCGAACTCAGAAATCCACCTGCCTCTGCCTCCCGAGTGCTGGGATTAAAGGCGTGCGCCACCACGCCCGGCTCCCAAAAACAATACTTTTAATTCCAGCACTGAGGAAGTGGAGGTGGAGGCATGGGGAACCAATGAGTTTGAGGCCAGCTTGGTCTATAGAGTGAGTTCTAGGACAGCCAGGGCTACAAAGAGAAACCATGTCTCAAGAAACCAAAATAAATGAAAGAATTAAAAAAATACCTCAAAGTGAATAAATAAAAATTAACAAAACGCCTGATACGAGATAGTATATTGCATATTTTATGGTAAGAAACAGCTTTTGAGTAAATATAATTGATAAGACATTTTAATTGAGCCACTACAATCTGACATGTGAATGACTGCAGCAAAAACTACTCAGTAGCCTAATGTAAAAACAAACAAAGAAATGTCTAATTTCTTCTTGATTTACAGCCACTGCATGCATCAAATACAAAGTATTGGATGATAAATGACTGTTAATGCAACATGTGCACAGAAATTACGTAGGCTCATACTGAAAGACCTTGTACATTAAGACACAGATATAGCTACATTTAACTGTGAAGTTTAAAAGGCATGGTGTTACCGGAGGCATTTGACATTTTTCTCATTACCGTGAGCTCGAAGCAGTGCTTCAGCAGTAAACAGAGGGGCCTGGAGCATGTCTGCAGTCTCCACAATAAGCATATCTTTTAACCTACGAAGATCCTGGGGCCTTAGTCCTTCATATGGCTTTGGAAAGAAGAAAAACAAAGTTAAATTGGCTACTATATTCTTACAGAAATAAATATGGCTACTACTTAACATCCCAGGTTGTATGCAGAGGTGAGAGGACTCTTTGGCTCCACTATCTTGGGTTCAAGTCTATCCTTGCACCCATCCACTTTAGGTCAGAAAGCAGCTGCAGCTGTGTGCATGCTTTGTCATCCTCAAAATCAAAGTACTATCATGGAAGCCCACTGTACTCTATAGCACCGCAATGCTGGGTAATATATAAAAAGCTATAGAAATAAGGATGGAACCACTAAGCAGTAATCATTATTATAATTCTCATGCACTTTTTATCTACTCTATTTTTGATGTGAGTCAGTTGCATGTATGGTCACTTTGGCACAGTTTCAGTAACTAAACAACTGAATAATAACCAATTTATACTAGTAAATATAGAACTAAAGATCACACTTAAAATTTTTTTTATTAGGTATTTTCTTCATTTACATTTCCAATGCTATCCCAAAAGTCCCCCATACCCTACCCCCGACTCCCCTACCCATCCACTCCCATTTCTTGGCCCTGGCGTTCCTGTACTGAGGCAGATAAAGTTTGCACGACCAATGGAAAGCAGCAGAATTTTCTAAATATGTAGGAGGGGGGAAAACCCTCTACAAATGCGCTAACCCACTGAGGATGCCCTCTGACAGCGTCCACCAGTCTTCAGAGAGCTCTGGGGGTACGAGGGACCTCATCTACTACAGCTCATTTGTAAGTATTTTACAATTTGAAATGGTTTCTAACTGTTTCTTTTGAGTTTTCAAAGATATCATGACAATCATTTCATCAGTTCTTATGGAACACATGAGCAGGACTGTTCTCAAAGGTAATGTCGGAGTTGATAGGATTCATTTTCTGATCTCCTAAATGTCCTCTAGCAGAGTCACATAAAAGACAAGGAATGCTAATGACAGAAACACTGACGGAACTCAACCACATGAAGGTCTACCAAGATTTAATAAAACGTCTATTATTTTAATCATACAGAAAAATATGACAATCCATAAATGGAAAGTTATAAACATTAAAAAAGGTACAAATTTTTTACCTATTAACTTAGCCAAGGTTAGGAAAACAAGGTAACACTTAATGCTGGTAAAGTTTTAGAGAGCAGCTCTTCAGATTCACTAGGTTAAAACAAAAAAATCTACATCGAACTTAACACCTTGGTGTCACAAGCTTTCCTTCAGAAAATTCATCTCTTATCCTACTGTAAGAACCTCTTCCACTGTAAACTTGGGTAACCTGCAGTATTACTTAGAAAAGAGAATACATGCAACTAGCTCATACATGTATTAACAGACTTACACGATACTTACATGTCTCAACACTCATCACTCATTTAAAATGATTCTCCCGAGTGTGTAAAAATTCACAAGCATTAAGAATGAAAACTTCAAATAAAATATGTAGTATCATCACATCAGCACAAAAAGTATGCAAAGGGCAAATATTAAGGCAGTACTGTAAAATGCTGAGGACTACTTAAAAGCAGCAGAATGAGAAACTTTACAAATAAAACTCCCAATTTGTCCTACCTACAAATGTGCAAGGAAAAAGATGGAGCAGAGACTGAGGGAATAGGGAATGGCCCAACATGGGACCCATTCCATGGGAGAGAGACAGCCCCTGACACTATTAATGATACTTTGCTATGTTTGCAGACAGGAGCCTAGCAAGACTGTCTTGTGAGGGGCTCCACCCAGCAGACGATAGAAACAGATCCAGAGACCTACAGCCAAATATCAGGTGGAGCACAAGGAGTCTTGTACAAGAGAGGGGAAGGACTGAGTGAGCTGGAAAGGGGGACTACCTAGATGGGCCTCAGTGGGAGAGAATATGCCTAGTTCTGCTGAGATTTGATGTCCCAAGGTTGGGTGGTAACCAAGGGGGGGTTCCCCTTCTCTGAGGAGGAGGAGGAGGAGGAATGGGAGGAGGGATTTGCAAGGGTAGGAGAGGGAGGAGAGAAGGGGGGCTGTGATCACGATATAAAATGAATAAAAATTATTGAAAAGATAAAAAATGAAAATCTGCCTCCCCCAGATGTTAGGAGATACAAACAGTGGCCATGTGCACAGTCTGCAGAGCTCTTCTCATTACAAATGGAGAAGCAAACTTATGTGAAACATTTTCCATCACATGCCATAAACATCCTACTTCATTTGTGTATGTTTTTGTGGCTATCCCATACTGTGATTATATGAAATTAACCACAAAGTTATAAAAATTAACCCAGGTTCCAAATAGGGATATCATTTAATAAACACTGTAATTTAATCCTAATTATCATTAGAAAATTATCAAAAGCTTGTTGTTAAGCTAATTATAAAGCAAACTTTCCCCTGTAGAACACAATAAATCCCTTCATAGCTAATCTGCAGAATGTGTTTGAGAGATTTCATACAACCTGTGACACATTTTCTTAAACCCATGTTCCAACTTTGGCCACACACTCCTAGGGATCCACCCTGCCTCAGCAACAGAAGGACTCTCGGGATCCCCAGTGGTAGGAACTGTGTATTTCCTGCATTTGTTCCCTAAAAGTTCTCTTTCAGATTAGTTATCTTTCTACCTCCTTCATGTGAAGTCAACTAAAGTAGAGAGGAAATAGCAAATTTAATTACAACAGTTAAACAAATATTTAGTAAAAAACTCTTTCTTGCAATTCTGACAACATACAGAGTATGTGGATTTCCAATATTTAAGAGAAATATAAAGTGGCCTGTATACATTAAACTTATAAATACTTCAGATTTATATTCAAGTGGAAGAGTTCTTGAAGGGCAAAGGCACACTGCCTTCATGTCTTAGTCAGGGTTTCTATTCCTGCACAAACATCATGACCAAGAAGCAAGTTGGGGAGGAAAGGGTTTATTCGGTTTACACTTCCATACTTCTGTGGATCACCAAAGGAAGTCAGGACTGGAACTCAAGCAGGAGCTGATGCAGAGGCCATGGAGGGATGTTCTGTACTGGCTTGCCTCCCCTGGCTTGCTCAGCCTGCTCTCTTATAGAACCCAAGACTGCCAGTCCAGAGATGGTCCCACCCACAAGGGGCATTTCCTCAACTGAAGCTCCTTTTTCTGTGATAACTCCAGCTGTGTCAAGTTGACACAAAACTAGCCACTACAATTGACCCCTTGTCAATTTGACACACAAACACATCACTAGTAAGCCCTACATTCTTATTCATCCCCAAGGTCTAAATAACTTTATTTATTTACTTATTTATTTATTTTATTGGGTATTTATTTCATTTACATTTCCAATGTTATCCCAAAATCCCCCCACACGCTCCCCCACCAACTCCCCCACACACCTACTCCCACTTCTTGGCTCTGGCGTTCCCCTGTACTGAGGCATATAAAATTTGCAAGACCAATGGGGCCTTTCTTTCCACTGATGGCCGACTAAGCCATCTTCTGATTCATATGCAGCTACAGACACAAGCTGGGGGGGGGGGGCGGGGGGGAGGGAGTACTGGTTCTTCCACCTATAGGATTGCAGATCCCTTTAGCTCCTTGGGTACTTTCTCTAGCTCCTCCATTGGGGGCCCTGTGATCCATCCAATAGCTGACTGTGAGCATCCACTTCTGTGTTTGCTAGGTCCCGGCATAGTCTCACAAGAGACAGCTATATCAGGGTCCTTTCAGCAAAATCTTGCTAGTGTATGCAATGGTGTCAGCATTTGGAAGCTGATTATGGGATGGATCCCTGGATATGGTAGTCTCTAGATGGTCCAAATGTCCCACAGTCTTTACATATTCTAAAATTTCAGTCTCTTTAAAATATCCATTTCTTTTAAAATTTAAAGTCTTTTTACAATTAAAAGTCTCTTAACTGTGGGGATCCACTAAAATATTTTTTTCCTTCAAGAGGGAAAATATCAGGGCACAGTCACAATCAAAAGCAAAAATCAATCTCCAACCATCCAACGTCTGAGATCCAACTCACGATCTTCTGGGCTCCTCCAAGGGCTTGGGTCGCTTCTCCAGCCGTGCCCTTTGTAGCACACGCATCGTCCTCTAGGCTCCAGATGCCTGTACTCCACTGCTGCTGCTCTTGGTAAAACACTGCATGACCCCTTCAGTCCTGGGCCATCAACCGCAACTAAGGCTGCACTTTCACCAATGGCCTTCCATGGCCTCTCACAGTGCCGAGCCTCAGCTGCTCTGCATGACCCCTTCATGCCTTCAAAACCAGTACCACCTGGGTGACTCTTACACATTACCAAGTCCATCCACAGCACAAGGTACAACCGTGGCTATCTCTGGAACACAGCCTCTGTGCTCTCAAAAAAACACTTCCCAGAAGATATCACCTCAATGATGCTGGTCTCTTCTTAATCACCGCTAATTTCTTAGCTCCAGTTAACCAGCATCAATAGTCCCAGTAATGCAAAGTTTTTGCTTTAGTAGTTCTGGTATCTTGTTAACCACAACTGATTCTTCAGCCCCAGCTAACCAGAACTACAAAATCTTCACAATCAAAACAGCAATGGCCCTGATTAGAGTCTTTAATCTTCCCTCTGAAATTTCACAAGCCAGACCTCTATCTTCTGCACTCTTCTCAACATTATCTTCCAAGCTCCTATACAACATCCCACAGAGCTCTTAACAGCTAATGGATCTTCTGGCTCAAAGTTCCAAAGTCCTTCCACAGTCCTCCCCAAAACATGGCCAGGTTGTCACAGGAATACCCCACTCTGCTGGTACCAATTTGTCTTAGTCAGGGTTTCTATTCCTGCACAAACATCATGACCAAGAAGCAGTTGGGGAGGAAAGGGTTTATTTGGCTTACACTTCCATGCTGCTGTTCATCACCAAGGGAAGTCAGGACTGGAACTCAAACAGGTTAGGGAGCAGGAGCTGATGCAGAAGCCATGGAGGAATGTTCTTTACTGGCTTGCTTTCCCTGGCTTGCTCAGCCTGCTCTCTTATAGAACCCAAGACTACCAGCCCAGGGATGGTCCCACCCTTACAGCTGGATCTCATGGAGGCATTTCCTCAACTGAAGCTCCTTTCTCTGTGATAACTCCAGCTGTGTCAAGTTGACACAAAACTAGCCAGTACACTTCATGAGCACATAACACATTCTTGGCAAAACTGCAGCAGAGCGGTAATTAGGTCATGTGAAACATTTCAATACACTGCTCAGTCTCAAGTGCACACTAGCTCTCCCTTCTGTGGCAACAATAAAAATGAAGGTTCCTGTCTCTTTCTTGTTGCAAAGATAAGCTGTTACTATTTTCAGATTATAAGCCAGCAATAATCTTCAAAAAAAAGTCAAAACTGATACAAAAAAAAGGAAGCTAAGTTAAAAAGGAGCCAGGAACAAAAAGCACCTCCTCTTCTGTAATTGTGCATATGACTGCTATGGAAGAACCACAGAAGAAAGGAGCAACAGACCAATACACAAACTATTATTTTGATGACAGGTTTAAAAAAAGAAGAAGAAGACAGTTATCTTCAAAAACTATAATATAAATCAATCATGAAAAGAATATTTTTTCTATTATTTATTCCAGAATTGAAATTAGTCAGCCAATCCAGCTACAGGTAAACAAGTTCATTGTAAAAAAGAGATTTCTCAGCTGGGCGAAGCATTTGTGCACAGGCATCATGACCTGAGTTTGGTCTACCAATCCAAGGAGAGAATTTGTCCTCTGACGTACTTGTGCTTGCGCGTGTGAGAGCACGCACACACACGCACACACACGCACACACACACACACACACACACACACACACACACACACTCTCTTTCAAGATATGAAAGACACTTAGAGGAGAAAAAGGATGGCTCACACTCCTTTAATAGCAACTGTAGCTGACCCTGAGGTTGGTTTGGGAAAGAAAGCAGAAGAGTTAGCACAGGAGTCCTCCATGCCAGCTTCTTCTCTTACTTAGCTGCTCCTGCTTACGTGTGGACCATCCTATCCTTCTTCCTGACTGGAAGCTTTGCTCTAACAAGGAAAACCTTTTAGCTCTGTTAGCCAGACCATGTGCAGCCTGTGGGTTCCCGCTGGGTGAGGGACCCAGGGCACTGCCGCTTTCCCTTTGCTTACTCAGAGGCAGGCAGGATATAACCTTTTATGACAGACACTGTACAGAGGCCTAATCATCACCAGTTTTTAAAAAATCACTTTTATTTCTTTAGAATAAGAACCACTCTGTGGAAATTATGTGCTCGTTTAATTTTCAAATTCTTAATATGTCTCTCTGTTAGAATATAAATATCAGGAGTGCAGGTAGCCTATCGTTATTCCTCACCCATACTTCTACTCACCTAAAATTCTGCCTGTCAAAGCAGACAATCTTGTTGGAAGATGGGTAAAGCAGATTAAAAAACAATCAAAAATGACGATGACACTTAGATTATCTGATTTGTTAATTATTTTGCTTTTAAAATAGCACTAACAATTTGTCCTAAATTAAGATGTGTCAAAAGTTCCAGGCTATGCCATATACTATCTATACCATAAGACGAAGGGAAACCTTATCTCAAATATAAAGGTTAAAAATATCTAAATCAGCCTTTTGACCCATTTTCTCTCTTCCACCATACACTCAATAAAATAAATAAATGAAAAAATATCTAAATCAGATATGTTCGTCAGTGAGAAAAGTCAAAATATACAAACTATATGTCCCAACTTTGTAAAAATAAAAATTTGCACTATAAATTGTTACATTTTAAAATTTTTATGAGTCAGATTTGGTGGTACACACCTTTAATCCTAGCACTTAGGGGGCAGAGGCAGAAAGATCTCTGGAGTTCAAAGACAGCTTGGTCTATATACTAAGTTCCAGGACAGCCAGGTCTTCTTCATAGACGGACCCAGTAAAGTCAATGTAAAATACGATTTTATTCACATTAAAAATTGACTATAGTCTTGCTTATATCTGACTGAGAGCTTCAAAACCTAGTACCATTTGGGAAATAGAGTTAGGAAGAAGATATTTTTTAAATTATAATTATACATATTATTATAATTTAAGAATTTTAAGACTATGGCACCTCTTCCAGAAAACTAGGTAGGCTACATGCCCCCCAGACATTTGTCATGAACTAGTTTCCAACAGACCCAATCCTCAGTTGTCACTCCCCACCTGGCTGCTGTGTCCAAGTTGCCAACAGACAGCTCCTGCCCTTGTAGGCCACCCACCCTGCAGGAGGACCTTCCCACTCTCTGTTCCCTCAGGTACACATACCCTGTGGAGCTAGGTAAGCTGTCCCACGAGAACTTGCTCCACTCTTTCAGTGGTCCCCCTGCAACTGTATCCCTAGGAAGTATAGGACACTATAAAAAGACCAAGCCTAAGAATAATAGGAATAAAAGAAGAATTTAGTTCAAAATCCCAGAAAATATTTTCAAGAAAATCATAGATGAAAATTTGACTAACCTAAGAAGGACATGCTTATAAAGGTGTGATAAGCTTACAGAACACAAAATAGATTGAACCAAAAGAGAAAGTCCTGTCACCGTATGTCTTAGTCAGGGTTTCTATTCGTGCACAAACATTATGACCAAGAAGCAGTTGGGGAGGAAAGGGTTTTCATTCAGCTTACTCTTCCACATTGCTGTTCATACCAAAGGAAGTCAGAACTGGAACTCAAGCAGGTCAGGAAGCAGGAGCTGATGCAGAGGCCATGGAGGGATGCTCCTTACTGGCTTGCTTGCTTTCTCTGGCTTGCTCAGCCTGCTCTCTTATAGAACCCAAGACTACCAGCCCAGAGATGGCACCACCCACAAGGGGCCTTTCCCCCTTGATCACTAATTGAGGAAATGCCTTACAGCTGGATCTCATGGAGGCATTTCCCCAACTGAAGCTCCTTTCTCTGTGATAACTCCAGCCTGTGTCAAGTTGACACAAAACTAGCTGGTATACTACATAATAATAAACACAAACCATACAGAACAAAGAAAGAACATTGAAAGCTGCAAGAAAAGAGGACCTATTACACACATACTAGAATTACACCTGCCTTTTCCATGGAGACTGTAAAAGTCCGAAGGGGCTGGACAGATGTCCTGAAGACTCTAAGAGAGCACAGATGTCAGCCCAGACTACTATACCCAACAAACCTTCCCATCGCCATAGATGGAGAAAACAAGACAGTCCATTATAAAGTCAAATTTAAACAACATCTATGTAGAAATCCAGCACTACAGAAGGCTCTCGAAGGAATACTCCAACCTGTTCAGGTTAACAACATTCAGGAAAACAAAGGAAATAAAAACACCACCACCACCACCACCCTGGTTTGAAAGGGAATGGCACCCATAGATCCATGTGAATGAAATGTTTCCTAATGATATTCTGCTATACAGATTGATGTCTAGCCTAAACCCATCAGAGAGTCTTTAGCAACTGATGAGAGCATATTCAGAGATCCACAGCCAAACATTGAGTAGAATTCAGAGAACCCCAAAAAGACAGGGAGGAAGGAATGTAGGACTCAGAGGAGTAGAGGAAACCAGAACAAGTCTACAGAATCAACTCAGCAGGCTTCATAGAGGCTCACAGACACTGAAGTGGCTATCGCAAGCCTGCATGGGACCATGTGTTGTAGTTGTTCGGTGTAGTGTTTTTGTGGGACTCCTAACAGCGAGAGTGGGAGTGTCTTTGACTCTCTGGCCTGTTCTCTGGACTGGGTTGCCTTGTCCAGCCTTAATATGACAGGATGTGCCTAGTCTCATTGCAACGTCTTTGTTTGATATCCATGGGAGCCCAGAGTTTCTTTCTAAAGGGGAAAGAAGGAGCAGTATATTATTGGGGTGGGGCACTGGGTGGAGGGGAAGGAGGGGAAATGGTGGGTTGTATATATTGTATGAGTGATGAATAAATTAAAAATTTAGTATTGAATGTTTTTCTGCTCTGTAACTTTTCCCAACAAAACATATAGTTATTCTAAATTCACTTAGATATAAACCTGTTAATAATTTTTATTAATTCCTTTATCTTATATTTTCTTCTCTCCAAAGTTCTATTACTTTTAGATTAGGAACTAAATTAAGATGGTATCATGAGAGATAAAAACTAAATCTATCATTATTCACTTTCCCTTGCATTACATCAACTTCTTTGTGAAACACTACTGAAATATCTCTCACTAAATGTCTGTATTATTAGAGTACCAATTACTGTTTGCCTCAAAATCATGGACTGTCAAAAGGTAGGCAAATGGGAAGCAAGGTGCTTGTATTTGAAAGAGTAGGAAGAATAAAGTTAACTCACTTTAATTGTGACAACTTATTCAAATAATTTCTGATTCCTGTGTGTTCAAACCCATGAGAAAGAGTCAGCAAACACTTAGTATGAACGGTCTCTTTGTTTTCACACTAACCTAAGCCAAAAGAAGAACTGTATAAAATAATCAAACAAACACACAGTTAAGAAATGGAAACATGAATTCTGGGAACTCAGTTCCTTTCCATTGTGAGATGTACAAAGGTTCAGAAATTTTTGAGAATTCATGAAAGAGATTCAGTAATATACATATAAGCCACTAGTTAAGAGATTCTTGTTAGAATGAAGTTAATCTGAAACACTGAGGAATTAGGATTTTTAGTTTTACATTTTCCTTTTATTTTGAGTTTTTGGTGGGAGTTACCAAAGCCTTTGTGTGTTGTCAAGAACAACATGTGTTCAAGGGAAAGACTGACAGAGAGTGGGGCCCATGAGGGCCCATGGGTAAGCAGGACTTACACATTAACAAGTATATAAGCATGTTAGAGGAAAGACTTGACATTCACGGTTTTAGATGTCTTTTTATGCTCACTGCTATGGATTAAGCACTGCTGAGGCTATTAAGCATACTGCAAAAACGACCACCCACACAGAGTTTAAAGAAAAACATTTTAAGTAAATCAATCCCCGTACCTCTCGCTTGTCTAAGGCAGCATACTCAGCTTCTATTTCCTCAGCCTCCGGGTCCCGAGAGAACACCATCTGAGACTCCAGACTGAGGGCCAGGTCTTTGTGGTGCTGCTTTTCGGCACAATCACAAGGAGTATCTTTATTTTCATTTTCAGCAAACAAGTCTCCTCCATGTTTTACTAAGAGCTAAAAGAGATTTTAGAAAAAGACTCACAACTATAGATTTGATTAAGTTTATTTCATGCTACAAATGAAATTAAATATATAACTGGCATAACAAAAATGTAACAGCAGACAATGTATCTAAATGTATTTTAATGTAAAATTAAAATATAATTAAAATTTAAATTAAACATATAACTAAAATTGAAAATATGTTTTAAATAATAGAAGGCATTAGTTTGCAATGACTTTTATTTTCACAGTTGGGAATTCTTGTTTTAGTGACAAATGAGTTTCTATGGCTAACGTCAAATTCTTAAGTATTTGTCAATTTCCCACAACCAAATAAAACTGCACTTAAATATAAAAAAGATTACAGTTATTCAATACTTAAACTTTAAAAATGTCTCATGATTTTTCTTTCTCTCCTGTACTTTTGGTCAGCCATGCTATTGGTTCTTCTCATTGTCCTCTGTCCACTGTGTCTGTGCTTCTCTAATATCCCCACAGATCCAGGCTGTGTGTCAGCTTAGAACAGGAGTTACTGCATCAACCTTAGCTCTATCACTCCTGCTGGCACATTGATTCCCAACGTGACTACAGAATGGAGGCATGCAGGCTACTGTAAACCTGTCCTAGTATGTGGTTTCCGGGCAGTCACAGCTGGCAAGACCATTCCAGCGCAGCACTTTCAGTACTATGTATGCAAGGCTGATCTGGGCACCTTGATAGTCCTAGATAGGACCTGGAATAGTCATTATTTTTTATAGGAGATTTCAATGTGGACTGTGCTCAAAGCTAGAGGTTGTTGTTCTTTCATCTGAATATGACAGAGACTTACTTGACAATGACTGCAATAAGAGTCTTAATAAACTATACATTCAGATTCAGCTGGTTTGTCATCAGGCTGTAGTTTCTGCATTTCCACTAAGTTCTCAGAAGACTGATGCGAAGACGTCAGGAAGCACTCACCGCTTTGAAAGTGTTTCAAACCTAATCTATATTCCAACCAATAGGCTAATAGTTCTTTATTTGCTTGCATAAGATTACTTCTCCATTCAAATTTTTGTATTGTTTAGTTTTCTGGACCTGACCCTAATGTCTAGCATTTAGTGGCTTCTACTTAATATGGCCCACTCTTCCCTTTTTCTAAGTCACTCTTACTTCGGATTATTTCCCTACAAAATTCTTCAATCTCAAGATACCTGAAGCCTGCATAGCACTTGTAAATCTGCCATGTAAAACAATTACCACAGGAACAGGCTAACATCCTCCTAGAATCTACTACTATTGCTTTGGAGTCTGGCAGTCAGGTGTTTAATATGATCAGAAAACTGAAGTTCAGATAGGAAGCTACATAGCTGCTGATCTGGAAGAGTCCTCTTTCTTTTGTATTAAAACTCTAGGTACTAGCTAAAACCAACACAATTAGGTAGACTCTTCAGTCAGACTGGTGAGTGGTTTTTGTGGATTTCAATGAAGTGTGAAATACTGATAGGAGCTGAAAATATTAAACAGGTTCTATGGGCTGTAATAAAGGGAGAACTGTGACTTACCATGTATGTTTTTCTGGTGACTTTTACTTGATCCAACCATTAGTTACAGATATAATTCTAAATAAGCATTTAGGGTCAAATGTACAGGAAATATGTGCTATACCAATAATTTTCATAAAAATGTTTTTTACCAAGTGTGATGTACTCTCAAAAACTAAGCCTTTACACTGCAGCCATCTACAGGGCCACTATTACAGGTTAATCACTAATAGAGATAAAATGTGGCCTACTGACTATGACTAACTTGGGGAAGTCGACCAAACGGGAAGAGTGTTGTTTTGTTAGATTATGTGAATTGATAGCACTTTCATCAAAGTTCATTCCTATTCCAAAGCAGAAAAAAGCTCTTAGTTACAAAAAAATCCAGAATATGAATTATCACGTTAAATTCCTAGCAGTTTTATATACTACTAAAATTTACATACAGTGAATTTAAAGCAAATGCATATTATACATTGATAATGCTATATACATGCATATGTATGAATGGGCATGTATAAAGCATCTGTGTGTGTGTGTGTGTGTGTGTATACTAAGTATGTATACACACACACACACACACGGGGGGGGGGGGGGGAGTACGGTGAGTGAGGGTGTTTTTGAGGTATGGTTTCTTTTCCCAATTCTTTGTATGTCATGGAGGACTATCACAAACTGGGCCAAATCAAGCTGGCTGCCTCTTCTGTATGGATTTTAATATTCTTAAACACTTTAAATAACTTGAAGAATATTTCATGATACATAAGAGTTATAATAAAAATCAGTTGGCAATGTTCACAAACTAACAATGTTTTGGAACACTGCTATACTTCTTTGTTTACAAATGAACATACAGTCACTCGTAGGCTACACTGGCTAAGTTGCCTAAAATATTTATTATTTAGGTTTTAACAGAAAAAAAAATTACTAACTCTCAAATAATTCTCTGGCATATGAAGACATTAAAATTATAGGAATATTATTTATAGTTTATCTGTAATATATATCATATAAGCATTTCTTTGTTAAAAATATTGTATATGTATCAGTCTTTTGCCTGCATGTATATATACCACATGTCCACAGTGCTTTCAGAAGCCAGAAGAAGGCGTTGGATTACCTAGAACTAGAGTTACAGAAAACCGTTGGCTGCTCTGTGGTTGCTGGGACTAGAGCTCTGGTCTGGAAGCACACTCAGTGTTAACTGCTGAGCCACCTCTCCCCCTACCTTAATACACTTAAGACATTTAACTGCATACTTATAGTTTGAATGCGGAATATGCAAATGACATGGTGGCTGGGTGAAGAGTTAAAGCATCTGGTATGAAGAGAGCAGCCAAAACATAAAAAAAGATGACCAGGCCTGTGGTACATACATGTAATTTAGGAGGTGGAAACAGGAGAACCAAATTCAAGGTTTTCCTTAGCTATATAGAGTCAAGCCTGGGCTCTAGTGTGTCTCAAGCAAGAGCAACAACAAAGGAAGGGACTGACTAGAGCAATGCAGACAATGAAGAGTCCTATTCTGCTAATGAGCAGAATTAATTTGATACAATGAGGGAGAAGGAGGAGCATATGTGAATAATCCAAGGTATGAAGGTTTTGCAGAGAATGGCAGCATCATTAAGAGAAACCAGATTCTCAAGCTAGTAGAGAGATGACTGAGCCCAGCTTCAGAAACACTGAATTTGAGACTGCTACAGTATACTTACAAGGAAGTCAACATAGAAGCAACAAAGCATGAGAAACTTCATTGGAATCAGGCAAAGCATCAGAGACAGAGACACAGATAAAATTCTGTACAAAGCCTTTAATACCTTGCTATCTGAAGTCTCTAAAAGCATTTTATAATTAAGGCTATAATTTTCATGCTATGCATAGTGTGAGTATATGTATATAGGGAAACACTTATGGGAACATGGTACCCAGGAAGGAGTATTGCTATAAACATTTCATTTCGATGATTCAAAATAAGGACCCACAGATGGGCATGGTGGCCCTTGCCTTTAAGCCAAGTAGTCAGGTGTAGTCAGGTGGCAGGTGGATCTCTGTGATTTCGAAATCAGCCTGGTCTACATAGTAGTACCAGGACAGTCAGGGCTACATATTAGAGATTCTTGTCTCAAAAGCAAGCAAGCAAGCAAGCAAGCAGACAGACAGACAGACAGAAAACCAGGAACCACAGGAAACTCCAAATTATTAAATGCAGAAGAAACTGTCAAAGAATGCATTTCTAAATTCTTTTCTTTTTAAGATTTATTTTATTTATGACTATTTTGCTTGCATATATGCATATTACCATGTGAGTGCCTGAAGTTCAGAAGAGGATGTTGGATACCCTAGAACTGGAAAACAGGTATGGTTGTGAGGCACCATGTGGGTGTTGGGAACCCAGGACTCTTGGGGCAAGAAGAACAAATGAGCCATCTTTGCAGCCCCACATAACTCACTAAACACTACTCTTAAATAAACACACTGTTGTGTTTTGAATGTGAAAGATAGCCACCCCACAAGGTTCATGTGTCTGAACTTCTGATTTCCAACTAATAGTAATGTTTTGGAAGGCTGTGGAACCCTTAGGAGTAGAGTCTCACTATAGGAAATGGGTCACTGAAGTAGGCTGTAAGGTGTTGTGTTATTTTATAGTGTGTTTTGTTGATTAAAAACATACTAGTAAGAGTGAGTAAAGTAGGCTAGTGAGTTTTGAACTTGTACAGCCCAGTCCCACTGTTTGCTTTCTACTTTCTCAAGGACTGAGAAGCCCCAGATGCACCCTCTTCTCCTGTAGAGCCACTCATCCAAACATGCTTTTCTGGCTATGATTAACTACAACTTCAAACTATGACTCAAAAAATTTCCCTCCAAAGTTACTTTTGTGAGTGTGAGTGCCTTAAGTTATTTTGCCAAAGCAAAGAAAAAACTAATACAAATAAGGAAAAGAATCAAAATTAACAACTAGAGAATGCTTTCATAAATATGAATCCCTAAAAGTTAAGTAAAATTAGGTTGGACCTACTGGGTTTGGGGGAGTAATCTCTAAGTTTAAAGATTATGCAGAGAAGTGTTAGTGAATCAAACCTTAGTGACTAAGGGGTCTTTTGAGATAATCCTGAGATTTATCCCAAGCACCCCAGAGAAAACTATCACAAGATGTGTCATAAGTAGCAACAAGACCAATACAGGACATATCTGCCCCTTCCATCACTAGATGGTCTCACAGTTTTATGAAAAATAATAAATATCTGGTGGTATTTATTCACACAATGTATATCATTATATGATACTTGGTACCACTAAGCATTAAGAATATTTAAAAATTATAGAAGTGGTATTTATTCCTATTAGTTTTAAAATAAAAAAATGTAAGCAATAAGGTAGAGAAGTTTAAAAGTATTTAAATTACCCATGATAGTAAATTTTATAAATACATGATATTCTAGGAACTTTAGTTACATAGTGTTACATATTACCACGTGTTTAGGCACTTATGCTAGGAAAACACTTCCAGTTTAATAATAATCATGGCAAAAGGTCATTAAGGGTCGAGAGCTGAGCAAGAACACAGTTAAAAAATTGGTGATAAACTTTAAGTGGAAAAATATTATACTGAAATTTGTCAGTGAATGCTAGAATAAATGTGAGGTGTTCCTAAGGCTCTACTTGGAATGTTTAGAATATAAAAAATGAGAACGGTCACCAAGCAGAGTGGCTCATGTGATATGCTGGCAGTGCAAACAGATAACACACCTATCAAGGCCTTACAAATACTATGTAACATACCCCTCTGTGAACAACAATAACATACTGGTAAAATTACCACCCCATTTTTCAACAATTTAAAATGTACAACATTGTAAATATACTTAAAAACTGGCCACTACTTAGCATTCCTTATTAGGAATTGTTAGAAGCAAGTTACTAAAGCAGAAATTAAAACATTATTGCTACTAACAAGAACAAGCTATTTCTACCTTAACACATTCAAGGACCATCTAGTCCCACACATGTGAGTGAGTCACCACAGATTCCTCCCTAGGAGGTGAGCACAGAAAAGGCCTAAGTAGTTGTCTCTGCCTGACAGAGAAAGAAAAGCCCATGATCAGGCCACAGAATCCCACCAATCCCTGAGCTTGCCCCAAGATTGGGCTATAAAATCTCACCAATCCCAGACCATCCTGGAAAGCTCCACCCCACAAGAAACTCTATAAAGTCTGGCTCCTACTCAGTTCTTTGCTGCTTCTCTCTTGAGCAGAGGTGGTTACTGTCTTGTGTCTTTCCCAATAAATCTCTTCTGTGAGGTTTGTTGTGCAGCGTGACTCTGGGGTACTCCCTGACTCCCAACTGCTAGGATACCTTTCCTGTCTGAGCTGTATCACAGTTACAACATCTTTTAAGAAATCAAAGATTGAGTGATTTCTAAGCTTTGAAGATGCTTTATATATTAGTAATATATAATAAATACTTATAAATAAAAATTGCCAAAATGTAGTATGAATTCAAGAATACTTGAACACAGAGTCAAGTGAAAAGACATTTTAAAGACAAGGTTTTAAAAAGGAGTATAACAAATGCATCCATCAACAGTTATCTATTAATAAACAAATCAAGTAAAGATAATATATAAATAAGTAATAGTTGTCATCTTTCCCCCATATCCAAGATATGAAAGTTTTAGAAATTGGCTATTAAATGTTCAGCAAACACAGACAAAAACCCCTACTATTTTCAGTATCATAGTACTGACCTATTAATATCTTAAGAGATATTAACAATTATTCTTATTGATTTTTATTACATTATATTCTGAAAAGCTGGAAAGCTACACTTTGGTTGCTGTTCCCTAAAGCAGTGTAAGGGCTTATAAAGGCACTTACAAAGGGCTTTGGTTCTTTTAGACTGACTAGAGAACTGCTAAGACCACATACTATCAACATACAATCTGCTAGCACAGAATATGGAAAAGCAAGCAGGTTTTACCTCTACACAGGCTTTCATCCCTGAGGCTGCAGCATAGTGAAGGGGTGTGTTCTTTTTGTTATCAACTGCATCAATAGCCGCTCTCTCATATTCGCCTTGGTCAAGTTTTGCTCCTTTCCACTGTAAGATCATCTGCAGACAATCTGCCCTTCTGAAATCATCTTCCACAGGCCGTGCTAAGCGAGGATGAAGGGTTCCTTCAGATATCATGATTTGAGGTCCCATACACAACAAATGCATAGATGTTTCATTGTGCACATTCCGTTTATTTGGGTTTCCATCTCTACCAAAAAGAAAAGTCCTAAAATGGAAAGGAAGGATAAAAACAACTTTTTCCTACCTAAAAATACAAAGAAGATAGCAATTTTAAGGGTTAAGTCTACTTCAAAGCTAAAGTCCAATTTCTATTGAGGTGTGTCACTGACTAATTCACTTAATTAAGATGGAGAGCCAGCAAAATAGCTTCGAAGGCAAAGAGCTTGTGACAAAAGGCTGACAATCTCAGTTTCATTCATAGCACTCGTGTAGCAGGACAGAAATGACTCTTTAGTTGTTCTCTGACATCCACCATGAGCTGTGGCACATGTAATGAATGCATTCGTGTGCATGAATCACATACACGCACGCATGCACGCACGCACGCACGCACGCACGCGCACACACACACAACAGAAGTAAACATTAGTGCCTATAAAGCAATGAGACTATACAAGGAAAAGGGAAAAAGAAAAGAAAAAGAAGGAGGGGACAGAGGATGTTACACAGCAAAAGGTTACTTAAATAAAATAATAAAAATTTAAAATAAAGGAAAAGTTCTAACATGGCATTTTTGATCAGTTTACTTTTCTGTTGGCCATCTAGTGCTGGGCACGCAGCTTATCCTTATGAGTAGTTTGTTTCCCCACTGAGATCTTCTTGGTGGAAACTAAATTTACATTTACAAATGGTTATCAATTGGAGACTGCTTCTGGGTTAGGGATGGGGGCTTGTATCCACTCCTTTAGCTCTAGAACCTCCAGATAAATTTCCATAGGACACAATCTATCTTAACATACTTTGGTTCAAGCATAGTATATGAACAAAATATAGGCTCTATATAGTTTAGGAAATGGAAAAGTAAGTTTAATTGCCTTTTCAAATAACGACACTACAGCAACCATCTAACAAGTGGTCAACTCTTACAGGTTGGGTTTGGCACGCTATTGTCATTTATTCTCAGCACTCTGGCCTGCGAAACTGTATGAATCAACTTTTTGTAGTGTTAATTAAAAATAGAATGGTCTAAGTGACATTTTAAACTTTTTAATCAATGCAGAATTTTAAGAAAACCAGACTTTTTTTTGAGGGTGGGGTGTCAAGACAGGGTTTCTCTGTGTAGTCCTGGCTGTCCTGGAACTCCCTCTGTAGACTAGGCTGGCCTCAAACTCAGAAATCCTCCTGCCTCTGCCTCCCAAGTGCTGGGATTAAAGGCATGCACCACCACTGCCCAGTTGCAGAATTTAAAAGAATCATATACCAATGTGAAATATATTTGATTCAGTGAGTCACAGAGAACCTCTAAATGTTGTCATCTTTTATTGTACAATAAATTACATTAGGTTTTATCACTACCAATTTATTAGAAAATAAGAATTAGGAAGTTGTCAGTTGAATATAAAGAATGAGTCCTTCAAAATTTTAGCATTCACTTGAAAGATGAAACTTTATTGTTAGCATTAAAGACTAGCAGTTGTTTTACTTGAAAGATTTAATTAGATTTTGAGTAAATGTCAGCCTAGACCCTCAGCTCTCATTCACCATTTGAAAGCAGTGCTGTATTGCAGTGACACCAATGAATAAAGAAACCATAACAGCCCAAAATGCTGAGAATAAATGCCCAGCCTTACTTGGGATGTGGAAAATCAAAGACAAGGAAGTAGAAAAAAAGGCAAGAGCCAGAGGACAAGGAGCTGAGCAGCAAAAAGGTGTTTTCTAGAGAGGACACAGCCACTGTTACACTCACTCTGTAACTCACAAAAGCTGTGGTGATTTGCACATGATTTGCACAAGACTGGGTTATTTAGTATTTTACCATAAACTGGGAGGAGTCCAGGAGGAGGCCACTCTCCTCTCAGCAGTCTGTTGGCAGCCAACGGTCCAAAGGGAACATAGCAGAACAATATATACTCTTAAGGAGTGAGTGTGAAAATGAATAAAGAGGTCACAGTGTCTAGTTTATATTTTAGGCAGTGTTTGTTGTATTTCTCAAGTCTTTACTGTAACAGACAGTTTTTCCTGAGAAAATTTTTGACCAGTTGATTGACAGATCTATTTTGACTGACTCTTAGGTGAGGGAGCACTGAGGTGCCACGTTTTCCTTTGTACATTGAAAGCCTCCAGCTGGCTAATAATTCTATATTTAACTGGTTATCTATTAAGGACATTCTAGGTAGTTCAGAAATCACACCAGAGCTAAGATGACACAGCTCTCCAGTCCAGTAACAGGAGTCCTGGGTTTCGTCCTGAATTTTGTAATCTGGATAATGAGGAAGGGACTGTGTACCACACAGGGAAAGTCAGAGTCTTTACTTTCACTTCTAATGTGAACAGCCTTGAATTGCTCTTACTCTCCTCAAGCACTTTCCCTGTGAGAGATTACACTGCTCTGCAAAGGTCCCTCTGGCTACTGTTCACTCTTACCCTGAGAGTGCTCAACTTTCCTCTGTAATCTAATCTGTCTGTTTTCTACATTACAGTGTGGACAGAAATGTATTCAAAGCAACATGTATGGGAACTCCCTTTACTCTTAGAACTCAGAATAGATCATATAACATGGACAAGTCTCAATATTACATATTTTCAGAGATCACAAGCGTTTTCCTTTTCACTGGTCACTTACTAATGGGTTTAGAGAAATACTTACCCTAATATTCTATTCATTCCATGTCTAGCAGCATAGTGTAACGGTGTGTTGTGCTGATAGGGTTCTCCATAAGAAATATTGGGATCAAGGGATTCTTTTAGCTGAGGATTATTTTCATATATTTGGCAAGCCAAGTTTTCATCCCCATTGATGAGTGCTTTGCGGAATTTGGTGGTTGTATTTCCCATGTTTTGTTATTTTCTGATAGGCAGTGGCACGTTCTTTCTTCCTTCAGCCACTTCTTGAGTACTTCTACAACATGTTTCACATTCTAATGAAGGAGAAGTTACCAAGTTAGGCTGTAACACTGTAATTACAAAGTAGCATCCTAAAGAGACATTTACAAATGTTAATAACATCTGGGAAGCAGATGAAGGGAATAAACAGTATTACATGCTGCCAAATTTATTGTGGTTTTATTTTTGTTTTTTTGAGACAGGGTTTCTCTGTATAGCCCTGGCTGTCCTGGAACTCACTTTGTGGACCAGGCTGGCCTCAAACTCAGAAATCCACCTGCCTCTGCCTCCCGAGTGCTAGGATTAAAGGTGTGTGCCACCACACCCGGCTATTGTATTTTTAATGTTGCTAAAATTAACTTTTTGTTAAAATTTAACATTTTTTCCATACAAAGACTATATAAGGTTGTACAGCTGTACTTGACCTAGAAAAGTTGTCTACATATATAAACTTTTCTCAAATGAGCAGGAATCAACTGCACTGAGCTTATGGCTGAATAAAATGATGGCTAATCTTGATGGTCAATCCAGTGACCTCAAGAATGAACAAAAAGCAGCTGAGCACAGCTTTGGGGAGTTTTCTAGACTGGATCATTTGAGGTAGGCAGACCCACCCTTGGCCTGGGCCACACATTCTAACAGCAGCCTAGGCAAAAGCACATGAAAAAGGAAGCTGTTTTTGCTACTCATCTTCATTCTTGCTGCCAAGTCCACCTATCCTGTTGCTAAAGCATTCACCTGCCAGTATTAGAACCTATTTCTTCAGAACTCTAATATAGACAGGAGACCAGCAGCTCTCTAGGGATACTCCAGAAACTCCTGCACCAGATTGGAATTACTGAGACACCCAGGCTCATTGACTGAACAACTAATGGACTCTTGATTTTCTAAAAGGTCAAATGATAAGCCATTACTGGGCTACTAGGACTACAACCTATAAGCACTCTAATAAATCTCTCTCTCTCTCTCACACACACACACACACTCAGGCTCATTCTCAGTTCTATTCCTGTAGAAAACCCGACTAAAACACAGTCCAGTTAATTATATGCAGGTACTACTACGTCAATTTGTGGGTCACTACAAAACAAAACCAACCAACCAACCAACCAACCAACCAACCAAACAAACAAACAAAAACAACTGAAATTAAGAATTGCAGATCTTCATGCAGAGACTGTCCCCCAACCCCCAGAGACCCATCCCATATAAAGTCACCAAACTTAGACACTATGTGGATGCCAATAAGTGCTTGCTGACAGGAGCCTAATATACCTGTCTCCTGAGAGGCTCTACCAGTGCCTGACATATTCAGAGGTGGATGTGCTCAGCCAACCACTGGACTGAGCAAAGGGTCCCCAATGAAGGAGTTAGAGAAAGTACCAAAGGAGCTGAAGGAGCTTGCAGCCCCATAGGAGGAACAACAATATGAACTAACCAGTACCCCCAGAGCTCTCAGGGACTAAACCACCAACCAAAGAGTACACATGGAGGGACCCATGGCTCCAGCCACATATGTAGCAGAGGATGGCCTTGTTGGACATCAATGGGAGGAGAGGCCCCTGGTGCTGAGGCTTGATGCCCCAGTGTAGGGGAATCCCAAGGAAAATGAGAGTGGGTGGGTTGGTGAGCAAGGGGAGGGGAGATGGGATAGGGGGTTTTCGGAGGGGAAACCCGGAAAGGGGATAACATTTGAAATGTAAATAAAGAAAATATCTAATAAAAAAAGTGAATTTGGATAGTATTAAAAAAAAAGAATTGCAGGTCTTGGGCTACAGTTCAGGAAAAGTGAAATTGTAAGTACTTACAAGAAAAAGACTTAAAATATAAATACATGTATAACTACACAGAATACTCAAGATAATCACAGCAAACTGATAAAATCGGTCAGACAGAAGAAATGAAGATAATGATTATCCTACCTTTTAAAATGATTGAATATTCTTCTATTAAGGATTCAAAGCAAGGCTCAAAACATCAAATGCTTATGCACTCTACATGTGGGAAGAAGTCATGATAGGCAATGTGAGGTGGGGAAGGGGAAAGTGAAATAAAATAGATCTGAAATGTAAAATGCCATACTTGCTAACACTACTTTTAAGCAAGTGTTTTACCCCCTGAAAACGTCAAGTCCTCATCTGTACTGTAAGGAAATGACTATGTCTCAGACACAGGTATAAAGATTATAAGAGAAAGCTTATGTAAATTATTTACAACAGACCTTGTTTAAAGGGTTCAATGCTAGAATACCCTATCCTGTATCTATTGTTAAATTACTGTTGCTGTGATGGGACTGGCCCCCTAAAAGGCCCATTTGTTAGGTCATCAGCTTGTGAACCTACTAGGATTCAACACCAGGGAACATGCCTATAAAGAGGATCCTGAGACCCAAGTCCCTTCTCCACTCTTCTTGCTTCCCTGTGATCTTGAGGTAAACAGAATTCCTCTACTCCATGCTCTCATCATATTGTACTGTGCCACCACAGCCCTGATACCTGTGCAACTGAGCAAAAGCTCTTCCACCTTTTTCTCAGGTATTTCATCATGGCAGCAGAACTACAATGAACACCATTAGCAACAAAGAAGACAGCACAAACAAGAACATACACGGTATGAAAGAAAGAGTCCTCTGGAAGACATGGTGAGTATGCACGGCTGTTAAGACTCTAGCACTGAATTACAGGTGGTAAAACTGAAAACAGGTTGGGACAGATAAGGAACTTACAAATTAATCTAAATGGACAGATAATTAAAAGTTTTTCTACAGGGTAGGGATATAATTGTTTTATTTCTTAGGGAATGTGTGAGAATATAGAAGGCAGAAATGTAAATGCAGAGGATATATACATTATCCATTTTATTCAAAGACAGGTTGGCTACCCAAGCATAGCTTTAAAAAAAATCACTTGAAAAATAATATTCATGCTGTACAATGAATTTTTTCAGGGCAACAACAATTTAAAAAAGAATACAACTTAGAGGATGGAAAAACCTTTAAGTTTCTTATAATACAGTGGTTTTCAAATGTGTCTATCCATCTCAATAGCCTGGAGAATTTCAAAGAATCCTACTGAATAGATGAAATCCCAGAGAGTGTGTCCAGGGGTTGTACCTTTGATGGACCTAGGTTGTACTTAATATTAATATTAAATCAGGTCTTTGGCTGACTTCAATATGCAGACATTACTGTTTTAGTTTCCAACTATGAGGCTATGACATCAGCCAAGCCTATTTTAGAAACAGGAATTATGTGCTTAATACAGAACTACATCTTCTGGTTCATCATTATCCTTAATGAGGCCACAAATTAGGTGTTTACTAATGTTTCTGTTACTGGTTTTTAAAGTTTTAAATATACAAATATATTCATAGTAATTTTTAAAAATATGAATGTTGACTTCCCCAAACACACACAAAACCCAGAGCCTAAGAACATAGCTCAGTTGGTAGCACGCTTGTCAATCATGCACTAAGTCACAGGTTTGACTCCGAGCATCCAACACACCAGGCATGGTGACACATATCTGTAATACCAGCCCTTGGGAGAAGGAGACAGGAGGGCCTGGAATTCAGTCAAGATCATACTAGACGAAATAGTGAGGTAGAGAGCACCCTGTGGAACATAAGACTCTGATTTTAAAAAAAGAACCACAAAATAACCCCCAGTCTATTTACCTGAAGACTATCATCGTTAAATAACTACTTCATGTATGTCTATAAATACATTATTTTGTCATACTACTTGCAAAAAGAGTTGCTGAGAATTTAGCCTGACATACTACTTCATGGTCTCTTCTCAAGTTGAAGAAGAAAACACTCTCTCACACTCTACACTTCTCACCATATATTATAGATTCTTCTGGAATTTTTCAGAGACAACCTAGATTTTATTTTATTCTTCTGTTTAACAGGATGCAGGGTAGTATATTCATTCTCGGTTGTCCATGGCTCTAAGCACTTAACTATGGTGGTTTGTTGTGCTATGGATAGCATCTCACTGAGAAACCGATACTGGCTTAGTGATCTTCCCCTGTGTCTCACCTCCAGAGTGCTGAGAGTACAAGTGTGTGTCACGGGTCTGCCTTATGTTATTTTAATAACAACTCCATTCAGCTTACTGTACATATTTATCTATACAAATACAAAAGATATGTAGATTGTGAAGTCTCTCTCTTAAGAATATGAAACTGTAACTTTGATTTAGCAAGAGATGCATGGTTATAACAAATAAATATGTGTAAGAAGAAACCAAGGAGGAAGGGATCCACATGAACACAGTACCAATAACATAGGCAACCTGAAGAACTGAACACAGAAGCAAATACTCCAGACTATTCACTCAGTATGTCAAATGACCCCTCCACACAATGGTGTTCACGTGCAAAAGGCATGATATCAATCTACATTTAGGTGCAGGAGATTCTAGTTGAAACATTCCAGGTCTCAAGTAATTTTGGAAACCTGAGTATACAATGTCCTCCAAGACTTTTGCAGTCCTGGGATAGAATGAGGACAGTCTTCAAGTTACCCATGCTTCCCAAACTAATTTGGAATATCTATGGTATCTACCCTGGAATTGGCTGAAGTAATAAACACATTGGAGCTTTTTTGTTGGATGCTGAAAATGTAGAGAAAAAAAAACCAAATAGCAACATCACATAACAATTTTTAGTTATCAAATTACACCAGATTTTCAAAGCACGCATAAAGATTGCAGTTGTTTCTCCTCCAACTCCTTCACCCTTTCTAAGGCAATCATATACAACCAATACCCATTCTATGGTTGAATACATTAAGACTCAAAGAATTTAAGAGAGAGTTCTGAAATTCCTAACTGTGAAAGAAAAGGACAAATGGGTACAATGGAGGATTGAAAGTATGACTGACTTAAAAATCAATGATACGATAGAAATAGAGGTATAAAAGCTGGGGTCTTAGATGCACTTAGCATTTAAAATGAGCAGAATGCATAGAAACTAATTGAATATTCTGGGCCTTTTGTGGTTCCATGTCAATTTGAGGATTTTCTTTCTATTTATGTGAAGAATAAGATAAGGATGTTGATTGTAAGTAATTTCATTGAATCAGTAAATTGTTTTGGTAGGAAGATCTTTTTACACAATGTTAATTCTATCAAGCTATAATATGCATGGGAGGTCTTTGAGTTCTAGTATGTTTCTTAATCTCTGTCTTCACACATTTAAAGTTTTCACTGTAGAGGTTTTTTACCCATTTTGTTATGTGTACTCTAAATATTTTATTTTATATGAGAAATTGGGAAGAGGAGCGTGTCCATACATGATCTCTTTCTCAGCATGCTTGTTACTTATGTATATTAAGACTGGTAAATTTTATAACTCAGTTATGTATCATAACACTTTGCTGAAATTATTGATAATTTCTACAATTTTTCTAGTCAAATTTTGGGAACACTGGGTATAAGATAATATAATCAATTGAAAAAAATATGAAACTGTTCAGTTATTTTGGCCTTAGTGCCCTTGATACAATGCTGCTCAATTATAGACATTTCCTAAGTTGTTTATTAGATTAACAACATATTTTTGATTTATAAAAAAATTAGCAAAATGTTCTGCAGGAACAATAATTTACATCAAAGATATAAAGAAAAAACTAGTAAAGCAATGGTATCTTGGGGTACTTTAAATAGTTACAAGATAACTTTAAAAAAAATCAATACTCTAAATGTGCATTAAATATTACTGTTACTCATGCTAAAAGGCATAATGGCATCAAAAAGCTTCTTTGTGGCTTTGTTATTTTCACTGCTGCCTCATTTTAAAAATCTGATCAATAAGCCTGAAAATCTGCACATCACTTAAAAGCTTTAGTTCATGCCATTCAGATTCTCCTCAGAAGCCTTGAGGAGAACGCTGCCAGCTATGTCCTTGTGCTTTCTCACATGCGTAACTGCTGTTATCGGAGGCAGTTTTCCATCCTTTGTCTAAATGAAAACCTTTAAGTGATATTTTTCTATGTAACATGTAATATTTCATAAATGTATAAATTGGATTTATAGTACATTTCTTTTGGTGGTGCTATTATAAATGGTTCTTAAAAAAATAAAGGGCTGAGGGAATGGCTCAGTTGGTCACATGCGGGCTGAGCAAGTATCTCTAGCATACATGTAAAACTTGAACATGCAACCCTAGCACTCTAGGAGACAAAGGCAGATTCTTAGGTTATGCTAGCTAGCAAGGCAAGTTGAATCGACGAGCTCCAGTTTGGTGAGACTGTCTCTCTAAAAGTAAAGTGGAGAGCAATCAGGAAAGATCTCCAACATCAAACTCTGGCTGCTACATACATCTGCAACATGCGCACCAGAGTGCCTATGTACACACACGTACATGAATAACCTCCCATACTCATGATTTAACTGCACACTGAACTTGTGAGCCTGCTAAATTCACTTCTTAGTCCTACGAGTTTGGAAAAATCCTACATTTTTGGAGGGTAGGGTGGGGTGTCTATATCACTTATAGTTTTACTTTTTACAGTACCAACAACATAGATCTTTTTATTTTTTTTAGTCAGCAGAAGATTAAGGAGAAAGCTGTTAGCACATATTCAATTAATGTTCCTAATATAGCTAATAATACTAAGTGCATAAAGTAAAATTACAATTGAGACACATGATAGATATGACCCATGCTAATACCTCCTGTAACATGCTAACATGATGTAATCTGACACTAAAAAAAGATACTTAAGTTCTATAATATTTTCATCAAAATATGTCCATCCAAATACAAAAAAAATAGAGAAACAAGAATTGAGGCATTTTACCAAACTGCTGGTGAAAACTCTTGAAAAGTGTTAAGGTCACCTAGGTGAGCAAAGACTGTACATTCACGCCCAGATTAGTGGAGACTAAGATACATGACGACGAAATGCTATGCCCTACATTATAAAATGAAAAAGGAAGGCAATAATAGAAAACTGGTAAATATAAATACAGTATGTACAGATGCTGGCCCATGCTCTCAGGGGAATTGTTTCAGACTGCTAGACAATGAAGTTCTTTATGTAAAATGGCAGTTATTTGCATGTACTTACATACACCTTCTCAATTCTTCCTTGAAGCCAGCTTTACTTTAATGAGTCATATTTTATTATACGTTTTATACAGATTACTTGATGCTATATGGTATTGTGGCTTGAAAATAGTTTTAAGATAGAACTAGTTTATAATTGGCAAGACTTTAAATATTAACCTTGGTTTTCTCATCTAGAAAATATTAACTGTGGAAAGTCATTTTAAAGATTAAACCTGACAAAGTATGTAAAAAATCCTACTTTATAAAAATGATCGCCCGCTTGCGGAGCTATGCTGCCGGTGGCGGCTAGCCGCTGCCTGTGGGGGCCACGGTTTGGACTCCGGGAGCAGCGCTCCGCCTTGCCAGGCAACTGATGCCCAGCGTCTGTGCAGTGCGGCAGTTGAGAAGCAGCAGCCCCCAAAGGAGTGAAGCACTCGCCGGCGCACCTCTGAATAATGCTCCCAAAGATCCAGCAGCTGCTCCAAGACACTGCCAGCCTTACGCTCCTGGAGATCTCAGACCTCAACCAACTCCTGAAGAAAACATTGAAGATCCAGGATGTCGGCCTTATGCCAATGGGTGGCATGGTGCCTGGTCCCGTCTCTGCTGCAGCACCGGCCTCTGAGGCGGCCGAGGAGGAAGACATCCCCAAACAGAAAGAGTGGACACACTTCACTGTCCGCCTGACAGAGGCAAAGCCTGTGGACAAAGTGAAGCTGATCAAGGAGATCAAGAACTACGTCCAGGGCATCAACCTCGTCCAGGCCAAGAAGCTGGTAGAGTCCCTGCCCCAGGAAATCAAAGCCAACGTAGCCAAAGCTGAGGCCGAGAAGATCAAAGCAGCCTTGGAGGCAGTGAGTGGCACTGTGGTGCATGGTTATGAGGACTTACGGACTAGAGTTCTGGGATCCGGGCAAAGCCTGCTCACCCCGATTCACTCCCAGCTGCTGTGGTGGCAGCAACAGCTAGTGACGTGAGTGTCCGAAGTCTCCTGAGAGGGACAGGATGGACCTACTGTGATGGGGTGGGGCAGTGACAACCTTTGCAGAACTCACAAGAGATTGCCTTGGGAACTTACCAAGTGAACACACCCTCTGGTGGCTACTGAGAAAATATACTATTCAGGCTGGGGTGAAAAAATAAAATAAAATAAAATAAAAATGATCAATACAACATAATCTTTCTTCATGTAAAACTTAAAAAGCCCATTAATATAAGGCATGATATTTTCTACATGAAAACTGTTATTAGTAGCATAAAATTTTATTAATTCTTAAACTCAAAGAAATGGAAATACAGTTCAATCTTTCCCATTTGTATTTAATCATAAAACTTTTTAACATTAATGGCTTTACTTTCCATGGTCGATATAAAAAAACTGTATGTTGAAATCCTTCATTGAAAGCACTTGAACTAGAGAATTGGCTCAGTAGTTAAGAGCACTTACTGCTCTTCCAGAGGACTAAATTACAGCTATTTGTAATTTCAGTGATAAGGGATCCTCCTTCTAGCTTTCTTGAGGACACACATGTATAGTATTCACTAATACAGAAACACATACATATACAAATACAAATAAAAATAATTTTTTAGCTTCTGAAGAGATATTAGCAGTTAAGAGCATCCTCTGCTCTTGCAGAACACTTGAGTACATTCTAGGCATCCACATCAAGTGACTCACACCCTCTAATTCCAGCTCCAAGGATTCTGAGGCCCTCTTTTGGCCTTTGTAGGCATCTACACTCATATACAAATACCCACCCAAAGCCATGTATACATTAGGATAAACACAACAACAATCTTTTAAAAAAAGTACTTATTAGCCTCGAATTTCATTTTGATAACACACAATGCTGGTCACTTAATGAGGTACTCCATGTTCCCAAAAAGACCATGATATTTTTGTTTTTGTTTTTGTTTTTTGTTCTTTTTTGGTTTTTTTCGAGACAAAGTTTCTCTGTGTAACTTTGGCTATCCTGGAACTCACTCTATAGACACAGGCCTTGAACTCAAGAGATCTGCATGTCTCTGCCTCCCAAGTGCTGGGATTGAAGACATTCACCACCACCATCTGGTAAAAGTATGAAATTTTAAGCTAAAATAAATTTTATTCACCAAAAGTTCTCCCCTGCACTTTTTGTTGGCAGAGGCAGGCAGATTTCTGAGTTCAAGGTCAGCCTGGTCAGAGTGAATTCCAGGGCAGCCAGGGATATACTGTAAGACCCTGTCTCGAAAAACCTAAAAATAAAAATTAAAAAAAAAAAAAAAAAGGAAAACATCAAAAGATGGAATGTCAAAAACAAAAACAAAACCCACCTTTCCTGGATAAGTATATCTAGAAAGCTTCTGCACAGACAACTTTGTCTGATAGTAAATGGTGACCATCACAGAAAAATCCAATTTGAGAAAGTACATTGGATTAACAGATACTAGGGACCCCAGTCCCAATGTGTAAATCTACAACACAGCTCCTGAATCTACATCTCAGAGAACATCTTGGAAGAAGGAGCAGAAAGACTGTAAGAACCAGACGGTCTACTGTGAAACATTCTCTCCTAGAAATGGCTGAATAAATATGACTGCAACAATGACAATATCAATGGGCATATTTACATGGAAGGGAAACGTGTTAGGTCCCACCCTTAAACAAAGAACTACAGACAATTAATGGCTGCTAGGAAGAAGAGAGTTAGCTTCTCCCAGGAATGAATGAGCCCCGTTACTCGCTGTCCAATACAGAACAAACAGTCAGTCCCCAAACCATATACACACGAACAAAAATGAACTTAGCAGGTTGTGTGTGTATTTGTGCATACATATACATACACATATACATATGTGTGTGACAATGATAAAAGAAGAATAGGTATCAACCGAGGAGAAATACTTGAGAAATGGTAGCTGAGAAAGGATGTAGGGAGGAAAGAGAGTGGGTGAGTGACATAATTCTATTTAAATTAAAAACAACATTTTTGAAAGAGCTGAGATAGTAGGCTGGGTATAGAGGCAGGGGCAGGTGGGTCTCTCTGGATTTGAGGACAGCCTGGTCTAGACACTAAGTTTCAGGTCAACTAGAACAACAGAATTAGTCTATGTCCCCCAAAAGCCAAAAAGAACCCGAGATGTCAAATACTGGAGAACTGATATTTGTGAAAGTGTATGAGGATTCCAGGAACAGGGGCTAGAGAGATGGCTCAGCCGTTAAGAGCACTCGCGACTCTTGCAAAAGACTGAATTTAGTTCCCAGCATGCACTAGTGGCTAACAACCATCCACAATTTCAGCTCCAGAGGATACAACAGCCTCTTCAGGATTCCACTGATACTGCATGCGCATGGCACACAGATATACTTGCAGGCAACACACATATAATAAACATAGTTTTTAAAAAGATTTTGGGAACAATACAAAGTGCTATTTAAAAATATTGGAATAACATAAAATCTATGTAGTTGGTTTAGAAATAACTTCAAATAACCAAGTTGAACTTGACTAGTAAGAAAGGCTGCAGGGACCAGGGAAATGGTTCTGTATAAAGGTGCCAGCTGCCACGTCCAACAACCTGAGTTCAATTTCCAAGCAAAAAACTGGTGAAAGCAGAGAACTGACTGACTAGAAAATGCTGTCTTCTAACCTCCACACACATGCCATGGTATACTTGTACCCACATGCATAAGTAACTGTAATACCTTTTTTTTTTTTTTTTTTTTTTTTTAAAGAAAGCCTTTCAGACATATGACTGCAAACAGACAAGGGTCTTATGAGTCATTTTGTATTTGATCCTTGTGACAGCGAGTCCCTATACATGTCTGACTTTTCAGCATGTAAATTAAAAAAAATTACCTGTATTGATGATTTTGCCTTTATACATAACTGGGCCCCTTGTGCGTGCAGCACCGGTGGAGGCCAGGAGGGGCATTAGATCTGGTACTGGTTGTGAGGGGCTGGTGCTGGGAATTGGACCCATGTCTTGTAGAAGAGCAACCAGTGCTTGTAACTGTGGAGCTGTCTCTCCAACCCCATAAAGCAGCTCTTGAGCTGAAACATTACTTTAACAGGTTTCACAATTTTAAGCTGCTCTATCTTTTTATAAATAAAGAACTCTGCTAGAATGCAAACATCAACTACCACGGGAAAGGTATGGTTCACATCGGTACTGCTTAAATGTTAACTTGTATTCGTCAGAACTAAAACAAGATATTTATACATATCTTTAAAAGAAAACTAAGATTCTTATATACATTGCCTTTTAAAAAGGAACTATGATAAAATTATGGGCATACAGTTGATGGCCTTTAAGTCACTCTCAGATTTTTCGTCTAAACTGAACGACATGCTTAAACTTTTAAGCATTCATGGCTTATTGTTGTTTAATACTTTGGATTGTTAGATTATTGGGAATCCACTTTATATGGCTTTCATGTAGGACAAGGGACTAAATATGGGTTTGTGACCATATAACTTTGTTAAAACCCTCCACTGTCATGTTATTGCTCCTAAGCTGTGAGACTACTAACACTGCATTTATAAAACAGGCTGAAGCTGAGCACAGTGCCACATGCCTGTAATTTCAGCACTGAAAGATACAAGCTACAGTACTTGATTCAAGCTACAGTTCATCTGAAAGGAGGGAGGAGATGACTCTACAGGCAAGTCTGTAGATCATCATGTTCTTAGTGTTCTATATGGGAGGGCTAGCCAACTGTGGGTGGTACCACCCTGGCTGGACTGGTGGTTCTGGCTTCTATAAGAAAACAGGTGCGTATATGTGTGTGTGTGGGGGGGAGGGGGTAAAATATGGAGTGTAAATAAATAAAATTAAATTAAAATTAAAGAAAAAAAGAAAAGAAGAGATGAGAAGGGAGGGGAGAGGAGGGGAGGGGAGGGGAGGGGAGGGGAGGGGAGGGGAGGGGAGGGGAGGGGAGGGGAGAGGAGAGAAGAGAAGAGAAGAGAAGAGAAGAGAAGAGAAGAGAAGAGAAGAGAAGAGAAGAGAAGAGAAGAGAAGAGAAGAGAAGAGAAGAGAAGAGAGGCTGAACAGCCATGAGGAACAAACCAGTAAGTAAGCAGTGCCCCTTCATGGCTTCTACATCAGATCCTGCCTTCAGTTCCTGCCCTGTTTGAGTTCCTGACTTGGCTTCCCTCAGTGAACTGTAATTAAAGATATATAAGCTAGAGGCAGGGGTTGGATCCCTTGGAACTGTAGGTACAGATGATAATGAGCTGCCATGTAGACATTGAGAACTCACCTCAGGTTCTCCAGGAGCATCAAGTACTCTTGACTATTGAGCCACTCTCTCCATCTCCTAGCGTGTTTATTTTAACATGTGACACACAGTAGATACTCCATGATATATCTCTTATCAGAATTTTCAAGCACTTGGTGGTTAGTTGCTGCTTTCAAAGAAGTTATTACTTTTTTTTAATGACAAAATGATGGGCAGTAGGTAGTCTAGACTTTGTCACTGGGCATCTAAGATGACTGTTAAAAGAAACGTCTTTTTCAACTTTATTCTAAACACAGGCTTCTTTCATTTTGGTTATTGTTCTACACAGCTGGTGGCATCAACACGGGTCTTTCCTAGATAACTGCAGTGACAAGCACTAACAGAAAGGGGCAGAGACTTGGCAAGCACAAAGCTGGAAGCACTGAGTAGAACACTCAGGGTTGGAAATGTTGCTAAAAGCCAAGGCTGCAGTCTAGCTTGCCAAACTGCTTAGTAAGGCTGGAAGCAAACGTAGCTTCACTCTTGTTAGCTTCTTACAAGTTCATGGGCTCCAAAAGTCTACAGTCAAATTTCCCGGTATTTACACAGTATTAGGAAAATGAACAGGATTAGGAAAAATCTTTTAAAGAAGAAAGTAACTTCCCTATAATAAGCACTGTAGAACTCAAATTAACTTTGTTGTTTAGTACCATATTATGGTAGCATTCAAAATAAAATGACTACATAAACACCACAGTATTATCAGAGTTGTAATTAAAAATTGATTATGTTAATTCCTTAAATCTTCTCAGTAAGTAGGAAAGGAGACAATCTAACATTCCCTGCCTCCTTTGGGGTATCATTTAGACTGACATAGCTTACATAGTGTGTAAAGGGTGTTGTAGTTAGAAAAGAAAGGAATTAAAACAGCTGCAGGAGGCAGCAGCTGACTGGTGCTTTTTGCCAAGTTGGTAAATGAACACAGAAAACAGCATGACATCCACAAGTGGAAATGGCAAGCCTGGGACACAGATACTGTAGGAAACGTCCCTCTTTTCCAGTCCCTATTAATGCACATTGTTTCAAAGGATCACAGCCTTTTGTAACTTGACTTTTCAGATACTCAAAATAGTCTTTGCTTTATGTCCCCTGTCAATTATTCTTCAGATTCTAAATTTGTAACTAAACACACTAATATTTTAGGCTCTACTGCTTATGGTGCTGTTAGCAAACATTTGATTTTGCTAACTTTGGGATTTCTGATGATTCAGCATTATTTCATTTATGTGTATGAGTGTTTTAGCAGCATGGGTATGTCTACATATATGCAGTGTCCACAGAGATCAGAAGAAGGTGTCACAACCTCTAGAACTAGAGTTATGGATGGTTCTGAGCTGCCATTGGGTGTGTGGATACTGAAAGAGGAGCCAGTACTTTTAACTACTGAGCCATTTCTCTAGCAATCTCATTCAATCTTTCAAAGCCAGCAAATCTTTATTAGCTGTGTTGTGTCCTCCACTGTGATATATTCTTAAAATTAGTACTGTTATAGGTATCAGAGTGCAAAACACCACACTCAATGGAACCTTCTTCTTAGTCATTGTTCTGCTCAACCTAAATTAAGTCAAATTAAGTTGAAATTACAATTTCAGCATTACCTGTCTAAGGACATTCTACCATGTTATATATAGAGAAAAGCTGACATGGCACATTTGGGTTAGCTATATTTAAGAAGGTCCGCCTGTTGCTGGTATCTGGTTTGCTGAATTTCAGAATTGTAATAATTTCTTCCTTTCAGTGGCTCAGTGTACCTAAATTGCTTATTAAAAACTATGTAATATGAGGACTGGAGAGGTGGCTCAGCACTTAAGAGCACTGGCAGCTTTTCCAGAGGACCTGGGTTCAATTCCCAGCACCGACACCGGCACCTCACAACTGTCTTTAACTCCAGTTCGCAGAATCTGATACCCTCACATAGATTCAACAATGCATAGAGAAAAAAAAAAAAAAACAACAACAAATGAACCATTTTTTAAAATGTCCTTAATTAACATTAAAAAGAAAAAATGTAGCGGATTGGAGAAATGGTTCAGCAAGCATAGGTACTTGCCACAAGGCCTGACAACTTCTACCTGATGGAAGGAGAAAGCCAACACCTCCAAACTGTCTTCTGATCTACACACACATGTACACGCACATGCACACGCACAAAGATGTAGATACAGAAATTATTCTTTTAAAATGTAGCACATACAAAATAAGTGCTTTTCTTCTGGGCATGACCTTCAGTAGAAGCCACGGATACTGAGTCTCTGATGAGCTTCCCTGGTAGGTTACATGTCACTAATGCTGTCACAAGTCAGTGCTAGAGGAATTAAATAGACCACTCCAAAGGTAGGACTCCAAGAAGCATGAGTTTATGTGGAACTCACACAGGGCCTTCTTTGCTAATTCTGCTTTGAATCTTTTTCCTGCAATCAATGTCAGCTTTGAGTACCATGCTCAAATCACTGAGGTGGGGACTTGATTGGTTTATCTTGCAGGAGTGGGATACAGGGTCTACTTGTTCCCAAAAGTGGTCAAAAAGGAGAAAAAGAGTAAATCAAATCACAGAACCAAAGTAAAGGTATGGATCACCTTAGAGGAAAAGGTTTCTGCAGTCTAGATGAAGCTGTAGTGACTGCCCTCACCTCCTCTGTGACCTGGTCAGGATATACAGTTAAGCCAGCACTCATCTCTGTAGCTTAACTGCTAACTTAGAAGAACGAACTTTTCTGCTAGAGATTTCAATAAATTCACAATGAAAAAAGGAAAATGTCATAACTGTCCAGCCCGGACTCACTGTCTACCACATGGCTGCTCTAGCCTCAGTGTGCACTATGCTGAAATGAAAACAGGCACTGACTCATTGTCCAGAACACAGACTCTGAGGCTTTTCAGATTTAGGACACTTCTCTATGGGCCTTAAACTATGAGAGACATCAATGATGTCAGCTGGATTGCCTGGCTCAAATCCAGATGCCACAGGAAAGGGCTGTGTTTTAGTCAGGGTTTCTATTCCTGCACAAACATCATGACCAAGAAGCAAGTTGGGGAGGAAAGGGTTTATTTGGCTTACACTTCCATACTGCTGTTGATCACCAAAGGATGCAGGACTGGAACTCAAGCAGGTCAGGAAGCAGGAGCTGATGCAGAGGCCATGAAGGGATGTTCTTCACTGGCTTGCTTCCCCTGGCTTGCTCAGCCTGCTCTCTTATAGAACCAAGACTGCCAGTCCAGAGATGGTTCCACCCACAAGGGGCCTTTCCCATTTGATCACTAATTGAGAAAATACCTCACAGCTGGATCTCATGGAGGCACTTCCCCAAATGAAGCTCCTTTCTTGTGATAACCCCAGCCTGTGTCAAGTTGACACAAAACTAGCCAGTACAGGCTGATTACCTGATGGAACGATCTGGTTTTGGGCTGCTGATCAATTTTGTATTTTTAATACAAGACAACTGCACTCCTAATTTGTCATTCTTGCAAGTTGAGAAGGGTATATAACAAGAAGTATGGCCATATGGATTACAAACTCCCTGTCATAAGCTATCTTAATAAAAAGAACTATTTCTCCTTTTAAACAAAAACTTAATTTAAGGCAAAGGAAAAGCTTTAATATGAGAGGAAATACCTATAATCTTTAGAAAGCATGCTGAAGAAACAGGACTTAAATTTGACAGGCACACAATCTAAAAACTATACAATATGATTACATTTGTAATGTGATTTTTAATTCACTAATTTTACAGACGACAATCATATTCCTTTATAGAACAAGAAGCTACAGATATCTTCCTCTGTTGTATTCTACTCTATTTTTAAGTTCCTAGCAACTGTTAAATACTTTCTCTTTCAAGAGCAACTCAACTACTCCGAAGAAATTCACTCTATCATAATTATGGTGTGGCGTTTAGGACATTTACTACAGGAGTAGAACAAGTCACTGGAGAAACAATAGTTTTCCAAAGAGGATGAAAACACTTGAATCAGATTATCACTGATACTTATGTACACTAAACAAACAAACAAAGGGCAGGAGAGATGGCTGAGGAGATAAAAGTGTTTTCTCCCCAAACATGATAGCCTGATGACCTGAGTTCAATTCCTGGATCCAATTGAGATGAGGAAGGAGAGAATCCACTCCACAAAGGTGTCCTCTGAACTTTACATGTGCTCCAGGGCATGAATGTCAGTCATAACCATACAAACACATAACAACAATAACAACAACAATAATAAATAGAATTATTTTGGAGAAAGGGGCTCACTATGTAGTTCTGTTTGGTCTTGAACACATAAAGATCCAATTGCTTTTGCACCCTGAGTGCTGAAATTAAATGCATGTACCACTATGCCCAACTAATAAATATTTTTAAAGGAAAAAAAAACATGTATAAGATTGCCAATTTACATTACATAAAAACTGTAAAGGGAAAATTTCAAATCAACAGCTGAGTTTTGTTCTTCTTTGGAGAAATGAAACTTATAACCAGAAGTGGTAGACGGGGCTATAATCCTGGCATTCAGTAGACTGAGGCATTGGACTTCCAGGAGTTTGAAACCAGCAATAAGTTAAACAGTGTGCCCCACGAAAAAAGAATGGAGCTAGGGGAGGGGACAGAGAGGGAAGAGGAGACTGGGAGAAGAGGGAGGGAGGAGAAAAGGAAGCAGAAAGGAAAATGGAAAGAAAAAACATGCAAATTATACATTTAATATTCTGGAGCTAAATTTCAGATGTTAATGAAAACAGAGAAGAAAGGCTTGAATACACATACAGAAGTAAACTGCTGGGAACCAAATTCCTGGGTTCCTAATGAGGTTACCATGGGAAAACCTATCTCTGTGGTATACATAACTTCTCTCATTTAATTCACACACAGTTCCACCTGAGTTTCCAATAAACTACTAGATACTAAATGGGCTTTAGAAACTTAATTATTTTGGAAGCACTTAATGGTAACCTGAAAAAATTCTAGAGAGAAGCCTCAGATTGAATCCTGGTTTTCCTATTTACTAAATTAGAGTCTACTATATGTGTAGATCCTTGAATCTTGGTTGGCATCTAGACAAATTCATTTATATTTCCATACATCTTTGTTAATCCTAAATCTTAAGTGTTAAATGCATTCCATTACTATAGGAACCAAATATAATAAAAGTTTTTCTCAGATCAATTTGTCTGTTTCCAAGGCCACAGACCTAAACTATCTCAAATTATTAACTATAGTATCAAAACCAAAACTTGCATCCCATGGGGTTTCACTTTATATCCCATATATCTTAATGAAGTAATAAGGATCACACAGGGATATAATAGCCTGTATGATTAACAAATTATGAAGATTTGAGTATTAATCCACCGGTGCTATTCTATATCCTGAAGACATAGAGCAAGGTGGTCTTAAGTGCTATAGTGACACTTTCAAATTGAAAAGTCAGGCTATAATTCAAGATATAGCATGACAGATTACTTGAAAAATCAAAAGCAACTATGATGTTTGTATCAAGTACACAAATTTCAAGACTGAATTAAGAGAGCAGATCTTCTGTAGACCCAGACTGCTCCAGGCAATGAAGCTAAGGAACAGTGGCTACACAAACTGAGGTCTAGGAAGAAAAGCTCAACTCCCACAGCCACGAGACTTCCAATTCAGGTAAAAAGGTGGAAATCAGTATTGATTTTTCTTGAAAATATGACAAAAAAATAAACAAATAAAAGCTATGGCATTATTGTAACTCCCAAAAGCAAGATGTATGTCAATATCTTACTATGAGTGTTAGAAAGCACTGTGGCTAATGAAAACAACAAAAAAATGCATATATGTCACAGGAGATGAAAAGATGTTTAGTTATTCCCCCCCAAAACGCATAAAGCTAGGAACTACAATTTATGCCAGGGGAAAAATGTTACCCCCTCCAAAAAATCAGTAACTTTAAAAAGAAAAGCATGGGACAAAATGATTTTTATATGAGAGAAATAGAACAATTAAATAATCAAAGTAAAGATTTTGATGTTATTTTCAGGTTCCATTCTTGGAAGAAAGATAAACTTTTTTTTAGATAAATAAACTCATAGGGCAAAAGTACTTTTGGACCACCTAACACATGTACAGGGGAAGCCCACAGAACAACACAAACTGAATGGCAGACCCATGAGTTTCCAGTTCACACACAGTAACCTAAAGTGTCATTCTCAAGCTAACAGTGCAGGGAAGGGAGAATGCTGCAATGCTGACAAGAGTACAGGTAAGGCTTTATCAGGTGACTGCTGAGTAAAGAGCTAGAGGAGAGAGCCGTGCACCATCTGCAAATAAGAATCTTCCAGATAAAAAGGACAACCCTGGATGCTCAAGGACAGAATGTGGCCGGCCTGTGGTGAGAAGAGTGAGGAGCTAGGGCATCAGAGAACTAACAGGAACAGCTCAATTCTTGGGAGATTACTTGAAATTGCTTCCTTTTTATGCTGGGTGATAAGGAAAGCCACTGGAGGCTTTTTGCAGGGAGGGAAATGACCTGTTACATTTAACCTGGCTGCAAGACTGAAAGGGAAGCTAATGGGGGTGGGCAAAAATAACCAGGAAGCAGGAGACCACTTCTAAGCTGCTATAGTAGTAGTCCAAGTGAAAGGTTTTGGGAGGCAGCTTGGCAGAGGGAAGTAGCAGGGGTGGTGGGAGTGAGCATTTATTCCAACTCAGGATGTACTCTGCAAGTAAGAACAGAAAGAATCTGCCAACACCTTGAATGTGGAGTAAGAGTGGAAAAGTGAGAACGACCCTATGGTTCTGTCAATGCACCTGGAAGGATGGAGTTATGACGGTAGAAGTAGCGGGACAGAAAAGTCCAGACTAAAGAGAATATTTCCCAATTCACAATGTATAGATAGCATTAAATTTCTCTTATAAAAATATCAAAGTGTCTTACTTTCCATACAGTTTTTCAATTTAAAAAGCTATGGTTTTCTCTTACTGTCTAATGAACAAAATTCGTTATTTAATATACATATTAAATGGAAGCAGAAAATCAATTATGGAAACAGAAATATATGTGACCCAAGTGAAAGCAGTAAAGGGTATGATAGGTAAAGTACATAAAGCATCAAGACAAAGTCAATATAAGTTCAAGTTACAAATGTAACACTGACATCATGGTATGTGCTATATTTAAAAACAGTCCTTAATGTGCAATTGATGCTATCTAGATCCAAAAGTAAATATATACTAAGTGGATGGGTCTCTTTAAGTCCTATTTTGGTCAGCAGACAAGTGACCCTCCCAAGTGAATGGACTTGTACTCTGTCCCTTTCACTCCAGCATGTCTTGTACGAGATACTACATTAATCAATGTTGATGTATAACAGGTAAAGAAAGTGCTTCCTAAAAGAACACTGGCTTCTCACTTGGGTCCACACAGTAACAACAAAGACCAGGAGAAAGGTCTGGCATCTGTCTTCATTCTGAACCTGTTTCTCTTACTTCTCCTACTTAGCTCTATGTAGACACTACCCATCACTTAAAGACTATGTGTCTAAAAACTGTTGATAAAAGAACAGTCCTATATCTTCCTAACCAGTCTCATTCCCCTTCAAGGCTGAAAGCGCAGAGAAAACTAGAATATTTTACTGTCAGTCTTTACAAAGCCCTGTTCCACACCTCAGCCTGTTCTCACTGTTTTACAGTCACCATGCAGGAATAGTGAAGCCTTACAGACAGATCACCCCAGGATGGAAACTGAGGCTGCTTCTCTCTAGCAACAGAAACATCTGCTCAAATGATCAGGGCTTCTCCAGAGTCCCATACAGAAATGGAACACAGTTATAGAGCCCACTTGAGCAGTTTGACTAACAATACTACTCTTACAGAGGGCCTGGAGCCTAGGTTCAGTTGCCAGCACTCACACTGGGCAGCTCACAGTCATGAGTAACTCCAGGTCCAGGGGATTTGATTTTCTCTTCTTGCCTCTATAAGCATTTGCACACATTTATAAATTTAAAAATCATTTTAAAAATAAAATAAAGGTACTGGAGAGATGGCTTAGTGGTTAAGAGCACTAGCTGCTCTTCCAGAGGCATTGACTTCAATTCCTAGCAACCACATGGTGGTGCATGGCATCTATAATGTGATCTGATGCCCTTTTGAGATATCCAAGTGTACATGCAGCCAGAGCATGCATATACATAAAATAAATGAATCTTTAAAAAAATAAATAAAATTGTACTAATCAGAGTTCCTCAACTAAAGCACAAAACAAAGAGAAATGATTGAGAACTATTTTAGTATTCTTTTTTTTTCCCCCAGAGACAGGGTTTCTCTGTCTAATCTTGGCTGTCCTGAACTCACTTTGTAGACCAGGCTGGCCTCGAACTCAGAAATCCACCTGCCTCTGCCTCCCAAGTGCTGGGATTAAAGGTGTGCACCACCACGCCTGGCTACTGAACTTTCTTCAATTCTCCAAGAGAAAATATATAACCAGTAACCTTCTAAGAGGCATGGGGAGAAAGAATTGATCTTCATACACTAGATAACAGAAATCCTAGAAGGACCTGGACCTTGCTAGGAAAGAACTTTGAGGCCCATACCCAGAGGCCCAGAATAAGAAACTCTGGAAGTGGAGCCCAGTGATTTATGTATTAACGTCTATATAACTGTCTATATGACTCTAATATATGCCAACTGGAGAATTCTAGCTTAGAGCCCTAAGGCTCAGTTTTCTCAAGGATTCAAATGAAAAATATTATTGGACTATATAGTTCTTGAACACTGGAATCTTATTTTCCACTTTCTCTTATATATCTGACACTTAATACATGCAGTTTTTGAGTAGTTAAGAAACATCAGGGGTTCCTACTTCCTGAGTTGCCCTGCTTCTCATCATTACACCATATCAAATTATCAGTCTAGAACCTTTACCCTTCTTTCTTATCCCTCCATATTATATACGGACACGTGTGCAAGCACACACACAGACACACACAGTTTCATGTTAAATCTGTAGACAGCACGTCAAGTCCAGTCTGGAGTAGAAGCTTCCTGTGCACACATTAGTTCCATAGCAAGCACACCTCTTTTCAGAAGTAGAGAGAACCTGAGCCTAAACAGTGATTCTACTTAAATGATTTGGTATATTTAAGTTAGGAAGAGGAAATCATCTTTATTTTTATAATTGCTTTGGGGAACCCACTAATCCTCACTTACTTATTGGCAATAGTACACTCCCTTTTCTTATTCCTCATTTTGAACATTGAATATGGCAGGGGAAAGAAGAATCAATAAATGCTACCCAACTGTCCAATGGCATGGCACACCAGGCTATTATCTTGTCTTCCACTGTCTTATGAGTTCAATATTAAGTTTCTTAGAAACTAATCTCAGCATGTTCATGATAACTGCTTCATTCATGTAGTGTGGCCATTTTCTGGCCAACAGTTATCTTCCTGATTATGCTCCATCTCACACAGAGAGTGCATGTAGAAAATCAAGAGTGGAGTTTGTTGATACTTTCTGTCCCCAAATGGAAACTACTGTAATTGTATTCTAATCTTATTTTACAAATTTCTGAGGTAGGAGTAGCATGCAGGTCAAGGGGAAGGCAGTATCGAATACGTGGGAAGAATATGGGACTTAATGAGCTCAAGTCTTCTTAAAAACGTCTACAATTACATTTCTTTATGTATGTGTGCAAGTGAGGCTATATGCACTATCAAAGGACAACTCTGAGGAGTGGTCTTCTCCGTTCACCATGTAATTCCTGAGGAACGATCTCGAGCTGGGGGCCCAGCAGTAAACACTATGCAACCAGCCCTGAGCTCCAGCCCTAATTCAAGCTTTTGTTGTCCTTACTTTATAAGACAGAAGCCATAGTACTACATACTATTGATAGTTAGACTATATTTTAAACACAAAGTCCTTGAGAACAGGCATATATTTATACAAACATTTAATATGTAATTAATACAGGAACATATTTCACCATATCAGGTGAATTTCCATTCTTTTTAGATCCCATACCTAATTATGTTATAACCAGATTAACTTTACCAGACAACAAACATGATTTTAGAATATTATAAAGGCCCTTGCTCTAAAGAAAGTTCCCTGCAAAAGCCAGCATTTAAAAGCCACATTTTGAGGTAGCTGGATCATAACTCCCCAACATTTTACTAATTTACACAATCTAACTTGATCATATGCTGAGCTTACCACGTGAAACTGTAATTCAGCATTTATCTGCTTTCCTGATTACACGGTAAATTCTCTGAGAACAAGAAGAACATCACGCCCAAGGTTGGTTCGTTTGTGTTCACTGGTGCTAGAGGCTAAAATCAGGGCTCTGCCCTTACTAAGCCCTCTGCCTAAGCTTTGTACAGTTTTATATGCACGGAATATTATACTTATATTTTAAATTTTAACACTATAGTGTACAATGATGAATTTCTATGTTCCCCAAAACATAAGCCTCCAATTTGATAATATAATCAATCATATTCACCTTTCAGTTTGAAATAGCTTAGTGGTGGAGGGCATGAAAACCTCTGAAGCATGGCAACTCAGGAGATTATAGCAGTGGGCCCAGGCAAGGCGGAGAACATCTTTAATCCCAGCACTCAAGAAGGCAGAAGCAGGCAGATCTGTGAACTTGAGGCCAACCTGGTCTACAAATAGTCCAGGATAGCCAGGGCTATATTACACAGAGAAACTATCTTGATAAACCACAAAATAAATAAATAAATAAATAAATAATAAAAAAATAAAAGAGAAAGAGAGAGATTGATTAAAGAGAAAAGTTCTGAGCTCTTTTTTTTTTTTTTTTTTTTTTTTTTTTTTTTTTGGTTTTTCGAGACAGGGTTTCTCTGTATAGCCCTGGCTGTCCTGGCACTCACTTTGTAGACCAGGCTGGCCTCGAACTCAGAAATCCTCCTGCCTCTGCCTCCCGAGTGCTGGGATTAAAAGCGTGCGCCACCACACCCGGCAAGTTCTGAGTTCTTAATCTAAATATAAACTCAAATCACATGAAGCCCAATCTGCATTATTTTTCTAAGAGAATAAAAAAATAATTCAAAAGAACTTATGGTGGTATAAAGAGAGCAGGGCTCTTTCGTTTTGGCTAATTCTAAAGATTATTAGATATGATACTGACAAGACAAGCAGAGGCCTGGATGTAGAGAGAAGAAATAGAAAGAAACTGCTACTCAGCCTGGAATGTCATCCTAAGAGCACAAGGCGATAAGCTAAGATGACTAAACAGAAAGACAAATGACAGCACTGTGGAGCCACCACACTGCCCCAGACAGTCTACATCTGATTTCTCACTACATAGGAAACATCCTCTAATTTGTTGTTTGTTTGTTTTGTGAAGTTAGGATTCTCAGCCTTGGCTCTAGAGTAAATTTAAGACTAGTCTGGAAAATAACTCAAAAACAAAACAAAAAAGGGTATGTATATGAGTGTATTGCATATGTATGCATATTTAATCCATCTATCCTAATTATGTACAGCAAAAGGAATTGGAAGCACTCATATTCCAGTGGCAATGAGCATAAGCTCCCAAATTTTTGTTATAAATATCTATCAAAAGCAAGTCTCCTTGTAGAATGGCTGATTTCAGGGGTAGAGCAAGCAAAGCACAAGATGAATCAGGAAAAATGTATTCTGCCAGAAAGGAAATGCACAGTGAACCAGATAGGACCATGATAAACAGGTGTAGCAGCCAGTTTAAAGATGCTTCCCATCTTTTAGAAGAATGAAATTTTGGTTTAAAGTAGATTTTGGTTTAACCTAGGGACAACTGAAATAGCACAATAGTGAAAACAGTAAGAATTCACACCACCTCACATAAAGTCAAAGCTACTTAATCTTTACTTTAGTTAATAAAAAGTGAGAAAGAAGCAGCTCTCAATAAGGTATAAATTAGTACAACAGTGGGGCATAAATAATAAATGCTAATCATCTTAAAAGTGGTTATTTTAGGTAGGAGTCATCAATGACACTAAGGCCAGCAAGTGAAGGGTTGATAAGAAATAAGATGTCTTAGTTAGGGTTTTACTGCTGTGAACAGACACCATGACCAAGGCAAGTCTTATAAAAAACAACATTTAATTGGGGCTGGCTTACAAGTCCAGAGGTTCAGTGGTTATTTTTAGGTAGGAGTCATCAATGACACCAAGGCCAGCAAGTGAAGGGTTGATAAGAAATAAGATGTCTTAGTTAGGGTTTTACTGCTGTGAACATACACCATGACCAAGGCAAGTCTTTTAAAAAACAACATTTAATTGGGGCTGGCTTACAAGTCCAGAGGTTCAGTCCATTATCATCAAGGTGGGAGCATAGCAGCATCCAGGCAGGCATGGCGCAGGCAGAGCTGAGAGTTCTACGTCGTCTTCTGCTACTGGAAGACTGACTTCCAGACAACTAGGGTGAGGGTCTTAAGCCCACACCCACAGTGACACACCTTTTCCATCAAGGCCACACCTCCAGATGGTGCCACTCCCTGGTCCAAGAATATATAAACCATCACATTCCACTCCCTGGCCCTCATAGACTTGTTCAAAAACATGAGTCTATGGGGGCCATACTTAAACATAGCATAATGCAAATGCATTTAGTCCAACGTTCAAAGTCCTCATAGTCTATAGCAGTCTCAACAATGTTAAAAGTCCAAAGTTCAAGGTCTCTTCTGAGATTCATCCAACTAATTAACTGTAATCTCCAAAGCAAGGCAGGAAACCAGCTGGGAAAACTCCAAACTCTACATCTCCACGGCTGATGTCAAAGCAGTCTTCAGATCTCCACTCCTTTTTCAGTTTGTTGACTGTAACAAACTGCTTTCTCCTGGGCTGGTTCCACTCACTCCCTGTTAGCAGCTTTCCTCAGTATATATCCCATGGCTCTGAGTCTCCAAGGCAATTTCAATGTTACAGCTTCTTGCTTCAGTGTCTAGGATTCCACTTGATCTTTTGGGCTCCTCCTAAGGGTTGGCATCACTTCTCCAGCTCTGCCCTCTGTAGCACTCTAAGCTCAGGTTTATCCACTCTGCTACAGCTGCTGTTCTTGGTGATCATTCCATGGTACTGACATCTCCAATACACTGGGGTGTTCCACTCCAACTAGGCTTCACCAAAAGCCTCTCATAGGCTCTCTTCATGGTGCCAAGCCTCAAATCCTTTGCATGATCCCATCAGTCCTGGGCCATCAACTACGGCTGAGGCTATACCTTCTCCAATGGCCTTCCATGACCTCTCACAGTGCCAAGCCTCAGCTGTTCTTCATGACACCTTCATGCCTTCAAAACCAGTACCACCTGGGTGATTCTTACACATTACCAAGTCCAGCTGCAACACGTGGTACAACCTTGGCTATCTCTGGAACACAGCTTCTTTGTGCTCCCAGAAAACACTTCCCAGAAGATTTCACCTCAGTGATGCTGGTCTCTTCATAATCACTGCTAATTTCTTAGCTCCAGCTAACCAGCATCAATTTTTCTAGTAGTTCCTTCCATTCTTAACTCTAGAGCCAGAGCCACATGGCTGAAGCTGCCGAGTTCTGCTACATGCAGGAACTAGAACATAACCCGCTTGTACTATTACATTGTCACTGGCTTTCTGTTTTCCAAATCCTTCACTGCCTAAGCTTGGCTATCCTGGGTCTTGCTCCGTAGATTGACCTTGAATGCAGAGATCGGCATGCCTGTCTCCTGAGATTAAAGGTGTGTACCACCATGCCTGGATCTAAATTTAGCTGGGTAGGATCTTGCCCCAAGGTCCCAACTCCCTTAATCTGTTATCTCCTAGAACACAGGATTTTGCTCCATTTCACTTCCTGGTACTCCTTTAATACTCAAACCATATAATTTATATTTTTCCTTTCTAAGCTTGCTAGGCTTATTCAAACTTCTCTTCATAAGACTTAACCAGAGAACAAAGTCTCTGCTGGGCTTTTTTGAAACTTCCTTTGACAATGCAAATAATCTGAGTCTCTTCCCTTAGTCTCAGGCAAACTCTTCAGACAAGGGCAAAAAGTAGCCACATTCTTCACCAAAATACCACAAAACCAGTCTTTATGCCACATTCTGAAATTCTTCTCCTTTGAAATCTCTTGGGCCAGGTCAACACAGTTCAAATCAATCCCAGCAACAAAGTCTTCTATATTCCTACTAGGATGACCCATTAAGCCCCATTTAAAGCATTCCACTGCTTTCCAAATCCAAAGTCCCAAAATCCACATTTTTTCAAATAAAAGCATGGTCAGGCCTATCATAGCAATACCCCACTCCCAGTACCAACTTCTGTCTTAGTTAGGGTTTTACTGCTGTGAACAGACACCATGACCAAGGCAAGTCTTATAAAAAAACAACATTTAATTGGGGCTGGCTTATAAGTCCAGAGGTTCAGTCCATTATCATCAAGGTGGAAGCATGGCAGTATCCAGGCAGGCATGGCGCAGGCAGAGCTGAGAGTTCTACATCTTCATCCAAAGGCAGCTAGTGGAAGACTGACTTCCAGGCAACTGGGGTGAGAGTCTTAAGCCCACACCCACAGTGACACACCTACTCCAACCAGGTCACACTTACTCTATCAAAGCCACACCTCTAGATGGTGCCACTCCCTGGTCCAAGAATATAAAAAACCATCACATAAGACAATGGCACAATTCTAGTGTTTATTTCCACAATTATATCTTGTTATGTTATCTGCTAGGGACATGGTTTGGCATTGTGTGCCTCTGTATGAAATTCACTGAGAAGAGCATGTCATCTTTTCTGTCAGGAGAGCATCACTTGGCTGGGGACATGAGAAAATATTTCATAGTTCCAGGATGAGGGTTATGCTAGAAAGTGCAGGCTTATACTTTATAAAACTGCCGAAGACTTTAGAAGATAGGGAAACTGAGCCCTAAGATGTCTGAAATAAAACTAAACATAGTCCATACTCTTGAGAAGGTGCTGTGCTTTGTTTTAAGAAAGCAGACACTCGTATTTCAGGGTAAAGCACGCATGTCTGAAGCTTCCGCAGAATGTTAGAAAAGACTGATAAAACGGTATGTGTTGAACATATGCACTTATGCATGCAGACAGAAGTGGTAAGCAACGGAAGAAATACAGCAGAGCACCAACAGAGAAGAAATCTGAGTAAAGGTTCTCAGCAGCAGCTCTTTGTACGAGCAGCATCTTCTCCACTGCAAAACAGTTCTAACTCAAGCAAGCTGAAACCATTTCAAAATCACTGTTAAAATTCTGAAAAATGTAATGTACAATACCTCCTGGTAGGAAAAAACCTGAGGGCCAGCTATCAGAGTCTGCGACCAAAGACAGAAGGAAATTTCAGTTAAAACAGTTATATATCTTCCTTTATCATACTGAATGGATACATTAACAAGGAAGGCCATACTTCTATACCTTCAGTCTAAAAAAGGCATCTGAACAGGCTTTTTCTTCATGTATTTCCAGTGGGCATTTACATCCCAATGATAAAGAACATCTTGATTTGTTCATCTTTATAGGTCAAGCATCAAACAAATTTATAGTTCTGTTGAGTAGGAATTCTCAGAAACTTGAGTAATATCAAAGATTTTTACTACAAGTGAAACTGAAAGACTATAAATTTCAAATGTGTGTGTACATGTAGTAACTTGAATAATATCAAAGATTTTTACTATAAGTGAAACTGAAAGACTGAGTTTCAAGATAAGAGTGTGTGTGTGTGTGTGTGTGTGTGTGTGTATGCTCACACATGTGACAGAACAGAAAAAAAATGACAAATGTTGCTGTCTTTTAAGCAATCAAGTAGTAATAATGATCTGTTCCGTGACATCAAGGACAGAAAAGCATGGAATTAGTAAAGTGCACTGGCCAAAAGAAGAGCAAGCTCTTAACAGATTTTGATTTTTAAAAATAAACGAAATGTTTATGGTACAAATGAAGCAGAGGGAGAAGAGTGTTAGTAGTCATAAGCTAGGCTTCTAGAAAAGCTAGGGGCTCCGAGAAACCGTTAGATTGAACTGTATCAAATGCTACTGGGCTGTGAATCCTTCTAGTAACAGGGTATACAATCACTTTCAAGTCTGAAGAAGTAGTTTCATTGCAGAACCAAAATCCTCCAAGACATTTAGACAGAATCACAGTCAAACTTTGGTAAATTCAACAAGAAAGGGAATCTTGATGCACTTCTTCTTGTAGCGACAGAGCATCAATCCTGATCTTCACACACAATTCAGTAAAGGTTGAATGAAATGAGGTAATGAAAGAAGCAGGAAAGTAAAGAGGCAGCTTAAAGAAAAGACTGTAAAGTCCAAACATCACTGTTTGTAGTGGCTATTCTTGGTTGTCAACTTGACTATATTTGGAATGAACTACAATCCAGAATTGGAAGGCTCACCAGTGACCCTTATCTGGAGGCTTGGAGATCCTTATCTGGATCTTGGTATGGAGATCTTGAGACATAGTGGCTATGGATTCCAGAAGATTAAATCTCCTAGTTTAAGGAGATTTAATCTGGGCTACACCTTTCATCTGGGATTAAAGGTGTGGTGGAACACACCTTTAATCTGGGCTACACCTTCTGCTGGAGACAATATAAGGACATTGGAAGAAGGGAGTCTGGCTCTTGCTCCTTCGCCTGCTTGCCGTGTGAGACTGAGTAACTGCTAGATCCTTGGACTTCCATTCACAGCTGTGACTGAACCATTGTTGGGAATTGGGCTGCCGACTGTAAGTCATCAATAAATTCTTTTACTATATAGAGACTATCCATAAGTTCTGTGACTCTAGAGAACCCTGACTAACACACTGTTCCTCTAGTTAGATACCTAAGCATTTTTAGGATGATATACAAACTCCTCCTGGCTGAGACAATTCTGAGCTGACTCTCAATATCTGACAGAAACACTTAAAAATATAACCTAGATAAATGATGCATGTACCCTCAAAGGGAAGAAAATTACTCAAAACGCTGAGGAAAGTTTTTCACTCCATTCATGGAGATCAGAGAAACTTTATTCATGCTTTTCCATCAACTGTATTTCCTCATATATGAAAATAACTTTGATCTTTTACCTACAGGCAGGCTGTATAAATATATGTATGTGTTCCACTTTCACAAGTGAGCACACCCAGGAGAGGAAGAGGAAAGACAATCACGTCTCAGAAGTGAGGGTGCCACAAGAGTGTAAGAGTGGCTAACAGACCTTCATCCCCATGGCTCAGCATGCACCTGTTTATAGCCCTTTATAAGACTGCACACATGATTTCAGGACTCGGACATAGCATAAACTCAAGATTCTCAGAGCTTTGAGGAAACAAATAAATTAAATAGGAAATGTTGTTCCTATCTTTCCTCTTTATCCCAAAAATAAAAGAAACTAGTGGAATTTTCAAAAAAGATTGTTCCATGCAGCTACTCATTCCCTGAGGAAAATCCTCAGAGCGTCTTCATCAGAAGCTGATTTTACACTTTCAACAATGCACTCAAGTCTGCACAGTGCTGGGCTTCTGTGCCAAGTAAAGTCCATTTCCAGACGGACTGTGGGAGCTACATCTTCTGAGTTTGCTTCAAACTAAACCGTGAAGTGTAAAGTTACAAAGAGAAACAGCCCAAGGTAAACTGCTAAACGGCTTGCTGGGGTGACTAAACATATTTACTGTTCCTAAAGAAATAATTTCCAAGAAAAAAAAAAATCACCAATGTTACCATACTACCTTAGTTTACAGAATATTAACAGAACCTACACCGTACAGAGGAACATTATTTTTAGAATTATCATTTGCTTTCTATAGTACCTTGAAAAGTAGTTAATGCATGACAGCTACTGTCTAATTAAAATTATATTTTAATCTAATTTCTGATAAGTTCTGCAAAAGCAACCTAAAGATGCAAACTAAAATTTACCGAGAAACAGCTTAGTCAAACAGTAATCAAAACAGTAAGAAATTAACAGCATCCAAAGTACACTATCTAAAACTCCAGATGTTTTCACATTCGGTCTTCACATTTACTAGTAAACCTGAATGGGTCGTTTCAATGCAAGATTTTTCAACATGCCGTTCCATAAGAATGACGCTTGTGAGAATAAAAACTCTTCAAGACATGCTTCATTACAGCGCTAGCTTCAATTACCTCCGACTCAACCATCAATGTACGAACAGTTCACACATACGTAGAGGAATGAGGGTACCGAGGAGCGTTCATTCTTTTGTTTGGGTGGCAAAAGCAACACATATAAAGGTTCAGTGGTGCCATCTGCACCTATCCCCACCCATGACAGTCCTACAGAGCACTTTTAACCTAGTCGCTCCTCACTATTTCTGGTCCACGGAGTTAGTGGAATCCAAGGCTTTCCAGGTCCCAACAAGGGTTGCGGAGACTGTGAGGTCCAGGGTTCTACAGAAAATGAAGGAGGGCACGAATCTTTTGAGGACAGAGGGACAAGGCGATGTAGACGTGTGTGGAGGATGGGACGCGCCGCGGAAACCGGGAGGCTTGCAAATTCGCGAGCACGAGAAACCCCGTAGGGCAGACAGGATGCTGTGCTCCTTCGGGGACGGGGAGAGAAGGGGCGACAGGCAACCCTCGCCAAGAGACGCGGAAGGGCGTGAACTAGGCAGGCTCGAGACTGCCTCGGCCAGAGCCGAGCCGCGAAGCAGAGACTTACGGTTACTTCTCCCGGCGGGGACCGGGCTCGCGTCGATTCCCCCCAGATCTGCAGGTCTTCCTCTGCCGCGGCCACCTGGCTCTCGCGCCGAGCGGGTGACCTCTCGGGTCCACTCGGCGCCCCACCCACCCGCCGGCGGCGGCTGCGGGAGCCGGAGGATGCGCGCTGGAGGCCCGCGGGAAGCGCTGCGCGAGCCCGACGCGCCCGGCGAGCTCACACTGGGCGGGCGCCCCCCATCTTCTCCCGCTGCGCGCCGCCGCTCTCAGGCTATGGAGGAGGGGGGCGGTGGCGCCTGCCTCCGCCGCTCGCTCAAGTCCAGCGCATGGTCGTGCCGCGTGCGCACGCAGCCGCGGAGGCCGACCTCCCTCCCCCGACCCCCGTCCTTGCTATAGCTAGCGTCGGGCTCGGCTGCCGCCAAACCCTGCGAGCTCACGGCCGCCCGCTCCCAGACAGCTGCGGCCGCCGCGCGAAGTACCACGGACCGGCACGAACGGCAGCTCCCCGCGGGCCGACCCGGAAGCTTTTTCAGCCGCAAACCTGAAGCGGCCTTGGGGGCGTAACCCCGGAAGTTATTGCCCGGCGCCGGTAGCGGCGGGATGGCGAGCTGAGGCCTTTGGGAACCCGAAGCTGGTGGAGAGGCTGAAGGGTTCCTGGGTCCGAGGGAGAGGAAGGACGGTGGGGAAACAGGTGCCCTGAGACCCGAACTCGCGGGGCGGCTTCTGGTGACAATCCAGGGGCTTCCTGCCACAGGAAGTTGGGGTGGGCCTCCTAGATAGGCAGAAGGAATGAGAAAACGGTGACGGGCTGGCTCCGCCAACCTTCGGCTGCCGCCCCACCCTCTGACTTGGATGTAGCGGCTCGGGAGAGGATCCGCCGCCCGCCCGGGTGAGTCTTTCCCGTTTCCTTGGCGGAAACAAGGAAAGCAAGGCAAGAAGAGCCAGACTCCGGCTGGAGCCAACGGCAGGAGCACCGAAGCTCGCCCAGGAGGCTCTGCATCAAGGCGTGTTGTTTCTTGCACGCCGGTACCGAGAAGTCACCGGCGTCTCTTGGGTGGGAACTTTTGGAGCAAAAGCAGCTTTGCCTTTTTCCCGGTAGGGGAGCACTGGTGGGTGGTGCCAAGGGAAAGACTTCCCAGGCAGTGTTGTCATTGCCAGGACAGTGACAGCTTATCGATTGTAGCTTGTCTTCTCCCATCTATCCGAGTTCTTCCTTTATATCTCCTTTTGGCTTGCACTCTCTGCTCTCTCCTCCCCTCGGTGTTTGTAACTTCACCAGAAGCCTTGATGTGGCTGGCCAACCTCAAGATTTCAGCTCCATTCCTGTCCTGCTCTCTCAGGGAACTTAGCGTGTCTTTATTGCAGACAGACTCACTGACCCACAAAGGAGTAATTACCCCTGATGTGGGCACTAAGTGAAAATTGTATGCCTCTCCTTTGTTAATCATAATGAAAATCAACAATATCCCTACATATTTTTAAAAAATCGCAGACAGCCCTCCCAGTTATGAACCATCTCCACTTACATAAGTCCTCATTTTTTAGTCAGCATATCATTCATGCCTGAGCATTTTCTCCAGTGCAGTGAGCCATATAGCATATTAGCAATGGCTTTATTTATTTTTATTTTTTTTGACTAGTTCTCTCTTCCTATCGGTTTCAGTTGCACCAGCTTTACCTTCATCGCTGGTAGCTTTTGTTGTTTTCCTGGCTTCAACCTTTGTTTCCTTTTATGTCATTGGAAGACTATTTTAAGTGCTCCAGTACAAATACTTTTTAAAAATAAAATTTTAAGCATTTTTGCATATATGTTGCTAGCAGTTAAGTTTGTTTTATATATTTAAAATATGAGTATTTAAAATATATGAGTATTCACAAATGAAACACTTTGTTAATAGACTTTTCTTATGAATTGATTGAGATAAGAATTGGTTTACTTTAAATTCTGTGCAGAAAGTTAACTACTTAGTTTCTCCCTTTAGGTACTTTATAGGAAGCATTGTTTTCTATAGTTGCCATGTTCTTTGTATAGTGTCTATAATACAGTGTCTTTTTAAGAGGTTTGCAGTTTTTAAAGCATTCATACGTATGTATATGTCTTGTTTATAGTTTATTATGTTTTAGTCGGTGTTAATCTGAGATGAAAAGCAGTTGCTAAACAGGAAGTTTTAAGAAAAGCCTCTTTTTTTTTTTTCTATAGGCAGCCCTTTTGCATGTAGTGGGTTTTTAGAATGTTCTTATTAAAAATTTTTTATCTAAAAAAAAATTCCATGAACTATCCTCAAAACTTTAAACAAGATGAAATGTCGTCATCCTAATGTTTCATTCAAGCTTCTTCAAGGAAAAACCTTTAGTTTCGGCTGTTCCTGTCTCTGTTGCCTGTTGCTGTTCCTGTCTCTGTTGCCTGGCTTTGGGACCCTCCCCTAACTAGGCTGCCTCTTCCAGCTCAGTAGGAGAAGATGCACCTAATCTTACTGAAACTTGACTTGAAGGCTGGTTGATAGCCTTGGGATGTCTCCCTCCCCTTTTCTGAAGAGAAAAGGAGAGTCTTGGGGGAGAGGAGGGAGGGGAAACCTTAGTTGAGATGTAACATAACTAAATAAATTAAATAATTGAAAAAAAGAAATACCTTTAGTTTCTTTGGTACAAAGTCAGTGAAAACTTTGTAACTAAAAAAACGTTTTATTAAGACAAATGTTTGTGAAATAATACTTGTTAAGCTTTTAGACTAAATTTTATTTAAAATGCCAGAAGTTATTGAATTTTAAAAAGAATTTCATTTTAATGAAACTTTCAAAAATAAGGCATTTTTAAATTTTAGGGAAGTGAGTCAGGGTATCAGAGTGACATCAGTTGCCTCTGAGAAAACAGAATAAAAATGTGTATCCTCTCAAGGAACATGTTCAGCCCTTTCTTGAAAGTGCTCTTTTTCTCTTTTTTCTCTCCTAGGAGTTGAAGCAGTAAGGGACTCATTAAATATGAAAAAACCATTTTACTGCCTAATGGACCTTTTAAAAAATTGAAGAGAGTTCATGTCAATGTAACTAGAAAAGAAACTCTATGGTTGATGTTCTTTTCGAAACTTACTGGCATATAACTCCGAGAACCTTTAAAGGTCAAAAAGATGAACATATTCAATCCAAGAGAAACGTTTTAGTATAGCTGTGAAGAAGTAATTGCACTGACAAAGAGAACATTCAGCAGTCACGTACACAGCTGAAATTCAGTTACTTTTTCCAAAATTGCTCAATGAAGACTTAAAAATAGTTTTGGGGAGATAGGGAGGATTACATTCATCAATATATTGAATATATTTTAAAGAACAACTTTGGATTATCTAGAAGTTTGATAACACAGACAGAAAGGATTTCTTTTTGTCAACTGACCAACTGGTTTCAATCTACAATGAACATCTCCAAAGGTTATAGAGCCTAGGTGAGGTCATCCAAATGATTAAGTCAATTTTTTTTTTTTTTTTTTTCTGAAAGCTATAGAGTGTCAGTAGGTATAAAGTAGCCAGCTACTCCCAGATTCTAAACTTCACATTTGTTTGTATAATGTGTAGGAAATAAGAGTGCATTATTCTGAACCACTATTTCAAGTCATTGTTTACTTTATAAGATATTTTATAATTGTACCACCTTTTTAAGCCTCAAATTCTTGATTCTTGATGATGAAGATAAAATTAAAGTCATTTCTTGCTTGCCTTTTAGGGATTATATATTGTAAGACATAAAAGTCAACATTTTATAATTTATTTCAAAGTAAATATTAGAAAATAAAAGTTGTTGGACTAGGATGTAATTTTTGTTTTTGTTTTGTTTCTTTACTTTGCCACCAGTTATGTCATTTCCTCTTCCAAGGAACTTTTTGTTTGTTTTATAAAGCAATGGGAAATCCAGAAAACATCGAAGATGCTTACGTTGCAGTTATTCGTCCAAAGAATACTGCCAGTCTCAACTCCCGGGAGTATAGAGCTAAGTCCTATGAAGTGAGAAGATTTAATAACATTTAATTCCTACTATTGAATGTCATTCTGTACTACCATTTACATATAAAGCATTATGAACATATGCTCTAATTGTTATTAATAAGCTAGTTAATATAGTTTTCTATACACTTGCATTTTTTCTACTGTGTGCCTTTCCTAATTTGGTGTTCATTTACGTGTGTAGGTTATTAGATTAGAAAGTTATTTGGGGGCTGAGACGTAAAGCAGTTGACAGAGTGCTTGGCTGACATAAATGTCTGAGTTTGATTCTCAGCACTGCATAAAACCAGTCGGAGTGGTCTTTGGCTACCTAGGGAGATTGAGGCCTGCCTGGGTGTGCATGAGACCCTGCCTTACAAATGAAAGAATCAGAGAAAGACAAAGTCATGATTTTCTTATGTTTATTTACTTACTTAGATCTTTGTATAATTTATGGAGTAACTCAAAAATTAAAAACTTAATGAAAAAAATTAATTTACTCAATCTAATTTCTACATTTTGCTTAAATTGCTTTTGTAATGTTATCCAAAGCCATTTTCCAATCTTGTTTGCACTATCGATTGACTTGGAAAACTACTAGTGCTAGTAGCTCACTATGATTTAATAGGTCCAGAGAGGAGACTAGCATTAGGGTTATTTTAAAGCTCCATAGATTATTCTATAATATGCACCTAATAATAATATTCTATGGAAAGTATATTTTAAACTTTGTATTAATGTCATTTTCTCATCTAAGATTTTATTGCATGAAGTTCCCATTGAAGGACAGAAAAAAAAGCGAAAGAAAGTTTTGCTGGAAACTAAACTTCAAAGCAACAGTGAAATAGCACAAGGCATATTGGACTATGTAGTAGAAACTACCAAACCAATTTCTCCTGCAAACCAGGGGATTAAAGGTAGGAAACATCTCTTTCCCTACACCTAACAATTTGGTTTTCAATACAAGAAAAAAAAATTGTGGGTTTGGGGTGCTAGAGGATTTTTTTGCTTTGTTTATGTTGTTTTGAGACAAGAGTCTCACTGTGTAACCCTAGCTGTCCTGGAACTCATTATGAAGACCAGGCTGGCCTTGAATTTGCAGAGGTCTGTCTGCTTTTGCCTCTGCTTCCTGAGTTCTGTTGAGATTAAAAACTATGCTGCTCTGTCTGGCTCAGGGGAAAAAAAAAACATTTTAAAATATTTTAAAATCAATTTCCTTCTTCCTTTCCATTTAAAAGAGTATGAAAACCTCAGGAAGTTGTTAAACTATAGCCCAGATCTTTCAAGAAGTACCTTAGATTCACTTACACAATTTTCCAGTATTTGTTACATACTTTATCATGTTCACTGTTCCAGTTTCGCCCCTCCACCACTCTGCACTGATCCTCTGTTCCCAGTGATAAGGAATTTCTATAGAACCCAAACATTTAAGAAGATGCAGTGTTAGGGATTTATTTAATGGAAAGACTAAAGACAAACTAATAGATTCAGGGTCATATTTTAATGTCCTAGAAACTTCCTATGAGCTGAAGCTAGAGGGAGTTGTGAGCCTCCATGTGGATGCAGGAACTTGAACCCAGTCCTCTGTGAGAGCAGCCAATGCTCTTAACTTATGCTTTTCTTGCTACAGATAACTTTTGCTAGCAATGTAATTTTGTAGATAATTATGTTTGTGCTAATACCAAACAGAAGAAACTAACCATAAGCCTCTCTTATGGCTAACGGAAACATATTCATGGATTAATTAGCAAAAAAACAAAAAACCCAGAAAACCAAAAATCTTTAAGTTAACAAGGTAATAGTTTTCTTGTCGTTTTGTTCATAGAAGGAAGATCCTTTAAAACATTTTTTGAAAATTAAAAAAAAAAAAAAAGAAGAAAGAAAAAAGAAAAACAACGAAAAATATTACAAACTTATTAAGCTCAGCTGGGGCAGATGGATCTCTGTGAGTTTAAGGTCAGCCTAGTCTCCAGAGGGAGTTCCAGGACAGCCAGGGCAACACAGAGAAATCCTGTCTTAAAAAAACAAAGGGGGAGGGGAGTATTAATTCTGAAAGGTTGAAGCCCATTTAAAATATTAGATAATGTTCAGTTAGTACAAGTTATTGAAAAATAACTTATTTTCACAGACTTTGGTCTCAGAAGGTATAACAGTTATAAGCTGTGTATATACAGTAGGAGTCTTTAAAAGGAAAGTATTCAGGGGCTCCAGAGATGGCTCAGTGGTTAAGAGCATTGGCTGCTCTCACAGAGGACTGGGTTCAAGTTCCTGCATCCACATGGAGGCTCACAACTCCCTCTAGCTTCAGCTCATAGGAAGTTTCTAGGACATTAAAATATGACCCTGAATCTATTAGTTTGTCTATATGTTGATCCTGTAGTATCAAAATTTACCAACATGTATTTTTTATTTTTTAATTTAAAACTCTGAATGTACTTAGTGTATGGATGCATGCCTATGTGGTCTTTTGTGTAAGTGCAGGTCATACTTGGATCATGGCTCAGAGAGAGGACAGCCTTGAGTGTCTGTCCTTGCCTTCCACCTTGTGGGATAAGAGATTTCTTTATTGTTAGCACTTCCGTACACCAGGCTACTTGGCTTCACCTTAATTCTCCTATCTACATCTACCTATTGCTTGTCCAGCAGTGGGATTATAGGCACACACTGTTGTGCCCAGATTTATCTGGCTTGGAAGATTTGAACTCAGGTTCTAAAACTTGCACAGCAAATACTTTACCCATGGAGTCATCTCCCCAACTGCCAGAATTACCAGTTTTTATTAGTGCATATAATAATAATATGATATAATATAATATAATATAATATATAGCTGCCTTTTATATATTTGAGTTTCTTTTCTAAAATCATTATTTTCTTTGGTATTTTTATACATATTTTTAATCTTTAATTTTTAAAATTTATTTATTTTTGTGATACTAGAGATCAGACTTAGACCCTTGTTCGTATTAGACAAGTGTTATGCCAATGAGGGGTCTCGACAACCTCTAAAATCTTGGTTTCTAATCTTGAAGATAATTTGTACGATTTAAATGTCTTCTATGTTAAGCCAGGTATGATAGTTTGCTCATGTAATTGCTACACTTAGGAGGCTGAGGCAGCAGGACCATGAGTTAAAGGCTAGCTTGGGCTACATGGGGAACTCAGACCTGGACTACAATGAGGTACTTAATTTCAACAAAGCAAAAAAGAAATCAAGCAAAAACTATTGTTTTACTTTGATCTTTGCCCTGTTTGTTGGGTGTTGTTGTTATTAGGGAAACGAGTGGTGCTGATGAGGAAGTTTCCTCTGGACGGAGAGAAGACAGGCAGAGAAGCAGCACTGTTTATTGTGCCATCAGTTGTCAAAGGTGATCTAAATTCACTTTACAGATTCGTAGGTGTTTTCAATGTAAATTGGAAGTTTGTTGAAGCACGTAGGAATGTACATTTATACTTAACATTGTAATATTGTTATACATGTTTTTAAGTTGACAGAAGAAAACAATGTCAAATATTTCCCCTGGTAATATATAGGCTTCTCAGCTAATTCGTATTGTTTTCATTTTTATTTTTAAGATGTCGATGTGACAAGAGAAATAATTGAAATTAAATATATTCAGGATAGGAAGCTAGAGAATGCATAGTTAAGTAGTTAGAAACAGTGACTGGGCTTCCAGAAGCCCCAGGGTTAGTACCCATCTTCCAAACAATGGCTCACAGCCATCAGTAGCTCCAATTTCAGGGGATCCAACACTGTCTTCTGGTTTCTAGGGGAACCAGGCATACACATGGCTAGACAGACATACTTGCAAGCAAAATATTCATATACATAAAATAAAATTAAAATTAAAAAGTATTCTGGTCATAAAGCAAATTTTCAAAGGATATGCCAGAAATCGATATAACTTACAATGATGCCAGAAAATGCTAATTATAGTTCTAAATTATTCTGCCTAATAATATTTAAAACACGTATAGAACAGATCTACTAAAGAATTTTAAATTGAGCTTTTGAAATCTTAGAATAATAGAAGGCAATTTTGATTTTCAGAGCAGATCCTATAATTAATTTTGAGACTTTGAATTAATCTTTAAGATTTAATTATATTTATATAGAGAAAATATTATTCCTTGCTCTTACTTGATTCATAGTATAGAAAGATTTCATTGAGGTATTTGATATGACGTTTCTTTACAACTGTAGAGTGTTGGCCTCACATGAGTTAGTAATACTTCGATTAAAAGTTAATGACTTGCCACAGACATCCATCCATCAGCCTGCTGCTGCTTCATGTGTTTATGTTATTTTGTTGGCCAGCATAGCATACAGGATTCATTTTTCTAAGCATTCTCAAGCTTAAAAAGTCTGGCCTTTCAAATGATGTTGGAAACCTTAACAGATTTTATAACATTATTGAAGAAGATTATATAAATGCTGGTGCCAGTGGGCTGGCTTAGTGATTAAAAGTGCTCTCAGTACAATCCTGATACCCAGTGTTTGATTCTTGGAACCTACATAAAATAGCCAATAAGCCTCTGGAATCCCAGCATTCCAACTGTGAGGTGAGAGATGGAGACAGTAGAATGAATGAACCAAAACTCATGGACCAACTATCCTAGTGTCTGATGCACATTGTATCAACAAGGTAGCAGATAAGAACCAACTCCCAAAAGTTATTCCCTGACCTACACACAAACACTAAATAAAATTTAAAATTATGCGTTTATCAAAGTAGACAAGTTACAGAACTGGCTTCCACTTGATTCTAGGTCTCATAATTCCAAATACAGAACAATTTGTTATATTTTTCAAATTGTGAGAATTTGTTCTATATGAAGAAAGTGTATTTGTAAACTTATATAATGGGGTAATTTCATTTTTCTTTTTCAGATAATACTAAATATGCATATACTCCCGGATGCCCAATTTTTTACTGCTTACAAGATATTATGAGAGTTTGTAGTGAATCCAGTACTCACTTTGCAACACTTACAGCAAGGATGTTAATAGCCTTGGATAAGTAAGAAATGCATTCAGAATATTTTCATCAATCATAATCATGAAATTAATTTGAGATTCACTTCTGGGAAAAAAAATTAATGAAAATAATCTAGTACATTAAAATGGTCAAATAAAGTAAATCTTAAAAAAAAAACAAAAATAAAAACAAATCTTTAGGACTGGAAAGATGACTCAGTGTTTAAGAGCACTGACTGCTCTTCCAGAGGTCCTGAGATAATTCCTAGCAACCACATGGTGGCTCACAACCATCTACAGTGGGGTTTGATGCCCTCTTCTGGTGTGTCTGAAGAGAGCAATGGTGTACTCATATACAGAAAATAATAAATCTAAAAAAAACAAAAAAAAAACAATAAAACAAACAATGGTCAACTTTTAGTTATAAGGATGAACCCCCCAACTAAGACTCCTTCCTTCTTTACAGTATGTTAATTTTTCTTTGAAGAGTAATAACCACTTGCCAGCATTCAGGATAATTCTTCTGTTAGAAAACTCGGCATGGTAGTTACTCTTTCCAGTGGACTGTCATGGTCGGTCTTTTGTGTAGTGTCACATTCCAGGAAGCCCAGTTGTAGAAGTACTTTCTACTCTTTAAAGGTGTTTTTATGATTATAGTGGCAGACATTTTAGAATAGCTGCTGTGTCTATTGACAAAGCATTTGTTAAGTACTTAACACTAAAAATATTTATAATATTTATAAGGATATTTATACCATTTATATTTATAATATAAATTAATAAAATATAATAAAAATATTTATACCATTTATAAATGAAAAATACATTATTTTTCCCTGAGCAGGGGGAAAAGATTCTCTGAAGAAGAATTTAGTAGGCTTCTTGAGACCATAAATTCTGAATATATTTATAAAATATCAATAGTAAATTTATTGAATATAGTTTTAGAAGGTGTCACATGTCAGAGTTCTACAGTAGATTTCCTTTGTCATCTTCACCTTTGAGCACAGGCCTCTGCCTCTCTGTCCACGTCTGCAGGTGGTTAGATGAACGTCATGCGCAGTCTCACTTTATTCCAGCTTTATTCCGACCTTCTCCCCTTGAACGGATAAAGACAAATGTCATAAATCCTGCGTATGCTGCTGAATTAGGCCAGATAGACAACTCACTACATATGGGCTATAGTGCACTAGAAATAAAGAGTAAAATGTTAGCCCTAGAGAAAGCAGACACCTGCATTTACAACCCTTTGTTTGGATCGGATCTTCAGTATACAAATCGGGTAAGAGTTGAATTTTGACTTTGGTTTCAAAAGACATCTTAAATATAATTTTTTCTAACAAAGATGCACAGGTTGTAATTGTAAACATTTAAATAGTATCAATGTATGAAAGTCAAACATCTGAGGCTTTTAAGTAATTTTTATAATAATTTTTTTTGCCTTTTCTAGGTAGATAAAGTGGTAATAAATCCATACTTTGGTCTTGGAGCTCCAGACTACTCAAAAATCCAAATTCCCAAACAGGAAAAATGGCAGCGAAGCATGAGCAGCGTTGTGGAAGACAAGTACAGTTTTGGTTTTACTCTTATTGCCTTTCCAAATGTGATGTTAAACTATGCATAGGTAGCACGGAAGCAGTCTGGGCACTGCCTCTGGCTGCACGGCAATAGGCGGTTCTCATAGGTGAGTCCCTTTTGTTTTGAAGAAGTGTGAATTTCAACAGTGCTTATATTTTCTTAATTTCTTTTTTACGGTTAGAGAACGGCAGTGGGTTGATGACTTTCCTTTACACCGAAATGCCTGTGAAGGAGATTCAGAATTGCTAAGCCATCTTCTCGATAAAGGATTTTCAGTCAACCAACTAGATAATGACCACTGGGCACCCATTCATTATGCATGCTGGTAAATAAATTATTCTGTTCAGGAACATTGAACTCATAATATGATTGTTTCTTATCAGAAAACTGTTGTCATTCCAGAAAGCATCTGTACCATTGCTTGTCTTCTGAGTATTCTGTTCTGATCTTTTGATTACTGTGTATATGCTGCTGTTCGGAACTGCCAGAGCTGCCCTGAGGAGAGCACTCGCAGTCTTCTTTACAAGCCGTACAGTGAGATAGCCAATAGGTAGTAAATGTCAGGGCCAACCAGGGGGCTCCATATTGCTCCTTTATGATACTGTTGTTTTGTATTACATTGGTTTATTCTTGCCATAAAATTGACATTTGTTAAACACATTGGATGTGACCTTGTATCATGCTAGAAAAGTATCCATTTAGTTCTTTCAGAATTTATGGTATCAAGAAGCCTACCAAATCCTTCTTCAAAGATTCTTCTCCCCACCAAGGGAAAAGTGTTTTTAATATTTTAGGGTAAAGTTATAAAATCATAGTATTAATTTTTAAAATTACAGATATAATGTTTAACTCAAACTGAAAATATTTAAACATCAGGTCATAATGTAGATTATACTGTCATTTTTTAAATTACTTTTATTTTTTTATAGTTCCAGTGGTTGCCTCTCTCCTGACTTGCCCTCCCACAGTTCCTCATCTCATTCCTCTTCCCCTCTGTCTCCATTCCCTCCTCCCTACTTCCTGGGGCCTCACATCTCTCGAGGGTCTTAGGCACAACTTCTCCCACTGAGGCCAGACCAGGCAGTCCTCTGCCATATATGTGTCAGGGGGCAGGGGGCCTCAGACAAGCTTGTGTATACTCCCTCATTGACGGTTCAGTGTTTGAGGGATCTCAGGGGGTCCCAATTAGTTGAGACTGCTGGTTTTCCTATGGGGTCGCCCTCCTCCTCAACTTCTTCCAGCTTTTCCCCAATTCAACCATAGGGGTCCCCGACTTCAGTCCAGTAGTTGGGTGTAAGTATCTGTGTCTGTCTCAGTCAGCTGCTTGTTGGGCCTCTCGGAGGACAGTTCTTGTCTGTGAGCACAATGTAACATCAGTAATAGTGTCAGGCCTTGGAGCCTCCCCTTATGATGGATCCCAAATTGGATTGGTCACTGGACTACCTTTCCTTGAGTCTCTTCTCCATTTTTGTCAAAGATTCTGTGAATCACTACCTTCTATTTTATCAAATGTAAGGGTGGGAACAGAATTGGGATTAGTTCTTTCTATTCATTGCACAGTATACCTTTTGGCACTCTTACTCTTTCCATAGAATTATAATAATGCTACATAGCTGAACTGAGTTCTTATTTCACAGCAGTAACAAACTGTTATAGATTATTGTCTCAAAAAGACATAGTCATTCCATTTTTTTAATGAGAAGATTGCTTTTAATGTATTGTTTTAAGTGATCTTGACTTATGCCAACGATACTACATTATTAACTACTTATTATGTATATATAGTATCTTAGTGTCACACTGAGCAAGGAACCTCACCTCTCTAAGTGTCAGTTTTATTTATCTAAAGTAAATTGTAGCAATTAGGATTGAGAAAAAGCTTGTTAGAAGCCATAAGTCCTAGGTTCATCCTTCAGCACCGCCGAGAGTAACAAATTGTAAGTAAGTAGACCATTCTAAAGTTCTTTCCAGTTCAGTTTTCATTTCTCGGATTCTAATATTTGTATTAAATTGTGTAATGGTTATATTTAATATATATGCCTTTCCTGTTTCTCTATAATTTTTTCTATTTCATCTGTAAATGTGCTCTTGATAGAAGTACAGTTGAGTGGCAGAACACTTAATCAGTGTACTTGAGATCTGAGGTTTTATCCCCAGAGCAGGGGTAAACCAAGAAGCTTAAATGAGTCCTTATGCTTCTCATTCTGAGGAATTCTTATACTTATATTTAGAACAAGCTACCCTAAATTGTCGTTAGCTGATCTAGTAGATTTCCCTCACATAACTAATAATTACCCTAGTAGAAACATTTCCTAGAGCCAAAACGGTGTAGAATACACTTTAACCCTCAAAATGCGCTGCAGAATTGGAAATGATAACATCAATGAGCTTTAATGTAGGAATCCCAGATTTATATATTTGACTTGCTTTCTATTTCGATAGGGGTTATTTTCTTCTTTAGGAAAAGAAAAGTAAAACTTTGAACTACCTATTACATAAAAACAAAAGTATAGTGTGACATTTACTGTGTTTTGGAATATACCAAGGTTTCAGAAGCAGGGGTTAGTTCCTTAGGTCTGACCTTTATTAAATTATGTCAGGTTCTAATAACCTGCTTGCATATTAACAGGATAGAATTTTAAATATCTTTCCTAAGATTAAAATAGAAAATGCACATAAAGTAATTGAGAGCCCACAGTAAGTACTGAATAAGTGATGGCTTTGATTAATAAATAGAACTGGAGTGGAGTGGGACATATGCTCAGTGGTAAGGCTTATGCTTAATATATCAAGAAGCAGGAGGACAAGAAAGGAAAGAAGAAAAATAATTGTTCAAATGTAAAAATTGATGTCTACATTTAGAATTTGTTAATTTTTAGTATTCTTAGTTACAATTTCTCATTAGTAGAATACAGAGAGAAAAAAATTCTCCTTGGATAAAATTTTCTGTCAGCTGAAACTAGTGATCATTATTGGATTTTGTGAATCTAAAGAAAGAATAGTGTGGTCCTGACTGGGTGGTGCACACTCATAACACTAGCAGTTGGGAGGCAGAGGCAGTAGTGTCAATACAAGGTTAAGCCTAGCCTTGTCTATATACCAGCCCGAGCTATATAGTGATATCCTGTCTCAAAAGAAAAAGAATAACCCAGTAAAAACCTTACTGTAAGTCACTACTTAGTGGCAGGAATATGTAGGGACACAGGCTATTTCAGGCTGTTTAGTCCTGTCCTTTTTTTTTTTTTTAAAAGTCAGATTGGCCTTGAACTTTTTATCCTCCTGCCTCTGCCTCCTAATTGCTGGGATTACAGGCAGACACCACCATTCCTGGTCCTGTCTTTATAATGTTAAAGTATATGTTTACCCCTTTCAATCTCATCCTTAAATTTTTGCTTAGATCAGTAGTTCTTAATTTTTTGGTTTGAAGACAACCTCTTTCTTTGAACATTATAAGATCCCAAAGAGCCTTTGTGTATATAGAATTAATTTAGTGATACTTATCATATTACAATTCAAAGTGAAAATTTGTTTATCAATACCCAAAACATACTATGTATAAAATAATAGCTTATAAAAAATGCCATATTTTCTAAAATAAGTCTTATTAATAATTTAATAAAAATACTGTTTTACAGTATTACAAGTCTCTATTCTCCCTAGCTAGTAGATGTAATCTCATTTCTGTTCTCCTTCCATTTTCTTCCTTCAGTCTGTTTCAGACCATGTTATAAACTTCCAAAATCTCTATCCTCCTCCTTTGTTCTCAGGCCAAATTGGATTTGAAAGGGCTTGCCTTATCATTACTATTATTGAATATTACATTGCTGTTGTTGTTGTTAGCCTTTGTTCTTTAGTCTAGTCTATGGAATTCAGAAAACCAGGTTCTCACTGGCTCATAGTCATGAAATTATGGGTAAATTACACAACTGATTCAAACATCACTTTTCTAATCCTTTTGATACAATTAGCTCTCCCTACCTCATAATTTGTTATGACAACTATATTAAATAATTGAATAAGAAAAGTTTAAAAGTAATTCAGAACTCAGGTTTGATTTAGTTACTTTTGTAACTGTTTGAACTGTTCTCTTTCACATTCTCTCCTGTCTTTTCCTGTAAGGATGTTTTTCTAAATGGAACTTAGTATTTGTAGGATAGATATTATTCTCTAACTTTTGTCAAAGAATATATATTCTTCCAGGCTTAGCAATAGTTATGCTCAGTTACATATTTTACATTTTACATATTTTCAGATAAACATTCTAGACTTTGACTTCTTCCTCAGTATTGTTATGCATTTTTAGTTGCTAATAAACAATTTAATCCCTTCTTTTTGGAGCATAAATCACTTTTAAAAATATAGTAACACCATTCTGGGGGACTCCCAAGGTGAACAGGAATACATAAAGGAAGATGAAATGGAGCAAAATGAGATAAGCCTCTTAAAAAACAAAAAATAAAATGCTAATTTTTATTTATTAATGTATTAGGAAGGCACAGGTATCTTTCTTCAGAGTAATAATGGATTTGACCTGAACAGAATGGGTAAGAAGAAAAGACCTTACACACACTGTGAAGTGACATGACTAAGAAAGGGTAGGATACAAGTGGCCAGTTCAGAATAGGGGAAAAACCACAGGGTGTGTGAAGGGAAAGAAAGCAGATGTTGAAGTCCAATCAAATAATTTTTAGTATGTTATTCCCCCCAAACCAAATTTCTCTTTCCCTTCTTCCCTACAACCCCTATTTCCACACAGCAAATTCCTGTCGTGAGTGTACGTTTGGTGTTAAGCAGAGGCTGACTCGGTATTCCTGCCATGTGCTTTGTATACTCCCGAGTCCTTGTATTACGTGCTCCTTTTCCCAAGCCTAAAATCATTTCACTTTGTTCAGTTCTGTTCTATTCAAACTTCAATTCAAATTGGTTTTTTTTAATTGTCTTGGACTAGAGATGCACCATCTCTCTTTTCCAGTCGTTTTTAAAGAGTGTACTGTTCTGCTCTTTAAAAGTTTGAAGTGTCAGAGAGATGTTTCAGGAGGTTAAGAGCACTGGCTGCTCCCAGATAACCCAGGTTCTATTCACAGGGCCCAGTTCCAAGAGCACTGCACACAGCGATGCATAGATGTATGCAGGCAAAACACCCATACACATAAAATAAAATGATCTTTAAAATATACTAAAGCATCCTAATCTTATTGATTGTTATCTTAAGCTGATTATTTATATCTTACAACATTATATAACGTATTCAGTGGAAGCTTTATTTTTTTAATGAGTTAATTTCTGAGTTTTGTGCTGTTATTTGGTTTGGTTGTTTACCTGGTGCTGGGAACTGAGCCCTGGGTTCTTGATGCATTATTTAGCAGTGAGTTACCTTCTGACCAAATTATGAACTCAGAATTCTTTCTCCTAATGTCTCCCTTTCGTTCTTCTTATGCCATCCTTTTTCTCATGTTTTAAGACTTACATTTCTTTTAGTTGATCAAAGTTGAATTGAGCCATAAAAACTTCCTAAGTTCCAGACACTTTGGTCAGTATCTTTACATTACTCCTTTGTTCTCTAGATTCCCTTTAGATACCTTGTAAAACTTGAATGTTTTTTACCATATCAGGTGGGGCTTGTTTTTTTAGGCAAATTTTATTATTTATTTTTATAGGTATGGAAAAGTTGAGGCCACTCGCATATTATTAGAGAAAGGAAAGTGCAATCCAAACCTTTTAAATGGGCAGCTCAGCTCACCGCTTCACTTTGCTGCTGGAGGCGGGCATGCTGAGATAGTACAGATCCTCCTAACTCACCCAGACATTGACAGGGTAAGGTGTTCTCTCGTCTTTATACTTTAATATTTAGCGACTAGTAAGTAGTGATAAAAATGTTTAATTGCATACTTAACAGGTCAACTAAAACAAATTTTACTTTATAGAGCTTATGTATTAACTGTGCCTCTCATCATAAGTTTTTAATTGTTTTTATTGATAAAGTACACTTCACAAAAAATGCAGTATTTTAACCACTTAGATGCACAGTTCAGAGCATCTACTACATGTATTGTTTATAAAGTCATTACATATATCCATCTCCAGAATATACATGAAATTCACTCTACATTGCATTTCCTCCAACATGTCCTGAAAGAAAACCATTTACCCATTTTCTAAAATTTTCTACTAACAAGTACTTGGTAAAAAAAAAAATATATGAAACCATGGAAACCTTTCTTAAATCTATAACTGAACTTTCAAGAAACATAACCCTATTAATTAGTGCGCTAAGTTTTTGAGCTTTTCCAATTTTTGTTATAGTATTTTCTAAGTATGGGTAATATTTACTCAATCTTTGACAGAGTATTTCTATGCAGTTTTAATTGGAAAACATGCTTTCAGAACATGTGGATTTGCAATGTCTTTTTGTTCATCCCTTCTTCCATTCTAGCACATAACAGATCAACAAGGGAGATCCCCATTAAATGTTTGTGAAGAAAACAAACAAAACAACTGGGAAGAAGCTGCAAAAATGTTGAAAGAAGCCATTAACAAGCCAGTAAGTATTATCCGAATAGTTAGAGCCAAATATCTTACCGAAATTGATAGTTTACAAAAGACCCTAGGTTTATTCCCTTTACTAAAAAGATTAATTCATAGTATAATCTCATATGACAGATGTAATTAAGACACATATCATTAGACTTTTTTTGGCATTGTGCAAACACCATGGAGTATATTTGGACAATATCCACTGTATAACCTGCTATATAAACCTAGGCTATATGGCATATAGTGTGATATGTGTGATGCCTTTAGATGTTTGCTTCTGTCATTGACCAAAATACTAAGTTCTGAGTGATTGTACTTAATTCTGTTTATTATAAATAGTTCTGCTCATTGATTCAAATTCTCCCCAAACATTTATATTTATAAACAGCAGCATTATACACCATACATTAATAATTTTCAGCAAGTCGATGTATAAGAAACTCATTTTCCTTCTCACAAAAGTGAAATAGATGATTTCCTAGGTTTGTGAAAGAGGTAGGTAGGCAGGGATGTGTGTGTGTGTGTGTGTGTGTGTTTATGCACATGTGGAAACCAGAGGATAATGTTAGGAGTCTTTATCACTTGTCCCTTTATTTTTTGAGAAAGGGTCTCACTAAACCTAAAGCCCACCATTTTGTCTAGCTTCCAGGATCTTCCTCTCTTTACTCCTCTGTCTAGCCAACTCAGGGATTAGACACAAGTAGCCATTCCCAGCTTTTATGTGGGTGCTGAGAGGTTAAACTCAGATCATCTTACATTCACAGTACTGATAATGCTACTGCTATTTAAGACTTTATGAACTTGAGGAAGGAAACTAGCTCAAAATCCAGCATTTCATGACTTGTATTTTCAGAGTCTTCCATTATAAATTTCTCTTAGTGTAAGTTATTGCTGGTACACATTTTTTGTGGCCCACTAGACTCATGAAGTTCTTTGATTTAATTCCAAGTTTATATTTCCTGAGGCATTTACTTTATATATTAAATACTCTAAAATGATACACTTAGAATTTTTTTAGTATTATTTATTTAATATATATGAGTACACTGTAGCTGTCTTCAGACACTCCAGAAGAGGGCGTCAGATCCTATCTACTACCGATGGCTGTGAGCCACCATGTAGTCGCTGGGAATTGAACTCAAGACCTCTGGAAGAGCAGTCAGTGCTTTTAACCTCTGATCTATCTCTCCAGCCCCACTTAGAAGAATTTAATAGCCAACATATATATATATTTTTTTTTAATCTTCCCTTTAATTTGACCATGGAACATTTAGAAGAAACTTTAGAAAGTGCAAACAATATAAATAATCATCTTAAAATATTGTCAGCATGTTCTTGTTTGAGCAAGTTTTGATAGTTCCTACGTTAGAAATGTAAGCTGTAGTACAGCCAAATTAAACTTATACCCAACTAGCTTACAAATAGATGAGACTCAGTCTATGGTTTATTTTATTTGGCTTTGATAATTATGGGGAGTGGGGGAAAAATAATCCCTAATCTACTCTTCTAACTGCTAGCCTGACTACCTCCTCAGTGGTGTATTCCAGATACTGGCTATTTCTCCTGGCCAAGTTCTCATGGTCCATCTCCCCTCATGGCAGCTTCCTCCTCTCCTCTTGTTCTTCTCCTTCTCTTGAACTCTCTTTCCTCCTCTCTCTTTTCCACCCCTTCAACAAGGTAACCCCCTTCAGTTATTGGCTGTAGCCAGTTTTGTTTTGTTTTTTAACCATAGTTTTAAATTAAGGAATAAGATTTGCACAACAAAACTCTATAAACATGAGAATTCACTTGTAGGCCTAGACCTTCAGGTAGAGAATTTAACATTACATTACATTACAATACATAGCAACAGACCAAACCTCAACACTATACCCTGAAGAGTATGAAGTTGGGCAGAAAGTATCTTGTTCCTCTATGGTATGTAATTATTTTTTTATTACATGTTTTCTTTATTTACATTGTAAATTTTATCCCCTTTCCTCACTTCACCTCCAACCCCCCACCCCATCTCATCCTGCCCTTAACTTGCTCACTAAACCACCCACCCCTGCTTCCCTGTCCTGGCATTCCCCTACACTGGGGCATCGAGCCTTCTCAAGACCAAGGGACTCTCCTCTCATTGATGTCCCACAAGGTCATCCTCTGCTACATATGAGGCTGGAGACATGGGTCCCTCCATGTGTACCCTTTGGTTGGTGGTTTAGTCCCTGGGAGCTCTGGGGGTGTTCTTCCTATTGGGCTGCAAACCCCTTAAGCTCCTTGTGTCCTTTCTCTAACTCCTTCATTAGGGACCCTGTGCTCAGTCCAATGGGTGACTGTGAGCATCCATTTCTGTATTTATGTAATTATTTTGAATGTGTATGTGAATGTGTCTGCATGTGCTTGAATTATTTTGAATGTGTATGTGAATGTGTCTGCATGTGCTTGAATTATTTTGAATGTGTATGTGAATGTGTCTGCATGTGTTTGTGAGTATCTACAGGGACCATAAGATGGCATTGGATTCCCTCAACCTGGAATTGCAAGTGATTGTGAACCTCTCAAAATAGGTGTAGGGAATTAAACTCCAATTCTCTACATGAACAGCAAGTGTTCTTGACTACTCAACTGTCTATTCAGGCTCAGGATATAGAATTTTTAGATGGCTTACATGGCTTTTCATATTTTTTCCTAGTATGAAAAAGTTCGAATCTACAGAATGGATGGATCATACCGTTCTGTTGAACTAAAGCATGGCAATAATACCACAGCACAGCAGATAATGGAAGGAATGCGACTCTCTCAGGAAACTCAGCAATATTTCACTATTTGGATCTGTTCAGAAAATCTTAGTAAGAAAACTCGAGAGGGGGAAGTAGTTTACTATTTAAACCTCATTGCTCCTTTTTGAACGTGCATTAAGAAACTTGTGGATAGCAATAATTATTATTGACTTTTAGCTATATTTCATATTATTAGTGTTCAAACTGAAATGCTTCATTCAAAGCATGCTGAAATTAGTAAACACCAGAGGTTTTCTCTCTGACAATACAGTTAGTTTGAATGCTATTAAATGTAAAATTCATACATCTTGCCTTTATTTTCAGTGTTTCTCTCAAAGTGAAATATTTATGTTAGTTTTCTGTTGAACTTCTTATTTAAAATCAACTTAATATCAATGTATATTTATCCTTCTAAGTTTACTGTAAGTACTTGCAAAATATAATTAATTGTATGGTAATTATCTTTGAATATATGTTTAGCACCAAATAATCATAATTATTTATAATTAAGTAAAACCACAACGGAATCAAGGATTTAATGTACATTAATGCATTTGATTTGTGTTAAGAATTAGCTGGAAAATTTTCTACAATTTTTTTTCTAGTCCTATTTATAAAACCAGGTCTTTCTAAATACTACCAGATTCTATACTATTGATCACATCCTAAGCCCAAGAAAAATTCTTTACTTTTTAAAAATTATTTTATTATTGTATGTGTATTTTCCCTGCATGTCTGTCTGTGCACCATGGGCATGCCTGGTTCCTGCAGAGGTTGGAAACTTGTCGGATCCCTTGGACTAGAGTTGTAGATGGTTTTGAGCCACCATGTGTATGCTTAAAATTAAACCTAAGTTCTTTGGAAGAACATCCAATGCTCTTAACCACAAAACCGTCTCTCCAGCCCATAGTCTACTTTTGTTTTATTTCACATGACTCAGGCTGGCCTCACACTTGCTATTTCGCTGAGGATAAACTTGAACTTGTGGTGTTCTTAATATTCACCTCTAAGTACTGGGATTATAGTCTTGTGCCCTCATACGTAGCTCCCAAGAAATGCTCGTATAATTATGTCCTTAAAAACAGGGATGTGCCGGGCGTGGTGGCGCACACCTTTAGTCCTAGCACTCGGGAGGCAGAGGCCGGTGGATTTTTGAGTTCGAGGCCAGCCTGGTCTATAAAGTGAGTTCCAGGACAGCCCGGGCTATACAGAGAAACCTTGTCTCGAAAACCAAAACCAAAACCAACCAAACAAACAAACAAAAAAACAAAACAAAACAGGGACGTATCCACAATTTGGGTAGTAATAATTGTTGAACTTTGATTTAAATTTAGATCTATAAACTGTTTGATACTTAGATGCATATAGTTTAATGTAAGGTTTCTATGCATTGATATAGTGGATTTATTTTACAGTATTTATAAAGGACAGCTCTTTTTCAGGTCTTCAGTTCAAGCCTTATCATAAACCCTTGCAACAAGTTCATGACTGGCCAGAAATACTTGCTGAATTGACTAATTTGGATCCACAAAGAGAAACACCACAGCTTTTCCTAAGAAGAGATGTGGGACTTCCTTTAGAAGTTGAGAAAAAGGTTTGCTTGAAGCCTTATTTTGTTATTTGAATCCACAGGATCTGCAGGATCTACTAGGAAGTGTGCTGTTCCTCCTGTACAAGGGATATTTATTTCCTTTTTCTGTTAAATCTTTATATTCTATTGTAAGGGGGAATTTCAGTTGGTCTATATACAAAATTCTGGTTGGTAGTTTTTTTTCTTTTACTTTTATTACTTTAGCAAATTCATTTTTTTTCCTTTTGAAAACAGAAATGAGAGTAAGGAGGCCATAATAAAGAAAATAAGCAATCAGAGAGATGGCTTATACAGAAATTAACATTTTTTAGAATAGAAATCAGCTTTGTGAATTTCAAAGAATGTATAGGAAAGGACAGGATAAAAAAGAAAAGCCTATAAAATTTGAGTAAAGAATAGAGTTTTTGCAAAAGGGGTGCAATAGTGCTGTCCTAAGCAGTGAGAAGGCAACCATTCTTAAGAGCAGAGTTTAAACTTGAAAGAAGAAACCTAAGTGAGAGATTATAGCAGACAAGGAACGATAGCCTAATAGTATTTATAAATAATTGAAAATCTAACAGAACAGTTGCTAGGTCACATAATATTGTGAAAAAATTAAGTTAATACTATCCATAACTATTTCTACAAAAGAATATTAGCAAAACCTCTTGTGCTGGGCTCTAGGGAGATTTGTTGTGTTTTCTTTGATGAGTTCTGAGGACTGACCTTACAGCTAATCATGCACTCTGCTGCTGTGCAGCAAGCACCCCGCTCAGACCAAGTGAACTGTGGGGAGGGCATAGCCCAACACTGAAAGTACAACTAATGCCATTAGATTATTTACTTATGAAGGATTAAAATGGCAACTTGTATGTTGTATACATTACATTTTTTAAATGTAATTAATAAATGTGTTGAATTTTAAAACACAATCTGTAAGTAATCTAAGCATACTTAGTCTATCTTCGTGACTCATGAAATATTTTGAAAGTTGTCTGGGAGAGGAGAGGAACAATAAAGATCATTGATATTAAATTTCATGGTTAGAAGAGTATATGCATAAAGGAAAGCAAGTCTTCATCAAATGTCATACGATAAAGTATCTTTGTCCTTTAATTCATATAACTGAGAATTCATATCTATACTCTGAAAAATAGGAGAATTGCATTTATTGCTTGGCATCATTATTTTAAGATGAAAACAACCTGATTTCATTAGAAAATAGCCATTGATTAAAACTAACTTAACATACTAAAAAAAAAAGAATTACTGTGACTGTCTACTCAAATTCTTCAAATCTACCAAGGCAGTCTTTAGTATAAAAATAACATTTGTGCAGCCTTTCCCCAACATCTCATTTAAGAAATTAAAAAAGCAAAAGTAGGTTTAAAAAGCAATATAATTAACACTTTGTATTATTTGTTGGGTCCACTTATTGCTAATGTATATTTACTACTTTTCTTCATCTCATTTTTATGTGGTATTTTGCCTGTATGTGTGCCTTCCACAACTTGTAGGCCTTTTGACTGTACAGGTCAGAAGAGGGCACAAAAATGAGGACATACCACAAAGGCTTTTTGTTTTGTTTTGTTTTGTTTTGTTTTCTAAAACTTTATATAACCTTTTTTTTATTGATTTCATTTTTTATTTTTGTAACATATATAAGAAATAAATGTAATAAACCAAATACATGGACAAAAAAATACAAGAATCGTTTGATCATCTCGGTGGAAAGAAAAAAAGAAAAAAGTCTTTGGTGAGATTCAACATGCATTCTTTTTTTTCCTACATGATTTTTATTTATTAGATATTTTCTTCATTTACATTTCAAATGCTATCCTAAAAGTCCCCTATACCGTCTCCCCGCCCTGCTTCCCAACCCACATACTCCTGCCTCCTGGCCCTGGCGTTCCCCTCTACTGGGGCATATAATCTTCGCAAGCCCAAGGGCCTCTCCTCCCAGTGATGGCCGACTAGGCCATCTTCTGCTACATATGCAGCTAGAGACACAGCTCTGGGGGTACTGGTTAGTTCATATTGTTGTTCCACCTATAGGGCTGCAGATCCCTTCAGCTCCTTGGGTACTTTCTCTAACTCCTCCAATGGGGGCCCTGTGTTCCATCCAATAGATCACTCAACATGCATTCTTAATAAAAGCCCTAGAACAAGTAGGACTGTAGGAAACATATGACAAACTCATGGCCAATATCATCCTAAATGAATAAAACCATTAATAAGCCCCATTAAAATCAGGAATGGGAGAGGACTGCCCACTGTCCCTATTGCTCATCCATAATGTGGTTGAAGCATTAGCTGGAGCAATAAGGCAAGAGAAGGGATACAAATGGGAAAATATTAAGTCCAATTATTTTCAATTGATTATATTATAGCCAATGTTCCCAAAATTTGACTAGAAAATTGTAGAAAAAATAGAAAAAATAATAGATAATAGAAATAATAGAAAATAATAGAAAAAATTGTAGAAATAATTTCAGCAAAGTGTTATGATACATAATTGACTTATTAAATTTACCAGTCTTATACTGAGTATGAGTAACAAGCATGCTGAGAGAGAGAGATATCGTGGACACGCTCCTCTTCCCAGTTTCTCAAATAAAATATCTAGAATATACATTACAAAAGAGGTTAAAAAAAACCCTCTTCAATGAAATCTTTAAATATATGAAGAAAGATATTAAGAAACATACTTAGAATTTGAAGACCTCCCAAGCATATAGCGTGGTAGAATTAACATTGTGAAAAAAGACCTTCCTACCAAAACTATTTACTGATTCAATGAAATCACAATCAACATCCTCATCTCATTCTTCATATAAATAAAAAGAAAATCCTCAAATTGGTATGGAACAACAAAATACCCAGAATAGCCAATTAGTCTTAGATAAGTGTTTGTTTCTATGCATTCTGCTCATTTTGAGTGCTAAGTGCATCTGTCTTATGACCCCCAGCTTTTATACAGCTGTTTCTATTGAGTCAATTTTGTTCGATATTAGAATGGCTACTCCCGCTTATCTCTTGGGACCATTTGCTTGGAAAATTGTTTTCCAGCCTTTTACTCTGAGGTAGTGTCTGCCTTTGTCACTGAGGTGTGTTTCCTGTATGCAGCAAAATGCTGGGTCCTGATTACATATACAGTCTATTAGTCTATGTCTTTTTTGGGGGGATTGAGTCCATTGATGTTAAGAGATATTAAGGAAAAGTAATTGCTACTTCCTGTTATTTTTGTTGTTAGAGATGGAATCATGTTTGTGTGGCTATCTTCTTTTGTTGAAGATATTTACTGGCCCTTTAAGTTGGGAATCTTTGCTCTCTTCTATACCTATAATCCTTAGGTTTGGTCTTCTCATTGTTTCCTGGATTTCCTGGATGTTTTGGCTTAGGACCTTTTTGCATTTTCCATTTTCTTTGAGTGTTGTGTCAATGTTTTCTATGGTATCTTCTGCACCTGAGATTCTCTCTTCTATCTCTTGTATTCTGTTGGTGATGCCTGCATCTATGACTCCTGATCTCTTTTCTAGGTTTTCTATCTCCAGGGTTGCCTCCCTTTGTGATTTCTTTGTTGTTTCTATTTCCATTTTTAGATCTTAGATGGTTTTGTTCATTTCCTTCTCCTGTTTGGTTGTGTTTTCTTGTAATTCTTTAAGGGATTTTTGTGTTTCCTCTTTAAGGGCTTCTAGCTGTTTACCAGTGTTCTCCTGTATTTCTTTAAGGGAGTTATTTATGTCCTTCTTAAAGTCCTCTATCATCATCGTGAGAAGTGATTTTTAGATCCAAATCTTTTCTGATGTGATGGCGTATCCAGGATTTGCTATGGTGGGAGAATTGGGTTCTGATGATGACAAGTAACCTTGGTTTCTGTTGCTTACGTTCTTATGCTTGTCTCCTGCCATCTGGTTCTCGCTAGTGTTACCTGTCCTTGCTATATCTGACTGGAGCCTGTCCTTCCTGTGATCCCTGTCATGTCAGAACTCAGAGTCCAGCTGTCTCTGGGATCCTGTGATTCTGTGATCCTGAGATCCTGGTTATGTCAGAGCTCCTGGGAGTAAAACTGCCTCTGGGGACCCTGAGATTCTGGTGTGACCAAGCCCCTGGGATCCTGGGATCCCGGGTATGTTAGAGTGTCTGGGAGTGGACCTTCCTCTGGGTGTTGTAGGACTGGCTGCAGAGTTCAGGCCCAAGGTCTGCTCAGGGCACCAACCCAGACTGGAAGGAATCTGTGCTACTGGTTGGGTGGCAGTCCTGTGTCCTTGGATCCAGCAGGTCCCAGTTACTCCCTGTGGTGTTGGGACAGATGTTGAGTCATCCTCACCTCTGATCCTATCCATAAAGGCTTTTTAACTTAAAATTAAGTTTCCATAATAATATCTGGTGTCCAAATTAACATTTTTCCCCAGTTATTTCAGAAATTCTTTATAAGCTCTCACCTGCAGGATCTAGTCAATGTTCATACTTTGTATTTGGTACCTATTAGTGTCTTTTAAATTAGAATGGTCTTGTCATATATATATATATATATTTTTTTTTAACAGAGAAATCTGTTTCTGTGGTGTGGTTTTGTTGTGTTTCATAGGGGAAGTGGAATTTTTTTTTTAAGGATTGTGTGGATAAAGTATTATAAGCTAAAAAAATGTTTTATTTGGTTTATCAGGATCTTTCAACCATAAAGACTTGGTGTTATGACTTATATTTAGAAATACTCAGACTATAATTATTATTTCTGAGTAGAAATATATGTATAGTCTAACATTGTCAATATTAATCCTATTAGATAAGTTGTTTAAATGTAAGAAAATACTATACTCTTCCTTTAATGTATTTGAAAGTATAAATAAGTGTTTGCCTTAAAGAAGCTTATTTCAACCTCATTGCCCTTCTAAGGTGTTTTAGTCAGGGTTTCTATTCCTGCACAAACATCATGACCAAGAAGCAAGTTGGGGAGGAAAGGGTTTATTTGGCTTACACTTCCATATTGCTGTTCATCACCAAAGGAAGTCAGGACTGGAACTCTAGCAGGTCAGAAAGCAGGAGCTGATGCAGAGGCCATGGAGGGATGTTCTTTATTGGCTTGCCTCCCCTGGCTTGCTCAGCCTACTCTCTTATAGAACCCAAGACTACCAGCCCAGGGATGGTCCCACCCACAAGGGGCCTTTCCCCCTTGATCACTAATTGAGAAAATGCCTTACAGTTGGATCTCATGGAGGCATTTCCTCAACTGAAGCTCCTTTCTCTGTGATAACTCCAGCTGTGTCAAGTTGACACAAAAATAGCCAGTACAATTGACCCCTTGTCAACTTGACACACAAGCACATCAACTAGTAAGCCTCAACCCTTACATTCTTATTCATCCCCAAGATCTAAATAACTTTAAAAGTCCCACAGTCTTTACATATTCTTAAATTTTCAATCTCATTAAAATATCCATCACTTTTAAAATCCAAAGTCTTTTTACAATTAAAAGTCTCTTAACTGTGGGCTCCACTAAAACAGTTTCTTCCTTCAAGAGGGAAAATATCAGGGCACAGTCACAATCAAAGCAAAAATCAATCTCCAACCGTCCAACGTCTGGGATCCAACTCACGATCTTCTGGGCTCCTCCAAGGGCTTGGGTCACTTCTCCAGCCATGCCCTTTGTAGCACACACGTCGTCCTCTGGGCTCCAGATGCCTGTACTCCACTGCTGCTGCTGCTCTTGGTGGTCATCTCGTGGTACTGGCATCTCCAAAACACTGCGTGACCCCTTGAGTCCTGGGCCTTCAATTACAACTGGGGCTGCACCTTCACCAATGGACTTCCATGGCCTCTCACAGTGCCGAGCCTGAGCTGCTGTGTGACCCCTTCATGCCTTCAAAACCAGTACCACCTGGGTGACCCTTACACATTACCAAGTCCTGCTGCAGAAGGAGTACAACCTTGGCTATCTCTGGAACACAGCCTCTTTGTGCTTTCAGAAAACACTTCCCAGAAGATGTCACCTCAACGATGCTGGTCTCTTCTTAATCACCGCTAATTTCTTAGCTCCAGCTAACCAGCATCAATAGTCCCAGTAATGCAAAGTTTTTGCTTTAGTAGTTCTGGTACCTTGTTAATCACAGCTGATTCTTCAGCCCCAGCTAACCAGAACTACAAAATCTTCACAATAAAAACAGCAATGGCCCTGAAGAGAGTCTTTAATTTTCCCTCTGAAATTTCACAAAACAGGCCTCCATCTTCTGCACTGTTCTCAGCATTATCTTCCAAGCTCCTATACAACATCTGAAAGAGCTCTTAACAAAGAATGGATCTTCAAGCCCAAAGTTCCAAAATCCTTCCACAGTCCTCCCCAAAACGTGGTCAGGTTGTCACAGGAATACCCCACTCTGCTGGTACCAATTTGTCTTAGTCGGGGTTTCTATTCCTGCACAAACATCATGACCAAGAAGCAAGTTGGGGAGGAAAGGGTTTATTCGGCTTACACTTCCATGCTGCTGTTCATCACCAAAGGAAGTCAGGACTGGAACTCAAACAGGTCAGGGAGCAGGAGCTGATGCAAAGGCCATGGAGGGATGTTCTTTACTGGCTTGCCTCCCCTGCCTTGCTCAGCCTGCTCTCTTATAGAACCAAGACTACCAGCCCAGAGATGGTTCCACCCACAAGGGGCCTTTCCCCCTTGATCACTAATTGAGAAAATGCCTTACAGTTGGATCTCATGGAGGCATTTCCTCAACTGAAGCTCCTTTCTCTGTGATAACTCCAGCTGTGTCAAGTTGACACAAAAATAGCCAGTACATAAGGATTGACACATTTTATCTTTTAAGATTTTGAAAAGCATAGATAATAGAAAAATGTTTTATGAATTTAAAGATTTAGATAAACGTGCTATAACTTTTTAACAGCATAAACTGTGATCATACTTATAGATAGGCAAATTGTATGCCACCTATGGCCACACCCTGCTTGCTGCCTATTCTCATGCAGCCTGTACACTGAAGAGTTTTTATAGAGCATTAGTAGCTTAAAAACAATAGTTCACATGTGAAGATTTATTTCAGGTTTCCATATCTATATAAAAGTTGATGCTTTCATGCTGTAATACTTATAACAGATTATGTGACTCATAAATTATATGACTTAAAGTATTGTTGTATGGCTTTTAGAAAAAATGCTTGTTAACCCCTGCTCTAGTATAGCAATAGCATATACACACAGCATACACACATAGTTACATAGTTGTAGCTTGTTATATTGGGTAAGAAAAAGTTGTATAAAAGGTTTGTAAAGTAAATTGTAGCTTAATAACCAAGTTATATTTTCTTCCTTTTAAGATTGAAGACCCACTAGCTATTCTTATTCTCTTTGATGAAGCCAGATATAATTTACTGAAGGGCTTTTATACAGCTCCTGATGCTAAACTGATAACACTGGCAAGTCTACTGTTACAAATAGTTTATGGGAATTATGAGAGTAAAAAGCACAAACAAGGTTTCTTAAAGTAAGTATTTAATACAATGCATGGTTTTTCAAATGCTCAAGATTCTCTTTAACCAACACAGTTTTAATATTACTGCAAAGTGTTTATGCATTGCTAGCCAGATACGGTGGCACCTGCTCATAATCAATGAGACTAAGACCGGAAAAAGGACCGTAAGTCAGACCAGCCTGGGCTGTATAGGAAGACCTTGTCTCAGACAGACAGACAGACAGACAGACAGACAGACAGACTGTTTATACATTGGTTTAGTATTAAATAATGCAAAACATTAAGTAAAAGAAAAAAAAACTATTCTAAAGCATTTATTGGTTTTTGGTTTGTAAAACATTTCAAAGTTTTACTTATATATATTGTACTTGATATAATTTCCCCTTATGATTTTTCTTTGTTTATTTTGTGTTTAAGTTTACTAAAACTTTTTCTTAATAAAAGAAAACTTATAAGTCAGATATTTAAGAATCCCACCATATAAAATTGTTTGATATTTAATCCTTGAGAGGAAATACAGGTTTTAGCATGGCTAAAGTTTTTTTAATGTGATCTTTCAACTTTTGAAAATATTTTCTGGTTATTGAAGAAGGAAATATTAAGCTGATAATATTAAGATTTTGGAACATTTTGTTTTAAAACATCATATTCAGCTTAAAATTTCCATTATTTGGTGCCATTTGTGACAGAAGGATTATTGTACTTTAGCTACTAAAGATGACTTATTTAAGGCATGTGTACTTCCAGTGAAGAAAATCTGAAATCCATCGTACCTATTACTAAACTGAAAAGTAAGGCGCCTCACTGGATAAACCGAATACTCCATGAGTACAAGGTAAGCTGCCCCACAGAAATGGAGGTGACTGTAGCTGTTTGTATTAGTGTTATAATGTTTTAAACACTAATTTAAAATCCTGGGATTAAAAATTAATTTTCTATGTGGTACATTTACACAATGAAGTACTGCTCAGCTATTAAAAAGAATGAATTTATGAAATTCTTAGGCAAATGGATGGACCTGCAGGGCCTCATCCTGAGTGAGGTAACCCAATCACAAAGGAACTCACACAACATGTACTCACTGATAAGTGGATATTAGCCCAGAAACTTAGGATACCCAAGATATAAGATACAGTTTGCTAAACGCATGAAACTCAAGAAGAATGAAGACCAAAGTGTGAACACTTTGCCCCTTCTTAGAATTGGGAACAAAACACCCATGGAAGGAGTTACAGAGACATAGTTTGGAGCTGAGACAAAAGGATGGACCATCTAGAGACTGCCATATCCGGGGATCCATCCCATAATCAGCCTCCAAACGCTGACACCATTGCATACACTAGCAAGATTTTGCTGAAAGGACCCTGATATAGCTGTCTCTTGTGAGGCTATGCCAGGGCCTAGCAAACACAGAAGTGGATGCTCACAGTCAGCTATTGGATGCATCACAGGGCTCCCAATGGAGGAGCTGGAGAAAGTACCCAAGGAGCTAAAGGGATCTGCAATCCTATAGGTGGAACAACAATATGAACTAACCAGTACCCCCCTGGAGCTCGTGTCTCTAGCTGCATATGAATCAGAAAATGGCCTAGTCGGCCATCAGTGGAAAGAGAGGCCCGTTGGTCGTGCAAACTTTATATGCCCCAGTACAGGGGAACGCCAGGGCCAAGAAGTGGGAGTGGGTGGGTGGGGGAACGTGTGAGGGACTTTTGGGATAGCATTGGAAATGTAAATGAAATAAATACCCAATTTAAAAAAAATGCAAAAAAAAATTAATTTTCTAGTTCACAGTGCCTGAAACTGAAAATAGCAAGATGTGTTTATTTTTAGGAGTACAGCCTTTTTCTGTGTGCTTTCTGTGTGTTGAATACTCTGGTAAAGGTTAGAGTTAGAGCTGAAGTAATGTACTGTCCTTACCCATTGCATTTACAGTCCTAGTAGAATAGAGAACACTGTGGATCTTAGCTAGTTTATTTTTAATATTAAGTCAACAAGTGAAAAAATTCACTTGGGATAATCTACCGTAACTTCATTCTTGTTCGGGGACATTGATTTTAGAAATGGCTAGTTAACCTGTTTGCTTTATTAAGAGGTCACATCTCTTCACTCTGTTTTCAGAATCTGAGTCTGAGTGAGGGCGTCAGTAAGGAAATGCACCACCTGCAGCGCATGTTCCTACAGAACTGCTGGGAGATCCCTACGTACGGAGCAGCCTTCTTCACAGGACAGATATTTACAAAGGCAAGCCCCAGCAATCATAAGGTCATCCCTGTGTATGTGGGCGTGAACATAAAAGGGCTGCATCTCCTAAACATGGAAACTAAGGTAGCTCTGAAGCTATTTTGGAGTAGTTATAGCATGTATTATTTAGAATAGCTTTGCCGTCTTCCTTGAAGAATCTAGAAATGGCATTAATTACAATATATACATCAACTGTAATATATTTTTGCATTTGTAATACTTACTGTCCATACAATATAATAAATAGTATTTGGGTTAAAATGATGTTTTTAATGTTACATTTATGTGAAAAGGGTGCTGAACTTTTCAGTGTGCTAATATTGCTGTAAAAATTGTGGGAGTTGAAGAATATCTTTGTATAAATGCAGATTTATTTCTATAAGATAATTTTTGTTTTTTGAGACAGGTTCTTATTCTGTAGCTCCGGCATGCTGGAACTCACTGTGTAGACCAGGCTGGCCTTGAACGCCCAGAGATTTGCCTCACTTAGCTGCCTCAATGCTAGGCATGCACCACTACATGTCTCACACATATTTCATTTAAAAAAAAATAGAATCTATTTAGATTCTATCTCTTTAGAGACAGGAGACAAATCATTTCAAAATCAAATTAAAAGACACTTTTCATTATGCATCTGTTTTATAGCCTTCTATAAAAAAAAAAAAAAACAAAGCTGCCATAGAGCGGATGACTTATAAACAACAGGTACTTGTTTCTGACAGTTGTCAAAGCCTGAGATTATGACACCGAATGGTCAAGTTCCTGTGACGGCCTCTTCTGAGTTATAAACTGCCCGGATTCTCATTTTTCCTCACACAGAGGGAAAGTAACACTTACCCTAACATAGTAGCATTCATCTATAATCCCAGCATCTGTGGGTTTAAGGTAGGAAGCTGTGTATGACTCTAAAGCTAGCCTAACCTAAAGCACATAGGAAGAGCAATTAGAAGCAGGCAGTGTGGGAGGACTCCAGACCCAAGAAAGAAATGTGTGTGTGTGACAAAAGGGTTTACTCTGAATGTGTGTGTGTGTGTGACAAAAGGGTTTACTCTGAATGTGTGTGTGTGACAAAAGGGTTTACTCTGAATGTGTAGCGTGTGACAAAAGGGTTTACTCTGAATGTGTAGTGTGTGACAAAAGGGTTTACTCTGAATGTGTGTGTGTGACAAAAGGGTTTACTCTGAATGTGTGTGTGTGACAAAAGGGTTTACTCTGAATGTGTGTGTGTGACAAAAGGGTTTACTCTGAATGTGTGTGTGTGACAAAAGGGTTTACTCTGAATGTGTATGTGTGACAAAAGGGTTTACTCTGAATGTGTGTGTGTGACAAAAGGGTTTACTCTGAATGTGTGTGTGTGACAAAAGGGTTTACTCTGAATGTGTGTGTGTGACAAAAGGGTTTACTCTGAATGTGTGTGTGTGACAAAAGGGTTTACTCTGAATGTGTGTGTGTGACAAAAGGGTTTACTCTGAATGTGTATGTGTGACAAAAGGGTTTACTCTGAATGTGTGTGTGTGACAAAAGGGTTTACTCTGAATGTGTGTGTGTGACAAAAGGGTTTACTCTGAATGTGTGTGTGTGACAAAAGGGTTTACTCTGAAAACTAAGATTAGTTATAAGAGGCTCTTCTGAGAAAAACATTTACAGTGGAAGGGAATATCACCATTCACTAGATAGTTTTTTTAGCTTTGTTCTTACATTTATTTTTTATTTTTCTTGTGTCTGTTATAAGCATAATTATGTGTCGTACAGTATGTTCTTGTGAGTGCAGTTGCCCTCAGAGGCTACAGGGGTCAGACACCCTGGAGCTGGAGTTACAAGTTGTTGTGAGCAGCTATAGGCTGAGAATCAAATCCAGGTCCTCTAGAGTGCTCATAACTGATGGGCCATTTTTCTAGGCTCAATACAGAGACAGTTATTTTTAACATACTCAACACATCTAGGCAGGATGAACATCTTTCTAATTTATAATAGTACTCTGGTAAAAATCTTGCCTCACTTATTAAGATTTGTCAAAGTTAGATCATGTTCCAAAGGACATTTTAGTTTGGAAGTTTTATGAATTTTATTCTCCTCATCTTCGTGTCATATTGTGGAGTCTTTGTTTTGTTTTAAGTTTTATGTTTTGGGTATGGGTGATTTACCTGTGTGTAAGTCTGTGTACCTCATGTGTACCTGGTCCTCAAGGAGATCAGAAGAGAGTGCTGGATCCCCTGAGCTAGAATTACAGACAGCTGTGATGTGAGCTGCCATGTGGTTGCTGGGTATAGAACCTGGGTCCTCTGGAAGATCAATCAGTGCTCTTATCCACTGAGCCACCTCTTCAGCTCTGGAGTTTCTTCTTAGAGTAACCTGATTACATATAGTCATCCATGTAAACTTGCCATCAGCCTTTTAGTCAACATTTATCTTACAGTGCTGCTAACATGTGGGAGGATCTAGAGAATACAATACAAACAAAGGGCAGAATAACAGATTTTCATACTTGACATAGAGTTTGATTTCTTGAAATTCCTTACTGCTTGCTTCTGGGTATTGCTTATTTCTGTTAAAACTGGTTTATAAACACATAGACTACTGCTGTGTGGTTTGTGGCCATTTTTCTATTTCTGTGAACTAAGCTTGTTTAAAAGAAATGAAAAGCTGGCCACTATAGTGCCTGTTGGTAACCCCAGTGCTCAGTGAGTAAGAACAAGTGGATCCCTGAAGCTCGGGGCTCTGCAGTCTAGTAAAAGAGCTTACAGGTTCAGTGGGAGGAGACCCTATGTTAAAAGATAAGGCAACCGGAGTCTGAGGAAGCGACTCAGCACTGACTTCTGGACTCCATGTGCATTCAGAGCCACACACCTACAAAAAGAAAGAAGAGAAAAGAAAATGAGAAAAATGCATTGTTTGCAGATGTTTTTTGTCTGCTAATTGTGTACCTGTGTTCACAGACCCCTCCTGGTAGAACTGGATGATAGTGCTGTGAATATGACACCACTGGTTCTCTGAGCTTGTAGGGTTTGGCTTTTGGTAGCATTTCAAGTTTGAATAACAGTAAAATGTTTTATAAAGCATTCCAATGATGGACTGATGAATTAGCAATCTAATGCAACATTTTATATTTTAATAATATTCTGATGCAGGAGTTGGATAATTGAAAATTCAGGCAAAAGAATTAGTTATTAGTTGACAGACTTCTTTTTCAGAATAAGATACTCAATTTCTAAGTAGAGGGCTAGAGAGATGGCTCAGGTTAAGAGCACTTACTGTTCTTGCAGAAGACACACACACACAAATAAAAAATAAATCTTAAAAATAAGTGAACAGATAAAAATATAACTGGCAGTGTTATCCTTAGGTATACAAAAAGGTGATTGAGCCAAAGAGGAAGCATGTTTTTGCTCCTAAGCTACCTTTGAAAGATCTAAGATGATTGTATTTTTTTAGTCATCATGTCCTTTAGAAATGGATTCTCTGGAGAAACTAGAACTAGCAGCATTTTTGGGTTTTTTTTTTTTTTAATGTCAATTATCTTCTGTCTTCTTTCTCTTTGAAGTCGTGGAAGCAGTCCATCAGAAAATACAGTTCATCAGAGACTGGTCTGTTCTACTCATATAAAATGAACTGTGTTGTTACTCAGTGTTTCCGGTGTGGTGAACAATGTTTGTTCCCGTGTCGTTGATTTTATTAAATAGCAGTATTCATCCATGCAGAATTGAGTTTGTGCACACATGCCGTTCTGCAGAGCACATTGTTTTCATCACTGCTGCCATGTCTTCTCACTCTGCTGCCTTCCCTTTTGCTGTTTCCAGCTAACCCTTTCATTTATGACTTCTTCATTCATTTTACTCTTGTTTCTTAGCTTCTTGACAATTGTAGGTTTTGCCGTTTTACAATGGCAGCTTTTTCCTTCTGGAGAAGTCTGATAACATCAAAAGACCATGTGGACCCTTGTCTTGGGTCTTAAGAATCCTTTCTTCATTGCATGTAGTTCTCTAACAGCACATTTTATTTTAAGGTATGGGGTCAGTTGTATTTTTATTGGAAATCTGATCTCCATAAAATTGAGACTTGCTACCTGAACCTGTTTTCTCCTTTTCCTTTCTTTTTCTTTTCTTTTCTTTTTTTTTTTTTTTTAGACTTATAAAAGGGCTTATTTTTAGCTTTAATTTAAAAAATAATTCAGGTGATTAGGTGTACTAATTTTAATTTTCTACTGTGCTTTCATTGGTTTCAGTCTATACCTTACTAAATAGCCATTTTCACATATCTTACAAAGTTGGATTTTACAACACATATATTTATACAGATATCATACATATATGAATGATATATGATATGCATAAAGGATATACATATATATGATATATACATATACCTACATATGATGAAAGAATATCGTACTATACTTCATATATCTAAGTTCTACATGTCAACAAAAACAGGCTTTTAGAAATAAGAAAAAAATGTGTTGAATGCCTACGTAAGTATAGCACTTTTAGTAAAGTTATAGCTTACCCTAACATTGTTTCTTAAATATTTCTATGGAATTTAAAAAGAATATATTTCTAATATTTGTTTTTCTTATTTCTACAATAAATAATACCAAATCAGTGCACTTATATTCAGTGTAATGAAATTGCTGAGGTCATCCTAGAAGTCCCACTGTAATTTTCAGAATTAAAAGTACTGTATATATATTCATGAAAGGTACTGAATATATTAATTTTTAACCTGCATAAAATAAGAGCTTGTTTGACTATGCTCCAAGTCACTGAGAATGGGCGTCTATAAGAATGTTTGTTAGTTTGATACAAGCACTGTTATTGTTCATGGTAGTCTCTGGAGTTGGCCTTGTGGGTCCTTCAGGCTCTGTGAAGTTGGTGTGGGTTCTGTAAAGAGACTTTAAGAAAATGATATCCAGAACAGTTACATTTAATGATAATTATAAACACGTAAGTGATAGTGTTGTTGCATTTCTCGTTTAGGACGATTGTTAGCATTCTGAGACAAGAGTCTCATATAGCTGGTCTCTTAACTGTTAGTCCAGGATAACCCTGAATTTCTGACCTTCAGCTTCTACCTCCCAAGAAGTAGGATTTAACAAGGCATGCCTGAGTAAATGTTACCGTTAGCTCTATTTTAGCATAATAATTTCTAATTCTGTTGCAGGCATTACTCATCAGTCTTAAGTATTGTTGCTTTACGTGGCAGCTGGGAGACGCTGGTACTTGTTTTCAAATCCATAGTATGGAAAATAAAATGAGCTTTATCGTACACACAAAACAGGCAAGTATTAATAAATTAGTTTGACTAATAATAGTAAACTATAGTTTTACTAAAGTTCTTTTTTTTTTAATACTTAATTCATTTAACTTCCCTGGAAACCTTTAGTATTAGATGAAAATGGGATTCCCTTCTTAATTAAAGGAGCCAGAAACTTGACAAACTAATATATTTCTGTTTTAAAGCAGTTAAGCTCTTCCTTACACCATTTCCTGTAATTCTGACTAGTTATTCCCTGTCTTCTTCTTCAAGCTCTCCCCTTTCTTGACCAGTATACTATCTGAACCATACTCTGGGTGCCATTTCTTAACCATCGTCAAGATCTACGTAAATTCTTCCCCTATTCCCAATTTACTTTTCTTTTTTAAAAATGTTTTTAATTGAAGGATAATTATATCACTTTCCACCTTTCCTATCCTCCCTCCAGTATCTTCCACGTACCCTTCCTCCAGGCCCTCCCACCCCACCCCAAGTTGATATCCTCTTTTTCTTTATTATTGTTACATATATGTGTGTATGTATGTACACACGTGTACATGTACACAAATATAAATACAACCTGCTGAGTCCATTTTTGTTGCTTGTGTGTTTATGGTTTCTGGGCTAACTACCCTGCATTGAACAACCAAAAAGGGGGCTCGTTCTTGAGAGAGTCTCATTCTTCATCCAGCAGTCATTAGTTTGCTATAGTAGTTCTTTATCTAGGAGTGGGATCTTTGTAAAATTGCTCCCTTCCATTGTAACATGTCTATATTTATATTGCCATTGTTCCAGTATTACTTATCCAGCTATTTCTAGGAGAAACTGTTTCACAATGGATTGTCAGAGTCTGGTATTTTGGCTTTGTGATCTTCCATCTTCTCTTGTGCAGTGGTCCCTGATCTAGGAGCCATAGTGTAGACATATTAGTTGGTACTTGGTTTCCCATGCTCCATTGGTCTCTCCCTTGTGTCCAGTTAAAGTTTTCTGTGATGCTCTCCATCTGCTGTGAGGAAAGGCTTCTTTCGTGAGGGGCGGCTTTACACTTATCTGTTGGTATAAGGATAAGATTCAGAATGTAATAAGGAATTATACTTGTCTGGCAAAGTGGATGGTCTAAGGTCCATGATTTCACTAGTTAAGGGAAATTGGCTAGGTACTAGGCGTGATTTCCTGCTTGTGCCTTAGGTCCAGTTAGATAGTTGTTGATCATCACTGACATGTAAATGCTCTTTACTGCTCCTTTATGCATATCTTGCCATACTGGTAATTGTCATGGCTCATAGGTGTCATGCAGCTGGATAGGACTGCTTAATTGCTTCCTTTGCAGCTTTCATAGTATTTTCTGAAACTTTGAAAGCTAGACCGCACGGAAGAGGCTTTCAGGTCAGATCCATCTCAAAATATCCAACTTCTGTGTCCTAAGTGAGCAGTGTCTTTATCAGGAGGGGACTACTTCCAGCCTCAACCCAGAGAGAAAACCAAGGACTGTATCAGTAGTCTATATGTGTTTGGGGAGTCACCTGTACTCCCTGTCCAACCATTGTAGGAGGTTTCTCATTCCTAGTACTAGAGTCCTTTTTAATTTATGTCTTGTGGGAAGCTGTGTGTGTGGGTGTGTGTGTGTGCACGCGCATATGTATATATGTACATACACATACATGTTTTGTGTATGATTTTAGGTAAATATAAAATATGATTCCTTTATCTTACCCCTTCCTCTGTCCTTCTGTGTTGACCTCCCTCTATCCTCCTCTGTCCCTTCTGATTAGTTTTTGTTCGAAGTTGATTTTCTCAGATATTAGGATAGCAGTACCTGCTTGCTCCTTTATCCCATTTTTTGCTTGGAATATTTTTTTCTCTCCTTTTACTTTAAGGTCATCTCTATCTTTAATGCTAAAATGAATTTCTTCTAAACAACACATAGATGGATTGTTTCTTAATCCAAGCTTGTCTGTTTCTTTTGATTGGTGACTTGAGGCCAATAATATTAAGTTATTATTGAAAGGTGTATGTATATTTTAGTCACCTTGATCTTTTTTGCTGGTTTGTGTTCTTAGTTGTATTTTGTCTCTCCTCAATCTCACCCTGCCCCTCAAGGTCTCTTGGCTTTATTATTCCTCTCTTTAGTTCAAAGCATTGCTTCCAATATTTTGCTTAGTGTTTTTGTTGTAGTTGGGTATGAATTTTTATAGGCTGTTTGGATCGTGGACGTTTTTCTTTCTCTGTCAGCTATGGTAGATAGTTTTGCTGGTTACATGCGTCTGTCAGCTATGGTAGATAGTTTTGCTGGTTACAGGAGTCTGTCAGCCATGGTAGATAGTTTTGCTGGTTACAATAGTCTGCCAGCTATGGTAGATAGTTTTGCTGGTAAAAGTAGTCTAGTTTTGCAATGGTGCTCTGTCTTTTAGAACTTGGAGTGCATTCCTCTAGGCTTTTATGGCTTTCTGAGTTTCCATTGAGAAATCAGGTATTATTCTGATAGGTTTTCCTATGTATGTGACTTGTGGAGAGTTGTTGTTCTCTCTTTTGTTATGTATACTCAGTGTTTTAATTGTGATATACTTTTGGATGCTTCTTTTTTGGTCTTACTTCTTTGGTGTTCTGTGTCCATCTTGTATCTGTTGATGTGTCTTTGGTTTGGGCAGGTTTCCATGTATCATTTTGTTAAAGATCTGGTTTATGTCATTGAATGCCCTAGGATTCTTTTCCCTCTTCTGTGCCTGTAATTCAAAGATTTTATCTTTCACTAGTATCCCACATTTCTTGTATGTTTCTTTTCTATGCTTTTTTAGTTTTTTAATTTTTTTTCATTTATATAGTCTAGATCTTTTTATGTTCTAGTCCAGGTATCTGTCATCTGCTTGACTCAGATTGATTCTACTTGTTAAACTTTACCTGAGTTTTCTCATTGGCATTTTAAGTTTTTCAATTACCTCTTCATTTCAGCTTGTGTTTCTCTTTATTCAACTTCAGTTTTCAAATCCTGAGTTATTTTTGTTATTTTTCTCAGCTGCAAATATTTTCTTGGGCAGCACTCAAGTGTTTATTGTTATCCTCTTGGAGTTCAATAAAGTATTTGTATCTTCTTTTAATTCCTTGAATTTTTTGCTAATGTTAATGATTATTCTTTTAGTCTTATGTCCTGAGGTTCATCTAGGTAGTTCTCATTACAAAATACTTCTGTAGGACTGGTGGGTTTGATGGGAGACATGCTGTTTTGTCCAATCATGCTGCCTTTGTTTTTGCCATTTGACCTGGGCATGTGGACTCTTGTGTTATCTGTGTGCCTGATGTGATAATATGGCTTTCCTTAGGTTGAGCCATGAGGCAGATATGTGATCTAAAGTAGGCCAAGTAAGCTGGTGGGTAAACTATTTAACTGAACCAGAGAAAGATGGCTCTGAACCTACAGGGCTGAGGTCAGGCAAAGGGAGTTCTTTTTTTCTATTTATTTATTTTTAATTGGATATTTTCTTTATTTACATTTCAAATGTTATCCTCTTCCCCCCCCCCATTCCAAAACCCCCATCCCATCCCTCTTCCCCCTGCTTCTATGAGGGTGTTTACCCACCCACCCACCTACTCCTGCCCTGGCATTCTCCTACACTGGGGCATCAAGCCTTCACAGGATCAAGGGCTTCTCCCATTGATGCCTGACAAAGCTGTCCTCTGCTACATATGTGGCTGGAGCCATGGGACCCTCTATGTGTACTCTTTGGTTGGTGGTTTAATCTCCAGGAGCTCTGGAGGGTCTGGTTGGTTGATGCTGTTTTTCTTCCTGTGGGGTTGCAAACCCCTTCAGCTCCTTCAGTTGCAAAGGGAGTTCTTAAATGAAAAGGGTTCACGCATGCAGGTCTAGAACTAAGTTTGTGGGTTTGCAGATGTGTCCAATCTGCCCAATTTCTTGACCTGCTCTCTCTTCCTAATAAAGTTACCTTTCAAATAAATAAGTATGAAAATGTCCACTACACTGTATGTCTTCTAAGCTTTTTATAGGTTTCACATTTGATGTTAATGTATGTTTTATTTTGTAGGCTGGTCTTGTGGTAAAGCTGCTAATGAAGTTAAATGGACAGCTAATGCCCTCTGAAAGAAATTCATGAAAAGAATTTGAGTACAAACCACCACATTTTGCAATGTAGATTTTTTCCATGAAAGATTTCTGAAAATATGACTTAACAAAGCATGTAGTTTCATGTAGTATGTATATGCTGTTACATATATTGTACAGAATCTGTACTCATGTTTGGTGTGTAATATACCACTTAGTTTTGTACGATATGCTCATAAGCTCTTCTAATTTTTGAGAGAAACACATAAAAATAGATCAGCAGTCTGGATTATATTAGACAAAATAGTATACTTTATAAAAAGTTATTTTTGGTAAATAGTAAAGAATTTAGTGTGGAATGTGATGAAATTAAAATATAGCTTTGATATAATTTTGTGTGTTACTTCAAATATTCTGAAAACCAACATGATTTGAATAAATAAAATGTATTTTGTACTTGAATCTATTATTTAAACCATTTCTTCTGTAATCTATAAGCCTATCTTAAGGTGTTTTTAAACCTCTTAGTTAAAGGTGTCTCTACCACAAGATGGCTTCCCTCTAAAGGTCGCTGCTGAACTCCTTGCATCGGTCCTAGTGTCTTTACACACTGATGAGTCCAGATGCTCACTCCCCGCACAGTTTTCCATCCTCTGGGTGTACCAAGGATGGCTTGGGAATAATTTCTTTTTTTTTTTTTTTTTTTTTTTTTTTTTTTTTGGTTTTTCGAGACAGGGTTTCTCTGTATAGCCCTGGCTGTCCTGGAACTCACTCTGTAGACCAGGCTGGCCTCGAACTCAGAAATCCGCCTGCCTCTGCCTCCCGAGTGCTGGGATTAAAGGCGTGCACCACCACACCCGGCTCGGGAATAATTTCTTAATTTTAAATCTCATATCTAATTAAATTAGACCACTGGCTGTCATACCAAAGCACACACACAAGCAGATAATTTTTATGTCATTTTCTACTCTTGACATTAACTTTTTATTCTAAACGATACTATGTGTAAGCCTTATTAATATTAAAATTATGTAGTTAAGTGAGGCTAACAAGGAAGCCTGTCATTCTTTGCTGTGTATGCACTTTTGATTCTGTATAACCACTTCCCAGGTAATTTGACCCATTTTAGACCTTACTGTCTGCTAGTATGCTCTTGAATCTCAACCCTGAATCTTGAGCCTCAGTCTCTCTCTGAATTCTAGATCTTACTTTCAAGTTCCTGTTGTTATAGTTCCTCTTAACATGGGCTATAAATTATTTTGTTTTCATCATATCTAGAAGCAGAATTGATTTCCCCCAATGGCGCTGTCAGATTACAATCATTTACATAGTCGTGAAGTCTCTGAGTGGGCTTCAACTTTTTTCTTGTTGCCTTCCTTCTGTTTATACGTGTGTTTATCGCATGTAATTTAATGTCTTATACGACCTTTCCCTTCCCCTTCCTAGTTGTGCTGCAGCCACCAGAGTTGAGGTCCTTGCCATTGTTTCCTTGGCTGATAGCGTGACACAGGTTCTACACTGCCTCTCTGCCTCACCATGCTGTTTATCTTATCTGATCACTGTGTATTAACACAATTAATACACTTCATGATTCATGTATTAGGGTTCTATAGAACAAAACTGATAAAAGGAAATGTAAATTACAAAGGGATTTCTAGAATAGCTTATGTGAGAAGAGTTAGGTAGTCTCGCCGTGTCTGTGAGCGTACTGGAGAGGATGAAAGCACAGCAGCTGCCTAGTCTGTGGAGCTAGATCCCTCAGCAGCCCCAAAACACCCTGGATTCCAAGAGGACTCCGAGAGCACTTCTGTTCAGGTTGAAAGGCTCAGGGAGCTGAGTTCTGATCCCAGTGAAGGATCACAGTTACAGAAGTAGCAACAGGGTAGCTTCACTCTGGTAGCTGTCAGGCAAGCAAACACTGCTTTCTATGTGGGCTTCAGTATGGAGGAAGGGCTTCTGACCTCAGCCCTTCCTGTAACCTCTCACACGGCTAATGCAGCAGACTTTCTCACTCTATACAGAATCAAATTCTAAATTTTATAATGTTGAACATATTGAATATTTTTATAAACATTAAATTTATTCTTTCATAGTTTCCTATGTATTTATTTAATACATTGTGATTACTGTCACCACCACCCTTGTCTCTCACACACTCCCATCCATCTCCCCTCCTTCCTGCAGATTTTTTTCCCATGTTCGTGTATTTTTATTTTGTTGCGTGATCCATTGATTTGAATCAGAACTGTCTGTGACCATGGGTATGGAACTATCCAGGAGACTGGTAGGCTCATCAGTGGGCTCACATGTGAAAACAATGACTCCCCCTCTTCTAGAATCTCTCAGTATCCGATAAATACTTCAGTAGGGAAGGTTGGACCCCTGACTTCTTCCCCCAATCCATGACTGGCTGTTGAAAGATTTAATCTTGTACAGGCCCTGTGCAGGTAGCCAGAGCTACTGTAAGTTCATGGTTACGGTGCTGTGCTATCCATGCCCAGATCTTATTTTGCTACTCTTGTCTCTGTCTTCCAGCTTTCACATTATTTCTACCTCTGTGGTATTCCCTGAGCCTTAAAGGTGGTGGCATAAATGTCCTACTCAGGCCTGCGGACTCTGCTGTCACTTGTTCTCAGCACCTTGGGCAGCCAAGAATCTCTTCATTCGTTACTGTTTATTGTGAAGAGAAGTTTCTCCAATGAAGGCTGAGAGCACTATTTGTCTATGTGTGTTGTTCTAGGTTGCTTCTCTGTTGTCCTGATAAAACACTGACCGAAAGCATCCTGGGAGAAGAGGGTTTATTTCAGCTTGCAGAACCTGGAAGCAGGAACTAAAGCATAGACTATATAGGAGTGTTGCTTACTGGCTTGCTCATCTAACTACTACACATAGCCCACCTGCCTAGGGATGGTACTACCATAGTGAGCTGGACCCCTCTAAGTCAATTAGCAGTGCCCCACAGACATGCCCACAGATCACTTTGAGGGAGGCAGGTCTTCATTTGAGGCTCCCTCTTGCTGAGGATTGTCAAGTTAGGAACCAAGATTAGCTATTACTTACATAAGCATATTAGGCAGTTTGATCCCAGTTCAACTTGGTCGAACAACAGGAGTTAAGTTACCGTTCCCACTAGTCTATGACCTGCCCAGCCATGAATTTTTAACTGGATTTACCATACTAAACACAGATTCCTTCCTACAGAGCAAGCTTTAAATTCAACCAGAGTGGTCTGCTGCACCACTAGTGGATTGGTATTGTCATCCATTGGGTTCATAGCGGGAAGCATCTATTGATGCTTTTCTACCTCTACACCCTGCATAGAACCTGACAGCATTATGAAAGCAAACAGCAAGAAGGAAACATCCGGCTTGGTTTCTATCTTGCAAGCAAGGTGTGTTGTCTTCACTAATAGGATCTTACCAGCAAGTTCCGGTGGACAGCTAGGAGGCATGTATTGTTTTGGGGGCCTTTGGAGCCTCCTGCCCAACAACTCCAAGGGAGACATCACACCTGGCACTAGCATTTATGTTTATTAATCAGTGACTTTTAGGAGCAGCCAAGCAGGGCATCTTATAACTTTTTTTTACTTATATTATTTGGATTGGCTTACAAAATAGGTTCCTCGTAGCCTTCTCATAATACTTTATTTTTTATTAACCCTCTTCATGCCCACCCCTTCCTCCTAACACTCTTCCCTGCTTAAACCTTTCCATTCCTATTTCTACTTTTACAGTACCTGTGATGTAACATCCGACACCCCTTCAATAGTCCCTTTCTAGTGTCCTGGCTTGTATAGGCACTCCAAGTTAAACACAGTTGAGTCTATGATCCACAAATCAGAGAGAACATTTGGCATTTGTATTTTCTGGATGTGGGTTACTTCATACAGTATAATTTGCCAGTTCCACTCATTAACCTTCAATTGGAATAATTTAACTTGTTTTACAGATGAATAGAATTCCACTGTGCATGTGTATGCATGTATGGGTGGGTAGGTGGACGGATGGATGGATCTATAGATAGATAACATTTCCATTTTCCTTCTATCTTTTGATGAACTGATCCCATTTCCTGCGTATTGTCAAGAGCAGCAATGAACAGGAATGATCACACATCTCTATAGAAGGCTAGAGAGCCCTGTGGGGTAAATGCCCAGGAGTGGGACAGCTAGCACGTGGAGATTCTACTTCGAGCTTTCCAAAGAGCCTCCACACTGATCTCTCCAGAGGCTGCACCAGTCTACACTCTCACCATCAATGAGCAATTGTTCCTCTTTCTCTTACCAAAGTTTTAATTTTCATTTGCCAAGTGACTAACTGAACCTTTTTCTTAAATTTAATTTGTTATATGTGAGGTTTTTATATACAGTCAGTGTGCATTGTAACAGTATCTATTAAAAGTCAATTAAGTTAATCTAAAATGGTAACCTAGCTACCTAGCACATTTGACATGATTGCCCAGATGGAAAGGGAAAACATTGACTTACAATAACTTGGAACCCTTTTGGATTCTGAAAATGTTCATCTATCTATGGCTGTGGAACTTGTTAAAGTGTTTAGCAGCCAATCATATTTTTTCTTTTGAGAAATCTCTCTCTGTTCAGATCTATGGCTCATTTTAATTGAGTTACTTGTTTTCTTGGTGTTTTGTTTTTTGAGTTGAATACTTAATAGCTATCGTGTTGGACATAGATCTAGCAAAGACTTGCTCTCATCTCCTAGCCTGGAGGCTACATCTTCCCTTGATTGATCACTTCCTTTGCTGTACAGAAGCTCTCACTTTTTTTTTTCCAGTCGTTGGCCATATACCCTGGGCAACCAGAGCCCCACTGAGGAAAGTCCTTATCTATAGCTATATCGTGTACAAAGCCCCTACTTTTTTCCTAGCTTCAGATTGTGGCATTCTTCAGTCAATATGAAGCTGGGTTTTTTGTGCAGGATTAGAAATGATGAAGCAGCTTCAGTCTAATGCATGTAGACATCAGTTTTCCCAACACCATTCATTGGAGATGCCGTTTTCTTTTTCAAAAATGAAGTGGCTGTAATGGTGTGACTTATGTCTGGGTCTTCTCTTTCACTGATTTAAATGCACTTTTATGCCAGTATCACACATTTTTTTTTTGTTTTGTTTTGCTTTTGTTTAGTATGGTTTTTCAAGACAGGGTTTCTCTATGTCCTAGAACTCAGACTGGCCTCGAACTCAGAGATCTTCCTTTTCCTGCTAGGATTAAAGATAGGTGTCACCATTACCTGGCACCGTGCCGTCTTCTATTAATGTGACTGCAGTGTATCCTGAAACCAGATGTGATGGTTTGAATGAGAATAGCCCCTTTGACTCATAAGTTTGAATGTTTGGTGCCCAGTTGGGAAGGATTAGGAGATAAATCCTTGTTGGAGGAGGTGTGTCAGGCCCAGTCCCCTCTCTGCCTCCTGCTGAGGAATCAGATGGAAGGTTCTCAGCTTACATGTTGTGTAAGCACATGCTAGTGGCCATGTCTGACTGCCTGGTGCTGTTTCCTACCACATCCTGTAACTGTTAGCAAGCCCCCAGTTAATGCTTTCTTTCATAAGTTGCTTTGATCATGGTATCTCTTCACTGTAATGGAACAATAACTAAGACACTGGGTATGGTAATGCCTTCTGTATTATTTTTGCCTAGGACTGCTTTGGATATCTGTGATCTTTGTACTTCTATATCAATGTTAAGATTTTTGTTTTTCAGTTCCTGTGAAGTATGGCATGAGAATTTTGATTGGACAAGCATTGGTCCTATAGCTTTTATTAGGATAGTTTCTGTCAAACTTTAAGTCTTATCCATTAGCATAGAGGTCTTTCAGTCTTTGTTTTCTTTGAACCTATGGGTTTTTGGATTGTTTGTTTACTGTTGTCAATTCCCTGATTTCTCTCAGTGTGCCATTGGTATGCAGAAAGGCTGTGGACTTTTATGTTAATCTTGTTTACTGCCGCTTTGCTGAAAGTCTAGATCAGCTCTAGTTTCCTGTTGATATGTTAGGGTTTCTTATGTGTAGTATTGTATCACCAGCTGACAGCGATACTTGACTTTGTTTCCCAGTCCTATCTTTTTTATTTCCTTCTCTTTGTCATGTTGCTGTACCTTGAACACTATTTTAAATAGAAGTAGAGATGGCCTGCCTCACGTTTTTCTCCATTGAGCATTTTATTGACTATGGGTCATATGTAGCTTTCATTGGATTGAAGTATATATACTCCCTCTACCGCATTCTCTCTATGGGTTTTCTCAAAGGATACATTTTCACTGTGAACTGTATTTACTCATAACTGCCCAAATTCCTTCAGTTGATGAATGAGCAGACAAGTATATCCATATATGCAATAGGATGCTACTCAACAAGGAATAAACAATTGATTGACAACATTATATGAATATGACCACGAATATGAAGCTCCAGTTCACTAACTGAAATAAGCCAGACTCAGAAGGTTAGCATTCCTTTTAGGGAACATACTGGGAAAGATAAAACCACAGGGCAGACGGTATATAGCGGTTACTGGATGAAAGGATGGGTGTGGATAAACATGGGAACATAAAGGAGAAATGTAAAGAATGTGGGGGAAAGGGAAGAATATTCTGATGGTTGAAATAGCATGTGACAAAATTCAGTTGGATCAGAGTCTATACATAAATTTTAAACACATTTTTTAAAAAGACGCATGCCTTTAATCCCAGCACTCGGGAGGCAGAGGCAGGTGGATTTCTGAGTTCGAGGCCAGCCTGGTCTACAAAGTGAGTGCCAGGACAGCCAGGGCTACACAGAGAAACCCTGTCTCGAAAAACCAAAAAAAAAAAAAAAAAAAAGAAGTAGTTTTTGTACAAGTTTTAAAACTTTCTTTTAAGGGGGGGGGGGGCGGGCTTAATAGAAATGTGTAAGTACCCAAATTTACTTAATGTCTAGTCAAAGAAAACTATTAAATAAGTGTGTGCTATCCTGCCGCTCACCTCAGATTACCTAAATCAGATCGCTAGGCTGCAAGATCTCCTAAGGAGAGGACAGTCAACCAGCAAACTGCCCCACAGCTGGCCAGAGACTGTTGCTGGGCAGCTGAATGACAGCAGGGCTCACCTAAAGCACCCCCTTGCGACCAAAGCCAGCTCATAAACGCCAGAGGGAGGCGGGACACAACGGAGCCTGCGCAACCTCCATCGCCACAATCACAGACATTCGCGCGTGGGCGTGCCCCCTGCCGGCTTCGGAGAGCCACACAGAGGCTCCACTGGACTTATCTAAGGACTGCTAAGCCCAGGCCAGGTTCTTTTCCCGCCTCCGCATCCCGCATCTCCGGCATCTCGCAACAACTGTAGCGGTGCACATCCCCCTCCCTTCACGCTCCCAGCCCACCGCTTCTAGCATTTGCATTCTGTCCCAGGCTGCTTTAGCTGCCGCTCAGCGATCTTCTCCCTATAGCGGTCGAAGCATTGAAAAAGTCTTGTAGTTACCTGGATGGCCACATCGTTCAGATAGGTAACAAATTACCGTGTATCCTCAACTCTACTAATACTTGTTTTAAAAAAAAAAATAGTTTGATTTCGTTTTTGCTTATCTAATTGGCAACGTGTTTTTAAATAGAACTTAATGCCCATGAGAACGGAGAATTTTCTCAAAAACATTTTTAGAGTGTTATTTATATATTTCAGCCTTTACAACATTTGTGGGTCAGAGTACATGTGCGCGCGGGGAGGGGTGCGCGGGGAAAGCGGACTCACATATGGAGGTCAGAGGACAAGTTGTTGGAGTCCTCTTTGACGTTCTGCTTCCACCGTGGGGGTCCCAGACATCAAACTCCGGTTGTCAGCCTTGGCAGCCTTTCCCAGTCAAGCCATCTCACTGGGTAATTGGTAGCAACTCCGTCGGTGGAATACTTTGAGGGCTAGGCTGGTAAAGCATGTTTTTCAGATACTTGTTTTCAAATAAGTTCACTGGTTCACTACCATGAAAATGTTACCAGTCTACACTACTCAGTAACGTAGTCGCCGGAAATACATACGGCTATGACTAGGGAGCTGCCTTGTAACTTCACTTATTTTTCATTGGAAAAGATACATGTTGCTAGTGTTTACCTTATTGGAAAATACCATATATTAAGGTCTTGATGTCATCTCCTTCTCCCTGGGAGGGGAAAGCATGTAATATCACCAACTATTACTTCTAAGAAGCTGTATAAGACATCATATTTGCTTTTCCAGCACCTAATTTTCCTTTGGGGTGTCCTATCCTTCTATACCAGTGATTCTTAACCTTTGTGTTGGGATCTCTTTAGGGGGTCAAATGAACCTTTTACAGAGATCACCTAAGTTCATTGGAAAACAGATTTTTTTTTTTTTACATTTCAGTTCATAACAGTAGCAAAATTACAGTTATGGAGTAGCCTCAAAAATAATTTTATAGTTGGGGATCACCCCAACGTGAGGAACTGTATATAGTAAAGAGTCTCATTAGGAAGGTTGAGACCACTGCTCTATACCACAGCGTCTATAGCATTTGTGATTTAGGGGAGGCAGATGCTACCTCAGGCTTAGGCTGAACCATGCATCTGGATTGAAAAAGCATTCTTGGAGTTCCAGGCCACAGTCATGGATTCGGTCTTGGACATGTGAACTTGGACAGTGGAAAGGAAGCTTTGGTCTCGGGCTCACTTATCCTCACTCTGAAACACTACAGTCCTCCTTGTTTTAAAAAGCTTTGGCTCTTAAAAACTCTCTGTGTGCCACAATGTAAACATACATAATACCATAATACATAGTACCACTTTTAATTGGTTCAAATTAAGGTGGGGTCTTATGATACAAGCTGTAAGCCTAGCTGCCCAGGCAGGGGAGGGTAAGGAGAGAGAGCTCAGGGGTTTATATCAGTCTGGGCGACAGAAAAATCTAGTCCTAAAATAAACCAGTAGATCTTCATGTTATATTTAAATCACAAAGAAGATGAGCTTTTCTGCATAAAGATAACCAAACACCTGACTTTTTGAACTCTGACCTTAAACCCCACATGGTCAACTCTCACTGAGATCCAAGCAAGAAGTTTTCTGAGACATGACACACTGATTTTAAAACGCATGTGGAAACATAAAGGCTTGAGAATAACAACCGTCACTTTGAAAGAAAAGTTGGAGTGAGCACACTTGCCCTATCAGACACAAGGTTTATTGGAAGGTTGTAATAATTAAGATGTGTTATTAATAGACAGAAATAGAACTCCCAGGAAACACTTCCAGATGCTCTTATTCCAAGCAGCATCAGAAGACACTGGCGAGTGCACCACCCACTGAGTTGTTGGGTGCCTTTGGCTAGGCTATGAGAAATAAACTCCATCCCTATCTCTCAGCATTCACAGGGCTACATGGATCAGACAACCAATTAAAGAGCAAACACGAAAGGTTTTGGAATTTGTGGCTTCCCTACTCTGCCCCCATCTCTGTAATCATTCAGTTAAGTTCTCCTCAAGGCACCAGGTTTGAGTGGGTCTTCTTTAGCCAGTGGAATCTTGTTACAAAAAAAAAAAAAAAAAAGCTTTTCTTTAAAAAAATTTATAAATATTTTAGCTTCCCATATGGCCACCCATGCAATATGTCTGGATTACGAGTTAGGAAATTTCTGCTCTCAGGAAAACAACACTATTGAATGGCTATGGTGTTCCATGAGAAGTTCAGACTTCTGAGGGTCGTGGCATGTAGCTCAGAGGTAGATTGCTTGCACTTGTGTGGAGTCCTGAAAAAAAAAAAAAAAAAACTTTTCTCAATTTAAAAAATGCAAAATATAGCCAAGTGTGTTGGTATATCCCTATAAATCCAAACTCTCAAACATTATAGAGGTCTTTTACTTCGTTAGTTAACATTACTACTGGTATTTTTGAAGTTAATGTGAATTGATTATTTTCCTGCCCCCCCCCCCATAGTAAGCTCATTATACAGATACAGAAAATTTAATTGATTTTTTTTTTGGTACTCTTTTTAAGGTCTTTTAAGTTTTGAATTCTATGGTCTGCATATAGGGCTAATTTAGTTTCTTACTTACAAGTGCTCTGCTGGCAAGTTTTATGTGAATTTGACACAAGCTAGAGTCACTGGACTGGAGGGAGCCTCAATTGAGAAAATGCCTCCATAATAATCCAGGAGCCTGTAGGAAATTTTCTTAGTGATTGATGTGGAAGCACTCAGCCCATTGTGGTTTGGTAAGCCTCCACGTTAAAGGTTCCAGGTTCTATAAGAAAGCAGGCTGAGCAAGCTATGAAGAGCAAGACAGTAAGCAGCACCCCTCTATGGCCCCTACATCAGCTCCTACCTCCAAGTTCCTGCTTGAGTTCCTGTCCTGACTTCTTTCTATGAACACTGACATGAAAGTGAACCCTTTTCACCCAAAGTTGCTTTTGGTCATGGTGTTTCATCCCAGCAATTGAAATCTTTTCTCCCCAAGCAATACAAATCCTACCTAGGAAAATGGTATCGCTTTCAACCCTTGTTATATAGACTTACTGATCATAACACTTCAAGTACCATATTAAGTTAGGAAATATTTGTAGTATTTTCCCACTTTGTATATGTTAGTTACGAGTCATATATATATATATATATATATATATATATATATATATATATCATGTTTAAGATACTTTTTGTTGAAGCATAGATATGGAACACCCTCTTGGTCACTTGGTCACCAGCTGTGGCAGTACTATTTGGGAAGGCTGTAGAACATTTAGAGGGTGGAGACTTTTTGGAGGAAATGTGAAATCCAGGGAGGACCTTGAGTTTTTGAAGCCTGTACTCACTTCTTGTTCTCTCTCCACTTGACTGTGGATGCAGTGTGGCCAGCTGCTTTCTGCTCATGCTGTCCTCATTTCCTGTAGCATTCTTGGCTGTGTGCCCTGGAATTATAAGGCAAAATATACACTTCCTCACTTACATTGCTCTTGTCCTAGCAAGAAGAAAAGTAATCAATATTCTCAGTTCCTTTAGGGATGGTTTTTATCACGACAATGCTAAGCCTTGTCAAATGCCCTTTTTGGATCTACTGAGATGACCATGTAAATACCAATCCTCCAATCTGCTTGTGTGCTTCAGTACATTTATTGATTTTTATTTGTATCTGATGAACAAATCTTGCCCCTCTGGGATGAAATCAACTCACCCAAGGCATCAATGTTCTTAGTGTGTTCTTGAAGTTAGTTTATAAACTCGTGAATTTTCTTTATTGAGAATCACTGTGTATAATATCAATTAGAGTAATTGGGCTATAGTTAAAAGCTCCTGCACACCAAAGAAATCAATCACAAATATGAAATCGATGTCTCAAGGGAAGCACACAAAGGACTCCTATCACAGACATACCTTCAATCCAGTAACCAATAAACATACCCATGTATATTGTTACAATGTTTACATTAATTAAAAAGCAGAAACAACTTACATGCCTGCCACAGATCCTCTTGGGTCCCTTGTCTGTGTAGGACGGGTCTCTGAGTGCAGATGGGCAAGGAGTCGCCGAATGACAGACAGATAGATGCACACAGGAGATTGTATAGAATCTGAATGTATTGTCACAAAGTGAACACCAGTTTTATATAATACAGAAAATAAAGGGGGTAGGATGTCACAGCAGGCAAAGTACATTGAAGTTACCTGACACAAAACAAAGGAATGACTTCAAAAGGACTTACAGGAACCAGGTAAATGCTTACAGTAAAGATAAAACAGTCCTGCCTAGGGTCAGCTTAATGACAGGTAAGGACTTCACACCCTAGTCACAATTAGTGCTACTCTTTTGAGCCTTGTGAAAGCTAGCACCAGGAGGTTCTGCTCTAGCAGACCTTCATGAATAATGCAATACCACAACCACCCTATTTCCTAGGCCTTGATAAATTTTTGTATGAGTGTAACTTTTAAGTATCTGTGGAGAATCTCCATTTGTCAGAAGAATTCACCAACTTGCTTCTAATATGCAATATAGCCTGCTATACCTGGCTGTAGTGAAGATTCCTGTCTCAATGGGATTCCCTAGCTCTTTCATGGTAAGCCCACCTATTAGCTAGGCCAATGTGTATTCCTTTGTTTTGATGAGACTGGCTGCTGTCCCAAGTAAACACTCTGCAGACCAGCCCTGAGCTGCTCCAGCTCCGTCCTTTGTAATGCTAATTAGTTACTGAATAGGTAATTTTCTTACTGAATTCCAAGTTTGTTGGCTTCAAGAATTTTCTGGGACATTGGAACACTGGCAAAGGCTTAGCTCTGTCAGAATTCAATCTTTTTTTTTTTTTTTTTTTCAGCTATATCAGGGTCCTTTCAGCAAAATCTTGCTAGTGTATGCAATGGTGTCAGCGTTTGGAAGCTCATTATGTGGTGGATCCGTGGATATGGCAGTCTCTAGATGGTCCATCCTTTCATCACAGCTCCAAACTTTGTCTCTGTAACTCCTTCCATGGATGTTTTGTTCCCAATTCTAAGAAGGGGCACAGTGACCCCACTTTGGTCTTCATTCTTCTTGAGTTTCATGTGTTGAGCAGATTGTATTATATATCTTGGGTATCCTGTTTTGGGCTAATATCCACTTATCAGTGAGTACATATTGGTGAGTTCCTTTGTGATTGGGTTACCTCACTCAGGATGATGCCCTCCAGGTCCATACATTTGTCTAGGAATTTCATAAATTCATTCTTTTTAATAGCTGAGTAGTACTCCATTGTGTAAGTGTACCACATTTTCTGTATCGATTCCTCTGTTGAGGGGCATCTGGGTTCTTTCCAGCTTCTGGCTATTATAAATAAGGCTGCTATGAACATAGTGGAGCATGTGTCCTTCTTTTTTTTAATTTTTAATTTTTTTTTTGCCTTTTGTTTTTTTTTTTTTTAAGATTTATTTATTTTATTTATATGATTACACTGTAGTTATCTTCAGACACACCAGAAGAGGGCATTGGATCCAATTACAGATGGTTGTGAGCCACCATGTGGTTGCTGGGAATTGAACTCAGGGCCTCTGGAAGAGCAGTAAGTGCTCTTAACCACGGAGCCATCTCTCCAGCCCAATTTCTACATTTTTTTTTGTTTTTTTGATTTTTAATATTTTTATTACATATTTTCCTCAATTACATTTCCAATGCTATCCCAAAAGTCCCCCATAGCGCCCCCCACTTCCCTACCCACCCATTCCCATTCTTTTGGCCCTGGCATTCCCCTATATTGGGGCATATAAAGTTTGCAAGTCCAATGGGCCTCTCTTTCCATTGATGGCCGACTAGGCCATCTTTCGATACATATGCAGCTAGAGACAAGAGCTCCGGGGTTCTGGTTAGTACATCATGTTGTTCCAACAATAGGGTTGCAGATCCCTTTAGCTCCTTGGGTACTTCCTCTAGATCCTCCATTGGGAGCCCTGTGATACATCCAATAGCTGACTGTGAACATCCACTCCTGTGTTTGCTAGGCCCCCAGAATTCAATCTTAAAAGGCACTTATAATAAGATAATACTAAAAGAGAGCGCGTGGATCCATACACCAGACTAACGCAGGGATAGGTTATGAATATACGGGTTATGAGAACGCCAAAGTTCCAGGAGGTGAGTTTCTGTGAAACTCTTTGCCTCGTGAGTGCTCCCAGGCCTCTCGACCTGCCAAGCAAACTTCACTGGAGTGTACGTAGCACATGTCCATCAGTGGATGAACAGATAACAAAAATATGGTCCATATACACAATGGACTTTGATTCTACCATATGAAAATAGAATTATAACATTTCCAGGAAAATGGAGGTGACAGCAAAACATGAAGGTGTATGATGTAACCCGGAATTACCTGAAGATTCTTGACTTTAATCTGTATATATGTATAAATTTATGTGTGTAAGTGCAGGTCATGAAACTAGAAAGACAACCACAGAGGGGAGGACGAGAATTTGAGGGATGAAGAGGAGAAAAGCAAACAGAAAGAGGAGGTAATGAAATACATGTAACATGAGAGCAGAGGAGATTCAAGGTAGGCAGATGGTGTGAAAGAGGAAAGGGGGTAGAAGAGAGGGGAAGGGCATGAGAAAGAAAAATGTGGAGCTGGGATGTAGCTCAGTTAGTAAAGTGGCTTGCTAGCATACATACAATCCTTGAGATCCATCCCTACCACCACAGAAATCAGACATTGTAGCTCATGCCTATATTTCAAGTACTCAGGAAGTAGAGGCAGGAGGATCGGAAGTATGAGGGTGTTCTCAGCTACATAGTCCAAGGACAGCATAGGATACATGAGACTCTAGCTCAAAGAAAGAACAAATAAGTAGAAAATCCTATCATAAAACCCACTAATTTGAATGTTAGCCTAATATGTCATTTAAGCTCTCTGTCCACCCCCACCCCCCAAAGCTAGGCATGATGAAACATGACTTTGAAACTCTGTTAAGTTTTACGACAGGCTATTCAAAATAGTGAGTGCTGGACCAGCCAGGGCTGCATAGTAAGCCTCTGTCTCAAAATAAATAAATAAATAAATAAATAAATAAATAAATAAATAAATATAAGAAAAATGAATGCTGTGATAAACAGTAGGATTGATGACATCATTCGCTCTTGATTCTAATCAATCTCAAAGGAAAATTTTCAGTCTCTCAAGACAGGCTGTCACTATGCATGTTGCTTGGTAGGAAATTCTTTAGGAATCTTGACAGATCTGGCCTCTTGGGGTTCAGGTAAGATGTGTATTGGGAACTGACACTAAGGAATCAGGATGGCGAGCTGGGGCAGTACTAGGGGGTGTCTAGACGACAGAAAAAAAATCAGGGTGTTCTACTGGGATCTGTTTGGTTCCCTGTGAATGAAGGCAGAGAGCAAGGAGATGCACAACAGGATTGTTACAGAGCTGGTTGTGACTGGAGGTCAGACTTGGAGAAATGTAAGGAATATCTGAAGAAAGCCTATCAAACAGTCTGGCCAGAGTGGCCTGGGGATTGCCAGTGAGTGCCTGATGCAGTTGAGGTCTGGGATAAAGCCACGAACAGGAGGAGGGAGCTGAGGGGAGGGAGATGTATGCATGCAATCCACTGGGCCAACGGTGGCTGCAGCTGGATTTGAAGTGGCTGAGGGAGAGATGAAGATCTGCCTAGTGTGTGTAATTTCAACATATTTGTCATACTTCCAATTGATATCAACATTTGTCTTTTAGGTTCAAAGGAAAAAACACAAAAGATTAAAGTTATAGTCTTAGTTCGTGCAAGAGTTTCCAGTAAGATGTCTGAAGATGGGAGTAATGTGGAGCCTGAAGGATTTACTAGATTTGAGTCACTGGAGGAGCCTGGATCTGAAATATCAGATCTCTTGGATGAAGCTTCTCCTTACTCAAAAAGTAAAGATTCCAACCAGATTTATGAAGCAAATCCTTCAAAGGACACAGAACAGTCAGCAGCTTCCTCCACCAGCCAGCTTGATAGAAACAAAGAGAAAAATACAGGAGCTCCATTTTCAGAAACTAACATAACAGATATCATCCCACTGTCAATAGAAGAAAGTCTGCAGAGCTCTGGGTCATCGGAGACTAAGATGGCTGAAGATCATTACCCAGTCAAATTCCCGACTGGGAGGAAGTTTAGAGGACGAATCTTTAACGGAAATCAGAAAAGATTTGACATGAAGTCTGATAACTTTACAGTTAATCTTGATGCCAAGGGTTTACAAGAATTCCCTGTAGACATTGTAAAAGTCAAATATGTAAAATATCTATATTTAGATAAGAATCAAATAAAAAATTTCCAAGGGATAGACCCAGGGGATCTGCTAGGGCTTGAAATTCTGTCCTTGCAAGAAAATGGATTGTCATCAATTCCCTTGGAAATTCAGTTGTTTCACAATTTAAAGATACTAAATGCCAGTTACAATGAGATATCGCACATACCCAGAGAACTACTACAACTTGGGAATATGAGACAACTCCTCTTAAATAGTAATCATATTGACACTTTACCTTCTAGCTTAGAGCATCTTAGATATTTGGAAACTTTAAGTTTGGGTAAAAATATGTTAACATATATACCAGATTCTTTGTCTAGTTTGAAAAATTTGAGAATTCTCAATCTGGAATATAACCAGTTAACAATATTTTCTAAATCATTATGCTTCCTTCCAAAATTAAATTCCCTAAACCTTACTGGAAACATGATAGGCAGTTTGCCAAAAGAAGTTAGGGAACTGAAAAATTTAGAAAACCTTCTAATGGATCACAATAAACTTACTTTTTTGGCTGTGGAAATATTTCAATTGCCCAAAATAAAAGAACTTCATCTAGCTGACAATAAATTGGAAGCCATTTCACCCAAAATTGAGAATTTCAAAGAACTCAGGCTGCTTAACCTTGATAAAAATTTATTGCAAAGCATACCAAAAAAAATTTCCCACTGTGTAAATTTGGAATCTCTTAGTCTTAGTGATAATAATATAGAAGAACTTCCTAAGAAAATCCGTAAGCTTAAAAATTTGAGACAACTCCATGTAAACAGAAATAAAATGATAACAATGACTGAAGAAATCTCACATCTTAGTAATATACACATCCTGGAGTTTTCAGGCAATCAAATCACACATGTTCCTATTGAAATAAAAAACTGCAGAAAAATAACAAGAGTTGAACTGAATTATAACAATATAATGTATTTCCCAGTGGGGTTGTGTGCTTTGCAATCACTGGACTACTTGAGTTTTAATGGAAATTATATTTCAGAAATTCCTGTGGACATGTCGTTCAGTAAGCAGCTGCTTCATTTAGAGTTGAATAGGAACAAACTTACCATATTTTCAAAACATTTATGTTCTCTCACTAATCTTGAATACCTGGATCTTGCTAAAAACCAAATAATGACAATTCCATCCTGTATCTCTGCTATGGTATCACTCCATGTTCTCATTCTATCTGATAATAAGTTCGAGAGTTTCCCGAAGGAACTGTGTTCTTTAAAAAACTTGCAAGTGCTTGATATTTCAGAAAATAAATTACAGAAGATACCTTTAGAAATATCCAAACTGAAAAGGATCCAGAAGTTAAACTTGTCAAACAATATTTTCACACATTTTCCTGTTGAACTGTGCCAACTTCAAACTCTCGAGGAGCTGAATATAAGTCAGACAAGTGGGAAAAAGGTAAGACTGTTCTTCTGGGCGTGGAGGGGAGGGAGCCTAGGGGAATATCAACCTGAGAAACAGTGTACATGTGTTCTCACTAGTTTTCTGTCAACTTAGCAGAAGCTAGACTCATTAGAGAGGAGGGATCATCAATTGAAAAAATGCCTCCATGAGATTGGGCTTTAGACAAGCCTATTGGGTATTGTCTCAGTTAGTGATTGATGGGGGAAGGTCCAGCCCATTGAGTGGGGTTGGGGTTCCCATCTGGGCTGGTTGTCCTTGGTTCTATAAGAAAACAGGCTGAGCACACCATAACGAGCAAGCCAGTAAGCAGCACCTTTGCATGGCCTCTGCACCCTGCCTCCAGGTTCCTGCCCTGCTTGAATTTCTACACTTAATGCTTTTGAAGATGAGCTATTATATGGAACTGTGAATGAAGCAAACCCTTTCCTTCCCAAGTTGCTTTTGTCATAGTGTTGAATCACAGCAATAGTAACCCTGACTAACAACATGCAAAGCTTATATGTGTATTTTAAAAAAGTGACATTTCCTATGTTTAAAAAAACATGGCTTAGAGACACATCACTCTACACAAATTCTTTACAGCGTATTTCATATAAATGCAATGTGAAACAAAGAAAATTTTTGTAGATTACTTCCTATTTAGTTCACTCGGAGATTTTTCAAATTGTATGCATGTGTTGTATATGTATGCATTCCTGTGGCTGTGTGTATGGATGCATGTAGGAGCATATGGGTACGCATGGGTATAGGAATACACAAGTTACATGTGTCTTCAGTTGTGCTCCATTTTTTGCTGCTGCTGCTGGTAGTGCTGCTGCTGGTGGTGGTGATGGTGCTGCTGCTGTTGCTGCTGCTTCTGGTGGTGGTGGTAGTGCTCCTGCTGGTGCTGCTGGTGCTGCTGGTGCTGCTGTTGCCGTTGATTAGTCAGGGTCTCAGTATGAAGCCTTGTTTATCAGAAGCCATCTAAGAAAGGCTATGGCAAGCAAGTGAATTTTCTGGAGATGGCCCACCATTTTACATGGCTTTGATGGATGTGCTCTAGAGGCAATGACCCCAGAGATGGTATCCCAGGACTTCCTCTGGTTGCTGATATGACTTTGCTGCCACTATTACATTGCCTAACTATTCCTGGGCATCAGGAATTCCTGCCTATTGGACAGATTCCCTGAAGAATCAATATGAAGACATGCTTTCATGTAGTAATGCTGTGTAGAAGAATTGATGATCTCAAAATATCTGATAATTTTTAGAATTCCTAAATTGATAAAAGAAATTTCAAACCCCGTGTAGATTAAAAGCTTGGAACAAATTTCGAATCATGCCACTATCTGGTAACTAAGGGTCATAAACTGGAATGGACAATTTAGTGTAGGTTCAAGGACAAAAACAAAATAATAAGATTGACTAGTTTATCTACATAAGACTTCAAAATACGACACAGGGAAGATAATTGTTCTCTTGGCAAAACCACACTAACTTGTGACATAAAAATTATTGTATCAAACATATAATGAACCCATGGTGCCAGAAAATAGATAAGGAATGTTCAGTCAGGTACTAGTCTTAATGGAAAGACAGGTGAACAATTCTACTGTAACTCTCCCTAAAAATTATCAATCTATGGCATGATCTATTGCCTTAAACTTACTATGAAATTATGGAATATAAAAGTGCTCAGAAAACCGTGTAATCAATTAGTCCCAAGAAAGTACAAAAACTAAGAAAAACAAAAAAGTGGTGGTGTAAACCCTTTTGTGCTTGATCCAGTGTGCATGTGTTCTGTATGTCTGACTTTCTTTTCTGTTCCCTCTGGCTCAGAAAGTTAATAAACTCTGAGCCTCTTGCCTAACAAGACCCAAGAGTCAAAGAGTAAAGAGCCCAAGTTACTAAGTTTATTTTCTTAATTCCCTGTTGCTCTCAGCAAGAGTTAAATTGCCAGATTTGGGCTCCTGAATACCAAAAGAGTTAAATTGCCAGAAGCCATCAGCTTTTAACCCATGCTATGCCACCTTTCTTGGCTCTGAGCAGATTCTGGCACCTGGCATCCTTTGAACTGTGTAGACCAGGTTGGCCTTGAACTCACATATATCTGCCTGCTTTGCTTCTTCCATGATGGCTGGGATTAAATGTGGGTGTCACCATGCCCATTGTTTCCACCTCATTTTGGAGACAGGGCCTCTCACTCTCAAACTGACTTGTCTAGTTGTCCAATAATTGTGCCTCTACCCGAACCCATCTGCACTAGGGCTATAGGCAAAACCTAACTTGCTAGTAGGTGCTTGAGGATGCAAAGTCAGATCCTCATACTTGCAGGCACTTTATTGACTGAGTCATCTACTTAACTCCCATCCTAAGTTTTAATTTGTCCAACTCATGAATGGCTCTGGGTTCGATCTCCACTACCAACAATGCATTGCTGAAAATCTAGATTATTGAGAAGATAGGAATTATTCCACAAGCATATCATGATAAAACTACTATATATTGATTTAATATACTTGTAATCTCTTTTTCTTATACATATTTATAAGCATTTATAAAAATACTGTAAGCTCAATTTAAAATTTTATTTTACATAAGAATTCTCTTTCACAGGACAAAATACTCTTCCCAATAAGTTTTATAATAAATACATGGTTTATGTAATTAATCCCCTGCCAAGCATTTAGAAATTTTCTTCATGATAATGCTTTTTAAAAATTTCTTCATAAATGCATTTTTCACATTTAAAGCTCTTTTCTTTGGAAATTACTCTTGAAAATTTGATAGACTATTGGTTTGTTGATTTGTTTATTTATTGTGCTAGGGATCAAACCCAAACCTCACACATGGTAGGTAATGTCTCTAGTATGAAATTATACCTCAAGCCTTAGAAATAGTATTTACATTTTAAAAATTAAAAACAATTATTGATATATCCTTAGATCTCAATAACAACAGCTATAATCCAACTATCTTTAATGGTGGACTATTTATTTTTAAAAATCTGTTCATAAAAATCTTCCTTGAATTTTGTCAAATGTTTTCTCAGCATCTAACCAAATATCATGTGGTTTTTGTCTTTGAGTTTGTTTATATAGTGAATTACGTTGATGGATCTCTGTATATTAAACCATCCTTGCATCCCTGGGATAAAGCCTACTTGGTCATGATGGATGATCGTTTTGATGTGTTCTTGGATTAGGTTTGCAAGAATTTTATTGAGTATTTTTGCATCAATATTTATAAGGGAAATTGGTCTGAAGTTCTCTTTCTTTGTTGGGTCTTTGTGTGGTTTAGGTATCAGAGTAATTGTGGCTTCATGGAATAAATTGGATAGAGTACCTTCTGATTCTATTTTTTTGAATAGTTTGAGGAGAATTTGAATTAGGTCTTCTTTGAAGGTCTGATAGAACTCTGCACTAAACCCATCTGGTCCTGGGCTTTTTCTGCTTGGGAGACTATTAATGACTGCTTCTGTTTCTTTAGGGGAGATGGGGCTGTTTATATCGTTAATCTGATCTGGATTTAACTTTGGCACCTGGTATCTGTCTAGAAATTAGTCCATTTCGTCCAGGTTTTCCAGTTTTGTTGAGTATAGCCTTTTGTAGTAGGATATGATGATGCTTTGGATTTCCTCAGGACCTGTTGTTATGTCTCCCTTTTCATTTCTGATTTTGTTAATTAGGATTCTGTCCCTGTGCCCTCTAGTTAGTCTGGCTAAGGGTTTATCTATCTTGTTGATTTTCTCAAAAGACCAGCTCCTGGTTTGGTTGATTCTTTGTATAGTTCTTTTTGTTTCTACTTGGTTGATTTCAGCCCTGAGTTTGATTATTTCCTGCTGTCTACTCCTCTTGGGTGAATTTGCTTCCTTTTGTTCTAGAGCTTTTAGGTGTGCTGTCAAGATACTAGTAGTGTGTGCACTCTCTAGTTTCTTTCTGGAGGCACTCAGAGCTATGAGTTTTCCTCTTAGGAATGCTTTCATTGTGTCCCATAAGTTTGGGTATGTTGTGGCTTCATTTTCATTAAACTCTAAAAAGACTTTAATTTCTTTATTTCTTCCTTGACCAAGGTATCATTGAGTAGAGTGTTGTTCAACTTCCACGTGAATGTTAAGTTTCTATTATTTATGTTGTTATTGAAGATCAGCCTTAGTCGATGGTGGTCTGATAGTATGCATGGGATAATTTCAGTATTTTTGTATCTTTTGAGGCCTGTTTTGTGACCGATTATATGGTCAATTTTGGAGAAGATATCATGAGGTGCTGAGAAGAAAGTATATCCTTTTGTTTTAGGGTAAAATAATTCTGTAGATATCTGTTAAATCCATTTGTTTTATAACTTCTGTTAGTTTCACTGTCTCTTTGTTTAGTTTCTGTTTCCAGGACATGACCATTGATGAGAGTGGGGTGCTAAAGTCTCCCACTATTATTGTATAAGGTGTATTGTGTAAGGTGCTTTGAGCTTTACTAAAGTTTCTTTAATGAATGTGGCTGCCCTTGCATTTGGAGCATAGATATTCAGAATTGAGAGTTCATCTTGGAAGATTTTAACTTTGATGTGTATAAAGTGCCCCTCCTTGTCTTTTTGATAACTTTGGATTGGAAGTCAATTTTATTTGGTATTAGAATGACTACTTCAGCTTGTTTCTTCAGACAGTCTGCTTGGAAAATTATGTTCCAACCTTTTATTCTGAGGTAGTGTCTGTCTTTGTCCCTGAGGTGGGTTTCCTGTATACAGCAAAAAGTTGGGTCCTGTTTATGTAGCCAGTCTGTTAGTCTATGTCTTTTTATTGGGGAATTGAGTCCATTGATGTTAAGAGATATTAAGGAAAAGTAATTGTTACTTCCTGTTATTTTTGTTGTTAGAGTTGGGATTCTGTTCTTGTGGCCTTCTTCTTTTAGGTTTGTTGAAGGATTACTTTCTTGCTTTTTCTAGGGTGTCATTTCCCTTCTTGTGTTAGAGTTTTCCCTTTATTATCCTTTGAAGGGCTGGATTCATGGAAAGATATTGTGTGAATTTGGTTTTGTCATGGAATACTCTGGTTTCTCCATCTATGGTAATTGAAAGTTTTTCTGGGTATAGTAGCCTGGACTGGCACTTGTGTTCTCTTAGTGGCTGTATAATATCTGTCCAGGCTCTTCTGGCTTTCCTAGTCTCTGGTGAGAAGTCTGGTGTAATTCTGATAGGTTTGCCTTTATATGTTACTTGACCTTTTTCCCTTACTGCTTTTAATATTGTATTCTTATTTAGTGCAGTTGTTGTTCTGATTATTATGTGTCGTGAGGAATTTCTTTTCTGTTCCAGTCTATTTGGAGTCCAATAGGCTTCTTATATGTTCATGAGCATCTCTTTAGGTTAGGGAAGTTTTCTTCTTTAATTTTGTTGAAGATATCTACTGGCCCTGTAAGTTGAAAATCTTCATTCTCATCTACTCCTATTGGTGTGACCAAGCTCCTGTTATCCTGGGATCCTGGCATCCTAAGACCCTGGGTGTGTTATAGCACCTGGAAGTGGTGTCTCCTCTGAGGACCATGGAGCTGTCTGGTGTGTTAGAAACCAAGGTGTACTAGTACAGATCAGAAGGAACCCAAGCTGCTGGTCAGGCAAGGCTGCCCTGTCCTTGTTTCTGCTGTCACAAGCCCATCACAATTTGTTTGGAATAGATGTTGTGTTCCACTCACCAGTGATCCTAAAATGGCGTGGACCATCCACTGTGTTAGCGCCCAAGGTGGCCCAGAACTGGTGCTGACGAGAAGGGACTTGTGCCCCTGGTCAGGCAGGTTTTCTGCTTCTCTGCTGCTGGGTCAGCCCTTGCATGATTGGATTGGAACCGATGATGTATTCCACTCACCAGTGATCCTAAGAACATGTGGAGAGTCCTCTGGGATCATGGGACCTTCTGCGGAGTTCGAGCCTAAGGTGACCCAGAGCTGGCACTGACCGGATGTACTCAGGACTTTCTTAGGGAAGCATAGAAGCTGTACTCATGGGAGAAGGCATAAGTGATTCATAAGAAATTTCCAATCAATTCAATATCTCCAAGTTGTACAAATATTTAAAAACCCCAAGCCTGTGACATGTGGAGAGCAAGACCAAGAGTAGAAGATGGCACAGTGGTGACTGTATCATGTGACTCAGCTTTGTGGATTTTTGTTAAGCATCTGTGCTGGTTTTATGACTTCCACTGTTCCCATTAGATGTGGCTGTGCCAGTGTGGTCTGTGTGTGAGTGTGTGGTCTGTGTGTGTGGTGTATGTGTGTGGTGTGTGTATGTTGTATGTGTGTTTGCATACATGTGTAGTGTGTGTGGTATGCATGTATTGTATGTGAGTATAAATGTGCTATGTGTATTTGATGTGTGTAGTGGTATGTTTACAATATGTGTGTTGTGTGTTGTATATGTGTTGTATCTATGTGTGTATTGTAGGTGGGTTGTGTGTATGGTATATGTGTGCAGTGTGTTTGTGGTATGTGGTGTGTATGTGGTATGTGTGGGGTTGTGTATTATGTGGGGGATGTAGTGCATGTGTATGGTGTGTTTGGTGTGCAAATGTGTGTAAGAGTGGATGTCTTTATCACTCTTTGTGAGGAGATTAGGGAAAAGTATGACTGGTTAGTTGGAACAACTTGAGGGAAGAAAAAAAAAAAACAAAGCAGCACCGGCCTTAGGGAAACAAGAAAGGAGTCAGGGGTGCAGCCACTGAGCTGGCTTGGGAAGAGAGTGGGCCCCAAGCAACAGTGCTAACTAGGGAGAACTGATAAGACTCGGGGACTTGTGGGTGCTACACAGAAGCCCAAGGATTTTAGGGTGTGGAGTCACTAAGAACTGTAACAGAATGAAAGTACCTCCTTACACAAAGGCTGGAACAAAACTCTATTCTTCCAGTTGTTTTCAGGGGGAAATTTAGGAGACAGATATTTGTGGATTTATAAACTTATAATTCTGTAATCATCCTTGCAGTTAACAAGACTTCCAGAAGAGGTGTCTCGTATGACTCAACTCAAAACACTCAACATCTCGAACAATGCCATCGAAGATATTCCAAAAAATATAGGGGAGCTGAGAAGTCTGGTTAGTTTTTATGCGAACAACAATCAAATAAGTTCTCTTCCACCATCCTTTCTGTCTTTAGAAGTTCTACAGAGCCTAGATCTCAGAGGTATGTGTCAGACATAATAAGCAAGAAGTAGAATCTGTAAGCAGAACATTGGTCTCAAATTGCAGCTTTTTCTGAAAAAATAAAGAATTTCAATGCATAAAGTGGGCATTAGAGGGAGAGGGGCATAGTGTGTTTAGTACTTAGAGGAAATGAGCACAAAGTTGAAGAATTGGTTTCTTGCTGTGAATCTAGAGATGCAGGAAACAGGTGTTATGGTGGGGGAAATGGGGAAGAAGAGGAGGAGCTTTGTATGGGAAGCTGGGAAAAGAGCAATATGGGCGGGTACATAAATAACACTATGGATATTTGAAAAGACATAATGACTCATACATGATGTTTACTAAAATTACATGTAGTATATGTATATATAGATATATAGATAGTTTAAATGAAGTTATGCTATTTGGGGTGATAATACTCCCCCAAGAGCCATGGATGATCTAATGAAAACTCCAGTACTAGGCATGAGAAACATCTTCTCTAGCTGTTGGTCAGGGAAGTCCAACAGACTTCCAAAATTATCAATATTGCCATTGACTGACTTCCAGAATGAGATGGTAAGACCTATTACTCAAGACACCACACACTTTGGACACTGAAGTTGGAAATATCAAGCTGGAACAAACCTAGAAGCCTCCTCCCTGAGAACTGGGTCTCGTACTGTCAGACAGCATTGTGCAAGATCTCAAGGGAGAGGAGCAACCAGTGGTCCTACACAGCTTCAAGCTTATGAAACACAAGCATGACTGGACAGGAAGATATTCACAAGGCCAGTAGTGACACTTTTGCAGCTTCCTAAACCAATATAATTTCCTACTGCTCTCTAAATAATTATCCTTATACCACAGATAAATGCATCTCTCACCCTCATCGAAGAAGTTTCTTTTTACAGCAGATGAAGACTGTTTTAAAACCCACAACCTGTCAGAATTCAGGGAATAAGTTACTGTGGTACCCAGCCCCATCTGATGTGTCTGCAGTGCAACCCTTGAACCTAAGACTTAGGGAAAATTGTCGAAGAGAGGGCAGAAAGTCTGTAAGAGTCTGGGGCTTAGGATGTCTGCTGTTACTAGTGTCCCCTAGGCATAATGGGGAAGTTCATGAGCCCATGAACTCTCAACAACATGGTTGCTTGAACAAAACCAGGATAATGACAATCTTAGTTGACATGCCACTGTAGACAAGGGAAATTCACATGGCCTCACCACTAGGTGACGGGCTACAGGCTACAAGTGGATACAGAGAGGGAGGATCAGATTTCTCTGTGAACAAGCTACCCAATCAGTTATCCAACCCCAAATGGTCACATGCACATGAGTGATGCTAAATGGACTCAGTGGGTCATATATACACACACACATATAAATATATATATATATATATATATATATATATATATATATATATATTATACATAGATAGATAGATAGATAGATAGATAGATAGATAGATAGATAGATCATAGCACATATATGTAATAATAATGGTAAAGAAGCGAGCATAGCAAGGGTTGGAGGTGGGTGAGGAGAGGAGCGAGTGATGTGAGTGCTGTACTTAAGTATAAGTTCTCAAAAAGAAAACTATTAAAAAAGAAAAATACCAACAAAATACCAACCAATGAACAAAAGTTCACAGAGCCGTTTGCTCTGTTGGAGACTGGAAATACATTGCCTGTTGAGTCAGAACAACATCAGGACAGACTGGCCAGGGGCATCAGACCCTGCCTTCAGGCTGGGGCAGTTCTTGTTGTTCCACTTCAGAATTGGAAATATTCAAAGCCATTGTGTCAATCAAGCTCCAAAGCAAGCTGGGGTGGCTTCTCAAGGTCAGTGAAAAGCCATGCTTCTACATCCTCTCCCAAGTTCCCGTCTGAAGGCAGTCCCTTTCTAGCAGGGCCAAGGAGAGTTAGGGTTTTTCTGGAAGTAGCAATGGCCAGAAGCAGTGAATGAGGAAAGAAACAAATGGTCACATATCTACTCTCTAATTAGAGCAGTGGTTCTCAACCTTCCTGATGCTGCAGACCTTTAATAGTTTCTCATGTTGTGGTGAGTCCCCTTCCGCCCCAAAATTATTTTTAGTGCTACTTCGTAACTGTAATCTTGCTACTGCTATAAGTCGTAATGTAAATAACTGTGTTTGCCAATGGTCATAGGTTACGCCTGTGAGAAGGTCTTTCAGTTTCCAAAGGGGCTGAGACCCCCAGACTGAGAATTACACTCTTAGCATGGAATGATGGTCAAGCTTTAAGCACAGAGCCTGACATCATGGTTTTAACAGATATTAGCATCTCTGCCCCCCCAAAGGATGGAATATTAAATGAAAGGAAAGAATATGGGCATGGGGAACCTGGGAAGAACAGTTCTCTCACTGACACGGCCCAGATTTCTTTGCAGTCTACTTAAAGCCCTAGTGCTGGTTTTAGTTCCCACCTTCCCAGATAGCCTGTTGGCTAGTTTTCTGATAACAACATTACATCTGTAGTCTACAGCAACATTGGTTCTGATCCTAGTCCCTATGCCAGATCAGTTACGATTATGATAGTACCACTGTCTACAGTGCTCACACAGAGCTCTAAAAGGATCCTACATTTCTGTTTCTATTTTTTGTAATTTACATACAGAGTCATTGGCTTTCCTGTGACATTCCATACATCTATGCCTTTATTCTTTGCTCCCATTGCCGTCCCCCTATCCCTGACTTCCGTACGTTTCTTCCCTCGTCTTGCCAGTACACCTTTCTGCTTTCATGGGGCATTTATTCCATTACTCTATTTTTTGTCTTCCCACTTCCTCCTTTAAGATCTTTTTCTCCTCCTCTTCATGGTTCTCTTGCTACTTTCATCTCTCTCTCTCTCACATACACACACAAATATATATGCATAAATGCACACACATGTACATATATGCACATAAACATGCATGCACATGTACATACACACAAATTAAAATTTTGAGTCCTGGGGCTGCAGAGTTGGCTCAGCAGTTAAGAACACTGGTTGCTCTTCTGGAGGATCCAGATTCTATTCTAAGACACACATGGCAGCTCACAACTGTCTGTAACTCCAGTATTAGGAGACCCCTCTTCTAATCTCTACAGGGACCAGGACTTCTCATAGTACATACATATACCTGCAGGCAAACCACCCATACACATAAAATAATAAATTAATTTAAATCTAGAGCCTGCATATAAGAAATAATTGTGCTTTCCATTATTTTTTCCATTTTTATTAGATATTTTCTTCATTTACAATTCAAATGCTATCCCAAAAGTCCCTTATACCCTCCCCCAACCCTGCTCTCCAACCCACCCACTCCTGCTTCCTGGCCCTGGTATTCCCCTGTATTGGGGCATATAATCTTTGCATGTGCTTTCCATTCTTAGTCTGGCTTAATTTGATTAACATAATGAGATTCACTACTAATTTTTCTACAGATATAATTATTTCATTTAACTCTTTATGGTTGGATAAAATTGTATTTTGTACATTTGTCCGTGGGTTGACATCTCAGCAGTTCCATTTCTTAGCTATTGTGAGTAGTGCAAGTAAGCAGGACAGACTACGGTGTGTTAGCTGAGTGTGTTCATGTTTCCCAGGAACGGCATCACTAGCTCTTTGTTTTGTTTGTTGGTTTGTTTGTTTTAGCTTTATAAAAGACCCCCACCACTGATTTCCAGAATGGCTGTACTCTCTATACTCTCACCTGTAGGGTATGAGGTCGCTCTTCCCTCATATCCACTTGCTGCTTGAAAAAAAATATATCTTTACCAAAGTATAATATCCAAACTGAAAGAGTGTACACTGCCAAACTGCAACCCTCCCAATGCTGCATGAGCTGTGCTAGACATTGATTCTCAATACCATGATTCGGTAAGAGAAACGGGCCTTCGTCTACATTTGTATCTAACAGAAGTCTAAATTACATAAATAATACGAGGGAAGCTTGCTAATGTGAGATGACATTCAACAACACTAAAGACTGGCAATGCTCCTGTGAATCTAAAATTATTCCAGTCAGGATTGGCCTTCATTAAAACAAGTAACAATAGATTCTGGCAATGATGTCAAGGAAAGGGAAGCCACCACATGGAGATGTCTATGAACCTAGCCACAGTGGAAGTCAACCTGGAGGTTTCTCAGAAAACTGAAACTGGATCTCCCCTTGTGACCTTAATACCACACCTGTACTCACACCAAGACCACAAGTGAATGAATCACAGAGACACCAGTACATCAGGGTATACCGAACAGCGTTCCCTCCTGAGCAAGTGTAATGGAACCAACCTAGTGTCCAACAGCAGAGGATTGCTAAGGAAAAATGATGTACACTCAAAAAAATCCTGTAGTCATGTCATTTGCAGGAAACAGAAGGCAGTGGGTGATCATTTAAATGGATTAAGTGAGTCTCACCCAGACAAATCATTTGTGCTTCCTATATTTTATATAAATACAGAAGGAAGCATGCATGAAAAAAGTAAGATTGTAGTGAACATAGAGGACAGAGGAGGATGAGGAAATGGAGGGTCCGAATATGCTCAACATACAATATAAACTTGTATAAAACTTTAACATGTTAAAAAGTGTATTTCAAAAGTAACACTTGTGGTTCAAAGTCATCTGCTCTATTGCAGAAGGACAGATTCTGGCCTTATGTGGCCACCCCTAGAAGACGCCAGAACCACAATGATTTTTATACACCCTCCTCTTCCCTCTAAGCATGGACATTAGTAAGAACCCTGGAACTGTCACCATTGTGAGTGTCCTTGGGTACTTTACCATGACAGTAGACTTCTGCATGCATAGCTTCTGATGCTACAGTTTAAGTCTACAGTCTGCAGTTTAATTCTACAGAAAGGTGTATTCATTACCATTTTTCCTTACTAGGAAACAATATGACAGCTTTGCCCAGTGCTATCTACAAACTTTCATCTCTGAAAGAGATAAATTTTGATGGCAATCCTTTGATGAGACCTCCAATGGAAATCTGTAAAGGAAAACAGATGCATACAATCACATGTTATCTCCAAAGAGCGGATGAAAGAGATGGTGGGTTATGAGTTGAGGGATCAACCTCACAAGAAACTGTCTGTTATCTACACAGTAAAAGAGCTTGCTTTGGTTGGAGACTTTAATCTGGCAGTAAAATTATTTATCATCTTCTTTTATGTGACCGTTAGCTGTTTATGTCAATAAATCTGATTATTTAGTCTCGGGGGATTGGAATATCTAAAATTGCTCCCCAATCATCCTAACATGTAGCATATCTGATATGCTACACAAGAGCATATTCCAGTGTAAGCTTATGACAGAACTGTGTTGACGAGTGCTGTCCTTTGTAAGCCACGTGATACACTTCCTGAGAGAAGGAGCTTGAAGGACAATGAAGTCACAGCGGCTGTCTCCTTTAACTCAGGCTGACTGTGCTACATCAAAGGGAGGAGAGTTTCGCGTGTCCATGTAGTATTTCCATCCTGTATAGGGAAAGGTGATCAAGATAGGTGACTGAACCCCCATGCTAAACTTCCGTTTCTCCAGTTGTCAGAGAAACAGGACTCCTGTTGATCTGCTTTTTACATTGGAAAGTACGGTAGGCAAGGTCAGTAACTCTGAGACTGGGAAAGGGGCGAGTCCTAGACATTGCCCACCTTTCTGTGTGCTTGACTTGCCTTCGTCCTGCAGTTTTGATCCTCAGGGGAGCTGGGAAAGGAGCACGGGAGGCCTCTTTATCCTGCGGTTTACAGGGGTCATAGAGTCCCTTTCTCAGCACTGTTTAAAGCAATTAGATTTTCTTCTTATCATTAGGATGAAATACAGTCTGAGGGATTAATAGTGTATATACAATTTCTGAAATGAAAAGACCAGAATATATTAGACATGATATGGAGCACGGGAGTTCCCTAATTCTTGAAAAGTCTCACGGTACTCTAGTCATCAAGGGTGACTGTACATCGCACTATCTAGAATTTTCCTCTTTTAAATAGGCACTAATGGGTCTGGAAATATGGCTCAGTGGTTAGAGCATATACTGCTCTTGCTGAGATCTTGAGTTCAGTTCCCAGCACCCACAGTGGGTGGCTCACAACTGCCTGAAATTCCAGATCCAGGGGCTCTGATATCTTTGGCCTCTGTGAGTACCTACACTCATGCATGCATCCCCATACTCCCACATACTCAGAGTTTTTTTGAGGCATGGTCTCTCCATGCAGTATTGGTTGTCCTGGAACTCACTATGTAAACTGGACTAGCCTTGAACTCACAGAGATTGCCTGCCTCTGCTTTCACAAGTGCTGCGATTAAAGGTATATGTTATTATGCTTTATATTACATAATTTTAAAAAACATCATCATCTAACTAAACAATTAATTATTTTAATATAAATATCTACCTATAAGTCATATTTATAATAAATGTTAATTGCACAAAGTAGTTAACATAAAAAAGCCAATATTGACAGGAGTCGAATTCATTTCAAATCCAGAAAAAAGTAAAGAATTTCCTCAGACTCTAGAAATAACAGGATGGGGAGCAAATGAAGACAGTTCAGCACTATATTGTTATTTTCAATTTTATTTGGCATATATATTTAATAAAAAGGCAAAGAAGAAAACTAGATATAAACTCAAAATATATTTTTAAAAAAGAAATAATGTTTCTTCTATGTTCAAATGTAGAGAAAATCTTAGAGAAGATATTCAACATAGTTGCCAACAGTATCACTGAAGCAAATTTTGAATTTTTGCAACAAAAACTAAACATGGCAAGCTCAGAAAATAGCATCCCTATAAAGCCGTAAGTATGAATGGCGTTTGGAGCAAATGTATTCTCATTCCTGCATTGATATGATCTTGATACTATATCGTTTTGAAATATTTACAAACATAAATGCTATTGTGGGTGATGGCCTGTGCTTATGACATATGTGTGGTCCTCCTTAGGCAACCATCCAATGTAAGGAGGAAGAAGGAAGAAGGCCCGTGGGGATGAGCCACTGGGCTGTTACTACTTTAAGTCTAGCTGGCTTCCTGACCTTGGGCTTGCTCTGTTCTTCCTCTCAGCTTCAGTTTCTTTCAGTGGTAAAAATAACACAAGAGAATAATAAAGGATGCATTTTACTGTATTGGTTTATAGTAAACAACCCACACTGATTACTGTCTTCAGAGTTGAATGTTCGTGTGGAGGTGATGTTTGCTTCTGTGTGCCAGGCTCATGGTGAATGATCATATACACTGTCTTCAGCTAACTTCTGTCTCCCATAAATGTGGTCAATTAATTTGAAAACTTAGACAACCTTTAAGTAGCTTAAAATACAATGTTCTTGGCTGGTAATTAAAATAATTGTTATTTAATTTTTTTTCACAGCACTACTCCATTAAATGAAAGAATCTACCAGGCACTCATTAAGTGGAAAGCAGAGAAGAATGTACAATTCACAGCTACTGCCTTAAGAGACAAACTTTTTCGGGCACTAAATATGATAGGTGCCTATGATATAATGGACAAGATCACAGCGCTGAGCCTTTATACCAGTGCCATCAAACTCTAGCTGGTGGATCTGAAATAGTAGTTAAACCTTACATCGCACTTACAGAACTGAAACCTGACCTCTGCGCTGTTACGTCACGCTGATACAAGGCAAATATTTGCATATCCCCTCTCTCTTTTTTGTTTCTTAGTAGTGATTTATTTATGTGTTTGTGTGTGTGTGTATGAGAGAGAGAGAGAGAGAGAGAGAGAGAGAGAGAGAGAGAGAGGAGGAGGAGGAGGAGGAGGAGGAGGAAGAGGAAGAGGAAGAAGAGGAGGAGAGCAGATTGGATAACAATGAATGGATAACAAGTACCTATTCCATCTTGCAAAATTACTACCATAACATGTGCATGTGTGTGTGTGCGTGTATGTGTGTGTGTGTGTGTGTGCGTGTATGTGTGTATGTATGTACATGTATATGCAGGTTATGGGGCAACTATAGAGGTCAGAGGACCACTTTCAGAGTGGCTATCTCTTTCTACCTCCTTGGCTCTCTTGTTTCTGCTGCATTGCATACTCCTGGACAGCTGGCCTAGGAGCTACAAGGCATGCCTCAGGTTGCTGCCTTATAAAAATATTTGTGTTTGTTTGTTTGTTTATTGAGGCAGGGTCTTACTAAGTATCCGTGGGTTGCTTGAAACTCACAATATAGACCAGGCTGGGTGGATCACAGAGATCCACTTGCCTCTGCTTCCTGATTGCTGGAATGAAAGGTGGAGACTGTGACACTCACCTATAATTTTATTTAAAGACAACAGCATCAGAGAAAATACTCAAGGAACTGAAGGTGTCTGAAGCCCCATAGGAGGAACATCAATATAAATGAACCAGTACCCCCAGAGTTCGTTGGAACTAAACCACCAATCAAAGAAAACACATGGTGGGACTCATGGCTCTAGCTTCATATGTAGCAGAGGATGGCCTAGTCGGTCATCAACAGGAGGAGAGGCCTGAGGTCCTGTGAAGGTCTTTGCTCCAGTATAGGGGAATGTGAGGACTGGGAATGGGAGTGGGTGGGTTGGGGAGCAGGGGGAGGGGGAAGGGATAGGGGATTTTCTGAGGGGAAACTAGGAAAGGGGACAACATTTGAAATGTAAATAAAGAAAATAATAAAAAAAAAAACAATAGCATCAACAAAACTCTTTAATTTTTAGCCAAATCTTTCCTTGTTTTTCTGATTATTTTCCAGTCAAGTTAAGCTCTTTACAAGTCCACCAGTCTGCTATAAATGTTCACCTTTCTGCCTTGCATTTACTTTTCTTCATTATTTTTTAAAAATTTACAATCCCTGCCCCACTAGTCTCTGAAGGACTAAGACATGGCCCCAAGGGAGGCCAGGACTGGAGACAAGTCTGAGTCACTGACATTCTCAGAATGGCCTTTCTCAGATGCCTAAACCTCCTTACTGTGTCAATGTCAACCCTGGATTCTGCATCCCGTATGGTGATTGTCTTTCAGGGTCATCTTCATTCCTTTAGAAAAGTGACTCCTGAAAGTCCCTGCCCGCTGCCATGCCCAGAGCACGGCTGAATGTTAATGGAAACCACTGTGTACGTTTATTGCTCGCATGAACATTCACTCAACCCCACACACCTCTCACTGAGAAACAGAGGCTCGGGAGGGGAGTGCTGGTCAGATTATATTCTCATGTGATTTTGTAAGACTCTGGGGAGCCTTAGCTTACTGGAGACCCCTGAGTGAACCACGTGGAGCGGGGATCGATGCAAAGAGCAAGAGGAATTTATTGTTCCAGTGCACTGGGGTCGTCCCAGACCTGAAGGAGAGGCAGCAACCCCCAGCACCCAATAGGCGAGTTTTTATGTGGTTTCCAGGGGCAGAATAGAGCATCAGAAACTAGGCACAATGATTGGCAGAACAGTGCACCCTTTAAACTGATCGGTCTTTAAGGAATGATGTGACAAGGACTTCCCTTGTCTGAAGGTGGGTCACAGTAGTCTGAGAAATGGTAATTAGCCTGTCCTTTCCCGAGGGGCAAGTGTTTCAAGACCTTCCCAACGTTCCTAAGCTGACCTTTCCTGTTTATTCTGTGAGCTTTAGGAGACAGCACCATCAGAAGAGAAGGATCAGTGTCCATATCCAGCACAGCGCTAAAATTCTGAAAGAAATTAAAATGAGCTCAGGCAGGAGATCTCAAAATGGAGATTTTAAAGTTCCTTCTTATGGTCCCTGACAGAGTGAGCTATAACTTGAGAGAATCTAAGTTCAACATCCTCAACCCTGAATGTCTCCTGATACAGACAGGTGGTGACCCATCATGCCATCCTCTCTCTGTTCCTGTGGCTTTACCAGACAGTTCTCTTCTCCAGCCAGTAAGCTTCTAGCTCAAGCATCTGTCACTCTTTCTGCGGGTTGCCTGTGCCACAGAGCATGCTGTGCCTGCTAGGGAGGCCAGGACAGTGGTGAGTCAGGATGGACTCCAGCTTTTAAGTGATACCCACTCCTGAATGCACTTCCTGTTGTTGCTTGTCTCCCTTTCTCATGTGCTTAGTTATTTCTGTTGTCCCTAGGATGACTATAAAAATAAAATGCTTACCCCAAACACCAACCTTTTCAAATTCTAATTAAAATACAATTATATTGTTTTCCCTCTTTGTTTTCCTCCCTACAGTCCCTCCTATGTACCCTCACTTCACTACCTCTCTGGCCTTTGTCTTTGATTAATATTGTTACACACATAGGTGTGTGTGTGTGTGTGTGTGTGTGTGTGTGTGTGTAGCATAAATGTATAAATATAACCAGATGAGTCCATTTGGAGTTGCTTGTGTGCCTATGATTTCAAGGTTGACCTCTGGTATCAGATAACTAATTAGGGGGTTTATCCCTGGAAAGGACTAGTTCGCTCTGTCTTGGTAGTCGTTAATTAACTACAGCTTTCCAGCTAGGGATGGGGACCCCGGAGAGGCTTCCCACTTGAATGTCTATGTCAATGTTATTGCTGAGGCAGACATGCTGTTGAGTAGCTTCCCTGCGTTTGCAACCTCACAGCAGACTTCCTGTTCCTTCCAATGTCTGCCCCTTCTTCCATAATGTTCCCTGAGAAGTGTGTGCAGGCGTTGTGTGGTAGACGTGCTGATGGGGTAGGCACTCCACCATCGGTTGACCTTTGCACTTTGTGATTTTTCTATACTGCTCTCCTTATGCTGCAAAGAAAAGCTTCTCTGCTGAGGGTTTGGGGCCGCACTTACCTGTGGGTGCCAGGATGATGCTGAGGTGTAGGGGCTGCACTTACCTGTGGGTGCCAGGATGATGCTGAGGTGTAGGGGCCGCACTTACCTGTGGGTGCCAGGATGATGCTGAGGTGTAGGGGCCGCACTTACCTGTGGGTGCCAGGATGATGCTGAGGTGTAGGGGCCGCACTTACCTGTGGGTATAAGGACAAGTCTTGAACACAGGTAGGAATTGTGCTGGTCTAGCAAAGTGGCAGTAGTAGATTCTCTCCTAAGGTCCAGGACCTCACTAGCCCTGAGAAATCTGCCTAGGTTTTCAGAACCAGACATGATTTCCTATAGCATGAAATATTTTAAAAAGCACCCACACTACCGTTGGCAAGGCACCAGCAGGCTGGCCGGCCTGTTCTCAGCCAGGCAGACCCTCTGTCTCAGAGTTCCAAAATCTCTCCACCCAGCTCACTAAGTTCCTATGGCGAGCCACCACACATCCAAATTCCTGTGGCTGGCTGGGGTGCCCCACCACTGTACCTTTTCTCTGGATCTCAGTTGAGTCACAGTGTGAAGGAAAACACCACACAATCTTAGTTTAGGATCAAAAGGCAACACAGTTGCTGGGATCTTAAGCCCAATTAGACAGCTGTTGGTTCCACTAGTGCACCTTTAGAGGTATCTTATCGTGCTGTGCCAAGCCCTGCCACGTGGAAGGGATGGCATGATACAACTGCCACATCTGGAGCCGAGCCAGCAAAGGTGCTGGTTCTTGTGCTGGCAGTCGCTGTGGGGCTTGTTTGTATTGTAATGTGCATAATTTACCTCATGGTCCTTTCTCTGGAGACGCTTTCCCTGACAAGGTTAATGGCTCCAAGATAATTAGAAACAGCATGAGTCAGGGAGGCAAAGGTATGTCTGGTGTTCTTCAGCAAAAATAGTGTATGTAGTGGCCTTCAGGACAGTCCTTAAGGATTTGGGAAGGAACTCTGAAAACACAATTTCAAGAATATATAATTTCTCACCTATGCAAAATATAAGGATGACATATGAATTGTATGTGGGGCTCCACTGACCTAAATGAACAGAAGCAGCTGCACCATGAGCTAGTTTGTCAGAAAGATATCAAGGAAGGAGATAAAGAGATTTAGGGAATGGTGATTGCAAGGCAAGATCCTACCCAGCTAAGTTTATTGTTTATGTTTACAAAGACAGGCAGATTCCTGGATTCAAGGCCAGCCTGGGACAGAGCTAGTTTTGACCCAGGCAGCGTGGGAATGGTAATCTCAGAGCCAGATCCCACCCACCTATCTTACTGTCTGCTCACAAAGGTAGGCAAATCTCTAAATCAAGGGTCTAAGGTCATAAATGCTGATTATGGGATAATCAAACAGGAACCTGGGGTGGACAATATTGAATCAATATGCAAATAAAATACTGGCCCATGAAAGGAGTTACAGAGACAAAGATTGGAGCTAAGATGAAAGGATGGCCTATCCGGAGACTACCCCACCTGGGGATCCATCCCATAATCAGCCACCAAACCCAGACACTATTGCATATGCCAGCAAGATTTTGCTGAAGGGACCCTGATATAGCTGTCTCGTATGAGGCTATGCCAGTGCCTGGCAAATACAGAAGTGGATGCTCACAGTCATCTATAGGATGGAACACAGGGCCCCAAATGGAGAAGCTAGAGAAAGCACCCAAGAGCTGAAGGGGTCTGCAACCCTATTGGTGGAACAACAATATGAACTAACCAGTACCCCCAGAGCTCGTGTCTCTAGCTGCATCTGTAGCAGAAGATGACCTAGTCGGCTATCATTAGGAAGAGAGGCCCCTTGGTATTACAAACTTTATATGCCTCAGTACAGGGGAATGCCAGGGCCAAGAAGTGGGAGTGGGTGGGTAGGGGAGCAGGGTGGGGGGAGGGTATAGGGAACTTTTGAGATAGCATTTGAAATGTAAATAAAGAAAATATCTAATAAAAAAAAGAATCAATAAATAAAAATTAAAAAATAAAATACTGGGCTTTGGTCTTCAAGAGAGCTATCTTAAGGACACAAGCTTGTACCTACAATTGACTTCGTCATTCTTTTGCTGCCAAACAACCCTTCCTCAGAATCTCTCTCCAAGCAAGGCTGGTCCTTGGCAATGCAGGTCATTGTGTAGCTCACATGAATCACAGCTGCTTAGAACTACCAATTGCTTTCTTCCTTGAGCAGCTTGCATAAAACCCCGTGGTCCTCAGGGAGGAGGCTTTCAGGTCAGAGCCAGCTCAAATTTTCCAAGTCCTGGGTCTGAAGTGTGTGATGTCTTCAGCAAATAGAGACTGGCCTTCATCCAATGGGAGACAAACAATATTGCAATTGCAATAGGATGTATTGCTTTGGGAGTCTCTTGAACTGCTCTGACCAACTATAAAAAAGGTTTCTCATGCCTGATACTAGGCCTTTGTTAGCCTATGGCTCCTGTGGGGAATATTGTCTGCTCAAGAAACATAACTTTATTTAAGATACACACACACACATACACATGCACATTTATTCCTTGGAGTGTTTTTTCAAACATTCTCAGTCTTGTTTGTCCCTTCACCCTCACTCTCAGTCTGTGTTGACTTCCTCCCTCCCTCCTGAATTAAATCCCCCCTCCTCATTTGTTTTCTACTTTCTACTTCACACTCTAGTTCATATTCTCAGATCTGAAAATTTGAAGCTAAGAACTGTTGGAAGCCGGCCTGCGGCTAACATGAACCGGGTTTCACCTGGGAGGCAAGCTGGGGCTGAAAAAAGAGGGGAAACTAGGAGGTCAAGAGAAAAACGGAGCTAAGTCAAGATTCCTGATCAAAGCTCAAATGTTTAATGGCCAATGTGCTTATAAAGGGAGAAGAGGCCCATTCTCACCAATTCGCTCTTGGAGCCCTGCTGCAGGTGACGACAACGTGCAGGATAGGGTGTAGTCTTTGGAATAGCTCAGCAGCCTCCCAGCAGGTAGCAGTATCTTGAAGGGGAACAGTGGCAATGGCTGAACAATAGAGTGATCTAGAAAGGCTCCATCCTAGGAAATCTTAGTGGCAGAAAGGTCAATGTCTGGCTCAGCCTGCTTCAGGCTGGGGGAGGTTACAATTTCCTCCCTGTTATTAATATTTTTAAAAAGCTGGACTGAGGCATAAAGTTTATGCTCTATAGTTCTGCCTGATTTCTTTCAGCCTAGTGAAGAAACCTGTCTCAGTGGGATTTCCTAACTTTTCTCATGGTAAACCCACCTATTCACTAGGCCATGGAGTATTCCCATGTCTGGGTAAGACTGGCTATTGTCCCAAGTAAACACTCTGCAGACCAGCCCTGAACAATTCTAGCTCGTTCTTTGAAATGCCTAATTAGTTTCATTGTCTCTTCCAAGCTCCTCGGCTTCAAGCATTTTCTAGGATATTGGAACACTGGCGAAAGGCTTAGCTATGTCTGAATTCAATCTTAAAAGGCACTTAAAATAAGATAATACTAAAAGAGAGCACATGGATCCATACACCAGACTAACGCAGGGATAGGGTTTGAGTATATGGGTTATGAGAATGCCAAGGTTCCAGGAATTGAGTTTCCGTGAAACTCTGCCTCATGAGTGCTCCCAGGCCTCTCTGCTTGCCAAGCAAACTTCACTGGAGTGTATGTAGCATTCTCCCCCTTTCTTTTATATTTCTGCTGAAGTTCTGGAATGTCCCACCTCGTCGTAGCTACAGATCTCAAGAGTGCTCTAAAGATGAATGGAAACACAATGATTTACTAATAAAATAGTGCCAATAATAGTAGCAAGTAGGAATATATATTGAACCCAATCCAGGGGATTCAATGCACTTAGTTTATTTTTAAATCTCTGGTCAATTCATCAATGTCCCAAGTGTCCAAGTTACTTTTGCTAATATCTGAAACTTCTGCCTTTCTAGCCTTAATATATGCTATGTCCTGCCCTATTGTTAAGACTACTACTTCTAAGACATTAACCTTTGCCTCCAATTTTTTACATGACTCTGTGGTGTATTATTAATAAACCACAGCCTCTTGGCATGTACCTCTGTGTAGATTGATATGATTCTGAGATCTAAGTGCCCATCTTAGACTGTCCAGCCATCATAGCAAACCTTATTCCCAATTCAGACCAAAGCCCCAATATGTACTTAGAATACTTCTTCATGAAGACTTAATAACTGCCACCTGTGCACTGTTGGAGGCGAGGGTGCACACCTGCTGCAGTCAGGCTGAAGGGCATTGACTGACCTGTTTGAAAAACAAAGTCAAGACAGTGAAAGGCAACAGTACCAAAGCTTCTTTGAGGAAGTCCAGGTACTCCATTCAATTGCAAATTAGCAACAATCAAGCTTAGACTTAGAGCTTCTGGTGTTGGGGAGGTGGCTTTGAGAATCACAGAAAGGCTGCAGCTTCTCTGGGAGTTGAGGCAGTGCTCCAAATTAACTTTGCTGGGTAATTAAGATTTTAGCTATCTTCCCTAGGGTTGTCTAATACTGGAATTATTACTAGACCAGTCTAAGATTGAGTTAGAATAACTGGTCACAATGAGGGAAGGAGAAGAATCACTATAACTCTTTCTTGTGACTAATCTTTCTAAGTCAGACTACACGGTCTCTAATGTTCTATGTCCCATAAGGTTTAAAAAGCTTGAAGCAAGGCAGCTTAGCTTGTCCAAACTGGGAAAATGGCAAACAAGAGTGGGTCAAAAACATACCCAATTCAGCTTTCTTGTCACTACAGTCAGGGCACTCAGCAAACTCACCTGTCAGCTTGTCACACGAATTAGCAGTTATGCTTCTGCAGTGTTCTGTGAAGAGAACCTATGCTTTTCCCTTTCCCAATAAGGTAGCTGTTCAGGATCAAGCCATATGCCAATAAGTAGATCCTTTTCATCTCACCTAGACATGATTATGTCTGGTTTTAAGATACTACGAGGCATTTATTAAGTTCTTTGACATCCAAATTTCAGAATTCTTAAAATAAAAGTATGATTTAAATAATGTGCACGGGGATGTATTAAATGATGTGCACAGGGATATAATTTCCCCTTTTCTTTGTTTTTTAAGAAGAAGAGTTTTTAAAGTTCCACAATACCTTGTCTTTGAGAATTATTAAATTGTTGACAAAACATCTCAAATACTTGACTGTTAAAGTCAGTTTTAATATAACAAGGGCAGTGACTAATTACTTTCAAGTGTTTTTCTTGAAGAGTGGTTGTAACTAGAAAGCTTGAAAAGTTATTAATAGTCACATGTGCATAATTTATTTATTTATTAATCAGTAATAAGAACATTCATTTGCAGCAATTGATTAAGTATCGGTCCTCAAGAATTAACACCATTATGTGGAAACAGGTAGGAACTGAGGACACCAAGAGCAAAAATTTTTCACAATTTGACATGCACATTCTCCAAAACTACCAAAATATTATCTTAAACCATTACTGTTTTGAATATATAAAGAACGAGATTACATAGCCAATCCTTCTTATGTGAGACCTATAGTCTGCCTGAGATATAAATCCAGCATGGCATTGCCTTAAGAGGTCTTGTCCAGGCAATCCAGAACAATTTATTAAATGTCCAAAAACAGTCTTCTTAAAAGAACAGCATTTTTTTCCTTATGAGTAGCATAAGCAATTGCAAACTTGAGAATTAATAGCAACTGAGGGATGAACAATTTTAAGCAATTGTAAGCTCTGAGATATATATTGATAAATATACAAATTAAAGCTTGATTATTCGACATTTTAAAACACCATCTACAGCACACAATTTAATTATCTGTGTTGAAGCAGGGGGAAACTCAAAAGAATAAGCATGTGATCCAATTCATACATACTTTTCTCCCATAGAAGGGCTCTTTTTAAACACAGTAAATGGGATGCATGCATGCATGCATGCATGAATTTATAGAAGATACAGAAGCATGCATAAGAACAATTTTTAACTTATCTTTGGGAAAATGATTGTCAATTTTATTTAAAATGATGGTATGCAATAGATAAAATATTAATATTCTGTAATAGCCAAATTAATTGCTGTTTGAACAAGGAACAGACACTTTGTCAGGTTCTTAAGACACAATTTTTGTTATAGGTTTTCTAAAATATACGAATATATCTTACAGTTCTTTATTAGCACCACAGAAACCTTAATAGGATGTTAAAACTGTGCTCTGAGGTGAACGCCACCTCGACCTTGCCTGCCTCTGGCCCTTCTCCCAGGCCGAAGAGGCTGAAGCAGCCCAATCTGTTGTAGCCCAGGAAGCCTGAGTGAGGGCGGCAGAGCACCCCGAGTCCTAGCAGGAAAAATACGGGATGCTCATGGGGGCAATGGCGAGCATGGCCTTCCCCTGAGTTCACTACAAAGGTGCTCGCTTTCTGGCGGCCTCCCGCACCACCACTGCTCAGGGAAAGCTGCATACCCCATGGCCCTGCCCTGCATCAGCCAGCAGCCGGCCGGCTCCACGTGGGATAATGGTCAGTAAGGAGGAGAAGAAAAATGACTTTACAATGTTTTCTCTTGCCAAAGAATTGATGTGGTCACATTTAATAACTATAACTAAAATAACAGTTAATATTTAATTACCATTGATTATGATTGATAACAATTATAAAAGCTTTCTTTAATTTCTGCAAAGCCTTTTGTTCTTTGCCAGTTAATTTGCGTCTCACTTAATAGCACCTAACAAAAGCTTAGGTTCTCCTGTGGTGAGTTTAAGGTGAGGTCTTAGCCAATTAACATCTCTTGGAAGCTTTTGAAAATAAAATTTGAAGCAAATCAATTTTTCGTTCTAGATTTTGAAAGACTGACAACGTGAGGACTCCCCCACGTTCTGACTCAGGAGAGGCGACACCCCAAAATCACCCACAAGAAACGGTCTTGCTGCAACTTGCAAGAGGATTTTTATTCAAGAGCGCTCTCCGGCCCATGGTCATACACCACGCAGGGGTAGAGGACTGTGGCGCCCCGAGTAGCTGGATAAGGGGGTATTTAAAGGAAGAAACCACAACTCAAGGAGGTGGGAAGGGCGTTGTTGGAAAATACCAAAAATACCAGTTAAGAGTCCCAAGGAAGTGCAAAGTCACAAGAGTCATGAGGAATACCTGGTAATTGTGAGGGTCATTTCTCAAGACAGTTTCTAAGAGACCCTAACAATAACACATTTGCATAGCGGGTTCCAGCAATGGTCAGGGTGACTTTCTTTGAATGAATACTCCTTGAACCCAGGAAGTGGGTGGGTGGAGGAATGTAGCTATCTGTTTTATGATTAGCATACCTTGGAGCATTGAGTCACAGAGGTCAAATTCCCAAGCCTGGGCCTAAAGGCCTAGAATTTTGTTTTTTGTTATACTTTCATTTTCTGTACCACAATTTTATAGTATAACTCAAACCCTAAGTATTAAAAAAATATTGCCTCTGAATCTTTTCTGGAGCAACAGCTACTCCCCAGAACTTAAAAGCTCCTTGTGTGAGAGCAAGGATTTAAAGCAAACTTCACTTGAGAGGCATTAGCTAATAAAATACTTTCCACTTAGGAAACAATATACACTGAAAGATTCAAACTCTTAGCTTCTTATATTGAAGCAGAGACATTAAGAATTTTTCTTACATGAGGTAAAGCTATATTAGCTGTACCTAGCAGCAAAATTTTCCAGTGATTACAAGCTCACTAGAAGCAAGCTCTTTACAATTTTCCAGATGCAAAGGAAAAAACAAACTCTTAAACCTATAATAACATTACATGAAGTAGGCAAGTCAATTTGCAATGTCCTGATAAATTCTACAGCCTGATTGACCTTTTATAAACTTAGAATTTAAACTTTATTTAGAACAACATCTGGATAGATCTGCAACAGTGCTCTTTTAGCTAAAAGGAATTTTTCCTGAAGGCAAGGAGAGGCAAGTTTCAAGAGCTACCTTAGGCACCATTTGCAAGACAAAAGAAAGTCAAACAAATTGCACAGAGGCTGCTCTGAGCTTAGTTCCTCTTGCCTTGAGGACAGATTTCAGAATTTTTAAGTTTCTTTTGCAATTTTAGACTATAACTACAACCTTGGGAAGGCAAAACCCAATTTCAAAACAATTTATCCCCTTAGAATCAACATTAAAACTTCACTATCATGTTGCAAAATTTGGCTGCCAATTTATACCTATGAATGCATGACACTGCAAATTTTAATACTTCATTAAAGAGACATTGCTTTAAATCTTATCTTTAATTCTACTTTCTAGGATAAGAATCACATTAAATATGATCTCAACTAGAAGTATCCTTAGAGGCCCAGCCTCTTGGCCTGCCTTACACCACGTGTTGGAAAGACTCCAAACCTGAGTTACCAGGTTAAAGCTAACTTACTAGTAACCAGTGTTACACCCATTTGATCATACCCAATAACGTATAAGCTAATACTCTACAATGAAGACACGCAGAGCATGTTACACCTCTAAGACCAGAAGAAAACAAATGAAGTGACTACACGAGTCTAATAACTTTGGACCAATCAAAGAATTTCAATTTTTCTAGCAATAATTATAAGATAAAAAGCACCTTGTCATTAGCTAAACGCACTAATCACGGTTGCAGAGAATTTTCTTAGGAAGGAACAACTACCAGCCTATTTGCCTTAAAACTAAGAGGTTGCAAACTCCCTTTCTCAAAAAACTGTTTTTCCAGCAGGAGCCCTCCTGCTGTGCTTGATTCTCAGCCAAAGTGTGAGCCACTCTCGGCTTTGCTATACCAGCAGAGAAAGTTTTAGCCATCTTTTTTATTCCAACATGAAACACAGAACATTCAGTCATTCAGACAACTGGACACAAACACACATGGATTGACACGTGGTACACCAGACATTAGACAACACAAAGAGGTCAGAGAACTTCTGCTGTAGGGGCCAGAGAGATAAAGGAAGGGCATCCCGGAATTTTTCTCTGCCTCTGGGAGAGTTTCAAAATCCATTTTCGTCTATATTATTTTATTATTATAAACCCTGTTTCTGCTGCCTGATGCAGCTCCTGACTACGGACATCTGCCTGATTATTTAATTTAAACCCTTTTTCCTCTCGCCTAAAGCAGTTTTCTGAAAACTGCGGATAACCACCTGATCAGTTCCTAGTTCAGATAATTCACTGCTGACCTAAGTGAATCCAGCGTTGTGTTAGCACTGATTCCAAACTTAGCCCTTTTATTTCCGCACCTCCAGCAACACTTTACCTGTTGCTTCACCGTGCCCCATACGATCCTTTTCTTTTTCTTCCGGTGGAGCTCCATACCAAGCAGTGTTCCTCCAGCGTTTTTCTGCCATTCCTCAAGTCCCACGTTTGGAAGCCAAACTGTTGGAAGCCAGCTTGCGGCTAACATGAACCAGGTTTCACCTGGGAGGCAAGCCGGGGCTAAAAAGAGAGGGAAAACTAGGGGTCGAGAGAAAAATGGAGCTAAGTCAAGATTCCTGATCAAAGCTCAAATGTTTAATGGCAAATGTGCTTATAAAGGGGAGAGGAGAGGCCCATTCTCACCAATTCGTTCTTGGAGCCCTGCTGCAGGTGACGACAATGTGCAGGATAGGGTGTAGTCTCTGGAATAGCTCAGTGGCCTCCCAGCAGGGAGCAGTATCTTGAAGGGGAACAGTGGCAGTGGCTGAACAATAGAGTGATCTAGGAAGGCTCCATCCTAGGTAATCTCCTTAGTGGCAGAAAGGTCAAGGTCTGGCTCAGCCTGGCTTCAGGCTGGGGAGAGGTTACAGGAACCACAGATGACTGAGAACATGAGGTGTTTGTCCTTCTGAGCCTCAATTAGCTCAATACAATCTTTACTATGCCATACATTAATCTGAAAATTCAATGATTTCATTTTTCTTTTTAATTTTTTTATTTTCATTTTTTAGAGTTTCTTTCTTTCTTATTAGATATTTTCTTTATTTACATTTCAAATGTTATCCCCTTTTCTGGTTTCCTCTGAAAACCTCCTATCCTCTTCCCCGCTCCCCCTGCACACCAACCCACCCACTCCTGCTTCCTGGCCCTGGGATTCACCTATCCTGGGGTATAGAACCCTCACAGGACCAAGGGCCTCTCCTCCCATAGATGGCCGACTAGGCCATCCTCTGCTACATATGCAGCTAGAGACACAAGGCCCACCATATGTTTTCTTTGATTGGTGGTTTAGTTCCAGGGAGCTCTGGAGGTACTGGTTAGTTCATATTGTTGTTCCTCCTATGGGGCTGCAAGCCCCTTCAGCTCCTTGGGTACATTCTCCAGCTCCTTCATTGGGGACCCTGTGCTCATTCCAATGGATGGCTGTGAGCAGCCACTTCTGTATTTGTCAGGCACTGGCAGAGCCTCTGAGGAGGCAGCTATATCAAGCTATGCACCACATTTTCATTATCTATTCAGATACTGAAGGACACTTAGGTTGTTTACATTTTCTAGCTATTGCGAATAGAGCAAAATTAAACATTGCTAAGCAACTTACGGCTTCCACATTTGGTATGGGGATATCATTCAGCCCATCACAGATCTAGGGCTACAGACTTTCTAAATAAAGCTGCATCGAAAATAAGCACAGGCAAAATCCTTTACAAATCTTTTAAATCTTTCATTAGACTCCTGTTTTATCAGGCGACAGATATGCTTCAGCAACATTTGTATAAATCAAGCACGCATTAAGTCCTTAAGCATGGCTTTCTTTGTGGCAGTGCCACTGAGCTTGGCAAGATGCATGTGGTGCAGTTCCTGCAATCAGGCAAAGAGATGACTCATCAGAAATAAATTAATTCAGCAAGTCACAAAGACAGCACGTGATAGCAGGTTCTTTTCCATAGAAATTTGGTGACTAAGTTATCCCCATTTGAATTGAGTTTTGATTCATGCTGGATTTCAGTTTGCTTACAGACAAGCACACAGTGCTTGGAGCTGTCTCAGCCCAATGGCCTCCCAACCATTTTTTCATCCTGCATCAGAATCTTCAGAGGAAAGGCCTTTAAATGGGAAATAAATTCCTTAAAGAAATACAGGAAAATACAATCAAATGGGTGATGGAAATGAATAAAACTGTTTAAAACCTGAAAATAGAAATAGAAGCAACAAAGAAAACACAAGTGGAGGAAACCTTGGAGATGGAAAACCTAGGAAGGAAAATAGGAACTACAAACATAAGCATCAACATCAGAATACAAGAGATGGAAGAGAGAATCTCAGATGTAAAAGATACAATCGATGAAATTGATACATCTGTCAAAGAAAATGCCAAATCTAAAAAGCTTTTTTTTTTTTTTAACAAAAAACATTCAGGAAATTTGGTACACTATGAGATGACCAAACCTAAGAATAAAAGGAATAGAAGAGAGAGGATTCCCAGTTCAAAATCCCAGAAAATATCTTCAACAAAATCATAGAAGAAAACTTCCCTGCTCTAAAGAAAGAGATGGCTACAAGAAGCTTAGAGAAACCCAAATAGATTGGACCAGAAAAGAAAATCTTCCTGCCACATAATAATCAACACAGTAAATCCACAGAACAAAGTATGAAGATTAAAACTGAAAAGGAAAAAGGCCAAGTAACATAAAGTAGACATATCAGAATAATACTTGACTTCTCAAGCAGAAACTCTAAAAGCCAGAAGGTCCTGGACAGGTGTCTTGTAGACCTTAAGAGACTACAGATGCCAGACCAGACTACTATATCCAGCAAAATGTTCAATCACCATAGATGGATAAACCAAGATATTCCATGACAAAACCAAATTTAAACCTTTTCCCACTAATACAGCCCTAAAGAGAATACTAGAAAGAAAACTTCCAACATAAGAAATGTAACTACATCCAAGAAATTAATCATCTCACAGCAAAACCAAAAGGAGAGAAACACAACCACACACACACACACACACACGGAGGGAGGGAGGGAGGGAGGTAGAGGGAGAGACAGAGAGAGAGAGAGAGAGAGAGAGAGAGAGAGAGAGAGAGAGAGAGAGGGAGAGAGAGAGAGAACCACCACCATTGTCCTATCATGGTTTGAGTATGCTTGGCCCATAGGGAGTGGTCCTCTTAGCATGTATGGCCTCATTGGAGGAAGCATGTCTTTGGGGGGTGGGCTTTGAAGCTCCACCCAGTGTGGAAGAGCCAGTTTTTCTCCTGGTTGCACTCTGTCAAGATACAGACTTCTCAGCCCCTTCTACAGCACTGTGCCTGCCTAGATGCTGCTATGCTACCGGCCATGAGGTCAATGACTGAACCTCTTAAACTGTAAGATAACCCCAATTAAATATTGTCCCTTGGCACCATGGGGTCATTTCACAGCAATGGAAACCTTAACTAAGACAACCACCAACATTGAAATAACAGGAATTAATAATCATTGGTCATTAATATCTCTCAAAATCAATGGACTCACATAGCAACAGAAATTGAAGAAATTAAAAAAAATGGATCTAAAAAAATTAGATCTTCAAAACACTGTACTCCACAGCATTGGAATATCTAAATGAAATGTATGATTTTCTAGTCACATATCATTTACCAAAGTTAAACCATGTGATTTAAACAGTCCTATAACCCTTAAGGAAATTGAAGTAGTCATTAAAATCTCACAACCCTCCACCCCCAAAAAGTCCAGGGCTAGATCGTTTTAGCACAGATTTCTACCAGACTTTCAAAGAAGAGCTAATACCAAAACTCCTCAAACTATTCTACGAAGTAGAAACAGAAGGAACACTGCCAAAATCATTGTATTAGGCCACATTCACCCTGATACCTAAACCACACAAAGACTCAACAAATAAAGAGAAATTTAGACCAATTTCTCTTAAGAACATTGACTCAAAAATACTTTCAAATAGAATCTAAGAACACACCTGTACTGGCTAGTTTTGTGTCAACTTGACACAGCTGGAGTTATCACAGAGAAAGGAACTTCAGTTGAGAAAATGTCTCCATGAGATCCAACTGTAAGGCATTTTCTCAATTAGTGATCAAGGGGGAAAGGCCCCTTGTGGGTGGGACCATCTCTGGGCTGGTAGTTCTATAAGAGAGCAGACTGAGCAAGCCAGGGGAAGCAAGCTAGTAAAGAACATCCCTCCATGGCCTCTGCATCAGCTCCTGTTTTCTGACCTGCTTGAGTTCCAGTCCTGACTTCCTTGGTGATGAACAGCAGTATGGATAAAGTGTTAGCTGAATAAACCCTTTCCTCCCCAACGTGCTTCTTGGTCATGATGTTTTTGCAGGAATAGAAACCCTAACTAAGACAACACCAAACACATCATTCAATATAATCAAGTAAGTTTATATTGCAGGGATGGTTCAATATATAAAAATCTATAAACATAATCTACTAAATAAACAAAATCAAAGAAAAATTATATGACCATCTTATTCAGTGCTAAAAAAAGCCTTTGACAAAATTCAACACCACTTCCTTGTTAAAAGAAATCAGGATTATAAGGCACATACTTAAACATAATAAAAGCAATATACAGCAAGCCAATAGCCAACATCAAATTAAATGGAAAGAAACTTAAAGCAATTACACTAAAATCAGAGACAAGTCTTCCTGTTCTCTCCATATCTATTCAATATAGTACTTTAAGCTCTAGCTACTGCAATAATACAATAAATGGTGATCAAGGAGATACAAATTGGAAAGGAAGAAGTCAAAGTATCACTATTCAAAGATGGTATGATAGTATACATAAGTAACCACCAAAATTCTACCAGAGAACCATAACTGATAAACACCTTCAGCAAAGTGGTTGGATACAAAATTAGCTCAAAGAAATCATGAGCCATCCTTTATATGAACAATAAATGGGCTGAGAAAGAAATTAGGTAAATAACACCCTTCACAATAGCCACAAATAATATAAAATATCTTGGTGTAACTCTAACCAAGCAAGTGAATGATCTATATGACAAGAACTTCAAGTCTTTGAAGAAATAAATAGAAGAAGATATCAAAACATGGAAAGATCTCCCATGCTCATGGATCTGTAGAATTAAGATATTGAAAATGATCATTTACCAAAGCCATTTACAGATTCAGTACAATTCCCATCAAAATTTCAACACAGTTTTTTTTTTTTACAAACCTTGCAAAAAGACATCTCAATTTCATATAGAAAAACAAGAAACTCAGGATAGCTAAAATAATCCTGAGCAATAAAAGAACTTCTGGAGGTATCAACATCCTTGATCTCAAGCTGTACTGCAAAGCAATAGTGATAAAAACAAACAAACAAACAAACAAACAAACAAACACCTTCATGGCATTAGCATAGAAACAGACAGGTTGATCAACAGAGACAAATCAAAGACTCAGAAATGAATCCACATACCTACACACACTTGGTTTTTGACAAAGAAGCCAAAACCATACACAGGAAAAGAAGAAAGCATCTTCAACAAATGGTGCTGTTCTAACTGGATATCTGCATATAGAAGAATGCAAATAGATCCATATCTATCACCCTGCACAAATTCAAGATGATTAAAGACCTCAACATAATAACAGATACACTAAATGTAATCAACTATAAGTGTAATAATGTACGTCTTGAACTCATTGGTACAGAAGACAATTTCCTGAAGAGAACACCAATGACTCAGGCTGTAGGATCAACAATTGATAAATGGACCTCTTGAAACTACAAAGCTTCTGTAAGGCAAAGGACACTGTCAATAGGACAAAACTGCAGCCCACAGATTGGAAAAACATCTTTACTAAACCTACATCTGACAGAAAGCTAATATCCAAAATATATACAGAACTCAAGAAAATAAACACCAGCAAACCAAATAACCTAATTTAAAAATGGGGTAAAAAATGGGGAACTGAGCTAAACAGAGGAATTTTCAACTGAGGAATCTCAATGGACAAGAAACACTTAAAGAAATGCTCAACATCCTTAGTCATCGGGGAAATGCAAATCAAAACAACCCTGAGGTTCCATCTTACACCTGTCAGAATGGCTAAGATCAAAACCTAGAGAGCAGATGCTGGCAAGGATGTGTAGCAAGAGGAATACTCCTCCATTGCTGGTGGGAGTGCAAACCTGTACAACCAATCAATCTCGTGGTTTCTTAGAATATTGGAAGTAGTTCTACTTGAAGACTCGGCTATACTGCTCCTGGGCATATCCTCAAAAAAATGTTCCAACATACCACAAGAACATATGCCCCACAATGTTCATAGCAGCTATATTTTTAAAATATATTTTAAAATATTTTACTAGGTATTTTCCTCATTTAGATTTCCAATGCTATCCCAAAAGTCCCCCATAACCTGCCCTGCACTCCCCTACCCACCCACTCCCACTTTTTGGCCCTGGCGTTCCCCTGTAATGGGGCATATAAAATTTGCATGTCCAATGGGCCTCTCTTTCCAGTGATGGCTGACTAGGCCATCTTTTGATACATATGAAGCTAGAGTCAAGAGCTCCGGGGTACTGGTTAGTTCATCATGTTGTTCCAACTATAGGGTTGCAGATCCCTTTAGCTCCTTGGGTACTTTCTCTAGCTCCTACATTGGGGGCCCTGTGATCCATCCAATAGCTGACTATGAGCATCCACTTCTGTGTTTGCTAGGCCCCGGATTAGTCTCACAAGAGACAGCTATATCAGGGTCCTTTCAACAAAATCTTGCTAGTGTATGCAATGGTGTCAGCCTTTGGAGGCTGATTATGGGATGGATCCCTGGATATGGCAGTCTCTAGATGGTCCATCCTTTTGTCTCAGCTCCAAACTTTGTCTCTGTAACTCCTTCCATGGGTGTTTGTTCCCAATTATAAGAAGGAGCAAAGTGTCCACACTTTGGTCTTCATTCTTCTTGAGTTTCATGTGTTTCGCAAATTGTATCTTATATCTTGGGTATTCTAAGTTTCTGGGCTAATATCCACTTATCAGTGAGTACATATCATGTGAGTTATTTTGTGATTGGGTCACCTCATTCAGGATGATGCCCTCCAGGTCCAACCATTTGCCTAGGAATTTCATAAATTCATTCTTTTTAATAGCTGAGTAGTACTCCATTGTGTAAATGTATCACATTTTTGTATCCATTCTTCTGTTAAGGGGCATCTGGGTTCTTTCCAACTTCTGGATATTATAAATGAGGCTGCTATGAACATAGTGGAGCATGTGTCTTTCTTACTAGTTGGAATATCTTCTGGATATGTGCCCAGGAGAGGTATTGCGGGATCCTCTGGTAGTACTATGTCCAATTTTCTGAGGATCCGCCAGACTGACCTCCAGAATGGTTGTACAAGCTTGCAATCCCACCAACAATGGAGGGGTGTTCCTCTTTCTCCACATCCTCGCCAGCATCTGCTGTCACCTGAATTTTTGATCTTAGCCATTCTGACTGATGTGAGAAGGAATCTCACGGTTGTTTTGAGTTGCATTTCCCTGATGATTAAGGATGCTGAACATTTTTTCAGGTGCTTCTCAGCCATTTGGTATTCCTCAGGTGAGAATTCTTTGTTTAGCTCTGAGCCCCATTTTTAATGGGGTTATTTGATTTTCTGGAGTCCACCTTCTTGAGTTCTTTATATATATTGGATATTAGTCCCCTGTCTGATTTAGGATAGGTAAAGATCCTTTCCCAATCTGTTGGTGGCCTTTTTGTCTTATTGACGGTGTCTTTTGCCTTACTGAAGCTTTGCAGTTTCATGAGGTCCCATTTGTCAATTTTTGATCTTATAGCACAAGCCATTGCTGTTCTATTCAGGAATTTTTCCCCTGTGACCATATCTTCGAGGCTTCTCCCCACTTTCCCCTCTATAAGTTTCAGTGTCTCTGGTTTTATGTGGAGTGCCTTGATCCACTTAGATTTGACCTTAGTACAAGGAGATAGGAATGGATCAATTTGCATTCTTCTACATGATAACCACCAGTTGTGCCAGCACCATTTGTTGAAAATGCTGTCTTTTTTCCACTGGATGGTTTTAGCTCCCTTGTCAAAGAGTAAGTGACCATAGGTGTGTGGGTTCATTTCTGGGTCTTCAATTCTATTCCATTGGTCTATTTGTCTGTTGCTATACCAGTACCATGCAGTTTTTATCACAATTGCTCTGTAGTATAGCTTTAGGTCAGGCATGGTGATTCCACCAGAGGTTATTTTATCCTTGAGAAGAGTTTTTGCTATCCTAGGTTTTTTGTTATTCCAGATGAATTTGCAGAATGGTCTTTCTAATTCGTTGAAGAATTGAGTTGGCATTTTGATGGGAATTGCATTGAATCTGTAGATTGCTTTTGGCAAGACAGCCATTTTTACAATGTTGATCCTGCCAATCCATGAGCATGGGAGATCTTTCCATCTTCTGAGATCTTCTTTAATTTTTTTCTTCAGAGACTTGAAGTTCTTATCATACAGATCTTTCACTTCCTTAGAGTCACGCCAAGGTATTTTATATTATTTGTGACTATTGAGAAAGGTGTTGTTTCCCTAATTTCTTTCTCAGCTTGTTTATTCTTTGTATAGAGAAAGGCCATTGACTTGTTTGAGTTAATTTTATATCCAGCTACTTCACTGAAGCTGTTTATCAGGTTTAGGAGTTCTCTGGTGGAATTTTTAGGGTCACTTTATATATACTATCATATCATCTGCAAAAAGAGATATTTTAACTTCTTCTTTTCCAATTTGTATCCTCTTGTTCTCGTTTTGCGGTCGAATTGCTCTGGCTAGGACTTCAAGTACAATGTTGAATAGGTAGGGAGAAAATGGGCAGCCTTGTCTAGTCCCTGATTTTAGTGGGATTGCTTCCAGCTTCTCACCATTTACTTTAAGGTTGGCTACTGGTTTGCTGTAGATTGCTTTTTATCATGTTTAGGTATGGGCCTTGAATTCCTGATCTTCCCAAGACTTATATCATTTATGGGTGTTGGATTTTGTCAAATGCTTTCTCTGCGTCTAAGGAGATGATCATGTGGTTTTTGTCTCTGAGTTTCTTTATATAATGGATTACGTTGATGGATTTCTGTATAATAAACCACGCCTGCATCCCTGGAATAAAACCTACTTGGTCAGGATGGATGATTGTTTTGATGTGTTCTTGGATTCGGTTATCGAGAACTTTATTGAGTATTTTTGCATAGATATTCATAAGGGAAATTGGTCTGAAGTTCTCTATCTTTGTTGGGTCTTTCTGTGGTTTAGGTATCAGAGTAATTGTGGCTTCATAGAATGAATTGGGTAGAGTACCTTCTACTTCTATTTTGTGGAACTGTTTGTGCAGAACTGGAATTAGATCTTCTTTGAAGGTCTGATAGAACTCTGCACTAAACCCATCTGGTCCTGGGCTGTTTTGTTTTTTTTTTTTTTTTTTGGTTGGGAGGCTATTAATTACTGCTTCTATTTCTTTAGGGCATATGGGACTGTTTAGATCACTAACTTGATCCTGATTTAACTTTGGTAGCTGGTATCTGTCTAGAAATTTGTCCATTTCGTCCAGGTTTTCCAGTTTTGTTGAGTATAGCCTTTTGTAGAATGATCTGATGGGGTTTTGGATTTCTTCAGGATCTGTTGTTATGTCTCCCTTTTCATTTCTGATTTTGTTAATTAGGATGCTGTCCCTGTGCCCTCTAGTGAGTCTGGCTAAGGGTTTATCTATCTTGTTTATTTTCTCAAAGAACCAGCTCCTTGTTTGATTGATTCTTTAAATAGTTCTTCTTGTTTCTACTTGGTTGATTTCGCCCCTGTGTTTGATTATTTCCTGCTGTCTACTCCTCTTGGGTGAATTTGCTTCCTTTAGTTCTAGAGCTTTTAGTTGTGTTGTCAAAATGCTAGTGTGTGCTCTCTCTAGTTTCTTTTTGGAGGCACTCAGAGCTATGAGTTTCCCTCTTAGAAATGCTTTCATTGTGTCCCATAAGTTTGGGTATGTTGTGGCTACATTTTAATTAAACTCTAAAAAGTCTTTAATTTCTTCCTTTCTTTTTTCCTTGACCAAGGTATCATTGAGAAGAGTGTTGTTCATGAATGTTGGCTTTCTATTATTTATGTTGTTATTGAAGATCAGCCTTAGTCGATGGTGGTCTGATAGGATGCATGGGACAATTTCATTATTTTTGTATCTGTTGAGGCCTGTTTTGTGACCAATTATATGGTCAGTTTTGGAGAAGGTATCGTGAGGTGCTGAGACGAAGGTATATCCTTTTGTTTTAGGATAAAATGTTCTGTAGATACCTGTTAAATCCATTTGTTTCATAACTTCTGTTAGTTTCACTCTGTCCCTGTTTAGTTTCTGTTTCCACGATCTGTCCATTGATGAAAGTGGTGTGTTGAAGTCTCCCACTATCATTGTGTGAGGTGCAACGTGTGCTTTGAGCTTTCCTAAAGTTTCTTTAATGAATGTGGCTGCCCTTGCATTTGGAGCATAGATATTCAGAATTGAGAGTTCCTCTTGGAGGATTTTACCTTTGATGAGTCCCTCCTTGTCCTTTTTGATAACTTTCGGTTGGAAGTCAATTTTAATCGATATTAGAATGGCTACTCCAGCTTGTTTCTTCAGACCATTTGCTTGGAAGATAGTTTTCCAGCCTTTCACTCTGAGGTAGTGTCTGTCTTTTGCCCTGAGATGGGTTTCCTGTAAGCAGCAGAATGTTGGGTCCTGTTTGTGTAGCCAGTCTGTTAATCTATGTCTTTATATTGGGGAATTGAGTCCATTGATATTAAGTGATATTAAGGAAATGTAATTGTTTCTTCCTATTATTTTTGTTGTTAGAATTGGCATTCTGCTCTTGTGGCTGTCTTCTTTTTTGGTTTGTTGAGGGATTACTTTCTTGCTTTTTCTAGAGCGTGGTTTCCATCCTTGTATTGGTTTTTTTCCTGTTATTATCCTTTGAAGGGCTGGATTCGTAGTATGATAATGTGTGAATTTGGTGTTGTCGTGGAATACTTTGGTTTCTCCATCTATAGTAATTGAGAGTTTGGCTGGGTATAGTAGCCTGGGCTGGCATTTGTGTTCTCTTAGTGTCTGTATATAACATCTGTCCAGGCTCTTTTGGCTTTCATAGTCTGTGGTGAAAAATCTGGTATAATTCTGATAGGCTTGCCTTTGTATGTTACTTGATCTTTTTCCCTTACTGCTTTTAATATTCTATCTTTATTTAGTGCATTTGTTGTCCTGATTATTATGTGTCTGGAGGAATTTCTTTTCTGGTCCAGTCTATTTGGAGTTCTGTAGGCTTCTTGTATGTTCATGGGCATCTCTTTCTTTAGATTTGGGAAGTTTTCTTCTATAATTTTGTTGAAGATATTTGCTGGCCCTTTAAGTTGAAAATCTTCATTCTCATCTACTCCTATTAACCATAGGTTTGGTCTTCTCATTGTGTCCTGGATTTCCTGGATGTTTTGAGTTAGGATCTTTTTGCATTTTGTATTTTCTTTGATTGTTGTGCCGATGTTCTCTATGGAATCTTCTGCACCTGAGATTCTCTCTTCCATCTCTTGTATTCTGTTGCTGATGCTCGATTCTATGGTTCCAGATTTCTTTCTTAGGGTTTCTATCTCCAGCGTTGCCTCACTTTGGGTTTTCTTTATTGTGTCTACTTCCCTTTTTAGGTTTTGGATGGTTTTATTCAATTCCATCACCTTTTGGTTGTGTTTTCCTGCAATTCTTTAAGGGATTTTTGTGCTTCTTCTTTAAGGTCTTCTACCTGTTTAGCAGTGTTCTTCTGTACTTCTTTAAGTGAGTTATTAAAGTTCTTCTTGATGTCCTCTACCATCATCATGAGATATGCTTTTAAATCCGGGACTATCTTTTCATGTGTGTTGGGATGCCCAGGACTGGGTGGGGTGGGAGTGCTGCATTCTGATGATGATGAGTGGTCTTGGTTTCTGTTAGTAAGATTCTTATGTTTGGGGCTGGTGAGATGGCTCAGTGGGTAAGAGCACCCGACTGCTCTTCCGAAGGTCCAGAGTTCAAATCCCAGCAACCACATGGTGGCTCACAACCATCCGCAACGAGATCTGGCGCCCTCTTCTGGAATGTCTGAAGACAGCTACAGTGTACTTACATATAATAAATAAATAAATCTTTTAAAAAAAAAAAGATGTATTTATTTAAAAAAAAAAAGATTCTTATGTTTGCCTTTTGCCATCTGGTAATCTCTGAAGTTAGTTGTTATAGTTGTCTCTGGTTAGAGCTCGTTCCTCAGGTGATTATGTTAGCCTCTATCAGCAGACCTGGGAGACTAGCTCTTTCCTGAGTTTCAGTGTTCAGAGTACTCTCTGCTGGAAGCTCTCCTCTTGCAGGGAAGGTGCCCAGATATCTGGTGTTCGAACCTGCCTCCTGGCAGAAGTTGTGATCCACTCACCAGAGGTCTTAAGATCCTGTGGAGGGTTCTGTGGGGACCTTGGGGGTGTCCGCAGACTCCACGCCCAAGGTGCCTCGGTGCTGGTGTGGACCGGAAGGGACTTGTGACCCTGATCAGGCTGGGTTTTCTGCTTCCCTAATTAATGCAGTCTCAGGTCCCGTGCGATTGGATTGGAGCAGATGTTGTGTTCCACTCACCAGATGTCTTAAGATCCTGTGGGGAGTCCTGTTGATCCAGGTCAACTTCCATGAGATCTACTCTCCAGTTGTTGATATTATTTCCTAAGCATTCAGAATCCTAGGTGTCTCACCTGTACCTGTATCTTAAAAGTATTTTCCCTAGTTTATCCTCTAATAGATTCAGGTTTGGGTATTATGTTAAGATCTTTCATCCATTAGGAGTTGATCTTTGCACAGGGTGAGAGAAAGGGTCTTGTTTCATTGACACCCAGTACTTGAGTACTGTTTGATAAAGAGGCTCTTTCTCTAGTATCTAATCTTGGATTCTTTGTCAAGGTCAGATGGCTGGACCAGGAGTAGTGGATCACAACTTTAATTCTAGCATTTGGAAAGCAGAAGCAGGTGGCTCTCTGTGAGTTCAGGTCTGGCCTGATTAGAATCATGAGTTCCAGGTTAGCAAGGATTGCAATATAAGATCCTGTCAGCAGAAAAAATAATAAGAAAAATAAAACTCAGAAGACAGTCCATCCTATCCTATCCTATCTGTGATGGTTTTTATATGTTCGGAGTGGCACTATTAGAGGATGTGGCCCTGTTGGAGTAGGTGTGGCCTTGTTGGAGTAGGTGTGTCACTGTGGGTGTCAGCTTTGTCCTACATTCCTAGAAGCCAGCGTTCTGCTAGCAGCCTTCAGATAAAGACGTAGAACTCTCAGCTTCTACTCTACCATGCCCACCTGGATCCTGCCATGCTCTCACCTTGATGATACTGGACTGAACCTCTGAAGCTGTAAGCATTCCCCAGTGAAATGCTGTTCTTTATAAGATTTGCTTTGGACATGATGTCTGTTCACAGCAGTAAAACCCTAAGACACTATGATTTTCCCATTTGTTTCCTTTTAATTTTCTTATCTTCTTTTCTTCATCTACTTAAGGCTTCTATTCTTTTTTCCCATTAATTAATGTAGTAATCCCAATCACTGCCCCTCTCCTAATACCCCTTCCTGGTCCTCTTCTCACACAGCCCCCCTTCCCTTCCCCCTACTCCTCCAAGAAGATGGATTCCCACCTAGGCTCCCCCTCCTCCCCTTAGCACAACAAGTCTCTGCAGGGTTAGGTACATCCTCTACCACTGAGGCCAGACAAGTCAGCCCAGTTAGAGGATTGGATTTCACAGACAGGCACCAGCTTCAGGGACAGCCCCTGCTCCAGTCATCCAGGACCCACATGAAGACTGAGCATCATATTTACTAAGTGTGGGGGAATGGGAGTGGGCTCAGTCCAGCCTGTGTATTTCTTTGGTTGGTTGTTCAGTCTCTGGGAGCCCACAAAAGACCATGTTAGTTGACTGTTGGTCTTCTTGTAGAGTTCTTATCACCTTTGGGCCCTCAATCCTTCCCACAACTCTTCTATAAGAGTCCCCAAGCTCAGTCCAATGTTTGGTAGTGGGTATCTGCATCTGTTTCAGCTAGCTGCTGGATGGAGCCTCTTAGAGAACAGTTATGCTTGGCTCCTGTCTGTGAGCATTAATAGTGTCAGGTATTGGTGCTTGCCCATGGGATGCTTCTCAAATTGGGTTGGTTGTTGATTGGCCATTTCCCCAGTCTCTGCTTTGTCTTTGTCCCTGTATTTCTTTTAAATGAGATTAATTTTGCATGAGAAGTTTGTAGGTCAGTTGGTGTTCCCATCTCACCACTGGGGGTAGGTATTGCCTGGCTACAGGAGCTGGCCTCTTCAAGTTCCATGTTCCACTGTTAGGCATCTCAGCTAAGGTCACCCACATTGACTCCTGGGAGCCTACCCCATCCCAGGTCTCTGGAATGTCTTAGAGATGCCACCCCCATACCTGCCAGCTGCAGATTTCCCTTTATTCCCCTGGCCCTCTGGCCCTCTCTCCTGCCCTCCACACCTGATCCAGACCACCATTCCCCTTCCCATCACCTCTCCCATCCAGTTCCCTCCCTCCATTTGCTTTCTATGACTATATTATGCCTCTGTCTAAGTGAGGATCCCCTGTGCCTTCCTTTTTATTTAGGTTCTTTGGGTCTGTGCAGTGCATCATGGGTATGCTACACTTTCTGGCTAATATTCCCTTATAAAAGAGTACATATTATACATGTCCTTTCGGGACTGGATTGTCTCACTCAGGATGAGATTTTCTAGTCCCATCCATTTACCTGCAAAATTCACAATATCTTTCTTTTTAATAGTTGAATAGTGTTTCCTTGTGTAAATGAACCACATTTTCTATATCCATTCTTCAGTTGAGGGACATCTGAGTTATTTCCAGTTTCTAGCTATTATAAATAAAGCTGCCCTTCCGGTCCACGCCAGCACTGGGGCACCTTGGGCACAGAATCTGAGGACACCCCCAAGGTCCCCACAGGACCCCACCCCCCACGGGATCTTAAGACCTCGGGTGAGTGGAACACAACTTCTGCTCCAATCCAATTGCCTGGGACCTGAGACTGCATTAATTAGGGAAGCAGAAAACCCAGCCTGATCAGGGTCACAAGTCCCTTCCGGTCCACACCAGCACCAGGGCACCTTGGGCGTGGAGTCTGTAGACACCCCCAAGGCCCCCACAGGACTCCCCACAGTCTCCATAAGATAAAATACAAATGACCGATAAACACATGGAAAAGCATCCAACCTCACTAACAATCAGAGAAATGCAAAATAAAGACTTCATGCAAGGATTAGAGATGTACTGCAGTTGATATTGAATATTTATATATTATATATCAAATATAATATTGAATATTTATATTATATATATCAAATATAATATTTGAATATTGGCATATTCAAAGCACTGAATTCAATCCCCAACACCACATAAATCAAGTGTTGTGGCACATGCCTATAATCCCAAAATTTGGGAAGTTAGAGGCAAGAAGGTAAAAAGTTCAAGGTCACCTATTGCTACAGAGAATGTTCAAGCCTACCCTGGGGAAACATGAGACCTTGTCTCAAAAACAAACAAACAAACAAACAAACAAACAAACAAACAAACGAATGAATCCTAGGTTCCATCTCACTGTAGCCAGAGTGTCAATTATTAGCAAAAGTAATAAATAAATTAAAGTGACACTGAAGGCTGGTGAGGAGATGGACACGAGGGACCTCCTCTACTTCAGGTGGAAGTGTAAACCAGTGCGCCACTGTGGGAACTGGCAGGGAATTTCCCCCAAACCTAGGTATTACCACTACTAGGTGGTTACCTAAAATTCTCCAAATCCACATCTTAAAGAGATACTTGCACAGTGATGTGTACTGAAGCACCAATCTCAATACCCAAGTATTATGGACCAACCTATGTGTCCAACAGCAGAGACTTGAGTAAAGTGGATGCTTTATTGGCACATAATCAACATTTTTCAGCCAAGTTCATGTCACTTTCAAGACAATGGATACAGCTGGAGGTGATCATATTAGGTGCATTGAACTAGTCTCCAATTTGTAGCTCAGAGATTTTATACAGAAAAATAAAATCATATGTGTATAGATGACATGAAACTAGAAGCAAAACCATCTAGGAGAGTAAAGTGGACTAACAGGAGGGGAGTGATGAGGAAGGGGCACGAGTGAGAAATCTGCACGTACAATACATGCTGTTAGGGTCCAAGAATTGCTGAAGAACAAGGTCTGAAATAGCATGCACGAGCTGTATTTCCTGCATGCAGGGGTATCCCCATTTGAGAGAGCTCTGGTGAACTTGCTGATCCAGCTTTTACTGCCAGTTATTGGAATTCTAGGGGGTTTCTTACTCATTCTAGTAAGAGCCATTCTTACTATTCTTACTTCAGGCCATAAGACAAGGTGTCTTCAGATTGGCTGGCTAAGGCTATAGTTGGCTGACCACAGGTTCCTAGATCCAGGTTCTCATTTCTGGGAAACAGAGTCTTAGGCCTAGTCTCTCAGACTGCCAGTTTGCAGCCTGTCATGGAATTAGCCTGGCTCTTGCTAACTTGATCTTCTCATACTTGGATGAAAACGTATACACACAATGAAAAATATTTTAAACAGAAATAAACTGTTAATCTTATTATGAGTTAATAATTACTGTTGTGTGATAATGGGAACTTCCACAATAAAGAAATCGAAGAAGAAAGCTACTTGATGTTGAAGGTAGAGCTAATAATGATGTATGGGGCTTGTCTGGTGAGTTCAGTCCATAGATGAGAACAAAACTAGACTGCTTAATTTTCCCTCTTTGGTTTCTGTTGAGATGTATGAATTTATATGAGATGGAATGAATGGATTTTAGACCTGTTTGTACTAGTTAAAGTAGTCAACAGAGAAACATACAAGTCAATGTGGATACACTATTATCAAAATTATTCCCTATGGATAGGATATCTCAAGTCTGTGCACACCTTACAAGATAAAACATTTATATCATTTGTTCTGTTATGTTTCCAGCGCTCAGTAAACAGCCTAAGAAGATGTAGTATCTCCCTCTGGAATGTCAAAGTACAAGCAAGCTAACTGGCCATTACGAAAGGTACAGGTTTCCTAAGCTTAGGGGTTCTCCAAGCAGTGAACTACACTATATGAACAAACATTACCTGGCCCTCTTCACATTGCCCTGGAGGACGTTGGATTCAGGGAACTAATACAAATCCTAATTCTCCAACTATAATTACCATTGTGAATAATGAACAGTTCTCAGTTTCTGACCCAAGGTCCTCATATTCCTGCCAACATCTTTGGCAGGCTACTTTATTATGCTACAAATCTCAGCCCTTTCACCATTCTTGACAGATACCTAGAAAACACATTTTAAAAGTCCTACATACTGGCTGGAGAAATGGCTCAGTGGGTAAAGTGTTTGTAGGATAAGCATGAGGATTACCAATGTCCAGCACCACTGCACTGATAGTGTATTGATAATGTATTGATTTTTCTTTCTTTGTGTATTTTTCATGTCTGTCAGTTTTGTACAGGTTCACAATGCACTGTGACCATATTCATCCCCCACTACCCTCTCTCCTTTCCCACTCTCACTGGTTCCTTCCTTGCTCCTGAGCAGTCTCCCTCCTTCCATCAAGATGAGCAGAAACAAGATGGGATTCCTAGACAAGCCTAGAGAATAACTGCACGGTGTGTGCTGACTTCCTGAGCTCAGGCTGGGCTTCCTGGGAGGCCAGGTCTAACCCCCAACCACTGTGGTTCAGTGTTCTCAAGTTTCAAATGTACCTAAAAGCAGATGATAGTAGTGTGTGGTGTAGATAAACGATCATCACATGTTTCTAAAACTAAATTTAAAACATTTGTCAATTGGGTTCCATTTCCTTGCTATAGCGACTAAAGCAGCAATGGCATTGGGGTGTATGTGTCTCTGCTAGGGCGTGAAGTCTTCCAGGTGTGTGCCAGGCATGAAGTGATTGAAGCCTGTTAGTTCTATTTTTAATTTCTTGAGGAATCTCCAACCTGATTTCCATGATAGCTTTCTTAGTTTTCATTCCCATCAGCAGTGAGTGAGGGGTCCTCTTGTTTTAAAGCAAATGGACAAATAAAATTCTAGCTGTTCATCAACAGATTAATGGGTAGTGATAAGCTTGTGATACAGACATAAAGTCGAAATTTATTCAATGTGAAAGAAAACAAAATCACATAGTTTGTAGGAAAATGGATGTATACAGATCTATGTGTAAACAAATGTGTGTGTGCGTATATTGTAACATTTAGAGAGGAAACAGGAAAGAGATGTCAGATGATCTGGAAGAATGGAAGGCAGATGAAGTCATAGAAGAGGACTTAAAGTTAACTGTTTTTCTAGTTTCAACTATCATGGACTTTTTTCTTTTGATGGTAGATAAGTACATAAGATGCAACTGAAAATGAAAGTATGAAGTCCTAAGTGAGGCCCCACAGCTTCATCAGGACCATAGAACACTAGAGAACATCACTGAGGTGCACAGAGTTGGGGGTGAGCGAGTGTTGGTTTCCAGTGGCTACAGTACTCTAGCTGTGTGCGGTCTTTATTTGTGGGTTCCTTGCAATAAAACAACTCTTAAAACACAATTCCTAAGAACACTGTTCAACACCATGGTGCAGAATTGATACTTAACAAATGTATTCACCACATTTTCAATTAAATTTGGCAAGAAAATTGTATGTGTTTTCTCCATGTAACATATTATTTCAGAGAAGAGCTAGAGAACTGTATGTCTTCATGTTAACAAGTGTTTTCTGCAGGACACTGAGACTATGAATACTTTCATGTGTTTATTTTTCTGTATTTCCCAATTTCTGTAGTCATGTGGTGACTTTTACAAATAAAAAGCTATCGAAGCTACCTCTGAACTCTTCTAGGCTCCTAACATCTTCAGCTATGGTGCTGTGCCAGAGTGTGGTGATTCCATAAGTACAAATGACCCCCAAGGTACAAAGGTTTAACTTAAGATTTTCACGCTTATGATGATACTAAAGTGATACACATTCAGCAGCAACGAGGCCCTGAAGTCTGAATCTTGATCTTTTCCTAGGCTGACAATCTTGCTACGGGATGCTCGCAACAGCAGCAAGCCCCAGATCCTAGTCAGCCATTGGTCTACTAGGGTGAATTAATTGCATTTTCAACTTACTATATCATTAAGTCAAGGGCATCTGTATCAGACCGGGAAAGGAAAGCAGGGGTATGTGTCAAAGTATTTTAAAGGTCCTAGGTGATCAAGCCATCACTAAGTCATCCCTTGCTGGATGACTCTAGGAAGAACATAAAGGAGCCGGGGAGCACATGGCCACATTTACCTGAGAAGCTGCTAATTCCAGCTTACAGAGCACAAAGCATGAGGGGATGGAGCCTTCTAGGTGAGTGACTGGTCTATTCCAGTCCACTGACATACCTTCACTTGTCAGGGAGAGTGTAAACCAACGTTCAGCTCAATGAGAGCATGGAGTAGACAGAGCATGGAGACATGGCTCAATTCAACTGTGTTAACTCCATCTATATAGGTCATGTTTGAGCATGGGGTGCTTTGCAAGGCAGATGCTTCACTCTCAGTTCCAACTTGGTCATTTCCCCTCACATCCAATCCTCCTGTGTAGGGTTGTTTACTAATCACTCATAGCTATATATGTAAGTCATCAAAGTCACTGTCAGAAATGGCATGGCATAGCCCAAAAGCACTAGGATTGCTACTTTCTATGTCTTCAGAATAATATAGAGATCGAAATTGCCATATAATGGACCTACTTTATAAATAACATTTATTTTCACAACAAAATTTGATTCCCTCATTTCATATGTAACAACTGCAATCCTTATTGTTGGTTTTTTTTTAATAGAACATCTTCAAAGGAGAAAAAGGTTAATACAGGGTTGGATTAACTGCAATAATTCCACAAATACAACAGTCCATATTGAGTTTTGTATACAGACACACAATAAGTGCTGTGATGGTTTGTATATCCTTGGACCAGGGAGTGGCACCATTTGAAGGTGTGGCATTGTTGGAATAGGTGTGACCTGGTTGGAATGGGTGTGTCACTGTGGGTGTGGGTATAAGATCCTCACCCTAGTTGCCTGGAAGTCAGTCTTCCACTAGCAGCCTTTGGATGAAGACATAGAACTCTTAGCTCCTCCTGCGACATGCCTGCCTGGATACTGCCATGCTCCCACCTTGATGATAATGGACTGAACCTCTGAACCTGTAAGCCAGCCCCAATTAAATGTTGTTTTTTATAAGACTTGTCTTGGTCATGGTGTCTGTTCACAGCAGTAAAACCCTAACTAACACAAGTGCCATAGAGTTTTAATGTCCAGGCTAAACAAGGGTGGACAATCCAGAAATTGTACCTAAGTAAGTACAAAGACAGTGCTATATATCTTTTAATTTTTTTAATTTAATCAAAATATCCTGACATTATCTCCCTTTCTCTCCTCTGTCCAGCTCCTCCCATGCTCACTCCCTCTCAAATTCATGGCCTCCTTTTCTTTAACTATTATTGTTACATACGTATGTGAGTAATTCACTACTACAGCATACTGAGTTTGTATATTGTTGCTTGCATGTATGTTTTTAGAGTTGACTTCTTGGCATTGAATAACCATTTAGGGGTTCATCTCTGGGAAAGACTAATTCTCTCAATAGTCAGTAACTGCCTGTAGCTCTTCCTCTAGGGGTGGGGCCCCATATGATCTCCCCCCCCCCCATCCATGCTGGCACATTAAAGAGCTTTGCAATTGTTTAGGTCTTGTTTAGACAGCCATATTATTGAGGTTTTATGGGTATTGCTTGTCATATCTGGAAGACAATGGTATGTATTTTGAGGCATTAAGATGGCATAACCATCAGGTATTTTAAGAGTTGAGGTGAAAAAAGTAAGAAAACATTCTAAATTATATCATTTCAGAACTGTTCAAGGAGCACATAGTATTTCAGGGTGGGAGAGATGACTCAGCAGTTAAGAGCCCTAGCTGCTCTTCCAGAGGTCCAGAACTCAATTCCCAGTAACCACATAGTGGCTCATGACCATCTATAATGTGATCTGATGCCCTCTTGAGGCATGCAAGTGTACATGAAGATAATGTACTCATATATATTAATTAGTTAATTAACTAATCAAAGAAATGGTTTTGTTAAAAAGCAACAAGCAGCTATTAAACTAAAAATATAAAGTTGTATATAAGAATGTTAATTTCTTTTCCTCCAGCTTGAGGCTAACAGATCCTATAGGTAAAACAACCTACTAAAAACCTCTTCATATCTATGGAAGGTTCCTTCAGTTTGAATCATCAACCAGACTTGCCGGTATCTGCCTTTAGAAAGCTGTATGGCCAGTCTGCTGTCTACAGTTCTCCTATAGCTCATTAAGTTATATACACATGGAATCACAGGATGATTAGGACATAATTGATCCATAATTTTTATAATTAATTTTGTTTCCCTAATTTCTTTCTTAGCTCATTTATACTTTGAGTAGAGAAAGGTGACTGACTTGTTTGCGTTAATTTTATATCCACCCAAGGTTAATTCGGTCAGGGGAGGATACTGGTTATTCAAATGTAAACTGTAAAACAATGGAAACTCACATTTTACTATTTTTACTGGCATTACACTCTGAAATTGAACTACAATTGGCTAGCATATTGAAATAAGAGAAAATCTTGGGGTTGAAAACGAGGAGAGACAGAACTAACACATATAACCATCAGCCTTCATGTGCTGGGCGTCTGACTCAGGCCTTCCACATGCTGAGGAAGCCGCACTCCCACCCAAATCTACTGCTGAAATGAAAACAGAAACTGCAAGGCACATTCTGTCAAATCTTCCTGTTCTACTGTATTTCTACTGTTCTACTGTAGAAATAAGGAACGGCTGCTGCTGCTGCTGCTACAGAACAGCTAAAGCCTACACCATCTAATGGGCTGTTATGCTAACTTAAAATAAGAAGGGGTAGCTAGAACTATATGTGAGCACACTAACTGTGAGTTCTTATGTGCTATAAAACAAAGTATCCACAGAATCACTATACATGTGTCTGTGGTGAAAAGTCAAAACTCTTGGGCCAGCAAGAGGCTCAATGGATAAAAACACTTTGCTTCCAGGCCTCATGACTAAGTTGGTCCCTGGAACCCACTCAGCAGAGAGAGATCCAACTCCTAAAAGCTCTCTTCAACTTCCACATGTGCCTCGGCATGCACACACATAAGCACATGTACACACACATAAAATACATACAAAATAAATGTAATCTTAAATATTTTAAATTTTTATTTAAAAATTTTAAATAAAAAAATAATTAAAAAACAAAAACAAAACTCTCCTGTTTGAATAGTCCAAACTGAAACCAGCGCCACACCTGTCCGATTGCCTGCGACTCCTCCTGCACTGTCCTAGCCACCTAATCTCTTCAGTTTAGCTTCATATCTTCTCTGACTCCAGGACAGCAGAGCAATGCTGGATGTGCTCAAGTCATAGCCAGCATGGGACAACTCTCGGATGCGAGTTTTTAAAGTATTTATGCTGGAGTCTAAAACCCTCGGATTTTCAATTATTTGTGAAGCACTGATTTTCTCTTCTATAAGGCAGTCTATTTTATCATTAAACTTTTTCTCTGACAAGAAGACCATATTCAGATAGCTTAGGACAAACCTCTGTACCTCCTCCTCAGTGCATCCAAGAGAAAGCAGCCTCTCTCTTATGTTTGTGTAATTTTTTTTGGTACAGTCATTGGAAAGGTCTAAGATTCTAGCTCCTGGCCCACATATCAGAAGCAGCAGGTCCCCTTTGTTTAAGTTGAAAGTTGATTGTAAAAATTCAATGTTAGTTTTCACACGTTTGGTGCTCTGAATTAAGATGGAAGGATTTTTAGAAATTATCTTCCTGACAAAATCTCTGGGATCATTGTGACCTAAGGACATACCTGTCTCCTGCAAAAATTCAACCATTTGCTTATTCAAATTCAGACTGTTGGAGAAGGTTCTGGGAGCATTGGTCAACAGTCGGCAGAGGCATTTATGAGTCAACCCAACAGAGCAAAGGAACTTTATATTATTCTCTAAGTTTAGATTGTTATTAGATCGAAAAAAGGATTCAGGAGAACGCTCCAAAATATTTACAATTTCAAGGTCTGATGCCATAATCTTTCTCCACAGATGCCACCGTTTTGAAAGACTTTCGGGAGTGCGTGTTATAGCTCGTGGATATCTTGATATGATGCTACCAATCACTTTGTCACTAGCTCCCTTGGACAGAAGGAACATCTTCAGCTCCTGCTCATTCGTAACAGCCTTGTTAAAGACTCCAGGCTGTCGCCTCCTTGCCATGTCGATATCAACGCCCATGGTGACTAAGTTGTTCAGCAGGTCCTCCTTCTCCTCGTCCAAAGACTCCTTGTCCTTACTGTCGCATTCCACACTAAACGGCCTGAATGAAATCGACTTGAGGAAAACTTCTGCTGAATATTGAAGCATCCAGCCTCTTAAATCAAAGAGAAAGTTTCTTCTCACACACCAGATGTTTCTTGATGCCATAATCATCAGATAGCCCAAAGTTTTTCAAACGCTGTGTAAAATAACATATAATGTTAACAAACAATATTATGTGACTAACCAATGACAATATCCAGATCCTTTAAATGCAAGGGGCCTCTCCACGAGAAAGCATCCCGCCCTCCAGTTCTCCTGGTTCTGCACTCACTTCCTTCCTCATGGCTTCTGTTGGGTCCCTATGGACTCAAGGCTCTTCCTCTGACTTACAGAGAAGCAGAACACCATGCTGCCCTGCCCTTGTATCGTTCTTTTAGTTCACTGTGCCTGCTTTGACTCTCCAGAATCATTTACTCCTCTCCATCTCTTCTCTTTTCTGTGGTTTCTGGCATCTTTGGCTTGTTCCTAAGAAATGGCCCTCTAATTACCATTCAACTTTCAACTTGCCAGATGTCTGAACTGAAGCTGCCACAGACACTAGATCTCTTTGCTTCTGGCTACCTCAAACTCTAAATGTAGCTCTAAAAATTAAACACTTCAGATTATCTAATTTGCATCTTTAATGTCTTTTTTAGATTTATAATACCCTTTAAATGGATCATACACACACACACATCTGTAGACAAAAGATGCCAACATTTATCTCAGTTTTCCAAACTGTTTCCTTGGTTGCAATGCAATAATTCTAAACTCATTTCCATCTTCATAGTGATATAGTTGAGGGATGGAGTATAATTCAGAGATAGGTCAGTGGTACATTATATATCCTTATCATGCATGAGGATTTGAGTTCAATTCCCCAAGGGCTTGATGAGTCTAAACTCAGAACCGCCGTAATCCCACATCGAAGGCTCGCTTTCCCTCGGGGCAGTTCTGCAATGGCCTTTAGCCACTCATCGCCCTGTCTAGCATAGACTTGCAAGCCGCTCGCAAAGGCTCCAGCAGCTCCCTAGCCCCAGCCCGCACACTGCATCCGCGCTCCTACCAACGCTCGCGGTAGACACCTTTCACTTCCGCCTCTGGACGCCCGGGAGGGACCGGAGTGCGGAAGTAACGGCTGACTTCCGGCCTCGGCCTGGCGCAGAGGTGACGTCACTAGCCCGGCGCGCGGTGCCTAAATCCGCAGCTGCCTGACCGCGGCGGCCCAGCAGGGGGCGGCTGAGACTGTGGCTGCGGGGACTCGGTCTGGGCTGGTTCGGGACCACAGGGCGGCGCCAAGGCTTCCCTCTTGTTGGGCTGAGATTCTGCCTGTACCAAGGAACAGGTTCAGTTTGATCTCTTTCTTTTAGGTTGCTTTATAGACCTTGGGGGGTTTTGTTTGTTTGGTTAGTTGGGTGGTTGGGTTTTTTCCCCCCAAATTCTGCATTTTTCTGTTTGGTTTGGTGTTTGTAAGAATGAAGATTTCTATTTGGGAATTTAAATTATTAATAATCAGTTTACCCAGAAATTGAAACTACAGATCACAGCTTGTCCCTTGCCTGGGATTACTCAGTAGCTATTTATGGTGCACGTGTGGCTCACCTTCACCAGTATGGTGGAACGCAAGACAACCTCTGCCTTGTGAACCGTAACTCCCATGGTCTCACTTCTGCCTGAATATTCTCTCCTCAGCATGCCCCATGGATTTTCACTTATGAACACCAGGAGATGGCTTTAGTCCTCTTGAAAGTATGTCAATGAGGAAAAGGTGCAGCTGAGATATGGGAGAGGTTGGGAACACCAAGGGCAGGGAGGGAAAGATGAGGGGCAAAGAAGAAAAGAGAACTAGGAGCAGTGTGGTAGATGACGTTTCCCAAGAGGCTGATTTGGGGTTCTCATCTTCCTTGAGGGTCTTTCTTTCTTTCAAGAAAACTTTGTATGAAAGTTGTGCTGCTATGCAAACACCATTTGTTTTTTGAAAGGATGGTGACATGTAATGATGCTTGAGACTTTAAATGACCTCACTTGGAAGGAGGAGAGTACGGAAGTCTACATCAAGATAAACCCCTCCCTAAAATTAAACTTAAAACCCTTGGGAATTAGACTCAATGTGTAGTTCAAATGCCATGTCTATTCTATCTTCAGAATTGCTCCTGGCCTCTCACAACCAAAGACCAATAATAATGATATAATTAGTAATATTGACTATTGTGCCCTTTTTGTCTGCCTCACTAGCTTCTCCTTGAGAAGTTCACAGACCCTTACTTTACCACTAATGTCTGAGTCTCAACAAACCCAATTAGAGTGAGAAGAAATTAGCCCTCCATTCCTCTAAGAGAACCCACACATAAAATACCACCATCAATTGACACCAGGATTCAATAAACAAATGTTCTTGCTACCTCTTTCTCAATTATGCAAATCTTACATCTTCCTATAATTACACTCAAGGTCTGTAGAGGGATTTTAATTTAACAACATGTCTACTCTAGCCAGAATACAGGCATGCCCATACTGTTAATCCCTCTGGCTGGAATACAAACATGCCCTTATTATCTACCATTAATCCCAAAGAATGAAAGTAAAGTTAGTTTGTAGAAGGAAGCACTCATGTTTGAAAGTGATATCTATTGAATGGCAGATAACGTGATGAATCAAAGAAACATTTGACAGAATAAGGATATGACCAATTCTCAGGAGAAAAGAGGTGGGGAGGGAAGGATGGAGGGAGGGAGGAGGAAGTTTTACCAGGAGAGTTTTATAGAGATAGGTTGAAGAGAGAAAAGAACTAGATATAGGTAAAAGATAAAACCAAGACAATTAGAAGGAGCCAGAAGATTAGAACAGGTTGCTAAAATTAGTTTGAGGCCAAGCAGAGTCATTCAGTCAGAAGTGAGAAAAGGCAGATTAAATCAATCAGCTTGAAGGGGAGTTTGAGCCGGAACAGCTAAGTTGAGTCAGCCAGCCAGAGTCCCAAAAGAATTAGAAAGAGTGAACTCATTCATCAATAAGTCTCAGAGGCTGAACACATCCTAGCCTAGATTAGACTGTTCTGAGGCTAGACGTTTGCAGGAGAAGGCCCTTAGCAGATGGAGGCAGTAAGCCTCCAGAGGACAGTTACATCAGTGAATAAAGATACTTTTACAGAAGTCATTGTCTTACATAGGGTTACTATGGTGGGATGAGACACCGTAACCAAAGCAACCTGAGGAGGAAAGGGTTTGTTCAGCCTATGCTTCCACATCACTGTTCATCACCAAGGAAGTCCAGACAGGAACTCAGACAGAACAGGAACCTGGAACCAGTAACTGATGCAGAAGTCATAGAGGAGTGCTGCTTACTGGCTTGTTCCTCATAGCTTGCTCAACTTCTTTCTTATAGGAGCTAGGAACTCCAGCCCAGGAATGGCACCATCCAGTCAGGTCTTACTGAGGTATTTTTTTCAAATGAAGCTCTCTCCTCTCTGGTGGCTATCTTGTGTGAAGTTGACATAGAACTAGCTAGTATCCTCACCAAGGGAGCTTATGGCTCTACCATGAGGTTGCTATATTTCTGCCTGTGGTTGTTTGCATTTGAGAATTCTACATAGAGCTCTGGTTGATTAAAACAGTAAAGTTATCCAGTGAGTTTCAAGTTGTTAACATCCTGCAAACTAACAAAAAGCTAGCTCAATTTCCTTCCCTTTATAATGACCTCATAGTCCTAAGGATCTTACTCCAGGCAACTTACTTTCTTTGAAGAGTGCCTAACCAGAATCTAGAGAGACTCTTTGAGTCAGATTTCCTATTATAACAAAGGCCCATGGCAAAGAACAGGATACTGGCTTAGGAAATTTGCTGCCTGCAGTCCTGAAGGGATCCTGGATTCAGTGAAAATGAGGCTGACAGCATAACAGGACAGAAGTGGCCAAGACAAATGGAATAATTCATAGAAATCCCAGACAGTCATATGAGTTTAAACACTGGTGGGATATTTTGATCTTACAGAACTACATCTTTAATCAATTATCACAGTGTAATTTTCAATCTTGGTAGAGAATTTATCTCATCAGAGAGTTGGAAAACAAATACTAAGAAGGATGGCATCTTCCTCGTTCAAAAGTGTCTACATTATGTTTTAAAATTACATCTGTAAAGAATTATTCTTAATTTTTATAGCATAGTAGTTTTAAATTGAAATAATTTAAAAGAGGAAATATTAAGCTATTGGTGGCAAATTTTTCTTGAAAGAGCCAGACAGTTATCAGCTAAAGCTTGCTGGCTCATTTGTATATTATTTTCTCCATTCCTGCTTCTTGTTTTAACCCTTTACTATTTTCTACCCCCTTCGTGTGTGTGTGTGTGTGTGTGTGTGTGTGTGTGAGCAACACCCTGACTCACTGTTAAATTGACTAGCTCACATTTTCTTTTTTCTGAATGTTCCCCAGAGCATCAGGACCCTCTGTTTTTGTCCCAGTTCAACTATGTTCTGTCTGTCTCCACACTGACATCTCTAATACTAGCAGGAGTCTCAACAGAAACTTCTCATCTAGCTCCCTCCATTGTTGGAGCAGTGGGCAATGCTTCACTATGGGGAACCCCATTTTCCAATAAGCAGTTTACTATGCTGTTTTTCAGAGAAGGTATCTATAAGGAGCTTAAATAATTAGTTCTGTATCATGAGCTAAAATGTAAGCAGAAAGTACACTCATATTATCTGAAACCAGAGTGTCAGTGTAGACCCAAACTCTACTAATCTCTACAGCACTTAATACAATGCCTTCCCCACTGATTGCCTCAGTGTTAAGTGGAGTAAAATGGAGCTGCAAGTTTTGAGAGTTCAGAAGTAAATTACATCTGAGAATTTCAAAGAGAAAACAACAAATCCATGATTGTCCAATTAAAGCAAGCTGTATTTCTGGTTGCACCAGGACTGGCCAGCCTGCTGTCTCACCCTAAGAAGGGATTTGAGAGATTAGCCCCTGTCAGCCTCTTGAAGTCTCTTTTGTAGGGACATAGGTGTTCACAATGGTGAGAGAGTAGGCTGTTACACGTTATTAGAAAGATACAGTGAAAGGGAAGAAAGTTGGGTAAGGATTACATCATGGGAATGGGCTCACAAGCTTAGTGCAGACTGAAAAGCCTGCTTTGCAGTTTACATCAGATCTAAGAAACAGGAACTTATTCTTAATTACAAATGGAAACTTCAACTTTCAAAGATGTAACCCAGGAGAAACAGGAACATATTCTTAACTGTAAATTGAATTCTTAACCTGCAAGGTGTATTGTTCAGGTTTTGCTCTCCCACTAACTTGTATTTCTTCTTCTTCTTCTTCTTCTTCTTCTTCTTCTTCTTCTTCTTCTTCTTCTTCTTCTTCTTCTTCTTCTTCTTCTTCTCCCTTCTCCCTTCTCCTTCTCCTTCTCTCCTTCTCCTTCTTTTTCTCCTTCTCCTTCTCCTCCTCCTCCTCGTCCTCCTCCTCCTCCTCCTCGTCCTCCTCCTCCTCCTCCTTCTTCTTCTTCAGATTAATTCATTGTTATATGTAAGTACACTGTAGCTGTCTTCAGATACACCAGAAGAGGGCATCAGATCTCATTAAGGATGGTTGTGAGCCACCACGTGGTTGCTGGGATTTGACTCAGGACCTTTGGAAGAGCAGTCGATGCTCTTAACCGCTGAGCCATCTCTGCCAACCCAGGTGTATTCTTCTTGTTTGGATTTTTCAGTATTCAAGTCTAATATGTCGAATTAACACTTTGTTCCATGTTCATGTATTTCTGCAGCTTTCTAGGTTTTCGTTCTAGTTTTGAATCAAGCAGTGAGGAAGGCTGGAGACAGTAACCCTTCACTCTGAAACTCTATTTATTGATGTTTTATTTAACCATGAGTTGACCATTCACTACTTTTTCACCAGCTCTCGTCACAAGAGAAGCCATGAAACATGAGAAACAGCCCCTGCCTTTAACATGTCTAGTGAGATACAGTTTAAAGCACGGGGTTGTATCAACTCATATACATGGTTCAGTTCTAGAGTTCAGAATTCCTATCCAATGGCATCTTTTGTCTTTGACCACCTAAGTAGTGTGGTTATTTATCAAGAAGGCTTAGTTTTCTTCCTCCTATTCTATGGGCTCAAATCGATGCAAAACAAAACAAAACAACAGTGGATTCTGGTATGTTAGAAGTGACTGCTCCCCTGCTGAGTGTTGGAGATGGGGTGTAGCTGTCCCTTCTCAGCCACAAACACAAGGTTTTAGACCAACCCCAAACAGAACAGCATGAAAATTTGGTGTACTGTCTCCAGCTTTCCTCACTGCTACCAATAAGTGTCTCCCAGATTCCCCCCAGGCCACTAACAAGCCAAGTGACTTACAGTGTTCTCACCTCGGAACTACCCACAGATTTTTTTTTTTTTTTTACCACCTTCACCCTGAGGACGATGCTTGACTTTTTCACCTCTGTGTACCTTACATCATTCATAACTCAACCCTTGCTGCATATTAACATCACCAAGGGAGCTTTTTATAGGTACTGAAGCCCAGCCTCCTCCCCCAGTGATTCTTGTTAATTGCTTTGACATAAGGATCATACCATGGTATGACTTTTCTTGGGTGTTTTTTTTTTTTTTTTCTTCCACTCCTGGCAGTGGTTCTAATATACTGGCAGAATTTAAAACTATTTCACCTTTGAAACTAGTGTCTTAATTTATTCTTTTTACCTACATCTAAACTCAATGTGGAGGCTAATTCTATTTCTAGTCAAGGAGAATTCAAGGATTTTTTTGGCAACAGCATCACAGTTTAACACTGAAGAGTCTAGTCCCACAGAGGCCTGGACTCTTGGTTCTGATAGTTACACATCATTGCTGTTTTGTTCATTGTGATTAAACTCTTCCCTCAATGGAGCAGGAGCAGCAGAAAGGGAGCCAGTTTCTAGGGAAGAAAAACAAAAGGTGATTGTCCTAATGTCCTCCTGCTGCCTATCAGCTCAAATCAGTTTTACAAAGTTTCCCTGCAGAAACTGTCACTGGTGGGACTCTGTAGGAGGTTACATGACCTGGCTGCTCTTTAGTAACTCCTTGGTCAAGCAGCCAGGCATCTCTCAGCATTCCATTCCATCTGCCTGGGGCAGCAATACCCATGACCATTCTCAGAGACCACACCTCTTGTTCTTTAGTTTCTACATCTCTTGTCTTGTATCTAGTTAGTTCCAGAATCTTTTCTCTTTTGATAAATCTTCAAGCTGCATGGATGAAGCTATGGTTTAATCATGCTATGTACAGTCTAGTATTGGTGGTATATTTAAAGCAAAGAAAAGGGAGACTGCATGGTTTTGAAAGTGAAATTTTGACAGAAAAATTAAGAACAGCCCTTAGAGTACATAAAGTATTAATAACATTTTCAAAATCTCCATAAAACTATATTCTTAATGAAACCCTTTGCTCAGAAACAACATTCAAGGCTGTTTGGGGAGTAGCCACATATGTACCAACACATGGATGGAGAGAGTGGGTTTAAGGTAGCATAGTATGATATAGGTTCAAAACAAATAAGCAAATAAACAAACAAGTATAAGTTAGTAAGGAAAGGAGAGATGTGGAGGGAGAAGATAGGCAGAAACAGAGAGACTAGCATTCAAGAACACAACATTATAACAATATTTTAAATTCCTTGACTAAGAAGTCCACCTTTCCAGCCTCAGTGGAGACAGTTCCCAAGCAGGAACAGAAGAAGGCTAGTTTCTCATTTCTTCTTATTAAGGCAAGATCTCACTATATAGCCCTGACCAGCATGGAAGTCACTAAATAGACAAGACTAGTTTTGAGTCTGGCTGCCACTGCCGTTTTGAAGAACTGGGATTAAAACCTGTCTGAAAGCTGATTTGATGATTGGTTACTTAGTTAATTAGATTAGTAACTTTTCTTAGTTAATTAGATTGGTAACTTTCCAGCTACAAATGAAATGGATATTGCTACTGTCTTTTGTAGGCTAGCAGAAACAAAAATGTGTGATCTTTCAGTATAATATTTTATGAAATAGTACCCTTGTACTTAATTACTATTACAGTTTCAAAAACAATTTCTATTATTATGCTTACAAGAATTGTCAGAAAAATTTTTTTTAAGTTCAAGTACTTGTCTAGTTAAAAGTAAGCATCTAAAATATATTTTATTCCTGGCATTAAATAGAAACCCATGCTTGACCTTTTTCTCTGTTACCCAGTCAGTGTGATCTTCTCTGAATGTTAACCTCAGAAAGACTTTGAGAGGTTTAAACGTGCATAAAACAATTCAGTGTTTCTTTATTACACAAGGGAGGATTGCTTTCTATTGCTCATTATTCTAATCAAGAAAAGGACATATTGAAATCAGCCATTGTGAGTCAGGTACCCTAAAGCTTTTAATTAATTGCCTGCATTATCTTAATCCCTCCTTAAATGTCTTCTCCGGATATGTTACTCCTACAGTGTAAATTATTTATCTCACTGAACTCTCTAACCTGACAGAGCCTCTTGCTCTCTAAGCTAGAATGCCATTCTCTTATGAAAGCAGGCTCCAGCTCAGTAATAGTGTTCTCTTGTTAAAGAGAAATGTAAAGAAACATCATGTCTAAAAATAGATACTTGGAACTTCAGATCTATCAGACCATTTGTTGTACCAATCCAAGGCTCAGGAAACAAAGGCCTGTTTCTTCTGGGGGTATGTATTATTACGGTCATTCTGGGGGTTAAGTGCCAGTTCATTTGTATGATGGTTTAGTTATATAAACGTCTTCAGAGGAGACACTGATATGAATTCCTGAGGGGGGAGGGCAAAGGGAAATTCCCAAAGAACTGGCACTGACCTGGCCTGCCTGCATGTGCACCTGTGTTGTGAGAAAGCATGTCAGAATTTGAATTTTTTTCTAGCATACTTAAGCTTTTTGAAGTAACGTATTTACTGTGATTTTCGTTAGGAATATACAGGATTTGGAGGTCTTCACCTAAAAGCAGGATGACCTGCTGTGAAAGTGTTGAGTGTCTTTTTTCCTGATTGAAGTTTAACATTTTTCTCTGATAGCTGTGCACTTGATGGTTTTATAGCTTGAAAGTTCCTCCAAATGTTGGAATGTTTCCAGAAATAAGAGTTTTAGAATTAATTTTTTAAGTGTTTTGCAAATATTGCTTGAATTTATGATCTATAACATATCTTCTATCATGGATATTCTACTGTCTTCAGAAATATGTTAAAGTATTATGCTAAAAAATGAGTCTAAAACCGTGTATCTTGTATACTGAAGTAATTTGACATCAATAACTCTAGGACTAAAGGGGAGGCACTTCTGTCTTTCCAGACCTCAGCTCTCTGCTTCTATTTAGATGGAAGAGATCCAACTACAATGGTGTGTCTCTAAGACAGGAATGTTTTTAAATGTTCAAGCTGAGAGATCCAAGTCTCTAATTACTTGGCATTATTTGCAACTAACAAAAGAACTTAGTCATTTTCAAGTGATGAAGAGGGTTGGAGGATATAAAACGTAGTTCTCAGATGGTGTGCTTGTTCTGTCTCATGCTTGGTTTACTTTCACATGCCATATATATAAATATACATCATATACATATACATACACATACATACATATACATGCATATACACACATATATACATGCATATATAGGCGTGTGTGCATATATGTATATATGTGTATCTATGCACACACACGTGTGTGCATTTATGTGTATTATTTGGTAGAAAGGTGATGAAAAGTTACATGAAATGAAATGTAAATCTCTTTACCTTCCCTCAGTCGCCCAGTTTCATTTCACTGGAGAACTCTATCCAGTCAGTGCTTTGGAGGTCCTTCCAGTGATCACTCATGGATTCAACAACATACACAAGTATACTCCTTGTCCGTCCATTTCCATTCATACCTCCCCCTTTTCCTTCCTTCCTTTCCTCCTCCCTCCCTCCTTCATTTCATCTTTTCATATGAAAGCCACTATGATCATATTCTTTTCTGTTTCTTGATGTTTCATCTTCAAATTTGTTCTGAGTCAGTTCATATAAAGGTCATCATTCCAGCTTGTGGCTGCACAGTGTTCCACGGCAGTGCTCCACGGCAGTGCTCCACGGCAGTGGAGTGAAGTTAACACAATCTCCTTAATAATTTCTCACACAGAACATACAGATGCTTCCACCTTTAGCTGTCATAAACAGGCTGCAGCAAATATACATGCCTAGTGTTGAATAATAAATGTCATCTGCAGAACAAACTCCCAACACCTTGAAATTTAATCAGAGCAGGAACAGTTTCATTTGATAAATCGAACCAAATTGCAGATCATAGAAGTTACACCCATTTTCACTTCCAACATTAACATATGAGAGAGAATCCACATATGCTTATGCAGCTTCATTTATTCATCCAAAGGAAATTATAGAATGCTATTGGTGGGTAGATTGTAAATTACAGACAGACTGCATTGGAAGGTAAGAGCAAGCTGATAGTGCATAGCAACTGTTTCAGTTGATAACAAGCAAGGGCATCATAGCACAAGAAGGATTTTATTGTTTTTTTGTTGCTTGGTTTTTATTAGTTCTGTGACATTTTTATATAACGCATCTTGATTAAATTCAACCTCTCCCAGGTCCACCCAACCATTACCTACCCACCAAACTTTATGGCCTCTTTTTTTTTTTTTAAACCAGTCAAGCCCAACTTATGCAACTCTTATATTCTTAGATATGTGGCCTTCTACTCATGTAGTCAGTTTATTAGGGGCAGTGCTCTTTAAAAACCCCAAACAACAACAACAACAACAACAACTCTCAGCAGGGAACAGGACTCATGCCCAGCTCCCCTCTCTGTGCTGGGATTTTATCTGGCTTCAGCTTGCACAGGTTGTGAAATATGCACAACCACTGAGAGTTCAACCACTGGGAGTCCTAAATCATGGGTGCAGCAACTAAAATGCTAATCTTGTAAGCCTTATTAAATCTAAATTCTCCAATCCTGATGGATCTGCCATTGAAACCAGGTGACACTAGTAATTACATTTTGTCCCCATGCTATCCCTGCCCAAAAGGACCTAACTCTCCTGCTTCCTTTCTTCCTCTGTCCACCCCTGAAGTCCCGCCTACTCACCCAGTGATTGGCTCCTTTATTCATTAGGGGATTGGTTCACAAGAAGTCACCTGAGAGAAAAGCACTGGGGTAGCGAGGGCGCAGGGTCGGCTGACACTCACCGGCTGACACTCACCAGCTACCCACGACACCCGCCACAGGATATTAAGACTTCTGGTGAGTGGAACACAGCTTCTGCTCCAATCCAATTGCGCGCGGGACCTGAGACTGCATTAGTTAGGGAAGCAGAAACCGGCCAGACTAGGGCCACAGGCCTCATCCGGATCAGCACCGGGGTAGCTAGAGCCCAGGGTCGGCTGACACCCGCCAGCTACCCACGACCCCACGACCCCCGCCACAGGATCTTGAGACTTCTGGTGAGTGGAACACAGCTTCTGCTCCAATCCAATTGCTCGGGACCTGAGACTGCTCTGGTTGGGGAGAGAGAAATCCGGCCTACATAGGGCCACAAACCTCTTCCGGTCAGAAAAGCACCGGGGTAGCGAGGGCGCAGGGTCAGCTGACACTCGCCAGCTACCCACAACACCCGCCACAGGATCTTAAGACTTCTGGTGAGTGGAACACAGCTTCTGCTCCAATCCAATTGCGCGCGTGACCTGAGACTGCATTAGTTAGGGAAGCAGAAACCGGCCTGAGTAGGGCCACAGGCCTCATCCGGCTGGATCAGCACTGGGGTAGCTAGAGTGCAGGGTCGGCTGACACCCGCCAGCTACCCACGACCCCCGCCACAGGATTTTGAGACTGCTGGTGAGTGGAACACAGCTTCTGCTCCAGTCCAATCACGCGGGACCTGAGTCTGCTTTGGTTGGGGAGGGAGAAATTCGGCCTACATAGGGCCACAAGCCTCTTCCGGTCAGAAAAGCATCGGAGTAGCGAGGGCGAAGGGTCGGCTGACACTCGCCAGCTACCCACAACACCCGCCACAGGATCTTAAGACTTCTAGAGAGTGGAACACAGCTTCTGCTCCAATCCAATTGCGCGCGGGACCTGAGACTGCATTAGTGAGGGAAGCAGAAAACCGGCCTGAGTAGGACCACAGGCCTCTTCCGGCTGGACCAGCACCGGGGTACTGCCAGCTACCCACGACCCCCGCCACAGGATTTAGAGACTGCTGGTGAGTGGAACACAGCCTCTGCTCCAATCTTTAAACAGTGACAACAACAACAACTAACCCCAGAGATTACCAGATGGCGAAAGGTAAACGTAATAATCTTACTAACAGAAACCAAGACCACTCACCATCATCAGAACCCAGCACTCCCACTTCGCCCAGTCCAGGGCACCCCAACACACCGGAAAAGCTAGACACGGATCTAAAAGCATATCTCCTGATGATGGTAGAGGACTTCAAGAAGGACTTTAATAACACACTTAAAGAAATACAAAGGAACACTGGTAAACAGGTAGAAGACAATAAAGAGGAAGCACAAAAATCCCTTAAAGAATTGCAGGAGAACACTGCTAAAGAGTTACAAATCCTTAAAGAAAAACAGGATAACCTAATCAAACAGGTAGAAGTCCTTAATGAAAAACAGGAAAACACATCCAAACAGGTGATGGAAATGAACAAAACCATACTAGACCTAAAAAGGGAAGTAGACACAATAAAGAAAACCCAAAATGAGGCAACACTGGAGATAGAAACCCTAGGAAAGAAATCTGGAACCATAGATACGAGCATCAGCAACAGAATACAAGAGATGGAAGAGAGAATCTCAGGTGCAGAAGATTCCATAGAGAACATCGGCACAACAATCAAGGAAAATGTAAAATGCAAAAAGATCCTAACTCAAAACATCCAAGAAATACATGACACAATGAGAAGACCAAACCTACGGATAATAGGAGTGGATGAGAATGAAGATTTTCAACTCAAAGGACCAGCAAACATCTTCAACAAAATTATAGAAGAAAACTTCCCAAATCTAAAGAAAGAGATGCCCATGAACATACAAGAAGCCTACAGAACTCCAAATAGACTGGACCAGAAAAGAAATACCTCCCGACACATAATAATCAGAACAACAAATGCTCTAAATAAAGATAGAATACTAAAAGCAGTAAGAGAAAAAGGCCAAGTAACATATAAAGGCAAGCCTATCAGAATTACACCAGATTTTTCACCAGAGACTATGAAAGCCAGAAGATCCTGGACGGATGTTATACAGAAACTAAGAGAACACAAATTCCAGCCCAGGCTACTATACCCAGCCAAACTCTCAATTAACATAGATGGAGAAACCAAAGTATTCCACGACAAAACTAAATTCACACATTATCTCTCCACGAATCCAGCCCTTCAAAGGATAATAACAGAAAAAAACCAATACAAGGACAGGAACCACACCCTAGAAACAACAAGAAGGTAATCCCTCAACAAACCTAAAAGAAGACAGCCCCAAGAACAGAATGCCAACTTTAACAACAAAAATAACAGGAAACAACAATTACTTTTCCTTAATATCTCTTAATATCAATGGACTCAACTCCCCGATAAAAAGACATAGACTAACAAACTGGCTACACAAACAAGACCCAACATTTTGCTGCTTACAGGAAACTCATCTCAGAGAAAAAGATAGACACTACCTCAGAATGAAAGGCTGGAAAACAATTTTCCAAGCAAATGGTATGAAGAAACAAGCTGGAGTAGCCATTTTAATATCTGATAAGATTGACTTCCCACCCAAAGTCATTAAAAAAGACAGGGAGGGACACTTCATACTCATCAAAGGTAAAATCCTCCAAGAGGAACTATCAATCCTGAATATCTATGCTCCAAATACAAAGGCAGCCACATTCATTAAAGAAACTTTAGTAAATCTCAAAGCACACATTGCACCTCATACAATAATAGTGGGAGACTTCAGCACACCACTTTCACCAATGGACAGATCATGGAAACAGAAACTAAACAGGGACACAGAGAAACTAAGAGAAATCATGAATCAAATGGATCTGGCAGATATCTACAGAACATTCTATCCTAAAACAAAAGGATATACCTTCTCAGCACCTCATGGTACCTTCTCCAAAATTGACCACATAATTGGTCACAAAACAGGCCTCAACAGATACAAAAATATTGAAATTGTCCCATGCATCCTATCAGATCACCATGGACTAAGGCTGATATTCAATAACAAAATAAATAATAGAAAGCCAACCTTCACTTGGAAACTGAACAACACTCTTCTCAATGATACCTTGGTCAAGGAAGGAATAAAGAAAGAAATTAAGGACTTTTTAGAGTTCAATGAAAATGAAGCCACAACATACCCAAACTTATGGGACGCAATGAAAGCATTTCTAAGAGGAAAACTCATAGCTCTGAGTGCCTCCAAAAGGAAACTAGAGAGAGCACACATTAGCAGCTTGACAACATACCTAAAAGCACTAGAACAAAAGGAAGCAAATTCACCCAAGAGGAGTAGACGGCAGGAAATAATCAAACTCAGGGGCGAAATCAACCAAGTGGAAACAAGAAAAACTATTCAAAGAATCAACCAATCAAGGAGCTGGTTCTTTGAGAAAATCAACAAGATAGATAAACCCTTAGCCAGACTCACTAGAGGGCACAGGGAAAGCATCCTAATTAACAAAATCAGAAATGAAAAAGGAGACATAACAACAGATCCTGAAGACATCCAAAACACCATCAGATCCTTCTACCAAAGGCTATACTCAACAAAACTGGAGAACCTGGATGAAATGGAGAAGTTCCTAGACAGATACCAGGTACCAAAGTTGAATCAAGATCAGGTTAATGATCTAAACAGCCCTATATCCCCCAAAGAAATAGAAGCAGTCATTAATAGTCTCCCAACTAAAAAAAGCCCAGGACCAGATGGGTTTAGTGCAGAGTTCTATCAGACCTTCAAAGAAGATCTAATCCCAGTTCTTCACAAACTATTCCACAAAATAGAAACAGAAGGTACTCTACCCAACTCATTCTATGAAGCCACAATTACTCTGATACCTAAACCACAAAAAGACCCAACAAAGATAGAAAACTTCAGACCAATATCCCTTATGAATATTGATGCAAAAATCCTCAATAAAGTTCTTGCTAACCGAATCCAAGAACACATCAAAACAATCATCCATCCTGACCAAGTAGGTTTCATCCCAGGGATGCAGGGATGGTTCAATATACGGAAATCCATCAACGTAATCCAGTATATAAACAAACTCAAAGACAAAAACCACATGGTCATCTCGTTAGATGCGGAAAAAGCATTTGACAAGATCCAACACCCATTCATGATAAAAGTCTTGGAAAGATCAGGAATTCAAGGCCCATACCTAAACATGATAAAAGCAATCTACAGCAAACCAGTAGCCAACATCAAAGTAAATGGTGAGAAGCTTGAAGCAATCCCTCTAAAATCAGGGACTAGACAAGGCTGTCCACTTTCTCCATACCTATTCAACATTGTACTTGAAGTCCTAGCCAGAGCAATTCGACAACAAAAGGAGATCAAAGGGATACAAATTGGAAAAGATGAAGTCAAAATATCACTCTTTGCAGATGATATGATAGTATATATAAGTGACCCTAAAAATTCCACCAGAGAACTCCTAAGCCTGATAAACAGCTTCGGTGAAGTAGCTGGATATAAAATTAACTCAAACAAATCAATGGCCTTTCTCTACACAAAGAATAAACAGGCTGAGAAAGAAATTAGGGAAACAACACCCTTCTCAATAGTCACAAATAATATAAAATATCTTGGCGTGACTCTAACTAAGGAAGTGAAAGATCTGTATGATAAAAACTTCAAGTCTCTGAAGAAAGAAATTATAGAAGATCTCAGAAGATGGAAAGATCTCCCATGCTCATGGATTGGCAGGATCAACATTGTAAAAATGGCTATCTTGCCAAAAGCAATCTACAGATTCAATGCAATCCCCATCAAAATTCCAAATCAATTCTTCAACGAATTAGAAAGTGCAATCTGCAAATTCATCTGGAATAACAAAAAACCTAGGATAGCAAAAACTCTTCTCAAGGATAAAAGAACCTCTGGTGGAATCACCATGCCAGACCTAAAGCTCTACTACAGAGCAATTGTGATAAAAACTGCATGGTACTGGTATAGTGACAGACAAATAGACCAATGGAATAGAATTGAAGACCCAGAAATGAACCCACACACCTACGGTCACTTGATCTTCGACAAGGGAGCTAAAAACATCCAGTGGAAGAAAGACAGCATTTTCAACAAATGGTGCTGGCACAACTGGTTGTTAACATGTAGAAGAATGCGAATCGATCCATTCCTATCTCCTTGTACTAAGGTCAAGTCTAAGTGGATCAAGGAACTTCACATAAAACCAGAGACACTGAAACTTATAGAGGAGAAACTGGGGAAAATCCTTGAAGATATGGGCACAGGGGAAAAATTCCTGAATAGAACAGTAATGGCTTGTGCTGTAAGATCGAGAATTGACAAGTGGGACCTCATGAAACTGCAAAGCTTCTGCAAGGCTAAAGACACCATCAATAAGACAGAAAGGCCACCAACAGATTGGGAAAGGATCTTCACCTATCCTAAATCAGATAAGGGTCTAATATCCAATATATAAAAAGAACTCAAGAAGGTGGACTCCAGAAAGTCAAATAACCCCATTAAAAAATGGGGCTCAGAACTGAACAAAGAATTCTCACCTGAGGAATACCGAATGGCAGAGAAGCACCTGAAAAAATGTTCAACATCCTTAATCATCAGGGAAATGCAAATCAAAACAACCCTGAGATTCCACCTCACACCAGTCAGAATGGCTAAGATCAAAAATTCAGGTGACAGCAGATGCTGGCGAGGATGTGGAGAAAGAGGAACACTCCTCCATTGTTGGTGGGATTGCAAGCTTGTACAACCACTCTGGAAATCAGTCTGGCGGTTCCTCAGAAAATTGGACATAGTACTACCGGAGGATCCAGCAATACCTCTCCTGGGCATATATCCAGAAGATGTCCCAACCGGTAAAAAGGACACATGCTCCACTATGTTCATAGCAGCCCTATTTATAATAGCCAGAAGCTGGAAAGAACCCAGATGTCCCTCAACAGAGGAATGGATACAGAAATTGTGGTACATTTACACAATGGAGTACTACTCAGCTATTAAAAAGAATGAATTTATGAAATTCCTAGCCAAATGGATGGACCTGGAGGGCATCATCTTGAGTGAGGTAACACAATCACAAAGGAACTCACACAATATGTATTCACTGATAAGTGGATATTAGCCCAAAACTTAGGATACCCAAGATATAAGATACAATTTGCTAAACGCATGAAACTCTAGAAGAATGAAGACCAAAGTGTGGACACTGTGCACCTTCTTAGAATTGGGAACAAAACACCCAGGGAAGGAGTTACAGAGACAAAGTTCGTAGCTGTGATGAAAGGATGGACCATTTAGAGACTGCCGTATCCAGGGATCCATCCCATAATCAGCTTCTAAACGCTGACACCATTGCATACACTAGCAAGATTTTGCTGAAAGGACCCAAATATAGCTGTCTCTTGTGAGACGATGCCGGGGCCTAGCAAACACAGGAGTGGATGTTCACAGTCAGCTATTGGATGTATCACAGGGCTCCCAATGGAGAAGCTAGAGAAAGTACCCAAGGAGCTAAAGGGATCTGCAACCCTATTGTTGGAACAACATGATGTACTAACCAGAACCCCGGAGCTCTTGTCTCTAGCTGCATATGTATTGAAAGATGACCTAGTCGGCCATCAATGGAAAGAGAGGCCCATTGGACTTGCAAAGTTTATATGCCCCCATATGGGGGAATGCCAGGGCCAAAAGAATGGGAATGGGTGGGTAGGGAAGTGGGGGGCGCTATGGGGGACTTTTGGGATAGCATTGGAAATGTAATTGAGGAAAATATGTAATAAAAATATTAAAAATTAAAAAAAAAAAGAAGTCACCTGAATATGACTCACTCCTTGTCTGCAGCCCCACCCGGGTGAGCGGAATTAGCATCATCATACAAATAGCACCGGGCTGGTCCATAACAATTTGCTATCACTGAGAACACAATGGTCATCTTCTCTAGTGGTAGGATCAGCTTCTTATGTGATACCAACGCAATAGGTAATTTTAAACTAATGGTCAATTCGTAATACCAGGCCCCCTTTAAAACCAAGCTCATTGTTACAGCTACTTAAAGTTGACTGGAATTGTACAGCTAAATGTCTTCTGTTTTGAGGAGCTGACATTATGAAAGAGTCAGGAGCATAAAGAGAGTCCATTTTACATTTCTCTAATAAACAAGATTCCTAGCACAAATTGTAGGAGTCAATCTCTGGATTGTTTGAATAAAGCATCTCCAGAAGCTGCTACCATGGTGATAGACTAAATGGCAATGTTCCAGACTACTTATTGAAATGACTGGTTTTGCTTTGTTAAAGAAAAAAAAAAGAGAGAGACTTTCAAAAGCTAAAAGGCTGAAGTGAAATGTTTTTCAGGTGTCTATGTCTTATATGTATACCTATGATTCCATCCCATAGACATTTTTTGTGTGCAATATTTGTGAATTTCTTCATTTTTTCCATTTATTTATTTATTTATTTATTTATTTATTTATTTATTCACTTTACATCCCGATTGGAGCACCTCCCCTATCCTCACAGACCACCTTTCTTTTTCTTTCTTTCTTTTTATTTTATTAGATATTTTCTTTATTTACATTTCAAATGCTATCCCGAAAGTTCTCTACACCCTCCCCACGCCCTGCTCCCCTACCCACCTATTCCCACTTCTTGGCCTTGGTATTCCCCTGTACTGGGGCATATAAAGTTTGCAAGACCTAGGGGCCTCTCTTCCCAATGATGGCCAAGTAGGCCATCTTCTGCTACATATGCAGCTAGAGACACGAGCTCTGGGGGTACTGGTTAGTTCATATTGTTGTTCCACCTATAGGGTTGCAGACCCCTTCAGCTCTTGGGTACTTTCTCTAGCTCCTCCATTGGGGGCCGTGTGTTCCATCTTATAGATGACTGTGAGCATCCACTTCTGTGTTTGCCATGCACTGGCATAGCCTCACAGGAGACAGCTATATCAGGGTCCTTTCAGCAAAATCTTGCTGGCATATGCAATAGTGTCTGGGTTTGGTGGCTGATTATGGGATGGATCCCCAGGTGGGGTAGTCTCTGGATAGTCAATCCTTTTGACAGACCACCTTTCTACCCACTTCCATTCTCCTCAGAGAAAGGGATTCTCCCCACACCTACTACCTACTCTCCTCCATCATCCCCCTGTACCAAGTTGCCCTAGCACCTGAAGTCCAAGCAGGACTAAACCAATCCTTTCTCACTGAGGCCAGACAAGGCAGTCCAGCTAGAGAAAAGGGACCTAAAGGCAGGCAATAGTCAGAGGCAGACTTCTTTCCAATTGTTAAGGTCTCACATGAAGAGCAAGTTGCACATCTGCTACATATGTGTAAGGGGTCTAGGTCCAATTCATTTATGCTCTTTGTTTGTGGTTCAGACTCTATGAGACTTATGAGACCATGTTCTTTGGTTCTGTAGGTCTTCTTGTGGTGTCCTTAACCCCTCTTGCTCCCCCAATCCCTCCCCCAACTCTTCCACAAGACTCCCTGAGCTCTCAAATGTTTGACATTGGGTCTCTGCATCTGTTTCTATCAGCTGCTGGATAAAATCTTTCAGACGACAGCTACTATCTGCAAGCATAGCAGAGTATCGTTAATTGTGTCAGTGGTCAGCTCTTTCTCATGGGGTGTATCTCAAGTTGGTCCAGTCATTGGTTGCCTATTCCCTCAATCTCTGCTCCATCTTTATTCCTGCATATCTTGTAGGTAGGGCATATTTTGGTCCAAAGTTTTTTGTGGGTGGGTTAGCATTCCCTTCTCATCACTGGAAGTCCTGCCTGGCTACAGGAGGTGGCCACTTCAGGTTCCATATCCCACACACCTATGGACACTTGCTTTTGACAAAGAAGCCAAAAGCATACAACAGAAAAAAAGTAAGCATCTTAAACAAATGGTGCTGGTCTAACTGGATGTCTGCATGTAGAAGAATGCAAATAGATCCACATCTATTATCCTGCACAAAACTCAAGTCCAAATGGATCAAAGACCTCAACATAAAACCAGAAACACTGACTCTAATAGAAGAGAAAGTGGGGAATAGCCTTGAATGCATTGGCACAGGAGACAACTTCCTGAACAGAACAGCAACAGCTCAGGCACTAAGATCAACAATCAATAAATAGGAGTTCATGAAACTGAAAAGTTTCTGTAAGGCAAAGGACACTGAAAATAGGACAAAACATTGGCTTACAGATTGGGAAAGGATCTTCATCTACCCTACATTTGACATAGGGCTAATATCCAACATAGATAAAGAATTTAAGAAATTAAACACCAACAAACCAAACAACCCAATTTGAAAAATAAGCTATAGAGCTAAACAGAATTCTCAACAGAGGGATCTCCATTGACTGAGCAGCACTTAAAAATGTTCATTGTCCTTGGTTATCAGAGAGATGCAAGTCAAAAGGACTCTGAACTTCCTTCTTGCAGCCGTCAGAATGCCTATGACCAAAAACTCAAGTGAGAGCACATGCTGGCAAAGACGTGCAGCCAGGGGAACACTCCTCTACTGCTGGTGGGAGGGCAAACCTATACAACCACTCTGGAAATAAATCTGGTGGTTTCTTAAAAAAAAATTGGAAGTAGTTCTACCTGAAGACCCAGCTATACTGCCCCTAGCATATACCTAAAAGGTGCTCCATCATCCCACAAGGACACATGCTCCACTGTGTTCATAGCAGCTTTATTCATAATAGCCAGAAACTGCAAACAACTCAGATGTCCCTCAACCAAAGAACGGCTAGAGAAAATATGGCACATCTACACAATAGAATCATTAGATAGAACTAGAAAAAATTATCCTGAGTAAGGTTACCCAGACCCAGAAAGACATGGATGGTATGTACCCACTTATAAATGGAAGTTAGCTGTAAAATACAGGATAGCCATGCAACAATCCACAGACCCAAAGAAGCTAAGACACAGGAGGGCCCAAGGGAGGATTCTTGAATCTCACTCAGAAGGGGAAATAAAATTGACATCACAAGTGGAAGGAGTGAGGGAAGAACTGGGTGGGAGAGGGGGTGGTGAAGGGATCAGAATTATAATTGTTTAGATTTTGTTTGAACTCTAACTCTGCTATTTATTTGTGTGTCAGTGGAAAATATTTCAACCCTCAATCTCCATTTATTAATTTGTAAGTTTAGTTATAATATATGTATATAGATTTCACAAGATTATATATATGTATATATACTTATATATATAATCTTGTGAGGATTAAATGAAATAAGATTAAATAAAACTCACAGACAATGCTTTGTACCATGTAAGCATAAGATGAATTCTATAAGCCCATTCCATTCTTCATTCCTCTTATCCAGTTGGATCAGAGAAAGGGCTATTAAGTCATTTGTTCCATGGAGAACCCCCACCCCCACCATTCATCACAGCTTTGCATGTCTGGGCAAGAAACTATACAAGAAGTCACAGCTCAGGGAAAGATCACCGGTTGATCTAGGACCTGGGAGTTACTCCTAAACTGTCACTGAATCTTGGTGATTAGGAAACATGCTGCTTGAATAATACTCTATCCTAAGCAGGGTTGATCACTATCACAAACAGGGTCCTGTGCCAGAGGCAGAGGATTGGAGTCCCCTGGACTGTTTCCCATGATAGACTGTGCTCGCATCTAATTTCCTGAATAAATGCTGCTTAGCAGCTTGATTTTTATAACCTAACATCTTTCCTATAAGGCATATTTATTTACCTATGTGACTTTCTGAGCAATAAGGACTATTGGGAGAGAAAGCTATTCTGTTCCTTCTAATAAATCTTTCAATATATTTAATCTCCATGTTTCTAACTTGTCAGACTCATTCAGTCCTTACTCAAATGCTTGGATATTTATAGTTACAACTTCCTTGTTACTTTAACCAACTTTCTTCCTTACTTGTCTCATGGGTGACAGTAAGTACATTCTTTTTTATTACTAATATTTATCAATAATAAGGAAAATTTCCATTATGTGTTATATCAAGGTCTTCATGAAAATAAACCACTTTGAGATATTGTAGAATCTTGTTACAGTATGAAATATAAACAAATCATATAATATCAAATTATTATATAACTAATTTTTCAAAACTCCAAATAGAATATGCCTGCCATCTAAAATTTTATAGTAGTTGAAACAAACAGTTTATTTTTCTAGTATAATAGTACAATGGATATGACCAATTGCTATTGTAGGTTACTCACTGTTACAACTGACTCTCATTGTCCTTCTGCATAGACTATTTCAACTCCAGGAATCATGTCCCAGAAAAAAAGATATTATTGGAAAGCATTCAAGTCATGTCTGTTTCTTTTTTCATTTTTAAAAAAATGTGGAATGAGTCACATGACTCACACTCAGTAAAAGAAACATCTAGTTTTATGTTTATTGCAAATATATTTTTCTTACATAATATACCCTGATTATGGTTCCCCTCCCTCTATTTTTCCAAGTTTCTCTTCATCTCCCCTCCCATCCAGATCCACTTCCTTTATGTCTCTCATTAGAAAACAAGCAGGCTTCAAAGGGAATATAATATAGAACGATGTGATAAAACAAAAGTTATCACATCAAAGTTGGACAAAACAAACAAACCTAAGAAAAGAGCCCAAGAGAAGGCACAAGAAGCAGCGACCCACTCTTTTGCACACTCAGGAATTTCCTCCAAACTAGAAACTGGTGGCCATAATATATTCACAAAGGACCCGTTAAAGACCTGTAGGTCCTGTGCATGATGCCTCATTCTCTGAGTTCATATGTGCTTTAATCATAATGATTTAGAAGGTCTTGTTCTCCTGGTGCCCTCCATCCTCTCTGGCTCTTACACTCTCTGCCTCCTTTTCTTAGCATTCATTTCCTGAGCCCTGGATGGATAGATTTGATGGAGACATTTTGTTTATGTCTGAATGTTCCAAACTTTCTCACCCCTTGTGTAAGGCCTGACTGTGAGTCTATATTTGTTCCCATCTGTGTCAGGAGGAAGCTTCTCTGATGATGACTGAACAAGGCACTGATCTAGGAGTATAGCAGAATGTCATTTGGAGTCATTTAATTGCTACAATTTTCATTTTAGAACAATTGTATTTTGTTTTACCCGAGGTCCCTGAGCTAGCTAGTCTCAGGTTCTCAATTACCCAAGCAATGTTGGACATGGGTTCCGTCTCACAGAAGGGTCTTGTATCAAACCAGATATTGGTTGCTCCCACAAGATTTGTGCCTCCCTTGCACTAGTGTATCTGGCAGGAAGGACACCAATGTCGATCCAAGGGCTTGTGGCTGGCTTGGGGTTTACTGTTCTCTTTGTGTAGCATTTGAAGTGCCTTCCAGCACAAAAAAGCTAGAAAATAGGGGTGAAACTGTATGTAGGCAGCAGCTCAACTTCTCCATGTTCAATGAGGTGTGTAGGTATTGTCTTCACCAATGGGCCTTGCTATCAGTTTGTGGAGAACAATCTATAGCCTTGTCAATAGCCTGGGTTGTTGGGGGATTTTCATGAGATCCCTTTGTTCAGTACCTTAATGAGATTTAACCCAATTTCAGGATTGGAAGTTTTATATGATAACGAGATGACAGCTGGGACTCTGTCTCCCCCATTATTTGGTGAGTTCAGTTATATCTCCTTCATATATGTATATATTTTAAAAAGCTTCTATTTTATTAGATTTTCATACTACTCCTCAAATATCTCTTAATTTTAGCTGTCTCTCCCCAAAATAAACATATCTTAACTATACCCATCAATGAATGCTAATAGAATGTACACATTAATGTAATTATCAGACAAACAACAAAAACACATGTTTTCTCTGAAACAGATGGGACATTATGGAACAGAATATGTGACTGTCCCTGAGAGTTCATTCTTGGTCCTTTCCACTCACGCCCTTCCTCATCCCTGTGGGCCCATCCTCAGTTGTTATAAAAGCTAAGTCATACAGAATTCTCACTTGCCTGATTTGTTTCCTCAACCTAATGTTTCCGAGATTCTCTCAGGTCATGTGTGTCAGTTGCATATCTTTTCATTGCTGACTTGCGTTGAATTATCTAATGAGGACACTAAAGTTTACACGTAGTTGCAATCTTGTGAGTTGTATCTGATCACATGGCTTCTCTGGCTTCTCCCCTGGTGGCATCAGGGGGCATCCTGTCCACAGTGGCTTCTGTTCAGCTAAGCTACAGTGGCCAAAACTAACTTCACACCTTTAAATTTTTAAAAACATATTTTGTTAGTTATTTTCCGCATTTACATTTCCAATGCTATCCCAAAAGTCCCCCATACTCTCCCCCCCACCCCCAACCCCCCTACTTCCACTTTTTGGCCCTGGTGTCCCCCTGTACTGGGGCATATAAAATTTGCAGGTCCAATGGGCCTCTCTTCCCAATGATGGCCGACTAGGCCATCATCTGTTACATATGCAGCTAGAGACACGAGTTCCGGGGGGTACTGGTTAGTTCATATTGTTGTTCCACCAATAGGGTTGCAGATCTCCCCAGCTCCTTGGGTCCTTTCTCTAACTCCTCCATTGGGGGCCCTGTGATCCATCCAATAGCTGACTGTGAGCATCCATTTTTGTGTTTGTTAGGCCCCGGACACCTTTAAATTTTATGAAGAAAGTATGTTTTATTCTTTTTATAAGGAAATGATTACCCTATTTATATATATGCCTATTTGAAATATACATGTATATTTCACGGAAACAAACATTTTAATTTGAAATAAAGCAATGAAATGTTTAAAGTGAAAATCATGACGTTGTTGAGGTCAATCTTAAATTACAATAAAAAGTAAAGGAAATATAAATATGACATTAAATATGTAATTGGAATACAACACTATTTTTTTTTTTTCAAGACTGGGTTTCTCTGTGTAGCCCTGGCTGTCCTGGAACTCACTCTGTAGACCAGGCTGGCATCGAACTCAGAAATCCGCCTACCTCTGCCTCCCGAGTGCTGGGATCAAACCACGCCCGGCTAACACTATATTTTTTAAAACTGCAACTTGGTTGCCACTAGTCATATTTTACTAAATTAAACTTATAAAATAAGATTATCAAGTTCTTATTTCCACTAGCTAAATCTGAAACAAACAATAGTGTCATGTGGTTTATAACTATATTAATGAGCATAAATATAGGATATTTCTTTAATTTTTGTGAAGAGTAATAGCACTCCTCAAAAATCAGGAGGAAGAGAAAAAATAAAGTAATTTTCCAACATTTAGATCCAGTCCTCATTGATTTCTAATGGGTGGTTTTACTACTAAAATTTATTAAATGTATTGATGAGTTTTATAATAAAAGGTAGAAAAGGAGAAATAAATGTCACTTTTCTCTCAATAAATATTTTCTGAGCTTGTATCGTGTGCCTAATTTCTATAATCCAATAAATAAAGTCATTGTCTGCAGAGACACGCTCGAAGAGATGGGAAAAGTTGTGGGACAGGCAAGGTGCAAGGCCTGAGGGCCGCTTTATATACAATACAGTTAAGATGCAGCTTGAGTGAATGCAAGTGTTCATCTGTTGGACATTTGGTCTTCAGTGTGAGAAAAGTGGAACTATTGGGAGGTAGAGCCTAGAGTGAGGTAGGTAGGTATTTGGGGTGCTGCCTTTGGAAGAACCTGAGATAGTTCTCGTGGGATACTCAGTTTTCTCAAGAGGGCTTTGGTAGCTTGGGAATGTAGCTCAGTGGTAGAGAATGTTCAAAATTTAGTGTTTTATGCCTCATATTACATGAAAGAGATGTGTTTTTTATGAAAGAGAGAGTGGTCTCCGTCAGGCATTGTGGCTTCCTATATGTCCATGTTGTTACTTTCTTTTGTATGTGCTCCTGGCATGCCTCTATCTTCCTCAATGTGATGCAGTTGTAAGAACCCTTATAAAAGCCAGATAGATATAATATTTGTATCTCCAGTCTCCAAAACTGTGAGTCAACCAAATCTCATTTTTATGAGGTATCCAGCCTCATATATTTCTGTAGACTAGCACAGAATAAACATTAATTCACAGGCATTTTGAAAAAGCTTTTCACCATGTGTAGTGGCACAGGTTCAAGTACTGAGACTGAGACAAGACGATTAGGAATTCAAGGTTATTCAGTGACATCATATGTTCAAGGCCAGTGTGAGACATAAGACCATATTTTAATAACGAAGGTAGGTACTTTCTCTGATTATAATAATTACACAGAGGCCAGAAGAGGACTAGGAAGTAAGACAGTTAGTTTTCTGAAAACATAACAATCCAGGAATGTTTTGATAGCAAGTGCTAAGACATTGAAGTACTTAATATTTTAGACAATGGCTAAGAAAGCCAGTGTGGCTGAATCAGAGTAAATTCAGAAGCCCTCATAAGGAGGGCTATAGTCCAAATGGTTTGTGTCTTAGTTATCTTTGTCAACTTGACACAGCCTAGAGTTATCTGTGAAGAAACTCAAGTGAGGAATTAGCTAGATCAGATTGGACTGTGACATGTATCTAGGAGGTCGCTTTACTATTAACTGATGTGGAAGGGCCTACCACATTGTGTCTGGCACCATCCTTGGGCTGGTAATCCTAGACTGGACATGGAAGCTAGTTAAGCATGAGGAATGCAGCGAGCAAGCCAGCCAGCAATGTTGCTTTGCTCGATAGTTTCTGCCATGACTTCTCTAGTTACGGACTGTGACCTGTAAGCGGAAGTTGAAATAAATCCCCTCCTCCCCAAGTTGCTTTTGGTTAGCACATTTTGTCATGTCAGAAAGGAAACTAGAATAGAAGCTGGTGCCAGGAAGGTGAGGTGTGCTGTGATGGACATGACCATGTGGCTTTTAATGCTTGGGATAATTTTGCTGGAGCTTTGTGGAGAATTTTTGTGCTTTAGACTGAAAAAGCCACTAACTCTCTAGAGCTTGGTGAGCTGTTGCTATAGGAATCTGAAAGACAATGGTGAGAGAAATGTGGTTTGTGGAGGCCTAGCTCAGGAGGTTTGAAGAAGGAGCAATGGTTTAATTTAGGACTGGATCTATGGGTCATTCATATGATATTCTTTATTAAGAATTTGTGGTTTCTGGCCAGCTGAAGAATCAGCTATTACTAGACAGAGATCAACACTATTGAGGTAAATCTTTTGTACTTCATTTGGAGAATAAGGACATGTTTCCCAGAATACATGTTGTTAGAACATACAGAAGCTGTGGTCAGGAGAGGGCAAAGCTGAATTTGACTATGTGAAAGACTGGTTTTGAAGGCATGAACGCTGCAGGACTAAAGGGGTCAAAGAAGACAAAGCTTGTTGCCGTTTGGCAAGGTTGTATAACATCAGATTGTCTTGAACTGCCAGCTCCTAGTAAAGATACAGGGACTATTATTATTTATGGAAGCTTAATAACTATAACTCAGGCCATGTCCACTAGCTCATATAATTTAATTACCCTATTTATTCTAGTCTATATTTGCCACGTGGCCTGTTACCTTTCATAGCCAACTTCCTCTCTGTCTGTCTGTCTGGTGAATCCTCTAGAGCATAATTCTTCCCCCAGAAATTCTCTCTGCTTTCCCTTTCCTGCTTAGCTATAAGCCCTCAGCTCTTTATTAAAGCCAATTAGAGAATGCCTTAGGCAGATGAGGAAGGAGAGAGACACACCTTCATGCAGTACACAAAATGTTATCCCAACAATGGCTACTTGAAGAGAACATTGAAAGGACCTTGGTGAAGGTGCAGCCTCAGTTTCAATAGAGGTCCAGGATACTGGAGATGCTAGGACTGTGGACTATCTACTAAGGACGGTAACAGGAATAGAGTAGATCCAGTCTGAGCCTAGGCAACACGCTATGGATGGCAGAACTGGAGAGGTAGGACTGTCTAAGCCCTTAGGAGCCTAAAAAAAAAAAAATCATGAGTTCCAGATGTGAGACGCTAAGCTAATACATTTTATTCATAGGCTTGGCCAATACTATAGGGTGCAGAAATTATGTTGGAGAAAAGTTCATGGGTTATTGAAAAGAATGTATATTTCATCATTTTTGGTTGGACTAGATTTTAGATGTCTAAGCCATCTAATGTACTGCTTAGTTTAGCTCTTAAGCTTTATTGGTTTATTTTGTTGTTACATACTTATGTCTGCAAAACTGGATTTCCAGCCAAGGTTAATCAGAAAAGACAAAAGAAGGTCACAGCATGTGCTGCGGATGTAGCTCAGTAGTGAACTACTTGCCTGGCTTTCACACGATCACGGGACCTGGATTGAGTTCTAGCTCCTGTGTGTTGTGCATGTGTGCACACACGCCTACATACAGTCACTACATTATTTATTGTTTGTGTTTTGCTGATGTGTTTACCAATGCAAGTGCAATATTGCAGACATTCACTATTGTATCTGCATATATTCATCTATTCCTGTCAAGTAGCATTTATTTTATGAAATTAAATGCACTGAAATTCATTGCATGTACAATTATTAGAACTATGTGTTGAATTACTTATACACTTAATTAACAGACAGTATATGTAGTGGCAGTATGTAACACATGGACGCACACACACATTGGATTCAAACGAAGTCCTGTGATCCTGTGAAAGCCAGGCAAGTGTTTCACTATTGAGCTACATCCGCAGCACAAGCTGTGACCTTCTTTTGTCTCCTCTGACTAACCTTGGATTTAAATCTAGTTTTTTCAGACATAAGTAAGGTTGCTGCTACTTTCAGGCTCCTTTTGATTGAAACATATTCAATTCTTTTACTTATAGTGAGTTTAGTGTGTTCCTTTGCCAGTGAACTGAGTTTCTTGTAGAGGATATACAGTTGGGCCTCAATTTTTATTTTTTTTAAATCCAATTAGTCAGTATGGCTCTAAAAAAAAAAAAAAAAAAAACCAAAAACCAAAAACCCACCAATGATACATTGTGTTTTGAGAGATCTACACTCTAGCCCTGGCTCTCAATATATCCTTATTTAAATTTTTTTACTTAATTGTTTATTCATTATTATGTGTATATGTTTGATACAGGGAGGGGTGCATTCCATAGTGTTTATGTAAAGATCAGAAGACTGCCTTGTAGAGTAAAATCAGGTTAGCAACTTTGAGTGGTGAGCGCTTTTACCTTGAGCCGTGCTACCCATCCCCTTAAAGTAGCTCTTTTATTTTGTTTAAAGAGTTTAGACTTTTGATATAGGGCTATGGTTGAAAAAATTCTTGCAAGCATTTTCTTATTGTTTTCTATTTTTGTTTGTTTGTTTGTTTAAATCCTTTCTATTTTAGTCTTTTCCCCTTACATCTTTGTGGTTTAGTAATTTGATGAGCTAATAGTGTTTGATATGTTTTCTTTTTTGACTTTCATTTGCTTTTATTTTTTCTAGTGAAATTTAGTTTTTTCCATGATTTCTCATGAATGCATGTGTTTCTTCATCATGTGTGTACAAGGTTCCTTAAGTATATTCTGTAAAGTACTGAGGGTCTATCCTTTTCCACTTCCTTCTTTTTCCTCTAACCCCTCCTTCCTGCATCTCTCCTCTAAAATCCACGGCCTCTTTGTCTTTAATAATTTTTATTACATGTATACATGCATATAAATACATAGATACAACCTGCTGTGTCCATCTAGTAACTTGTATATATGTATATATTGTAGGGCTGATGACTGAGTAACCAATTAGGGAGCCCATTCCTAGGGAAGACTAATTCTCCTTCTCTTAGCAGTCAGTAATTGCCTAGAGCTCAAAAATGTATTTTTTAAAAAATTGCTTGTTAGGAAACAATTTAAATTGTGCCCACTATATATATTATATAATATATAATGTATACACACACACACACACACATATACAATGAATAAATGAAATGATAATCCTTTCCAATAGAGAAAAGGGTCATGAAGTCATAAACAGTCTTAAATTCTGGATTTGGATTATTGTAATCTTATGGAATCCTTTCTTTCTTTGTTAACTTATTGTTTTCATGTATGTGCATGTGCACATGACTTGTGTGTATATAATGTCCATGTTTCCTTTTAAAATAGATTGTTCTCCACTTTCTTTTGATTTTGGATTTTGAAAACAAAAGTGTTTTATGGATCTTCAAAATGGAGTTATATTTCTAGTTTCTTAGATAAAACTATGTAGGAATAAATATTTCATATTTAAAAATTTTAAAAATTTAAATATACAATATACATAAGATGTATTCATTTGAGTCCTTAAAAACTGAAAGAAAACATGTACCCCAGTCACCCTTGGCAGTAGAAGATTTGTGCAAGTATGTGGTGCTGTGTAAGCCATCCCAGGATGTTATCTTTCAAGCTATAGAGTTACCCCCAGTACTTCTAAGAAGGACGCAAATACAGCAGGAGAGGCCTCATGGAATGACCTGAATTCCCTTAACACATAAGACATGCTGGTGGCCAGGAGGAGAAGATGGGATTAGGCTTGTACATTCCTCCTCAAGTCAGAGCTAAAACTGGTTTGGATTTTGTGCTGGTCTAACTTAGGTAAACATTTTGTGTACCTAGTCTTAACAGTGATCTTGTAGCTTACTCAGCAAGACTGATTCACTCAACACCCCAGTAGCCATAGTAATTTTCAGCAATTTTCCTAACAAGAGTAATACAAAACTTTCTATTTAGAATAAATGTATTTTATCCTGAGTAGAAAGACTACATGGGCCTTTGCCACAATATTTGGGAACTCACAGTTTAATATACTGCAACTACTTAATGATGTAAAAGACCTTGCAGATCTGAATTCTGTGTTCATGTATTCTATTAGTCAGTAATTAATTACACTCTCTTGGATTATTGGCCTATAATTGCATCCTTTGTAATAGTAGTACCTTAAATTTCTCTGATTTCATTTAGATTATAGGTCACTTTAATGGTTATAGTTCTGTCTTATAAGTTATTATTTCAAAGGACTTTCATTTTGAAACTTATTTTATTGAGCACATTTTATAAACATATATTTAGTCCCTTAAAACCCCACTGTTGGGGCTGCAGAGGTGGCTCAGTAGGAAAAGTGTCTGCCTCACACGTGTGAGGCACAGAGTTTGCACCCCACACATGCTAATGCTGAACACTCACAGCAACATGCTTGTGACCCCAGGCTCAAGAGGGAGAGATGGGTAGGACCTATGAAGCCGGCTAGCTAGTTAAGAGTAGCTACATTGTCACTGTCTTAGTTCCAGCCTCCATTCACATGTGAAAAGTGACTAAGGAAGACCCCAAGGCCAGCCTCCCCCATCCAGAAGCACATGAATACATACCCGACTTCCACACATGTAAACATACAAGCGCACTCAGAGCACACACACAAAAGAACCTCTGCAAATCCTGACCCTTTTTATTTTTTATTTAAAATTTTTTTTTTTTATTGTTTGGAGACATAGACAGCTAAATAGAAAAAGACTCAAATTCACGGCTTGGCATTAGCACTAGCTACGACTTCTATTACCTAACCATGGGAAGTTGTCAAGTGGTTTAACCATTCAAGCTTTCTGTTTCTTATTCTATAAAAGGAGGTATGTAAACCACCATTTTCCTTTTGTCTGAATTCTGTGAGTTCATGACACGGAGACATGATTGAACAGGTATCATAAGAAATGGCAGTAATTCCACGGATATACCCTTCTAACAGATCAGCTATGTCACTGAGCAGCGTTTATGCCTGAGACAGGTACATATAATTGATATGTACCTTTAGTGATCTAAAGGGAAATGCAGAAATAATCTTGCAACATTTAGCAGATCACTAACATCTTTAGTTACAAAGATGGAACAAATTGCAACAAAGAGTTGACCTGCTGAGCCACTGAGAAAGGAGAGTCCATTAACAAACAGGAAGTCTGTCAGATATCCTGGGCTTCCTCCTGCTAGGCGATCAGAATCAACAGAGCATCACTTAACTCCAGGCAGTTTAGAACATTTCATTCTACACTTGGAGCCACAAAGGGCTCCTGAGAAAACCACGCCTCTCTTAGATCAGTCACTTTTACTTTCTTTTATTCCTACGATGAGGTGTCTGTCCTCACATCCCCAATTCCAGCTGAGAAAATGGGGCAAATACACACTTGATTGTTTTAGTTTGGCACAATTATGTTTGAAATATAAGATTTCTAAATTACAGGTACTAGAAACATCTTTGGTATCTGATAGAGCTAAGGTTTTTGGTCTCCCCCCTTTCATATGTATATCCATTTAACACTACTTCTATGATTAAACTAATATCTTTAGTTCTTACCTGCTAATTTTTCAGTCCAAACCTATGTTAAAACAAAGAAGAAAGGCTCAACCTGAGACACTAAAATGGTTCGTCCACTCCAGAAATGGATTTGAGGGGCAGGAGAGGGGAAAGAAGGAGTGAGGGAAGGGAAAGAAAGGATTGCCAGAGCAGGTGGGGGTGGAAAGATGGTAAGAATCGATTTATAAGCACGGCTCAATATAACAAAGTTTATTGGGCATAGTCTTTCACAGTAGCCATTTCAAGAAATAGAAAGGACAAAGATTTGAGCGTTTTCACATTCCAGAAGCAGTCATAAATATTAGGCAGCTCGTCCAAGAACTCCAGGTAAAGTCAGAGAAGCATAGCTGTTTTAAGGTCATTAAAGTTCAAAGTTAACATAGCCCCTTTTGCTTGGAAAACCTTTTTCCAGCCCTTTACCTGAGGTAATGTCTACCTCAGAGGTGAAGGGGAGAGGGGTAAGCCAGGAAGGGTCATGGTGGGGTGGGGGGACTGGGAGGAGAGGGGGGCTAGGTCAGGATGTAAAGTTAACTAATGGGGGGCTGGAGGAGGGAAAGTTAGGGTAGACTGGCTTTGTTCCCAACTTAGATTCCGAATTCGAGTTCCTTAGGAACACAGTTGCCAAGGAGAAGGAAGCCCCTAGGAGTGTCTCAGCTTCACACCAGAGAACAAAGAGTTGGGAGAAGGCTCCACGGTAGACTGTTCTTCCAGCGCGCGGCGAAGACTATGGGTTGAGAAGGAACCTGTCGGGGAACTGAGGGCGGGATTTGGGGTAAACGGAGGATCAGGCTTCCCCGGGTTGGAGGGGGAGGTTCCGCCCTCGCCCTTTCCACTGCGGCTCCTTGTTGTGAGGCCGCAGTCGCTTTGGAATTTGGAAATGCAGCGCGGCGTGTTCCGAGCACCGGATCCCCGGAGCAGTGGGTGTCGGGCTGCCGGACCCTGACCCTCCCTCCGCCCCGGTCAAGCCGGGCGCGCACAAGCACCTGCCGGGCCACGCTCGCGGCTGCGCCGCCCGCCCGCCCGCTCCGCCCCGCCGGCCGCCGTGTGTTTACGTGGAGACGAAGATGGCGGCGGTGACCGCGGGGCCCGTGCAGGCCGGCACGAGTCGCCGGTGAGCGCCCAGCGTGTCCCGGGTGGCCACGGAGCTCTGTCCGCCTCTTTCTAAACAGATCTTTCCTCTCCACTGCGTCCCAGCCTACCCTGCAGACGCCATGGAGGACGAGGAGAGGCAAAGGAAGCTGGCAGCCGGCAAGGCGAAGGTAGGAGCGCGGCGGCCACGGGCCGCGTCGGGAGGCGGTGACCCGGGGCGGAGGCTGGGGGAGAGGCCGGGCCGCGGGGCTGGGGCTGGGGCTGGGGCTGGGGCTGGGGCTGGGGCTGGGGCTGGGGCTGGGGCTGGGGCTGGGGCTGGGGCTGGGGGGCTGCGGCTGGGGGGCTGCGGCTGGGGCTGAAGAGCCGCCCTCTCTTGCTGCTGCTGGAGACCTGCATCGCTCGGCTTCGTTCCTTTCTCCCCGGTGCCACACAAAACCCCCTCTCACCCCGGGTGTTAACTGCTAAGGAATTGCTTCGCAGCCACCACTCTTTCACTTTCTGAAGGGAGTTCAGGGAGTCGGTCAGGCCTTGTGCTTTCCGGAGCAAGGGTTTAGGGTTTTCTTTATTCCGGGAACACCCCTGCGCTGACCATCAGCCTGCCTTCTTGAGGTGTCACGCTGGCACTCTTGTGTGTGTGTGATTGGCCTGTGACAGCTGCCTCGGCAGTGTCTTGAGTGTGCCACAAGTGCCAGCTGTGAACTTGGCTGTAGGGGCGTTCTTTTTTGTTTGTTTGTTTTGTTTTTGCCGTTCTTTGTATATTCGTGCTTGAGGTCTTTGTCATGGCACACGCTTTTGTAATGTGTGGAATAGAACTTCGGGGCATCGAAAGGTTCCATAGACTAAACACCTACAGAATTGCTGTTTTAGATAATGTATTTGTTATTATGTATTTGGTAAGTTTGATTTTGTGTGGGTATGCGGGTATGGCAAATCATGTATAATCCAGACTTGTATGTAGGCATCTTGCAGTGGGCTTACTAAATAATTTGACACTGTTATGAATGGAATAGAATGATTTCTTTGTAAAATTACCTGTTTGAGCTTACCGTTGGACCTCCTTGCTCCCAAAAATGAAGTTACCTTTAAGATATAGTGTCTTTTTTTTTTTTTTAGACCTTATTGTTACTGGGAATAATTAAGTTATATTTTAAGCTTATTGTACTTGTTAGTTTGGAACCGTGATATGGAAGTGTTGTAAGCTAAATAAACCCCTTTTCTCTCCAAATTGCTTTGGTCATGATGTTTCATCATGGCAATAGTAACTCTAACGAAGGCACCTACCTTCCTTTTTTTCTTCTCTCACATCATTAACAAAGGAAGCAGGTCAGTAATGAGTGAAGGGCCCTACTGGAGAGAAACGTTGGTACATGCTCAGCATTAGTTGGTTAAAGGAGTGTGTGCAATAGCTAACCTTATATTTCTAGAATATAGTTTGTCGGCTTCCCATAAGCACCCTTTGTGTGAGGTCAAGATTTGAATGTGTCTCTGTGGCATTCTATAAATGGAGGGAAAAGCCCAGCTTAGCTTCCCATTGTGCACCCCAAGGAACTGACCGGGCTCAGAGCATTGAAGGAATTGGAGGTGTAGTGTGCAATCTTCCTCTCCTTGTTCTCCCATCCTTTCTTTCTTTTTTTTAGCAGAATCTTAGACTATAGTCCAGGTGAGCCTAGAGGTCAGTGTGTAGTCCAGGCTGGCTGGCTTCAGACTCTATGGCAATTCTGTGTTAACCTTCAGAGCGATGGAATTCTGTGTGTGAGCTACTGTGCCCAGATAAGATAGATGTCTTGAGTACTTCATAATTTCTACTCCCTTCCCTAAATATATTCTGTACTAAGTATGTGTGAGGGACTCCTGCTGAGCTTGGTCTGCCGTCACTAGACCTGTTTTAGGATTAAGTTGCTGCCAATAAATACTTGATTTATCTTTAGAAGAGATTTTGAATTTGGTTTCTACACATGTCTCTTTGTCTTTCAAAATGCTGTCTTTGTGGGGTTGGGGAGATAGATGGTTTATTCACTGTGTGAACTGCTTGCTGTACAGGCATGGACACCGGGGTTCATAGTTGTAGTACCCACACAAAGCTGGATGGCTGGACATGGTGACATGCATCTGTAATGCAGGGCTTGGGAGAAAGGGACAGACAGACAGACCCCTGGGACGTCCTGTCCAGTCCTCTACCAAAACACCAAGCTTGAGTTTCATCTGGACACCCTGTCTCAAAACATACTATACAAGGTGGATAGGGACAAGGGACAGCAGGCTCTGACTTCTACTGGCACAGGAATGTGTCCCTGCACATAATTCATAGCTCTGCCTTTGGGGATGCAGTCTCTCTCCTAAAATTACTTTATTTAAAATATTACTTTGTTCTAGAATTGCGCCTACTCTTGCGATAAGGGTTATGCCCACGTGTCTTATAAGTAGTTCTGGTAATGTAATAGACAGACATTGAGATAGCCTATGAAGACAACATGAAGAAAATAGTTTTCTCAGTTACCTGAAGGAATGTTCTGCAGCCATTATGCTTGTAGAGCCTCAAACGAGCATGGGTCATAAAGTACAGCTTGTGTCTTCAAGCACTACATGTGTCTTTCATCTGTAAAAACATGCTGCCTCTAATGAGGAATGAAAAAAACCGTATTGTAATATACTCAGTGACGGGGGGGGGGGGGGGGAGGGGGTGTGTAGCTCTGTGGTGCAGTGCAGAGCCCTGCATTCAGCTGACATCATAAAGTCCCATTTTATGGCAGGAATTGAAAGTACAGATGTGATGATTGCCTCTGCTCTCTGTGGGTCTAAAGGCAGAGACAGGGTAGTGAATTAAGTGCGGGTGCTCTGCAGTAGGGCCTGTGATAATTTATCTTCCCTATTTTGGTAAAATGTTTTAAATACTGTTTGCTTCCTGGAACGTTATACAACGATGCTCTATTATTATGTTAATGCAGCTTCTAATTATCTATCAGATAATAATTATTCAGTACAATATCTGCTTATTGAGTGAACAGAGTGGGAACTGAGTCCTCCCTGGGTGCTTCTTTGTAAGTATGGCTACCACTTAGTATAAAGAATTCCTAGTCTAAAGTTGTTCATTGCTGCCATAAGAAAAGAACATATAAAATCATTTTCCAAAACCCATTTAGAAGCTTGGTTTTCCACATTTCCTATTTATTGGGCTTAGTTGTTGTCTTTGATAATTTGTTTTCATAAATCACAATTCTTAAATCTTTTTCTGGTAACTAACTGATTGGTAGGTTGTTTCATTGAAAATTTCCATTTATCTAGAACACATAGACACTCACTTTAAAAATAGCTTGTCATGTATACATTATAGTATATTTTACGAAATGTTTTATACCAAACTAAATCCAGTACAGGAGAATAAATTATGGTGTATATATAGCACAAGATCATTCTACAAAGACTTTAAGCTGGGCAAATCACCACAAATAGTGCTAGGTTAAAGGCTGGTGGACTGACCAGCTCAGTCCCTGCCCTGTCCCAGATCCAGGGCTCTGAGCTGGCCCACCCAGTATCTCTCCCATCTGTGAGTGGCTTCACATGTGAAAGGGGCGGATCCACAGCTCAGGACCTCCAGTGTCATAGGACAATAGGCTCTCCTAGCAGACTCCATGTGAGGATGACAGTCCAGTATGGAAGCTGCCATAGAAGCCAGAGGCCTTGAACTGGACCAATGACCTGCAATGAACATTTCCAGGTAGACATGTGTGGACAGAGGGTATTCTGTGGAACACACTGTGACGTGCTACAGACGAGATGTTTTCTATGCTTTGTTTCGTTTACTTATTATTTCTTTTACTTGGGAGGTTGCACGGGCAAAGGGCAGACACAAAGGGACGCAGAAAAGTTGCTTTTTTTCCGGTATTTGGTCTCGGGAACAAGAAAAGTAATTAGCCTGAAAGCTGTCTGGCAGGAAGCACCAAAGGCTAGCACAGCTCCCGTCTTTATGGTCCCAAGCCATACCCCACCCCCAAAATAGTTCTGTTATCATTAGGAAAAAAAATTAAAAAAATAATCAAACCTTATCGCTACGGTATGGTAAGGTGTGTGCTGTCCCATAGAGCACAGTGGCTTAACTAGGTCTCGGGTGTCCTGTGGTCCTGGGCTGGCACTGCTTTACTCAGCATTGCTCGTGTCATATAGCTGGCTTCTGTGTTAGAAGACTTTGGGCGATGTCCTTGTTTTTTTTTTTTTTTTAAGGCAAAGTGTCATGTAGCCCAGGCTGGCCTTGAACTCCTGCTCCTCCAGTCTGTCTTCAGCACTGCAGACGGGTGCCCCAGACACTCCAGGCCCAGTGTATCTCTCTTGCACTTCTGTCTTATCCTTTCCACTGCTCTAAGATCTCATTGCTGGGGACAGATCATCTGGCCTTACCCCTTCCTTTCCTTTGCTCCTACTTTGCTGTTTTAGATCTGCAGCGACTGAAGAACCCAGAAACTGGGGTTCATAGCCGAGTTTGTGAAAATTCCAAGGAGAAGGGAGCCAAGCAGAGCAGACTTCTCTGCCAGCTTAGTGTCTTTACTTCCTGGTTGTCTTTGCATTTGCTGTAGGGTCCTCAGTATTAGTGTTGGAAAAATCCTGTTTCCTGAGGAGAGACGGTATTACCAGATTATTAAGTATTTTCAGACCCAGGCAAACCCTGTTTACTATGAAAAGGTCAGGAATGGCACCACAAAGGCTGTCTGTCCTGTGTTGAACCAAACATTTCATTTCCATTTTAAATGACTTACTTTTTCCAAGTAAAATTACTTGGAAATTTACTGTTTTATAAAGAGTATTATAATGCAACTATATCTTTAAATCATATTAGGAATGTTTTTAAAAGCTTGGTACGTACAGTACAGTTTTTAAAGCGGTTTTGTGCCAGCGAGGCAGTGCTTTATATAATAGACATTGTTTAGTGAATTAGTTAAAGTTCTTGGCTTCTTCATTTTTTATCAGCAGTTATGATTTTTATATGTTCACCAAGCATTCGCGGTTTGAGTAGTCCCAGGTATATGCAAAGTGAAAAAGGCTTTCTTGTCTTTGAGATGTGGACAGCTAGGGTTTTCACCTTCTTTCTTTACAGTTGCTCCTTCTGTTTTCATGTGCACGTCTTTCCTGCCTTCCTGATTCTTGTTAGGTGGTCTTCAGGTGTGACAGAAGTATCTAGTCTAGCGTTCTCAGCAGTGCAGGAGTTAATGCCTGCATTCGCAGCATGGCAGACAGGAATTGAAAAGTCATTCATTCTCTGCAGGTCTCACTGAAGTGAGAGAAAATGCCTGTGGAAGCTGCTTCAAAGCCAAGGTCTCTGGAGTAAACCCCCAGCGGCAAAACGCAGAGGGGAAAGACCCAAGGGAAACCTTCACCTGTTTGAACGGTCTTTGTCCCACTCCTTTGTCACAGTCCTCCTCTGGCTGTCCTGCTTCTTTTCTACAGGCTGTTACTCAGCAATGGCAGTACTGTCCATCAAGCTGAAGGGGTCAGGTGACAAACATGTTCCAGGTATCCTGTGACAAGAACGGATCCCAGATCTTTTTTTTTTTTTCTTTCGAGACAGGGTTTCTCTGTGTAGCCCTGGCTGTCCTGGAACTCACTCTGTAGACCAGGCTGGCCTCAAACTCAGAAATCCGCCTGCCTCTGCCTCCACAGTGCTGGGATTAAAGGCGTGTGCCACCACTGCCCGGCTCAAAAATCTTTGAAAACAATGTCCTATTTCAAGATTGTATGTGTGTGCGTGTCTTCCCTGCATGTGTGTGTGTGTGCACCATGTGCATACCTACTGCCCTTGCAGTTTAGAAGAGGATCCCCTAGAACTAGAGTTATAGATGGTTGTGAGCCTCCATGTGGGTGCTGGGAACCAAATCAAGGTTTCTGCAAAAACAAGTGCTCCTGACTGCTGAGCTGTCAGTCCAGCTCCAGATGTCTTCACTGTATAAAGAAAACCGGTTCTAGCAAGAGCAAAGCTACACAGTGCTCGAGAATTGTGCTTTAGTGAAACTGAAGTTAGCTAGCCTTGTCTGACAATGGCAGTGAGAAAAAAGTAGCCTGCCGAACATTGATGAGGATAGCATATTTATTTTGCAGCAATATTCTTCTAAAATTAAAATTTGGAATTCTTTTCAATTGATTAGTATCCTCTTAAACATCCCCACCCCCACCCCTAAGATGGGATTTCTCTGTGTAGCCCTGGCTGTAGTAGAACTCACTCTGTAGACCAGGCTGGCCTCGATCTCAGAAATCTGCCTGCCTTTGTCTCTCCAGTGCTGGGATTAAAGGCGTGCGCCTCCACTGCTCTGCTAAAACTTGAACTTTTTAACTTGAAAAACTACTGAAAATTTGAAAGTTTGTTTGTTATAAAGGTTGCATCTCTCTCTCTCTGTCTCTTTTTATCTGTGTGTGTGTGTGTGTTCTCTCTGTCTCTCTGTCTCTCTTTCTCTGTGTGCGCATGTGCAGGTCTCTGAGAGGGAGAGAATATATAATATATAATATTTATATTATTTATATTATAATTATATTAATATATTATATATTATTATGTAATAATATATAATAATTCTGTACTCTGGCCTAGTAGAAAAGACTCTAGGACTTTGGAGACATTTATTCTCTCATTTGTTTTAAACACAACTACAGCTATGGACTTTTACTTAGCAGCATTTACTTAAATTCTTGCAAACCATGCCTTATTGGCTACAAGAAGAATCCTGTTACAGCAGCCTATGCCTTGAAGGTATTAGTAAAATACTGATAGAAATACTGGACATAAAAAGCTAGTATTGGATTATTATTTTTTAAATTCCGGTAAGACTCACCTAAGCACAAAGCATTCTGAAACAAACTTTTTGGTGGCATAGCTTTACATTATACCATTACCACCATGCCTATTTTTACCAAACCAGAATAAAACCTTGTGCTGTAGATGTTTTCATTCCCTTGTCTGTCTAGCTGGAAGCAACTGAATACTATTCCAGTTGATTTGTTTATACTTCATCCATTGGTCTGATTTTGGTCGTTTTCACCTTTAGTCTGTGGTGGTCTGTGCTGCTCTAACAGTTGTGTCCCAGTACTGGAGTACCTGTTCATTTCTCTGCTGTGTTTCCTGGGAGTGAGAATCTGGTCGTGTGCAGATTGCGTTGATGCTTTGGCAGGCGTCTCAGGTCACTTTGAACAGTAGCTGTACTGTTGTCCGTTCCTGTTTACAGTGTCTAAGAATTCAGCTCCTTCTTGTTGCACCAGCACCGGTGTCTTCTTTCTTAAGTCATTAGAAGCAGTATGAGTGGATGCAGAGTGGGGCTTACCTCAGGGCTCCCAGTTACTAATGATGAAGAATATCTTTTCATGTGCTTTTTTTTGACCACTAGTGGATCTTTAGAAAAATATTTAAAGTCTTGGTCTACATTTAACAGTGCTTTTACCACCTTATTTTATATATTATATAATTCTGTGTACACATGCAGCCACACACACATGCACGCACAGTATGTATATATTTATGTGCCAGGAATGGACAGACAGAAACACATCCTATTGGAGTTACCTTCCTGGGCTAATACAGTGTAAACTTTTGCTAGCCACAAATAAGGTTTTTCGTGAGTAGATTGGAGCATGGATTACCCTTGCTTTCGTTGTGGGCCAGAGACTGTTTGTGCCAGCTGTTTCACAAGTGCGTGCAGTTTGCTGAAGCGGGCACCTGTTGGCCTTTGGCCTAGTCATTGCTGTCCAAATCTATGATGGGAACACATTTGGTCTTGAGTCATGAAAAGATCTTTTAAAAATACATGAACACGAAAGACCTATATGTATGTTTCACTAATGGAAGAGATTTTTGTTATAATATTGTATCCTCTTAAAAAAATCCCATGCTAGTTATCACTAAAACACTAAAACTTAAAGCACTTGACGCCTCTCTAGGCACCACAATAGACTGTTTGTGTATACTTGAATTGATAGATTCAAAAGTGCTAACTATTGAAAATATCCAGACTTAGCGTTGTCCCAGCAGTGGCTTGGCCAGGCTCTTTAGCTCTGCAGTCCGTTTTGTACTCTGCAGTAGTCTTTTATCCCTCTGGTTCTTGAGCAATGCAATATTTGTTTCCAGTTCATAGCAGTGATTCCTTCTGTACATTGCTGTTCACTGAGACTTTGATGTTGTTCGAGTGTGTATGTCTAGGGTTGTTCTGTCCTCCTTTCAAGAAGAGGTTATATTTTTTTTAAGCCTCAAATTTAGTTGAACTATCTGGAACTACATTAAAATATTAAAACCCTAAACATTTTAATGTCTGAATGAAACTGAATAGGTTTATCATTTACACACACTTCAGAATGCAGCACTCAGCACTGCTTGCTAAGGCTTTTCTGTTGAGGGCTCTGAGGTTAGGCTCTGTCCATTGCTTCATTATCCATTTCTCCAGGGAAGGTGCTGTGCTGCTGGGTGGGACCTGAAACACATGGGCTGGCTACTCACAGACTTTAGCTGCTTTATCAGTTCCTTTCTCCTGCTGCCATACAACACCATAACCAAACACAAGTAGCGACACGAGGGCTTATTTTGCCTTAATATTCCAGAGCAGTCCATAGTGATGGGGAATATATAGCGGCAGGCTGCTGGAGCAAAGAGCTGAGATCCTCTTCCACTGCAGTCACAAAGCAAAGGAATGGGGCAATGCTCCAAAGTCTCAAAGCCCACCCCAGTTATGTGCTTCCTCCAGCAAGGTGCCAGCCATCTCTTAACGGTTTCGTAACCTTGGAAACAGTACTACCACCCGGGGAACAGGTGCTCAAATCACCCGGGGAACAGGTGCTCAAATCTGTGCTCCTGTGGGGGCCATTCCTCATCTAAACCTCTACATCCAGTTACTAGGGGTCTAAAAAGAAGAGAGGGCGGAATATCTAATGCTGCTTTGGCAGTTTGGTAAGGGTTTCTTGGATAAAAACCAAGCCTGATGGACCCGAGTTTGATCCCCATAGCCCATGTAGTTGAAGAAGAGGGCTAGTTCCAGTAAACTGTCCTCTGACCTCCGCATAAGTGCCACGGGACCGCCCTCCCTTAAATAAACAGACAGACGGGTGTGCGGATAGATGTAAATATTTTACTTAAAAACATCCAGATGGACAGCCCAAGTTGTTGATTTTGGGCAAGACTGTAAAATCAGTTTGTGACACACATATCAGAAGTTCTTTTTGAGACTTCTGAGTAGAATTTCTTAAGAAATTTTGTTGTGAAATCAGTGTAATTGTAGGTAGTGAGGTTGGACTAAACCAGGCAAAGGCAGTGTAAGATCAAATTGAATTTGTATTTTTTCACATTGTGAGTGGGAGACAACCTCTCCTTGCTTTTCTTCACATCTGTAAAAACAGGAGCTCTTACAGTGCCTGCCTCGGGAACTAGTGTTATATCGTAGAGTATTACAGTGCCTGCCTCGGGAACTAGTGTTATATCATAGAGTATTACAGTACCTGCCTCGGGAAGTAGTGTTATATCATAGAGTATTACAGTGCCTGCCTCGGGAACTAGTGTTATATCGTAGAGTATTACAGTACCTGCCTCGGGAACTAGTGTTATATCATAGAGTATTACAGTACCTGCCTCGGGAACTAGTGTTATATCAGAGTTAGCCGACAAAGTTAAAACTCTTAAAACCCTGTCAGGGGCAGGAGATACAGCATGGAAGTTCAGAGTGTGTGCTGCTCTTGTAGAGAACCTCAGCTTGGTTCCCAGCTTCCACACGGTGGCTCAACCGTCCTTAAGTTCAGTTGTAAGCCATCCAGTGCCTTCTGACATCAGTGGGCCGCAGCCACATATGTGGTACATGCAGGCAGAACACTGACACATAAAATAAACTAATACACTTAAAGAAAAAAACAGGCTATTGCATGCTTAAGAGTGTCAGCCATTGACACAGTGAGGCTATTGCGTGTTTAAGAGTGTCAGACATTTCTTTCGTCTGTTTCATACTGAAACTTAGATGACTAAGGTGAACAATAGAAAATGAGGCCAGAGAAGGAATGAACGGCCAGTTAACCAGGAACCATGCGAGCCACTGAACATGGAACAGCTTTGATTGTAAAAGTAGTGGGAACTGTTAAAAAGAGGGTGTGTTCATTGCTTCACTTTGTCTCACCTGTGAAAAGTACTTTCCAAGTACTGCATCCATTTTCAGATAGATATGTTGCTACCAGAGCAGTAATGAGTTAATTGTTATATAAAGAAAACATTAAAACCTTAATTTAAACACACACACACACTGACTTGAGCAGATAAATGCAAAGCAGTCTAATTCAGGTGGGGTTTCTGTGTGTTGAAACAAAAGCTAAGGTAAGTGAAGAAGAGATAAAGAGCTGTTGTAGAGATGGATCAGGAGGACAGAGGAGGATAGTTAGGCTCCATGGAACCCGAAAAGCCACTTGACTGCTGCTGTTTTCTGTCACTTGCCTCACTTTCTTAGTATCCTTTATTCCTTCCTTTTCAGATCAGCTTTCTTTGACTATACATGCCTACGCCTGACCAAATGCAAGGGGTGGATTCCTAGATCTGTCCTATCCAACGGAGCCCCCAAATACATTTTAAAACCAAAAGAAGGGGCAGATAGCTGGGCTGGTGGTCCAGTTCCTGCAGTCCTAGCAAAAGCAGGAGGGTCAGGAGGGCAGGACTAGCTTGGACTGTATGAAACCCTCTGTTAGAGCAGAAAGGCAGTGCAGTGGGAATAGGGGACACAAAGAAAAACTGCTTAGCACTGGAGACCTGTCTACTCATAGAGTAAGTGCACAGACACATCTTACTGTGTCAGAAGCACCTGGGAAACGGGCTTCAAAGTTTTGCCATCTAAGTCACATGGCTTACCAAAATGAAAAGTTAGGGTAGGAAGCAAGCTTCCTTATTTTGAAACTCAGTGAACAGTAAGGGTTGGGTACCACTTGCAGAACTAGTTTTCCTGATGCTGCTCCACTGAGTGAGTGTGTGTTTTGATTTACTGTACAGCAGTTACTTTACTTGGTGTGTATCTGAGGAAGGAGGGACCATCTAATGCTAGAACACAAGCAACAGTGGCAGCAATAACACCTGGCTCTGTCGGGTAAGGAGGAGAGTACTCGTGCCTGTGTATTGTTGAGCAGGGTGCAAAGTGCACTTGAGAGGTTGTCAGAGCAGGACAGCTAAGGTTCCAGTGAGTAAAACATCACGCGCTGATCCTAGATCCCTTCACCGGGATGTTTCCCTTGTCTTTCTAGATAGTTTACTACCTCTTAGTTACTGCTCTGCTGCTGGGACAAGATGCTATGACCACTACAGCTTATGTAAGAGTTTCTTTGTTATGGTACCAGTGTTGATGCTGTACGTAACAGTGAGGTCATCATGGTGGTGGGTCGTTGTTTTGGCGGCTGGAGCACTAAGGCAGAGAGCTCACATCTTGAGCCGCAGACATGCATTAGAGTGAGAGAACTGACTCTCATGCTCTCCTTTAGGGACAGACTGCCTCTGACAAGGCCACACCTCTTACATGTCCCACACAGCACTACTGACTGGAGACCGAGTGTTCAAATAGACAATCCTCTGGGGGAGCATGCTCTTTCAAGCCACTAGAACTTCTTAGTTCCCTAACTTCGAGAGAAGAATCTAATGGACTGATGTGTTCTCACCACGGTGAAGTAGGTAGAGAATCAGGGTTGCTGTAGATGGTAGAGGCCGTCCGTGCTCACTGCTGCTTTCCTAGAAAGTTAGTTCTGCATACTAACATATGTTAGACATATGTTTCATTTACAAGAGAATACATTTAATTCACCCGTAAGGTAAAGATTAATGATAAAAGAACATTTCTGTACTTAGCATCAGTTAGGGGTTATGGTGGTTTGGTAAAGTGTAGCTGCTGGTTCTTCTCCAAGGTCTAGAGTTTTACCAGCCTTGGGTAGGTGGCTACCTTTCCAATACCAGTCATGAGTTCTCTCTTGTGTAGTGAGCTTTAAGTCAAATTAGAGAGTTGTTGGCTACCACCAAGGTGTGCTTGCCACTACAGCACCCTTAGTGTTATCATGCCATGCAGGTCAGTTGCTGTGGCACATAGTAGCTGTAGCTGGGTAGTATTGTTGGTAGCTTCCCTCCTTTGGAAGCTGGCATGGTACTTTCTGGTACCATAAAAGCTAGTTCTCAGAGAGAAGGCTGGCTACCTACAACAATTTATATGTTGAGAAAAATACATATTCACATTCTCATATTCTCATTCTCTCCTCCCCCCCCCCCCCCGCCACCCCCCTCTCATGTTCTTACTATGTAGCCTGACTGGCCTGGAATGCCTTATATGTAGAAAAAGTTGTTCTCAAGCAGAAAAGAGATCTGCTTGTCTCTGCCTCATGAGTGCTGGGTTCAAGGGTCATGATGTCTGGCTGCTGACCTACTTTTCCCAACTAGGCTACACATCCTTAAGGTTCCATCCCCTCTCACAGTAGCAGTACCAGCTGGAACCAGGTATTGCAAGCATGAGTCTGTTGGAGGGAGGATAGTAGAAACCCAGGCTGTACTGCTGCTGTGCTCTTAGGCAGGCATTAGTACTCATCCTTGGACACGGGCTTCCGTATCCTTTTCTTGGTGTTGGCTAACCTCTCCTTATATCTTCATTCAAATTAAACCTTTCTGTCTCAGGCTCTTTCAAAACATACATTTAAAAAAAATCTAAAACCATGCTTTATTGCTTGAAATGATATATTTGTGTGTTTATTTTATTTTTCCTACTGCATTACAGTGCATCAGAGTAGGGGTTTTTCCCCCCAAGTGTATTCTATGCATCCCAGTGTGTTCTCTGGCTTAGCATTAGAGTGGCTACATGATTGACAACACACTCCTATTGAATATGAACTATGTATTAACTACCTAAGAACTGCCAAGTTCTGTCCTGCATGTGTGTAACACTGGGCAGCCTTCTCTCTTCTGAAAAGCCTTTGAGGAAATGAGGGTAAGAGAGGTTCCTACACTACTCCCATCTGTACAGGACTCTAATGCTTAAGAAACCACATTCAGACTTTTATCTCACTTAATTATGAAAGTTTGATGAAGTAACAGTCTGGCTTAGATTAAAAGGTCCTAATGTTAGGGACACATATTTTGACTAGTCTCTAGCAGAGTTTGGTAAACTCTCAGTGAACACAGAAAACTAAGCAGATTATAAGCAGTCTTTAAAAAATCATAACACTATAGAAATTAACATATTTTTATATGTAATAGAATGTTCTGAAAATTCTTTTTTTCTGGTAATGACTATGTTATTGTAATTCTTGAGTTTGGGAATACATGACTGTTTAGTCTTTTTCTTGTCCTGGTTAGAGTGAGACATTGCTTGGGATCTGAACCAGGTTTGGAAGACAGATGTATATGGACACATTGTCTTCCAGAAAATCTTGCAACTATTTCTGTGACTACATATGTTAACATTTTTATAATTGGCTTCCAAATGGAAAACACAGATGGCTGGTGTCTGAATTTCCAGCATGTTTTAGAATAAATGTTTTCTCAGTAAGTTAAAGTATATCACTTCAGTGTCAGGTGGTGGTTACCCAATTGAGTAGGTTGTTTTTTTTTTTTTTTTTTTTTTTTCCATCAACTTAACCATTTTCAGGTTTAAAATAAAAATAACTTAAATAGCCAAGAAATTGAATATGTAAGATGATCTTGTTTCTTTTGTTTTTTAAAAAGTTTGATTAATTGATTGATTTTTACTTATTTACTTTAAATCCCTCTCACTGCTCCTCTCCCAGTCACCCTCTCCTACAACCCTTCCTCCCATCTTCCACTCCCCTTCTCTGAGTAGGTGGGGACCCCCCCAGGTGTACCCTCAACCTGCACATCAAGTCTCTGCCAGCCTAGGCGCATGCTCCCCAACTGAGGCAGATGAGGCAGCCCAGCTAGAAGAACATATCCCACATACATGCAACAGCTTTGGGATATCTCCCACTCCAGTTGTTTGGGACCCACTAGAAAACCAAGCTGCACATCTGCTATTTATGTTTGGGAGGCCCAGGTCCTGCCTTTATATGCTCTTTGGTTGGTGGTTCAGACTCTGACAGCCGAAGGGGTCCTGGTTAGTTGACTCTGTTGGTCTTCCTGAGTTCCTATCTCCTTCAGGGCACAGCAGTCCTTCCTCCTGTTCTCCCATAAGAGTCCCCAAGCTCCATCCCCCGTTTGGCTTTGGCTATCTGCATCTGTCCTGAATCAGCTGCTGGGTGGAGCCTCTCAGACGACAGCCATGCTAGGCTCCTGTCTGCAAGCATAACAGAGTATTAATAGTGTCAGAGACTGGTGCTTGCCTATGGAATGGCTCTCAAATTGGGTTGGTCATTGGTTGGCTATTCTCCGAGTCTCTGCTTCATCCCACGTTCCTGCATTTCTTGTAGACAGGATAAATTTAAGGTCAAAAGTTTTGTGGGTATATTGGTGTCTCTCTTGCTCCACTGGGGTTCCTGTCTTACTACAGGAGAGGTGGCCTCTCCAGGTTCCATATCCGCAATGCTGTGAGTCACAGCTAAGGTCACCTCTACTGGGTCTTGGGTGCCTTACTTTATCCCAGGTCTCTGCCTCATTTTGGAGATGTTCCCCACCTCCTCACCCCTGTCAGTTGTAAAATTTGCATTCATTCTCATAGCTATATGGCTACCTCTTCTGACCCTCCCCACGCCTGACCCTGAACTCCCCCTTCCTCTCTCCATCCCGTCTCCCACCCAGTTCTCTCTCTTCATCTGCCTCTTATGACTATTTCCCCTTTTAGTGAGATTCAAGCTTCCTCACTTGGGCCTTCCTTCTTGTGTAGCTTCTTTGGGTCTGTGGAGTATAACATGGCACTTGTACTTTATGGCTAATATCCACTTATAAGTGAGTACATATCATGCATGTCCATCTCACTCAGGATGATAATCTCAAGTTCCCCCCATTTGCCCGCAGAATTCATGATATCTTTGTTTTTAATAGCTGAATAGTATTCTATTGTGTAGATGTACCACATTTTCTGTATTCATTCTTCAGCTGAGGGACATCTAGGTTGTTTCCAGTTTCTATTATGAATAAGGCTGCTGTTGTATGCCGGCCTGCGGCTTACAAGGACTGGGTACACCAGGGAGGCAGGCTGGGGCTGAAAGAGATTTGGATGACGAGAGGTTAATGGAGCCAAGACAAGATTCTGTTCAAGGCTCTCCGTTTACTACAAGAGTCTCCTTATAAAAGGGGAAGGCCCATGCCCCGCCAGTTCATTCTTGGTGTCTGGAGCCAGCCTGTAGGTGATGTGCAGAATAGGATGTTCCTCTGGAATGTCTCAGGGGCTTCTCAGCAGGTAGCAGTGTCTTGGAGAGAGCAGTGGCACCTGGCAGGACAAAAGAGCCATCTAGGTCGGAAGGCTCCACCTTAGGTAATTTCCTTCACAGTGGCTGCAAGGTCAAAGTCTGGATCAGCCTGCTTCAGGCTGCTATGAACATAGTTAAGCAAATGCCTTTGTGAGATGTTGAAGCATCTTTTGGGTATATGCCCAGGAGTGGTATGGCTGGGTCTTGAGGTAAAACTATTCCCAGTTTTCTGAGAAACCAAATTGATTTCCAAAGTAGTTGTACAAGTTTGCACTCCCACCAGCAATGGAAGAGTCTTCCCTTGCTCCACGTCCTTCTCAGCATGTGCTATTTCCTGAGCTTTTGATCTTAGCCATTCTGATAGGTGTAATATGGAACCTCACAGTTGTTTTGATTTACATTTCTCTGATGACTAAAGACTTTGAATGTTCTCTAATAGCTTCTTGGCCATTTGAGATTCTCTGTAGCTCTGGACCCCATTTTTAAATTGGGTTATTTGGGTTGTTGGTGTTTAACTTCTTGAGTTCTTTATAAATTTTAGCTATTAGCCCTCTGTCAGATGTAGAGTTGGTGAAGATCCTTTGGCTGTTGTATTGTCCTATTGACAGTGTCCTTTGTCTTACAGAAGCTTTGCATTTTTATGAGATGTCCCATTTATCAGTTGTTGATCTTAAAAGCCTGAGTCATGTGTGTTCGGTTCAGGAAATTGTCTCCTGTACCAATGCATTCATGGCTACTTTGTACTTTCTCTTCTGTGAGATTTAGTGTATCTGGTTTTATGGTGAGGTTCTTGATCCATTGGGACTTGAGTTTTTTGCAGGGTCATGAATATAGATTTATTTGTATTCTTCTACTTGTAGACATCCAGTTGGACTGCTTAGAGAACAACACCATTTGTAGAAGATGCTTTCTTTTTTTCATTGAATGGTTTTGGCTTCTTTATCAAAAATCAAGTGTCCATAGGTGTGTGGGTTTATTTCTGGGACTTTGATTCTATTTCTTGACCTGTCTGTTTCTATATCAATATCATGCAGTTTTTAATCACTATTACTCTGTAGTACAACTTGAAGTCAAGGATGGTGATTCCTCTTGAAGTTCTTTTATTATTCAGGATTGTTTTGGCTATCCTGGTTTTTTTTTTTTTTTTTTTTTTTTTTTTCCTATGAAGTTGAGAATTGCTCTTTTGAGGTCTATAATTTTTTTTTTTTAATAAACACAATTCTTGCTGGAAAACTGTTGCATATATTATTTTTCTCAGAATTTGAATTGTTTTCTTAAGAGAAGATTATAGTTTAAAGGTAGTTTTATGTTTTTCATTAGCTTAATGAGTACTTAGAATATTTAATTCCAGTTCTGAACCCTGGAAATGTAGAGTTGGATGTGCTTTGTGTTGTGTCATTTAAGCCATCAAGAGGTTAAAATTACTGCTTTACAGTGTCTTCCCTAAGTGACGTCTTCCCTCTTTTATTCAACATATACTTAGTGCGCAGTGTTCTAGGTGTGGAACATAACTGCAACAAAAGTCCTTGCTCTCAGGAGTCTTCTACATAGGTAACCGAGAGAAATTATGACCCCATAGAATCAAGTAAAACAGACCAAAAACAATGTCTCTGTAATTTTATGCCTTTTTAGAAACAGCCCATTCAAATACAGTTGTAGAATTGTTCTCTTTGTGCATGTCCATGTGTGTCTTCTCCATTGGGTTTAGTAATGCATGCTGTTGTCTCTGCTTTTCAGTCAACCTTTCTATAACTTGGTGTTTAGTCTTTCAGTTGTCTGTGTACTTACACATCTGAGTAAACACTAGATATAAGTGATTTGTATGCAGTAAGGAATTCAAGTTTGAAACAAAATGATATTATAGCAGCTTCTGAGGTGTGCTCTTAGGAATTCCATTCTCAATATTTTTGGCATTGCACCCTCCCTGAGGGATCCTTTCTTTCTAAATGATGAGCCTGGACTTCTGATTCTATATATGGGTAGCATTTTAATAATAATCCAGTCAGTTTATTTTTAAGAATAGATCTATCATACAAAGTACTTTAAATGCATTTCAGCAGCTTCATAATGTACAAAGAGGCAGCTGACCCTGCACCTGTTCTCCAGGCAGGCGTGAATCAGAATGACTGAAGACTTAGGAAAGCCCTGACTGTGGTCTGTCTTTATATTGTATAGCATTAGCAGCTGCTATGTGTGATTGCTGAATTAATCTCTTCAAAAAATAGGGCATCCCTATATATATTATTTTACAGTTGATAAAGTTTTAAAATACTATATTTATTCATAGTCTGTCACATATTTTGATAAATAATATTAGCATCATTAGTAATACTGCCTTAGCATTATTATATAATAACTTATAAGCTATCTTTTTAGTTAATGTTGTAAATACAGTCATATTATTAGTATAATCCTTTTTTCAAAAGCTCTAGGTCTTATTTTTGGTTATCCCTAGAATGATTAAAGAGCTCAAATTTAAGAGCTCTTAAATTTGTTGGTTGGTATCTTTTTCACAGGAAATAAATTTTATTTAAAAGAAAGAAAAGAAAATTTAGTCTGGGAGACGGCTCTGGATGCAAAGTGCTTGCTTATACAAGCAAAGTGTGGGTAAAAGCCAGATATGGTGGTGAGAGGCTATAATTTCAGCACAGTGGGGTATGGTGGGGGCATAGGTAGAGACAGAAGGATGCTGGGAACTTGCTGGCCAGTCTACCGCAGTCAATACTATGAGCGACTGCTTCAGTGTAGAGTGTTAGGGGATGGTACCTGAAGTCAGCGTCTGTCCCCATGTGCGCATACTCAGGCAAGCACATTCACATGCACGCACACATACACACATGTATATGCTACTCACAAGTATACTTAAAGAGAAATTAAATTTAGGAAAAAACACTTGTAGTTTAAGTTGTGAACACACCAAAGTTGATGTACATTTTTTGTTTTTCAAAATTTATCTATTACTCTGAGTATAGTGTTAACTAAAATTCAAACTAGATATGATTGTTCATGGTTGAAGCTGGAGGCCTGCTTTGTCTCTAGTAAGGAGAGTTGTAGATGGCTTTCTTTTTATAATAACTATACTGTGATACTGTTTTCTATCCACTACTCTGTGATGGGTATTGCCATTAGCAGTAATGGCTTGAATTAATATTTTTAATAAGCGTTCACCAGAGTTCAGTCAGCATTGTGTAGTATGTGGAATGATAATTCTGACTAGATGATGATATCTTATGTATGTCCTAGCCTGGTGTTGAACACATAGAATAATAATAAAGAAAACGTACACCTTTTACCCTTTCCTTTTTTCCCTTGATAGATGAAAGGGTTTGCTGAATTACATGTTTTAGTACACATCCATTTCTCTTAGGACTCTCATCAGTGTCTTAATATTTTAAAGTTAGATACATCCTTGTTTTAATTTTTGTTGACTACTGAAAAAAAGGGATCTGACGTTTAATTTATAGCAAGGGGTGCCCAGGATTAAACATGTCTTTTAGAAATAATTGAAATAAGAATAGTGCAGTGATGTGTATAGTAAGTAAACTATACATATAGGTGTCACTAGGCTAATCTTGGAGGGCCAAAAAGCCTCACTCTGGAATTTACATTGCTTCTATTCTTCCTTTGTAGACAAAGCTAGAAACCACACTTAGAGTTATTTCTTTTGGCACAGGCTAATTATCTTTAGAAAACCCATGAAGGGTGCATTTGAACTCCGTGTGTGTTGTGCTTTCAGACAGTTTGAAATCCTCAGGTAATGGTCAGAGTGGAGCGACAGAGCGTCTCACCCCCCAGCTTCTGACTCTGAGCTGATGTTCTCTTGAAGGCGTTTTCCTTTCTTACATCAGTGTGGCAGTGATCGCTTTCATGAGGATAGGATGTCTGCCCTTAGTTTGTCATTCATTCTTGAGATAGTTTGAGTTTTCTTAATAAAGCGACTCAACTTTAATAATGTTAAAAAAAAAAAAAAACTCCTTAGATGAGTGTAATGCCACTTTGTTTTTTCCCCTATAGCTTGCTCGGTTTCGACAAAGAAAAGCCCAATATGATGGGGACATTCCGAAGAAACAGAAGAAGAAAAGAACGTCAAGCTCTAAACATGATTCAAGCTTACATACTGATCAACAGAGTGGTGAGCTCTGCTCGGAAAGTTCTCAGAGGGTAGACTCAGCCGGGAATCCTGATTGCTCCGGGGCAGAGGTAAAGCACGGCCAGGTCTTCTCTGCTGAAGTAAGTCCTTCAGGTTTTAGTCTGGTTTTAAGTGGAGCAACGCGTAGTGACACTGGTCATGAGCACACTGTACACTTTATGATGACTTCGAGCCTTCTCACAAATCTCAGCACTATGGGAAAATCTAGACCTAAAATGATCAATAGCCTCTGAGGAAGCCTTGTGAGCTGCATTCAGCAAACCTCTCCTGAGCACTCACAATGCAGAGACGAGGAAGGCAGAGACAAAGAACAACAGTTACTCCTAGCAGAGTTTATATGACTTATGATTCTAGGTTCTGCCTGTTCCACCATCGCAGGTCTGTCCAGTTCACCATTGCAGGTTCTGTCCAGTTCACCATTACTGGTTCTGTCCGGTCTACCGTTGCAGCAGCAGTGTACCTGGCTCTCGAGTATAGGGCATTCCAAAGCCAGCCTTGTGTGTGTTACTTTGGTATGTTCAGATGGGTTAACAGAGCTGAAAGTATGAGAAGGAGTTAACAAGAGCTGAAAGAAAAGTGAGGGAAGCAGCCTTTGCGCAGAAAGGAAAACATTTGCAAAGATAAAAGGTCGCATGCTGTGTAACCTGAAAAAAGGAAATTCGATTTCATATGGACCCCAAAGTGATGGGATAAGTTTGAAAATTGTACCTAGCCTAACCCCCATGGAAGGAGTCCAGTAAATCCTAATTTCTCAAGAATCACTCCGTTGTTTAATGACGTAACTTTCTGAAATGGGAGAGTTAGAATGGATTAAAACGGTTGGTAGGCGGTTGGATCACCAACCAAGACCAGAAATAGAGGGGTAGGCTGCTCAGGAGAGTATCGGGAGGGTAGATATGATTTGAATTTTGTGCTACAGCATGTTTTTATCGAAGTAAGATTAGAGTAGATAGAGAGTAATGCTCAGTACTGAGGTGGGCAATGGAGACCTGTTATATTCCTCATAAAATCTGGTCATCATGTGTCTTGGATGTATGGGAATAATAGTTGCAAAAGAAGAGTGAGGAGCTGAGCTTGGTCGCACCTCTCAGAGATTTCAGCACTTGGAAGGCTGAAGTGAGATGTCCTACCTTCATTTGTAGTATTGTAGTAAATACCATGATAAAAGTAAGGTGGACAAAGTGTTTATTTGACTTATGATTCCATGTTCTTCCTAGTCCACCGTTGCAGGTTCTGTCTAGTCCACTATTTCAGGTTATGTCTATTCCAAACTAGGCCAGCCTGGTTTGCAAAGTAATTCCAGGACAGACCGAGCTACATAGTGAGACCCTGTCTTGAAAGAAAAAGAAAAAATAAAATAAAAAACCAAAAAACTAAAACGAATAAATAAATAAAAAGTCACTTGCTTGCCAAACCTGATGAGCTGAGGTGTATTCCCAGGACAGCGTTGTCATGTGACCTCCATGCTGGGCTGCATACACACATTAAAGAAATAAATGTAGCACAGTTTTCAAGAAGAAGCATTGAGGTGGCAGCACTGCGTTGTCTGCAGGGAACATTCTGTTTCCCCCAAGTATTTGGCTTGGCGTGTGTAGTGTTGTATATTTTGGGATTTTTGTAGATGTACTTTATCAGATAATGGAGCTTCCTTTCCACTCGGGAATCATTGAGTGGTTTTATGTGTTTAATTATTTATTTTGCAATGCTGGGGTTCAAATCCAGGGCCCTGTTGAATGCTCAACCAACACTTTACCATGGAATTAAGTTTCTAGCCCTCAGCTACACGTGCACACAGTCACACATGGATATGCAGTCACATATGCATACACAACAACGCATCAACCAGTGAAGCAAGCAAGCAAGGAAGCAGTCAGAGCCTCTTGAATTAGGAGCCTTTGTTACAGAATTGTCGAGTAGAGCCCAGCCTATTTCTTTTCCTGTCAGTACTTCTAGTACTTAGGAAGGGCATTGCAGGAATGTGACCTCGAATGTTAAGTGATAGTCCCATAGGACTAGGTGGGGGTAAATCAGTGATAGTTGCATGTGCCTGCACACATGTGCACAGCTGGGTGTGGCAGTAAGAGCACGTTTGGAATAAGAAGAAAGAGGACTTATTCCTTTGCTGTACTTCCCACTTGAGGGAAGCTTTGAGTGCCACTGACCTCATGGACAATACTGGAATAAAGTAAAGGTGTTTAATTTTTATTGTTTTATAAGGATGGGTATTTTGGCTATAGGGATTTGTGCTTGGCTTCCATACGTGCAGTGCCCATGGAGGCCAGAAGAGAGCATCAGGTCCTTTAGAGTGGAGTTCCGCTGGTCGTAGGCCCCATGGCTTCTGAACCCTTCCTGGCCAGAGCGCCAAAGGCTTTTAACTGCTGAGCCATTTCTCTAGCCTCTAGCAAATGTTTTGAATGAATGCCGTTTAAGTTGTAAAATCAGTATAACAACAAAGGATGCTGTTTGTTTTCAAAAAATTACTTTTAGCATCAAGATTTTATGATACTTGTGAAGAAATGAGACTTCTGGTGGTAGCATTTAAGACTGTTTTCTTTAGGAGTTATAACATTTAAAGAAATAATACCTGCTGCTTTTTGCTTACAAAGGATAGGTACAATGTATAAACATAGTTCTTGTGATATTTTTTATATAGAGAAAAATTAATTTTCAGACATTAATTCATAAGTGAAAATTTAAAGGTCTGAATAATTTCTATTAGGTTTTGGTAGCATCTTACACAGTTTTAGTAGCATTTTATGTAGTTTTCATTATGTTACAAATAGTCGTTGCTTATTGAAAGTAAAATATAGGAAAAATTGTATCTTGCAAAATATAGTAAAAATTGCAAATTGTTTTTCCTTTTATCTTAGCCTGAAAGTGAAATTTCTACCACTGCAGATGAATGTAGCTCTGAGGTAAGATTAACATGTCATAATTTCAAATGGTATAAGCAAAAATAGTTATTTTATGTCACTAAAATTATTAATTGCTGGTGCTTTGTTTCTTGTAGGTTTTGCATGCTCTGTTGCATCTCTGTAAATACAATAAATAACAACAGCATAAATGCTTGGTTTCCAGTATTCTGTTAGGAGAAAGCTTTTCACAAATGTGTACATTTATGTTAGCCATATGGACTTGTTTATTGGCACTAATGTTGTGACAGTGACTTTAGGTGGATATGACCTCTCTATGATGTGTCCTCCTTATGTCCTTGTGATAAGTATCACTTATGTGCTGTGGTAAGTGTGTATCCTTTTGTCCTAGTCTTTTAAATACCATCTCCGTTTCTTTGGCCCAGGGGTAGAGAACATGATAACCAGTTTCTTACTGTAAATGTGTCAGCAAATTAGATATTTCATAAGATTCAATGTATTGAGGTTGCTAATAGTAAAGAGAACTATGCTTAAGCTAACATAGCACAATTTTATAATAATAATAATATGGGTAGCACTTAACACATTTAATATATTTTAGAACTAAGAACATTCTTGCTTATAGACTGACCAGGAAAATAACCAACAATGAATAAATAAATGGGTATCTGAATAACACTATGTAAAATTTCCTCTAAGGTAAGTATGGATTTAAAATCATAAATTCTAAAAACTGCCATTGAAAAATACTGTACCGCTTCTCCCGGCTGGAGGCTGCTCAAGAGCTGCGGTTGGGTCACCGCTTCATGTTTCTCTGCCGATTCTCGGGAAAGATGGCAGCTAATGATGCTGTTCGGAAGAGGCTGGAGCAGAAGGGTGCAGAGGCGGATCAGATCATCGAACATCTCAAGCAGCAGATTGCTCTTCTTAAGGAGAAAGCAATTTTGCAGGCAACATTGAGAGAAGAAAAGAAACTTCGAGTTGAAAATGCTAAACTGAAAAAAGAAATGGAAGAGCTAAAGCAAGAGCTGATTCTGGCAGAAATTCATAATGGAGTGGAGCAAGTACGTGTTCGATTGAGTACTCTGCTGCAGACGAAATGTACTGCTTCTGAAAGTGTGGTGCAGTCTCCATCAGTAACACCCACTGCCTCTTCTGCTACAAAAGAACAGATCAAAGGGGGAGAAGAAAAGAAGGTAAAAGAGAAGACTGAGAAGAAAGGAGAGAAAAAGGAGAAGCAGCAGTCGGCAGCAGCAAGTGCTGACTCCAAGCCTATGGATGTGTCGCGCCTGGATCTTCGAATTGGTTGAACTGTTACTGCCAAGAAACACCCTGATGCAGATTCACTGTATGTCGAGGAAGTTGATGTGGGAGAGGCAGCCCCGCGCACGGTCGTCAGCGGGCTGCTGAATCATGGTCCTCTAGAACAGATGCAAAATCGGATGGTGGTTTTACTCTGTAATCTAAAGCCTGCAAAGATGCGGGGAGTTCTGTCTCAAGCCATGGTGATGTGTGCCAGTTCACCAGAGAAAGTGGAGATTTTGGCCCCTCCCAACGGGTTCGTTCCTGGGGACAGAATTACTTTTGATGCTTTTCCTGGCGAGCCCGACAAGGAGCTAAACCCTAAGAAGAAGATCTGGGAGCAGATCTAGCCTGACCTGCACACCAATGCTGAGTGTGTGGCCACATACAAAGGAGCTCCCTTTGAGGTGAAGGGGAAGGGAGTTTGCAGGGTCCAAACCATGGTCAATAGTGGAATTAAATAGGTGCTCTGTAACTGAAAGACATTGGCAAAACCTTAATAACAATAAAGAGAAGTGTGTTTATCACTTAAAAAAAAGAAAAAAAAAAAAAAAAAAAGAAAAATAGTGTACCAGAAAAGTTGTTTTTAGAATAGGAGAACTTGAAACTTTTAAAGAAAAGTACAAACTAAAGTCAGTCATGTGACGCACACTAGTAATGGAGACTCCCACAACCTCACAGAAGCACAGGCAAGAGTCAGCATAGAAAGAGCAGATGCACGAGGAAAAATAGGTAAAGGCCACTTACATCTCACTCTGTAAATAAGCAAACCCCTAATGTGTGTGAGGGGAAAACCAAAACCAAAACAAAAGAGAACTTGAAACAACCAGAAAACAGTCTGCAGAGCTACAAGCAGCAGCAAGGTTTTCTCAGTAATAGCACTAAGTGCACTACCACATTCCCTATGAAAACAAACAGTGGGGTGGCTGCAAAAACAAACAAGATACAATTGTTTGTTGTCTGTGAGAACGGAAAACAAAGGAGTCAGAGTCCCTGTGCCAGGCGAGAGGAAGCTTCACAAACAGCACAGGTGCACACGTAGCTTATAAAGTACTAAAGTTGTCAGCAAGGATAAAAGAGGGTGCTGCACATTAGTAAAGCAAGGCCAGTCCTGCTTTCTAGTACTTTCAGCCTTTCTGGTATGCCGGGGGCGGGGGTGGGGGTGGGGAGACATGGAGACATCTCCACAGAAGGAGATGGAGACCTTTATTCTGTGTTTGAGCATCATTAGTGTCTTATCCCAACAGGGAACTTTCCTTTTCTAATTGCTCTCCACTGCTTCTGATGCCTTGGTCAGGATTTGCTGTCAGATACTAGCAGGCTTTTCCTATATGACTTTGGTGAAGATAGGCAGTGCTGTGGCTAAGATTGACATCCTAAACAATTTGGGAACCACTTTCAAGAGTGGTGCTAAAGCATTCATAGAAATTCTTTAGGTTGGTGCAAACATCTCTGTGATTGAACACGTGGGTTTTGGCTTTTAGCATGACTGTCTGGTGGCAGACAAAGCATAAAACATGATGACAAATAATATACTTGAGAGCCTTCTACTGGGGCTGCTTCACTGTGCCTGTCAACTATAGTAGCCTGTTAGCTGGGTACCAAAGCAACCTTTGTTCTTAGAGAATACTGGACAAAGAAGTGAGGAAACTCCTTTGTAGGGGCTGGGGAGATGCTCCGTCTGTAAGCCTTGCTGCACAAGCATGAGCTCCTGCGTTTGGTTCCAGGTGTGGTGGTTTGTTTGTGTAATCACAGCACTGGAGAGACCAAGACAGGAGGATTCCTGGGCTGTGGGGGCAGCCAGGCTAGCTGAGTCAGTGAATTTAAGGTTTAGTGGGACTCCAGAGTGTTGGAGAAAGACACCTAACACTGAACTCTGACCATACATATGTCTCCTCAAAGGCTGCAGTAGTCCATAGCCTACCTAGTTACCCTTCATAAGGAGAAGCAGTGTGAGCTGGGAGAGGAGGAAGGGGCATTGTAAGCACTCAGGGGTTTGAGGAATGAATACATTTAAAATTGTTATATGTCTTTTAGGTGCTTGAATTCTATTTAAGTTTATCTCTATGGTTTTGTTCGTAAGGCTTTTTTTTTTTTTTTCTTTCTTAGTCCTAAAGAGAATGGAGTAGGATGACGACTCAGTAAAGTGTTTGCCACACAAGCACGAGCTTGGGTCTGTACCATAGGCACCCACATAAAATGCTTGGAAATGTGTATCTGCAGTCCCTGCACTGGGGAGGCAGGGATGGGAGGATCAGGGCTAGCTGGCCAATAAGTGGAGATTGATTTGTGATCCTCATGCTTAGTGAGAAACCTTGTCTCTAACAACAGCAGCACACACTGCATCCGCCCATCCTACACTTATCCCACAGAACACAAAAGTAGTTATCAGGTATGGATTACACTTAGTTTAAGATCATAATATATCAGGAATTGTTTTTATACAGATTAATGGCTGCAATTCTGTGATGAAACCAAGCGAGCCTACAGATACCTTAAGGGTACAGTATTTAAACTGTCCATGATACTAATGTGTTACACTGTGAAAGCTCCCTGCTCACTAACAGCTTTCTCTGCATGCACCTCTTCCTGTGCCGCCACTTACACTGTACAAAACCACGTATCTATCCCTTTTCCTGTGACAGTTGTAACCAAGGGCAGAGTCCTGGTCATGTTGTTAAGGTGCTAGTCTCATTAATAACAAAGCAGCTTTCTAAGGAACTTGCAGGAGGGAGGAGTGCTTTAAAGTGGACTTTGCTGTGGAAGTTTAAAGTTTGTCCCTGGCATTCAAGAGTGTCACTAATATTTAATTATTAAAAAAAAATCTTGGATTGATTTAGGAAGAAGACTTTTCACTTGATGACTCTTATTCTGAGCAAGGAGCTCAGTCCAGTCAGACCTGTCTTCAGATGGTAGAAAAGGAGTTGGCCGAGAAGCAGCATGATATTGAAGAGTTGACTCAGGAGTTGGAAGAGATGAGGGCCAGCTTTGGGACCGAAGGGCTGAAGCAGGTGCGCCCACTGTGGCTTTGGTTGGTTGCATTCCTAGGAGTCAGGAATGGGAGTCTATGTGTGTTCTTTAAATACGGGCCTTTGGAATGGTGACTTAGGTCACTTCATAATTTTTGTTCTTGTATATAGATAGCATAAATAATGCTTATTTAAAATGAACATGGCAGAAAAACAGCTGAAATATTGGACTTTTAAAACGTAACCATATAAAGTCACTAGAGTGAAATCATTCTCTTAAGACAGACTTTTTTCCCCTGTAATCCACATGAGAGGAAATAAAGTGTGACTTAAACCTATTAGGAATGTTACCAAGTCAACAGGAGCCTGATATAGCTGTGTCCTGAGAGGCTCTGCCAGAGCCTGACAGGTACAGAGGTGGATGCTCACAGCCAACCATTGGACTGAGCATGGGGACCTCAATGGAGGAGTTAAGAGAGAACTGAAGGAGCTGAGGGGGTTTGCAAGCTCATAGGAAGAATAATATCAACCAACAAGAACTCCTCATAGCTCCCAGGGACTAAACCACCAACCAAAGAGTACATATTAAGAGACCCAATGTCTCTAGCTGCATGTGTAGCAGAGGAATGTCTTGTTGGGCATCAGTGGGAGGAGAGGCCCTTGGTCCTGTGAGGGCTTGATGCCCTAGTGTAGGGGAATGCCAGGGCAGGGAGGTGAGAGGGAGTGGGTGGGTGGAGGGAGCATTCTCATAGAAGCAGGGGTAGAGGGTTGGGATAGGGAGTTTCGGGGGGGGGGGGATTGGGAAAGGGGATAACATTTAAAATGTAAATAAAGAAAATATCCAATAAAAAAAGAGAGAAGAATGTTTAAAAAAGAAATGTCCACAAGTTATTGTAAGTCACACCTGCTGTGCAGGGAAGTCAAGCTGAAGATGAAGCGAGACAGTACACTTCCGCCCTCTTCAGACACCAGCTGGCCTTAAATGTTTTTCTTGGTGTCACCTAGAGATACATCGGGGTATTCTAAAGTGTAAAGATACTTCTTCTACAACAAAATATGGGAAAGCCAAACCAAATATAGTCTCCTCTTTAATGCATACATATTTTCAGTCATTTTTCAAATAAAACTAATTTGGGTAGGCAGTAGCTTTTATGGAGTATTGTTTATTTTGAAAATGAAAAGGGCGAAAACTTAACCCAGTTTTCACTGTTTCTCTTAGTTACAAGAATTTGAAGCTGCCATTAAACAACGAGACGGCATCATAACTCAGCTCACTGCCAACTTGCAGCAAGCAAGGAGAGAGAAGGATGACACGATGGTAGAATTCTTAGAGTTGACAGAGCAAAGTCAAAAATTGCAGATTCAGTTCCAGCACGTAAGTATTACTAGTCCAACAAAGTTTATTATTGTCCGTAATGAATTATATACCTTTTCACTTTCCAGAACAAATCATAGCTCACTCAGAAGCCATTTGCTTCTTATAGTGTACTGAAAAAGGTGGTAAAATTAGGCTGTTATATTAACCAGGAATTTTGTTGTTGTTGTTTTGTTTTGTTTTTTTGAGACAGGGTTTCTCTGTATAGCCCTGGCTGTCCTGGAACTCACTTTGTAGACCAGGCTGGCCTTGAACTCAGAAATCCGCCTGCCTCTGCCTCCGGAGTGCTGGGATTAAAGGCGTGGGCCACCATGCAGGGCTTTAATTCCCATCCTGTGAGTGGTTCCCGCTGTTCCGTAGCGTCTGTCTTTCCAAGGTGGACCGCATGGGTTCTGTAGGGATTCTTCTGGAGCTGCACGGCACCTTTGCAGGCCTGCTGTGGTTTCTGTTCAGCTCTAAGTGGGAACTGGACCTACACCTCCCATTCACTTCACGTTCACTTTGGGAGTGCAAGCTGAGGTCAACTTGACCCAAGTAGAATTATCAGGAAGGAGGGAACATGAGTGGAGAAAATGCCTTCCTAAGATTGGACTGTAAGGACTTTTGTAATTAGCGATTGGTGGAGGAGGTTCCAGCTTGTAGTGGGTGGTGCCATGCCTGGGGAGGTCATCCTGGTTCTAACAGAAAGCAGACTGAGCAGGTCAGCAGGTAGCACTCCTCAGAACATGGCCTCTGTGTCACCTCCTGTCTCCAGGTTCCTTTGATGATGAACTGTGATGTGGAAGTGTAAGCTGGATTAACCCTTTCCTCCCCAACTTGTTTTGGCAGTGGTGTTTCATCATTTAGATCTGGTAACCCTGACTAAGGCAGAATCTCATTGCATTGATCAGAGTTTGACAGCAAGTAATACAAAACAAGTTGAAATATCTTAAGCCAAAGAATTTAATGTAAGTAGACAGAAGTCTGATAGAATTTAGGGGCAGAAGTACAATTAGCCCTCTGAATGGGATTGGAGCTAGAGTCTGAAAAATTACAGAATTCAGAAGTATGTTTCTGTCCCACTTCTCCTGGTGTTTAGTTCTTATTCCTGTCTCTTACTTGATTTGCTTTTTCTGATTTATCATATGAAAGATATTTTATTGGCTCAGTCAGTCGAGGCATAACAGCATGTTTGCTAAGATCTCAGACCCCTGAACTGAACAGAGGTCAGCAGAGTAATACTCCAGAGGTCGTCTGTTCATGACTAGTCACTTCAGAATTGAGTCTGTTGAAGGTTCTTTCTGTTTTCAGTTACAGGCTAATGAAACTTTGCAAAACAGCACTCTCAGTCGAACTGCGACAGACTTACTGCAGGCCAAACGACAGATCTTCACTCAACAGCAACAGCTGCAAGATTATCAGAAAAAGGAGGAGGACTTCCAAGCGCAGATTTCTTTCTTACAAGAGAAATTAAGAGCGTTTGAAATGGTAAGGAAGCTAGCTCATGTGTAGCAGCTTGGTAATTCACTTTTCTTAGTCGTATTTCTCTCTTTTATGCATGTGAATTATAAAATTTTATAATTAAGGCAAACTCTTTGAATAATTAAAATAATTTATTTCAAAAGCATCTGAGAGTCTCACACTGATAAAGTTGTTAAGATAATAAGGCCCACTACTATGCTCCTTCAGGTAAACTGCATATGTTAACTGGAGTCTCTGGAGAGCCTAAGTTTATAACTCAAATATCTTTCTTTTTCCATCTGAAGTATTCCCAGTTTTGCTATGATACTAAAATTCTGAAAATATTTTTTGTAACAAGATTAAATTTTGTAGGTTTAGTTAAGAAATCTAAATGCAACTGGTTCTACAAATTATGTCTATTTCTTGGAAACATATTTAGGAAATCAGTGCTCTTTGTGGCAAGGGATGGCAGTTGTATCACATAGTTTATAATCTGAAATTCTAAGAACAGCCCATTCCGAAAGCCTTTTGCTTTTAATGAATTTTCAAATGAGAAATGAAAATTCAAAAGTGGTTTGTTGCTTTCCTCTCTACTCATACCAGAATTTGGATTCAAACTGTCCAAGTGGCCTGAAGGCAGGATAGAGCTCTTGTACCACACTGCCTGTTTTTATATGTAACAAACGTGTTACATAACATAGCAAATCGAAAGCAGAGTCTGTTTTGATTTTTAGGCTCAGAAAACTTACTTTTGGTATCATCTTGAGTCCTAAGCTAGGTTGGATGTAAACTCAGATTGTTTCAAGTTCAAGAGACTGCTTAACATTCAAATATAAGATTATTAATTTGCAGAGTGATAAGTAATAATTATGAGTAACTATGTATTTCAGGTCCATTGGATTTCATTTTCTTTCCATGGACCAAATGAATTTAAAAAGACAAACAGTATTTAGAGAGTTCATTAGTTAGTGGATGGAAGGATATAAGGCACTCAGAGGGTATGGCATTAGACTGACATGAAGGTGTGTGCATCTCATTGCAGTGAAGTTTATACCTGTGGGCTGGAATTCTTTAGTCCAACGTACCACACGCTCCCAACACTGCTTTTTTTTTTTTTTTTTTTTTAATTGAGTATTTATATTGAGTATGGGGTTGGGTGATCCTTCTGTCTTTGGAGTACTGTGAAAATACACACACACACACACACACACACACACACACACACACTGGGCTCAAGGTATGTTTTTTCTAGAGGGACAGTGTTCTCAAAGGCCTTGGTCTTTTTCCTTGAACTGTACTGAGAGGAGCACTCTAGCACTATGTCAGATGGCTTTCCTCTGTCATTTTTTGACTTTGGAAGTGTTACATTTATTCAGAATGCCCTTGAGATATGTTTGCCTAGGACATTTGTAATATAAGTCACCTGCTTATAATAGCTCTAACCAGTTCTGTAGATTTTATTTCAGGTTTAGTATTTGGATCTGAAGCCTTTAATCACAGAGATAAGTAAATAACAGATCCAAACTCTGCCTAGGCTTCTGCTCAACTTGTTGCTTTGATGTTATTGTAATAATGAATATGCTTGTTGTGTTCATCTGGGCTTAGCTATTATCCAAAGTTACATAATTGACCACAAATGGCAACTGGGGAAATATGTCTTTTTTGTTTTCAAGTTTCTGTTGGAACTGAAATTGTAGTTTTGCACAATCTGCCATAAATTATATTCATGTAGATGTCATGTAGATGCTCAGCAGTGAACTTAGGGTAGACGTACAGGAGCAGACAAACGTACAGGAGATTTCCTTCTCTTATTGCATGGCCCTTGTCCCTGGAACTCCTTCAGATCACTACAGATAATGGGAGAAACCTGAACTCATTTTTATTTATTTTTTTTCTGAATTGAGAGAGTGCATAGTATTATAATTATCAAAATATTAAATAATTGGGATATTAAGCAGTTAATTTTTAAAAAGTGAAGCTGTAATGGCTTAGCACAGATTTAGTAGATTTTAAAACTTATTGGAATTATATACTTATTTGTCTGGAGGTCACCTCAGGTCACCAGAGCCATCCTGTAAGCCTAGCAGGATGTTTCTTTCTTTGATTCTGTTTTGGCAGTGCTGGGAGAACCCAGCACTCATATCTGCTAAGCACATTAGCCGTCCTAAGGAGGTCAGAGCTGTTGTCATCAGCATCTGCATACACAGGTTGTATGCAGGGAACAATGGAGGGGCGGGCCCAGGAGTTGCTTTCTGTAGCATGATGTAAAAGCATGACTTAAGTTAAGAAGGTCTTATGTTTTCTTTTTTTTCCTCTGAAGGAAAAAGACAGAAGAATAGAAAACTTAAATACAAAAGAAATACAGGAAAAGCAGGCCATCATTGATGAGTTGAATACAAGAGTACTAGAAGAAGAGAAGAAAAGTGTTGAGCTAAAGAATAAAGTAACAACTGCTGAGGAGTTACTAGGAGGGCTACAAGAACAGCTCGCACAGAAGGATCAGGAGGTCAAAAGCCTGAAACTAGAACTGGGCAACTCTCAGCAAAACGAGCGGAAGTGTTCAGAGGAAATCAAAGAGCTAATGAGGACAGTTGAAGAACTCCAGAAGAGAAACCTTAAAGATAGCTGGCTGGAAACCAGCGCCGTGCGAAGGGTGGAACAGGAAACCCAACGGAAATTAAGCCATCTCCAAGCAGAGCTGGATGAGATGTATGGGAAGCAAATAGTGCAAATGAAACAAGAGTTAATAAATCAGCACATATCTCAGATAGAGGAGCTCAAATCCCAACATAAGAGAGAAATGGAGAACACCTTAAAGTCGGATACAAATGCTGCCGTCAGTAAAGAACAAGTAAATTTAATGAATGCGGCCATAAATGAACTCAATGTAAGATTACAGGAGACTCATGCTCAAAAGGAAGAACTCAAGGGAGAGCTTGGGGTAGTTCTGGGAGAAAAGTCAGCTTTGCAAACGCAGTCTAATGACCTCTTAGAAGAGGTAAGGTTTTTAAGAGAGCAAGTTCAGAAAGCTAGGCAGACAATCGCAGAGCAAGAGAACAGGCTGAGTGAGGCACGCAAGTCCCTGAGCACAGTGGAAGACCTAAAAGCTGAGATCGTGGCTGCCTCCGAATCCAGAAAGGAACTCGAGCTCAAGCACGAAGCCGAGATTACAAATTATAAAATAAAACTTGAAATGCTAGAAAAGGAAAAAAATGCTGTGCTAGACAGAATGGCGGAATCCCAAGAAGCAGAGCTGGAGAGGCTGAGAACACAGCTCCTCTTTAGTCATGAGGAAGAATTGTCTAAACTAAAAGAAGATTTAGAAGTGGAACATCGAATAAATATTGAAAAACTTAAAGATAATTTAGGCATTCACTACAAGCAACAGATAGACGGCTTACAGAATGAAATGAATAGGAAGATGGAAAGTATGCAGTGTGAAACAGACAACCTAATAACCCAGCAGAATCAGTTAATTCTGGAAAATTCAAAGCTAAGAGATTTACAGGAATGCCTTGTGAATTCAAAATCAGAAGAAATGAATCTTCAAATCAATGAACTGCAAAAAGAGATTGAAATCCTCAAACAAGAAGAAAAGGAAAAAGGTACCCTTGAACAGGAAGTCCAGGAGTTGCAACTTAAAACTGCACAATTGGAGAAACAACTGAAGGAGAAGGAAGATGACCTTCAAGAAAAATGTGCACAGCTGGATGCAGAGAACAACATTCTCAAAGAGGAGAAGAAAGTCCTTGAAGACAAGTTGAAAATGTACACCCCTTTGGACCAAGAGGAAAGATTCATTGCCGTAGATCCTAGCACAAGCAAGTCGGAAGACTCGAGGTGGCAGAAAGAAGCGGAGATGCTGAGGAAGGAGACCGAGGACCTTCAACAGCAATGCCTTTATCTAACTGAGGAGATTGAGAAGCAGAAGAATACATTTGCGTTTGCTGAAAAGAACTTTGAAGTTAACTATCAGGAGTTACAGAGGGAGTATACGTGTCTGCTCAAGATAAGAGATGATTTAGAGGACACACAGACCAAGCAGGCATTGGAATATGAGAGCAAGCTGAGAGCGCTGGAGGAAGAGCTCCTTTCAAAAAGAGGAAATCCAGCCCCGCCAAAGGGGAAGAGGTCTGGAATTTTCCCATCTGAGACGCTGGAAATTGGTGAAGTTGTAGAAAAAGATACAACAGAGCTTATGGAGAAGCTAGAAGTAACCAAGCGAGAAAAGTTGGAGCTCTCGGAGAAAGTCTCTGGCCTTTCTGAACAACTAAAGCAGACCCATTGTACCATCGATTCTCTAAGTGCAGAGGTTAGAGCCTTAAAGCAAGAGAAGGAACAGCTTTTATTGAGATGTGGAGAACTTGAACTCCTCACTAACCCCAATGGAACAGAAAATGCAGCTGTCTGCCCTGTGCAGATGAGTTCTTACCAGGCTGGGCTTGTGATGGGCACGGTCGGGGATTCTGGGGGCTCTGTTTCTAAAATCAGTAAAGATTTGGCTAAAGAATCAAAATCAATGATAGAAGATAAAATTCCCTTTAAAGACAGTGGGAGAGAACAGTTGCTTTTGCCAACGAGAACACAAGAACCATCTCATGCGACAGTTGAATCATGTGAAAGTGAAAAACTCCAGCAAGAGCTTCATGCCCTCAAAGCTGAGCAGGTATGTCCGCATGCTCTCAGGCCATCACAGGGCACACAGTCACACTGAGCCGAGCAGGTATGTCCGCATGCTCTCAGGACATCACAGGGCACACAGAGTCACACTGAAGCCGAGCAGGTATGTCCGCATGCTCTCAGGACATCACAGGGCACACAGTCACACTGAGCCGAGCAGGTATGTCCGCATGCTCTCAGGACATCACAGGGCACACAGTCACACTGAAGCAGCGCTCACCTCTAGGGAACACTAACCCATATACAGGGAGGGAAGGGGAACCCTGGCGCGGGGCTCTCAGTTTCTGCCATTCGGTTGTCAGTTTTACTTAAATCTTGTTACCTCTCTTTCAATTAATCTCTTGTATGTGCTGCTTAGAAAGTAAGCTAGGCAAATTCTTTTTACATTTTTTTTCTTTTTAAAGAGAAGAGTTACTGTTGAGAGACTTGGTCTCATTTTCCATTATAATTACTTTGCTTTAGTATCTATTATTTTTTTAGAGTATTTCATACTCGTGTTTTCTAGTATAAAATTTCAAGTTTTCAGTTAGAATCCCAAATTGTAAAACAAAACAAAAAACCTCTTAAGTTTTCCTGCTCTGTAAAGTACTCAGTTGTTATGAAATTATATTTCTGAGAGGTGAGGCTTAAGGCCTTAAGTTTTTGAGTCTTATACTTGAATGAGAAAAAAATACCGTTAATTCTCAATATAAGTCAAGATCTTAACAATACCTATAATAAATGTTCTAGTTTCATCCTGTTGCTGTGGTAAAGCTGACCAGAAGCAGCTTGGGAGAGTAAAGTGTTGTGATTGGCTTACACTTCCTGGTCACAGTGAAGTGAAGGTGAAAGCTCAGTCAGAAAACCATAAAGGAGTGGCGCCTACTGGCTTACCCACTGGCTCATGCTTGCCTCCCTTTCTGGTATAGCTTGGGACTTCCTGCCTACATGATGGTGCTGTCCACAGGGGCTCCCACATCAATTAACAATCAAGATGATCATTCATATATGCCCACAGGCCAGTCTAATCTGAGCAGTATTTGAATTGAGAACTTTCTCATCTCTTTGTTGATTCTAGACTGTTGCCAGTAATGCTAACAAAGACCGTGACTAATAATGAGTCATTCCTAATAACTTATATTTGGTAAATACTGATGCTAGAAAAACCAGGGCAGTTCTGGTAGGTTATCTACAGTATAATAATATGTTTTTATATTAGTGGAATATATGTTTATTGAATTATTCCAAGTATACATATAGTGGTGAACAAGAGATGAGTACTAGTCTCAGGAAGCTTGCTCTCGAGGGGAAAGCAGTTAGTAAGTGGGAAGCAAAGGGTAGTTAGAAACAGTGTCAGGTCTATGAAGAAGTACAGGATTAGGCAGGAGAGTACAGAGATCAGCACAGGTCTTTTGGAGAGTTAGCCTTTGAACTGAGCTCTGTATAATGGGGAAATTATAGCAGTTGCTAAGATGTGGGTGAGCATTAGGATCCAGGCCTTTGTGGTTGGCTCTGAAAAGAGGCCAAAGGCCCAATCAGAGCTGTGGAAGGACGGAAGGACAGAGCCGTGGAAGGACAGAAGGATGCAGGAAGCTCAGTTTTCATTCTAAGTACAAGCCAGGGGATGTTTGTCTTTATTTCTGATGACTTTTAATCCCATTGACAATCTTACATCAAATATAGAGAGAATTTACTTTTATAATAACCTGAATAGAATCAAGAAATTCCCACTGGTTAAGAGTGTTGGTTGCTGTTCAAGAGGGCCCCAGTTCAGTTCCCAGTGCCCACATGGCATCTCACAACTGTCTGTAACTCCAGTTCCAGGGGATCTAACACCCTCACACAGACATACTGCAGGCAAAACATCAATGCACATAAAAATAAATAATTTTTTTAAAGAATCAAGTAATTCAAATTACTAATTAATGACTAAACACATGGAATTGTTTTGAAAAATATGTGTTATAATTACCCCAAAGGAGTTAAAGAGCGTTTTAATTTTTTTAAATGAGGGAGGATCTGATCTCCAACGTTAGCTGCTCTGCTCTTGATACTGTCTCTCACTAAAATCAAATAAGTAGAGGTCTTTTAAGTGGAAACAAAATACACTTGAAGTGTGGCTTCTTTATTTGAATACACTTGGATAAAACGAGAAAGAGAAACGTCACAGAAAGTCTCCCTAGTGTTGGCATGTGAAGGCCTCCAGGGCTGTGGCCATGCGGAGGCAGACAGGGCGTGACAGGAATTGCTCATTTCTTATGCTCACTGAGTGAAGCATGTTTGAAGTGGAAGACATTGAACTTAGTGAGCACAGGGGGAACTGCCAGTTTGCTGTTCCTCAGGTCCTGCCCTGTTTGCAAGACCTCAGGAACCTAGAGTAAATTTGATACAAGATAGTACATTTTTAAGCAGGAAAACAAAGCCCACTTTCCAAGTGTCAATAGTGGAACAAAGTAGAACTCCTCACAGGAAAGAAGAGACTTGGTTAGTTGCTGTATAGCATTTTCCAAAAGTCCTAACCATTGTAAATACAAAAAGATATACGACATCAGTGGAGAGAAAGACGACTGTCATAATTCACAGGGACAATTTAATAAGAAAGTGAGCAAATCGAGTTAAAAAATTTAAAGTAAAATAGTATAAAAAAACCCAAAAATGTGTAATATACCTGGGTGTGGTAGCTTATGCCCATAATCCCAGTACTCAGAAGCAGACAGAGGGAACTGTGAATTCCAGAGCAGACTCAAGCATGTAGCAAGACCTCATCCTAAAATATAAACAGTGACAGCTGCGTTGTACGTGAATGAAGGAGGGTGAGACCTGAATAAACGAAATCTCTCACTTCTGAAGGAAAATATTTAATGTGAAATATTAGTTTGTTTTATGTGTCTGCAATCCAGTTCACAGTGAAAACTTGCTAGGCTAGTCGGAAAGATAAAATAGCATCCAAGTAGCCACACTTAACGAAAGCATATAGAAGAAAATAGAAAATTTAGAGCAGAAGTAAGTGAATTTGAAGTAACCGAAAGGGAAGGGTTTGAAGACACTTGATGGTTTATTATTTGAAAACATCTGTAGGTTGCACTTGTTAGATTCCCAAGGACGTCACCAAGAAAGAGAAAGCACAGATAAAACGAAGGGTGGAGATAAAATCCCCAGTGCAAACGCTACAAGGATTTTAAATATAAAAATACTATAAATAAGGCCTGCTGATGAAAAATATATGTTACTCAAACTAATTACATAGAAATGCAAAGCTTTAGTGAGATAATGGCACTACAGAATCTAGAACTGTGGTCGGCTTCCCTTCTCACCTCCCAAGTAAATGTGCTCTGCTGTGACCACTGTGCAGTGTGCGGTGGCTCTCAGGAGCTCAGGGCTGAGCGCAGAGCCTTACTGAGGTGGGATTAAAAGAGAATTGGAGGGATGAGAAAGGAAGCAAGGATTCAAGCCTTGAGTCTGGTTGGTATTGAGATAAAGATGGGAAAAGAATGGCTCAAGAAAAAGAAAATTACAGATTATTCTCATTTATGAATGAGCCTGCCTGAATTCTTTTTTTTTTTTTTTTTTTTTAAGATTTATTTATTCATTACATGTAAGTACACTGCAGCTGTCTTCAGACACACCAGAAGAGGGAGTCAGATCTTGTTAAGAATGGTTGTGAGCCACCATGTGGTTGCTGGGATTTGAACTAAGGACCTTTGGAAGAGCAGTCGGGTGCTCCTACCTGCTGAGCCATCTCACCAGCCCCTGCCTGAATTCTTATTAAGTTATTATGAGACTATCCCTAAGAATGGAAGAATAATTCGGCATGTGATAATTCTGTTTACTCAATCTCCACATGCTGATCATCTTAAATACTGTTGGAAAAGAATCTGCAAAAGTTACCAATTTGTTTCCAGGTTTTAACAGCAATAACCAGAAGGAAAGGAACTTTGAAGAAATAAGGACTAGAAGGAGCAGTGTGAAGGATTTCTGAGGTGATGTTGAGTGGCTTTCCCGGTGTAGGCACGGCAGGGACAGGGCAGTCACTGTCACTGTTACTCTTCCAACAGTGCTTCTAGAGTTCCTAGCCAGCCAATACAATACAAATAACCAAATGAGAAAGGCTGTGAACAAGTAAGTTAAAATGTTAAATTATAGATAAGATTATTGAAACTTACACAAGACATTAATGACCTGTACCCATTGCCACAGGCTGCTCTTTATACACTTTAGTGTAAAGGGATATCCCAAAGGTCTGTACCCCCTTCTATCTCTATCTCCATCTCTGTCTCTCTGTCTCTGTCTCTCTGTCTCTCTCTCTCGTACAGAGTTAGTTTATGGGAGGGTATTCTGGTGAGATAATATTTGAGAAGAGACTTCAATCAACAAGCCAAGACAATGGGAAGGCTCAGAAAATTCAATGATTGCCTTAAGAGAATTGTTTTTGCGTTGGGGAATATATCCTTACTCTTTAGGAAAAATTAACTCCAGGTTAGTTAAACACATACTAGACAGAAGGATGTAAATAAAGTAGAATCATGATCTTAAGACATAGGAAGCCTTTTGATTAAAAAGAGCAAAGTCAAAGGAAGTATTTAGAAATTTGATCATGTTTCCTTTATGAACAATACTTAAAACATGTTTCATACTAGGGCCAGATGTTTGCCACATATGTTACAAACAAAGGACTGTAAATGTAATATAAATACCTGAGAAAATACAAAGGATTTAATGAGCCAAAGATATGAAGAAATATGTGTCTTAGAGAAGAAACCAAAATGACAAAGGAACATAAAAAATATTTTAGCCTTACAAATTCATATGAGTAAAATAGCATTTTATCACAATTGCATTGGCAAAATAACCCACTTATTGATAAGGATACAAGGATGTAAGTATTCACATTTTTTTTTTTAGTTCAATTATATAAAACAATTATTTAGCTACTAAAGCTTAAGCCTGTGCTTTAACTATGACCAGCAGTTACATTCCTGAGTAAACTGTGGTCACTGGAAATAGCTACACTTGGAACCAGGCAGAACTCGTGTTTCTTAAGCTGCCTGAATCAGCGGTCAGAGGACAGATACCATCGACGTGTGTCATCGAGAGTGAATTTCAGTGGAGTCTGACACGTGCTGGACCGCTGACGAGCAGAGCCTTTACTCATTTGTCTCAGGTGGATGTGTGTAATCATTTACTACCTTTTGATTAAAGGACCCAGGCTTAGGAAAACCCTGGTGGGCTCTGCAAAGGAAAACGGCCCAGTTGTGGATTGTTCATTTATACTACACTATAGTCAATATAAATTTACCTGTCACATATGTGGATTAATTTCAGAAGCATTTTTCGATGTTTTGAAATTTGATATTAAAATGCAAAGAAATTTACAAAATGAATGCCTCTGTGTCAATACACAGAAATATACACTATAATGTAATGTTTACATGTTCACTGGGAAATGATAGTAAACACATTCCAGATTTTTGGTAACAGTTCCTTGTGGGCAAGGATTAATTAAACATTATGAATTAAATCTTGTCTCTAAAGTTTTCTTTCTAAATCTAAGGAGCTGTAGATGGAATAGGAGAAAAAAATAAAATGACAACATTGAGAATTATTAATTTGAATTTTGAGGGCATTGGTGTTTATTCAGATTATTTTTATTTTATAGCATGTAAAATATTACTTAAAATATTAAACTTTTGCTAGTTATACCAACTATCCCAATTTATGATTACACTGAGTTAGTAAATAAAAGCATGATGAGGCCTTTCTTGAGAAAGACAAGTAGGTCGGGCATCTGGATGAAGACTACAAAGCAGGCCACTTCCTTCCTATGACTTTTAGAACTATGACCTGTCTTCTCCTTTGAAGTCCAGTCCATGTCAAGAAGCAGAAGCTAAGCTGTTACTTTAATTTTCCTTCATGTTTGTACCTCTTCACTTTAAGGATGATCTAAGGCTGCAGATGGAGGCCCAGCGCATATGCCTTTTCGTGGTTTACTCAACTCATGCGGATCAGGTTCGTGCACACATGGAAAAGGAGAGGGAGGAAGCTCTCTGCAGCCTTAAAGATGAGCTCATTTCCGCTCAACAGAAAAAGGTCGACGAACTTCATAAACTGCACCAGTGCCAGCTCCAGAATGTTAAAATACAGGAGACAGGTAACCCTCCAGCTTCTGACTCATTCCTGTGAAACAAATAAGCATCCCTTAAAGGCACCTTTCTATAGTTCTGTCCCTGTCTTAGGCCCCGTGGGCTAAGGAGGCTTTGCATCTGTTTCCCGGGTTTGTTAATTCATGTCATTGAGGTGCCCAGGAGAGCCAAACCCCCTGCCTCATTTTCTCACGGAAGTATAATCCATTCAGAAAGCTTTTGGAAAATGAACTGAGAACTTCTGAACTGAGAACTTCTATTAGTAGGTGACAAGTCAGTCTAGTGAGTAGTGATCAATGTCTCTGAGAAGAGAAGAGAACAGAAAGTATATATCTAATAGTTAACTAATGGATTTCACTTTGCAATATGAGGACTGAAATCCAGGGCTCGCACATACTAATGAAAGTGTCCTATCTCTGAACTCTGTCTCTGTGCAAAAGGGAACCACTGGCTTGTGAGAGTTCTGAGGTTTGCAAAGGTGTATTTAATGGATAAGTAAGTATATAGATTCTTGGGTTAGAATGTAGAATCCTGAATGTATAAACCCTTCTATAGAATCGAAATAGCAAATCTTAGAAATCTATCTGAGACAGCTGCATTGCAAAATGAAAAACACATTTGGAAGAAATTGAAATATGTGTTATTCTAGGGAAGCTTCGGTGATGGCATTAAAATGTGACATGGTTACTTCCATACATGCAGCAAATGGCTAATGTGTGGTGTGTTTTCTGCTAGGTGAGGAGCCTTTACAGGTGCTCATTGAACGACTTGAAAAGGCAGTGTCTGAGAAATGCTTTCACATTTCAAAGGTAAGATGTACCTTTAAAAGTGGTTTTGGTTGGGAGGTACCAAAATCCATATTGCTACTGATTTAATGAACAGAACCATCCACTCACGTTTGCCCAAATCTCTCGCGTCCAGAACTGTACTTACAAAGTATTCCTGAGTGCATTTGCCTTTTTTGTGATAGTCAGTTTGGAACAATAGGAAATTAGAGCTAAGGGTGTGACTCTGATCCATTGCTTGTCTGTTATATTTGAGGTCTTGGATTCAGTCTCTGGCACCACAGAAAAGGAACAAAGAAGTTGAGATAAGTTGTGTCTCGGATAGTGCACACTCTATAATCATTGTTCGTGTCAGAGAGGTACTGTTTAACCTTCCAGGAAAACAGTTTGTTCATTAAGGTCACTAATGTGGTAAAAGTTTACCTTGTGGCTGTGCTGAAATCTCAGTGTGCCCAAATACTGACAGTGTGCTTAACTTAAAATCATGCAGGAAGCAACAGCGATGTAAAACATTGGCTTTTAAAAGTCTTCTAAACCATTGGTTATTTCCAGTTGAGTGAGGGACAAAGGTAAAGTTAACTTGGACGGTTTATCAAACCTTGGAACATTAAATGGTGTCTTACATGATGGAAGTTTCAGTTTCTCTGGAGAACATTGTGCTGGATACTTTTAACTTTGTGTATGGGCAGACCACAGAAAACAGTCTGCATATTATAGAAAGGACATTAGTATAATCTCCTCCTCGATATATTATCATTTTGGTTGGTTTGATAGAGCTCTCTAATTGTCCTCTTTGAGCTTTCTCTCCGTGTGATGTTTGTTCAAGGGTAGTTGGTGAAGTAATGGGATATTTTCAAGGGAGAGCAATCATATCAGAGTGGGAACTGTGCGAGGGAGGGATTGCTTACACTCATGATATATTTCAGAATTACAAGAAAACAGAAAAATCTGTACTATTTTGTATAGTTAAGATTATCTTCCTGATAAAGGAATAATTTCATGTCAAAGAGAAATAATGTTTTCTCTGTGAATTGAGTTCATATGTGGAGGGAGAGGGAATTCATATTCCATCCATACTACTATGACCTTTTGCCTTTAGGTTAATGTTTTCTAATACTTAGGAGAAAAAAATTAAAATTTTAATGTAAAATATTCAATTTTGTTAACAGACCTTAAACAATGTTTTCGATGAATGCTATACTCCTTTAAAATGTGAAATGAATATAGAAGAGAAAGAGAATTCTGGTGTTTACACTTCTCAAAATCAAAGCCCAGAATTACAAGAGTATAGATACGAAGTTCAAGGTAAAAAGCTTACTATACTGTTAAACAGGATTTACTTTGCTTAAGTCAATTGCTTATAAATGTAACTTTAAACAACTTAATGATAGATAAGTTTTCTTAGTATCTTATTTTTAGCCATGAAATTCATATTTCTTTCTCCTTGATTTATTCATTCCAATCTATTTTTTATTCTAATTCTTTTTGTTAACTGTTCTAATTGTAGATCTTAATTTTTAAAATTTAGAGTTTACTAAGTTTAAATTAATGGTTTATAATTTTAAAAGTGGATTAAAAAATTGAGTTTTAAGATCTATTAAGAAATGACCTCTGTCAGCTGTGGTGGTGCACGCATGCAGGCCTTTAATCCCCGTGCTCAGGTGGCAGAGGCAGATGCCTCTGTGTAAGTCCTTGGCCCTCTGAGTCTGCACCGCCGTTTCAGGCTGACCAGGGCAGGGCTAAATATAGAAAGAGATAATTCTCTTCATGTAAATGTGGTGCTAGTTTTGAATTTATTGGTGTTCCTTAACAGATTTATGTTCCTAGTATATTTGTATAGGTAACGAGCAACCTGCTAATAAATAGCTACAGAAACTAGTATATCTTAAGATAAAGTTTGCAAGATAATGTCATACCAGTTACTTCATAGTAAAATTCTAAGTAGGTAAATCTTGTTTTGTAAAAGAGGTAAACTTGTACAGTGAAATGAAATGATTATCATGGTCTGTTCTTCCTTCAGACTTTCAAGAGAGCATGCAAGTCCTTCTTGGTAAAGTGACGGAAGAATGCCGCAAACTCTCGGTACTGCAGACGCGCTTAGGCAAGGTCTGTGGGATAAAGGAGATGATATCTGCATTTGTTTTACTACCTGCTGTTGTGTCAATCAGGAAGTTCTAAAATTGGTGAACATGGAGAAGGATGCTAGAAATATTAAATCATTTATATGTTTGTATTAGAGCATTTATATCTTAAGCTGAAGAAACTTCCAGAGTTTAAATGGTATGTAACTTCCTGAGACGGGTTTTTAAGTCATGATGAAGTGTAAGTGGATGTCAAATGTTAAAGTATGAAACAATTGTATTTAGTTATAGATGTCTTTCCTTTTTTAACTTACTGGAGTTTAAACACACAGTAGAACAGTAACCTATCACTAAACTACACCTGCAGACTCTTACATGTAGCAGTTAACACAGCAGTTAACTATAATTACATGTAGCATTTTAAGGCAATGGGTCTGTCTTTATATGTTAAAGAAGATAATTAATTGTTTTGCACATAACTGATATCACATTTAACATTTAACTCTGTCTTTGTGTACTTTTGTTGATGTGCCCTCTGATGGGCCACGTTTCTCTGCCCCACTGCTGCCTTTGTGGGTGCTGGCTTTTTCTGTGGTTTAGCCAGCACCAACCGTTGGCTCTGCCCCAGCCCTTCAGTCCAGTACTGGCTACAGCATTGTGTCTGATCTTACTAGAGTCACTTGACACACTTCAGTATTTCCTGTATGAGTGGAAGATCATGCTCAGTTTGTGTGCCAACGGCATTCACCTGAGTGTAGGAGGCCCTGGTTTTCTATCAAGTGATAGGCGACTTCCACAAGTGTTCACACAGACCATAGTGCTTTTCCGTAGCAATTGTAACCCACAATGACCATTCAGGCAGGTCTATATTAGCATAGAGAGCTGTTTATTAGTTAGGTTTTCTAATTACTGCCAAAAGAAAAACTTGGAAGCAGTAAAGACAGGCATCTCCCAACTGTCCTGTCAACCGTTCTGCGCTCATTGGGTAACGAGTGGTTTTTAACACAGCAGTTAACTATAATTGCCCAACTCCGAACAGTCCATCAGCATCAGGTATCAGGTCAGGACTGCAGACATCACTGCAGAACTTTAATACTTGCTTCAGCCAAGTGAACCCAATCTCTCACTCCTGGGCTTTGTTGCTCTTCCTTCTGCTAGGGTACCCATCCTCTTCTGTACTTCTTGACTTCTTCCTATTTCTTGTTACAGTTTAAGTTACTTTCTTGTGTCATCTCTGGCTGCCTTCCTAGGCTTACACATCCTCCCTCTGTTCCTCTGAGCCTTCTCTTAAACCTAGATGCTTGGTTACCCTTCTTTCTGTTTCAACACTCTCGTTTAAGCATATGCTCTTATCACATTACTTTTTCATTTTATTTTAACTGTTTTCTGATCTGCCTCGTCCACAAGATTCCAGACTTTCAACACAGAGCCCTGCATTTATTCTCTCTGGTTAGCACAGCATGTGCAATGCACATGATAAAGGCTTAGTCGGTGGTTGTTGAGTTGAGTAAATATTACACTGTAAAGTTACTTTATATAAATGTAAAGTGCTTTTTATTTTATCCCTGGGAATTAATAGGTGAGATTCCCTGTTTAAATGTACTCCGAGGGTTGGAGAATGGCTCTGTTAAGTCCTTCCTCTGCAAGAAGAGGACGTGAGTTTAATCCCTCCAAACTCATGTATAAGGTGGCATGTTCTGTGATCCCTGTTTTGGGGAGATGGAAGCAGAAGGACCCAGAAAGTCTAGCGTAATTGCCAAGTTTCAGATGCATAGGAACTGTCTAAAAAACCAAGGTAGAGATTGACAGAGGAAAATTCCTGATATTGACTTCTGACTTCTGTGTGCATACATCCCCCCCTCCCAAATACATGTACATACACAAACACGTGCATATATACATGTAATATCACACACACACACAAACACACTCACTCAAAGCAAGGGATTAAGAAACATCCAGGAGGTAGGAGTGTCAGTAGAGGACTCCTTATAGAGACAGCAGTGACCAATTGAAATATCCTCTAGGAATGTAGCTTTTTCTGCATCTCACTGCCTTTCATCGTATGCTAGCTATATTTGTCTAATTTGGCAAGTCAGCACTCTCTTCCCCTTGCTATTGTAATTTAGATACTGTTTATTTAACTAGCTTTATTTTGCCCTTTTCATCCCATTTAATCCCATGACAAAAAGATCATTGTCTTTACTCATTGAAGCACAGGTTTTCTCACAGAGCCTTTCCAGAAAGTCACTGCTATAAATGAGTAAGGCCAAGGTCACGTGTGGGTTCTTCCTGTCACTCAGATTCACTTGAGTCTTTCTTTTGAGGCCCTGTTATTACGTTCAGACTCCACAAGTGTTGCTTCTCCACTTGTGTCATTTCTTCAGTGAGTTAATAAACACTATGAGGTCTGATACACTGTGTGTCCCTGCGTGCACACAGTTAAGCTGACTTTTGTAATCTTAGTCTGCCTTGACTCCAAGTTGAACAAGCAGATCTTAAACGTTTGAAGAGTGCATTGTAGTGAGCAGCATACGGCTTTGCCTAAACCTGTCATGCAGAGGTAAATACAAATTTTGTTGTCAACTCTTGATAATAAAAATCTGATGCTTGCAGTGGAAATTTAAAGGACGTTCATTTCAGATTTCTGTGAAACATTTGTTTTTTCAAAGTGAACATTCCTCTGGATATAAGAGAACATTGCTAATACAGTTTAATTCCTGTGGCTATGACAGTGAGGCATTTGTCAAAGGAAACAAAGTGTTTGGTTCAGAGCGGCACAGGATTAGGGGACTAAAGAACAGACCTAATGCAGAGCGCTCTGTTGGTTTCAATGTAGATTCAAGTCCTGGCATGTATATTCATGTCATTATTCTTCGGTTCTCAATAGATCCATGAACAGCAGCAGACAGATGGTGTGGCACTAGAGTTTGCTGAAGAAAGTGCGGCAGAAGAGGGAGCAGGTCTTCTGTCAGGTTGTTCTCAGGGTGCTTTACAGAGCACAGGTACGTCTCAAGTGTATAAAGGTTTTATCCATTTGCTGTTTTAAAACTTAATAATTTGATGACTTGAACATTTCATGGTCATCTTGTTCAGTTTTCTCATCTATAAAGTGAAAGGCCAAGACTCCTCATGTCTTTGGACCTTTCTCATGACTTATAGTCTGTGTTTCTAAATTGTTTTAAACATAAAGATGTAAAACTGTTAGATTTAGTGATCCTAAGCCATGAGGATAGAGTAATCTTGACTAAGACAGTTTTCCTGTTTTCATCAATGACAATAAGCGAAACTGCAACCCAACTTACCACTAAAAGCAGATTTTTAAAGAAATTCGAGTATTTTTTGTACACATAATTAAGTTTGCTTTGTTACCAAAATCTTGCAACAAAGTTGTTTTGATTCTGTTTCTGTGACACAGATGTCAGTCATGAGAGCAAGGTGTCTTCTCTGCCAGCGAGTGAGAAAAGCAGAGAATGTGAGAGGCAAGTCCAAGAGTTACAGAGCCCTGTGGCTGCCGGACAGCTGCAGCTCAAGGAAACCGAAGCAAACCACAGAGCAGAAATTGAGTGTTTGCAGCAAAGACTTCAGGCTGTCAGTGAGGCTCCGGTTCCGCCAAGGTATGCATGTGCTGCCTGTCGGTCAGCATATCCAGAGGGGCTATTTTAAGACTAAGATGTAACCTGCGCAGAGAGATAAGAATTTCAGCAGATCATCCTCTGCCTTTGAGACATGGAAATAAATGAGAACCAAAGGTGTTTTACTGTTGGAATTTTACTTACATTGTCATAACTTTGTTATTCTGAAGGATTAAATGAGATAGCGGGTGTATATTTCTCGTGTATTCTGTGCCTTGCCTTAACTACATTGATCTTGCTCATCTCCATTCCCGCTGAGTTTCCTTCACTTTGTTGTAGAATGCTGACACTCGCCAGTGTCTAACATCAGTGTGCTCCTTTCATGGTTCTCTCCTCCTGCTTGTCCTCCGCCCCCCACCTGTCTTCTCATCTATATGACAAGTTCCGATTTTCTTTGCCATCAGAGTATATGGAGCTGCACCACCCACTAGGCCCTGCTCTTGCATGCAGGCTGATTACTCTAACTCCTCCTTCCAGTCTGTTCTATACACAGGCAACTCAGCCACAGCACTTAAAATTTAAGGCCGACCACATTACTCAGTGTCCCTCTGGCCTGTAGAGTAAGCCCATGACCTCCTCGACTCTTCTCAGACTAAGCTTCCTCCCTGGGTCAGGAAATATATCAGGCTGTGTCTGCTTATGGGATTTTTTGTGGCACTTCCTTCTACCTGGAATGATTCTCCACTTGCTGACATGTGGAAAATGACATAATGTTTTGGATATAATGTAATGGAAGGATGCTTGAAACTGTAACTAGTGTTATAAAAATTGCAGGTTTATTCTGACTTGACTTTACTGTTGTAGAACTTCTGTCTTCATAGGCATTTGCTAATAGAACAGCAATACAGTTTTTTTAACTAGTGGTGGAAGACAAGACATCAAATTCTTCCATCTTTGAAAGCAGTCTTACTCTTTTATTTAAGAACTGCATGTAGGCTTAGGAAGTGCTCACACATTTTGACAGTCCTATAAAGCCCCAGGTTCTTTGAGACCAGTACTTGTCAAGCATTTCCTTACATTGGACACTTTTAGAGTTTAATTTATTGTTTGGGATATGTATAATAATAATACTTGAGTGTACATTTGGAGTCGGATAAGATAAATATTAATATTCAGCCTATGGATTGCCATTTAGAAACTACTGCTGTCTTTTTGAGCAAGAATTCTCCAAAAACCAGTCAGTGTATTTCAAACAATCTGTTCTTAGTGATTAATTAGTGAATAATCTTTAATTAGTGATGCTTTCTCCAGTGTGTGAAGAAAGGTATGGGGAGCAGGCCTCAGAATGTAGGCTGCTTTGCTTTTTCTGCATTTGGACTCATACCAGCTTACTGCCCTTTCTTACATTTTTAATTAAGAATGTACTATTCTCAAAAAATAAAAATAAAAAGAATTTACTATTCCTTGCAATTAGACTCAAAATAGTTAAAGAAATACAGAATCTGCATTTAATATCCATTTAAGTGACTTCACATGACAACCTTCTTAGACAAATGTTTGAAATTCAGAAATCTGTGGATTTTCGAGCCATTTGTCCTCTGCAGTAACCTTTGCTGCCTTGTGATCAGGAACAGATAACAGCACCTCTAACTAGGAGAGATAGTAATAGTTCCCTTTAGTATCTTGAGGCATAAATGAAACAAGTTGTGGAGAGTGTTGAATAGATACTATGGATGTCAGTTGTGCAGAGAAGTTTGAAAGTTTCTGCACAGCAAAATAAATTATCAGCAGAACAAATACCTAGCCAGAAGAGTGAGAGAAACCTTTGTCATCGGGGTGATATCTAGAATCGACAAAGGACTACAAAAACGTAATACCCAAACTGCCAAGTAACAAGTGGGTTTAATGAAATGAGCAGATGATTCTCAGAAGGAAAACCACAAATGGTCAGCAAGTGTGAATTCTACAAGTACCCCACATCCTTCTCCATTAGGAAAACGCAAACTAATGACATTGACGTTACGTTAGTCAAAATGTTACTGTCAGGAAATCAGTGTGGTGTTCTCCAGGGAATTAAAAACAGAGCTACTGCATCACTCAGCTCTATCCCTGCTCATACACCCAGAACACTGCCTCAGAGATACCCACGCATCTATATTTATGCTACCCTAATCGCAGTAACAAACAGTAGAACCAGCCTGAATGATAATCAGACTATGCAGCATATTTAACAATAAAGTTTTTTTTTATTCATTTATTTTATGTATGTGAGTACACTGTAGCCTTCTTCAGACACACCAGAAGAGGCCACTGGATCCCATTACAGATGGTTGTGAGCCACCATGTGGGAATTGAACTCAGGACCTTTGGAAGAGCAGTCAGTGCTCTTAACCACTGAGCCATCTCTGCAGTCCAACAATAAAATTTTATTTAGTTGTAGAAAAAAGTGAAATTATAAACTTTGAAAGAAAGCTAACGAACCTGGAAAGTATAATATTGAGCAAGGTGACCAAACTCAAAATGTTTGACAAATATTCTTCCTTGTATGCAGCCAAGCTTGTTATGGCCGTGTATGTGCGCATGTGTGTGTTTGTGCATGTGTGGGTAAGTGTAAGGCTTAAAAATTAGAAAGGAAGGCCCAGCAGTACTGGTACACATCTGTACGCCAAGCACTCAGGAGGCAGAGACAGATCCATCTCTGTGAGTTTGAGGACAGCTTGGTCTACATTGAGTTCTAGGACAGAAACCCTGTCTTGAAAAACAAAACCAAATAAAAATATTAGGAGACCTGAGAGAGTAAAAAGAGTTGCTGAGGAAGATGGAGGAGGGGCAAAGAATGCATCGTGCCTTAAGAGCAGAAAGGAAGCAAGCAGGGGAAAGGGCTCAACCGGAGGGCTGGGGCACCAGAAACTGAATGAGGAGAATCTGCTAAGAGGCGGATTTTGCTAGATATAGTGATATTGAATGTTAAATATGCACAACTTAAAAATAATTAAAAAAAAATGAATGAGCTGTATAAAAAATAGCTTTTCTTGGATATTTCAGTATAGTTGAAATACTATATAATTGTGACTATAATTGAAATAATTCAGTGAGCATTATTTGCAGGTAATTATTAAAAGGCAGTAATGGTTGGGACTGTAAACTAGTCATATACATTGTGGAATTTAAGGCCATGCCTATGTAACATGTTCATTGCACATTTCTGTAATGTTGCCTGCTAGAATACCAGGAAACTAGGCTAACAGATGGTTACAGATACATGTGATTGACATGGCCATGGAAGCACAGAGAAAAATACTATGATCCTGTGTTGCTTGGCAGAGAACATGGGACATCGATTATATTTATATAAAGGGTGAAATCACATAGAAAAGGGCCAGTGGACACATCAGTTCGAGACAGTAGCTGTGAATTCAGTGTTAGTTAAACTGGTCTTCCAAATTGGGATAAGCACCAATAACGCTTACGGAATGAAGTGATTGTCAATCAAGTGCCAGAATTTCAAGTATTACACTTAACGACTATAAGGCTTTTATCATAGAAAATATAGATGGAAGCATTAAAGACATATGGGTAACATTTGATACCATAGCATCGTTGGTACTACTAAATATTAGAAAAGGGCTAAATACCACGAGAAGTTAAATTACGCGAGTCATAGAGCTAGACAGTGACATCATTTTTATATGGTCATTTTTAGACAGCAAAATGTGAGTGAGAATAGGAGAAAGAATAAAGCAACAGAAAGAAGACATTAAGAAAGACAATTAGAATGGAACAAAGAAGGCAGTGTGGATATATGTGAATGGGGATTGTATAATTATATTTCCTAAGAGTGGAGATTATAACTTTCTCCTCTTATCTTTTCCTGTGTTTCTAACTGTTCATGTTGCTTTATTTTTAGTACTTAAGCTAAACATTTTAGAAAAAAATTCACAAATTAGTGGATGCCTGTAGAACAATGTAGACTAGAAGCATAAAGCTGAAGATGTATATAAACACATATGCTAAAAACAGCAAAGTCTAGAAGTCACTTTGTAAAGAAGGAGCCTCCTCTCCTGCCCCTGGGCCTAGGCCCACGGCAGGTACAGGGGCATTCTGATGGTCTTCCAGGCTTTCGAGCAAGAGACAGAGACAGAGACAGAGACAGAGACAGAGACAGAGACAGGGACACAGAGAGGGAGAGGTTTAATAAAACAGATTTTATTCTTTACTAAATTTATCTTCAATAACTTTATCAAATTAATGCCTTAATAAACTTTATAAAGTGGCATAAAGTATATCTGTTTACAATATACTCTTTTTATATTATATTAAATACTCTTTTTACACTATATTACCTTTAAATATAAAAGTTAGACAGAAATGGAGTTAAGTTACAATGTCTGTAAACCTTGGCTTATTGGTTTTGGTTCCCTAGTACATGTGTGTATGCTATAAATTTTGGATTAATAATGACTCAAAACTCTTAATACCACTACCCTCTTTTATTTATATTTAGCTTGTCCATCGATTCTGTGGTGTTTAAAGGATCTGGTGCCCAGAAACCAGTGTACTGTGGAAGCTGTCTAAGAGAGTGTGTGGATGGCACAGCAAAGGTATTGCTTTTCTTATCTTTATTTTTCAAACCACTAAATACCCTGATTTTTCTTACTGCCATTTTTATGAATGTGAATTGGTAACTAATTAAACACAAAAGATTTAAAATATTTAAAGAAACTTGCATTATTTCCTTAGCACAGGGAAAACACAGAGAAAGAGAAAATGTGATGGCTTTCTTTTTCATTATCCAAAATTATCAATTTAAATCTTGTTTTCATTTTGACAAAAGAATAGTTCCATCATTTCCCCTGTTCCTTTTCCATCCTCAGGTCTCCCCATGTGCCCTCTTACTTCTTAAAGTCTTGGCCTCTTTATTATTGTAGCATATGTCTTTTGATGGAGACACACACACACACACACACACACACACACTGCATGTAGGGACTCAGCTTCAGCCTTGTTGTCCTATGTAGGAATCAGGACAGGCCATCTTTCAGACAGTGTTGGGGATCCCCAAGGTCCAGGGTGCTGGTGCTGCGGTGATGGGCATGCTTCTATAAAAGCTCTGTGTAGCACATGTTACAGAGGAACACCCTGCTCCACTCTTCAGATCTCCAGCAACAGAACTCTCAGCAGCATCTGCATTTAGAGAAGATAAAAATCATTACTCTTTCTCATTCTATGCATCAAGCCAATTTCTGTATCTCCTGTATGCATGAGGATTATTTATCTGGATGAAATTATTGTTGTTCTGTGTGTGAGATGGAGTCAGCCCCCAGGCCCAGCAGTGGTATCTTATGCAAGGAAGACAAACATGAGGCCAAGACAAAGAAATGGAGGAGGCACTAGACGGAAGAGGCCTCTCTGCCTACTGCAGTTCTCGGGTGTCGTCTCTGAAGAAGAGGACCTGGGAGCCCATAACCAGAGGTCGGAAGCAATGACAGTTCCAAGAAGTCCCAGGTTCCAAAGAAGGCCGGATAACAAAGCAAGCCAGAGCAAACCTTGGGTGGGACCCAGGACCCATTGCAGGCCACATCGCTGCCCCTGTGGAGATGGCTTAGAAGTTCTGTCATAGTGACAGATCTCAAAAGCTTCCACATTTGAAATCTAAAACTCAAATTGAATGTGAAGTGCCTGAAATTCAGGAAGAAAAGGCAAATGTTAGTCTGTGCTGTCAGTTGCTGAGGAGCCCTGGTTTGTGGAAGGAGAAGATGGGGAAGACAGCAAGATGCTGTAGGCTGACATTGGGGCTGTAGACGCTGCAAGTGCTGCAGTTCACATTGGCTTGAGAATGTTGTGGCAGTGTAGACTCTTCCCACTGGAAACTCTCATAACTGGCTTTAGAAGGACATCTGCATCAGTGGCTGTCTGGATTTGAGAGACCAAGCCCCCATCCCCAAAAAACAAACAAACAAACAAACAAACAGAACAACAAAACAAAACAAACCCCCAAAAAACCTTCGCATGTAAGATTAACATCATGGAAACACTGCACACTGGGTCCCAGAAGCACTGGTTTTACATTTGTGACAGACAATCAGGGCATTGTGCTCCACTGTGACCATGTAATGCCTTGTAAATTCCTCCACTTCCTCCTGGCCATAGCTTCAGGGACCATTTTCTGACCTGTGTGAATGAATCATCAGGGAAGATCATGATAGTTCTAAATTCGTGGGCTGGACTGCTTAGTCATGGTTCAGAATCTTACAAAGATGTAAGCTCTTATCTCATGCACACTAATAACCTTGTCTTCATGGAGGTGAAGGAGCCACTAGCAAAGTGTCTGTGTTCTGATGATGTGACTGGGGCAGTACTGCAGGCGCATACATGGCCTTTGGTGGTCCACTATAACCTGTACCACCCGCTGAAGACCTGTGATATGCAAAGGACATCCCAGGTTCCAAATGCTTGGACCCTGCCCCAGGAAGCAGGACAGGGACTTTTCCAAGAAGGGACTAGGTGAGGCTCAGCATATACCTCACCGTCTGTTCTCAGGCCATGTGCATGGATGACAGCTGTGTTCCTTCTGAGATATGCTGGAGATCGGGCAGAGTAGGGCATCACCAGCATGTTGGTCCCTGGTGCTTCTGAGCCTAACTGATAGCCTGGAGAATAAACTGTACAAACTTGTTGGAAGCAACACAAGGAGTAGAAGGTACTGAGGGAGACTGTACCTGCGAGCTCATTTGTCTGAATCCCCAAGCCATGGTAGATATAATCATTTTGGAGCAGCAGCAGAATTCGTGGATAGAGAAGCTGGGTAGCACCCTGACGCTAATAGGACTGTGTTCCAGCTCAAGCCTGAACAGAAGGGCTGAAACGTCACAACAAACCTGGTGAAGAGGAAGAAGGTGTTATGGACCAGGAGTACAAGGACTAATGCAGGCAGAGCCTTCAACAGTAGCAGCAAAAGCGCAAAGAGAAGCAAGAAAAGGCCAAGCCCACTGGACTGTGACCATCTGCCCTGGGTAGATTTGTACCCTTAGCCTGAGATGACTCAGAAAGAACAGGAGACGGCTTAGCAGGCCAAGACACTTCAAGACTGAAGACCTGAGTTTGTTGATCCTTAGAAGAAACATAGTAGAAGGAGAAGACTCATTTGCACAGGTTGAAGTTTTTGACTTTTACTTGCACACAGTGACACACACATGCACACACAAACTCAGAAGAAAAACACATTAAAAACAAATGACCCATTTTAAAAAAGAAGTTCACATAATTGTTAAATACCTTGATGCTAAGAATGTTTATGTTTTAGAAAATGATTATGTTTGTTACACTTACAAAAATGTATTAATGTTTGTGGAAAATTGGACCATGTGGAAAATTGGACCATATAAGTAAATACCAAAAAGAAAAAAGAATTGACAAAGAAATGCCATCACAGCTTGACATTTAACTTATGAGAAACACATATATACATAATCTTATTTTAAGTTCCCCTAATAACCTGTCTTAGAATTGTTAATTATAAGTATATATCTTTCTCTCTTTTACAGTAGTAAGTATAATTTAGTAGAATAATTAGAATTAATGTTTTTAATTAAAAATAATAGAAATTTACTTTCTGTTAACAGTATCCAGAAATTTGCTAAGAAATATTATTTTAGAAACATTTTGAGATTATGAGATTAAAAATTGGTGATAAGATATTTTGTATACCAACTTCCAAAACACAAGAAAATCAAGAAGGAAGGCCAACCCGTGGACACTTCATTCCTCCCTAGAACAGGGAATAAAATATCCATGGAAGGAGTTGCAGAGACAAAGTGTGGAGCTAAGACGAAAGGATGGACCATCCAGAGACTGCCCCATCCTGGGGGTCCATCCCATAATCAGCCACCAAACACAGACACTATTGCATACGCCAGCAAGAGTTTGCTGAAAGGACCCTGATAGAGCTGTCTCCTGTGAGGCTTTGCCAGTGCCTAGCAAACACAGAAGTGGATGCTCACAGTCATCTATAGGATGGAACACAGGGCCCCCAATGGAGGAGCTAGAGAAAGTACCCAAGGAGCTGAAGGGGTCTGCAACCCTATAGGTGGAACAACAATATGAACTAATCAGTACCCCCAGAGCTCGTGTCTCTAGCTGCATATGTAGCAGAAGATGGCCTAGTCGGCCATCATTGGGAAGAGAGGCCCCTTGGTATTGCAAACTTTATATGCCCCAGTACAGGGGAACGCCAGGACCAAGAAGTGGGAGTGGGTGGGTAGGGGAGCAGGGCAGGGGGGAGGGTATAGGGAACTTTTTGGATAACATTTGAAATGTAAATGAAGAAAATATCTAATAAAAAAGATATTTTATATACATAATATGCCATCTTTTGCTTTTTCATGTAGTTTTCTGATAGATTCGAAGTGAGGCAAGAAACAAATATGGTTAACTTGATGGAAAAACAGTATCAAGAACGACTGGAAGAAGAAATAGCTAAGGTGGGTGTATAGTAGGTATATAGTGGAAGGTGGCCTCCCTGCTCCCCCGGAGCCTTCAACTGGTAGAGTTTATTGATGGTGTGGAATAGATAAAATCTATAAATTGATACCTCATAAGTTTCCTATTATAATCTACTTTTAAATTGTCAGTTAATAGTATCAACTATAAATATTTTGCTTTGTTTCCTTTCGTCTCCTTTCCTCTCCTTCCCTTTCATCTCCTTTTCTTTTTTAAGACAAAGTCTTGCTTTTTAGTCCAGACCAGCCACAAACTTATCATCTTCCTGCTGCTTCTGCCCAAATTCTGCACCACTGCACCTGGCATTATAATTGATTTTAAGTGGAATATTCTATGTATATTATTGGTCTTAACATTCTTTGTGAATGAGTTTGGCCTTCCTTAAAAATGGTTGAAGTTAGGACAGAAAGGCAGTTGGTCCGGTCCTCTGTATATCTATCACCTTTGCTCAGAGATAACTGTGTGCATGGCAGCTTTACACAGAGAGAAGACAGCATGAGCTTAGTGCCTGTCTGAGGGAAGGAGAGCAGTCAGTCAGTGTGGCATTTGCTCGTCTTTGACTCTTCTTTCCGGGGCTCGGAATCCATCTTTTAGTCTCTTGAGTACTAACCATACCATAGGTTGCCATTACATTCCATTTCTTTATCTTAGTAGCTCCTTCTAGAGTACGTGTATTCATTTTCATTTTACTCTTGGAAACATTGAACTATGAGTTATTTGCTCCATTTTAAAAATAAAGAACTGGAGGATATGGATTTCTAACAGGAAGACAGTTGACAAAATATAGAGAAAATGCATGAGATGTTCATGTTAGATGAAGACCCAGGAGATCTCTGGGCTGTGAGGACTTTCTCATTTAGTGTGTGAGCAGAATAAATAGTTCTTGGAGATGAAGGTGAAAGTGAGTCATGGCTTGTGGGTGAATCATTGTGTGATTCTTCTAGAAATTCAAGTCTTCCCTTGTACTTTGTACCCACAAAGATTCTCAGATTGAATATTATATCAGAGTCTCAAGGTTAACATGAGATTTGCTATTGGACATGTTATACTTTAAATTTGTGAAGTTTGGGAAAGTTCTTTAACTTATTTAGTCAATTTTCTTGGTGTAAAAAGAGATACTAGTAATTGTGAGGATCAAATGAGCACTGCATCTAAAGCCTCTGCAGACCAGCTGGTGCAGAAAGTTCCCAGTCGTCACTGGGAGGGAGGGAAGGTGTAGTGAGATTATGGGATGTGGCCCCAAAGGAATCCCAAGTGTGTGTCTAGTGTTGCGCCACAATGTAGATTAGCATTTAGATGTATCTTCATTGTCAGATTGGTTAGATGTAGAATTACCATGGAGGTTGGTGAGGATGCGTGTGTTTGAGGATATTTCCAGAGCGGGTAACTGCAGAGACTCTGGATGTAGTCTTATGGTCTGGAAGCCTAACAGGATAGCAGGTGCTTCTATGTCTGCCGTGATGTAAACAGCTTTGGTCGCATCCTTGGCCATTGTGATGATCTACCCAAGCACCTAGAGCCAAGCAATCATGGAACTAAGAGCTAAAAGAAATAGTTCCAGTGGTGGCACACGCCTTTAATCCCAGCACTTGGGAGGCAGAGGCAGGTGGATTTCTGAGTTTGAGGCCAGCTTCGTCTACAGAGTGAGTTCCAGGACAGCCAGGGCTATACAGAGAAACCCTGTCTTGGAAAAAACAAAAACAAACAAACAAACAAAAAAACTAAACAACAAAAAAAGAAAGAAATAGTTCCTTCTTTATTTTGTTTCTGTCAGGTATATCAGTCACAGCAATGGGACAAACTGTCTAATACACCTATATTATTTCTTCTGAAGTATTTTATATTTTTGTGTAATTTGCTGTTCCTATTTAATGTGGTAGGATCAGCCATGCTGGGTAGCTATTGAGCAATATCCCCAGACTTGTAAATTGTTTGAAATTCTAATTTTTTCTCCCATTTTTAACTTTCATTTTAGGATAATTTTCCTGCTTTTTGAAAGATATTTTTAATTTATGTTTCTGATGATCTTTTGGGAATAAGCTTAAACTTTTAAAATGTATTTTCCTTTGCCCATAAAAGAAGGTTCTTGACTATGAAGTTCTTGACTTAATATTAAAGTTGACAGAGGTTTATGTCAAAAGTTTCAAGTTAGCATTATGATCTTTTGTGATTTTTCTTGGTTCTGCTGAAGGTTCTTGTCATGTGTTTTGAGGGCATAAAAAGTTAATATCTTTGGAAACTTTTCAGTCCATTGCAGTTCTTAGAATTGATCTTTGGAATGACATCTTCTGTAAATGTTGCCAGCCCTCTCTTAGGAAATATTTCTATCATTCTCCATGAAATCACACTGGAAGCGGAACAACAGAGAGCTAGATAGCCAACAGTTTACTGTCTTCCATCTTGCATTGTTGCTTGGTTTTTGTTTTGTTGTTCTCTTGTTGTTGCTGAGTTGGTTGGTAGGGCATTGCCTTATTATAGCAGAACTCAAATTCTCTCTGTCAGGATTTCTGATCTCCTTGAGTGGTGAAATTACAGGCATCTGCCATTGTGCTTGGTTCTTTATGATGTTGTTAACTGAGCCCAGAGCTGCATGCCTGCTACATGAGCACCAGTCAACCATGGGCTCTATTCCCAGCCCATCTCAATAATGCTGCTGCTGCTGTCTCCTCCTCCTCCTCTTCTATTTTTAAACTTTTAAATTCATATTAATCATTTTTGTTTTTCAAGATATGGTTTCTCTGTATAGCCTAGCTGTCCTGGAACTCACTCTGTATACTAGCTAGCCTAAAAAACAGAGAGGTCTGACTGCCTCTGTCTCCTGAGTGCTGGGATTAAAGCAATGTACCACCACGACCTCACCTCTTCCCACTCCCTCCCCTTTTTTTTTGCAATTGTAAATTATTTTCCTTTTCTGTGTTGTATTTTTAATGTGGATAGACAAAGATGGAGGCCAGATACAATTTAGGGAATTAAAGCAAAAGCTATTTTAAAGGACTTGACCATCAGTCTTAAAAAATGCTGGCAGTTTTACTAAGTTGTATTATTTAACTAATTCTTTTCTCTCCTCACATCTTGTTACAATGGCATACTTTCCAGGTGACTGCCTAGAACATTACCATAGCTGTGTTTTCTGGGAAAGGATAGCCATCTAAGAGGTCTAATTCTGTAGGTGGGGTATACCATGACATTCCCGGGACAGAAGCAAGTAAGGGGCTTGAATTCTGTCTATAGTTGAACATAATTTGATTCAAATCTCTGGTTTTTTTTTTTTGTTTTTTTGTTTTTTTTTTTTTTTGTCAAGACAGGGTTTCTTCGTATAGCCCTGGCTGCCCTGGAACTCACTTTGTAGACCAGGCTGGCCTTGAACTCATGTCCTTTAATATGATTTCTAATTGTTTTACACTAAAACTTTGTGGTCTTGTAGTTTGATACTACAGTTATTCTTGAAGTTAGTAATAGAGTTTTAGTTCTTGACAGGTCCATGCAGATATAGTTTGATGTTAGAAAAGGAACTGAGGAATGCAGACCTCAAGCCCACCTTCCATCATCTATTTGCTTTGTGTTTTGGGGTCATATCATGTACTCTCGTTTAGCATCTTCATTTCTTCCTTAGTTTCCTCTTTCATTATATTGGGCCATTAATAAGATTCACCTTATAGCTTATAGTGAATATTGAATGAAATAATACAAATTTTAAGAACTTATTGGATGTGTTTCTCTTGTTCTTGGTGTAGCTATTATCAGCATTATTTCTATTAAAAACAAACTAACATCTGGAGAAATTAGCATCTGGAAAGGAATAGTCTAGTTACAACCATGTGCAAGGCAGATAAAATCAGAGCTCAGTTGTTTTGGCTAGACCACAGGTTTTGAAAGCTGAAAGCTAGGTACTATCTGAAAAGATTCTGACCCCAGGCATGCTCTCATGCTGAGTAGATGACAGCCAGCTGTACTCACTATAGAAGGTCTGTAGACGTGGAACTTGATAGACAGCTATGGAACGTTTGGTTCTCAAAGGCTCAAGACCTTGCCAGAGTTTTGAAGAACCTGTACTGGGGGAAGTTGGCAGTGATATGGATCATAATTGTAGTGGAAAGTCCTACAGAGTTTCAGGACAGCTAGGCTATACAGTGAAACCCTATCTTGAAAAACAAAAATGATTAATTAATATGAATTTAAAAGTTTAAAAATAGAAGAAGGAAAAGGAAAGTTATACATGTAATCCTCTTTACCAGTCCACCAAACCTAGTGCCTGCTTTAGGAATTTCTTGTGGGATAAGAAAGAGCATGCATGATGACATAATTACAAAGACTTCATCATAGTGCTACTTAGAACAGTATAATGGAACCATGCAGGTGCAGTGGTGTTCTTTTGTAAGTCCAGCCATGGAAGACTGAGGCAGGAGGATTACAGGTTCATGGACAGCTTGGACTGAATAGTAAGTCTGAGGTCTGCCTGGACTTCATAACATTATTCCAAGAATGAAACAACAAAAAAGTGAAACCCAATTTTACGTATTTACCAATAGAGAATTGATTAAAAGAATATATATATACATATAATAAATCTGTGTGACCAAATTCATTGTATATTATAATAAAATATATTTCTTGAATCAGAAATATATTTGCTGTAGATAAGCTATGACCAAGCCATAATTTAGAATATGATCACATTCTTGTGGTCATTTTACATGTATCTTTTCAAATCTATATGCACAGAGAAAGAGAAGCACTTACAAAGTATTAAATTTAAAGCAAATTTTCTTGGAAGAAAGAAATAATTAAAATTTTATTATCTAGACTTTTTTACTGAGCACCTTTTGCTTTTAGAAAAATCTTTACTTTTGTTTAATCTAGGAAGACTGTACCAAGTTTGTCCTTGACTTTACTGTATGATAGGGGTTTTTTGTTGTTGTTTTTTGTTTTTTTCACTTAAAAACTACGAGGCCAGGCATTTTTCTTTTTATTGCAAGTAGATTTTTTTTCTTACATAATATATCTTGATTATAGCTTGCCCTCTCTCTATTCGTCCCCGTTTCTCCACACCTACCTACCATTCCAGATCCATTCTTTTTTGTCTCATTAGAAAACAAACAGGCTTCTAAAGGATAATAATAAAATAAAATACAATAAGGTAAAAACAAAAACTAATCGATTGGACAAAACAAATGAGCAGGAGGAAAGGAGCCCAGGAGAAGGCACAGTAATCAGCAAGACCACCTGGTCCCCACATTCAAAAATCTCATAAAACGCTGAATGGGAGGCCATAATGCATTGCAAAGGACCTGCTTCAGTCGCTGTGAGTTCATGACTTAGAAGGGTTTTATTTTCCTGGTGTCTTCCATCCCCTCTGGCTCTTACACACTTATTTATTTATTTATTTATTTATTTATTTATTAATTACATATTCACTTTACATCCCACTCACTGCCCCCTCCCAGTCACCCCCTCCCACAGTCTTACCCCTTCACCCTCCCCTTCTCCTCTGGGCAGTTGGGGCTCCCCTGGGTATCCCCCCAACCCTGGCATTTCAAGTCTCTGCAAGGCTAGGCGCTTCCTCTCCCACTGAGGCCAGACAAGGTGGCCCACCTAGAAGAACATATCCCACATACAAGCTACAGCTGTGGGACAGCCCCCATTCCAGTTGTTTGGGACCTACATGGAGGTCAAGCTGCACATGTGCTACATATGAAGTGGGAGGCCTAGGTCCAGTTTCAGTATGTTCTTTGGTTGGTGGTTCAGTCTGTAAGAGCCCGAAGGGTCCAGGTTAGTTGACCCTGTTGGCCTTCTTGTGGAGTTCCTATTCTCTTCAGAGTTGGCAATCCTTCCTCCTGTTCTTCCATAAGAGTCCCCAAACTCTATCCATTGTTTGGCTGTGGGTGTCTGCATCTGTCTGAGTTGGCTGCTGGGTGGAGCCTCTCAGAGGACAACTTGCTCCTGTCTGCAAGCAAAACAGAGTATCATTAATAGTGTTCGGGATTGGTGCTCGCCCATGGGATGGGTCTCAAGTTGTTGTGGTTATTAGTTGGTCTTTCCCTCAGTCTCTGCTCTACGCCCCATGCCTGCATTTCTTGTAGACATGATAAATTTTGGGTTGAAAGTTTTGTGTGTCTATTGCTCCACTGGGGTTCATGTCTCGGTATAGTAGGTGGCCTTTTCAGGTTCTATATCCCCAATGTAGTTGAGTCATAGCTAAAGTCACCCTCATCGATTCTTGGTGGCCTCCCTTATCCTGGGTCTCTGTCTTGTCTTAGAGATGCCCACCCCCAACCCTGTCAGTTGCAGATTTCCATTTATTCTCATGGCCATCCAGCCATCTCTCCTGTGTCCCTCCCCACACCTGATCCTGAACAACTTCCCCATTCCTCTCCCTACCTCCCTCCCTCCCAATTTCCTCCCTCCATCTGCCTCTTAGGACTATTTCATTCCCTCTTCTAAATGAAATTCAAGCTTTCTTGCTTGGGCCTTCCTTCTTCTTTAGCTTCTTTGGGTCTATGGAGTGTAACATGGTACCTGTATTTTATGGCTAATATCCACTTTTAAGTGAGTACATGCCACACATGTCTTTTGGGGGCTGGGTTCCCTCACTCAGGATGATATTCTCAAGTTCCTTCCATTTGCCTGCAAAATTCGTGATGTCTTTGTTTTTAATAGCTGAATAGTATTCCATTTTGTAGATGTACCACATTTTCTTTATCCATTCTTCATTGAGGGGTAGGTTGTTTCCAGTTTCTAGCTATTACAAATAAAGCTTCTATGAACATAGTTGTGCAAGTGTCTTTTTGTGATGTTGTAGCATCTTTTGGGTATATGCCCAGGAGTGGTATTGTTGGGTCTTCAATCAAGATGAAGACACAACAAACTCAGAGTTATGGGATACAGTGAAAACAGTCTTAAGAGAAAAGTTCATAGCACTAAGTGCCTCCTTAAAGAAATTAGAAATTTCTCATATCAGCAATTTAAAAGTACACCTGAAAGCTTTAGAAAAAAAGAAACAAGCACACCAAACAACAGTAGAAGACAGGAAATAATCAAAATCAGAGCTAAAATGAATCTGAAATAAAACATTAGAAAAAGTCAGTGAAACCAAGAGCTGGCTCTTTGAGAAAATCAACAAGTCACACACCCCAAACTAACTAAGAAACAAAGAGACAGTATCCAAATAAACAAAATCAGAAATAAAGGGGATAGCAACTAACATTGAGGACATTCAAACTCCAAAAACCTGTACTTCACAAAATTGGAAAATCTTAACAAAGTGGATAATTTTCTAGACAGATACCACTTATCAAAGTTAAATTAAGATTAGGTAAACTATTTAAACAGCCCCATAGCCCCTAAAGAAAAAGGAGCAGTCATTGAATGTCCCAATCAAAAAATCCCCGGGCCAGGTGTTTTTGGTGCCAGACTTTCAAAGAATAGCTAATTCTAAATGCTCCTCAAACTATCACATAAGAAAGAAACAAAAGGAACACTGCCACACTCATTCTATGAGACCATTCACCCTGGTCATACACCATGCAAAGAGACAACAAAGAGAACTTCAGGCCAGTTTCGTTTATTGAAGCAAAATACAGTTATACCAAATCCACTCAAACCAAATCCAGGAACACATCAAAGACCTCATCCATCAAGATAGTTTAGGCTTAGCTCAGGATTGCAAGGATGGCTCAGTATATGACAATCCGTCAAAGGAATCTACCATACAAACTGAAAGAAAAACAACCCATGATTATCTCATCAGACACTGAAAAGCCTTTGATAAAATCCAGCAACCCTTCATGTTAAAAGTATTAGAGAAATTCCCTGATACAGGGTACATACCTAAACGTGATCAAAGCAATATATAGTAGGGCAATATCCAACATCAAACTAAACAGAGAGAAGCTTAAAGCATTTCTACTAAAATCAGGCACAAGACAAGGATACTCATGCTCCATCTATCTATTTAATATAGTACTTGAACTTCTAGCCAAAGCAATTAGACAATTAAAGGAGATCAAGTTGAAAGGAAGAAGTCAGAGTATCAGTATATGCAGATGATATGACAGTATACATATGTGACCCCAAAAATTCTACCAGAGAACTTCTATAGCTGATAAACACCTTCAACAAAGTATCTGGATACAAAAGTAACTCAAATAAGTCAGTAGCCCTCCTTTATAAAAATGATAAACGGATGGAGAAAGAAATTAGGGAAATAACATCTTTTACAATAGCCACAAATAATATAGCTCTAATCAAGCAAGTGAAAGATCTGCATGACAAGAACTTCAAGTCTCTAAAGAAAGAAATTGTAGAAAATATCAGAAGATGGAAAGATCTCTCATGGTCATGAATCAGTAGATTAATGTAATGAAAAATGTTATCTTACCAAAAGCAGTCTACAGATTTAATGCAGTCGTCATCAGAATTCCAACACGACTCTGTAGACCTTTAAAGAGCAATTCTCAACTTCGTATGGAAAAACAAAAAACCCAGGATAGCCAAAACAATCTTGAACGATAGAAGAATCAAATTGAAGGCACAGCAATATACCCACATACCTATGGACATATCAGTTTTGATGATGGAGCCAAAACCATTCAATGGAAAAATGAAAGCATCGTCAACAAATGGTGCTGCACTAACTGGATGTCTACATCTAGAAGAATGAAAATAGATCCATACTCATCACCCTGCACAAAACTCATGCCCAAGTGAATTAAGGACCTCGACATAATTCCGAATACTTTAAATTTCATAGAAGAGAAAGTGAGAAATAATCTTGAACACATTGCAATGGGAGACAAGTTCCTGAACCGAATCCCAGTGACTCAGACTCTAAGGCCAACAATCGATCAGTGGGACCTCATGAAACTGCAAAGCTTTTGTAAGGCAAAGGTCACTGTCAAGGACACTTTGGCAGCTCACAGATTTGGAAAGGATCTTCGCCAACCCTACATTTGACAGAGTTAATATACAAAATTTACAAAGTACTCAAGAAGTTAGACACCAACAACCGAAATAACCCAATTAAAAATGACATACAGATCTAAACAATTCTCAACAGAGGAATCTCTAATGACCAAGAAGCCCGTTGGTCTTGCGAAAATTATATGGCCCAGTACAGGGGAATGCCAGGGCCAGGAAGTGGGAGTGGGTGGGTTGGGGAGCAGGACAGGGGCAGGGTATAGGGGACTCTTTCGGGATAGCATTTGAAATGTAAATGAAGAAGATATCTAAAAAAATATGTTTCTGAAAAATAAAGAAATATTCAAAGTCCTTAGTCATCAGAGCGGTGTATATCAGAACAACCCAGAGGTACCATCTTCCATGCATTCAGAATAGCTAAGATAAACTCAAGAGATAGCACACACTGGCAAGAATGTGTAGCAAGGGGAAAGTCCTTCATTGCTGGTGGGAGTGCAAACTTATACAACCACTTTGGAAATATGTTTGGCAGTTTCTCAGAAAAGTGGGAATAGCTCTCCTCTTATACTCTGCCCTCTCTTTGGCAGAGTTCCTTGACCTCTGAGGGGAGGGATTTGATGGATACATCTTGTTTAGGGCTGAATGTTCCAAAGTTTCTCATTCTTTGTGTACAGTCATCCTGGAGCCTCTGTATCTGTTCCCATCTGCTGCAGGAGGAGGAAGCTTCTCTGGTGATGGCTGAGCCTGGCATGCATTATGAGTAGAGCAGAATGTCTAGGAGTCATTTTATTGCTACAGGTTTTATGTTTATGTGTATGTTGTTGCTGTTGGTTTGTTGTTTTTAGAACAGTAGTGTTTGTTTTTACCCAAATCCCTAGGCTATGTAGTCTCAAGTTCTTGGTCACCCAAGCGGTATTGGGTGTGGGTTGATGCCAGGCTTTTAAAAATGTATATAGTCTTAACTTCCTTGTTCAATTCCAGCTGCTGTTTAAGCATTCTTTGTTTTATTCATTTAGGTCATCGTATCAATGAGTATAGCATTTGCTCAACAGACGGAACTCTCTAGATTATCTGAGGGGAAAGAAAACACTGTACAATCAGAACAAGCACACACTCTATGTTCTCAAAACAAACACCATTTAAATGACATCACATCACAAAGTCAAGTTGGTCTTCAGACTTTTGAGGCAACGGACAAGAATTTTAAAGAAGAATTTAAACCGCTTAGCAAAGAGTTAGGAGAATATAGAAAAGCAGTTCCTTTGTCCAATCATGATGACCTTGATGATATACTAAAGTCAGAAGAACATGGACTGGCTATTTCAGAAGAAATATTTTCCAAAGATGAAACATTTATAGTGAGAAAATCTGTAAGTATGACTCCTGGGTTATTTTTTAAAAAGCAAAAAATTTATAAAAGCAAAAAAATGGTTTCTTCACTATAAGTACATTTTCAAAAGTGTTGCTTAAGGAAGAAGACAGTATCAGGTCAGCTCCTTTACATATGACTTACATTGTAGTTTATTAATGATAAAGTACATAGTTAAATGGCAGTAATGCTAATTAAATAAAACAAATTCTGTTTGCTTTAGAGGCATTATATATACCAGTGAGGTGGCTCAGTGGGTCAGACTCCTGTTCTCACAGCTGACACCCAGAGTTCAATCTGAGACTCAAGTGATTGATGGAGAGAACTGATTTCCTCTAGTTGTCCTCTGACACACATGCACGCACGCATGCGTGCACACACACACACACACACACACACACACACACACACACACAGAGAGAGAGAGAGAGACAGAGACAGAGACAGAGACAGAGACATATGTATACCCAGAGATGTGTGTACCCACATAGAGACATTAGTTAATTAATTAAAAATGTAATGAAAGCATTGTATTGAATGTGTAAGCAATAAAATCCTGTAAGTTACAACTCTCTTAACTTTGTTTCAGTTAAAGATTATCCAGTGATTTGGCAAAATCTATGACTGAAAGATTTGTTCAGTTAAATACAAGAACATATAGGGGGGCTGGTGAGATGGCTCAGCAGGTAAGAACACCCGACTGCTCTTCCAAAGGTCCTGAGTTCAAATCCCAGCAACCACATGGTGGTTCACAACCATCCGTAATGAGGTCTGACGCCCTCTTCTGGTGTGTCTGAAGACAGCTACAGTGTATTTTTTGTAAGTTAAAAAAAGAAAGAACATATAGGAAATTGCCACTTATTTAAAAGAATAATTTAATGCATTTTACTCTCCAGGTCCTAATTCTCTTTTTCTTTATGTACTCTCAAATAGAATTATTTCCTCAACAGTTAGCTGTCTTTAATGGATGGAAATAAATCCTACTTTTGCTAAATATATTTGAATTCAAATATATGATTATATCTTACTCAGGAGGATAATCAAATAAAAATGCTGTCTCTACGAATACACAACCTTTGAGATGCCCATGACAGCCTCTCTGGGTCCCAGCAGCTGTGGTGGGAGAATAATTTAAATACTGTCGCTTTAAGGGTGCTCATAGAATCCATTAGTGAGTGGATTTGTTCTGAGTCAAAGTGATAAATGATTGTCTCCTATGAAGAAACTGTTATCTAATATAAATTTAATAAATAAAATTTCCTGTTTCCTAAGTACAATTTTAAGATAAAAAATATACCCTATACTGGGGCATAGAATCTTTGCAAGACCAAGGGCCTCTCCTCCCATAGATGACCGACTAGGCCATCCTCTGCTACATATGCAACTAGAGACAAGAGTCCCACCATGTGTTTTCTTTGATTGATGGTTTAGTCCCAGGGAAGCAGGAGTGGGTGGGTTGGGGAGCAGGGGGAGGGATGGGTAGGGGATTTTTGGAGAGGAAACTAGGAAAGGGGATAGCATTTGAAATGTAAATAAAGAAAATATCTTCACAAGTTTGGAATATGTATTTAAAAAAAAAGATAAAAAGAAATCTTCATTTTCCCCCACAAAATGTTGAAAACAATAATGGAGTCAGGGCTTCATTAAAAGTAGAGGGATTATTGAATATCTTAATTTTTCTCCTTTAGAATATAGCTTTGCTAAAATTGCTGACACATTGTGTTAATTAACTTCATATTGTTTTTCAATTGTGCTTAAAAGAAATACCTGTTTGTTTGTTTTTTAATTTAAGCTTTATTAATAATGAAAAAAAGTTCAGGTGTCCTATGGGTGCAATAGAATTGCTTTCTTTTTTTTTAAGATTATTTATTTATTATTTATTTATTATATGTAAGTACACTGTAGCTGTCTTCAGACGCACCAGAAGAGGGCATCAGGTCTCATTATGGGTGGTTGTGAGCCACCATGTGGTTGCTGGGATTTGAACTTCGGACCTTCGGAAGAGCAGTCGGGTGTTCTTACCCACTGAGCCATCTCACCAGCCCCCTAGAATTGCTTTCATATTCAGTGAAAATATCAGTAGTGGCAGATTTTCATAGTTCATGTGTGGTTGAACGTTTTGTTTTTCCTGATAAAGATGCATGATGAGGTGTTGGTGTCAAGTATGGATACTTCTAGACAGCTCATCTTAAATGAACAGTTGGAAGATATGCGGCAAGAACTTGTGCGACAATATGAAGAACACCAGCAGGCAACAGAAATGTTGAGGCAGGCCCACATGCAACAGATGGAGAGGCAACGGGAAGACCAGGAGCAGCTCCAAGAGGAAATCAAGAGACTCAACGAGCAGTTAACCCAGGTTGGCATGAAGAAGCCCTTCTCTCCCCAACTAAAATAACAGTAACTTTGTGTAACTTTGTAACCTTTTTTAAAACTTAAAATTTATTTTGCTGGATCTATAAATGGTTACAGATATTACCATTAGAGACCCGCCATCTGCAGTGTTAGAGCCTGAGGGCACACCGGACCCAGATTCATAGTGTTCATCGTCATGACATCGTGTATGTAGTTTCCCTTCTGGATTGCAGAGTAAAACGGGAGTCATTGCTCTGGCACGTAGTAGCTGAGGATGCACAGCAGAGACCTCCTCAGCGTAGACTGCCCTGTGCTGGTTCCTGCACATGTAGTCCTCTCAGCCCGTAGGTGTAGGCAGGTTGACCTCAGTGAGCCACCAGCTAAGCTCACAGGTTTACTCCCACTATATTTAATCACCTTGTAAATCACAGTTGGAAATCTGGGGTGGCACGTTTCTTTTCATTGATTTGAAAATTACAAATTTATATAACATCTTAACCCTTTCTCAACTAAATTTACATTTTCTTTGGTATTTGGGAGCTATATTCTTAACCGGTTGCTATATAAAATATACTCGCAAAATCATTGCAGAAAAGCTTATATGAAAACTCAAAATTTAATTTTGAAAACTAAAATAGAGAATTCTTAACTTGGGTTCCTTAAGATTCAAAATAATGGCAAATTTGGGGTTGGAGCATAAAATAGGAGTCTTGCTTTTCTTCACTGTATTTTGTGAGTTCAGACTTCTGAATTTTCAATGCAAATTTGACGTAAAAATATTAACTCAACTGTACAAATCCCTGAATTTTATACATTTAACTTTTTTTTAACTTTTCAAATTTTGCATTGAATTTTATATATGCCTTTTAATCCCTTGTAATGGAATCTGAATCACAGTTTGAAAACCGGCCCATGGTCTCAAGGGATTAAAAGAAATCTGCCAAATGTTTCTGTTTTCTTCTCCTATCGCCAACAATATTCTCTCATGACCTTTTTTCTTATTTAGAAATCCTCCATAGATACTGAACACGTGGTTTCAGAGAGAGAAAGGGTTCTGTTAGAGGAGCTGGAAGCACTAAAGCAGCTGCCCCTAGCTGGAAGAAAGGAGCTGTGTTGTGAGCTGCGCCACAGCAGTACGCAAACACAGGTAGTGTGGACTTTGGCTCACCCAGGCTCAGTGGTGACAATGCAGTAGGATTTGTTTGTCTTTCTCATCGGTGTGTGATACCGGTTTCATAGGCACTGAGCTTAATGTGTTTGTGATTGCTCCCATGGAAGGTAGGTGGAGTAGAAATGCCATGCATTCTGCTGGTAATGTGATTCTGGTGTTGCAGTAACAGCAACTGTTGCTCCACCATGCAGCAGCCTAACAGATTTTACTGTCATAGTATACAGCATGCATTCCTTTGAACCCATCCCATGTGTTTCATCTCTGCATCAGACTGTTTTATCTTTCCTTGATAACAGAGTTAAACATTATTTCAAGCAGTGTCTACATCATGCTCAGAGGTTTCTTTTTCGTCTCATACCACTATAGAAGTGTGCCTTGCCGTTTCTAAGATGACAGGTTTTCTCTTTGTCTTGTCCTCTCTGCCTTTGCACCAACTTACGCAGGATGGAAATGACGATCAGGAAGTTGAGGAGCAGACGTTAAAAGAGAAGACAGTGGAGAGAGAACCTGAAGATGCTCTTCTCGATAGAAGCCTGTCCAATGAAAGGTAGGAAGTGTGTACTCGCTTAGCACAGGGTTGAAGGCTGCTTTCAGTTCAGTGAGTGTTGTCAGAGCTTCATCTCGTCGATTGTACTTTGTCTTAAAAGTTGTACTGTGTGTGAAATCTGACCATACAGGTAACAGTATGAGAAGGAAGGACAATTTTTATTGTTGATTAGACTAATTTTAAAACTCTTTTGCATGTACTTCAGTTTTTGTTAGTGTTGGTCTTGACTCTCTTTAGTTATTGAATATTGGACTTTCTTAATTAACTTTATTTCTCATAATAATGCTATTTTATATTCTAAAATCATTTTTATTAGTGAGTTTTATGTCTTCATGTTTTGTTTTTTCAGTAACTTTAAGACATTCATTTGGTATTAGGTATTTTGAGAAAACAATATGATAAATATTTCACATTTAATTTCTTTTTGTTTTTGCTGTGTAACACATAAGAACCTTTAATACCTATGAAGCATTCAAGCTTCATAGAAGAGTAAATGAAACACCCACTGGCAACAGTACGATTCCTTACCTTGCTATCACCAAGACTAACATGAAAGTGTTCAACACTATGAGAATAGATAACCTATGTTAACTTAAAGACTGTTTAGAAAGGCACAAAGTCTTAAACTTTAAATGAAAACAATTTCTTTGATTTAAAACTAGAACTAGTATCTTCTAACAGTTTCTGTGACTGCCATCCTTGTGTGTCCTCCTAATCTCCTTCCTCAGCTCTCATGACAGAATTTGGCCCTTAAGATTTTGGCTTCTCCAGTGGATCATGGCTATGAAACACAGTCAGTGTGGAACTCAAACAGGAAAGACAGTGTATGAAAATTAGACCTATCATAGCAGTATAAAATAATCTGTTTGTTTATTTATTTATTTATTTATTTATTTATTTATTTACTTGCTCATACAAAATGAAAAATTTTCACTATTTGTTATATTTTATAAATCATGTATTTAGTTTTTAGAATTTTTTTTGTGGTGAGGTTGATAAAATGAGTCTTCATTCTTGTTTTTAACCATCATATGAGTTTAGCCAGTTTTTTAAAGTAAAAATTATTTAATATTCTTTTAATCATGGGATTTTACACTTGAACAAATCTTCAGTAAACGTTGAGAAGATCCTTTAGTTATGTTATTTGGTCTTATTTTTAATATTCTTAATTATGTAAGTAGATAACTTGATCTGGATATAAAAATAGAAACCTGTCTTTTGCTTGACAACTACTAAAGGAAAACAGCTCCATTTATTCCCTCATCCTAAAATAGGTAGGCCCTGTGCCTGGGAGGCAGACAGCTGTCATCTGGGCTTTAGTACTAGTCTCAGACCCACAGTGTGAAGTGAGAGATAAAGCTCTCACAAGCCAAAGAACCTCCCCCACAGAGGTCTGTCCTTTGTCTATATTTACTAAGTATAAAGTGTGCTGATATACTACTTCTGATGAAGTAATCTTAATCACTGATGAGATAATCTTAATCACTATCTATGAAAATACATTTCTGACACAGTTTTAAAGGGCTCACATTACAGTAAAAATAAACTATATGAAAACATTTGATCCAGGACAATCCTCATTTTTTTCCTTGTTTTAAAAATGTGTATACTTACGAGTAAGATAGAGGGTAGAGGGAAATGTAGGCAATGACAGTTTTAAGGATTGGGACTGCAGAGATACTGTTGCAAAGGACCTGGGTTCCCAGAACCCAGCATTAGAAGCTCACACAGCCTGTGCCTGTAGTGCCAAAGGATCCAATGTCATGTTAAAGAGGCTCCTGCACATATGTGGCACACACAAACTCATATAAGCACATTCCTGTACACATAAATAAGAAAAATATATGAATTTATTTTACTTCAAATGATTATATCTGAATGCCAAGACATTTCAGGGAAGAGTTGAGCAGTCACTCATTTAAAGTAAACAAACAAACAAGTGAGTAAATAGAGAAATGACTCTCATGGAAAGACACTGTCTAGTTTTTGTCTCCCAAGTAAATACAAATTTGTAAAGGCTGTGACACTTGCTTTCGTGTTATCAGACTGAAATGTCACTGTTGGTCCTTTAAGACAGAATCATACTTTAAAGTATGTTGTTTGACACATGAAAGGATGAAATACAAAAGATCTGTCTGGGGGGCTGGTGAGATGGCTCAGTGGGTAAGAGCACCCAACTGCTCTTCCGAAGGTCCAGAGTTCAAATCCCAGCAACCACATGGTGGCTCACAACCATCTGAGAGATCTGGCGCCCTCTTCTGGAGTGTCTGAAGACAGCTACAGTGTACTTACATATAATAAATAAATCTTAAAAAAAAAAAAAAAAAAAAAAAGATCTGTCTGAGTATAAAAAGTACTTTATGTATGCTTGGTCTTTCCACACTCTAACTTGTATTGTTTTAAAATATAACCATTAACCAAGAACCTTAGTGACTTGACTTCTTTTGGGTCAATACAATGCATGCTTAAGAAGCTGTAAGCTAATAGAGCTGTTAGAAGAACACAAGTCATTTTATAATTTAGTTTTAAAATAAGTACAAAACTAGAAGCACTTCATTGTGGTATGATTGTAGATTATTTTAATAGGATCAAATATTTTCCAATTATAAAGTAGTCTTTTTCTCTCTTCTTCCTTCCCTTCTTCTTCTCCTTCCCCTCCTTCTCCTCTTCTTCCTCTTCCTTCTTCTCTTAGTTTTGGTTTTTGAAACGGGGGTTTTCTGTGTAGTTTTGGCTGTTCTGTAACTCACTCTGTAGATGGAGATGGCTCAGACTTTGCCTGCCTCTGCCTCCCGAATGCTGGGATTAAAAGTGCGCCACCACCACCTGCTTCTATGAAGCAGAATGACATGATAGCAGTGTGTTTTGTTTAGTTTTTAATTAAACATTTTAACAAATGATTCTTTTTCTGTACAGGTACGCTCTCAAAAAAGCTAATAATAGACTTCTGAAGATCTTGTTAGACGTTGTCAAGACAACATCAGCTGCTGAAGAAACAATTGGCCGCCATGTTCTTGGGATTCTGGACCGATCTAGTAAAGGTCAGACAGCTACCAGCCTGCTTTGGAGGTCAGAAGCAGAGGCATCCGCCACGACTTGTGTACCAGAAGAATGTGCAAGAGGTAATGGCTCCACGTGCTTTTGAAATAATGCTCATCTTCCTCCTCGGCTCAGTGCAGGGCACTCCCAGGATACAGAATGTGCGTAAGGGAACGTGCGGGGCTTTATGGGCCACACAGTGTCACACATATTCATGGCCTGTCAGACAGAAGACCTTAAAGCTGCTTTTCTCAGCCACCATTATTGAATAGCATTTGCAAATGGGAGTCTCAGGCTGTCAATGTCTGTAGCCAGCGTTACTACCTGCCTGCTTTCCTTGTCTACTGATAAAGAATAATCCCGTGTCCCTACTCGGGAATCACATCCCTGTGTAAACTAAAAAAGGTTAAAATGAAGAGGCTAAAACAAGTCTCTGTAAAACCTAAGTTTGTTTTATCTTCGGTCTCTCTTCTGATAGGTCTTCCTGCTTTCTTTAAGTGTGAAGTATAGCAGAATGTGTCTTGTCTGCGGTTGGTACTCAGTTTGGACTTTCCTTCACTGTTCTTTTGGCTCCTTGCTGTCACCTTGCTGATAGATAGGGTGTGGAATCCGGGATTAGAAGGTTAAATCTAGTTTGGGTCCAGCATCCCTGACCCCTCTCCTCGGCTAGGGGCAGTTCTTCCACAGTGCTGCTCTGTATCCACCATCCCTGACCCCTCTCCCCGACTAGAGGTAGTTCTTCCGCAGTGCTGCTCTGTATCCACTATCCCTTACCCTCTCCCCGGCTAGAGGCAGTTCTTCCACAGTGCTGCTCTGTATCCACTATCCCTTACCCTCTCCCCAGTTAGAGGTAGTTCTTCCACAGTGCTGCTCTGTATCCAGCATCCCTGACCCTCTCCCCAGTTAGAGGCAGTTCTTCCACAGTGCTGCTCTGTATCCAGCATCCCTGACCCTCTCCCCAGTTAGAGGTAGTTCTTCCACAGTGCTGCTCTGTATCCAGCATCCCTGACCCTCTCCCTGACTTGAGGCAGTTCTTCCACAGTGCTGCTCTGTATCCAGCATCCCTGACCCTCTCCCCAGTTAGAGGTAGTTCTTCCACAGTGCTGCTCTGTATCCAGCATCCCTGACCCTCTCCCTGACTTGAGGCAGTTCTTCCACAGTGCTGCTCTGTATCCAGCATCCCTGACCCTCTCCCCAGTTAGAGGTAGTTCTTCCACAGTGCTGCTCTGTATCCAGCATCCCTGACCCTCTCCCTGACTTGAGGCAGTTCTTTCACAGTGCTGCTCTGTATCCACCATCCCTGATCCTCTCCCCGGCAGAGGCAGTTCTTCCACAGTGCTGCTCTGTAACTCTGGAGAACATGCAGCCTGCTGAGCTTCCTGTGGAGAAATGAGAAGAAAATAGCCAGTTATAGATGGTTTGCTTAATTACAGGTTGGCTAGCAGAGTGTTTCTTACCTCAAAGGAAAGCTTGATTTAAAATTTTAAATAAACTTAACTTAAAAACATCTCAGTTGAGTTTAAAATAATCTCTAAGATGCTTTTAGTAAAATAAGAACTGAAATACTAACAATTCTTTTCTTTTCAAATTCGGTCTTTTCACACTTGGTTGATAGACGTTTTAGACCAGCTCTCCTGCACAAAGCTGTAGACAAAGGCTATTTGCTATGTATGGATCTTAATGTGTGTACAACAGGATTCTATGTAAAACATGTGGAAGCAAAAATAAAAACAATGATCTTGTTTTACTTAACCATCTAGGGAGGAGTTTTCCTGTTCTAGTCAAACTGATGCCATGCCGACTTCCACAGTCAAACACTGACTGAGGAAATGGCCTGTAAACTACAGGCCCTCTCCGTGTTAGACCAGCAAGCTCACTTCCCAAGCTGTGCTGGAAGTTTCACTCAGGCTGTGCTGCTGTCTATTGTCTTTGAGAAGGCAGACATCTAGTCCATAAGCTTCTTCTCTTTGAAATTACGTTAAGAATTGTCAATGGAGGGGAAGTGTGTGTGTGCCCGTTAAAATAACTAAGCAGTCATTTCTTATTGACAAGTGTCCCAGCTGAGTTCACGTCCTGAGCATCTGGAAACTTACACCATTGTCTGCATGGCTCCTACTCTGTGGTCATTCCGCCTACGAGTAACAGGAAGCAGCGGGATCCAGGAGGCAGGATCCCAACATAACTGATGTTTTGCTTTAAAACATTTTATATATGTCTTATATAAGTCCTCAGAATGTTATTTAATGGGTGGCCGGTTGTAGAAGAAGAATGCTACAGAGTGAGGGGAGTGTCAGGCCCACAGACAGGTGTGGTGCTATTTCAGAGATCATTTTGCCTTAGCATCACTGCGTGTGTGCTCCTGAGCTAGCATTTCATGTTTCTATGATGAGCAGTTTTGTTGGTCTTGCTAATAATTTGATATGGCCATCAGTATCACTAAGGAATATCACTGATCCAGTTTTCCTTTTTAAGTATATCTTGAATTAAATCTATTTATGATTTTAAAATGTTGAATTTGTCATAAACCCCAATAACATACTTGCTTTACAGCATTAGTAATGTGTTCTGTGTGTTAGAATTCACTGTGCCATTTCTTCATATTTCTGGATGGGAGCATTAATGTCTCATTTGATATAACAATTAAGTTTTGATCTGATTTCAGAGTGACTTTTACTCTTTGGCTTTTTCCTTGTAGCCACCCATGTGACCTATTTTCAGTCTTCAAGTCTGAACTTGTTTAGATTTTAAGCAGGTACGGACTTGCTAACACTTGAAAAAAATAAGTAATTGGCGTATTACTATGTGCTTCCTTGTGAGAATAATCTGGTTATGAAAGCCGAAAGCCAGGGCTAAGCTAGTGTGGCCGCACTCGGGTCTGAGGGAGTGGTGTATCACCTCACAGAATGGTCCGCAGGCCTGGGTTGTAAGTCTCCTATACCCTTGAGAGGTCTTAGAGGATGACTCCCTCCCCGATGGGAAGCCAGGGGTGAAGGCCTGTCTTCCACAGCTTGCTTTTGGCCTGCACTGTGCTGTAGATCAGTAGTAGCTCACTGATACTGAGAAGGCATTCGTTCTTTGCAGACTCACCCTGGCCTTGAAGACATTCATCTTCTTCCTTCCTCGTTTGTTTGCTTGGAGATGGTTTTACTTGGTGTACCAGACTAGCCTGGAACACAGTATGTGGCCCAGACAAGAGAATTTAGGCAAGGTCTCCCCTGTGCCTGGAATATACATAGAGAAGACCCTGCCTAAAACCTAAAACCAAACCCATGAAACAGAAGCTATTAGGTGTGCTGCATCTTTATCTTTTGGAGGATGCTCTAGTACTTAATTTTTTGAATTAGCTTTTTCAGAAGCACTGGTATCCCATGATGTTTGCATTGTTCTGTGTTTTACAAGTCCTCTGCACTTTGTGCTTAGGCTTGCTCCCTCGTGTGTATAGTATCTTCAGTCTTCTTATCACTTGCTCCTCTGTACTGCAGACTTCGTACTGTTTAAGGCTGTGTTTTGCTTTAAGTGTTGGATGTTCTCAGCTTTGCTCTCCAGAGTAAAAGTCAGTGCACTGGAAGAGAAGAGTATTCTTAAAATGTGTTTCTGATGCTTAGATTTTCTCTTATCTCTCTATTTAAAATATGAGTAACCTTTCCCAATCTTTAGCAAAACCTCCAAAGTTCAAACAAAATCTAGGACAGTTAACAATTTAGATCCAGAGTACTTTCCAGTTACCTTCTTTTAAGTTTCCCCTGCATTACCTGTATTTCTCCATACATTTCTGTTAGTGTTTCCATCATATCAGACTGTTCTCTCTTTTTTGTTTTGTTTTGTTGTTTGTTTGTTTGTTTGTTTGAGTCAGGGTTTCTCTGTATAGTCCTGGCTGTCCTAGAACTCACTCTGTAGACCAAGCTGGCCTCGAACTCAGAAATCCGTCTGCCTCTGCCTCCCAAGTGCTAGGATTAAAGGCGTGCGCTGCCACAGCCCAGCCCTCCAGACTGTTCTCTTTACCTCAGATTTATCTTTAAACCCAAATAAAAGTGTCACTAGAATGCATTCAGTTCCTTAGATAATGGCATCACATAAGTGTTTTTGTTTCCTAAGCAACAAATAATAGCTCTTGCTCCCATGGTTTCTGCAGAATTATCATTTATTTCCTAGACTGCTTCATTTGATTTTGCAAATGCTACAGTATGTATTGTACCGTACCATTTAGGTTACTTTATATACCGTTTTGAATCCCAAGATCATCTTGAACTATAACACTATAAAAGTATTTGTCCCACTCTCAAAGTGTTTGGTTTTAAATACATAGTATAATATAAAGAAATACCAGTATAGTAGTTGTGCTTTTTTTTTAATGTGGAGAATAAAATGTAAATTAAAAATTATATCAGCTGCTGTGCCATTGATTGGAATTATATAAAATAGTGTCTAATAGCAAATATTTGAGGCCTGGAGAGATGGTTTGACTGTTAGAGCTCTTGCTGGGTCCTGCAGAGGATCTATACCAATGCTCAGCTTTGTATAGGCACATGCATGGTACACATGAATTCAATGCAAGCAAACAGTCGTATGTGTACAGTCATTTAAAGAAAACTGCAAATGTTTAAAATTGTGCCCTAGAACACACTTTCATATTCTGCCAGCATGATCTTGTTCAGTAGCGTGTTAGTGGAACTGGTTAGAAAAGCTGCATCTGATTTCATGGCTCTAGCATGCTGTCCTGGGTGAGTGTGCTATTAGGTGTCAGTGATAAGTACTCACGCCTTGGCGTTAGAGCAGCAAGGCTTTAGAGTAGTGGGTCGGGACTCCTTTGGAGGACTCTTTCATTGGGGTCATATATCAAATACTCTGCATGTCATATATTTACAGTATGAGTTAATAACAGTGGCAAAATTAGAGCTATGGAGTAGCAGTGAGAATAATCTTATGGTTGGGGTCCACAGCATGAGGAACTATTAAAGGGTTGTAGCATCATGAAGGTTAAAAACCACTGCTTTATAGGAAGTGAAGTGAATCTTCTGTCTCAGTTAGATATTGATCCTAACATAAAACTAATATAATATCTGTGAATAATAGATTAGTCTGTACTTTTTCCCCCAGCATACCACTGCAAATGTATTTTATTATCTTAGTGCATTTCAGTGTGCCACCAAATCAAATTAAATCAAATCAGTCACTTCTGAATAGGCTCTAGAGTCAGAAGGTCCAGTCTTAGATAAATATCAATTCCTGCTCACTTCTTCAGTGTACCTGGAGTGTTCCACTGCATCATAAGAGGCTGTGTAGGTATGGGGTGATGGTGGTGGACAGTGTGTGCGCAGTCATGTGTGTTTCTATGGAAGGAGAAATCTAAATTGGGAGTCTTCCTCAGTCACTCTCCTCCTTATTCTTGGAGATGAGATCTCTCACTGAACCTGCAGCTTCACCATTTTGGCTAGACTGGCTGTCCCCAAGACCCCAGGTCCTCCTGTCTTTACACTTCTCTCCCTTCTCCAACCAAGTATGGCGGCACTCATGTGTTCCTGTGGCAAGCATTTGACCTCCCCAGTTCCCCTTCATCTTTGCCATCTTCGGTTACGAGTTTGCCTTATTATACAGGGAACCATATCTTGTTACTTAGGAGTCCTCATCCCGTTCCAAACACTACCCGGTACTCTTTGCTTAGATAGCTATTCCACACTGTCTTGTGTCCCATTAGACTGTGTGTGGGGCTCAGTACATGGTGCATATACTCAAGAGTTGATCCCCTGCACCAAAAAATTAATTTCTCCATTAAAGAAAAGACTCTAAATAACCAAGTGTTAGTTTCGGCACAGCACGGCCCTTTTGTATTTGTTTGACTTGCTGTCCAGTACTCTTGCTTTGCATGTTCACTCTGTTAAGAAGTTGTTATTGAAAGACCTTGGAATTGTGATGATTTAGTTTTAGTTTGACTTGGTATCTTCAGTTACTTGATGCCGTAACTGTAAGTGATTAATTGATGCCTCTAACTTACTACTGTTCTAGCTATGGATGAGTCCATACCCTCCTATCCTGGAACTGCCATAGCAACACATGACAGCATTTGGTCCAAAGTCACAGAGGAAGGAGCAGAGCTGTCACAGCGGCTTGTGAGGAGTGGTTTTGCTGGGCCTGTAATAGATCCTGAAAACGAAGAACTTATGCTGAACATCAGCTCTCGACTACAAGCAGCTGTTGAAAAACTCCTAGAAGCCATAAGTGAAACCAAGAGTCAGGTAACCTCTTTTCTTGGAGTGGTGTCTGCAGAGCTTAATGCAGACTTTCTGCTAAACCATGGCTGACTTAAGGAGTCTCTCTACTATTCCACAGAAATTTGGCCAGGCTTCCTTTTAATAATTGGTTGTGTTCAAGTTGAGTCTAGAAAAGCAGACCAGTAATTCCTTCTATTTGGCAGGCCTGGGCAGCTTAATGAGACCCTGCCTTTAAAAATAAGTGTGAGTAAAGGTCCAGGAAAATAGCTCAGAGGCCAAGTGCTCAGAGGACTTGTGAGAGTGCACTCTCCAGTCCCAAAACTGAGGTATACAAGCACACAGGTAACGAGGGTTGTATTTTACCAACACTGTACCAGTACACTTTTCAGTTGGTAAAGGGCGATGTGTTCCGTTAGTGGAGTCTTTCAGGTTTAAAATTCATGTTTACTTTAGTGGTCAGGTTATCTAGACTATCGTATGTTGGGTTTTTTTATATCAAAGGGATTTTAACTCTACCATTATATGAGATGTTGTGTAAATTCTGTACCTTCATATTCTTTGAACTGTAGAATGTCTTTAATTTCTCTATTTCTTCCTTTGCCCCAGTGGCCATTCAATGAGAGTGTTCATGTTTAGTTTTCATGAGTTTGTAAGCTTTCTGTTGTTGTAATCTCGCTCCAATCTATGGTAGTCTGTTAGGATACAGGGAATTATAATTATTATTTTTTTTAATATTTTTATTACATATTTTCCTCAATTACATTTCCAATGCTATCCCAAAAGTCCCCCATAGCGCCCCCCACTTCCCTACCCACCCATTCCCATTCTTTTGGCCCTGGCATTCCCCTATATTGGGGCATATAAAGTTTGCAAGTACAGGGAATTATTTTAATCATCTTATATTTGTTGAGACTAGCTTTATGACAGTATGAAGTCAATTTTGGAGAAAGTTCTGGTGGTGCTGTAAAGAAGGTATGTCCTTTTCTGTTTGGGTGAAAGGTTCTAGAGATATCTGTTCTGTCCATTCGGGTCATAATATCTGTTAGCTCCATTATTTCTGTTTAGTTTTTTTTTCTTCTCTGGGTGATTTGTCCATTGGTGACAATGGAGTATTGAAGTCCCCCACTATTAATGTGTGGGGTTCAATGTGCCATTTAAGCTTTAATAGTGTTTCTTTTACAATTATGGTTGCCCTTGTGTTTGGGGTATAGATGTTCAGAATGTGGATAGCAGGTTGGTGGACTTTTCCTTTGATGAGTATGAAGTGTCCTTCCTCATCTCTTTTGATTAATTTAGGGTGAAAGTCTATTTTGTTAGATATTAAAGTGGCTACACAAGCTTGCTGCTTGGTTCTATATCTTTGGAAAATCTCTTTTCCAACCTTTTACTCTGAAATAATGTCTTTCTTTGGTGTTGGGATGTGTTTCTTATATGCAGCGGGATGATGGGTCCTGTTTTCACATCCATTCTGTTAGCCTGATATCACGAGATTAATGATTGTTAATTTGGTCTTGGTCTTGGTGGTGATGGTGGTATGCATCTTGAACAGTTCTATTCTTTTCATTTACCTGTTTCCCCCACCCCCTTGCTTTCTTGGGGATTTATTCATTTCCTCCCATTGTTTATTTGTGTTTTTCTGAGATTTCTTTAACAGATTTACATATTTCCTCTATAAGGACTTCTATCATCTTCCTAGTGTTGGTTTTAATGTTATTTTCTTGTGTTTCAGCTGTGTTGGAATATTCAGGGGTTGCTATAGTAGAATAGCTAGGCTCTAGTGGTACCATATTGCCCCATCTAGTGTTTGTAAAAACTTAAATATTGATTTCCAGTTGCAGGGCATGTGGTACAATTCACCTTGGTGATACCATTTTACACCAAAATCCAGAGTGATATTTCTTGATCACCATCTAAACAGAAAGAAAATGGTACCAATAAAAGCCAGCTTTACTTGTATGACTCATTTAACAAGGCAGTAAGTTATACTTAGTATCAAGGAGTTCAGCAAACTTTAACTTAAGAGTTGACATCCTAAATGCTGTGTCATAATGTGAAATTCTGTAGATAAGAAAATAGCAGCTGGGCAGTGGTGGCGTACACCTTTAATCCCAGCATTTGGAAGGCAGAGGCACGTGGATTTTTGAGTTCGAGGCCAGCCTGGTCTACAGAATGAGTTCCAGGACCAGGGCTATACAGAGAAAGACTGTCTCGAAAAACAAAACAAAACAAACAAACAACAACAACAACAACAACAACAACAAAAAAACCCAAAACCAAAAACAACAACAAAAAAAGAAAATAGCTATTTTCTACACAGATATATTTTTAACTTCTTTACTCTTCAAGTGAGCTAAAGCCTTGGCTGGGGTTTCTCTCTAGAGGGCTCATGTGTCTGCTACATCGCAGGCGCCCCTGGGTCAGGTGAGGTGATTCATAAGTTAAAGTGGTTGCTTTTCAGCACTTGTAAAGCTTGGGTGCATATGAATTATACTCACGGTGTTCGGGACATTGTTCAGTATGTCTCCACTGAATTGCTATGTCATCTTGCTCCTTTTGTTCTCCTATGACCGCCATGTTAATGCTTACCTTGGGTATCATATACTTTATTTTTATAACTTTTTAATTTTTAAACGTAAGAGTGGTCTTTTTGTACTATTTTGGCTTTGGTTAAGCTTCCCTTTCTCTTCTCTTCCCCATGTTTGCTCAGACATAGCTCTGGTGTCCTCCTTTCACCTCTATAGCCTGTGTGCACTGTCATTCCAAGGGCATAGCTCTTACTACATTTTTTTTCTTGACCGTTCTTAAATATTTTTGACTTGGATCTTTTGACTGTCATTCATATTAGAGCTTTTGCATGAGGTTAATATAAAGTATGGTCTGTCTGGTTAGTGCTATATGTAGTTGCCTTTTGACAGCCACTGTAGAAAGCAGTGGATAATTCACAAGTGATAAGTAGTGCTCACAGGCTACTTGTTTTAATAGAGAGCTAGAGGTAAGCCTCCTCGTAATTGTGTGCCTTCACCAGCCAAGGGTGTGACTCTACCTGAAGCACTCAACTCCCTAGGCCAAGTCCATACTCAGAACAGTCATCTATTTAAGGTTGTGAGGCACAGCAGAGCCTGGCCAGAGCATAGTTGGGATCATTCTCAGCTTGTTATAATGCTAGGGCTGTGCTGTGTTGCTTCCTTGTGGCTGCATTGTTGTATTTTAAGTACCCTTGAATAGATATCAGCCTTGTGAGTACAGCAGTCACTCTGCGGCATAGACACCCCAGAGCAGCAGTACCACAGACCCTATTGAGCTGTGCATGCTCCGGTTGTCCAAGACCTCCAAGCTGCTAAGAATTTTACTGAGGTAGATGGTCTGTGAATTTTGGTTGAATTTATTTCTCATCCTCTGATATGCATATGTGTTACCAATGAGTCCAAAGTGGTTGCTACTTCCTGCTCACTTGGTCTAATCAGTATAATGTCATCAATATAGTGCACCAATGTGACACTTTGTGGAAGAGCCAAATGATCAAGATCCCTTCTAACTAAATTATGACACAGGGCAGGAGAGTTAATATATCCTTGAGGCAAAACTGTGAAGGTATACTGCTGGCCTTGCCAACTGAAAGCAAATTGCTTCTGGTGGTCCTTATGGACAGGTATTGAGAAGAAGGCATTCGTCAAATCAATAGCTGCATACCAGGTACCAGGAGATGTGTTAATTTGCTCAAGTAACGAAACTACACCTGGTACAGCAGCAGCATTCAGAGTTACAACCTGATTTAGTTTTCGATAGTCAACTGTCATTCTCTGAGATTGATCTGTCTTCTTCACTGGCCAGATAGAGTTAAATGCAGATGTGGTGGAAACTACATCTTTCAAGTCCTTGATAGTGGCAGTAATTTCTACATTTCCTCCAGGAATATGATACTGTTTTTGATTCACTATTTTCTTTGGCAGAGGCAACTATAAAGGCTTCCATTTGGCCTTTCCAACCATAATAGCCCTCACTCCACAGTTCAGGGAACCAGTGTGAGAATTCTGCCAATTTCTGAGTATATCTTTCCCAATTATACATTCTGGAACTGGGGAAATCACCACAGGATGTGTCCGGGGACCTACTGGACCTACTGTGAGTCGGACATCAGTCAAAACTCCATTAATCACATGCCCTCCATAAACCCCTACTTTAACTGGAGGGCCACAATGTTTCTTGGGATCTCCTGGGATCAGTGTCAACTCGGAACCAGTATTCAATAGACCCCAGAAAGTCTGATTATTTCCTTTCCCCCAGTGTACTGTTACCCTTGTGAAAGGCCGTAGGTCCCTCTGGGGAAGAACTGGAGAAAGGGTAACAGCAAAACTTTTAGGTGTCGTATCAAGACCCTTCCTCAGGGGAACCTGACCACCCCTTCATTCAAGGGGTTCTGGATCTGCAAACTGGCTCAAGTCTGGAAATTGATTCACTGGCCAAGACGGTCTTTTGCCACGAATCAGTGTAGCCTTTCTTTCATTTTTTTGAGCTTTTTTCTGCTTATGTAGATCAAAACAGATATGCAGTAGGCTTCCTATCTATTTCGTGCCTGGGAACACCATGACTGATTAGCCAGTACCAAAGGTCCAAACGAGCCATGCCATTATAAATTTCACCTCTCCTGTGCTGACAATTACAGGGTATGTCATTATAAACATTGTTTTGTCTACACTGTCCATTATAATAACTAGGATCACCTTGTCTCTGGAGATTCAGTGCTGCATTGCTCAGTCCCACAAGGCAAGCAGGTGAAGAAAAGAGAGTAAATCTTCCTTCTTCCAATGTTCTTATGTAGGTCTCCAGCAGAAGGTATAGCCCAGATTAAAGGTGTGTGCTACCATGCCTTTTATCCCACATGACCTTGAACTCAGAGATCTCCCTGTCTTAATCTTCTGGAATTCATAGCTACTATGCCTCAAGATCTTCATACCAAGATCCAGGTCAGAAACTTATATCTCCCAGCCTCCAGATTAGGATCACTGGTGAGCCTTGCAGTTCTGGACTGTAGTTCATTCCAGATATAGTCAAGTTGACAACCAGGAGTAGCCACTACAATTGTGTGCAGGATGCCTGAACCTAGTGGAGAGAGCAACACCAACATGGGTGCCTGGGTGCTCAGTGCTGGAGATGAGTCATTCACCTCTGCACATTGTTTGAGTACCTACTTCATACGATTACTTTTCTGGGTCTTGGGTTGAATACAAGCAAAATGGAAAAATCCACACCTTCAAGGGCTTATTTATCATGGTGGCCAGTAATCAATAAAGTGTCGTTTTATGTCAGATAACTGCTGAAGAGTAACATAAGTAGAACATGGTAGGAAGTGGAGCACTTTATAGAAAGGAAGGGCTTTTGTGATAACATAATTAACAAATACATTAAGGAAGTGAGGGCTGCAGGGGTGGCTCAGCAGTTCTGAGTATGGGCTGCCCTTCTACAGCACCCTCTTCTGGGAGCCCAGCACACTAGTGGTGCAGAAATGAATGGAGGCAAATATGTATGCATAAAATAGTAAAATGACCTTTCCATCAGACAGGTAAACGGAAAGAGTGTTCCACAGAGGAACAGGTATGAAGGCCACGTGTTATGGCTGACAAAGAGACCTGTGTATCTGGGGCAAAGTGCACAGGAAGTGTGGAAAAGGGTCAGAGTGGTGCGGAACCCAGGCCATAGAGAGCACTGTTAATTGTTTACCAGGTGTGCAGTCACCAAAGCTTTTAATCTTTCATTTGAGAGTAACCTTAGACTCATAGAAGGGCTGCAAAAGCACTGCTGTTGTCCTGTACTGCTTGCTCATCGCACTTGTGTACACACACACACACACACACACACACACTCACTCACAGGGCACACTCCCACTGTGACTGTGAAGCTAGGAAACTGCACAAGGATAATTCTGCTTGTGCAGATACAAACCGTTTGAGTCAAAAGAGGAATCTTGTGCTAGTGATGATACATATTTCACCTTTAGCCTCACCAGTCACAGAGTCAGACCGGAGGCACGCCTTCATTTTCAGTGCACCTTCTCCGGTGGATTTTACCAACTTCTGTTAGATTCCCTAAACACTGCAGGTGAGTTCTCGCCTGCCGGAGCTCAGCCTCTGTCACTTCTCGGCTGGAATGCTCTGATTCTCTTCCACATTTGGTACCACTTGCCTTATCACCCTCCTGCCCATTCACCCATCACACTACTGTTTCAGGAACAGCTCTAAACCAGACATTTGATAGCATTTTGCTGCTAAAACATCTGACTTCACACACACACACACACACACACACACACACACACACACACACCCTCGAACAAACAGTTCAGTTAGTGCTGCTCATATACACATGGGTGTGAGACTACTGGAACAAGATCAGTTTACCAGAGTCCACACCCCTAAAGAAAACTGACTTTCCCTCTTAGCAGCCATAAACTCTTCAGCTAAGGGTTACATCTCACATGCCCCTCCCCCATCCCTGATAGACTCAATTTTTGTTTTGTTTTGTGTTTTCATTTTGGTATCTTCCTGTGGTGAATAGTTCTTTAAGTATGAGAAAGTTAACTCTAGGTGGACAGTTCTTCCAGTCAAGAGTTGCATGTATCTACACTGAAGTGACAGTACAACATAATTCATCACCCCTGTGTGCCCTGCTTTCACTCCTTATAGGCAGCCATCTCCCTGCCTTTTGCAAACACTGGCTTCTGTTCCTTACTTATGGTGTCGTGTTTGTAAGAGTGTCATAAACGAAATCATATTTATGTTCCCTTTCAAGTCTACCTTCAGTTGCCCTAAACTATGACTATGACTTGATTGCTCTGTTGTGTGTAATGAAAAGGTTTTTGTTGTTGATGTTGTTCCTTTTTGTAAAATGTTAAATTGTATAGATGTACCAATTTGCATATTCATTGCTTAAAGGGCATAGAGATTGTTTTCATCTTTGGATATTGAGGTTCTCAATGTTTAAGACCAGCACTTTGGTCCTTTGCTAAGCTAGATTGGAGTAATGGGGTGTGGTGGGTGCCTAGCTTACAGTTAGGTGGTAGAGTTAATGGTAGAGTTAACCCACTCAGTTTGCCTTGAGTGGCAATGTACCACATGCTTGCTGGGACCCAAAGAGAGTGGAAGACGGTCTCAGGGTAACTGGGATTACATATGGTTATGAGCTTTCATGTTAGTGCCAGGAATCAAACTGGGGAGTCCTTTGGAAGAGCAACAGGTGCTCTTACCCGTGGGGCTGTCCCTCCAGCCATATATATATATATATATATATATATATATATATATATATATATATATATGCAAGTTATATATATGTAGAAGCAAGTTTTATTTATATATATACATATATATATGTATATATATATGTATATATATATGTATATATATGTATATATACATATATATGTATGTATACACACACACACACATACATATATGTAGAAGCAAGTTTGTGCCTGCTTCTAAAATTGGGCAAAAGCAAATAGAGCATATTTTGAACTGTTTTAATTAAAGGTATTCTTCCTAAACTAGGATTAATAGAGTGTAACATCATGCATAAACTGTTATTGTCTTAGTCACCGTTCTATTGCTGTGATGTGACACCATGATCAAGGCAACATATGAAGAAAGCCGTTGATTGGGGGCTCACTTACAGTTTCAGAGGCTTGGTCCATTATCATCATGTCAGGGAGCACGGCATCAGAATCATAGTGCTGGAGAAGTAGCTTAGAGCTACATGCTGATCTACAGGCAAAGAGTGGGAGAGAGCTCCCTGGTGACTAAACATTAATCTATTATATATTCTAACTCTTGTCTCTTACCCATGTGCTGATTCCTACCCTGACTTATGAGTTACTATGTATGCAGAGGGTTTTTTTCCCCCCTTCATGGTTTTGTTCTTTTGGGAAGACTATTTTAAAGAAAAATGTTGACACTGGGCATGTTTACATCTTATGAACCCTCATGCGGTCTCAGTAGAGAGGGGGAAATAGCTCAGTAAATGAGAGTACTCTTGGGCCCACACCTGAGAGCCTGAGCTTGGATCTCTAGTGACTGTGTGAAAAGCCAGGCATGGCCCCATTCTCCTGTAATGACAGTGCTTGGGGAGAGAGGACCTGGATGGAGATTTTGGGGGCTTACTGACTAATCATCCTAGCCAGGTTCAATGAGAGTCTATGTCAGGAAGTAAGGCAGAGACCAAAGTCCCACTCTGGTTTCAGACGTTTAAAATGTAAATGTCGGGCTAAGGAGCTGGCTCAGTGGTTAAAAGCTCTTCCCACACCAGTATGAGGTTCACAGTTGAGAGAACTCACAAAAATTCAGGGTGGGTCTGGTGGCTCATCTGTAATTCCAGTCCCAGAAGACAGAGAGATAGGGGACCCATCAGAGCAAGCTGGCTAGCACCACAGCTGCATCGGCAAGCTCTGGGTTTGATGGTGAAACTGTGCCTCGATAAATAGTGTGGAAGAGTAATTCAGATGATTCCTGACTTCCACCGCTGGCCTCTGCATATCGATGCACCACACACACACACACACACACACACACACACACACACACACACACAGGAAAAAAGTAAAATTACATTGAACTCCAGCAGTAATGGGATTATCCCTCCATCTTGCATAGGTAATAAGACATCTTCTCTGCTTACATCTATAATAAACAGTGGCCAGCATGTAAAGACTTCTCCTTCATTACTTCCCAACCACAGGCATCACCATTAGGCTTCCGAGCTTCCTATGGAAATGACTCTCAATCTCTCTCTGCCCCTGTGGCACTGTCTCTCCCCCACCCTTCCCCCTTCTCTTGCCTTGCTTACGAGTTCACCAGGAAGGATTTGAATTAGCACAGACTGTGTAATTAGAGTGACTAAAACACAGTTTTGGGGCTGTTGCCTGCTTGCTTTAGTGTAGGTTTTCCCATATGTCTTATTTCAAGCAACTTTCATAATTGAGGATCTATTTAATTATCAACAGTATTTTTTAAATTTAAAATTCTGAGTGGCTGTTTTACTCGCTGTTGCTTAAGTTTCTGGAGCTACCAGAGACTGGCTGTTATTTACAACTTGGGCCTTAGCATCTTAGTCAGGGTTCAAAGGCTGTTATAGAGAATGTAATTGCCAAGTATTATATATAATACAAAGTACAGCAATTATATTCTCTATACAATGAACATTTTCCTTAACATACATTTTAGGAACTGTAGAAATCGGTTATAACCAAAACATTTATAGGCCAGTGACTTCTTAAATGTCTTATTTATGGGGACATAACCAATTTTTTCAGAAATAATGATTGTTTGATAGACTTGAATTAATAACATGAACAGAAACATACTTTCTGTTTTATAGTCTTGAAGCAACTTTTTAGTGAGATGGGAAAACACTAGCTTATCTTCTATAGCATTATAAACTTGTCTAAATACCCTTCTCAAAGCTCTGACGTGGAGCTTGGATCCTGTCAGGCAGGCTTTTGTGTGGGCGTGCTCGCTGACTACCTGTCTCTCGGCTCACCTATAGGCAGTGACATTTACCACAGCCTCTGCTCTGGCCTGTTCCTCAGGGACACTGCCTGAGACCTTTGGCTCAGCATGGACGCTGTTTGACTAGCTCAGTTCAGAGGAGCTTTGGCTTTTGAACAGTGAGGCTTGAAGAGCAAGGGAAAGTCCTTCAGCCGAGTTTCTCAAGAGTGCTGCCATGGAGATTTACAAGCTGACCTTGCCTGCCAACATCTGCGGAGAAGACTTATTTATTACCACAGATACATTGGCTACTGAGAGCAGTTCTATTGCGAGACTAATGAGATCTTTATCATTTTGTTCTTTCATTTGACAAGGATTTAATTATTCTCATTGGGACGATTTTTGTTTGTTGCATTTATTTATTTATTTATTTGTTGCTTTTGTATTTTTTGATTAATGCCCTTTTTTGAAATTTGAGGTTTTGTTTTTTTTTTTAAGCTGAACTTTTGTATCTTTTGTTGTTCAGTTTATATGAATTTATTTTCCTTGTGAGTATTAAAAAGAAAACTTGGTGCCAGTATGGGGTCTCTTAATAAATTAACAAGGACTCTGTGATGTAGTTAGGAGAAGATCGGATGGAGCAGATGGAGAGCCTTGGCAGCTTTATCTAGAATGGATTCTTACAGGACCTACCTGGCCACTGGCCAGCTCAGTGGCTCTTGGTTGGAAGACCAGGAGGAAGACGTCTATGAAGTTGAATCTCGAGTGCCTCTGCCATATCCTTATCCTCTGTGTGAACATTTGGATGACAGTAACTCAGTAATTATCAACACTTCTGTTTTTCATTTTACTCACAAAAGAAACGGACATATACTAAAGCTTATTTCTAAAATTTCACTGCCTACCCCTCCTTATTCAGTAAGTATTCAGCAGCCCTTGAGAACTGTAGTGAACTGTAATGAGACGGGAATATGTCGTTGTCCGTATGGAGGTGACTGGAGCTGGCCCTTGCGCTGATGCTGGTGGAGCGTTCCCACTCGTACACCAGGGCTGGGTGGAGGGGGCTGAATTTCTCCTAAAACTCCAGCTTAGCTGCCTTTGACATCAGACAGTGGTGTAAGCTCAATACTCCATTTCTGCAGCACAAATCAAACTATTTAAAAAGATCCTTTGTGTCTGTAAGATTCTGTATCCCTGTGTAATATTGATCCAAAATATAGTGTTTGAGAGAGTAGCTATTGTGTGTTTAGAACTGCCTTGTGAACTGGGAAGCCAGTTAGAACATGTTTGTAATCTGATGCCCTGTTGGCTCGAGCTCTAGACCAGGGGAAGGGAGCCTGTATTCTGAAAAAAATGTTTTTACAACCGTGGGGACTTACTTTCTCTTTTAATGAGCCTAGTAATTTTATAGAGAATTAACCTTTCAGCCTTTAAGGTGAAGTGTATTCTGTAAGCACTGCTAAGGTTAAATGTTCAGCATAAAGTGCCTGCATGTTTGGTATTTCCGGCTCATAGGAACTTTAAATGAGTTGTGAAATTCTCTGATGTTAGTATTACCATCATTGTTTTTATGACTTGAATAACTTCAACTATAAATCCTAGCAAATGGTTAACATGCCAGATGACGTTCAGAATAGTTTTGCTGCCTCACCAACAGTGTTTGAAGTGATAGACGCCTTACTGATGCTTTCCCCCCACTTCCGTGCTGTTGGCTGAGGAGCAAAAGCTCTTCATTTGATTTGTTTATATAGTGTATGTTGTAACACATAGTAGGGACCAGTCATGCTCTGCATGGCTGGGAGAAATTTAAGTATTAATTATTTAAGCAAGCTTAGATTAAAGAGGATTTCTTATCCCTGTGAAGTTTGGATCCCACTGTGCTATCATGTCTAATTTATTTGGTAGTTTTATTGTTTGATTGGTTCAACTTTTTTGTTTCGTTTTGTTTTTTGCTGTTGTGTTTTTAGTGTAAATCTTTAAATGCACTGTCTGGCTAGCTAGCTTACATCTTATGGTATGAGAGATAAAAACAAAGGTTTGGCAATTTTATTATTTTGTTTCAAATCCTTTGTTGAGCTTCTGTAATAAATTTGAAGTTTGGAAAGAAACACATCTATTTTGTTATGGCCCTGAATTAAGTTCCCATTTTTAGTAGGTAACAATTAGATAATTTAATGGAGAGATTTGCATGTGCATATGCAGAAGTGATCAACCCACTCCTGTTTCGTGGCCCAGGCATTCTCTTATACTGGGACATAGATCTTTCACAGGACCAAGGGCCTCTCCTCCCATTGATGACCAACTAGGCCATCCTCTGCTACATATGCAGCTGGAGCCATGAGTCCCACCCTGTGTTTTCTTTGGTTGGTGGTTTAGTCCCAGGGAGCTTGGAGTTACTGGTTAGTTCATATTGTTGTTCCTCCTATTGGGCTGCAAACCCCGTCAGCTGCTTGGATACTTTCTCTAGCTCCTTCATTGGGGACTCTGTGCTCTGGCCAATGGATGACTGTGAGCATCCACTTCTGTATTTGCCAGGAACTAGCAGAGCCTCTCAGGAGACAGCTATACCAGGCTCCTGTCAGCAAGCTCTTGTTGGCATCCGCAATAGTGTCTGGGTTTGGTGGTTGCTTATGGGATGGATCCCCAGGTGGGGCAGACTCTGCATGATCATTCTTTCAGTCTCTGCCCCGAACTTTGTCTCTGTAACTCCTTCCATGGGTATTTTGTTCCCCTTTCTAAGAAGAATCGACGTATCCATACTTTGGTCTTCCTTCTTCTTGAGTTTCATGTGTTATACAAATTGTAGCCTGGATATTCTGAACTTGTGGGCTACTATCCACTTATCAGTGAGTGCATATCATGTGAGTTCTTTTGTGGTTGGGTTACCTCACTCAGGATGATATCCTCCAGATCCATCCATTTGTCTAAGAATTTCATAAATTCATTGTTTTTAATAGCTGAGTAGTACTCCATTGTGTAAATGTACCACATTTTCTGTATCCATTCCTCTGTTGAGGGGCATCTGGGTTCTTTCCAGCTTCTGGCTATTATAAATAAGGCTGCTATGAACATAGTGGAGCATGTGTCCTTATTAGTTGGAGCATCTTCTTGGTATATGTCTAGGAGTGGTATTGCTGAAGAAGTCAAAATATCACTATTTGCAAATGATATGATAGTATATATAAGTGACCCCCAAAATTCCACCAGAGACCTCTTAAACCTGTTAAACAGCTTCAGTGAAGTAGCTGGATATAAAATTAACTGAAACAAATCAGTGGCCTTGCTTTACACAAAGGATAAAGAGGCTGAGAAAGAAATTAGGGAAACAACACCCTTCACAATAGTCACAAATAATATAAAATACCTTATATGAATTATTTATAATTATACTTCTGATCATGTATTTATATTATATTGTTTATAATTGTACATTTAGAATTATATTAATGTATATAATTATATGTTATTATTAAGGTATTTTATGGTACTTTACTGATGTCTAAGTTGGAAACCAGTATATTTGCTTATATTTTAAATTTAAAGCTTGGTAGTTATATCTTTGAGATGCACAAAGTACTTAGAAATGTAACAGATTTCCAAGACTTGCTGTGACCCTGTTGCTGACACACACACAGCTACTTGTGTTTGAAGGCTGTAGACTCTTGCTGACTAGGACAGACACTGGGGAGGCGACAGAAGATGGACTTCATACAGTTGACTCAGTAGCACTGCCCTGCTTACTTCCTGCTCATGTCTGCTTTGCTGTCTTCACAGTGCCCGGAATGGGTCTGCTGGCAGCATATGACGGCTGCTGGATTCTTAATGTTTCTGGAGTCCAGAGGTTTTCAGAAAGTGGAATATCTTCAGAAGCTTAGAATTTTTGCAAATTCTTTCAGAAGTTCAAAGCTTTGAGTTACATAAGTACATACATTATAATTTTATTTCCTGCATCTCTGTGATTTTGCTTTTGATGTCATATATTAGTGTACCACACAGTACTGTCAGTACTGAAGAATTTCACAATAAAAATGTTGAGGTTTGTCCTAGAGTCTGTAGCAAATACAGTAAGCACTTTGCTTCAGTAGCTCTATCCCCCACCTTTGTATGACAGAGTCTGTGTCCAGTGGTTTAAAGTAAGAAGCATATTCTATAGCTTTCTGAGAGTAGCCTTCATCTCTTACAGAAAGTGGTATGCAGCAAATGTGTGCTATCTGCCATGACTTATCCATCCTTCCTGCTGTTAATATCCTGCAAGAGCTTGGCTGACATTTAATAAGAGGTCTTTACTCGAGATCCTTTCTTAGTTCTTTGCTTGTTAATGAGAAATGACACTGGATTCTCATCACTTATCTTCCTTTTTGTCCTCTTGCCCTCCTGGTTTAGCTTGAACATGCGAAAGTTACACAGACAGAGTTGATGCGTGAGTCCTTTAGACAAAAACAAGAGGCAACAGAGTCACTTCATTGCCTGGAAGAACTGCGAGAGCGCCTTCAGGAGGAGTCCAGGGCCAGGGAGCAGCTGGCCGAGGAGCTCAATAAAGCTGAGAGTAAGAGCCCTGCCTGTGACCACGGAGACAGGCAATGTTTCAGTTCTAAGATAGAGATGGCAATGTACAGCCAGTTAGCAAAAACCAGTGTGATGGAAAATGACCACTGAAAAATAGTTAGAGTTTGTCCTCAGACTTCCCTGGGTAATTTAAAAACACCAAGAAAGCATGTGCACACACTGCCCCACCACACTCCAAAGACTTAGAACATGAGAGACAGCATTAGAGATTCTAGATGATTCAAAAGCAGACGATGGCGAGCCTCAGGTGATTCCTTTCAAATGAGAAAACGGTTACTAAGGATGTCATTTGAATGCTATAAGGTCATGATTAAATGGTTACTGTAGGCTTTGAGCCCCTGAAGCCCTCTCCTACTGTCCTGTGCTATTGAGGGCGTTGGCCTTCTAGGGCTGCTTAACTGTCAGCCTTCTCTAGTCTAGTTAAAGTGTGACTCAGTTCACAGGCATGCGGATCCCAGGAGCCTGTCTTTTTATGTCTGCTTGAAAAACTGAGTTACATGTGTGTTGTGGGACTTTAGTGTAGAGCAAAGTACTGGACAGTTCAGGGGACATTTCATGTTTGTGCACAGTGTAAACAAGAAAAGGATTACACTGTACAAATTACAGTAACGTTCAGCTTCAGGTTTTTAAAGTGCATTCTGTTTTTTTTTTTTTTAATTATTTCATCTTTGAGTTCATAGTCAATTATATTTCTAATTACTCATAGGTAATGCTTATATAAATTTGTTATTGGTTTTTGATGTATTTTATTTATTTATTATTTTGGTTTTTTATTTTACACTCCATATTTTATTCCCACCCTGATCTACCCTCCAACAGTTCCACATCCCACACCTCCTCCCGACTCCCCATCTCCACGTGGATGCCCCCCCCAACATGACCTCTAAATTCCCTGGGGCCTCCAGTCTCTTGAGGGTTACGTGCATCATCTCTGAATGAACACAGACCCGGAAGTCCTCTACTGTGTGTGTGTTGGGGGTGTCATATCAGTTGGTGTATGCTGTCTGTTTGGTGGTCCAGTGTCAATAGTCAATAAGACAAATCGGCAACCTACAGATTGGGACCATTCAGCTTTTAATAAGATGAAGTCATTTAAAGTTTTGCTAATAGAATATTTTTTCTTGTTATTATTAAAATCTAATGGTAAGCTTGGCTTAGATGCACTCAGAAGGCTGAGGTAGGGGGATCATAATATTCAAGCCTAGCTTAGGGTCTAATACCTTGCCTCACAAAACAAAACAAAACCTGATGGTGAATTTAAATTAGAGACAACTCCATTTCCTTCCATTGTGTCTTATAGGTGTCATTGATGGGTACTCAGATGAAAAAACTCTCTTTGAAAGGCAAATTCAAGAAAAAACCGATATCATAGAGCATCTTGAGCAGGAGGTGTTATGTATGAACAACAGACTGCAGGAGCTGGAGTCAGACCAACGCCGGGTGGAAGAGGAACGGCAGCTGCTGTCCAGGCAGAGGGAGGCGATGAGAGCAGAGGCTGGCCCTGTGGAGCAGCGTATGTACCGAGACTCTGCATCTTATACTTCCTCTGCCGGTCATAGTTGTCAGATGCTTCTATGACAGACTGTCCTCTCCAGTGCCATTATTCATACCTTTTATATACAAACTTGAAAATATACTTTAAAGGCAAATTGTTAGTAGCCATTTTTATGAAATCATATTTTCTATTTTGCCTTTTAAGGATAATAACTGTTAGTAGGAAAAGACGATTACTTGTGCTGAAACATCTGTATCAAAAGAAAAAAGCTATGTGTAGTGAGGCTGTGTGCTGTTGGGAATGGAAACATCTGTATCAAAAGAAAAAAGCTATGCTAGTGAGGCTGTGTGCTGCTGGGAATGGAAACATCTGTATCAAAAGAAAAAAGCTATGCATAGTGAGGCTGTGTGCTGTTGGAAATGGGCAGGACAGAGTTCTTTAGTGGGAGAGAGGCCATGCAAATGTCATGATCTGATCAGATGCTGCTTATGAGCAGGGGTAGGCAGTGTGGGCAGGCAAGCTAAGGAGACCCAGAGGACATCTGACATCCTTGTCAGGAGGATTCCAAGAACATTTAATTATATAATGACTCATTTTTATATCTTAACATTTGAGCAGTAAAAACCTGTCTTTGTGAGTATAAACTTTGAATCTTGCTTACCGCACCCTCTTTGATTTTTATCTTATTTTATTTTTAAAGATTTATTGATTTATAATATATAAGTACACTGTAGCTGTCTTCAACCCAGAAGAGGGCATCGGATCCCATTACAGATGGTTGTGAGCCACCATGTGCTTGCTGGGATTTGAACTCAGGACCTTTGGAAGAGCAGTCAGAGATCTTAACTGCTGAGCCAATCTCTCCAGCCGCCCTCTTTGATTTTCAACCTGTAGTTGGTCTCTATCAGTTTGGAGTTCCTCCAGTTTCACCAACTTATAAATACAACCTACATTGTCTTCCCTGAGAGGATGCTCTTTTTAGTTTGGCACAGGTTTAGGGCTAGAAGTTTTAAAGTTAGGAGATCTCATATCATACATACAAAACATGCAAAACACATAGAACTGTGGGTATCAGTGATACCCAATGACATCAGCTTTTTAGTGTGTGCACATATGTGTTATCATATTTGAGGATGTAGAAGCCATAACTATGTTTCTATTTTCTCTGTTTTGTTTATTCTTGTAGGGCCATTCGATGCTGCAGCTGGTGCAGCATGTGGAGCAGGTGTGTGCAGAGCCGCATGCACTGCTGTTGGGTGGTAGACTCGCAACTAACAATTTGGTGACCCTTAATTATCAACTAACATTTCTAACTTTGCAGGTTCTCTGTTGTGTTTCTTTCATACTTACACTTTTTCTTTTCAACAGTAACACAGCTTAATTTATAATAAAAACAAGTTTGGATTTGCTATTAACAGCCGAGGTTCACAGCCACCATCATCTTATCTCATCTGTTTTTCCACAGAGCCCAAAACCACTTTGAAGTTTCAAAGAAAATACTGAGTATTTTTAACAAACACTATATTTGTTTTATGAATCCCTTAAGCTCTCTGGTCTCTAATTTTTTGGAGAATTTTTTTGAAACAAAACAGCTCATGAGATGATGGTAGGGAAGGGGTCAGTCTTTACTAAGAGACTTTATGAAGGTGTATGTTGATATTAACACCTAATAATGGCATTATTTTAGAAGAAAAGATGTTTCCTGTAGACCCCAGACCTGAGTGCAGAGTCTGTATATGGTTAATAGAAGTAGATCTAGAAGGGCTGGGCTGGTTTTTGTTGTTTTTCTCCTTCTTCGCTGTCCGTACCGTATCACTGCAGTAACAGCAGCTGCTCGTCACAGTCCTTTCTCCACCCCACACTGCTCTTCACATGCATTAATGCATTTCATCTCCAGTTGCTCATAACAAAGCTGAGGACCACTTATCAGATGGTACAGTCTGCTCCTGCTGAGCTAACCCCACGACCCCCATACATGTTCCTGTGCCCTTAACGTAAACATGAAGAAGTCGTTCATGGATGCGGATAATATAATAAAACCTAAGACTAACCAGGATTCTGACTGTACTCACTCTCTTCCTTCTGCTCCCTTTCCTTGTTAAAGGTTTACAGTATTTGCTTACTGTATTCATTGTGTATGCATATAAAGGTGACTTTACGGCTTTGGAGTGGACTCAGTTTTGCCTGTGGTTAAAAATGTGGTCAGCATTTTGTTTTAATTCAGTTGAACTTTGTTCTTTTCATAACCATGAAAGTGCATTCAATGTATTATTTATTTACGGTGTTGTTTTCACAAAAATGTTTTTGTAATAGGAATTCTAATTTTAGTTAATTCATTGTAATTTTATTAATAGTCATTTGTTTTCTTGTATAGGAGTAAGATACTTTGATATTTCCAGTAGAGAATATTTACTTTTGTGTTACAAGTACTGGTTAACTTTTTAAAATTATTAACAAACCATAAATTATTTTAATGTAAATATTATTAGGAGATTATAGCTTTCATACTTCACTGAAGTTAATTTCCATTCTTTTCTAAGAAATTCAGGCATATCCCAGCATTCAGGAGGCAGAGGCAAGTGGATCTCTGTGAGTTCGTGGCCAGCCTAGTCTACAGAATATTTATGTTTTAATTTATATAAAGAAACTCTCAGCCATTATTTTAGGAATATAAAGTTTAAAAAGTGTAGTCAGTGACTTCATTATCACAGCATTATGAATCATAATTTAACCAAATGCACTGTCACATTTGTAAACAGAATTTCTGCAGGAGACAGAAAAACTAATGAAGGAAAAGTTGGAAGTACAGTGTCAAGCTGAAAAAGTCCGTGGTGACCTTCAGAAGCAAGTGAAAGCTCTAGAAATAGATGTTGAAGAACAAGTCAGTAGGTTCATAGAACTGGAGCAAGAGAAAAACGCTGAACTCACAGATCTAAGGCAGCAAAGCCAAGCGCTGGAGAAGCAGCTGGAAAAAATGAGAAAATTTTTAGATGTAAGTATTTCCAGCTTGGGCTACTGTTGGTAACGCTGTCTTGCTTGGTTCGATGGATAGATATGAATGGACGGACAGGCGGGTAGTTATGTGGATGGGTGGGCAGATGGAAGGACACCGGCAGGTAGATAGGTGAATAGATGGATGCTGGATCAATGGATGGGTGGATGAATAACCACTAGGCCCGAGGCTATAGCTCAGTAACACAACCCAAGTGTGCTTAGTGCTCACAGTCTCTGAGTTGAATTCATAACAACAAAAAAATTAAATATATAATGCCTGAATACGTAAGACAAATTAAAACACCCAGCTTGTGACTAACCCTGAGCATCTTGGTTTTCCAAATTCAAAGTTAAGCTTTTTCTAGTTTTTCTGTTAACTGGTAGCCACAACAGGTGAGACCTGCAAGAGCTGACACATCTGTGCACAGAAGCACAAGGGCTCTCAGGCTTAGCTCCCAGGGTGGCTCGTGGCCCAGGGGCTGGCACGGCTGCCATGCTTCTCACCCAAAATGCTGTTGGTTTTTACTTTTCACACAGGATATCTTTCTCTAGGGTTCCAAATGTGTATGCCCTCCCCTTGCCCAGGGAATCTGTTGCTAACATTTTTTATATTTTCAGATATAAGTCTATGTAGCATTAAACAAACTGATTTCTGTATTGCTTATTGTTCTGTGACTGAATTAGCAGTAGATTTGTCATGTGCACAAATTCATTTTTCTCTTTTTGTGCCTTTAACATTTAAACAAAAAGGATGGTGCAGCACATGATTTTTAAATATTCAAATTTCTGGCAAAGAGCACAAATAGGCAATGTATTATAAGCCCCCTCCCCTGCAATGGGGTTTCCTCTTAAGCCTTTATGGTTTGGGGTGTTTGTGTATCACCTCATTATCTTCAAACCTTAGCTAAAGGAATATAAATAAAAATAGGGACAATAAATATTAAATAATGCTGTTTCATAAGCCTTAGAGTTTTTTTTATCTTTACTGTTTATTTTTTAGACAGGGTCTCACTATGAAGCCCTGGTTGGTGTAGAACTTGCTATGTAGACTACACTGATCTTGAACTCACGAAATTCACCTGCCTTTGCCTCACAAATACTAGCATCAAAGGCATGTGCCACCATGCCCAGCCGTATCATCATCGTCATCACTGTAGTTGATATTGTCATTATCGTTAAATCTCAGGAGCAGGCCATCGATAGAGAGCACGAGAGAGATGTTTTTCAGCAGGAGATACAGAAGCTGGAGCATCAGCTTAAGGCTGTGCCTAGAATGCAGCCTGTGAGCGAGCACCAAGCCAGAGAGGTGAGCATTCTTCTCCTCTCTTCATTTGCATCTTGGGTGTAAAACAAGGTGTCTTCAAAAACTCAAAAGTGGATTCTTCTATAGTATATAAACTTTGAAAATTAAAAACTAAGTGTTATTTAAATATAAGGTACTTGCTAACCATAAAATGTATTGTAGTGGTCTGAGAATTCAGTTAGTGTGCTAACCTGGCATGTTTGCAGCCCTGTCTTCAAACCCAGCTACTGCAATGGGGGGCAGGTGGTGAAATTTGAAATTACTCCCCTCTGTGTATTACACAACTAAATAAGCTTCCTTGTTTGTTTCTCTGTTCTCACTCCTAATAGAAGTGATTTGAAGATATTTGCAGGCCAGCAGGATGACTCAGTGCAGGTTGCTGGCTAATTTTATGTCACCTTGACACCGGCTAGATTTATCTGAAAGGAGGGAACCTCAAGTGAAAAAGGCCTTCATAATCTAGCATTAGGTGGTTGATAGGGGAGGGCTCACCCAGCCCATTGTGGGTGGTCTCATCCCAGGGCTGGTAGTCCTGGGTTCTATAAGAAAGTAGGCCTAGAAAGCCAGTAAGAAGCACCCTCCATGGCCTCTGCATCCTCTTATGTGGGCCTCCAGGTTCCTGTCCTGTTTGAGTTCCTGTGCTGACTTTCTTCAGTGATGGCTACACTGTGGAAGTGAAGTGTAAGGAAAATAAACCTTTTCCTCCTGAACTTGCTTCGGGTCCTGCTGTTTCACTGCAGCAATAGTAACCCTAAGGCACTGAGTGTCTTAGAGTGTTACTGCTGTGAACAGACACCATGGCCAAGGCAACTCTTATAAAGACAGCATTTCGTTGGGGCTGGCTTACAGGTTCGGAGGTTCGGTTTATTATCATCAGGGCAGTAGCATGTCACCACTCAGGCAGGCATGGTGCAGGATTTGCAGAGAGAATACCAACTTGTTCCAAAGGCAAACAGGAGAAGACGGACATCCTCAGGCAGCTAGGAGGAAGCTCTCAAAGCCCACACCCACAGTGACAGACTTCCTCCAACAGGGCCTCACCTCCTCCAGCAAGGCCACACCCCCTAATACTGCCACTCCCTGGGCCAGGCTTATTCAAACCACCACACTGAGTAAAAAGGCAGCTGCTGTCAGGGTAAACAGCCTGTTCCGGGGGAGCACAAGCAGAGAACCTACTCCGACTGGTTCTTTGACGTTCACGCGTGTGCTGTGGCACACTCATACATACAAGCACACATACACACATGTGAATAAACAAAACAAAATTTGTTAACAACATTTTAGCAAATGGATTTTTAGACATTTATTTATTTTATTTACTTATTTACTTTACATCCAATTGCACCTTCCCTTCCCGTCTCTCAATCCCTCTCTCATCTCTTCTGTCCCATCCTCCTGTCCTCCCTTTCTCCTCAGAAAAGAGGAGGCTTTTGCACAGATTCTCATAAAGAACATTGGCTTGCAGATTTCATTTATTGTATTTGGATTTGTAAAAAACATTTTTAAATTTTCGATTATCACAAACGAACAGTATGTTTATGGGGTGTACTTTATGTATGTACAGGAGGTATTATGTGTAGTACATCATTCATTTATCATTTCTGTTGGGAATATGGTGGTAGAAACATTAAATATTTTTTCTGTCAAACACTGTAAAACTTTTTTTAAGACAATGAATTTGAATCTGTTCATCTCCAACACATTGTAAAACCTATATGCAAAAAAAATATCCATTTCCATTCACACTTTACTACTTCATCTCTGATTCTCTTCTGATCTGCTCCAGGGAGGTTCCCAGCTCCTCTGTTCCACTTTACCCTCTGCTCACATCTCTGGGAAGGTTGCCCAGCACCTCTTGGTTCTCTAGAATGCACTCCTACATTCACCCACTCACCTACTCAGACGCATTCCAGAAAACCTCACCCACTCACTCACTAGCTCACCCAATCACTAGTTCGCCCAGTCACTCTCTCACTCACTAGCTCGCTCGCTCACTCACTCGCTCACTCACTAGCTCACTCACTAGCTCACTCACTCACTCACTCGCTCACTCACTCAATCGCTCACTAGCTCACCCACTCACTCACTCACTCACTCACCCACTCACTCACCCACTCACTCACTCACTAGCTCACCCACTCACTCACTCACTAGCTCACCCACTCACTCACTCACCCACTCACTCACCCACTCACCCACTCACTCACCCACTCACTCACCCACTCACTCACTCGCTCACTCACTAGCTCACTCACTCACTCACTCACTCACTCACTCACTCACTCACTCACTCGCTCAATCGCTCACTAGCTCACCCACTCACTCACTCACTCACCCACTCACTCACCCACTCACTCACTCACTCACTCACTCGCTCACTCACTCACTCGCTCAATCGCTCACTAGCTCACCCACTCACTCACTCACTCGCTCGCTCGCTCACTCACTCACACACTCACTCACTCGCTCACTCACTCACTCACTCACCCACTCACTCACTCACCCACTCACTCACTCACTCGCTCGCTCGCTCACTCACCCACTCACTCACTCGCTCGCTCACTCACTCACTCACCCACTCACTCACTCACTCACTCACTCACTCACTCACTCACCCACCCACCCACCCACCCACCCACTCACTCGCTCACTCGCTCGCTCACTCGCTCACTCGCTCACTAGCTCACTTAGTTACTTACTGTGTGTATTGGTGTTTTACCTTCATGTATATCTGTCTGAGTACATGAGACTTCTGAAAGTGAAGTTACAGACAGCTTTCAGCCTCCATGTGGGTGCTGGGCATTGAACCAGTGTCCTCCTGAGAAGCAGCCAGCACTCTCACCTGCTCAGCCTTCTCCAGCAGCGCAGAGACTTTACTTCTGTCATTCAAGAGCCTGTAGCTAACAGTTTTTAGTGTTCAGAGAGCAATATTTTTTTCTTTTGGTAATTTCTTTAAAATGCCTTACTAAAATTTAGTATTATTATATTTCTTGAAATTACAATATTTTTACAATTTTCTCCTTGATAATTATGTGTATAAGCAATCTTATTAATCCTTCCTGTATTCTTCCATTGCTGTTGCACAACATTTGGGGGACTGCATATCAGTCCTAGAAGATAAATCTTGGAATACTTACCATTTGTTCTGTGCAGTGTAGGAGCCAAGACTAATGGCACTTAAAGGAATTCAGATTCCTTCATATACCTCTCCTCATCACTCCTAGCCTGCAGAATGTATAGGCTAAACCTTTGCCAAATAACTCTTACCAACTTATAACACATGGAAGACTTAAAGGTCCTTGTTCTTCACCTAAGAGCAAGCTGCAAGTCTCTCAACTTTATTATGTCATTAGATTGCAGTGTGTTGTATCTTTAGATACTTCACGTTATACAAAATGCATTTTCCTTCTTTCTGCCAAGGTAAAGCCATGATGCTCTTAAACAAAACAAAACAAAACAAAACAAAACAAATACCTCTGAGAATGGGGGAAGGATTGTGGGAGGGGATGACTGGGAGGGGGTCAGGGAGCAGGATGTAAAGTGAATAAGAAAACATAAAAATAAAAGTAAATTTAAAAAAACTTTAAAATGAGTTTTGTGAAAGCAATAGTATTTCTCTTTAACTAGTATGTCCAGTTTTATCAGTATGCACAGTGTTGCTTTTGCAAAAGATGACCATAGCTATCCTTATTGTAAAATAAGATCAACATGTTTTAAAATACCTGATTTTAGTGGCGTACACTTGGTTCAAACCTGAGGACTTGCATGTGCTAAGAAAGCAACACTGTACCACTGAGATACATTTTCAAGCCCCAGGTTATTTTTAAATTATAAGTGTGTCTCATGACTACGACCACTGTACATTTGAAACGTGTTTTCGTCATGTTTTCAGGTTGAACAGTTAACTAATCACTTGAAAGAGAAAACAGACAAGTGCAGTGAGCTGCTGCTATCCAAGGAGCAACTGCAGCGAGACATACAGGAAAGGAATGAGGAGATGGAGAAGCTGGAGTGCCGAGTGCGAGAGCTGGAGCAAGCCCTGCTGGCTAGTGCAGAGCCCTTCCCAAAGGTGCGAGGCCCGGTCACCTCCCCATCCTGCTCCAGTGACAGCTGCTTACTGACACAATGTTACGTTCCCTTTTCCACATTAGGGCACATTCTGTCTCCATTACTGTTGCTTGTTTTACTTTCAGATATTGTTTGCATCCCTTATTTCTGATACAGGAAGATTAGTTAGGCTAGAAGGGTTAATTACAATTTTAACTGTCAGTTTTGGCTATGACCTTTCAGACTTGCCTAACTCCAGATTAGATGCAGCGAAGCCCGTTCCCGTCATTCTCCAGAAAACCAAATGGATAGAAGACGAGCAGAGGGAGAGAGCTTGGAGGCGGGCAGACGGGAAAGGGTTTTTGTTTTATCTGTCACTTGTAACAGGTATTTGTAAATACCTGTAACTTGTTGAATATTCTCAAATATAGAGTTTGCCATTTTAAATTGGAGTGAGAGTTACTGCTAAATAAAAATACTACAGTGAATTATCAGTGTACAATGTCTGAGGTTTTAAAAAAGTTCTTAATGCATTTTTAGGTAGCTGACCAGAAAAGGCCTGGAGCTGTAGAAGTGGACCCAGAATTATCCCTAGAAGTTCAGTTGCAGGTGGAGCGGGATGCTACAGACAGAAAACAGAAAGAGGTAAGGAGTTTCTTTTTCCATGACAAATGCAGTTTAAAATCAATTACCTAAAAGAGCCATTTGAACAGAAAGATGCTGTCTGAAAGTGAAGTTTAGAGTGTTTCCCAGTTCACTGGCTTGACCTTGAAGGTCAGAACTGAACCACGATCTGGTGAAGGTCAGTGCCATGCAGGCAGAAGAGTTCAGATGAAAAGGGAGCTGGGGTGGAGCGGTGGGAGAGGAGGGTAGAGAGCCGGTGATGTGGGACCTCTCGATGTAACGGTCACTGCCAGGCGTCTGCCAGCTGCTGCTGCTGCTGTTGCTGCTGCTTTGCCTATTTACGATATTTTCCTGAGAGAACTCTGCATGATTATTTCATCAGTGAAGCAGGTTATTAAAACAATGGGTTAAAAAGACTGGAACTGAGTATGTAGCTCATTATTAATCACTTGCCTAGCTTGTGCAAGCTCCTAGGATTCCCCAGCACTGCACGTACTAACACAACAACAACAATAGAAGCTACAGCTCCCTTGTACTCCTTACTTGAAAAGCATTTGATCCAGCTGGGAATTGGGGTTCACCCCAATCACCCCTGAGGCTGAGGCCTGTGGGGCATTGGAGCTAGTTCAGTTAGACTGAGCAACATAGCAAGTCCCCATTTTAAAAGCAAAAATTCATTATAATTTCAAAAGTAAATTCAACTTCTTACTTCATTTGTAATATATTTAAACTTTTTTTTCCATTTAATACATCTTAATGTATATGAATTTTGTGTGTGTGTATGTGTGTGTGTTTCTTGTTTTTATTTAGGGTGGGAGGCAGGAGGGAAATACAGGGTTAGAGAAAGGGCTGAAAACAGGTGACCTCCTAATTTTTTTTCTTAAATAGGGAGTACTGCCATTCTGACAGCAGGCTCACCTAAAGGGCACATTGTGTTTGTAACAGCATCTTGTGAAATTCTGAAGGAGAAAATGTTTGCTTGTTTTGACACATAATGACCACCAAGCATTAGGTGAGGTGGGTCTGGCCCCATTTCTAGGAAGGACAGGTAGAGGTAGGATATGACTTTTAAAGTATTTAGGGGTACACGCCCTCATGTACCTGTGTGGAGAGACTAAGACCAGGCACTAGGCTTGTTCTTCTGTTCTTGTCCACCTTGCTTTATGTTTTCAAACATCCGTTGATAGCTATGTGGATATGTGCATGTGTGTGCATCTGTGTCCACCCAGCAGAGGGCAGAAGAGGTATACCTCCCCTGGGACTGGAGTTCCTGTCCTGTGAGTCACCTAACATGAGTACTGGGAACCAAACCAGGATTCCCTGTAAGAGCTGAATGTACTCGTAGCCACCGAGCCGTATCTCCAGAGCCCCCACTCCCACTCCTGCCTCTCTGCGTGTGAAACAGAGCCTCTCTCTGGTCCAGCACTCACCAGTTAGGCCAGACTGGCTGGCCAGTGAATCCTAGAGAGCCACCCATTTCTGCCTACCCAGAGCCAGGATTTCCGGAATGCGCTGCCACAAATATCTTGCTTACATGGACTCAAGTGGATCTCATCCTGGCACGCCAAGTGCTTTACACTATTTACTGGGAAGGTTCTTGTTTATTTTGTTTGTGTTATTTTGTGAAAGTGAAGAGCTTGCCTTTTTATGTGTAACCATTCCTCTTTATTTCAAGAATTGATATGGAGCCGGGCGTGGTGGCACACGCCTTTAATCCCAGCACTCGGGAGGCAGAGGCAGGTGGATTTCTGAGTTCGAGGCCAGCCTGGTCTACAAAGTGAGATCCAGGACAGCCAGGGCTACACAGAGAAACCCTGTCTCGAAAAACCAAAAAAAAAAAAAAAAAAAAGAATTGATATAGAAAGACTTACTTAGGTTAACTAGAAAGGGAAGTGAAGTAGTTCAGTGGTAGATTAGTCTGACCCTGGTTTAGTTCCTAGCACTACAGAAAACTAAATGAAGAAGTCATTTCTCTAAAACAGGAACTTTTAAGCAGGTCTGAGAGTCTGCCCCTCCCACACAGCTTAGTTTGTCTGATTTTTATTTCTTTATTTATTCCATATGTATGCTGATATTTTTCTTCATCTTTGTCTACTGCACCACATTGCCAACTTCCCAGGGAGGCCAGAAGAGGGTATTGGATTTCCTAAAGCTGCAGTTACAGATGGTTCTGAGCCACCATGTGGGTGCTGGGAAGAGAACCTGAGTCCTCTGGAAGAGCAGCCAGTGCTCTTTACTGCTGAGACATCTCTAGATCAGGGTTTTGCTTTTTGTTTTTTGTTTTTTTCCAATGTTGGAGATCAAAGCAAGGTCAGCTGAAAACTCTTCCACTGACATTGTACTGTGATAGATTGTATTTGTGCATGTATGTGTGATGTGCATGCATATATACATCTGTGAGTGCAGATGTCAGTACTGGAGACCAGGGGCTGATACCAGATATTGTTCATGGTCACTCTGTGCTTTGTTTACTGAGATAGGCTCTCTCAGTGAACTAGCCAACGTGCCTTGAGAGCCTGTGTCTACCTCCTGAATGCTGACTGTCATGTACACCTGGCTTTTGTGTGACTGAAGGGGTTTGAACTCGTCTTCATGCTTTCACAGCAAGCATTTCCCCACCAAGCCATTTCCCTTAAGTTTGTTTTAGGCCATGTGCTAGTAAAGGCTGAGGAGTATTTTAAATACTCTTTCCTTGGGGTCTTCATCTCACCTGTGTTTAAACTGAGCCTTAAGAGAAGTTATCACTTAGCAGAACCAGAATTTTTCACAGATTTCACTGATTTTTACTACTGTTGTGATGCAGTACTGACAAAACTTAGGGATGGATTTGGTGTGCTATTGTGAAGCATAAAAACTGTAGTGTGACGTCGGTACAATAGCCCAGTGCTTCTGCGATCTTATGTACATTTGAGTCACCCAGGGACCCAATGAAGGCCTTCTGTGCAGCTCAAGCCTCTACACACCCATATACTACATGCATCCAGTGCACAGCCACGTATTGCTAATTCTGCTGCTCCCTAGTTCACACCAAGTAGCAAGGCTTTAGATTGCAGAGCTAAGATTTTGCCTGTAAAATGACACATCAAAAGAATGGGTATGTCATGTAATGTAGGCTGCAATTTTGAAATGAAATAACTATGTGTGTGTGTGTTTTATAATACCTTGTTCTAAAAGTAGTTGTAGAAGATAGGAGTAGTTGTGGAAGATACGAATAGGCAGACATACTAGTATATACCCTTAATAAATGTGATCATCAGTGTTCTCAGAAATAAACTGATAATTATGTGTGCAGAATCACTAAATATATTTAAATACTGACAGTTAAATACCAGTGTTACAGATGAGATAGATAGACAGACAGACAGACAGAGGTCTTTGACATTAGTTATAAGAAGTCTTTGACATTAGTTATAAGAAACACGATAAATGGGGCTGGAGAGATGGCTTGGTGATTAAAAGCACTGACTGCTCTTCCAGAGGTCCTGAGTTCAATTCTCAGGAACCACATTGGTGGCTCACAGCCATCCGTAATGTGATCTGATGGCTTCTTCTGGCATGCATAAAGTAAATAAATCTTAAAAGAAAGAAGAAAAGAGGCAGGATAAACAGTGGTTTGGAATGGAAGACTGCAGCAGTTATCCCTTCAAATTCAAAGATGGCTTTACCTGACTGTGATCTGAGAACACATTGATCTCTTTGTGAATTTTCTTTCTTCTACAGATGGGAATGATTATAGAACAGTCTGGATGAGTGTGTGTGTGTGTGTGTGTGTGTGCGTGTGTGTTTACATGTACATATAGTAGGGTTTTATATGTGAAGGCCAGAGGTCCATCTCAGGTGTCATTCCTCAGGCACCATTAACCATGTATTTTGAGACCTGTTGTTCACTGGTACCTGTGGTTCAACAGGTAGACTAGACTGGTCTCAACAAACCCCAGGGATAACCCTGTCTCCAGCTCCCCAGTGCTGTGATTCCAAGCGCATACCACCATACTTAGCTTTTTACACAGAGAGATCAAACTCAAGCCCTCGTATGTGGTCATCTGAGCTGTCATCCCAGCCTCAAATCTGGGTATTATTGCTAGTACTATACTATTTTTATTAGACTTGCTAGACTGACTTCAGAGCTCTCCTTGTCAGTACTGGGACTCTACTTGTAATCCATGCATAAATAACCTATCACCCCATAGTCTGTAAGGCAGTAAACAACCCAGCTGCCACCCAGTGCTGCTTCTGCATCTCACGATGCTTGTATTGTAGCAGTTTCAATCATTTAAACAGGCATTTGCAAGTCCATTCATCAATCATCTATTAAATAGTTATGAAGTAGCTAATAAATGGTTATTACTATCCTCAGTCAGCCCAATACGTATAATAAACATAATAAAATAAATCTTTTCTGTAGTTTGAAGCCGAGTGTGGTGACATATATCTTTATTGCTAACACTGAAGGAGGCAGAGGGTGGCTAGCATCGAACATACCAAGTTCCAGGACAGCCAGGGCTACATCTTATCTTTAAAAACACAAAACAAAACCAGAAAACAGAAAAATTCACTTTGAGCATGTTTAGGAATTATGCAGTTAAACATAACTTAGAAAGGCATTTTTCTTTATATTTAAGCATGCGTAAATGGTAATACATCCTTTGTAAAATATAGAACTCTTTGCTGAGAGTAACATGGATGTGAACTGGGTTTTATTGTTTGTTTTGTTCCCCCTCGGATAACTTTGGTTTTACAGATCACCAACCTAGAAGAACAATTAGAACAGTTTCGGGAAGAACTGGAAAATAAGAATGATGAGGTCCAGGAACTTCTCATGCAGCTGGAGATTCAGAAAAAAGAGTCCACCACCCGCCTGCAGGAGCTCCAGCAGGAAAACAGGTTATTTAAGGTAACTGGCTTAGAAGAAGAGTTCGCATTTTGATACTTTGTATTTTGGTAAGTTATTTGTATACATGAATTATTCTAGCTAGCCCATAGAAAAGCTGCCATCCTAGATTGGGCAGGTTCTCTGCTGTTTCACATCTCAGCCTTGTGACGAGGGCTGTCTGTGTTTCATCAGTCTGTCCCCTGGGTGCTCTTCTTGTGTCTATGTGCTCCTGCTCCATCCCAGGTGACAGTGACCTTCTGCTCTCTCTGTCTCCTCCCTCTTCCTCCTCATGATCCTTCTTAAGATCCCCTACTTCATTCTCAGGCCTGCCTTCCTAAGCTTTCTGTCCCAACCACTTCATGGCCAATTAGGAATTAAATTGGGGAGCAAAGTTTACCTAACAAAGGCCAGTGTAGGAGAGAATCCACTCATCTGGACAACAGCCAGAACTTAGGGGTCAGATATATACATATCATATATACATACCACCAGACCAACCCCTGACATATTTATATTTGCTACTGAACCTAGACACTTGAATTCATCATCAATGACATTATTTGAGATCATTTATCAAAGTACTTTAAGTATTGAAATACAGTAATTTATTATGTGCATGCCATCTCTTTTATAAGACATTTTGAACATTTTGAAGCAACATGTAATGATCATACAATTATTTTTGTCCCTAGGATGAAATAGAAAAACTTGGGTTTGCCGTGAAGGAATCTGATTCTGTATCTACTCGGGATCAGCCCATGTTGATTGGCAAATTTGCACAGCTAATACAAGAAAAGGAGATTGAAATTGACCGGTTAAATGAGCAGTTTATAAAACTGCAGCAGCAACTTAAACTCAAAGCGGATAACAAGGTGTGCCCATTAAATTTGTTAAAATTAATATGTTACAGTTTTTCAATTTTTATTACACTCACCTATTTTGGAGAACGGAGTGAGTTTTCACTCACTCTGCAGCCTGTTTTGTAGGTCATTGAACAGCTTGTGGGGATAATTTCTCCGTGTACTATGTGAGCCCCAGAAATGAAACTCAGCTCGTCAGCTTTGACAGGCAACATCCTGACCAGCTAAGCGATCTCAGAGACTGTAACTAAAATTTAAAACACAAAATAGTGCCACTTTTCACTTTCCTGTTGAATTTCCCCCCTCTGCATGCAAACATATGTATCAATGTCTGTTCACACAGTGGCCAGAACAGGGCATCAGGTCTATTCTGCTATTGCTCTCTGCCTCATTGCCTTGACACAGGGTTTCCCCATTTAGTCTGGTTGACCAGCTCTCAGAATCTGCCTGTCTCCAGTTCTCACATGACCCTGCCCAGCTTTTTATATGTATGCTGGGGACTTGAACTCAGTTTCTCATGCTTATGGAATAAGGATACCTAGTCACTGAGCCTTCTCTCTTCCCCTTTCCCAACAAATTAAAAAAAAAAAAAATCATGGCCAGTGGGATGGCTCAGGTGGTGAAAGTGCTTGCTGACTAAATGTGTTCAAGTTTACACTGTTCAGGGTGTTCAGTAGGCTTTGCCTTTGAGAATCCTCTGTGAGTGTGTTATTTTAGCACTTCATTCTGTTGAAGGGGATGTACTGATACTGTTTTCCTAATGGGAAATGAACTGCTCACGTTGGAGCTCAAGTTTAACAAAATCCCAGAATGAAGTTGTAAATGAGGAGATATCTTGTTGGTCTGTATTGAAAAGAACATTCCTATGTCAGAGACAGGATGTTAGTTTGGGACATACTCATCTCTATAAGGTCATTTCTTAAAATAGAATTTCCAAAATATAAATATACATTTATTTTGTCTGCATGTCTTTTTCATTAAATAACAGGTCATTGAAGAACAAAAGGAACAGATACAAGATCTTGAAACCCAGATTGAACGTTTGATGAGTGAGCGAGAACATGAGAAGAAACAGAGAGAGGAAGAAGTAGAGCAGCTCACTGGCGTGATTGAGAAACTGCAGCAGGAGGTGGTCAGCATCGAACAGCAGAGAGAGGATGCCAGGAACCTCCCAGAAGATGAGGAGAGCTTTAACCATCAGCTGGACAGGGTGACTGCTGAAAAGCTGGGTTTAGAAGAACGAGTAGAAACCACCAACCAGGTAATGATGCACATGAACAACGTACTTAGAGAGATCAATTTCAAAATGGATCAGATGACACAGTCACTGTGCAACTTGAATAAAGAATGTGCCAGCAATGAAGAACTTCCAAGTCTACCTAAGGAAAGTATCCACATGACTGTGCGTGAGCTGGGCAGTGACAATTTGCAGCCAGAAGATGCCCCTGCCCAGGATGTGACCAAACCTCTAGAAAAACAGACCTCCCTTACGTGTCTTCAGGAAAGCCCTAAAGCTTCTAGAACACTAGAAATAAAGTCCCTGGCGAGCTCTGTTAGCGCCAAGGACGTTGTGCTTACCCAGTGTCAAGAACAAACAGAAACCGTACAAGAGCAAGCCCAGTCTGAGATACACAGGCTTCAGAAGAAGCTCACAGACCTGCAGAGAAGCCTTGAGAAGTTCACTGCTGCACTGGTCAGTCAGGTCCAAGTGGAGGCAGCTCAGGAGTATGTGCTGTTCCACCAAGAAAAGCAGACAGTTTCATCAGCACCCGGAAGGACAGCTACACAGAATGGAAAAGGTCTGACAGGAGCCAGCACGGAGTCAGTCATCCCCACAGTGACCCTGAGGCTAGCAGAGGTGGAGAGCCGTGTAGCTGAAGTGCACAGTGGTACAGTGTCAGAAAAACATGTGGGAAATGCTTCAGAGACAGAAAAGAGAGTTATGGAGCTACAGATGCTATTAGAGGAAGCCAAGAAAAGACTGGAAGAAGAAGAAGGAGAACAAAGCTCTAGGGATGGGGAGGTTGGTTTTCATTTGATTTTCGTTTTCCACTCAAATGCTCTAGGTAATCTTTTCCTTTGTTCAGTGATAGTGTACTGATAAATTTGGAGTTTGGTTTGTATCAAACAATTCATAAATAATGAGATTTCATGAAAATATACTGTTCCTACTTTATTTGAATTGTGAATTGTAGTTCATGAATTGTTTAGCACTGAGAGACTCAGAGACCTCTGTGTACATAGGGTTATAAACAGACAGAACGCCCAAGTGAAGTACAATGTTGCCTTGAGTGATTATGGCTAAGGCTTTGGCGATGATCTAATTGGTTGATGGTCTATAGTTTCCTGAAGCACAGCTATTCATAATTGGCCCCATGAGACTTTGCTGTTAGGCTTAGCTATAGTAGGCTTTTAATTTGCTTATATACTATATTAAATGCAGTTTCCTTAAATTAGGAAAAAAGCTATAGATACAGATTAAAGGTAACACCAGAGTAACAAGTGCAAACTAAAATCTGTAGTCTTCAAATATGATATCTGTTCCACTAGTAAAGTCATTTATTGAAACAAGAAATATAAGAAATATTAAATTTAACCTCTGTTCTCCAGGACTTCTGTGGGCTTTTCTCCCATAATTTCTTCCTAATACATATGCTCTGACATCATGCCTTTTAAGAAGTAAAAATCTTCACATTAATGATGTACTGAATTAATGTGGAAAAAGTCATTAGCTCTTACAAATTGTATACCTGTTGAGATTTCATTGTTTATGAGAAAAAACTTGTGTTAGAGATCTAAATGTCTTCTTAGGTAATGTTCTGAGACCATGGTTATTTCTTAATGCACAGAAGAAGACTTTTAGCTTATATTGCAAAGAATACTAAGACTTGCTGCCTGTGACATGTAAGGAATATCTTGGTCACATCTGATACAAATTGGAAAGGTTTTGGATGGCATTCAAGTGTGTGCGTGTATATTAATTACATTTACCTTCAGTATCAGAAAGTTGCTCTGATTATCTTTGTATGAAGTAATGGCTTTGAAAAATGTCCTTGCTGATTTTAACAAGAAGTGGCCATTTTGTCTTGTGATTGTAGGCAGCCGTTCTTTTTTTTTTTTTAATTAGATCTTTTCTTTATTTACATTTCAAATGTTATCTCTTTTCCAAGTTTCCCCTTCGAAAATCCCCTATCCCTTCCCGCCTCACCCTGCTCACCAACCCACCCACTGCCTCTTCCTAGCCCTGGCATTCCCCTATACTGCGACATAGAACCTTCACAGGACCAAGGGCCTCTCCTCCCAGTGATGACCGACTAGGACATACTCTGTTACATATGCAGCTAGAGCCATGAGTCCCACCATGTGTTTTCTTTGATTGGTGGTTTATTCCCAGGGAGCTCTGAAGATACTGGTTAGTTCATATTAGTGTTCCTCCTATCTGGCTGCAAACCCCATCAGCTCCTTGGTTCCTTTCTCTAGCTCCTTCATTAGGGACCCTGTGCTTAGTCCAATGGATAGCTGTGAGCATCTACTTCTATATTTGTCAGGCACTGGCAGAGCCTCTCAGGAGACAGCTATATCAGACTCCTGTTAGCAAGCTTTTGTTGGCATCCACAATAGTGTCTGGTTTTGGTGGTTGTTTATGGGATGGATTCCCAGGTGGGGCAGTCTCTGCATGATCATTCCTTCAGTCTCGGCTTCACACTTTGTCTCTGTACCTCCTCCCATGGGTATTTTGTTCCCCCTTCTTCTAAGAAGGAATGAAGTGTCCACACTCTGGTCTTCCTTCTTCTTGAGTTTCATGTGTTTTACGAATTATATCTTGGGTATTCTGAGCTTGTGAGCTAATATCCACTTATCAGTGAGTGCATATCACGTGTGTTCTTTTGTAAATGGGTTACCTCACTCAGGATGATATCCTCCAGATCCATCCATTTGTCTAAGAATTTCATAAATTCATTGTTTTTAATAACTGAGTAGTGCTACATTGTATAAATGTACTACATTTTCTGTATCCACTCCTCTGTTGAGGGACATCTGGGTTCTTTCCAGCTTCTGGCTATTATAAATATGGCTGATGTGAACATAGTGGAGCATGTGTCCTTATTACAAGTCAGAGCATCTTCTGGGTATATGCTGGGTCCTCAGGTAGTACTATGTCCAATTTCTGAGGAACTAACAAACTGATTTCCAGAGTGGTTGTACAAGCTTGCAATCCTACCAACAATGGAAGAGTGTTCTCTTTTTTTCACATCCTCGCCAGCATCTGCTGTCACCTGAGTGTTTGATCTTAGCCATTCTGACTGATGTGAGATAGAATCTCAGGGTTGTTTTGATTTGCATTTCCCTGATGACTAAGGATGTTGAACATTTTTTAGGTGCTTCTCAGCCATTTGGTATTCCTCAGTTGAGAATTATTTTGTTTAGCTCTGCACCCCATTTTTAATAGGGTTGTTTGGTTTTCTGGAGTCTAACTTGTTGAGTTCTTTGTATCTATTGGACATTAGCCTAGGCAGCCATTCTTTGTAAAGCACCATGGCAGTGTGGGTGTGCTTTCTAAATGACAGTGTTCTTCTCAACTCTCACTCAGACAACTGTGAAGCTCACTCACGCCAGTGGAGATCGTGGGTTTCTGGCTGGACCTGAAGCTCTTGAAGCTGAGTCCGTAGCCACTTTAGAACTTGCCAGTTATAAAGAACGGACAGAAAAACTTGAAGAAGATCTTTTGGTAAGATGAGCAGCATAGCTTCTAATTCATTTTTACCTCTCCATTCCCTCTCAGTGTATTCCCTAGATCTATATCTTAAACTTTAGTAGTAGGGAAAGCCTTTTTTAGATTTAAAGAGAAATTCCATTGTTACATTTCTTTACCAGCATCTTCTTGTTTAGTTTTTCTGGGACTCAGGGTTGGGAGGATGCTTCTTATCTGTCCTAGGTGAAGGAGGAGAAGGGCTCTCGTTATACAACAGCAAAGAGTCCCACGGAAACAAAAACTGAGAACACTTCTCTGATAACTGATAGCAAATCTGACTTCTGTGTAATCTGAGCAAGCATGTACAAAAGCGGGCAGAAACTGGGGGCACTGAGAGCGATTTTCCTTTTCTGCTGCAATTAGTAGTGATGCATGAACTGTGCCCCCCGTATTTGCACCCCCAGCCCTGCTTCTAATGTACTCAAAACTTAACTCATCTCTCTGCTGTTCTGCTCATTGTGTTGTAGGTAAAAGAAAGCTACATAACATCACTTCAGAAGGACTTAGGCCAAGTTAAAGATCAACTCACAGAAGCCAAGGAGAAATTATCCTACTTCTTAGAAAAAGAAAAGAGGACTGGAGAACAGGAAAGCAGAAAGGCCCCCATACCAGAGCCACCTTCTGTTGAAGTAGGTGGCTGCTCTGGGCTCACAGAGAGAACAGACAAGGTCAGCAGCAGCAATCAGACCCTGCAGATCCTTGTTAGAAATGCAGCGATTCAGACTGACTTACAGAGCGAGAGCACCCAAGAAGAAGTCAGAGATACCATCAATCAATTGACTAAAAAAATGGAACACCTACAAGAGCTACATGCCGCTGAGATTTTGGATATGGAATCCAGACATATTTTAGAAACTGAATCTTTGAAGAAAGACCATTATGTTGAGATCCAGTTACTGACTAAGGAATGCGAGACCCTGAAGGAGATGACCCAGTGTCTAAGATGCAAAGAGGTATCTGATCTTCATACAATGTGTTGTCTACATCCTGCCATTTGCTTCCAACAGTATAAGCTTTTAAGACAAACATCTCAAAAGGATCCATGAAATAATACCTCTTTTCATAATATAATCACAATTTGGCATCTTCTTGTTGTATAGTTAGATAAGGAAATTATCATATGGTTTCAGAGCCTATTGTGATTTTGTAACTCATGAGTGTTCCTTTCTATGGCAACATCTATGAGGAGGAAAATTATATTTGTTATATGTGTAGTATTTCAGTATCACAATAAATTGATGTCTTTATTTCTCCCTTAATCAGAAACTAGTTATTCATTGGATCCAGTATTTTACTAAATAAATTTTAAAGTCATGTATATTCTGATTTTTGTCTTCTTTAATTAGGGATCCTCCATTCCTGAATTGCCAGATTCTGTTGCTTATCAAAGTAGAGAAGTCTATTCCAGTGGTAAGTTGAATAAAATTCTAGAATGTTTAAACAAATGGAATAGTGTTATAAAGTATTATTTTGTCTGCACATATGTAATTACAGATGGTTATTTTCTTAATTGTAGATTCTGAATCAGACTGGGGTCAAAGCCAGGGATTTGATACAGCAATAGAAGGCCGAGAAGAAGGGGAAACGTCAGCAGACTTATTTCCAAAGAAAATAAAGGTACTGGAGACAAAACCCTTAGTTAACTCAGGCTGTATCATCTGCACTGACTTAACTGCACTGACAGGGCAGTCAATTTGGAGTTCCATAGGAAGGTCCTCTGTGAAGAGAGAACTGCGCAGTTAAAGGATCCCTGGAAACGTGTTTCTAAGGTGCATAGATATTATGGTAGTCTATGAGGAAAACGGTTTTTCTGGATGCCTCTTGTAGCTTGCCTTCCATCAGATTTATGTCTAACCAAGTCAGCTGGATGCTTTGAGATCATTTAAAACTGTATACTGTGTACTCAGCCTGTTTAAATTGAATTTACCGTTAAGAAAAACAATATGATCACCATTACTATACCTTAGATCCCCCATGTAATCAAATTTTACAGTCTAAGCTGAATGTGTAGTTTACTCTTTTTTTTTTTTTAATATTTTTATTACATATTTTCCTCAATTACATTTCCAATACTATCCCAAAAGTCCCCCATAGCGCCCCCCACTTCCCTACCCACCCATTCCCATTCTTTTGGCCCTGGCATTCCCCTATATTGGGGCATATAAAGTTTGCAAGTCCAATGGGCCTCTCTTTCCATTGATGGCCAACTAGGCCATCTTTCGATACATATGCAGCTAGAGACAAGAGCTCCGGGGTTCTGGTTAGTACATCATGTTGTTCCAACAATAGGGTTGCAGATCCCTTTAGCTCCTTGGGTACTTTCTCTAGCTTCTCCATTGGGAGCCCTGTGATACATCCAATAGCTGACTGTGAACATCCACTCCTGTGTTTGCTAGGCCCCGGCATCGTCTCACAAGAGACAGCTATATTTGGGTCCTTTCAGCAAAATCTTGCTAGTGTATGCAATGGTGTCAGCGTTTAGAAGCTGATTCTGGGACGGATCCCTGGATACAGCAGTCTCTAAATGGTCCATCCTTTCATCACAGCTACGAACTTTGTCTCTGTAACTCCTTCCCTGGGTGTTTTGTTCCCAATTCTAAGAAGGTGCACAGTGTCCACACTTTGGTCTTCATTCTTCTTGAGTTTCATGCGTTTATCAAATTGTATCTTATATCTTGGGTATCCTAAGTTTTGGGCTAATATCCACTTATCAATGAATACATATTGTGTGAGTTCTTTTGTGATTGTGTTACTTCACTCAAGATGATGCCCTCCAGGTCCATCCATTTGGCTAGGAATTTCATAAATTCATTCTTTTTAATAGCTGAGTAGTACTCCATTGTGTAAATGTACCATAATTTCTGTATCCATTCCTCTGTTGAGGGACATCTGGGTTCTTTCCAGCTTCTGGCTATTATAAATAGGGCTGCTATGAACATAGTGGAGCATGTGTCCTTTTTACCGGTTGGGACATCTTCTGGATATATGCCCAGGAGAGGTATTGCTGGATCCTCCGGTAGTACTATGTCCAATTATCTGAGGAACCGCCAGACTGATTTCCAGAGTGGTTGTACAAGCTTGCAATCCCACCAACAATGGAGGAGTGTTCCTCTTTCTCCACATCCTCGCCAGCAACTGCTGTCACCTGAATTTTTGATCTTAGCCATTCTGACTGGTGTGAGGTGGAATCTCAGGGTTGTTTTGATTTGCATTTCCCTGATGATTAAGGATGTTGAACATTTTTTCAGGTGCTTCTCTGCCATTCGGTATTCCTCAGGTGAGAATTCTTTGTTCAGTTCTGAGCCCCATTTTTTAATGGGGTTATTTGACTTTCTGGAGTCCACCTTCTTGAGTTCTTTATATATATTGGATATTAGTCCCTTATCTGATTTAGGATAGGTGAAGATCCTTTCCCAATCTGTTGGTGGTTTTTTTGTCTTATTGATGGTGTCTTTAGCCTTGCAGAAGCTTTGTAGTTTCATGAGGTCCCACTTGTCAATTCTCGATCTTACAGCACAAGCCATTACTGTTCTACTCAGGAATTTTTCCCCTGTGCCCATATCTTCAAGGCTTTTCCCCACTTTCTCCTCTATAAGTTTCAGTGTCTCTGGTTTTATGTGAAGTTCCTTGATCCACTTAGACTTGACCTTAGTACAAGGAGATAGGAATGGATCGATTCGCATTCTTCTACATGTTAACAACCAGTTGTGCCAGCACCATTTGTTGAAAATGCTGTCTTTCTTCCACTGGATGCTTTTAGCTCCCTTGTCGAAGATCAAGTGACCGTAGGTGTGTGGGTTCATTTCTGGGTCTTCAATTCTATTCCATTGGTCTATTTGTCTGTCACTATACCAGTACCATGCAGTTTTTATCACAATTGCTCTGTAGTAGAGCTTTAGGTCCGGCATGGTGATTCCACCAGAGGTTCTTTTATCCTTGAGAAGAGTTTTTGCTATCCTAGGTTTTTTGTTATTCCAGATGAATTTGCAGATTGCACTTTCTAATTCGTTGAAGAATTGATTTGGAATTTTGATGGGGATTGCATTGAATCTGTAGATTGCTTTTGGCAAGATAGCCATTTTTACAATGTTGATCCTGCCAATCCATGAGCATGGGAGATCTTTCCATCTTCTGAGATCTTCTATAATTTCTTTCTTCAGAGACTTGAAGTTTTTATTATACAGATCTTTCACTTCCTTAGTTAGAGTCACGCCAAGATATTTTATATTATTTGTGACTATTGAGAAGGGTGTTGTTTCCCTAATTTCTTTCTCAGCCTGTTTATTCTTTGTGTAGAGAAAGGCCATTGATTTGTTTGAGTTAATTTTATATCCAGCTACTTCACCGAAGCTGTTTATCAGGCTTAGGAGTTCTCTGGTGGAATTTTTAGGGTCACTTATATATACTATCATATCATCTGCAAAAAGTGATATTTTGACTTCATCTTTTCCAATTTGTATCCCTTTGATCTCCTTTTGTTGTCGAATTGCTCTGGCTAGGACTTCAAGTACAATGTTGAATAGGTATGGAGAAAGTGGACAGCCTTGTCTAGTCCCTGATTTTAGAGGGATTGCTTCAAGCTTCTGACCATTTACTTTGATGTTGGCTACTGGTTTGCTGTAGATTGCTTTTATCATGTTTAGGTATGGGCCTTGAATTCCTGATCTTTCCAAGACTTTTATCACGAATGGGTGTTGGATCTTGTCAAATGCTTTTTCCGCATCTAACGAGATGACCATGTGGTTTTTGTCTTTGAGTTTGTTTATATACTGGATTACGTTGATGGATTTCCGTATATTGAACCATCCCTGCATCCCTGGGATGAAACCTACTTGGTCAGGATGGATGATTGTTTTGATGTGTTCTTGGATTCGGTTAGCAAGAACTTTATTGAGGATTTTTGCATCAATATTCATAAGGGATATTGGTCTGAAGTTTTCTATCTTTGTTGGGTCTTTTTGTGGTTTAGGTATCAGAGTAATTGTGGCTTCATAGAATGAGTTGGGTAGAGTACCTTCTGTTTCTATTTTGTGGAATAGTTTGTGAAGAACTGGGATTAGATCTTCTTTGAAGGTCTGATAGAACTCTGCACTAAACCCATCTGGTCCTGGGCTTTTTTTAGTTGGGAGACTATTAATGACTGCTTCTATTTCTTTGGATGATATAGGGCTGTTTAGATCATTAACCTGATCTTGATTCAACTTTGGTACCTGGTATCTGTCTAGGAACTTCTCCATTTCATCCAGGTTCTCCAGTTTTGTTGAGTATAGCCTTTGGTAGAAGGATCTGATGGTGTTTTGGATGTCTTCAGGATCTGTTGTTATGTCTCCTTTTTCATTTCTGATTTTGTTAATTAGGATGCTTTCCCTGTGCCCTCTAGTGAGTCTGGCTAAGGGTTTATCTATCTTGTTGATTTTCTCAAAGAACCAGCTCCTTGATTGGTTGATTCTTTGAATAGTTTTTCTTGTTTCCACTTGGTTGATTTCACCCCTGAGTTTGATTATTTCCTGCCATCTACTCCTCTTGGGTGAATTTGCTTCCTTTTGTTCTAGTGCTTTTAGGTGTGTTGTCAAGCTGCTAATGTGTGCTCTCTCTAGTTTCCTTTTGGAGGCACTCAGAGCTATGAGTTTTCCTCTTAGAAATGCTTTCATTGCGTCCCATAAGTTTGGGTATGTTGTGGCTTCATTTTCATTGAACTCTAAAAAGTCCTTAATTTCTTTCTTTATTCCTTCCTTGACCAAGGTATCATTGAGAAGAGTGTTGTTCAGTTTCCACGTGAAGGTTGGCTTTCTATTATTTATTTTGTTATGAAGATCAGCCTTAGTCCATGGTGATCTGATAGGATGCATGGGACAATTTCAATATTTTTATATCTGTTGAGGCCTGCTTTGTGACCAATTATGTGGTCAATTTTGGAGAAGGTACCATGAGGTGCTGAGAAGAAGGTATATCCTTTTGTTTTAGGATAGAATGTTCTGTAGATATCTGCCAGATCCATTTGATTCATAATTTCTCTTAGTTTCACTGTGTCCCTGTTTAGTTTCTGTTTCCATGATCTGTCCATTGGTGAAAGTGGTGTGTTGAAGTCTCCCACTATTATTGTATGAGGTGCAATGTGTGCTTTGAGCTTTACTAAAGTTTCTTTAATGAATGTGGCTGCCTTTGTATTTGGAGCATAGATATTCAGGATTGATAGTTCCTCTTGGAGGATTTTACCTTTGATGAGTATGAAGTGTCCCTCCCTGTCTTTTTTAATGACTTTGGGTTGGAAGTCAATCTTATCAGATATTAGAATGGCTACTCCAGCTTGTTTCTTCATGCCATTTGCTTGGAAAATTGTTTTCCAGCCTTTCATTCTGAGGTAGTGTCTATCCTTTTCTCTGAGATGAGTTTCCTGTAAGCAGCAAAATGTTGGGTCTTGTTTGTGTAGCCAGTTTGTTAGTCTATGTCTTTTTATCGGGGAGTTGAGTCCATTGATATTAAGAGATATTAAGGAAAAGTAATTGTTGTTTCCTGTTATTTTTGTTGTTAAAGTTGGCATTTTGTTCTTGTGGCTGTCTTCTTTTAGGTTTGTTGAGGGATTACCTTCTTGTTGTTTCTAGGGCGTGGTTCCTGTCCTTGTATTGGTTTTTTTCTGTTATTATCCTTTGAAGGGCTGGATTCGTGGAGAGATAATGTGTGAATTTGGTTTTGTCGTGGAATACTTTGGTTTCTCCATCTATGTTAATTGAGAGTTTGGCTGGGTATAGTAGCCTGGGCTGGAATTTGTGTTCTTTTAGTGTCTGTATAACATCTGTCCAGGATCTTCTGGCTTTCATAGTCTCTGGTGAAAAATCTGGTGTAATTCTGATAGGCTTGGCTTTATATGTTACTTGGCCTTTTTCTCTTACTGCTTTTAGTATTCTATCTTTATTTAGAGCATTTGTTGCTCTGATTATTATGTGTCGGGAGGTATTTCTTTTCTGGTCCAGTCTATTTGGAGTTCTGTAGGCTTCTTGTATATTCATGGGCATCTCTTTCTTTAGATTTGGGAAGTTTTCTTCTATAATTTTGTTGAAGATGTTTGCTGGTCCTTTGAGTTGAAAATCTTCATTCTCATCCACTCCTATTATCCGTAGGTTTGGTCTTCTCATTGTGTCCTGTATTTCTTGGATGTTTTGAGTTAGGATCTTTTTGCATTTTACATTTTCCTTGATTGTTGTGCCGATGTTCTCTATGGAATCTTCTGCACCTGAGATTCTCTCTTCCATCTCTTGTATTCTGTTGCTGATGCTCGTATCTATGGTTCCAGATTTCTTTCCTAGGGTTTCTATCTCCAGTGTTGCCTCATTTTGGGTTTTCTTTATTGTGTCTACTTCCCTTTTTAGGTCTAGTATGGTTTTGTTCATTTCCATCATCTGTTTGGATGTGTTTTCCTGTTTTTCTGTAAGGACTTCTACCTGTTTGATTATGTTATCGTGTTTTTCTTTAAGGATTTGTAACTCTTTAGCAGTGTTCTCCTGCAATTCTTTAAGGGATTTTTGTGCTTCCTCTTTATTGTCTTCTGCCTGTTTAGCAGTGTTCTCCTGTAATTCTTTAAGTTCGTTATTAAAGTCCTTCTTGAAGTCCTCTATCATCATCAGGAGATATGCTTTTAAATCCGTGTCTAGCTTTTCCGGTGTGTTGGGGTGCCCTGGACTGGGCGAAGTGGGGGTGCTGGGTTCTGATGATGGTGAGTGGTCTTGGTTTCTGTTAGTAAGATTATTACGTTTACCTTTCGCCATCTGGTAATCTCTGGGGTTAGTTGTTATCGTTGTCACTGTTTAAAGATTGGAGCAGAAGCTGTGTTCCACTCACCAGCAGTCTCTAAATCCTGCGGCGGGGGTCGTGGGTAGCTGACGGTACCCCGGTGCTGGTCCAGCCGGAAGAGGCCTGTGGTCCTACTCAGGCCGTTTTTCTGCTTCCCTAACTAATGCAGTCTCTGGTCCCGCGTGCAATTGGATTGGAGCAGAAGCTGTGTTCCACTCTCCAGAAGTCTTAAGATCCTGTGGTGGGTGTTGTGGGTAGCTGGTGAGTGTCAGCCGACCCTGCACCCCAGCTGCCCCGGTGCTTTTCTGACCGGATGAGGGTTGTGGTCCTATGTAGGCCGGATTTCTCTCTCCCCAACCAGAGCAGTCTCAGGTCCTGCGTGATTGGACTGGAGCAGAAGCTGTGTTCCACTCACCAGCAGTCCCAAAATCCTGCGGCGGGGGTCGTGGGTAGCTGGCGGGTGTCAGGCAACCCTGCGCTCCCGCTACCCCGGCGCTGATCCGGCTGGATGAGGCCTGTGGTCCTACTCAGGCAGGTTTCTGCTTCCCTAACTAATGCAGTCTCAGGTCCCGCGCAATTGGATTGGATCAGAAGCTGTGCTCCACTCACCAGAAGTCTTAAGATCCTGTGGCGGGTGTTTTGGGTAGCTGGAGAGTGTCAGCAGACCCTGAGCCCCAGCTGCCCCGGTGCTTTTCTGACCGGAAGAGGGTTGTGGCCCTATGTAGGCCGGATTTCTCTCTCCCCAACCAGAGCAGTCTCAGGTCCCGCGTGATTGGACTGGAGCAGAAGCTGTGTTCCACTCACCAGCAGTCCCAAAATCCTGCGGCGGGGGTCGTGGGTAGCTGGCGGGTGTCAGGCAACCCTGCGCTCCTGCTACCCAGGTGCTGATCCGGCCGGATGAGGCCTGTGGCCCTACTCAGGCCGGTTTCTGCTTCCCTAACTAATGCAGTCTCAGGTCCCGCGCAATTGGATTGGAGCAGAAGCTGTGTTCCACTCACCAGCAGTCCCAAAATCCTGTGGCGGGGGTCGTGGGTAGCTGGCGGGTGTCAGGCAACCCTCCGCTCCCGCTACCCCGGCGCTGATCTGGCCGGATGAGGCCTGTGGCCCTACTCAGGCCGGTTTCTGCTTCCCTAACTAATGCAGTCTCAGGTCCCGCGCGCAATTGGATTGGAGCAGAAGCTGTGTTCCACTCACCAGAAGTCCCAAAATCCTGCGGCGGGGGTCGTGGGTAGCTGGCGGGTGTCAGGCAACCCTGCGCTCCCGATACCCCGGCGCTGATCCCGTAGTTTACTCTTAAACTATTCCCTATTTCTCCCTTGTAACTCCACTATAACCCTGACTCAAGCTGTGTGCATGTGTAAGATGCAGTGATGAAATCTATAGTCTCTGCAGTGTGCATGTGTAAGGAAGGTGCAGTGATGAAATCTATAGTCCCTGCAGTGTGCGTGTGTAAGGTGTGGTGATGAAATCTATAGTCTCTCCAGTGTGCGTGTGTAAGGTGTGGTGATGAAATCTATAGTCTCTGCAGTGTGCGTGTGTAAGGTGTGGTGATGAAATCTATAGTCTCTGCAGTGTGCGTGTGTAAGGTGTGGTGATGAAATCTATAGTCTCTGCAGTGTGCGTGTGTAAGGTGTGGTGATGAAATCTATAGTCTCTCCAGTGTGCATGTGTAAGGTGTGGTGATGAAATCTGTAGTCTCTCCAGTGTGCGTGTGTAAGGTGTGGTGATGAAATCTATAGTCTCTACAGTGTGCGTGTGTAAGGTGTGGTGATGAAATTTGTAGTCTCTGCAGTGTGCGTGTGTAAGGTGTGGTGATGAAATCTATAGTCTCTGCAGTGTGCGTGTGTAAGGTGTGGTGAGAAATCTATAGTCTCTGCAGTGTGCATGTGTGAGGTGTGGTGAGAAATCTATAGTCTCTGCAGTGTGCATGTGTGAGGTGTGGTGATGAAATCTATAGTCTCTGCAGTGTGCATGTGTAAGGTGTGGTGATGAAATCTATAGTCTCTGCAGTGTGCATGTGTGAGGTGTGGTGATGAAATCTATAGTCTCTGCAGTGTGCATGTGTAAGGTGTGGTGATGAAATCTATAGTCTCTGCAGTGTGCGTGTGTAAGGTGTGGTGATGAAATCTATAGTCTCTGCAGTGTGCGTGTGTAAGGTGTGGTGATGAAATCTATAGTCTCTGCAGTGTGCGTGTGTAAGGTGTGGTGATGAAATCTATAGTCTCTGCAGTGTGCGTGTGTAAGGTGTGGTGATGAAATCTATAGTCTCTGCAGTGTGCGTGTGTAAGGTGTGGTGAGAAATCGATAGTCTCTGCAGTGTGCATGTGTAAGGTGTGGTGATGAAATCTGTAATCTCTGCTTGAAGCACAGATTATAAACGCAATGAATGATCCACAAAAAATAACACGTGAGCTTAGGTCAGTGCATTTGTTAGGGACCATGAAGTTAGATAATGAGCTTCTTCCCTTGTAAAAGGTTTAAGACAAAGTTTTTTGTTTATATACCAAACTTGATGTGCTCTTCAGTAATAGAGAGGATAGTCCTTTGTTAGGGAACTGGGCTCACTCTTGGTTAAATGACACCAAGACTCATTCTCTTTCATGCAGCAGTGTTCCACAGTATATATGTGTAAAATTGTATGTATGGACAATTTTCACACCCACTTTATTTCCCATATTTTGCTTGACAGGGTTATGAAAACAGTCTCAAGGTGCAAGGTATTTCTCACATTATGTCTGTACATCAAGTCAGTGACTGATCACTAAGCCTAGAGCTATGCTAGCCAACTGGAAGAGAACACTTAGATGTGCCATTGACACTTAGATATTGACAGCCTTAGGATTGACTCACCGCTCCATGGGAAGCAGACATCGGGAAATGCTGGGATCCAATTCTCTGTCTACTAAGTCAGTGGGGGTTAATGAAGCTGCTTGTTTAATTTTGGATGTCTTATTTTTCAGTCTTTGAAGTCATCATTTTGCCTTCAATGCTTTATTTTCTAGGGGTTAGTGAAGGCTGTCCACAGTGAGGGCATGCAGGTGCTCTCTCTCTCCAGTCCCCTCTGTGATGATGGAGAGGACCATTCCATTCAGCAGCTTTCAGAATCTTGGCTGAAGGAGAGACAAGCTTACCTCAGTACCATCTCATCTCTTAAAGATTTGATTTCTAAGATGCAAGTGCGAAGAGAAACTGAGGTATTCAAATATTCATCTTCTAGTTAGCTGTACATTTGTTTAATGACAATGGTACATCTTAAAAGAGTAAATTATCTTTTTATATATGCTTCATGTAAATTAGTTTTTATCTTTTCACATCTGAAAAAATATATTCTTTTGAACTTTTGGAGAAAATAGTGTTGTTAGTCTAGAATTTCTGGAACATATATAAAGCATGCTTATTGGGAGAGTGACTTTCCTGTTTGCACTTCACAGGTCTATGACAGGTGTCATCTTTCAGACTGGCGAGGTGAACTTCTGCTTGCCTGTCAGCGTGTTTTCGTAAAGGAACGTAGTGTTTTACTAGCTACATTCCAAACTGAGCTGACATCTCTCAGCACTAGAGATGCGGATGGATTGTTAAACTCTTTGGAACAGAGAATACAAGAGCAGGTATCAAAACAAAACTATTTTAACGAATCTTTGTTGAACAGTAAGAAAAAGTGGATTATTGATCTTATTTGGAGTCTTGATTTAAATAAGAAGCTTAGCATTTCACAGAAACCACTAGGAATATGTAGAAAAAACTATTCCTTCAGATGTTTTACCTTACATTACCAAGTAAGAAACACTGAAAATCTAATGAACTAATAGCCAAACGTAGGAAGTTAAAAAGTGAGGAACAGGACAGACCTAAAGAAACTAGAAGAATGAAGTTGCCGTGCTCTGTTGGCCCCAGGTCCCATCCTCTGGTCACACTTTCATTGGCTAGCTAGGTGTGATCTTGTTTTCTGTGTGGTTGTAGTCATCAGATTGCCATTGCGGAGCAGAGTATATGTCGTGAGCAGTTTACCCACAGAAGGGTTTACATACAGAACAGTTTACAGATACCCTAATTCAGAGCTTTTAGTTTGTAGTCTTTGCCTTCATCAACTCTGGGTTATGTCATGGTACCAGGGGCAAGTGGCAGAGGCAGAGAAAGAGTAAGGGGTTAGGGACCAAGTATAACCTACAAAGACATGTCCAAGGAGCCTGCTTCCTCCAGTGAAGCCCTCCACTCCTAAGTTAGATTTCCAGTTTCATTACTGTTGAACATGGCCTAGAACAGTGTAAATTAAGCATCGGTGTTACCCTATGGGCATGCATACATCACACACCCATAAAAATTGAAAACTAAAATATTTTAAGTGTCTGTCATTCCATTTTAAAAACAGAATTAATTGATTTTTCTTTGTTTTTTAAAAAAAAGGTATCAAATTCATTCAAGACAGTAGTACACACCTTTAATCCTAGCACTTGGGAGGCAGAGGCAGGCAGATCTCTGAATCCACGGCCAGGTGTAGTGTGACAAAACTTTTCCTGGGGAGACATCCTCCCCCCCCCCAATCCTAAACTAAATGATAGTAAAAGATTATGAAGCAGAGTGAAAAAGGATCATGAGGTCGTATTCATGAATAGATAAATTAAAATATCATAGTAGAGTGCCTCCTAGTAAATGTACTCTAAGGGCAGTGTCATTAAGGAACCATCTTTTAAACATGATTGATTTTATCAAGTAATAATCATGGTGGATGCTAAAATTCATATGGGAAGATGTTAAATGATTTCTACCTAGTTACGAACTAATGCTGTGGAAGATACTGTCATTGATAACATAACTCTCAGTGGAGAATCCTTGCGGACAGCTCAAGCAGTCGGGCAGTGTAGCAGTGACGTCAGCGAAGTGCAGACCTGAAGGACACATCACCTTTTTGTGCTACCATTAAATGCATGACAGGAATCCACTCTTGGGAAGAGGTGGATCAGACCATCATGCTTCCACTAGAGGAGGTGACAGAAGCAGAGACAGTGACAGGAGAGGCAGAGATGCACAGTGCCGCAGAGTAGGAAGAGTGCCACAGCAAAGCAATTGCAACGTAGCTGTCAGTCACACCACAAGTGTGACAGAAATGAAAACCTCAAGCCTTCCCAGGTAGGATCTGCTCCATTAGGATCCATAGTGCTCCTCACTTGAGCTTGTGAGGATTATTTCACATTCGAACCACAGCAGCAGGTTTATTAAAGTTGCCTGGTTATATAAAGTTCTACTGTTCAGGAACAAGTGAGTTCTGTCCAGGAGCTAAGGCTGGAAAGAAGCTGAGACTTCAGCAGTGAACCTCAGTACAGGTGGTGAAATTTCATACTGCTAGATACCAAGAAAGCACCATGCATATGCAAATGAACGACATTAAATAACTCTATAGTTCAGGTAACACTGTCAGCTTCCTTCTTTTACCAGTGTGCTGCTTCGACTTGTGTAGGACATTATCATTGGAGGAAGCTAGCTGAGAGGATACCAGAGCTTTGGTTTAAATTAATACAAAATAAGGATTGGGAGTATGTATTTTGTTTTAACTGACCTTAAGACAAATTGGCCTGTGCTCTCCAGACATTTCAGGGTCCCAAAAGACATAGTAGTACTACTTTCATTTTCCTATAAAGGATCCTGGGTGAAAATTTAAATTCTCTACCTTAGATAATTAATAATGTTAATTGCTTTTGATGAGAATATTGTGACTATGTAGGATGTTCCTGAGCTAGAGATGGCTCAGCAGGCAGTGGCACTTGCTGCCAAGCCTAAGACCTCAGTTCCATCACTGAAACCTCAGTCGTGGGGGAGAGATCCAAGTCTCACAGATTGTCCTCTGCCACACGCCCACTGTGGAGCACATGCGTGCACACACACACATAGCAAGTAAAGAAATACTGAAACAAGATCCTTCCTACTTCTAGGAAATCACAGCAATATTTAGAAATAAAAGTCCATCTGAGCTGGGCGTGGTGGCGCACGCCTTTAATCCCAGCACTCGGGAGGCAGAGGCAGGCGGATTTCTGAGTTCGAGGCCAGCCTGGTCTACAAAGTGAGTTCCAGGACAGCCAGGGCTATACAGAGAAACCCTGTCTCCAAAAACCAAAAAAAAAAAAAAAAAAAAAAAAAAAAAAAAAAAAAAAGTCCCATCTGACTGCAACAATCCCTCACAGATTTTTTTGGACAAGAAAAATTGTGAAAAAATTTTAATGAAAAAAAAACCCATAGCATGTGTGCTCCATTCTTTGTCATTCAAGCGTCTGGCCACTAATTCCATCATCTCCATGCCTCCCTTCACTCACTTTCCATTGTCCTTTGTGCAGGGCATTGAATATCACACAGCAATGGACTGCCTGCAGAAAGCAGATAGGAGGAGTTTACTGGCTGAAATTGAAGATCTGCGTGCTCAGATTAATGGCAGGAAAGTGACTCTGGAAAGAGAACAAGGAGCTGAGAAAAGCAGCCAAGGTGCGTGCATGCCAGGCTCCTCTGACCCCATAGCCGAGAGTGTTTGCTTTGCTGCCTTGGGAAACATTTCTGCCCAGGCACCTTCTCTTCTCATTCTCATAACACGAAAAAGATTGTTACTATTAGGGTTAGTGGTAGCCAAGTGGGTTTTAAATAGCTATATTTAATTTAAAATAAACAGGTATTACATTGATATGGTTCAGTTCATCGGGTTTATTTTCTTCATTGAGAGAAGTCTTTTTGGCCCTCTTAAGATATCTATCTAAAATAAAAGGGAGTCCACAATAAAAGTAGCTGTTTATTTTTAATTTTTTGTTTACAAAATTGTAATGTGTAACATCCATACAATAACTTACAAACTTCAGATACACACTATACCAAATTGTAAAATGTCTTTATTTTGTGTCTTGTTTCTTCATGTCATATGACATTCTTCCAAGTTTCTGCAAATATCTCCACATTAGCTTTTGTTGCTGTGGAGAGTTCTCTCCACAACTGTGTGAGCAAATCCTGTGTCTAAATTTTTGGTTGTGTCTGCTGTTAGCTGCTGGAGTCGGAGCAGCTAAGACACTTCCTCTAGAGAGCTTCTGATACATGGACACCAGTGTTCTGAGCTTCCCAGGATGGGAGTCACTCGGTCACAGGATGTGTAACTTCAGATTTATTAGAGAGTGCCACACGGTTTCCTTACTTTTGAGAAGGTGTCATATATCCCAGCGGCCTCAAGTGTTCTGTAGCCAGGGATGATGGTGAGCTCCTGGTCCTCCTGTCTGTACCCTTCCAAGTGTTGGGGTGACAGGTGTGCACTACCATGCCTGGCCCAAACTATTTGAAATGTGATCCTGCCAATGCGGTACTCACTAATGGGGTTCAGTGGTCTGTTGCTTACATCTTTGCCAACAGCCTCTGTCGTCAGACATGGTGCCTTCTCTTGAGCATGCATATGTGTGAGTGTTTTAATTGAACTCAAATGGAATGGTTTACCCCTTTCTCATCGTTATAGACTAGCTGAATTTTACATCTGTGTGTGCTTAGGGGTGCTTTTCCTGCTTCTCAGTTGGGGCATGTTTTAATTGAGCTCTGAGGAGGAGTGTTCATGGAGTCTGCTAAGGACACTTGCTACATCTTTAGTAATTGGGTTTCAGCACAAGTTTGAAGTCGCCACATAGGTTCTCTTTTGTAATGGAAAAGCTGAATCAGGGCTGGGTGACTCTGTGGTCCCAGGATGTAGGGCACTGAAGCAGGAGGGTGGCTGAGAATTTCAGACTAATCTGTGCAGGCTTGCCAGGCAAAACATTCTCTAAAAGAAAGTAATAATCATGGGATCACTGGAGCCATTTTCCCATGGTAACTTCTGTAAATCTAGAGTGTGGCTATCAGAAATCACTGGGAATTTTCCATGTGAATGGTCGGTTTTCCAGATATACAGATATGCAAGTTCCTATCTAAAACATCTTAAAGTATCTGAAGTTGCTTATTTAACGTCTTGCGTCCGTGGATACATTGTTACATTTTGTCCTCCACTGTTTTGAGTTCTGAAGCATTTGCCCCTAGCACTCTGAGAAAAAGCAACACTGTCTAGATTATCAGTTTAGGGGGCTGGGAGCAGTTGAAGATGTCTTTGTAGTAATCACCTGAATTACAAATGAGTTCTTAGGAGTAAAATACTAATCACGCGTGAGTTGCCAAGCTATCTTTTAACTCTAGTCTGGCTTCTTGATAGAACTCCTGGACTGCAGTATGCAGCAGAAGCAGTCGCTGGAAATGCAACTGGAACTCAGCAGCCTGAGAGACAGAGCAGCCGAGCTGCAGGAACAGCTGAGTTCGGAAAAGATGGTGGTTGCGGAACTAAAAAGTGAACTTGCACAGGCAAAACTGGAATTGGGAACAACACTCAAGGCCCAGCATAAGCGCCTAAAGGAATTAGAAGCATTCAGGTGTGCTGACTGCTTTAGTTTAAGGGGCAGTGGAGAAATTGTACTGGTGTGTCATACCATTATGCAGAAAGCACATGGAATTTAAACAACAGAAGAATGGCTGCAGAAGGAAACCTCCTGGTGTTTCCACATTTAAAATGTGATTGTTTTGGCCGACCCTCTGCTATGACCACCCTGCGCTCTGACTTCTGTTCCAGTCAACAGTTACTAGATAAAGCTTTGGCCTCTATCTTACCACAGACTAGCTTTAAGTGATGCTTAATCTTGGGTTTTAGTTGACTAGTATTTGCCAAGTATGGGAATCAAGACTGCTTAGGAAAAGGTGTGAATACTGACAAATTCTGCTTACCAGAGGCATGCTGCAAGTACACACATTTTTATTTTGGACATTGATTTCACACACACAAATTCACATGATTTCTATGTGCAGTAAAAGACAAAAAAAGTTAATTAGTATTATCTTTCTGGCAATAAAATTATACTATTAGAGACAGTAGTTCATCTGAAGTGGACCAGTCTCGAAGCCTTGATTTGACATACCATAGCTGGTTTGTAATATGCCTCTGTATTGGAGAACAAGTTCCTCTTTATGACAACATCGTTCATCAAGATGTCATGTTCATGTCTTTCCCCATACAGGTCGGAAGTTAAAGAGAAGACCGATGAAATCCACTTCCTTAGTGATACATTAGCAAGAGAACAGAAGAATTCACTAGAGCTGCAGTGGGCTTTGGAAAAAGAAAAGGCCAAGTCAGGACACCACGAGGAACGGGAAAAAGAAGAACTTGAGGTATCGTCCCTACGTATTCTGAGAATCCTGTTGTAAGGCTGTCTCTACCTAGTTGTTAGCCTGTCAGCCTGCTCTCCTTTAAAATGTGTGCACTGCTGGCTCTCTGTTGAGTACTGTTAGGAAACTATCTAGGTCATAGTAGAAGGAAGAGTCCATGCTGAAATACTATGTTTTCTTTCCTAAAATTATTCCCACCACAGCATCAGGGCTTGTAAGTCCCTTCCCTCAGCAGCTGCTGGCTTTGCAGTATGCAGATCTTCTCTCTGCCATTATGTTCTCCGTGCAGGCTTGTGAGCCTGTGAGGCTTCCAAAGGCTTGCTGTTTGTCTTTGCTGCAGTCCCCTGGGATAGACAGACGCTCCTCCATCCTTGCTCTTTTGAGTAATACCCTACGTGTTAGGGTACTTTTAAAATCTGAGGTTCACTATATCTGGATTTGACCTATTCTCTGTATGGTTTATTGCTGTCTTCCTTTGCCTTTCCACCTCCTCAAATCTACCCCCCCCCCCACACACACACACTGCCCACAACCACAGATTATCATGGAGACACAGATACACGCTGGGTTTCTCCAAGTAGTCAGTTGACTGTCTGTAGCTTGTCTTGTTTTCACGGTGTTCTGGGTTAAACTCAGCACATCTTGTTTGCTAGGCAGGCACTGTACCACCCGAGTATACCTGCAGCTCACTTTTTCCTCCACTCCCCTGAGACAGGTTCTCTTGAACTTGCTTAGGCTCCTGATTCTCCTGCCTCAACCTCCCGAGTAGTTGAGATTACAGGCATGCATCACCAAGCCCAACAGTTTTTTGTTTTGGTTTATTATTATTTTAAGATCCATTTCTTTTTATTTTTTGTATATGAGTGTTTCACCTGCTGTGTATCTGTGTACCATGTGCATGCAATAATGGAGGAGGCAGGGCGATGGCAATGGATGCCTTGGAACTGGACTTACAGCCATTGGTGAGCTGTCATGTCGGTGCTGGGAATTGAACCCAGGCTGTCTGGAAGAAGTCAGTATTCTTAACCAGTGAGCCATCTCTCCAGCCAGCCTAGCAACGATTTTAGTGATTATATGCATAGAGCAAAGTTTGCTCATTGTGAACATCCAGTGTTTTTCTTTTGAAAAAATAAGACAGAATCTATTACATCCTACCAGGAAGCTACATTGCAGAAGCAAGAATTGTCATAATTTTGCAGCCAGTTCTTGCTATTGTTTGTTCACTTCTTTTTCAACCCCTACCTTTTAGATAATAGATTTCATCATTGTATTGCATAACTGTGTCATTCTTGTTCTTCTTCTTTTTATATTAATTTATTTACTTTCCATCCAGACCACAGCTTCCTCTCCTTCCTCTCCCATTCCTTCCCCTTCTCCTCAGAAAAGGGAGGCCTCCCATGGATATCAACCAGACTTGACATGCCAAATTATAGTAAGACTAGGCGCATCTTCTTCTGGTGAGGTTAGACAAAGCAACCCAGTTATGGGAAAGGGATCCAAAGGCAGGCAACAGAGTCAGAGACAGGTCCTGCTCCTGCTGCTAGGAGTCCTGCATGAGAACCAAGTGGCATATGTGTTACATATGTGTAGGGGTACTAGGCCAGTGCCATGTGTGTTCTCTGTGTGACAGTTCAGTCTCTGTGAGACCCTATGGATCCAGGGTCTGTGAGTGAGACCCTATGGATCCAGGTTAGTTGATCCTATAGGTTTTCTTGTGGTGTCCTTCAGTCCTTTCTCTCCCTGCCCTTCCATAGGACTCCCCAAGCTCCACCGTATGTTTGGCTGTGGGTGTCTGTATCTGTTTCCGTTGGTGCTGGGCAAAGCCTCTCAGATGACAGTTATGCTGGGCTAGTACAGCAGAATATCATTACTTGTGTCGGGGTAGTCTCTCTCTCATGGCATGGATCTCAAGCTGGAGCAGTCATTGGTTGGTCCTCCCCTAAATCTCTGTTCCATCCTTACCCCTGAACATCTTGTAGGCAGGACAAATTGTGGGTGGAATATTTTGTGTTTGGGTTCGTGTCCCAGTCCCTCTATTGGATGTCTTGCCTGATTAGAGGAGATGGACATTTCCAGTTCCTTATCTCCCATTGCCAGGAGTCTTAGCTAGTGCCACCCTCATAGATTCCTGGGTGTTTCCATTGTCGTAGGTTTCTAGCTTTTCCTGTTGAGGTCCCCTCCTCCCACTAGTTGCAGTTCTCCACCAGGACGCTCTCCCTCTGCCTCCTCCGACTCGGTCCCTCCTGCTCCCCTCCTTCGGCAAGTGTTGTTGGATTCCCATGTATCATGCTTCACTCTGCTTCATCCCCACCCTCATTGCCTTCTCATGCTACCAGGCCACCCTCCAGCTCTTCCTTCCCACCCCACAAGCAGCGCCTTTGGGTTTTAACTTCATGTTCATTTCATGACCTCTTTCCCTCTCTAAAGATGGCTTCCTCCCCTAGGCCATGAGTCTTCTTTGCTTATCGTGACACTGTGGAACATTAGTTTCTTGTGCCTTTGTATGTAAGTTCTTAAATTTGTAAAAAATATATTGAAAAGGTAGCATAGGAATATATATTATAGGAATATATATACTATAGGTATATATATTATAGGAATATATATACTATAGGTATATATACATACATATATATATGAATGATTGTCATTTGGAGAAATGTACTCTGCTTTATATTTAGCCAGAGAAGATTGTGTCTCTAGCCTTAATGCAATCTATTACCACCATCTCCATCTACTGGATAAAAATTCTGTCTTCAGTTGCCAAATGCTTCCATGTTGCTGTTACCAAAAAAGTCATGCTCATATACTTTAAAAGTATTTTTAATATTAATGTGTTCATCTTAAATTATATTTTCCCTTGAAGGATCTGAAATTTTCACTTGAGGATCAGAAACGGAGAAATGCACAGTTAAACCTCCTTTTGGAACAACAGAAGCAGCTACTCAATGAATCTCAGCAGAAAATAGAGTCGCAGAAAATGTTGCACGATGCCCAGTTATCAGAAGAGCAAGGCCGCAACCTAGGGCTTCAAGCTCTCCTGGAGTCAGAGCAAGTTAGGATTCAGGAGATGAAGAGCACACTAGACAAGGAGCGGGCGCTGTATGCCCAGCTGCAGAGCCGTGAAGATGGCGGGCAGCCCCCGCCAGCCTTGCCTTCTGAGGACCTACTTAAAGAGCTACAGAAACAACTGGAGGAAAAACACAGCCGCATAGTAGAACTATTAAGTGAAACTGAAAAATATAAACTAGATTCCTTGCAAACAAGGCAACAGATGGAAAAGGACAGGCAGGTTCATCAGAAGACACTGCAGACAGAACAGGAGGCAAACACCCAGGGCCAAAAGAAAATGCAGGAGTTGCAGTCCAAAGTGGAAGAGCTGCAGCGCCAGCTCCAGGAGAAAAGGCAGCAGGTGTACAAGCTAGACCTGGAGGGAAAGCGACTGCAAGGGATTATGCAGGAATTCCAAAAGCAGGAGCTGGAGCCGGAGGAGAAACCGGGAAGCAGAGGCCTTGTGGATCAGAATCTGAATGAGGTCATTTTTTGTTGCTTTTACAGTATTTATGAGGTGGTATTAAATTTTGTTTCCTTTACAGTATTTCTGAGGCAGTATTTATGGCAAGTGGGTTATCTGCAGGCCTGAGTTCATGTTAAGGAAAGAGCCAGTTCCACAAAGCTGTGTGTGACATCCAAATCTGCCCTGTGGCATTGCTACACTCACATATTTATGCACACACACAATGATAAGGGTTTTTTATAGTTATGGGTAATTTTAATATTTTTACATACCCTTAATGTTTTAAAATATTTGTAAACTTCAAATGGTGTTATTGAGTTACTTAAATAGTTATGTTCAAGTCATCCCAAAATTGTGTCTATAGAATTTTATCTGGAGTGCGGGTGGTTTGTTCCCTAGGGAAAGAAAATGAACTGCTGCTCATTTGGGAGTCTTTTCTTTCTGCCTCTGAAATTGTCAGCCAGCCACCTGGAACTTCACTGACGATCGGACTAGAAATTGGGTTCTTCAGCAGAAAATGGGAGAGGCCAAAGACAGGAACTTCACAAAGTTGATTGAAATAAACGGAGGAGAACTTGACCATAATCATGACTTGGAAATGATGAGACAGACACTCCAGCATGTGGCTTCAAAACTTCAGCATGTAGCCCAGAAAGCCTGCAGCAGGTTAGACTTCCTCCTGTGGGGTACAAATGACACACTTGACAGATCAGCTAAGCATGACAAAATGTTGAATTTTGGTTTGGTTTGGTTTTGTTGAGACAAGGTCTTACAATGTAGCCCTGCGTGGCCTAGAGTTTACTCTGTAGACCAGGCCGGCCTCAAACATGCAGAAAAATCTGCCACCTAGCACCACAAGCATAACAAAGAAGAGATGCTTTAGAGAGAACCTGCGTCTACATTAGATGGTGTTCTTGTAGCAGAAATTACCCATCTGAAAACACCCTGAACCAGAAAAGTCAAGAGACCAAGGACCTCTCGCTGCTAGTGTGTTAGTGAGACAGAGCAGCCCCACGCCTAAGTGTGTGTAGGAAGTGTCATTGGGAGGTCTGTTTTCACTTTTTATCTTTTTCTTAAAGGCTACAGTTTGAAACAGCAGGTGATGATGCATTTATCTGGATTCAGGAGAATATTGATGGAATTATTTTGCAACTACAGAAACTGACTGGCCAGCCAGGTGATGAGGTAAAACTTGTAAATGTTCCTTGTAATGAGAGCAAAGGTCAAATACATTATGAACTGCTTGAAAATTACCAGACTATTTTGTAAGAGTTTTGATTTCATTTTTTATTTGAAATACAGTGCTGCTTCCCCCCCCCTGCCCCCCAGAGGTGTTGAGAGTTAAGGGGGATTCACATTCATTATTGTTGCTGTGTAATTAGTCTCTCACTAATCACTCTTAAGAAAGAGGGTAACCTGGCTTCCCTGTCCTACCTCCATGAGCTTAGATTCCTACTGGCACCTTTCTTCACAGGTGACTGCTTTGTGGAACTTTCACTCCCTCTCTGTGACTTTGTACATTTGACACTTGTTTGGCTTTTTTAACTTTTTGGCTATTTGAGACAGGTTCTCTCTGTGTGGCCCTGGCTGTACTAGAACCGGCTTTATAGACCAGGCTGTCTCCAAGCTCATAGAGTTGAGGTTGCCTCTGCCTCCCAAGCCTTGGGATTAAAAGCTTGCACCATCAAGCCCAGCTGTACTTTGCTTTCTTAAATCCTGTTTTCCTTGCCTTCTGTATTTCTGCTCTCACTTAACCTGCTGTCAGCCAGTCCTGTCTGTCCTTTCTCTTGTTTCTGTAGTCTTGCTTTTCTCTTAGCTACAAGTGTGAAACCTCCCATTTCCCACGGCATGACTCTTTTGGCTTGGTGAGCAGTTGCTGTGTCCCAGGCACTGCTCGGGGTCCTGGGATTCCTGTAGCAGAGTGAGCAGAGTCCTACCCTTGTGCCGTTGCTGTGTGCTGTGCACCGTGCGCTGTGTGCTGCAGCTGTTCTGCTGTAGTGCCGTGACCTGTGCAGGAGTGTGTCCAGTGAGTTACTGGGGACACTCTCCAGTGGTGATCCCTTAGGAGCCTCACACACACATTCATACTGAACGTTGTCTTCCCTTCCCCTCCCTCCCTCTCTCCTTCCCCTTTCTGTTTCTGTTATCACTCAGTTTGGAAAGCTGGGAGTCACCACAATCCATGTTCCTTCCCCCTTCCCTGTATGCATGAGCAGACAGAAGCCATGTAAATGTCCATTCATGTGCCATTTACTCTCCGTCCCTGCCTCAGTATTTCCTGTGTAAACCATTACAACTTTCTAACAGAACTGTATCTTTCCCTAAGCTGCTCTGCCAAGTATACTGCTGCCAGAGGAATGTTTGTAAACATGTCAGCTTTGTTTGTACTGGCACTTCCTAAAGTCACCTTGGCTCTCTGTTGCTGTACTTAGGCCTGACATAGCATGCAGCAACATTTACTCTGACAAAGTGCTGCTAGTTCCTTTAAAGCAGCACACTCTTGCTTGTGCCTCTGTCCCTCTGTCCTGCTGTGTGTGTGTGTCCTGCTTCCTGTGCCCTCCCCAGCTGTTTGCCTGCTTGGCACATTCTTACTATTACCAAGCACTAATTCATGGAGTCCCTGTCAGCACCTGTTAGCGTTTACAGGAGTTACTCGTGTGTGTGTGTGTGTGTGTGTCTGTCTGTCTGTCTGTCTGTCTATATAACCTTGTGCCATTGTTTTTCCAGCACAGCTTAGGACCCCCTAGTTCTTCCTGTGGCTCCTTAACTGAAAGCCTAATGAGACAAAATACTGAGTTAACAAGACTTATCAACCAACTAACGGAAGAAAAGAACACCTTACGGAGCATTGTCATAAAGCTGGAGGAGCTGAACAGGTGCTACTGGCACACAGGAGCCAGCAGAGACTGTGTACGTCTGCTTTTAGAAATAACTCAGAGCTAGGGGCTTCTCTCTAGTTTTACCTTTTAACCATAGTCCAAAAATATCATGTACAAATTTTATTAGGATAAGTAGAAAGTATTATATAAGATGACAATAATAATAAAAATACCTATGACTGAGGGCAGCCTCCCCATCATACTCTATACAGTATGGTTCATCTGCATCCCACCTTCTACATGAGAATAACCAAGTCAAATCAATCTAAGATATAAATATGTACGTGTTTCCTAAACACATATATATTGAAAGAGATGGTCAAAATACTGATTCTTTTTCTCATCAGTTACTATTTACTATGTGTATGACCAAGTGAAAGATAATGTTAATCTGGGCATGGTGATACATGCCTTTAATCCCAGCACGAACTCATAAAGGTAGACAGATAGCTGTGAATTCAAAGCTAATCTGGTCTTCATTACCAAATCTCTGACTAGCAAGGGTTAATGCTCCTTCACCAGTTAGATCCTGACTTGGGGGGGGGCGGGAAGGCTGTTAAATTATATATATTTCAAACTAATAAGGTAGTCCCTGAATTTAAATTTGTTTTAAAGCTAAAAAAAAGTTAGTCTCTCTATCTACCCTTATGTTTAAAGGTAGAAAGATTGGCAAAACAACTACATAGTCAAGTAAATAGCTTATTCATGTGGCTACCCTGAGAGTTACTCCCTCACATCCATTCCGTCTCAGTGATGTGTAAGAATGAACACCTAGACCCAGACAGTGTGATTGTAACTGTGAGCTTCCCTGTGGGGTTAGGAGGCCAAGGCTCAGCAATCCATTGTGATTTAATGTGGTCATCTTTTTGAAAATTATCTGATAGGCCATGTCTCTGCAGTGTTCTAGGTTCTCATTTATTGATCCAGCTGACATCGAAGCCATAATTGCTTCAGAAAAGGAAGTCTGGAGCAGAGAAAAGTTATCTCTTCAGAAAGCCTTGAAGAGGGCAGAAGCAAAAGTGTACAAGCTAAAAGCTGAACTACGAAACGACGCCTTGCTTCGGAATCTGGGCCCTGACACTGATCATGCTGCCCTGCAGGTAGGCGGTGTCTTGAATGCTTGTGGATCCCTCTTGCTGACCCTAACTGAACAGACCACAGAACTGTAGGTGCTTGCTCAGTCTGTGTCCCTGGGCATCTTTTCAATCTGGCACAGTTACAGTATCTCTGCCTATAGAGAGGCATTCATAGAACTGGAACACACTCAGTTCTGCTTGTCTTGCTGTCAGCCATGTGGCCCTCATCCCGGAGTCTCATCCCCTATAGACAACCAGAAGTCTTCTCTTTCAGTTCCCTAAGCAGAGCACGACTGTCCACGGAAGGCATTGCACCCTGTGTAATGCGGAGGATGGATGCTATGGTAAAGCTGCCTTGATCAGTTAGCCTAAGTCCACAGTGGAGAGGAAGACAAGAGGGACAGACAGACAACTATGGGGTGGACACAGGGGGACAGACAACTGTGGAATGGACACAGATGGACAGACAGACAACTCTGGAGTAGACACAGGGGGACAGATAACTGTGGAATGGACACAGATGGAGAGACAGACAACTGTGGAGTGGACACAGATGGACAGACAGACAACTATAGGGTGGACACAGGGGGACAGACAGACAACTATGGAGTAGACACAATGTGAGCTACCATGTGGTTGCTGGGCATTAAACTCGACCTCTGGAAGAGCAGTCAGTGCTCTTAACCACTGAGACATTTCTCCAACCTGAAGTTGATATTTTACCAACATATACAATGACAAAAATATTTGCAATAAATGTGATTAAAGGGCTAACCCCCAAATCAGTGCAAACATAACTCCGACTAGAAGTTACACTTGAAAGGCTGTGTCTCTCCCGACAGCAGCCTGTCGTGTGGCCTAAGACTTTCTCTTTCCTCTAGGTAGTCTTCCTCTGTGGAACAATCAAACGACTTCTCACTGATGTCTTTGTTCTTTTCTTCATTAACTATAGAAAATTTATAATAAATACTTGAGAGCTTCAAGTTTCCGGAAAGCTCTCATATATCAGAAAAAATACCTGCTACTGCTCCTGGGGGGATTCCAGGAGTGTGAAGACGCCACCCTGGGGGTTCTTGCCCGAATGGGGGGACACCTAGTCTTGAAAGATCCCAAGACAATCACCAACCATCCGAAGGGATTCACCAGGTTTCGCTCCGCCGTCAGAGTGTCCATTGCAATTTCAAGGTAAAGGCTTAAAGAAAACTCACTTTGGTCATGAGCCCGCTCGCTAGGGAGATGCATGTGAGGTAGACACTTGAGAACTGCGCACTAGGGAGATGCATGTGAGGTAGACACTTGAGAACTGCGCACTAGGAAGATGCACGTGAGGTAGACACTTGAGAACTGCGCACTAGGGAGATGCACGTGAGGTAGACACTTGAGAACTGCGCACTAGGGAGATGCATGTGAGGTAGACACTTGAGAACTGCGCACTAGGAAGATGCACGTGAGGTAGACACTTGAGAACTGCGCACTAGGAAGATGCACGTGAGGTAGACACTTGAGAACTGCGCACTAGGAAGATGCACGTGAGGTAGACACTTGAGAACTGTGCACTAGGAAGATGCACGTGAGGTAGACACTTGAGAACTGCGCACTAGGAAGATGCACGTGAGGTAGACACTTGAGAACTGTGCACTAGGAAGATGCATGTGAGGTAGACACTTGAGAACTGCGCACTAGGGAGATGCACGTGAGGTAGACACTTGAGAACTGCGCACTAGGAAGATGCACGTGAGGTAGACACTTGAGAACTGCGCACTAGGGAGATGCACGTGAGGTAGACACTTGAGAACTGCGCACTAGGAAGATGCACGTGAGGTAGACACTTGAGAACTGCGCACTAGGGAGATGCACGTGAGGTAGACACTTGAGAACTGTGCACTAGGAAGATGCACGTGAGGTAGACACTTGAGAACTGCGCACTAGGGAGATGCACGTGAGGTAGACACTTGAGAACTGCGCACTAGGGAGATGCACGTGAGGTAGACACTTGAGAACTGCGCACTAGGAAGATGCATGTGAGGTAGACACTTGAGAACTGCGCACTAGGAAGATGCACGTGAGGTAGACACTTGAGAACTGTGCACTAGGGAGATGCACGTGAGGTAGACACTTGAGAACTGTGCACTAGGAAGATGCACGTGAGGTAGACACTTGAGAACTGTGCACTACCTCTTTCTCTCCAGGTTCTCACCCTGGCAGCAGGATCTCTGATCTGTGTAAACCCTAGACAATGACTTTCCCCGTCTAAGTACCTGCTCATGCTGGGCCCAGTCCACGTTGTCCTTCCAAAAACAAATCCAAATTAACTCAGCTTGCACACATAGATTATACAGAGAAAGGATGTTTTTGAAAAAATACTGCTAAGACTGGTATATATGTTTATTTTCTTCACTGTTAAAATCAGCTACCCAGTGCCCAGCTGCAGAATGCCCTGGTGTAAGTCTGCTCGGGCAAGGACTGGACTCTCAGTGCCCCCCTTTCCTTCCCTAGCAGTAGTCCAGGCTGGGCACTTGGCATTGGTGCTGTTACTGTCTGCAGAGAATGGAGACCCAGCTGTCCCCAGGCCTGGCCTGCTTGGGTTGTGCTTCTTTGTCTCTTCACAACCAGAGTCTCAAAGAAATTTTGGTTTTTAAAAAGTTGTGCCAGTTGGGTCACATCTGGTACTTCTTCAGAGCGGGGCAGTTTCTTCTCCTCTTTTCCTTTTTTTAACTTTTACTTTGTGTGGACTGGTGTCATGCCCATGTATATATCTGTGTACCACATGTGTGCCTGGAGCCTGCGGAGGCCAGAAGAGGATGTCAGATCCACTGGGTGCCAAGTGGGTACTCAGAATCAGATGAGGCTCATCCGCAAGAGCAGCCTCTGCTTTTCACATCTGCGCTCTCTCTCTCTCCAGCCCCTACTTGGTAATGTCTGAACGGTGTCCAGTTCAAATCCTGTGCCATGTTTTCCAAAGAAAACTAAGTTAAAACCTGGAGGCTATTCAGAGACTACTGTCAAGGAATTCAGTTCACAGATGAGGCAGGAAGAGGGAAAAGCTGAGGCAACACAGGCCATGGCAGCCAGGCAGAAAGGAGATGAGCCTCCTTCAGTCAGGACAGCTGTGCACTGGAGCCTGGGTTTATCTTACTGCTGGCCTCTGCCCTGCCTGCCTCTTTGGTCCTCTCGTGAAGTTAGTCTCACAGGTCCACTGCTCCTTTATCACCTTGTACAGGGTAAAGCAGGGCAAGCCCAGTGGGTACATTAATAAACAACACCCTTCTACTGGAAGAGAGTAGAATGCACAGACTTCAGAGACAGGGAACAGGCTTCAGAGGTGACAGGAGTCAGCCTTTAATGATGAGAAGTTCAGAAGGCTCCCTGAAGCTACTATCAAGCCCCCACCTCCCTCCTTTAAGGGCATGGTTTGAGATGGGGTCTCATGTCACTATGGCTGTCCTGGAATTATGTAGACCAGGTTGAGATCCGCCCACCTCTGCCTACCGAGTTCTGGAAGTAAAAGAGTTTCCCAGCATTCCTGGTTCACTCCTTTCACTGTGCCCTGCTGTAGGCACATGGTATTTTGATCCTCCTTAAACTGGACTCTGAAATTGACATTAAGAACTTACAACTGGTACTCCACAAAGTTCCACAGCCCAGGGCAGAATGGGCAGTCAGCAAGGAATTCAGCTAGCTGGTGACACCTTTATTTCTTTTGAAACCACCACTGTTTCTGTTCCTGATCACAGGGTCTAACACTCCCCAGTTTCCCTGGCCTCCTGTTACTGCCTGTTGAAATTTGTTCTCTTATATCTGCCTGATCGCCTTTCTTTCCTCTTTCTATTACCTCCATCCTCTCGTTACCCACTGTTCTTCTGTCCATTTTTGCCCCGCATCCTCTTCTGCTCCACTTATTAGAGACGCTGGCATTGGCCTCCTGGGGAGGGAAGGGAGGCCATGTCCTGTACTGTACTTGGAGAATTGACCGTAAACCAGTGGAGTATGTGTCATTTCGCTGAGGTGGTCATGTGACTGTGCTGAAGTGTTTGTGTTCATAATTAAGTGGCATGGTTTTGTGGGATGTCGTGTTTATATTTATAACTTTGCTTTGAGATTTTATGTTTGGCTCTTTTAGAATGAAATTTTTGGTGCGGCGGTGGCAGCAAGTGACAAGTACTAGCTCCATCAATATTAACAGGGATGGCTTTGGACTGAGTCCAGGTAAAGTAAAAAAGGAAAATGGCATAATTTCTGTGTATGACTCTGAAATTGCTATATGAGTAATAGCTGTCAAATATATTCTAATGTTGTTGTTGTCTAAAGATAGTACAAAAAATGTAGCTCTTCTGCTCTTAATTCTTTGTGTTTATAATATTACATAGCTACTTTGTGGGTTGTTCTCTCTGTCTGCTAACAGTATCTTCTGTGGCTCAGCTGTCACCAAAGGTCTTCTCAGTCGACTAGCCCAATTCACTTTCAACTGTCTCTTATTTTCAATCTGATCTCTCCCCTTCCCTTCCCTTCCCTACTCTTCCCTCCCCTCCCCTCCTCTTCTCACATTGCTCTCTGTCTCCTGGACCCTACTTCTGCCTACTACTACTTTCTCCACCTCCTTTCTAATTCTCTCTCTCAGACTCTGCTAGCTTTTATATTCACTTCTGTTCCCAGAAGTCCAATAGTCAACCACCACTGAAGAGCATAGGATCACTTAAAATAGTTCATACTACATTTTCTCCCATTTTAGTTACTAATTATGCAGTTTTGAAGCTGCTTCTCAGTCCTTCCCAATGTCTTTTCCAGAGTTCTCAGGTGTGTGATGTGATCTGTCTGTTGATCTCTCAAGAACACATCCACAAAATAACCTAACAGGGATGCTTCTCTTTCCTGTAATTTGGGAACTGCTTCTTGAATCTTGTTTACTCCTGGACTGTCCTATCTTCTAGCATCTTATGTTTTGGAGTTCCTCATTGAAGTCTCTTAATCTCTGTCCCAGCTCTGTGAACCTTTGCCTGTAGTGCTGCTCCTGGGCCTCTGGCTGCTCTGCAGTATGGCTGGCTCTGTACAGAAGGAGACCAAAGTCCTCCTCATGGGCTTGTCAGTCGTTTAGGTGCTGAACCTTTCTTGTCCCGGCTTTTCTGGCTAGCTGGGGAAGGTCTGGTTCTCTTCTTTCCTCCTTTTGGGTCATTGTCCATGGTTTTCAGAAGACCTCCCATGCTCAAATCTGAGCTTTATTAGTTTGATGGTATCCACATCTTTTTGTTTCCTATAAAAATAAAAAGTCTACACCCCAAGTGCAATACATTCTCTGACTTATATTCTGATGTTAACACGTCCTTATAGGATACAGGCTGATTTAATTCCACATTTTTTTCTATAACCCAGTTGTCAGCCGCTGTTGTTCCTTTCACATTAATGTTCAGAAAATTTAAAGTTAACAGCACTAGTGTATCCTTCTGAGTCTTTATTCTTCATTTTTATTTTATAAGCATTTCTTTTAAGATGTGATTAGATCTTTAAACAATTGCTTGTCCTATAGGATTGTGTAGTATACCTATAATATACCTGTGATTTATATTATAATATACAAAGACTTGCTTCATTTTATTGGATACAGATGCAGGGATATTGTCAATCTTAATTTGTGCAGGTATCCCCACAATAGCCATTACTTCTAGTAATATATAATCACAGAATCAACCTTTTCAGAAATCAAAGCAGTTGCCCATTAAAAGCCTGTGTATGTATGTGGTAAAAACTTTAGTTTTCTAAATTCTGCAAAATGAAACACTTCCATCTGCCAGACTTCATTTCTTGTGGTACCCCTGGGGTTACTTCCAGTGGATAATGGGGTTTGGCTATACAGAAAACAAGTAGGACATTTTCTTATAATTTCCTTGGCTTGTTGCCAAGTGAGAGAAATTCTTTTTCTTTAAACCTTTATTGTTAACTTGGTTTTTTTTTCATGAAATATTGATGCTTCTAACATATTTCCTATTAATAATTGGTCAATTTCTTCATTTCCTTGGGCTAATGGACCTAGCAAAACTATATGAGACTGAATATGGGTGATATATAATGGATATTTTCTATATCTGATTGCCTGTTGCACTTGTATAAGTAATGTTAATTCTTAACTATCAGGAATAAATTCAGTAGTTTCTATATGTGAAACAATTCTTTCTGCGTATTGAGAGCCAGTAATTAAGAGGTTCAGGAAAATCTAATAGAACCATATGAATTGCATAGAACTCTGATTTTTGAACTGAAATATTTGGACTTTGAATTACTTTTGTTGTTTTTTTCCTGACTTATAACCAGCTATTCCCAATTTATTTGCATTGGTATAAAATGTCGGTGCTCCAGGAATTGGTTTCCTTTTACAATGTGGGGGAGAATCCAATTAGTTCTTTTTATAAACTGAAGACGCTTGCTTTTAGGATATTAGCTGTTAATTTCTCCCAAATAGTTGTTACAGGCTCTTTACCAATCTTTATTAATTACTCATAATGGCATAATATAAGCCTTAGTATAAAGCACTATGATTTCTGACAATTGATGTAGTCTTATTCTTCCATTTATAATTAAATCAGAAACCTTTCTTATATGTCTTTATAACTTTACTTTGTGTGCTAAGAAGATCTATTCTAAAATACTATCTTCCCTTTGCATAATGAGCCCAGTAGAAGAATGACTCTAAGGCAAAATAATGAAAATACAGTCCAGTTTGGGATCTATGTGATCCATATATACATTCTGCTGTCTTTTTACTGAAGTTAATACTTTCTCTGTTTCAATTGTTAGCTGTCTTGGACTGTCTCAGTCTGAATCTCCTTGTAATGTTTAAAACAAAGTACTTAACTCATGAGTAGTTAATCCAGTGGTGCGCCATATCTAGTTAATATCTCCCATTAATTTTTGAAAATCATTAAAAGTTCATAACTGATATGTTCTGATACCTTTTGTGGTTAAAAATTTTGACTTATTTTATAAACTAAGATAGTGGATAGAATCTCCTCTCTATTTGATCAGAAACAATCTGCAAACCGCAACATGGCAAAATTCTTTTTGTTTCACCATTTTCTCTAAAGTACCTGCATCCAAGCCACCCAATAAAATATCATCCACATAATGGATTGAGTAAATTGCCTATGAATCATTTCTAGCAGTTGTTGCACAAAATATTGACATAAAGTTGGACTATTTAACATTCCTTGTAGAAATACTTTTCACTGATACCTTTTTACAGGTTGAACAGTTATATGTAGGTACCGTGAAGGTAAATTTTGCCTTATCCTGCTCTTGCAAGGGGATAGTGAAAAGGCAGTCTTTTGAGTCAGTAGCTTTCATAGGCCATGTCTTAGGTAGCAAAGAAGGTAAAGGAATTCCAGACTGTAACTGACCCATTGGTTGAACTGCTCAATTCACAACTCTCAAATTGGTTAAGATTGTCCATTTACCCCAATTTACTTTTTTCTAACAAATACATGGGAATTCCATGGCCAGTAGACTCTTGTTGAGCCTCTAGCTGCTTGAGGACCAACTGCTCAAGTGCCTATGATTTTTCTTTAGTTAAGGCAGTGCCCCCCACCCCCTTAAATTTGGAAACTCAGTCCCTGTGGTGTCCAGGGTTTGGACAATCTGCAGAGTCTGGTGTTGTTCTGAGTGCCATTTTTAAATACTTTCTGGTAAAGCATTTTCTATTATATTCCTTATTTTAGGGATTGTCTCTGATATTAAGAGACTATTCTGAGTTCCTTACTGCTGTAAAAAATCTCCTCCCCATAAATTTATGGCTGTCAGCCACGTAAGGCCTTAACTTTTCCTTTTTGACCTTCAGTTCCCACACATTTAAGCTATTATACACTTTGTAATTCTTAGAAACTAGGTACAAACCTTTTGAAGTGGCTATTCTGAATTACAGGATTTTTGTGAAATGATAGTTACATCAGCTCCTGTTTACGCAATGTTTCTGAGCTGGCATGGCTACATAGTAATGTTAACTTGCAATTCCTTCTCTCTGTAGCTAGAAATCAGAAAAAAACATTGGAGCTGAAACAGTTTGAGGTATAAGGAGGAGGCCAAAGTTGGAAGGCACAGAATTAGAGGACACACACTGTGGTGTCAGTACTGTACCACGTTCAGGTGTCCTGACAACAGAGCAGCAAAGAAAGTTTGTTTGGTACCCTGAGAGTATTTTGGGATAGCCTTACACTAAGATAGATCTTTTACCATAATGAGTTGTGTTAGCATAAAATGTTAGCAATTTTTTTTTACTTTTTTTTTAATTAGGTATTTTCCTCATTTACATTTCCAATGCTATCCCAAAAGCCCCCCATACCCTACCCCCCAACTCCCCTACCCACCCACTCCCACTTCTTGGCCCTGGCGTTCCCCTGTACTGAGGCATATAAAGTTTGCAAGTCCAATGGGCCTCTCTTTCCAGTGATGGCCGACTAGGCCATCTTTTGATACATATGCAGCTAGAGTCAAGAGCTCCGGGGTACTGGTTAGTTCATAATGTTGTTCCACCTATAGGGTTGCAGATAGATCCCTTTAGCTCACTGGGTATTTTCTCTAGCTCAAGTTAGCAAATCTTGATTTCTCAAGTTTTTGGTTTTGTTTCCAGTAAAGGTAGACTAATGAAGGTAAGATTTGGTTAATGAAGATAAGATATGGTGTTTTTATCTACATTTTTCCTCCAAAGCATATACACTCAGAAGCACTTCTCCGTTTGATCTGGTAGCTACTAGGTATTTTACAAGGGAAATATTCCAGTGAGTTTATTTTCATTGAAGCATAGTTCTTAATACCAAAATTGTCGTGTTCAGAGGTAAACAGAAAACTACTGAAAGGCTCTTTGGTTTGTAGTGTTCTCTTTTAGCAAGAATTGAAACTGGATATAAATAATGTATAGTATCATATACTATTCTTTTAAATCCTTACTGGTTTATGGGTGTCTTCTGAGGCTTGGTAGTTTTTTCATCATGGTGATATATTTGGATTTCTTTAGGCATAGAAAAGACTGATCCATTCTATCATTCTCCTGGTGGGCTGGAGCTCTATGGAGAACCAAGACACACAACGTACCGCTCAAGATTTGATCTGGACTATCCTCGGTCTCCCTTACCATTGCAGAATAGGTAAGACTTTATCAGCCCTGGCGGAGTAGACAGTACTTCAGAGGAGAATGGACTGTTAGGCCTGTGACTTTTTGCATTATGAGAATGGAACACCTATAGTTATATGTAGTTTCTGTATCTTAAAGCTTCGGATCAGAGCTACTTTTCAATTTGTAAATGGTTTCTAAAGGTATAGGAAACACCATTTATAAACTGTTTATAAGTATATGCTGTAGTTAGACATTGAAAAAGTACTGATCACCATCCATTACAAAAACAGAAAATAATGCTGTAGACCTATGAAAAGTTGCTTAACACAAATCCTGCATATTCTGTGCACCTCTGTAGGACTTGTGCTAGGTCTTCACATAATGGTATCTTTGAGTTTGGTGGAGACTTACTTCCTTGTTATCCTGTATTTAGAAGTCTGGAATCATAGCTCAGGCAGTGTATAGAGCAGGGGGAGGCAGGCTGTCAGTTTTGCTGCATTGTTTCTGGCAAATTGGATTCCTGAATGTAATTTAATCCATAGGTACCCGGGTACTCCAGGAGACTTAAATTCTATTTCAATGGCTTCTTCTCAACTTCACCAGTACAATCCTGATAAATCTCTGACAGATTACGTCACTCGGCTAGAGGCACTGAAAAGGCGACTTGGAGCTATACAGTCAGGTGCTGCCTCTTCACTTCTCTGTAGCGGCAATGCTAGATCCACTTGTGTATCTCTAACTCCTCCACGTGCTTCTGCAGGTTAATCAAATCCCGTAGCTCAGTGCAGAAGTAAGTTCCCCGGTTGTCCCAGCAGAGAGTTGACTCTATCACATTTTAGCTTAAATGTGTTCCCTCAGCACCCCTGACAGAGTGATTTTGTACTGTCTTCATTTGGATTAGACGAAATGCATGGTAGGTACCATCTACAAGGTTCTCTGACTTTGAGGCCCAACACAGAACATGTTCCTAAGTAGCATATGTAGCAAGAAAGCAGCAAGGTGTAGAAGGCAGAGCAAGCCCTGTCCTAAGCAGGTAATGCTGCCATTGTCTCCACTCCTCATTGTCCTTCCACATGACAGCCTTGTAAGACACTAAGCATCATTATATATCCCCTCAACATATGAACCATGTTTCATAAAGGGGTGGAGAGATGACTCAGCAGTTAAAGTCACCTGCCTCCAAGCCTGAGTTCAACCCCCAATCCCACAAGTTACCCTCTGACCTGCACTGTGAGATATCGCCTACACACAAAAGTTATATAACTTTTATTTTTAAGGCTTTGTAAGAATCTTATCTTCTTCTCAGAACTATATACATATTGTCATACGTTATGTAGAGGTAGATTTCATTCATCATAGGAAAAGTTCCCCGCCTTCACTCACTCACTACTGGCCCAAAGACTGTCATTTTAGTTTAAGCTATTGGGCTAGCCATCCGCTTTGATGGATTTGTTTTTATTTGCTTGTTTGTTTTTAGTTATTCTATATGTATGGATGTTTTCTGTCCATGTGTGTCTGTGTACCACATGCATGGCTGATGCCTACCTACAAAGGCCAGAAAAGGACTGGAGTCATATAGATGATTGTGAGCTACCATGTGGTTCCTGGGCCCCAGATCCTCTAGAGTGCTTCTAACCATCTCTTCAGTCCCTGATCATTTGTTAGGACTCTTTTTCTTTTAATACCACATACTGAGGACTGCAGTTGTTTAAAGGTAGTTTAGCTTTTCATTTAACCCAAGTAACCTTAAGAGTGCTCATGACCTACATCAGCGTTCCTTGCTATAGGGCAGTCAAGGTAACCTCTAAATATAGTCAGCCTCTTGGAGCTATATTTAAGCTAAGGGCTGAAGATGGTTTTGTGTGAGAAACAACAAACTGTTGTTTAGAGACCTACTTGTGGTTCCCAGCACTCCGTCTCAGGCTGCTCATAACTGTACCTCCATCTCTACATGATCCAGTGATTTAGGGCATTCTGTGCTGCACTCACACAAACATGTGCGTGCACACACACACACACACACACACACACACACACACACAGAACATACATTATTACTTAAAAAATAAGTTTTACCTTCAGGTGTGAAAACATTGGGTTTGTGGTTGTTTCATTTGTGTGTGTCTGTGCACATTTGTGCTACAGCATGGTTGTAGCAATGAGAAAATTGGCATATTGGTTGTCCTTTCACTATGTGGGTTCCAGGGATCAAACTCAGATTGTTGGGCTTGACAGCACCTTGACCACTGAAACTTGTCACAGCCCCCCAACATTCTGAGATGGTGTTAAACAGATCCATCTGCCCATGTCAGCTGGATGCCATTATATAGGCAAAGTCTAATTGCTTTGTTTTCTATTTTACAGGGTCCTCTACTCAATTTCACTTTGGCATGAGGAGATAATCCGTTGAAACATTAATTCAATATTAAATAGATTCCCTTTTGTAAATCAATGGCTCTTTTGTGCTTTTGTATTGTGAATATTCAATGGGACCAATACATATACAGCTTATGATTGTATACAAATCCTTAGCAGCACATGAAGACAAACTGGAGTTTGTGTATATAAGCAATGTGTGTATGTTCAGGCACAGTAATCATTAAATTACATGTATATTTGTGGAATGCTAATTTAAGTGATTAAATTATAAACTTTGTGTATTTATCAGGTGGGTGAAAAGATTAAACTTTTTCCAATGACAGTGCTGCTGGAGGAGTACCTTGCGGTGCCCTGCGCTTTCTTACAAAGCTACTGAAGTTTCTGCTTCATACATTTGCTACTGGTGATGAAGACAACATATCACTTGTAGAGACCTATTTTTGTATAATGGTCAAAGTTTTGAACTTAATGGGTATTTTGTCAAGTACTGAAATAAAAAGACCTCACCATTTTCACCTTACTGTAGTTGAACCTTCTTGATTTTTCACTAAGCCACAACTCGTGGTCCCTATCATCTTGTTACTTGTCGCAGCTCAGGATCCAAAGTGTGGTTTTGCTCTGCCTTCATTAAAGAACATTCTTAACGTGCCTCTGTTTTCAACACTAAGGTGGCACTGGTGTTTATGATTAGTCCATGTTTTATTACATTTAGTGTTCTTATGTCCAAAGAGACTTACAATCTAGACGCAGAAATCAGCTCTTAATATTAATTGTATCCATAAGATGTAGCAAAATTCAGGAAGCGTCCTGCTAAGCCAGCCAAATTCTAATTGGAAAAGTCTCAGAGAGAATACAGCTCTCCAGAGGGCTCCCTACTAGCACTGCACTGACTAAAATAGCAGTGGTAGTGTTTACATCTGGAAAAGAGTGTTTCACTATTAATGGTCTCTGCACTACATGAAGACAGTCACAAAGCTGTACATTGCTAGGCATTCCAAATTTTATTTCCTGAATTTCAACTAGGCTTTCTAAAACTATCAAAACTATTCTAAAGGAACTAGTTGAGCAGGAAAGTTGTGCATTAAACCCTTTTAGAAACTAATGCAGTTGCCAAGTCAAGACGGTTCAGTAGGGAAAAGGCAGACGGACATGTGCTTGCCACCCTTTGGCCCTCAGCCTCTGCTGTGTTCTTCACAATAACTTAATAGCTCGTCTGTGGTCAGTATCTCAATCTGGAATTCTAGTGCTTGAGCCCTTTTAAATCTCAGCACTGAAAACATGTCAAAGTCTAAAACTAGACAGTAAACAGGACAGCCTTACTCAGGTCACAACTCTGCCAGGAATCTACCAATCTGATCAAAGTCTAGAACCCCTCTAGGAATAATAAAGACAAAACATCTACATTGGCCAAAGAAAATCTGTTACTTAGAAACAACCATCAAACTTTAATCAAGGTTTTAACCTAACACATCAAATGTAACATCTATGACCTAAAAGTCTAACAACCACTCAGTAAAAGGAGAGACAAGCATAATTTTGAGAGGTGAGCAACTTTTGTAATTTGTTGTGAAAATACCATTGATAACAAGACTCCACTATGTTCATAGCAGCCTTATTTATAATAGCCAGAAGCTGGAAAGAACCCATATGCCCCTCAACAGAGGAATGGATACAGAAAATGTTGTACATTTACACAATGGAGTACTACTCAGCTATTTAAAAAAATGAATTTATGAAATTACTAGGCAAATGGATGGACCTGGAGGGCATCATCCTGAGTGAGGTAACCCAATCACAAAGGAACTCGCACAATATGTATTCACTGATAAGTGGATATTAGCCCAGAAACTTAGGATACCCAAGATATAAGATACAATTTGCTAAACGCATCAAATTCAAGAAGAACGAAGACCAAAGTGTGGACACTTTGCCCCTTCTTATAAATGGGAACAAAACACCCATGGAAGGAGTTACAGAGACAAAATTTGGAGCTGTGACGAAAGGATGGACCATCTAGTGATTGCCATATGCAGGAATCCATCCCATAATCAGCTTCCAAACGATGACACCATTGCATACACTAGCAAGATTTTGCTGAAAGGACCCAGATATAGCTGTCTCTTGTGAGACTATGCCGGGGCCTAGCAAACACAGAAGTGTATGCTCACAGTCAGCTATTGGATGGATCACACGGCCCCCAATGGAGGAGCTAGAGAAATTACCCAAGGAGCTAAAGGGAACTGCAACCCTATAGGTGGAACAACAATATGAACTAACCAGTACCCTGGAGCTCTTGACTCTAGCTGCATATGTATCAAAAGATGGCCTAGTTGGCCATCACTGCAAAGAGAGGCCCATTGGACTTGCAAACTTTATATGCCCCAGTACAGGGGAACCCCAGGGCCAAAAAGGGGGAGTGGGTGGGTAGGAGATTGGGGGGGTGGGTATGGGGGACTTTTGGGATAGCATTGAAAATGTAAACGAGGAAAATACCTAATAAAAAATAAATTAAAAAAAAAAAGTGACTTACCTAAATAACCAAAGATAATACTAAAAGGAACCTATTTCAGGCAAATAGGATGTAAGCTTCCATATGTTCTCATGAACTGTAGTTACTGAAGCACAAGTTCAAATTCATGAATACAAACCAGGAAAAATTTCTCAGAGAATTTTAATGTTTAATGAAACCTTTTAACAGCAGAATTTAGGCTTTCATTGGGAGAGTCTTCAAAAGCCTCTTAAAACTGTAACAAAGTTTCAGTTCCTATTGCTACAAGGAAACACCATGACCAAAAAGCAAGTCCGGAGGGTGAAGGTGGATTATTTGGCTTACACTTCCATATTACTGTTTATCATCAAGAGAGGACAGGAACTCAAGCAGGTCAGGAACCTGGAGGCAGGAGCTGATGCAGAGGCCATAAATGAGTGCTGCTTACTGTTTTGCTCCTCATGTCATGGTCAGCCTTTCATAGCATAGGGATGGAACCACCACGGTGGGCCGGGCCCTCTCCCATTGATCACGTAAGAAAATGCCTTACAGCTGGATCTCATGGAGGCGTTTCCTCTACTGAGGCTTCCTTCTCTCTGATGACCCTAGTTTGTGTCAAGTGCCTAAGACCAGCCAGTACACATACTTTTAGAGAAAAGAGGTTTTATTTTGGGAGTGTGTTAGTTTTGCTCTGTAGCCTAGGTTGGCCTCAAATTCTCAACCCTCCTGCCTCAGGTCCTGAATAACAGCATTACAGGTGTGCAGCACCACTCCCAGCAACAGAGCTATTCTTACTCCTAACACAGATTAAGGGCACGTCACAGAGTTGGGTCCATGGTTACAATCTGTTAGGGTGTCTCCTGAGCACAGCTTCCACAGAATACGGGCAATGACACCATCTCCATTCCCCAGTCTCCAGGCCAGAACTCACTAATCCCAAAATCAGACACTTTTAAAAGCCCAACGACAACAACAAAAACCCTTGAGCCAAATTAAAATAAAAAATCTTATAAGGATTTGATTTTGGAATTTTCACAAAAATGTGACCATTTGGAACCAATAACATACATAAGCACTCTTTAGATTTTATTACTTTTAGGAATTAAGGTTATCAAGGCAAGGTTCAAGATCACTGTCATCTTCCAGGAGCGGTGCTTCCAGTTAACATTTCAAAGGACACACCACAACATCTAAGTAGTGTTTACTTCCATCTCAAGCTTCGCAGTGAACTTAACCTTTATCCTCTCATATCTTTACGCACAGAAGTGGCCCAACTACATGACCTTTGTAGCATTTGACAAGGCTTTGAAACTTCAAACACCAGTTTCAAATCTCCCTGTGGCAATATGTGGAGTTAATTACCTGGATGCTGCATTCTGTATCTTAATTCCAAGACACGGCCCCCCCAAATGATTTCTAACATAAACTTGGCTTCCCTGAAATCCTATCAAAACTACTATAAACTGTTTCAAATGCCATTCAGTCTGACAAAAATCACTGAGTTAATAAAACATTAAAATCATAAACTGGCTCTCAGAACCACACACTTCAACCCTGTCTCAGAGGCTTCATTCTCTGCCAGCTGCGGCTTGCGGTCCTCTCTCCACACTGGCTTCTTGTTCCTCTTTTCAATTTGATCGTCGTTTGTAACGGATTACTGGGTTTTCTGGGGTGTGAATCATTGTTGTATAATTCACACTGGGAAAATATCCATTGATGAGGTCAAATTCATATAAACGAAGCATAGTGGACCAAATTGTCTTAATTTGAACATAGGCAAAATTTTCTCCAACACAACGATGACGCCCTGTTTTAAAAAAAGAAGTTTTCATCAGAATAAGTTTTAAAATCTTCATTCCTTCTTTCAGCCTGAAACGGTACTCATCTTAAATGAAGGAAATGTGTAACAGTATAAAAGGTGACGCCTGCACATAAAGTGAGAATGTAAATTAAAAGTCCAGGTATGTCCAGTGTTAGAGGATAACATGGGTGACTAGGATGCTATTTTTAGAAGGTTCAAATCATGACACGGGATTCTAGCTTGGGAAAGTGTGAGATATAGGTCCCAAGGTCTCTTACATCACTGTGAACCTGTCAGTCAAAATTCCAGAGGCCCATTAATGATAATGGAAGGGAATTTAATAAACCCAAAATAATGTTTATACTGAAATCAAAATCTACAAACACAGAAGCTGACGATTCCTAAAATGCACAGGGATGCAAGACCAGAGCAACCTTCAGCATGGATTCTGAAGAATTTAAATTGGTTTCAAACCTGACTACGTGACTAAAGATGCAGGAACCAGTGGGCCAGGATCAACAAAGAAACAAAGAGATAGAACACTGAGCCCAGAGATAATCTGATGGCGATCTGGGTAGCAAAAAACAAAATAATCCGATGGTTTATCTGGTTCTCAACAAAGGTACTTAGAGCAAGAAAGTGCTGAGATAGCTAGACACTCAAAGGTGGGGGTAGGGAGATTCTGAGAACCACAGAGTTCATCTCTCTCACACACCATCCTCGAGAATTCCAAAGAAGCACAGCTAAAGTCATTAATGTTTAGTAAAGGACAGGAAACCACATGACATGAGGCTGGGCAAGGAGCATTGGGCTGACCGGGTGTGGTGTGGTGCATGCCTTTAATGCCAGCACCCAGGAAGCACATGCAGGCTAATCTCCATAAATTAGAAGCCAGCCTGGTCTTCATATTGAGTTCCAAGCCATCTAAAGTTACACAGTGAGATCCTGTCTCAAAACAAAAACAAAGATGAATGAAGGAATGAAGGAGAGAAAAAAGAAAAGAAAAGAAACCAACAGAAAAAGACCAGCTAGACTACTCCTGGGCATATACCCAGAAGATGCTTCAACATGTAACAAGGACACATGCTCCACTATGTTCATAGCAGCCTTATTTGTAATAACCAGGAGCTGGAAAGAACCCAGATGCCCCTCAACAGAGGAATGGGTACAGAAAATGTGGTACGTTTACACAATGGAGTACTACTCAGCTATTAAAAATGATGAATTCATGAAGTTCTGAGGCAAATGGATGGAACTAGAATATATCATCCTGAGTGAGGTAACCCAGTCACAAAAGAACACTCATGGTATGCACTCCCTGATAAGTGGATATTAGCCTAGAAGTTTAGAATACTCAAGATAGAATTCACAGACCACATGAAGCTCAAGAAGAAGGAAGACCAAAATGTGGATGCTTCAGTCCTTCTTAGAATGGGGAACAAAATACCCATGGAGGAGATACAGAGACAAAGTCTGGAGCAGAAACGGAAGGAAAGGTCATCCAGAGACTGCCCCACCTGGGGATCCATCCCATATACAGTTACCAAACCCAGACACTAATGTGGATGCTAACAAGTGCTTGATGACAGGAGCCTGATATAGCTGTCTCCTGAGAGGCTCTACCAGTGCCTGACAAATACAGAAATGGATGCTCACAGTCATCCATTGGACTGAGCATAGGGTCCCAATGGATGAACTAGAGAAAGAACCCAAGGAGCTGAAAGGGTTTGCAGCCCCATAGGAGGAACAACAATATGAACTAACCAGTACCCCCAGAGCTCCCAGGGACTAAATCACCAACCAAAGAGTACACAAGGAGGGACTCAAGGCTTCAGCCGATGGCCTTGTGGGACATCAATGAGAGGAGAGGCCCTTGGTTTTGTGAAGGCTGGATTCCCCAGTGTAGGGGAATGTCTGGACAGGGAAGTGGGAATGGGTCGGTTAGTGAGGAGGGGGAAGGAGGATGGGATAGGGGGATTTTTGGAGGGGATAAAATTTGAAATGTAAATAAAATATCTAGTAAAAAATGAAAAAAAAAAAAAGAAAAAAGACTGGGGCATTTTGTTGTAAATAATTTTTGATAAAGAAAAAAATCAAACATGGCTTATCACTATGCTTTTATAGCCCATTAAGCATTTATCTGTGGGAGACACATTCACAGGAGCCATTTACATTGGTACATGTACAAGGGAAGTCTGGCTTAAAGGAAAAAGTTAGAGTCAACAGTCATGAACTAAAAGTGCCCAAACTGATGGTGTCTTTTGCCTTGCAGAAACTTTGCAATTTTATGAGGTCCCATTTATCGATTCTCGATCTTACAGCACAAGCCATTGCTGTTCTATTCAGGAATTTTCCCCCTGTACCCATATCTTTGAGGCTTTTCCCCACTTTCTCCTCTATAAGTTTCAGTGTCTCTGGTTTTATGTGGAGTTCCTTAATCCACTTAGATTTGACCTTAGTACAAAGAGATAGAAATGGATCAATTCGCATTTTTCTACATGATAACCGCCAGTTGTGCCAGCACCATTTGTTGAAAATGCTGTCTTTTTTCCACTGGATGGTTTTAGCTCCCTTGTCAAAGATCAAGTGACCATAGGTGTGTGGGTTCATCTCTGGGTCTTCAATTTTGTTCCATTGGTCTACTTGTCTGTCACTATACCAATACCATGCAGTTTTTATCACAATTGCTCTGTAGTAAAGCTTTAGGTCCGGCATGGTGATTCCACCAGAGGTTCTTTTATCCTTGAGAAGAGTTTTTGTTATCCTAGGTTTTTTGTTATTCCAGATGAATCTGCTGATTGCCCTTTCTAATTTGTTGAAGAATTGAGTTGGAATTTTGATGGGGATTGCGTTGAATCTGTAGATTGCTTTTGGCAAGATAGCCATTTTTACAATGTTGATCCTGCCAATCCATGAGCATGGGAGATCTTTCCATCTTCTGAGATCTTCTTTAATTTCTTTCTTCAGAGACTTGAAGTTCTTATCATACAGATCTTTCACTTCCTTAGTTAGAGTCACACCAAGGTATTTTATATTATTTGTGACTACTGAGAAGGGTATGGTTTCACTAATTTCTTTCTCAGCCTGTTTATCCTTTGTGTAGAGAAAGGCCATTGACTTGTTTGAGTTAATTTTATATCCAGCTACTTCATTGAAGCTGTTTATCAGGTTTAGGAGTTCTCTGGTGGAATTTTTAGGGTCACTTATATATACTATCATATCATCTGCAAAAAGTGATATTTTGACTTCTTCCTTTCCAATTTGTATTCCCTTAATCTCCTTTTGTTGTCTAATTGCTCTGGCTAGGACTTCAAGTACAATGTTGAATAGGTAGGGCGAGAGTGGACAGCCTTGTCTTGTCCCTGATTTTAGTGGGACTGCTTCCAGCTTCTCACCATTTACATTGATGTTGGCTACTGGTTTGCTGTAGATTGCTTTTATCATGGTTAGGTATGGGCCTTGAATTCCTGATCTTTCCAAGACTTTTATCATGAATGGGTGTTGGATTTTGTCAAATGCTTTTTCAGCATCTAACGAGATGATCATGTAGTTTTTGTCTTTGAGTTTGTTTATATACTGGATTACGTTGATGGATTTCCGTATATTGAACCATCCTTGCATCCCTGGGATGAAACCTACTTGGTCAGGATGGATGATTGTTTTGATGTGTTCTTGGATTCGGTTAGCAAGAACTTTATTGAGGATTTTTGCATCGATATTCATAAGGGAAATTGGTCTGAAGTTCTCTATCTTTGTTGGATCTTTCTGTGTCTTTTCAAAAAAAAAAAGTGCCCAAACTGAATCAAAAGAATTGATATCGTCTGATGACTTATAACATGTAAAATAAGAATTATTTATACATAGAATATATTATACATAGATAAGTAACAAGGAAAGAGAGCAGTGGCTGAGGGGAGATGCATCCAGGAACTTCCACAAGTAGGAAAAAGTCTTCAAAGCCTTCAGAAGGAGCACGGCCCTGCCTACAGCTTGGTTTCAGACAGGCAGCCTCTCGAAACTGCAAGGTGACAGGCAGGCTTGTTTTCAGGCACCCGAGCTACAGGAACTCTAAAGGACTAACGCGGAGATGGAGAAGCCAAGACTGATCAAGACCATCTTGTTAAAAGGATATAATACTCAAAGCAGTCCAGAAAGGGAAAGAGCTGCTGTGTAAGACACAGGAACGGACCAGTAACAGAAAGCCAGCGGAGGCAGTCACCAGTTTAGCTGCGACTCCTCTCTGGTTGTGACAGGATCTCAACTGTTGAGCTAATGGCCCTCTCAGTTATTAATCTACAATCTTTTGTATGTTCTAAGTGTACTTAATTAAACAATGGTGTGAAGTTCAAGGCCTTAGTATGTTTAGAAGTAATAAAAGGATGTGGGTCTGTGGGCAATAGAGCATTATACAAAAATTTACCCTGAGACTTACAAACTATTCCATTTCTCAAAGATGGCATTCCCCAAAAATGTGCAAGTATGTTCCTTAGAGGACAAAGATTTTCTCTCTCTCTCTCTCTCTCTCTCTCTCTCTCTCTCTCTCTCTCTCTCTCTCTCTCCTCTCTTCTCTCTTCTCTCTCTCTCTCTCTCTCCCCCCACCCCCTCTCTCTGGGAACTGAATTCCAGGGCAGTTAAATGAAGGAGAGATACATTACAGAGGCAAACAACATTTCAACTTAAAATGCAGTCAACATCTCACCAGCTCCAAATGGCACATAGGCAAACTTCTCTCCTGATGCTGGGTTATCCTGTAAGTAGCGGTCAGGATTAAAGTCCAAGCGCTCTGCCCAGGAGTCTTTCAGTCTTTGATTGACAGTAGGAGAGACACACACCTGATGTCCTGGAGGAATGGTGTACCCTGCCACCGTCTGTGAAGTAAGAAATAACACATTCTATTAGAGAATGTTTTACTACCAAACAATAAGGCATCAATCAGTGTCACTGTGAACTATATATACATTTAAAAACTGTCTAGATGGTAAACCAACTAAAAAGTCTTCACTTAGTGATTTACAAGTGGGCCAACAGTGCAACTAGAACTAAAGCCTGCTAAAGGCAGAATAGAATTAAATGTTTTATAATTTGACTTATAATATGTAATTTTTACTAACTACCACCTTGTGTTTAAAGCCAAGAAATATACCTCTAATTTTTTTTTTAACAAAGATGAAAAGATTCTAAAGCCAATTTGTACATACAAGCCCAGGGCAGGTTGTAACATTCTCCTCTCCCACTATGGAGGAGACTTCAAGCTAACAAGCTGTGGGCAGGCACTTTCCCATGGAGCTTGGCGATGATGCTCTTAAGTCAATGAGGGAGAAGAGGAGCTTTGTGTACTTCTTTTCTTTTACTTATTCACTTTACATCCTGCTCACTGCCCACCTCCTGGTCACCCCTTCCCACCATCCTTCCCCCATCTCCCTCCCCTTCTCCTCTGTGCGGGTGGGGACCTCTGGGTAACCCCCCACTGTAGCACTTCAAGTCTCTGTAAGGCTAAGCACATCCTCTCCCACTGAGGCCAGACGAGGCAGCCCAGCAACAGCTCTTAGGATGGCCCGCACTCCAGTTGTTCAGGAACCACATGAAGACCAAGCTGCACCTCTGCTACATATGTGCAGGAGGCCTAGGTCCTCTGAGAGCCCCAAGGGTTCAGTTTAGTTGACCCTGTTTAATGACTGACTCTGTTAGGCTTGCAGACAGGAGTCTAACATGGCTGTCCTCTGAGAGGCTCCATCCAGGATGGATGCAGACAGATGCAGACACCCACAGCCAAACAGTGGATGGAGCTTGGGGACTTGTACAAGAATAGGAGGAAGGATTTCAGGCATTGAAGGGGATAGGTACCTTTTTAACTTTTAAACACTGCAATTGTTAAATGAAAATGAAAAACATAATTAGCATTAGATTTTCATGTTTAATATTACTATAATTATATAATAACTGTCATATATTTACAGCGGTGATGGCTTTTACTTTTATAACTTAAAGCATTCTTTCTGAAACTGGGCCCCAGAAGCAGAAATAAGTCTCTGCAAGAGACTCACCTGAGGGGTCTTGGCCATTCTCATCATGGTCATTATTGGAGGCCTCAGTCTTAGTGTTTCTTTTATGCATCTATCAAGTAAATTCAGATCCTTCAACTAAAACCAAGAAAAAAGATCAGGGTTATTTCTGGTTTTGCCCTCAACAAATATTCACCAGACCTCAACAGCAGGAGGGAATAGTCTCTCATTTCCTACTTCGTGTGAGAGAAAAGGGCAGCGGGACCTGGTTCATGGTGCTGGGAAGGCCATGTTTTATCACTGTTATGGACAACAAAGGAAAAGAATGGGCCAAGATAACAGGAAGGACCAATACAATTCATCCTTTCAAAACTTGACACCATGAAAAACCTGTGTCAACTTTTTCAAAACTGATAAATTAGACAAAGGCTTACAGTAATGTACCAAGAGTCCACTCAAGAAGAAATGCTGCGTCTTGGTGAGAAAAGCACGCTTTAGGATGTTACTCACACCACTGTAGATCAACGAGAGCGGGGAAAGCAAAGGCGTGGCAACTCCAGCAGCCTGACTACTGCTGAGAGGCCAGAGCAGATATACCAAGAACGGCCTGGTATAGTGCACCTCCCTCCCACACCTGGGAGGCTACACTGAGACTGTATCAAAACAACAACAACCATTCAATGTAGCAAGTTCAACAAAAATATTAGAAAATTTACAAAAAAGAAAAATGAGAACTATAGCTCATACACAGCACAAAGGGAAGCTCAATGAAACTCAATGGAACTCAGTGGAACTGCCCCTGAATGAAAGGAAGCTCAAAGGAACTGAACCTGAATGGGACTTTTTTTTTTAAGCTAAAGCAATTAGCTCCTTACAGGGCATTTCAATTCAGTAATAAAAAGAGAGAACAGAAGTTGACAACAGCGAGGCAGTCAGAGGCACTTGAAAGCATGTGGGACATGTCCATTCTTCCTGCTGGCCACCTTTCTGTCGACCCTCCCTCCCTCCCTCTCCTACAAGCACAGCAGCTATCCAGTGCCCTCGGGGGCCAGCCATGCAGCTCCTGGGTTTGTGGAGCTGGCATCATGGAGCCCCCAGAAGGGAATGGGTGGCCATGACCACACCCTCCAATAAGGACACACACTGAACTTTGCACTTACTAGGTCAATTTAAACAGACTAGAACAAAGACCTTCAAAGACCAAAACGAAAATGAATTAAGAATTCAAAGAATTAAAGTATGAAACAATATGACAATATCTCACCAGATGGAAAATATAGATTATTAAAACATTGGAATCCTGGAGCTGGAAGATATAAATAAAATTCTCACTAGAGAAGCAATAGCGGGTTTAAACTGGCAGGGGAATCAATGTAAAAAGAATACTAAGGTCTGGCAAGATGGCTCAGCAGGAAAAGGCATTTGCTGCCAAGCTTGATGGCCTGAGTTCAATCCCCGGAACCCACATGGCAGAGAGCAGCACCTCCTCTGTGTTGTCTAATTACTACCTGTGTACCATGGCACATAGGTATACACAATAAATAGGAAAGTTCCTTAACAAAAAATGGTGTAAACCTTTTCACAGAAAAGTAAATCAATCAATCAATCAATCAATCAATCAAGTGTTGGAAGAAATGAAAAGAGCAAAGGTTAAGAAAAGCTCTGCCCTGACGCCGTGGTCAGGGTGTATGTCTAAGAGAGGCAATACTCCCAAGCTAATTTGCACAGAGCGCAGTCAGTAGCGTTGCAGCAGCAAAACTTGACAAGCTGACCCTAAAATTTTTATGAAAATTGAAGGAACCAGAAATATTTAAAACAGTCTTGAAAAGATTAGAGCCACAATCTAACATTCAAAAGTTATAAAAGGGAACACAGCTAACACGTAAGCTAAACAGCAGCTTGATGGAATGGAATTCAGAGTCAAGACATAAAAGCCATAAATTTATGGCCAATAGATTTTTGACAAACCATTCAGTGGGAAAACAATAGTCTTTTCAACAGTACTGGGATAAATGGATATCTACATGCAAGACAGGTACAATGGTCTATCACCTCGTATGATATTCAAAATTAATTCAAAACAAATCAAACACCCCAAAGGAGGAAACTAAGAAGAGAGGCTAAGTTTCCCCACCTTTTGAAGATACACATGAATGCTCAGGACAGTAAAAGGCAGTCTATATTATAAAGGGACAGGATCGGAACAGACACTCTACTGAAAAAACATCATGAAACACTCAGCCATCAGGGAAACACCACACCCATTCAAAAGATGCCCCCGAATGCATTACAGCCAAAAGAGATAACAAGCACACAGAAACCCCAGAACACATGCCAATACCATGGATGAGGGTAGGATGGAGCTAAGGTTTAGCAGTTCAATACATCAAATGCGAAGCTGCTGTATGAGACAGCAATCCCACTCCTTACGTATGTATTCCATAAAATTGAAAACAAATGTCACAAAATTGGGACAAATATTTAGAATGGTATTTTTTATAAGATCATAAAGTTAATTCAAATGTCTAAAAAACTAAGAAGAATGAATGGGTAACATGCAGTATGTCCATGCTGTAGAATATAATCGGTGACAGATGGAAATACTGACCCATGCTCTAACATGGATTGAACCTTACCCTACTGTTATAATTTGGATATCATTAATATGTTCCCTAGCCACTGGCACTCAGGAAGCCAATACAGGTAGCTTGTGAGTTTGAGACCAGCCTGGTCAATATACTAATTTCTACAGTAGCCAAGAGCTACACAGTAAAACCACCTCAAAAGGAAAAAAAAAAAAAAGGGTGTTTCCCGAAGTTTCATCCAGTGATGGCAAGAAGTAGTGGGAGACTTCTAAGAGACTAATAATGGGTGGTCATTAAGGGCTGGCCCTCTGAAGGTACTAAGGTCATTGGTGAGGAAGGAGGTCTGCCTTAATTCTTGAGACAGTTGGCATATTACCACTCAAAGTTGCCTAGATAATAGTATAGATACATGCCCTTTATTTCATATATATATGTATGTATATATGTATATATGTATGATCATGTTTAGCAAACAAAATTGAGGAACACACACACGTGTGTGTATGTTTGTGTGTATGTGTGTGTGTGTTTATGTGTATGTGTGTGTGTGTGTATGTTTGTGTGTGTGTGTATGTGTGTGTGTATATGTGTGTGTTTGTGTGTATGTTTTTGTGTTTGTGTGTGTATGTGTGTGTGTGTGTGTGTGTGTGTGTGTGTGTGTTATCCCAGGGATATAAGAATATCTGAATATAACACACCATTTTAATAAAGTATCAAAACAAAGGATAAGACCAGGGTATGCTTCAGAAGTAGCTGCCTGGTTAGACAACTCTTGCTCTCTACACAGCAAGCTGTGTGGAGCATACATCAGTCTCGTGTCTATACTACCGTTACTACCACTTGCGGACACAGAACTCAGAATTCCATATTATAGCGGCTCCTACACGTCACAAAACACAACACTTAGAAGATACTCTCCATGTACAGAAGCCAGACCTACAAGTCAAGCACAGAGGCAACAAGGGCCTCGAGCTGTGAGAACCACTGTTCTGTATTCAGTACAGAACCACCTGACCAACTGTAGAGAAGCAGGAGCCATCAGCTCTTTCTTTTATCTAAGCTTGTAGAAATTCCTAAAAACATATTTGAAGGCAGAATGAACAGAAGCCTCAAACTGTGCCCGAGAAACAAACCTGCTCGTAAGTTAAAGGAGGCAGCTCCTCGCCACACACTGCTTTCTGTTCTAAGTAGCATTTTTCTTGAAGTGGTTTATCTTTGGCCAGAAAGAAGCCCATCCAGGCACTGGTGGTGGAGGATGTGTGCTGTCCAGCCAGCAGCAGTCCGATGAGCATCCCTGATATCTCCTCATCTGTTAGAGGACGCCCGTCCCTGGGGATGAACCACACACTTAACATCTGGGCAGACACAGTTAATAGAAACACAGGTTCTAGACACAATTGCCACTTTTCTTAACCAACACCCTTCGGTACCGGCTCCTCCCAAGAAAGAGACGAACCAGGAGAAAGCATGGCTGAGTACAAAAGGCTTCCTTCCAGGTGATTTGCAAATATCCCCCACAGCCTTTGACTTCACAGCAGAGAATCAGGGCCCAGTGCTTTATGCTGCAACAATTTACAAGTTCCAATTTATTGTTGCACTGCCTTTAAATTTTAACTGGAAATACCAGTAATCTACATTTTAACGTAATTTCTTGCTTTAGCTTAGCATGGGGTCTGAGAGTTCTTACTTGTATGTAGAATCTAGTAAAGTTTGAAGAATGTCCTCAGCTGGTTCTTTTGACAGCCTGCGCTTCTGGATGGCCTTATAGAAAATATTCTTGATCTCTCGATGGGCTCTATCCCTGCGCCTATAATTCAAAACCAGGGAATTTTCAATAGAGTAATATTTTATAGGCTCAAAACCAACACCAAACATAAAACAACAATTCACCTCAATGAGTGAAGTGACAAAGACTCAGAACTAGGAAAGAAAGAAGTCATGAACGCAGACAATTCTTAGGGCAAGCATAGTGTCCTGTCATATGTGGCTCACAATGTTAATGGACACGCCTCCATTGCTGGTGGGATTGCAAGCTGGTACAACCACTCTGGAAATCAAGGGAAACAAATTCACCCAAGAGGAGTAGACAGCAGGAAATAATCAAACTCAGGGGTAAAATCAACCAAGTGGAAACAAGAAGAACTATTCAAAGAATCAACCAAACGAGGAGCTGGTTCTTTGAGAAAATCAACAAGATAGATAAACCCTTAGCTAGACTCACTAGAGGGCACAGGGACAGCATCCTAATTAACAAAATCAGAAATGAAAAGGGAGACATAACAACAGATCCTGAAGAAATCCAAAACATTATCAGATCCTTCTACAAAAGGCTATACTCAACAAAACTGGAAAACCTGGATGAAATGGACAAATTTCTACACAGATACCAGGTGACAAAGTTAAATCAGGATCAGGTTAATGATCTAAACAGTCCTATATCCCCTAAAGAAATAGAAGCAGTCATTAATATTCTCCCAACCAAAAAAAAGCCCAGGACCAGATGGGTTTAGTGCAGAGTTCTATCAGACCTTAAAAGAAGATCTAATCCCAGTTCTTCACAAACTATTCCACAAAATAGAAGCAGAAGGAACTCTACCCAACTCATTCTATGAAGCCACAATTACTCTGACCTAAACCACAGAAAGATCCAACAAAGATAGAGAACTTCAGACCAATTTCCCTTATGAATATCGATGCAAAAATCCTCAATAAAATTCTGGCTAACCGAATCCAAGAACACATCAAAACAATCATCCATCCTGATCAAGTAGGTTTCATCCCAGGGATGCAGGGATGGTTCAATATACGGAAATCCATCAACGTAATCCAGTATATAAACAAACTCAAAGACAAAACCACATGGTCATCTCGTTAGATGCGGAAAAAGCATTTGACAAGATCCAACACCCATTCATGATAAAAGTCTTGGAAAGATCAGGAATTCAAGGTCCATACCTAAACATGATAAAAGCAATCTACAGCAAACCAGTAGCCAACATCAAAGTAAATGGTGAGAAGCTGGAAGCAATCCCACTAAAATCAGGGACAAGACAAGGCTGTCCACTCTCGCCCTACCTATTCAACATTGTACTTGAAGTCCTAGCCAGACCAATTCGACAACAAAAGGAGATCAAGGGGATACAAATTGGAAAGGAAGAAGTCAAAATATCACTTTTTGCAGATGATAGGATAGTATATATAAGTGACCCTAAAAATTCCACCAGAGAACTCCTAAACCTGATAAACAGCTTCGGTGAAGTAGCTGGATATAAAATTAACTCAAACAAGTCAATGGCCTTTCTCTACACAAAGGATAAAATGGCTGAGAAAGAAATTAGGGAAACAACACCCTTCTCAATAGTCACAAATAATATAAAATACCTTGGCATGACTCTAACTAAGGAAGTGAAAGATCTGTATGATAAGAACTTCAAGTCTCTGAAGAAAGAAATTAAAGAAGATCTCAGAAGATGGAAAGATCTCCCATGCTCATGGATTGGCAGGATCAACATTGTAAAAATGGCTATCTTGCCAAAAGCAATCTACAGATTCAACACAAGCCCCATCAAAATTCCAACTCAATTCTTCAACAAATTAGAAAGACCATCCTGCAAATTCATCTGGAATAACAAAAAACCTAGGATAGCAAAAACTCTTCTCAAGGATAAAAGGACCTCTGGTGGAATCACCATGCCGGACCTAAAGCTCTACTACAGAGCAATTGTGATAAAAACTGCATGGTATTGGTATAGTGACAAACAAGTAGACCAATGGAACAGAATTGAAGACCCAGAAATGAACCCACACTCCTATGGTCACTTGATCTTTGACAAGGGAGCAAAAACCATCCAGTGGAAAAAAGACAGCATTTTCAACAAATGGTGCTGGCACAACTGGCAGTTATCATGTAGAAGAATGCGAATCGATCCATTCCTATATCCTTGTACTAAGGTCAAATTTAAGTGGATAAAGGAACTCCACATAAAACCAGAGACACTGAAACTTATAGAGGAGAAAGTGGGGAAAAGCCTCGAAGATATGGGCAAAGGGGAAAAATTCCTGAATAGAACAGCAATGGCTTGTGCTGTAAGATCGAGGATTGACAAATGGGACCTCATGAAACTGCAAAGCTTCTGCAAGGCAAAAGACACTGTCAATAAGACAAAAAGGCCACCAACAGATTGGGAAAGGATCTTTACCTATGTTAAATCAGATAGGAGACTAATATCCAATATATATAAAGAAGTCAAGAGGGTGGACTCCAGAAAATCAAATAACCCCATTAAAAAATGGGGCTCAGAGCTAAACAAAGAATTCTCACCTGAGGAATACGGAATGGCTGAGAAGCACCTGAAAAAATGTTCAACATCCTTAATCATCAGGGAAATGCAAATCAAAACAACCCTGCGATTCCACCTCACACCAGTCAGAATGGCTAAGATCAAAAATTCAGGTGACAGCAGATGCTGGCGAGGATGTGGAGAAAGAGGAACACTCCTCCATTGTTGGTGGGATTGCAAGCTTGTACAACCACTCTGGAAATCAGTCTGGCGGTTCCTCAGAAAATTGGACATAGTACTACCAGAGGATCCCGCAATACCTCTCCTGGGCATATATCCAGAAGATGTTCCAACTGGTAAGAAAGACACATGCTCCACTATGTTCATAGCAGCCTTATTTATAATAGCCAGAAGCTGGAAAGAATCCAGGTGTCCCTCAACAGAGGAATGGATACAGAAAATGTGGTACATTTACACAATGGAGTACTACTCAGCTATTAAAAAGAATGAATTTATGAAATTCCTAGGCAAATGGATGGACCTGGAGGGCATCATCCTGAGTGAGGTGACCCAATCACAAAAGAATTCACATGATATGTACTCACTGATAAGTGGATATTAGCCCAGAAACTTAGGATACCCAAGAGATAAGATACAATTTGCTAAACGCATGAAACTCAAGAAGAACGAAGACCAAAGTGTGGACACTTTGCCCCTTCTTAGAATTGGGAACAAAACACCCATGGAAGGAGTTACAGAGACAAAGTTTGAAGCTGAGACGAAAGGATGGACCATCTAGAGGCTGCCATATCCGGGGTTCCATCCCATAATCAGCCTCCAAACACTGACACCATTGCATACTTTAGCAAGATTTTGCTGAAAGGACCCAGATATAAGCTGTCTCTTGTGAGGCTATGCCGAGACCTAGCAAACACAGAAGTGGATGCTCACAGTCAGTTATTGGATGGATCACAGGGCCCCCAATGGAGGAGTTAGAGAAAGCACCCAAGGAGCTAAAGGGGTCTGCAACCCTATAGGTGGAACAACAATATGAACTAACCAGTACCCCCAGAGCTTGTGTCTCTAGCAGCATATGAATCAGAAGATGGCCTAGTCGGCCAGTATTGGAAAGAGAGGCCCATTGGTCCTGGAAACTTTAGATGCTTCAGTACAGGGTAACACCAGGGCCAAGAAGTGGGAGTGGGTGGGTAGGGGAGTGGGGTGGGAGGGTATGGGGGACTTTTGGGATAGCATTGGAAATGTAAATGAGGAAAATACCTAATTAAAAAAAAAAGAAAAAGAAAAAGAAATGAGCTTCGTAAATAAAGAAAACCAGGCCCGAATTCTCGTAAAATGGAAGCTCCTGATGTACCCAAATTAGGAAGCATACAGACAGTCCAGTGACTATGACGTGGTCCTTATCCATACATACCTGAAACTTGGCAGAGGTAGCCAACCTGGCAACAGCCAGGCAGCGTGGCTAAAACCTCCATCCAGGTCTGCGTACAGCTGAGCCACCTTCTCGTTGAGTTGACTTCTAATTTCCTTTCCATGTAAACAATGGCTAGCTGTTAAAATTATGAGCTCAGACAGTGCTTCAAATACATCTAAGGGGAGGAAAAGATCATTCTCAATACTATCTCCAAAAAGCGTTTAATTGTTTTTTTCTGGAACATACGGAAATTGTGATGAAAAGAATGGGAATATATACAGCAGGTACGAAAACCAGAGGCATAAACACATCAGTCTTGTCTGTGTGTACTATAACCACCATTGTACAACCCAACACTGGAGACGAGCATCGGGTAGGCCCACTGGATGGTGGCAAAAAGCATCTAATTCTGTCCTTTGGCTCTACTGTCACATCGGGCTTCCCACATGGAAAGCACCGTGGTCCTCTTGGTGCTTCAGAGTTTTGCTTTAGACTCTTGGTTTGATGTGGGTTGTGCCATGTAGCACAGGCTGTCCTTGAACCTGTAATCCTTCTGCCTCCAATTCCCAAGTGCTAGAATTCCAGGTATGCACCTCAATTATTTGTCAATCTAGGTGAAATCATGACTGTAAGCCCAGGATGCAGGAAGTTCCCTAACTACTCGGCAAGGCCCTTCACAAGTAAGTTAATTACTAGGTGTGCTAATGTATGCATCAGCTTCTTTTGAGACTAGTAAACACATTAATTACATCAGCTTTGGGTGTTTATCTACACTTTCTACAGGAGCTGATGGCCAGCCTGGGAAGGTGGCAACCTGCTGCCTGAGATCCTACTGGCCTCGAAGCAGATATTGCTCCTGGCATAGACATGCCAATTGTCTCTCTGAAGAGAATACTTAGAAGTGCTCTCTAAAGGCTGGGTTTGCCATTACCACTGCACAGTAGTCAGCACCTCCTTCTCATTAGACACATGGCCCTTCTGCACATACTGTATTTTGTTCTGTACATAGACAGGAAAGAATGAGACAAATGTAAGGCATTTTACTTACTTCTTTCTCCGCTTTCTCCCCAACTTTGAAAGTATTCCTTTGCTTCCTTTTCAATGATAGGAACATACTGCTTAAAGTGGGCTATGTTAAGGCCACTTTTTATGATTTTCTTCTGTTCCAAGAAAGTCTTCAAAACAAACAAAAAAATTAAGTGTTTCTAACACTAAAGGACACTTTTATTTTATTCTTAAGTATCTCATGTTATCCTTACTGCATAACAGAGGAAACAATGTTCTTAAATTTAAAAATAAAAACAGAAGCAGTATTTTTATGAACTAACCATGTATTTGAAAGAACACATTTAAAGAAGGGCCCTCCCCCTAGGTCCTAAGTCAGGAACCCCACCTCTTACCTCCTAATACTCCACCACTCAGGGACCCACCTTCCTCTCCTGCTATCTCCCAACCAATCCAGGCAACACACTTCCCAAAGTCCACTCTACTCCACTGTTATCTTATCCTCCTTCTTTTCTTCTCATTCTAGATCTAAATACCATTCATCACTGACACCATCTTCTAGAAGTCTAGAACAGCATGAATAAAAACTTGTCTGTTAACTAACTGCCCTCTGAGACATTAACATTTTAAGTTGATTAAAGCATGTTTAAGATAATAGAGATGAGTCTAAACAAAACTTTTTGATAGCTATTGCCTTTGAATGTAAAGGGAGACATTCATCTCCCCAACTACTCCCAACCCCAGAAACACTGATACTGACCCTTAACACAGTGTGGGCTAAGTCTATTATGGCCCTTACCGGAGTTCACCAGGCACTTGAGTCTGCTGCCTAATCTATATTCTATTCATAACACTTGAATGAATAAAATATGAATAAGCCTTGCCAACCAATATAAAACAAACCCATGGTTTCTTTTCAAGTGTCACAAATTGTCAGATTTCTTAAGCTAGGGAATCAATTAATTCTTCATTACACATGTATAACATTACACAACTAGTTGGAACTACTGTAGTTTAGATTTGTCTTTTGTCCAGGACAGAAGAGCCACCTACTGCATTTGGCACATCATATGCAACTCCCTTCCCAAACACAGGTGTTGTCAGTCGACCGTAGACTTCTTCTGCATTCAGGTCTTCGTTTTTACTATTGAAGAGCAGTGCAGCGGCGTCACTCCCCAGAAGGTAAGTGAAGGTCTTGCCCACCATGGTAAAGCTAAACACAGGTCCATACTACAGAGAAAAAGGTCCAAAGTTCTGTTACAAAGACATCTCTTACATCACAGAATAATACTTTGTTGAAAAGTTCCAAATACGCATAAACTTCGAAGCGAATGCTTTCATCTGGTCATATCCCACCTCCTGTCTTCATCACAAAATCAGTATAAATATGATTTCTCCTTTTTCACTACTTATCCTGAACATATTTTCTACCATGCAAAACATCAGAGCTCATTAGATGTCACTGTTAGCTTTAGTCCGTTGCTCTCAGCATTAGCTAGATATCTTTTTAAGTATGGTTTTGTTCTATACTGGCTATATTGAATTCTTTAATCAACATTTATAAGAATATAAATATTTTTTCCCTTTTGTTAAAAATTAATTTAATGGGGCTGGTGGGATGGCCAGGTAGGTAAAAATCTCTTGCCATTAATTCTGGTGACCTGAATTTGATCAGCAGAATCCACGAATCAAATAACATCAAAGAATCACTACCATTTAAGTATTTGCACAAGTATATCAGAAGAAGTGTGGTATAGCAACTGGTGTCTGCCTCTTTTCTTGCAGAGGATCTGAGTTTGCTTCCCAGAACCCACACTGGTCAGCTCACATCTGATTATAGCTTTATCTCTAGGGGACACAGTGCCCTCTTCTGGCCTTGGCAAGCAACTGCATTTAGGTGCACATACTATTAGAGACACAAAGACTTATACAATTTTAAAACTATATCTTTTTTTTTTTCCTTCAGTGTCAAGAATAGATGTAGGATGCAGGAGGTGCACACAAGACCCAACACCCTGTAGCTGTGGAGCTGATGATAGTCCGTGGCTGCTAAAGGATGGGGAGTCAGTTTCTTAAGGATGTGACCCTAAGTAGTTGACCACGCTCTAATGGAGGCCCCACTCCATTCATATATAGAGGACACTAACTGGACTCAGTGTGTTGTTTTGTAGAAAACGGTATAAAGTTGAGAGGGAGACATGGGGGAAGAACCAAGGAGGGACTGGAAGAGGGAAGTGGGAGGTGACTACGATTGAAATACATTGTATACATTTATAAAACTCTCAAAGAATATTTTAAACGATATTAAAACAAAAGATAGCGTTCAGTTAAATAATATTGGGAAGTGAAATAATTAACAAGAACTCCAAAGGCAGTCTTTGGAACAAAAGGCTAATGTGATGCCAAGGCACTGTTTTCACAGGGAAGAAGCAAAGTCTTGAGTAACCACACCGTCCAAGGGGAGACTGAACTCCCACAGGACGGACAGAACCAGGGCTGCAAGGCACAACAGTCCCCACAGGATGGACAGAACCAGGGCTGCAAGACACAACAGTCCCCACAGGATGGACAGAACCAGGGCTGCAAGGCACAACAGTCCCCACAGGATGGACAGAACCAGGGCTGCAAGGCACAACAGTCCCCACAGGATGGACAGAACCAGGGCTGCAAGGCACAACAGTCCCCACAGGATGGACAGAACCAGGGCTGCAAGGCACAACAGTCCCCACAGGATGGACAGAACCAGGGCTGCAAGGCACAACAGTCCCCACAGGATGGACAGAACCAGGGCTGCAAGACACAACAGTCCCCACAGGATGGACAGAACCAGGGCTGCAAGACACAACAGTCCCCACAGGATGGACAGAACCAGGGCTGCAAGGCACAACAGTCCCCACAGGATGGACAGAACCAGGGCTGCAAGGCACAACAGTCCCCACAGGATGGACAGAACCAGGGCTGCAAGACACAACAGTCCCCACAGGATGGACAGAACCAGGGCTGCAAGACACAACAGTCCCCACAGGATGGACAGAACCAGGGCTGCAAGGCACAACAGTCCAAAGGTATATCAGCAAGAGACTCAGTGTCAACTCTGACTATAATCCATGAAAATAAAATGTAAGACTAGTTCTAATCGTTAGACCTACAAGTTTCCTCACATCTCAGAGACTATATCCCAGGACAGACACTCTGGGAAGCTAAGGGCCAACAAGGCCTTTTCCTTTTATGTTTTCAATACTGACAATAAGCAGGGAAGGCACAATCTTTTTACAAATGTCTTTCTATTTAAAGAAAAGCACTTCTCTACACTAGAGTCTCTGCATCTGTCTATTTAGAAGACTTACCTTCTCATATGCATTTTCCAGGAACTCAATTGGACTTTTCCCAAATGCTATTGCATGGCCAAGGAATGGAATTGGAGAGTAAATATATGGTGGACATTTCTGCAAAAAGAAAATGAAAATTTTAGTTTTCATTTTATTAAAAGGAAAGTTTCATTTGATAGCCTGCTTAAGAATAATGTTTTTTTAAAAACCACACAGTATATTTAGACAAGGTTTAGCCACAAAAGAACTCGAAATAGAAATGACTACACAGGAAGGCACTGCACACTCAAGGGGTGAAGGCTGGAAGATATGCCAAGGTGAGCCTTGGCTACATAACAAGTTCTACAGCCATCCTGGGTTATAATAAATATCTCAAAAATTATAATGATGATGATAATAATAATAGTAAGCTTCTGAAATGTTGTATCTAATGAAAGTAAGAAATAAGGCCGGGCGTGGTGGCGCTCGCCTTTAATCCCAGCACTCGGGAGGCAGAGGCAGGCGGATTTCTGAGTTCGAGGCCAGCCTGGTCTACAAAGTGAGTTCCAGGACAGCCAGGGGATACAGAGAAACCCTGTCTCGAAAAACCAAAAAAAAAAAAAAAAAAAAAAAGAAATAGTAACTGCCTAGCGATTGCTTGGGTTCAGAGATTAGTTTTAAAGCAACTTGGTTGGAACTTAATGCTGGGTTAAGTTTTACATTCCATTGTCAGTTTCGAAAGGATGGTTTTCAAAGCTACCAAATGTTGATTACAAGGGTATTCGTGAACTATATTTGGAAGGCTTGAAATTAGTGGTTTGGTGTAGCGCTAGAGAAACAGTATTTTAACAGTATCACGGGAAAGCGCTTCCCACACTCTCAAGTCACTTATGAACTGTCTGCAATTTCCCTGACACTGCTATTAATCATCGTTATGCCCAATAGCCCACAGTATACTAAACACACAGGGCAGTATCGAGAGTGATGGCCACCGGGGATGCAGCTGCCCTTAACTTGCCATCAAGGCTCTCACAAAGTGCCCAAACACCTCTGACAACCAACAGTAAAGTCAGTACAATGTTCTGCGCTTAAGACTCATGGATGGCCAAGGCAATCAGACCAGCCAAATCCATCCAGTAAGGCCTCCAGTTTGCACATCCATCACTGACTACAAACGCTGCAAAGCCAGAAGTTCACCGCTATCACAGCAGAAACGGTGACGGCCAGCACAGCTCCCGAGTTCAGATTCCAGCAAGGAGACCAGAAAGACCACCACAACAGCAAAGATCAGGATGACCTGCAGCACCGGCGTCTGCAGCCACCACCCCAGCCTCCCGCGCGTCCGCCACCGCTAGCGCCCTCGAGCCGCCCGCTTAGCCGGGGCACAGACCGAGGACACTGGGGTACACGTACCGCTCCAGCGGGCAGCTGGACCATTTGGCCCACGGAGAGACGGAACAGGTAGACGAGGCTGAGAGTGAAGGCGCAGGCGATGAGCAGCGTGGAAAGCAAGTTGCCTCCTGTCACCTGCTCCATCGCCTGTCCGAGCACCCAGCCGCCTGACTGCAGCAAGCCCAGAAGTACCATCCCGACCGTCGCTTCGATCCGTCCGGTAAGCTGGAGGCCGAGGTCGCACACCGCTCCTCGGAAAAGATGGAGCAGGAGAAGCCGGCAGGTAGGAGTCGGGAGGCGGCCCCGGCCTGATGGATTAGTCTGGCCCGGGCCCTTCACACGCCCACAACCAGCTCGCGCGCCACCAGGACGTCACAGACGGGGCGGGGCTTCTGGTGGCCACGCCCCCGGCTAGGTGCGGGGATTCTTGCGCCACCGAGGGGACCTGAGGAAGCGGGCTCTACCGTGGCACTTGGACACGGTGAAGAAAGTGATGGCTGCAGAAATGACCGCGCCCTGAGAACCGTAGACTACGAGGTCCCGCGTGCCTAACGAGCACGGCCGCGGCAGCGGGCACGGACGAGCCTGGTGGAGGGATCTCAGGACCAGATTGGTGGCGGACAGCGGCAGAGGCGAAGGCGCTCTGTGATTGCACCACGCGCTGCTGAGGTGATCTCGGCCTATGTGGCGTCAGCAGAGCTGGCGGCCCGGGCACCGCCCCCTCCGTGGGGCGCCCGCCTCTGAGGCTATTCAGCGGAGATGTCACCTCTGGGCTTTGTGAGACCAGCCCTTCGTGAGCCCTGCACCAAGAATCTTGCAAAAAATACAGTCCTGCAGATGCAACCTGGAGGGTGGGACCGTCGGATCACCCTTACAATCTGTTTGACAGGTTGTTCGTGTAGGGCCACATTACTAGCAAGTGATAGTTGTTTGGTGTGCAGCTGTACCAAAACAAGTCATTGAAAAATAAATACAGGCCATAAAGTAAACTGAGGCAGATGTCCCCAAACTCCTGTTCGGATAGCTGGATCTGAAGCAGGAGTTACCCTGATCTCACTTCAAATAAAGCATCTCTGGTGATATGTTTCCAAATTAACCCTCCTTCCAGATCTTTGGCAGGTACATTTATTTATTCAACCAGGGTTAAGAGCTAGGTTTTTGCTAAGTTTGGAGATGATTGCGCAGTGATTGGCAAAACTGCAAGCACCTCCAGGAATGAGTAAGATGGTCCAGCCACCGTCTATAATAATTCTACCTAGAGAGCTCACATTTTATCGTAGTTAGTCAGTAAAGCCCATTACCTCTTCCCTGGGATGACTCTGCCACCTGCCTATGTAGGAAGTGCCTCGTAGGAAGTCTATATAGGATGGACACTGCTGTATACCAGTATCCTCCTGCCTCAGATCAGTCACGAAATCTTGTAACACTCCATTTTTATTGTCACATTTTATTGTAGGTAAGAGCCTCTTTATTTCTGGCAGTAGTATCTACAACAGGAATTTTGCTCACTCATTTCTAAGCCTGTCTTGTGTGCTACGTCTTGACTTTCTGGAGTGACTTCAGGCCATTGTTGAACTTGAAAATTGCTAGGGGAAAGACCAGTTCCACAGTTGTCCAATTAAAGAAAGCTTTATTTAATACTGGCCAGGACGATGGACACTGGCCAGGTCCATACCCGTGATTCCCAAAGAATGGCCTCAAGGTACATTGGACGGGTGCCTGTAGAGGCCAAGCCCACAAAGCTATGGCTTCCAGCCTTAGTCCACTGGGGACAAGCATGCATCCTGACTCCTTCCTTCCAGGCAATGCGTCTCCTGCCTATGTATCATCAAGCACATCCTGTGCAGCTGGTGCAACCAACCTTGTTTCCAGAAGTGAAAGTACATGAACAACAGACTCCAGGAGCCAGGATGTTATCTGTCAGTGGGCAAGTGGGCCTTACCATTGAAGACTAGGAATCTCAAATATGGAAATCCTAAAAGATCAAAATCCTTAAATAAAGATCAAAGGCACAGTGTTATATAAAAAAAAATGATGCTGTTGATCTTTTTTTGAGATACAGTTCTGGCAGGCCTGGACCTCTATGTATACCAGGCTGACCTCATTCTCACAGAGGTCCACCAGCCTCTGTAGCTGGATTGATGGGTGGGATCCAAGTTATATGCCATCACAACCAGCCCAAATTCTAAAACTTAACTGTTAAGGAAGATTAATTTGAGTATCGTGTATAAGTATGGCAATATCTCATATACCGTCTTATACAATAAAATAGTAATTGCATTTTTGCAATCACAAACTTTCAGGTATAATTATGACAGTTGCTCTACACAATGATTAGTCAAAAAGTGAACTATAGTGTATAATACCAAACACTGGGAGGCAAAGGCATGTGGATGTCAGTGAGTTTGAGGCTACCCTGGTCTACATAGTGAATTCAAGGACAGCCAAGTCTACATAGTAATGATCTATGTCAAATACTCTGTCAAAAATGAATTTATATGAATGTATATCACCACGATTGGTAATTATCTGTAGCTGGCTTTATAACTACAACCTGAAATACCATGACAACCCAAGTTAATGAGACTAAACAAAATTGCTATGAGTTACAAATTACCATGTGGTCCAAAGAGCCAAGATCCCAAAGAGTATTTTTATATGTACTGACAAAGTTTCAGTACACATACAATGTTTACAAACAAAAGTTACTTGTAATGCATTTTTGTAGACTCAATGTTAGAAAATAAAAATGTGTAAAACAAGTCTTTACACGAGTCTAAAAGTCTTTACACAACTGGATATAATGTAAAGAAATCATGGCAAGTTGTCAGAAATAATGGTAATCATCAAAAAAATTTTTAAACTTGCTGGCTGTAATATTTCATAACTATCACCTTGTTGGGGCCGGTCTGTGGCTCTCATGTCTGGGTTCGAGCCTGGGAGGCAACCTGGAGCTGGAAGAAAAGAGGGAACCTAGGCAGGTAGAGAAATAATGGAACCAAGACATGCTAGTCTGTTCAAGGTTTGAATGTTTAATGGTGGACACGCTTTATAAAGGAGGGGGGAGGCCCATTCCCACCAATTCATCCCTGGAGCCCAGCTGCAGGTGACCACGTGAAGGATATGATGTAGTCTCCAGGAATAGCTAGGCCGATTCGCAGCAGGTAGCAGCAGCGACAGTGGCTGAACTATAGAGTAATCCAGGGAGGCAGGCTCCACCCTAGGTAATCTCCTTAGTGGCAACAAAGTCAAGGTCTGGCTCAGGCTGCTTCAGGCTTGTGGGAGGCTACATCACCTTAATAATGAGGATACTGCAACAGGAAGATTACCTGGAGGTTGAGGCCAGTCTAGTCTACAAGGTGAGTCTAGACCAACCTGTATGAGAAAGTGAGATTCTGTCTCGAAGAGATAATCTGACATGTCAGACTGTATCAGAAAGAAGGACTATTAGCAATGAGATAATGCAATCCATAGAGCTGGCCAACTTTCATGACCACGAGTTTGAAGTCGTCTGTTTTTGATGAATAATTTTGGTCATTTGTGCATGTCTCTCTTCCAGGAATATTTTCAGTTTTCTTTTGTTTATTTTTGTACATTGGTTTTATGTAGAACTGTTCTTTTTGAAGTTCATCTGAGGCAGTGTACAGCAATATGACCATTCTTACTAAATTCTTCTGTCATCTGTACCATGGTGTTTAGAGTACGTAGAAATCCATTCCAAACTCACTAAGCTACTGACCAGAAAGCCAGGTTTTGCTCCATCTATTTGGGGCTTCATTGTGCCTCCTAAGACATCAGGCTTTTTTTTTTTTAATGTTATTATGTCAGCACTCAGGAGGCAGAGGCAGGCAGATTTCTGAGTTCAAGGCTAGCCTGGTCTAAAAAGTGAGTTCCAGGACAGCCAGAGCTACACAGAGAAACCCTATTATGTCTTACTATTAGTCTTTACCAGAGAATAGTTTTGTCTTGCCCCTTTCAAATGAACATATTTTACAGTTTCTCAACTTGAAATTCTTTTCTGAGGATTTTTTTTCATTATACCTGCTACCAAAATTTAATCAGTTGCCACTTTTTGAGGGAGAAACGAAGTTTTCTTAGAGGAAACACATGTTGAGTACAGGAATCACATGAGAGCTGCATCTACAAAGGAGTGGGTTAAAGGTGTGGTCCTTTTATGACGACAAAACCAAAACCCACATGTCAGCAGTAGAATGTAAACCACTTACACAGAAACTGAACTTTCAACATTCTAGTTCTGCACGCCGATTCTGGACATTTATTGTCCCCCTTTTTGGAGTCTTATAAACTGGACTGGAACAGCTTGATAGAAATGTCAGAAGATACATCTTCATGCTTGCTTGTATCTGGATTACTCAAAGAGATCAAAAACAAAGCAAAACAAAACAAAACAAGTGATGTACATATACATGTATTCTCAAAGTGCTGAAAATAACGGGCTGCTAAATGGATGACCTCCAAGGATCAGGAATCACTGAAGAAAATGGCCACAGTAATGTAAGAGCTGGAGTGAGGGGTAAGTGGGGTCGAATGTTGTCTTTCAAACATGACAGTGTTGTTTCACTCTTGATCCCAGACTAGTGAGACTGCTGGCACAAGACCTGTGCAAGATTGAATCTGCCAAGATCCTGCCGTGTGGGGAAGAAGGAACTCTGAGCCCAGCCCTGTACTACATACAGATAATAGTAGCTGGAGATAGAAAGGGTCATAAGTGTCCCTTTCCTGAGAGCCTGAGGGTCTATAGGCACTTAATGGTCATCATTAATTCCAGAGAGGCAGAGGCAGAGGTGGGAGGAGGGAGGAGGAGGGGAGGGGGAGGGGGACTCTGAGTTTGTACCTTTTCTGGAGTTATTTGCAGTCCTTTATCAGCTAAGGCCTGTTGTAAATCTCTATAACATAAAAGCAAGTCCTGAGGATCTTTTCCTGCTATTAAGACATCATCTGTGTAATGAATGATGTATATCATTGGCCACAGCTGTCTTACAGCCTCATGGCTTGTGCCACAAACTTTTGACATAAGGTAGGACTATTAGCCATGCCCTGAGGAAGAACAGTCCATTGATATCTTTTCATAGGTTCCTTAAAATTAATAGAAGGAACACTGAAAGCAAATCTTTCACAATCCTCAGGGTGCAAAGGCTATGGTAAAGAAGCAATCTTTCAAATCTACCACAGTTTTATAATATCCTTTAGGAATGGCTACCGGAGATGGAAGCCCAGGTTGTAAAGCACCCATAGGTACCATGGTTGCATCAACCTTTCTTAGATCTTGTAACAATCTCCACTTACTGGACTTTTTTCTTGACAACAAATATTGGAGTATTCCATAGTGACTGAGATTCTCTTAGATGCCCTGCCTCTAGTTGTTCCTGCACTAGCAAAGAGGTGGCTTCTATTTTGTTTTTTTTTTTTTTAAGATAAAAGACCACGGATCAACCCACACTGGAATATTATTAAGCTATTGAATTTTATCAGCATGGGATGCAGGCAAGATAGTGGCCATTACTGAAAATACCCCAAGCCTCTAGTGTTAGAGCGAGGCTTCAAATATCTTCATGTTTTAATGTCTTGTCCTTCCTTTCTTAGCCCCTGACCAGGCAAAAATCCCTGTTCTAGCATCTGCTTAATCACTGCCTCATTAGGACTGCACATTATAATGCCAGTCTGTGACAAGAGATCTCGTCCCCAGAGGGTAACAGGCAAATCTGACATACGGCTGAATTTGTCCTGAACTGACCTCCTCATCTTTCCAGCTGATAAGTTTAGAGCTTTGTTTTGGGTTATTGGCGTAACCAATCCCATGGAGGTGAGTGAGCATATCAGATAAAGGCCAAGTTGAGGACCAATCTTGTCCTCTAATAATTGTTATATTAGCTCCAGTATCTATTAATCCTTCAAAGATTTTTCCTTTAATTATTAATTTAAGGTTAGGTCTCTTACTAGTAAGAGATTGAATCTAGTACACATCAGAGGAACCAAAGCCACTCTGTCCTCTCTCACTCTTAGCAAATCTGGAAGGTAGCAGATGCAATGGAATTAAAATAACTCGAGCAATTCTTTGGTTACCAGGTACAGCTATAATACCATGAGGGGAAGCAGCCATAATTTTAATTTCTTCCTCATAATCATTATCTATAAAACCTGGATATATCTGCAGTCCTTTTACAATAGTACTGCCTCATCTCAGAAGAAGTTTCTGCAGGTAGAGGTCCAAAAACTCCTGTAGGCAGGGTTTGAATTCCTATTTCTGGGGTTAATACTGCATGGGTGGTGGAACAGAAGTCTAATCCTGCACTTCCTGGGATTGTCCTGATAAGTTAAAAAATGGATTTCCCTGGCCTGGCAGCAGCTTCATGATCCTATAAGCTGCTTGCTGTGGGCATCTGGGGGCCTGAGGCTGGCCCCTCTTCTTGTTTCCTGGCATGGGATGGCCCTGAATATATTATTAGATTTACATTCCTTGACCCAGTGGTTACCCTTCCTGCCTTGAGGACAAACTCCTGGGGAGTAGCCTGATTGCCTGCTCGCAGTGCCTCTGTTCCTAGGACAATAATTTTTAAAATGACCCAAACCTCCACATTTAAAACATACTTTATTCTTTCTTTTCTGTGAAAGCATTGCTTGCACAGGTTCCTTGCAAAGCCGCAGCCATGGCCAAGCCCTTATTACATGAAGGCCCAATCTCTGCACAAAGATGAATATACCCAGCTAAGTCTGTCTGTGTTTTGTATGGTCGAATAGCAGCTTGATGCACTGCATTAGCATTCTCATAAGCCAATTGTGTAACAAAAGGATTTCCTGCTTGACAATCTCCAAAAAAAATCTACTGGCTGCTTTTAGTAGCCTATCCACAAAATCCTGAAAAAGTTCATCAGGAGCCTGTCTAATACTAGCTAAATTTCCACTGCGATCCCCTTTAGTTGATAATTGATTCCAAACACGGCAGGCAGCCATTGCAACCTGCGCATACACTCCAACAGGAAACCCAATCTGATTAGCATTGCCTTCATATTGATCTTCTCCTAAATAGCATGTCACTATCCCAATCTGGGTTACCTGTCTGAGCATTCAGAAAGGCAGTTCTCTTACTAGCTTCATGCCATTCAGACTGCCAAAGTAAGAAATCTCCTCCTGACAAAGTAGCCTTATATAGTGCTTCCAATCTTGGGGGGTTAAATTGGACTCCATCGCCATATCCAATAAAGCTTGTGTAAAAGGAGCTGTAGGGCCATATTGTGCCACAGCTCTTTGTTACTCTTTTATCTCCTCGAACTCCAGAGTCTGATATTATCTGAGTCTATTGTTCTGCTGGTCAATTATCTCAACTCTAGGAAAGCTAGCATAGCAGATGTGTCCTGCCCTTTCCCTCGAGCCTGACTCACAGCTCTTTCTAGTGGTGATTGGTGTATCTCAGAATTGCTACTATTCCCTGTACTTGATACCTTTTTTAGCTCCTGTAGCTCATTAGTCATTTTCTTCAGCTTAATTTCAAACTCTAATTTATTTAGTTGCATGTCCATCTGGGCAGCATCTCCTATAGTGGAGGCCATAGGCAGAGCAGAAGGTGTGCAAGGAGGCCAATCCTCATCATAATATTTGGCAGCTCCCTTTTCTGAATGAGCTTCCTCCTCTGATGTTATCTCACCATTAGCATTTCTATACCTTTCTAATTTAGGGTTGAGAGGGCCCTTTTCTGAGAAAGTCCACTCTGGCAGGCATTCTTCCTGAGATTCTTCAAGCTCTCCCTGGGCACTATGTGACACCTGCTAGGTCTCTTTATCTAGAGCATCTTTTATGAGCACTCAGAGGCAGAGGGTGATATTATCTGCCTGAGTGGTTCTCACAGCTTCTCAATCCCCACCCCACCCCACTCCCCCACCCCACCCTCCGGCCCCAGGTTCTCTTATCTAAAGTTCTTTCTTCTTGAAACTATGGGCAGCAAGAATCTATATGATCTGAAAATTTTTCTAACAATTGTTTTTCAAACCCTACCCCTCTCGCCTAAAGCAGCTCTTGAAGGCTGCGGACAAATGCCTGTTTAGAATTTTCCAGTCCAATTTTCCACTGTCAACCCCTAAGTGGGATGAGCGTTGGGTCATTGTTTTCGCCCCAACTTAGCCTATATTCCTTTTCACCTACAACAGTTTCAAAAAGATGAAATTTAAGGCTAGCACTAGCATCAATGCGAGTTGACCTAATTTAAACCTATGGCAAGAAGAGCCATAAATGAGCAGTATTGACCTTCATTATCTCATCTCCAATATCTGGGCCTGGTCTGACAAGTGGTAAATCTTTCATCAGCAGACCAATTTCTCATCTAGTTACCTCTGCCTCCAGGGCCTCAACTTTCCCTTCTCCCTGGAAATGAGATCCTTGGGGGAAATGTATTGTGATCCATTGATTCAGTAATCTAAAAGAAAGAGACACAAGTATACATAGAATCTGCTAGTTCTGGTCACGCATTCTCCATTCTTGTTTCAATATCTCAGTCTTGAAATAAATTATGTCTGTACCTAAAGCAAATATCATAAAAAGAATGCAAGTAGAAATATTAATTCCATGGATGGAAGGAGAAACACCACAGACGCAAACTATAACCAAATCAATTTAAACGTGTGTGTGTGTGTGTGTGTGTGTGTGCGCGCGCGCGCGTGTGCGCGAGCGAAAGTGCATGCAAGCTCAGGCACACACTCATAGTCATCTCACCATGGCAGGGTTCAAGAGATCAGCACTGGACATGGACAAGATAAGGTTTTCTTAGCTCAGGAGTAGGGGATTTCCAAATGGGGGATTTGGCAGCCAAATAAGTAGAGGTCACAGAAGAAGACCATAAGCGTAGCAAGTTTGTCATAGCAACCTCCTAAAACAAAGACATGTTTACAAGGTGGTCAGATCAGCCTCTTGAAACAAAGGCATGATTGCTGCTTCCTGGAACAGGCAGTGTCATGAAATATAATGCAGCGTGGGGGTGAGGCGGTACCTTTAGCAGACCCATACCAAAGTGCACCCCTGAGAAATTGTGTTATGCAATAGATCTGGTGTAAAATGGGTTTATTGGGGGACAGGAGAGAAGTGAGGACCTGGGAAATGGATAGAGGAAGACAAGTAGACATGTAGACAGACAGAGGGGTGGGGCAGAGAGGAAAAGAGAGTGGGACATATGCAGAGAACAGAGAGTGGGAATGCCAAGAACACAGAGGAGCATTTTAGCACCTGCACACCTGGCAAACCTGCCTGTGGCAGCAGGTGATAGAGGCAGGTAGTGGTGGTAGGTGATGATGTAAGCAATTGCTAGGTCCCGGAAAGCAGGCCAGTGAAATCGCCTGTACACCAACAGGCAGTACAGAACCATCTGTAGTTAAGGTTACAAGTGGGGCATAAGGCAATCCTTGAGAAACAGATTTAATCATAAACAAAAATGAATGTAGTTTGTTCTTACCATTAAGATGGCTTTCAAGCCCAAGATGGGGCATGCTGGTTTATAAAGAACCAAAGTGTCTTTGGGAAAATCTGGATCACCTTTGGAGAGGGAGGTGTCTTTGTTTCATTAATAAAAAGAAATTAAGAATAAAATGCAAAAGACCTCAGTGGTGATTTTGTTAGAGTTTAGAAGAAAAATACAGAGGCAGGCAGCTGGTAAATCTCGGCAGATGCTCAGAGGAGGATGGAGCAGGGAAAGAAAAACAAAGAAACAAAAAACCAACCAAAGAAGTAAACAACCCAGGCCATTTGAGTTAAACCAGGTGTGGGAAGTCAGCCGTGCAACCCATAAGCAGCCTTGTGGCAGCGAGTTGACCTTAGAGAAAGAGTGAGGAAATACCAAGTATTAGGCAAAACATGCTTAGAACAGAGAGTTCCCAGAAAAGCAGGCTAACCTAAGAAGATTCATGGCTTCTGTAAGTTAGTAAGCAATGGGGCATGGGACATCTAGTAAGGAAAAGTACATTGACTTATTAAAGTGGTACTATTCCTCTCCAGTGTTTTAACAAAGACCAGCTTGTCTGCCTGAGGGCTAGTACCTTGGCTGGATGATAAGACCTGATCAACTTGAGAGAGTTTCCATCCAGAGGCCAATTCCATTCACATTCCTCCCTCTGAAAAGGTAACCCTGCAGTCATTTAGAAGATGAGCTCAAATTGAGAGCTGGCTGTAACCCATTTTCTCTTGGAAATCTAGAGAGGAAGTTTCAGCGCTCCTCACCGGAAGGGATTACTGTCTGGACAGGTGTTTGGGTTCCCACTGTGATGAAATACAGCTTCCAGGCACAGGCACGGGTGCTCATTTAGGAGGAAAAATCAGAGCGCCTCTCTGGCAGAGAACTGAGGACATGTGTGGAAGAAACTGCTCCTGTCTTCAGGGGTCCCTTTCTCTGCTGCCTATTAAACTTGCCTCTGAGATGGTAGGATTACAGGGAGCCATCACCAAGACCAGTAATACTACATTTCCATTCTGATAATTTCGTCTCTTGACTCTGAAAGCATTCTCTGAAGATGCTGTTGATTAACACTAACATCTATTTTAAAGAAGACATTCTTTTTAAATTTTTGCCAAAGATAAGGACTTTCCTACTATTTTTTTCAACATTTAATGGAACAATTACTTATGGTATTGCTACACAAAATCAGATTGGCATAGCAATTCTGTACTCTCAGAATGCTCTGTGTGGTTTCAGCATCCGGCCCACTCTGATAGGGAGTGGTCATGAGATTAGTATCTTCCTTGTCTTTCTTCTAAAAGCCTGTTTGGCAAGATTGTTGTTTAAGCAATGCTAAAGCATTCCCACTGGTTTTCAGTGATGTGTTCCAAAGGTGTTAGGACATGCAAAGTAATAGGTTATGTTTAGACCATTGCAACATTTGCTAGACTCTATCTTTCCCATTCTTGGCAATATCTGTTACTTCCTGGATCTTGGAATCTTTGTATTTGATGACACCTGACATAGTGATCAGAATTGCAAACTCCTAGGCTGCCAACGCAGAGTACACTTACACCAGGACACTCAAGAATGTCGACATGTCAACAGATGGAAGACCCACAACCTAATTTAAGCATTACCTGTGTTGACTAGATTAAGACCTCTGCTTAGTTTTTGTTTGACAGACCTGGGTTATAAAATATGCCCTTTCTCATGACATCATCTAACTTTAATCAAATGCACACCCAATTACTCAGGCATAAGACATTGAATACATTTTTCCTCTACATGTTCACTCAGAAGCTGTGAAAAGTGTAGCGAGCTGAGCCAGAAGCAGCCCTGTGGATAAACCTGGGGATGCAATATCATTAGACAGGAATCAAATCTGAAGCCACAATAAGTCATGATTATGTGTACGACTGTGGTGTTTGGAATGAGGAATGTCCCCCATAGAAACCGTGTTTCACAACTGGTGGCTCTGTTAGGGGAGGTTTAGGTGGTGCTAGAGAAAGCAACTACCTCGTTAGGGGCAGGGCTATAAGATCATACAGCTTTATTCTCCTTCCAGTTTGCTCTCTCTCTGTTTCATGTAGAGATGTGAACGCTCAGCGTCCTGGAGCTGCAGTCACCCCGTGATGGACTCATCTCTCTGCTAAGAGACCAGGTCTTTTAAGTTCAGAATCCATTTTAGAGAACCTGACCTAAGTTTAAACGCAGGCAAACCAACAGGCATTAGTTTTTAAGTTACTCCCCAACAAAACCCAAGCCTAGCTCCAGTCTCTAGGCTAACCCCTAACAAGACCAGCATCTCCAGGTTATTCCCCCAACAAATCTGCACCCCCAGGTTACAAGCCAGCCCCCTGTCTAACAAACACCAACGCAAAGGGAAGCAGAAATTGAGTATATGATATGACTCCCAACACCAGTCAATTATGTTTAAAGGCCATGGTAGCTCTCCAATTAGATGCTTAAACACCCCCACCCCTCACTTTGTAGCCTTCTACAAAGCCTTGCCCTGATAGATACTCGGATATTCAGAGCTCCCCACCACCAAAATGGAATTGGGATTCCCAAGCTAGCTCAAATAAAAAGGCCTTACCTACTGTGATTGCATCAGATTGACTCCTGTCTAGTTTTTTTTTGGGGGGGTGGGGGTCGGGTGGGGGTGGCGCGGATCCCTAACATTTCCTGGCACTACACTGCAACTGTAAGCCGAAGTAAAGTCTTTCTTCCATAAGTCACTTTACTCTATGATATTTTATCATGGCAGAAGTGTAAACTAATACAACAATCTTTTTTTTTAATTTTTAATATTTTATTACATATTTTCCTCAATTACATTTCCAATGCTATCCCAAAAGTCCCCCATAGCGCCCCCCACTTCCCTACCCACCCATTCCCATTCTTTTGGCCCTGGCATTCCCCTATATTGGGGCATATAAAGTTTGCAAGTCCAATGGGCCTCTCTTTCCATTGATGGCCGACTAGGCCATCTTTCGATACATATGCAGCTAGAGACAAGAGCTCCGGGGTTCTGGTTAGTACATCATGTTGTTCCAACAATAGGGTTGCAGATCCCTTTAGCTCCTTGGGTACTTTCTCTAGCTTCTCCATTGGGAGCCCTGTGATACATCCAATAGCTGACTGTGAACATCCACTCCTGTGTTTGCTAGGCCCCGGCAAGAGACAGCTATATTTGGGTCCTTACAGCAAAATCTTGCTAGTGTATGCAATGGTGTCAGCGTTTAGAAGCTGATTATGGGATGGATCCCTGGATACGGCAGTCTCTAAATGGTCCATCCTTTCATCACAGCTACGAACTTTGTCTCTGTAACTCCTTCCCTGGGTGTTTTGTTCCCAATTCTAAGAAGGTGCACAGTGTCCACACTTTGGCCTTCATTCTTCTTGAGTTTCATGCGTTTAGCAAATTGTATCTTATATCTTGGGTATCCTAAGTTTTGGGCTAATATCCACTTATCAGTGAATACATATTGTGTGAGTTCCTTTGTGATTGTGTTACCTCACTCAAGATGATGCCCTCCAGGTCCATCCATTTGGCTAGGAATTTCATAAATTCATTCTTTTTAATAGCTGAGTAGTACTCCATTGTGTAAATGTACCACAATTTCTGTATCCATTCCTCTGTTGAGGGACATCTGGGTTCTTTCCAGCTTCTGGCTATTATAAATAAGGCTGCTATGAACATAGTGGAGCATGTGTCCTTTTTACCGGTTGGGACATCTTCTGAATATATGCCCAGGAGAGGTATTGCTGGATCCTCCGGTAGTACTATGTCCAATTTTCTGAGGAACCGCCAGACTGATTTCCAGAGTGGTTGTACAAGCTTGCAATCCCACCAACAATGGAGGAGTGTTCCTCTTTCTCCACATCCTCGCCAGCATCTGCTGTCACCTGAATTTTTGATCTTAGCCATTCTGACTGGTGTGAGGTGGAATCTCAGGGTTGTTTTGATTTGCATTTCCCTGATGATTAAGGATGTTGAACATTTTTTCAGGTGCTTCTCTGCCATTTGGTATTCTTCAGGTGAGAATTCTTTGTTCAGTTCTGAGCCCCATTTTTTAATGGGGTTATTTGACTTTCTGGAGTCCACCTTCTTGAGTTCTTTATATATATTGGATATTAGTCCCTTATCTGATTTAGGATAGGTGAAGATACTTTCCCAATCTGTTGGTGGTTTTTTTTGTCTTATTGATGGTGTCTTTAGCCTTGCAGAAGCTTTGTAGTTTCATGAGGTCCCACTTGTCAATTCTCTATCTTACAGCACAAGCCATTACTGTTCTATTCAAGAATTTTTCCCCTGTGCCCATATCTTCAAGGCTTTTCCCCACTTTCTCCTCTATAAGTTTCTGTGTCTCCGGTTTTATGTGAAGTTCCTTGATCCACTTAGACTTGACCTTGGTACAAGGAGATAGAAATGGATCTATTCACATTCTTCTACATGTTAACAACCAGTTGTGCCAGCACCATTTGTTGAAAATGCTGTCTTTCTTCCACTGGATGTTTTTAGCTCCCTTGTCGAAGATCAAGTGACCGTAGGTGTGTGGGTTCATTTCTGGGTCTTCAATTCTATTCCATTGGTCTATTTGTCTGTCACTATACCAGTACCATGCAGTTTTTATCACAATTGCTCTGTAGTAGAGCTTTAGGTCCGGCATGGTGATTCCACCAGAGGTTCTTTTATCCTTGAGAAGAGTTTTTGCTATCCTAGGTTTTTTGTTATTCCAGATGAATTTGCAGATTGCCCTTTCTAATTCGTTGAAGAATTGATTTGGAATTTTGATGGGGATTGCATTGAATCTGTAGATTGCTTTTGGCAAGATAGCCATTTTTACAATGTTGATCCTGCCAATCCATGAGCATGGGAGATCTTTCCATCTTCTGAGATCTTCTATAATTTCTTTCTTCAGAGACTTGAAGTTTTTATTATACAGATCTTTCACTTCCTTAGTTAGAGTCACGCCAAGATATTTTATATTATTTGTGACTATTGAGAAGGGTGTTGTTTCCCTAATTTCTTTCTCAGCCTGATTATTCTTTGTGTAGAGAAAGGCCATTGATTTGTTTGAGTTAATTTTATATCCAGCTACTTCACCGAAGCTGTTTATCAGGCTTAGGAGTTCTCTGGTGGAATTTTTAGGGTCACTTATATATACTATCATATCATCTGCAAAAAGTGATATTTTGACTTCATCTTTTCCAATTTGTATCCCTTTGATCTCCTTTTGTTGTCGAATTGCTCTGGCTAGGACTTCAAGTACAATGTTGAATAGGTATGGAGAAAGTGGACAGCCTTGTCTAGTCCCTGATTTTAGAGGGATTGCTTCAAGCTTCTCACCATTTACTTTGATGTTGACTACTGGTTTGCTGTAGATTGCTTTTATCATGTTTAGGTATGGGCCTTGAATTCCTGATCTTTCCAAGACTTTTATCATGAATGGGTGTTGGATCTTGTCAAATGCTTTTTCCGAATCTAACGAGATGACCATGTGGTTTTTGTCTTTGAGTTTGTTTATATACTGGATTACGTTGATGGATTTCCGTATATTGAACCATCCCTGCATCCCTGGGATGAAACCTACTTGGTCAGGATGGATGATTGTTTTGATGTGTTCTTGGATTCGGTTAGCAAGAACTTTATTGAGGATTTTTGCATCAATATTCATAAGGGATATTGGTCTGAAGTTTTCTATCTTTGTTGGGTCTTTTTGTGGTTTAGGTATCAGAGTAATTGTGGCTTCATAGAATGAGTTGGGTAGAGTACCTTCTGTTTCTATTTTGTGGAATAGTTTGTGAAAAACTGGGATTAGATCTTCTTTGAAGGTCTGATAGAACTCTGCACTAAACCCATCTGGTCCTGGGCTTTTTTTAGTTGGGAGACTATTAATGACTGCTTCTATTTCTTTGGGGGATATAGGGCTGTTTAGATCATTAACCTGATCTTGATTCAACTTTGGTACCTGGTATCTGTCTAGGAACTTCTCCATTTCATCCAGGTTCTCCAGTTTTGTTGAGTATAGCCTTTGGTAGAAGGATCTGATGGTGTTTTGGATGTCTTCAGGATCTGTTGTTATGTCTCCTTTTTCATTTCTGATTTTGTTAATTAGGATGCTTTCCCTGTGCCCTCTAGTGAGTCTGGCTAAGGGTTTATCTATCTTGTTGATTTTCTCAAAGAACCAGCTCCTTGATTGGTTGATTCTTTGAATAGTTTTTCTTGTTTCCACTTGGTTGATTTTGCCCCTGAGTTTGATTATTTCCTGCCGTCTACTCCTCTTGGGTGAATTTGCTTCCTTTTGTTCTAGTGCTTTTAGGTATGTTGTCAAGCTGCTAATGTGTGCTCTCTCTAGTTTCCTTTTGGAGGCACTCAGAGCTATGAGTTTTCCTCTTAGAAATGCTTTCATTGCGTCCCATAAGTTTGGGTATGTTGGGCTTCATTTTCATTGAACTCTAAAAAGTCCTTAATTTCTTTCTTTATTCCTGCCTTGACCAAGGTATCATTGAGAAGAGTGTTGTTCAGTTTCCACGTGAAGGTTGGCTTTCTATTATTTATTTTGTTATTGAAGATCAGCCTTAGTCCATGGTGATCTGATAGGATGCATGGGACAATTTCAATATTTTTGTATCTGTTGAGGCCTGTTTTGTGACCAATTATGTGGTCAATTTTGGAGAAGGTACCATGAGGTGCTGAGAAAAAGGTATATCCTTTTGTTTTAGGATAGAATGTTCTGTAGATATCTGCCAGATCCATTTGATTCATAATTTCTCTTAGTTTCTCTGTGTCCCTGTTTAGTTTCTGTTTCCATGATCTGTCCATTGGTGAAAGTGGTGTGTTGAAGTCTCCCACTATTATTGTATGAGGTGCAATGTGTGCTTTGAGATTTACTAAAGTTTCTTTAATGAATGTGGCTGCCTTTGTATTTGGAGCATAGATATTCAGGATTGATAGTTCCTCTTGGAGGATTTTACCTTTGATGAGTATGAAGTGTCCCTCCCTGTCTTTTTTAATGACTTTGGGTTGGAAGTCAATCTTATCAGATATTAGAATGGCTACTCCAGCTTGATTCTTCATACCATTTGCTTGGAAAATTGTTTTCCAGCCTTTCATTCTGAGGTAGTGTCTATCTTTTTCTCTGAGATGAGTTTCCTGTAAGCAGCAAAATGTTGGGTCTTGTTTGTGTAGCCAGTTTGTTAGTCTATGTCTTTTTATTGGGGAGTTGAGTCCATTGATATTAAGAGATATTAAGGAAAAGTAATTGTTGTTTCCTGTTATTTTTGTTGTTAAAGTTGGCATTCTGTTCTTGTGGCTGTCTTCTTTTAGGTTTGTTGAGGGATTACCTTCTTGTTGTTTCTAGGGCGTGGTTCCTGTCCTTGTATTGGTTTTTTTCTGTTATTATCCTTTGAAGGGCTGGATTCTTGGAGAGATAATGTGTGAATTTGGTTTTGTCGTGGAATACTTTGGTTTCTCCATCTATGTTAATTGAGAGTTTGGCTGGGTATAGTAGCCTGGGCTGGAATTTGTGTTCTTTTAGTGTCTGTATAACATCCGTCCAGGATCTTCTGGCTTTCATAGTCTCTGGTGAAAAATCTGGTGTAATTCTGATAGGCTTGCCTTTATATGTTACTTGGCCTCTTTCTCTTACTGCTTTTAGTATTCTATCTTTATTTAGAGCATTTGTTGTTCTGATTATTATGTGTCGGGAGGTATTTCTTTTCTGGTCCAGTCTATTTGGAGTTCTGTAGGCTTCTTGTATGTTCATGGGCATCTCTTTCTTTAGATTTGGGAAGTTTTCTTCTATAATTTTGTTGAAGATGTTTGCTGGTCCTTTGAGTTGAAAATCTTCATTCTCATCCACTCCTATTATCCGTAGGTTTGGTCTTCTCATTGTGTCCTGTATTTCTTGGATGTTTTGAGTTAGGATCTTTTTGCATTTTACATTTTCCTTGATTGTTGTGCCGATGTTCTCTATGGAATCTTCTGCACCTGAGATTCTCTCTTCCATCTCTTGTATTCTGTTGCTGATGCTGGTATCTATGGTTCCAGATTTCTTTCCTAGGGTTTCTATCTCCAGTGTTGCCTCATTTTGGGTTTTCTTTATTGTGTCTACTTCCCTTTTTAGGTCTAGTATGGTTTTGTTCATTTCCATCATCTGTTTGGATGTGTTTTCCTGTTTTTCATTAAGGACTTCTACCTGTTTGATTATGTTATCCTGTTTTTCTTTAAGGATTTGTAACTCTTTAGCAGTGTTCTCCTGCAATTCTTTAAGGGATTTTTGTGCTTCCTCTTTACTGTCTTCTACCTGTTTACCAGTGTTCCTTTGTAATTCTTTAAGTGTGTTATTAAAGTCCTTCTTGAAGTCCTCTACCATCATCAGGAGATATGCTTTTAGATCCGTGTCTAGCTTTTCCGGTGTGTTGGGTGCCCTGGACTGGGCGAAGTGGGAGTGCTGGGTTCTGATGATGGTGAGTGGTCTTGGTTTCTGTTAGTAAGATTCTTACGTTTACCTTTCGCCATCTGGTAATCTCTGGGGTTAGTTGTTGTCATTGTCACTGTTTAAAGATTGGAGCAGAAGCTGTGTTCCACTCACCAGCAGTCTCAAAATCCTGTGGCGGGGGTCGTGAGTCGCTGGCGGTACCCCGGTGCTGGTCCAGCCGGAAGAGGCCTGTGGTCCTACTCAGGCCGGTTTTCTGCTTCCCTAACTAATGCAGTCTCTGGTCCCGCGCGCAATTGGATTGGAGCAGAAGCTGTGTTCCACTCTTCAGAAGTCTTAAGATCCTGTGGTGGGTGTTGTGGGTAGCTGGCAAGTGTCAGCCGACCCTGCGCCCTAGCTGCCCTGGTGCTTTTCTGACCGGAAGAGGCTTGTGGCCCTACGTAGGCCGGATTTCTGCCTCCCCAACCAAAGCAGTCTCAGGGCCCGCATGATTGGACTGGAGCAGAAGCTGTGTTCCACTCACCAGCAGTCTCAAAATCCTGTGGCGGGGGTTGTGGGTAGCTGGCGGGTGTCAGCGGACCCTGCGCTCTAGCTACCCCGGTGCTGATCCGGCCGGATGAGGCCTGTGGTCCTACTCAGGCCGGTTTCTGTTTCCCTAACTAATGCAGTCTCAGGTCCCGCGCGCAATTGGATTGGAGCAGAAGCTGTGTTCCACTCACCAGAAGTCTTAAGATCCTGTGGTGGGTGTTGTGGGTAGCTGGCGAGTGTCAGCCGACCCTGCGCCCTAGCTTCCCAGGTGCTTTTCTGACCGGAAGAAGACTACAACAATCTTTATAACAGGAAATGCCAGAGTGATCAGTGCAGAGATTAAAATTCCCAGTGCTGGTAAAACACAGAGAGGTTCACTGTGGGAAGCAAGTAAATGGGTCTTTAAAAAATTAAACAGAGTTGTCACACGACTCAAGTATTCAAGTTTATGCTGCATTTCAAAGAAACTTTATAAAGGTATTTAAGCAGAAATTTATACACTGATGTTCATAGCCAATGAAAGATAGAAGCAACTCAAGCTATTAGTTGACAAATGAGTACATATAAATTATAGCCACATAACTCAGCTTCCAAAAGGATGGAAATACATGATCTGAAATATATAAACCTTGCAAAAATGATATAGTAATTGTTTCTGTGTCTCTGATTAAAATCTAACAGAAACAACTTGAGGAAATATTTTGGTGTCTAAGGATCCTGACTGCCTGGCCCAGGTGCTTGGACATAACATGAACATTATGTCAGCAGGAGTGTGTAGCAAAGGACCTTCTTCATCTCGTGGTGGGCAAAAGCAGAGAGAGTATGGGAATACAGCAAAGCCAGGGCAAGATTTATCCCTAAGGACCTATCCCCAGTGATCTACTTCCACCTGCCTTTCATCAGCTCTCAATAGTGTTATCACTTTAGGAATCTGCCAAGAGATTAATCCATCAGGTTAGAGCACTGAAGGGCTAATCTCTGAAAATTCAATCATTCCTCCAGGGGTGTGCTTAAGCACCTAGGTGAGTAGCCAAATAACAAGAACAACCACCTCACATGTATTAACAAAAAGAAGCTGTGTGGAGATGGAGATTGGCTCGGAACTTAAGGTGCTCTTCGAGGACCCTGACTTGATTCTCAGCACCCACGTGACATCCCACAACTGGCTAAAACTCCAACTTCAATGAACCTTCTTCTGCATGCCTCCCCGCCCCCCATAGCATGGGGCATGCAAGTACTACCCAGACATGCACCTTGAAGGATACTCAAATTCTGTCTAACGTGGGCTCCATGGGAATCTTGAATTATCATCCTGCTTGGCAAAATAGAAAAGGCCTAAGAATAGACACACTATTTTAGTTTACTTCATTTGTTTTGGATTGTTTTAACTTTCAGAATGGGTGTGATTTTGAGTTTTGTGGTTATATTACTCCTCTGGGAGAGAGGTCAGTATAAAGGTTTTTCTGGTCACTGACTCAAGAATCTGCTGATTTGGGAGAAAGGTTTTGTCTTTGCATTTTTAGAGAAGGTGGTTAGTGTCTTCCACCTTCCAGAGCGACACGGATCAGATGTGATAGAGGGAGACCCCCTGAGAACAAGATTCCAGAGAATCAAACAAAAAAGGTATCTTGATGATACTGAAATTTTGTTTTGAGATTTGTATATTACAGTAAATAGAGCCTTGGTGAGTGTCCTCATCAGACATGCTAAACTGACCTGCTTGAACTCCTGATTTTTGGACTTTCAGCCAGAACCAGTCAGGACACAGACATCAGAGACTAATACAATCATTGGTGTGGCCTTCTTAAGGCCAACCAACTCCCCCATTTTTCCTCCCCTCCCCCGTCCCTTCAAAGATATCTCAATGCCCATATTCAGCTTGAAAAAGTTATGAAGAGTTGTCATCCCAGTTCCCTGAGCTTTGGGCTGGAGGTGATTATTCTAAGGTTGCCTTTCTAGGGAATTTAGTAATGGTCATAATTGGAACTGGGAGGAGATAGCTGGAATTGATTGTACAGCCATGAGAGAGAGGGTAAGGTGTAAGTACTAGTGTCTCCCTGCTTATATGGCGAACAAACATGCCAGGATTAACCCTTGGAGGATTTAGATTTCGTATGACTCCCAAGATTAGGATTCTAGTTGTTGTACCCAGCAATTGAGTTACCATTGTTTCTGAACTAAGTTTGTATGGTTCTTTCCTTCACACAGTGGTTCTACTGGGTTCAAGAGAGAAAGATACAGCAAAAAAGCATGCGTTTGCCAGATGTGGACCACAAAGTCCGTGGAGGTTTTGAAGGATGGGTGGTGACCTACCACCAGTGGGAACTTAGCAAGCTGGGTGGAGAGATTTTGGAGCTCTGAGTCAGAGAGTCTCCACCAGATAACAACTGGCCTGTGAAACACCAGGGGTTCGAGTAGCTGGGTGCAGTGTGAGAACTTGCCATTCTTTTAATATTTCCAGCAACAAGTTGGTAGAAAGAGCAGTCACTCTGAAAGTTGTCCTCTGACCTCTATAGTTGCCCTATATACTGCACACACACACACACACACACACACACACACACACACACATGCACGCACACACATTAAAAAAATAACTACTAAGAGATACTACTAATAATACCAAGAAGAGACAGAGGATATGCAAATATTTCCCTTGTATCAGCGTGATGTAACAGCGCAGAGGTCAGGTTTCAGTTCTGTAAGTGCGAGGTAAGGTGTAACTACAATTTCAGATCCACCAGCTAGAGTTTGATGGCACTGGTATAAAGGCTCAGCGCTGTGATCTTGTCCATTATATCACAGGCACCTATCATATTTAGTGCCCCAAAAAGTTGGTCTCTTAAGGCAGTAGCTGTGAATTGTTTATTCTTCTCTGCTTTCCACTTAATGAGTACCTGGTAGATTCTTTCATTTAATGGAGTAGTGCTGTGAAAAATTTAAGTAACAATTATTTTAATTACCAACCAAGAACATTTTATTTTAAGCTACTTAAAGGTCAAATTAATTGACCACATTTATGGGAGACAGAAGTTAGCTGAAGACAGTGCATATGATCATTCACCATGAGCCTGGCACACAGAAGCAAACATCACCTCCACACGAACATTCAACTCTGAAGACAGTAATCAGTGTGGGTTGTTTACTATAAACCAATACAGTAAAATGCATCCTTTATCATTCTCTTGTGTTATTTTACCACTGAAAGAAACTGAAGCTGAGAGGAAGAACAGAGCAAGCCCAAGGTCAGGAAGCCAGCTAGACTTAAAGTAGTAACAGCCCAGTGGCTCATCCCCACGGGCCTTCCTTCTTCCTCCTTACATTGGATGGTTGCCTAAGGAGGACCACACATATGTCATAAGCACAGGCCATCACCCACAATAGCATTTATGTTTGTAAATATTTCAAAACGATATAGTATCAAGATCATATCAATACAGGAATGAGAATACATTTGCTCCAAATGCCATTCATACTTACGGCCTTACAGGCATGATGTTTGCTGAGCTTGCCACGTTTAGTTTTTGTTGCAAAAAATTTAAATTTGCTTCAGTGATACTGTTGGCAACTATGCTGAATATCTTCTCTAAGATTTTCTCTACATTTGAACATAGATGAAACATTATTTCTTTTTTAAAAAATACCTTGAGTTCCCATTTAGTTTTATTCTGTGCTTTTATCAAACAGATATGTTATATAAAATTGAAAATAACAGTACGGCACTACACTGTGTTCATTTGCTCCCCATCCTGTTACATTTGGAGTCTGAGGAGCCGTACCACCTAACATGGCTGCTTAGAAAGAATATTATAAGCAACTTTAAAATAGTTTAAATATTCTTTACTTTTTCTGGATTTGAAATGAATTCGATCTCTTCCTTCAATTCTGTCTTTTTTACTTTGAGAAATTAACATCTACTGTAAATATGGCACATGGGTGCTTACTGATATTAAAAAATTTATAGTTTAGTTAGATATTTATGTTTTTTTGATTACATAAGGCCAAACATTGTAACAAATACCTTTAATTTCAGCACTTGGGAAGGTAGAGGCAGGTGATCTCTGTGAGTTCAAGGCTAGTCCAGTTTACATAGTGAGTTCCAGGACAACCAGGACTACATGGAGAGATCCTGCCTCAAAAACTTCTGAGTATGTTGGAGTTTCGGGATGCATGCGTGAGTGTAGGTACCCACAGAGGCCAAAGGTATCAGAGCCCCTGGATCTGGAATTTCAGGCAGTTGTGAGCCACCCACTGTGGGTGCTGGGTAATGAACTCAAGATCTCAGCAAGAGCAGTATATGCTCTAACCACTGAGCCATATTTCCAGACCCATTAATGCCTATTTAAAAGAGGAAACTTCTAGATAGTGCAATGTACAGTCACCCTTGATGACTAGAGTACCGTGTGACTTTTCAAGAATTAGGGAACTCCCGTGCTCCATATCATGTCTAATATATTCTGGTCTTTTCATTTCAGAAATTGTATATACACTATTAATCCTTCAGACTGTATTTCATGCTAATGATAAGAAAAAAATCTAATTGCTTTAAACAGTGCTGAGAAAGGGACTCTATGACCCCTGTAAACCGCAGGATAAAGAAGCCTCCCGTGCTCCTTTCCCAGCTCCCCTGAGGATCAAAACTGCAGGACGAAGGCAAGTCAAGCACACAGAAAGGTGGGCAATGTCTAGGACTCGCCCCTTTCCCAGTCTCAGAGTTACTGACATTGCCTACCGTACTTTCCAATGTAAAAAGCAGATCAACAGGAGTCCTGTTTCTCTGACAACTGGAGAAACGGAAGTTTAGCATGGGGGTTCAGTCACCTATCTTGACCACCTTTCCCTATACAGGATGGAAATACTACATGGACACGCGAAACTCTCCTCCCTTTGATGTAGCACAGTCAGCCTGAGTTAAAGGAGACAGCCGCTGTGACTTCATTGTCCTTCAAGCTCCTTCTCTCAGGAAGTGTATCACGTGGCTTACAAAGGACAGCGTCAACACAGTTCTGTCATAAGCTTACACTGGAATATGCTCTAGTGTAGCATATCAGATATGCTACATGATAGGATGATTGGGGAGCAATTTTAGATATTCCAATCCCCCGAGACTAAATAATCAGATTTATTGACATAAACAGCTAACCTTCACATAAAGGAAGATGGTAAATAATTTAATTTTACCGCCAGATTAAAGTCTCCAAACAAAGCAAACTCTTTTACTGTACAGACACCAGACAGTTTCTTGTGAAGTTGATCCCTCACTCATCACCCTCTGTCTCTTTCATCTGCTCTTTGGATGTGCCCTATGCATGCGATCGTATGCATGTGTTTTCCTTTACAGATTTCCATGTGAGGTCTCAGCAAAGTATAGTCATCAAAATTTATCTCTTTCAAAGACAAAATATCATAGAAAGCACTGGGCAACCTTGTTGGATTGTTTCCTAGTAAGGAACAATGGTAATGAATACACCCTTCTGCAAAATTAAACTGCAGAAGCAGAAGCTATGCATGGAGAAGTCTACTGTCATGGTAAAGTGCCCAAGACACTCACAATGATGACAGTTCCAAATTTCTTACTAATGTCCTTGCTGGGAGGGAAAAGAAGGGTGTTTAAAACCACCGTGGTTCTATGTCTACTAGGGGTGGCAAAGCGAGGCCACAAGCTATCCTTTACAATACAGCAGGCGACTTTGCAGGACAGGTATTATTATTTTTTAAATGAACTTTAAAAGAAGTTAAAGGTCGTTTCATGTTGTAGGGAAACCATGGGAAGAAAGCAGAGATTTCCAATACATTCTCTGCCCTGACACCTGCCAAGGTCTCCTGCTTGTCCTTGCCTTCCTCTGTTGCACTGCCTATGTGCAAGTGATGAGCATAGGAGGATACCTCATCACCCAAAGTCTGTCGATTATGTTACCATCCATGCTTAATGTTACACATTCTATTGCCCTGAACAAATGTGCAGTAATATGTGTCTGGTATTACAGTATCAAGCAGAGGATTTTCACAACCCAAATCCTGGGCTCTGTCTATTCCTCTGTCCACACACACTCAGCTCCTGGAGACCACTGACTGTCCTATAGTTGGAATTGGATGCTTATACACACATTGCATTTTCTTCCACCTGTAAATATACATTGTAGTTCCTCTGTGTCTTTCTGTGACTTTGCAGTTCATTTCTTTTTGGTACTAAATAATATTTCATGCCTTGAATGTTTCAGCTTTTCCACTTATCTATGGAAAGGCATCTTGGTTGCTTCCAAGTTGTGTTAATTATTAGTGATTACAGCGTTCTGTTTTGACATAAACTTTAAACTTCTTTAGGTAAATATCAAGGAATTCAATGGCTGGATCATATACACAAGTATGTTTATGATGGGGTAGATTAGATTCTAAACATGAAAGCAAGGTTCAGAGTCTATAGACTGAAATAGTAGTTTGTCTCCTGAGAACACTTTCCTGTCTGACAACTGTCCATCAGCTGAATAAACAAGAGACTGTATGTTCACATGGTGGGCTACATACAGCCACATGGAAACAAATACAGAGATGGATGCTCACAGCCAACCATTGGACTGAGTGGGGGGTACCAGGTGGAGGACTTGGAGAAGGAACTGAAGGAGCTGAGGGGGTTTGCAACCCCATGGGGGAGAGCAATGTTGTTAACCAGCCAGACCACCTGGAGCTCCAGGGGACTGGACCACCAACCAAAGAGTACACATGGAGCAACACGTGGCCGCACATGTGGCAGAGGATGGCCTTATTGGCATCAGTAGGAGGAGCTGCCCTTGAGTCTGAGGGTGTTCGATTCCCCAGTGTAGGGAAATTCCAAGGAGGGAAGACTGGAATGGGTGGGTGGGTGGAGGAAGCACCCTCATAGAGGCAGGGGAAGGGGGATGGGGTAGGGGGTTTCTGAAGGGGAGACCTGGAAAGGGGAAAACAATTGAAATGTAAATAAAGAAAATATCCAATAGAAAAAAAGGCATAAGGGGAAAAAAGAACCCATATAAAAGAAGAATAAAAATTAAGACAATGCATATTTGAAGCGCTACAATTAAGATCAGGATTTACTGATCTAAAGTGATAGTGACCAGATGTTTTGAAGAACAGTGAGTTTTCTTGTTTTAGTAATCAAAGAGTTTCAGTTGAGATGAGTCATATCTGAAGAATGATACTACCTGTTTTAGCACAATTTATGTCAAATGCCATTAAACATGGACTGACTATAGAACCTTATCATGATTGGATTGTGTGTATTTTAGTAGCATTTTAAACAATAAAAAATAGGAGAGAGAGAGAGAGAGAGAGACGCTGCTCTAAAGAGTCAATATGTGACCATTCATTCATGTATTTCCTCATTCACTGCTTCTGGCCATTGCTACTTCTGGAAAAACCTTAACTCTCTTGGCCCTGCTAGAAAGGGACTGCCTTCAGACGGGAACTTGGGAGAGGATGTAGAAGCATGGCTTTTCACTGACCTTGAGAAGCCACCCCAGCTTGCTTTGGAGCTTGATTGACACAATGGCTTTGAATATTTCTAATTCTGAAGTGGAACAACAAGAACTGCCCAGCCTGAAGGCAGGGTCTGATGCCCCTGGCCAGTCTGTCCTGATGTTGTTCTGACTCAACAGGCAATGTATTTCCAGTCTCCAACAGAGCAGACGGCTCTGTGAACCTTTGTTCATTGGTTGGTATTTTGTTGGTATTTTTCTTTTTTAGTAGTTTTCTTTTTGAGAACTTATACTTAAGTACAGCACTCACATCACTCGCTCCTCTCCTCGCCCACCTCCAACCCCTGCCACGTCTCCACTTCCAAATCCATGCTCTCTTCTTTATCATTATTATTACATGTATGTACTATGATATATATGTATATATGACCCACTGAGTCTATTTAGCTTCGTTCATGTGTATGTGTGTCCAGGGTTGACCATTTGGGATTGGGTAACTGATTGGGTAGCTTGTTCACAGAGAAATCTGATCCTCCCTCTCTGTATCCACTTGTAGCCTGTAGCCCGTCACCTAGTGGTGAGGCCATGTGAATTTCCCTTGTCTACAGTGGCATGTCAACTAAGATTGTCATTATCCTGGTTTTGTTCAAGCAACCATGTTGTTGAGAGTTCATGGGCACATGAACTTCCCCATCATGCCTAGGGGACACTAGTAACAGCAGACATCCTAAGCCCCAGACTCTTACAGGTTTCCTGTCCTCTCTTCCACAATTTTCCCTAAGTCTTAGGTTTAAGAGTTGCATTGCAAATACATCAGATGGGGTTGGGTACCACAGTAACTTATTCCCTGAATTCTGACAGGTTGTGGATTTTTAAAATAGTCTTCATCTGTTGTAAAAAAAAAAAAGTGCTTCTTTGATGAGGGTGATAGATGCATTTATCTGTGGATAATTATTAGAAAACAGATAAGGATAATTATTTAGAAAACAGTAGGAAATTATACTGGTTTAGGAAACTGCCAATTGTAGGTTTTCCTTTTCAGTCCGTAATCTTTTCGGTCGTGGGTCGTTTATAGTACAGGCATCAATATCTTCCATTTGAGTGGGTCTTAAATCCAATTGTACAACTGTCAGTTATCTCAAAGGCAAAACTTTCACTACTGGCCTTGTGGAAATCTTCCTGTCCAGACATGCTTGTGTTTCATAAGCTTGAAGCTGTGTAGGACCACCGGTTGCTCCTCTCCCTTGAGATCTTGCATAACGCTGTCTGACAATATGAGACCCAGTTCTCAGGAAGGAGGCTTCTAAGTTTGTTCCAGCTTGATATTTCCAAGTCCAGTGTCCAAAGTGTGTGGTGTCTTGAGTAAAAGGTCTTACCTTCTCATTCTGGAAGTCAGTCAATGGCAATATTGATTATTTTGGAAGTCTGTTGGACTCCCCTGACCAAAAGCTAGAGAAGAGGTTTTCATTAGATCATCCATGGCTCTTGGGGGGAGCATTATCATCTCAAATAGCATAACTTCATTTAAACTATCTATCTATCTATCTATCTATCTATCTATCTATCTATCTATCTATCTACATATATTACATGTAATTTTATTACACATCATGTATGATTCATTATGTCTTTCCAAACACCTGTAGCACTATTTATTCCTGCCCCCATATTACTCTCTTCCCAGCTTCCCATCCAAAGTTCCTCCTCTTTTTTTCCCATTTCCCAGTCCTGCGCATACTAGCTCTCCTGCTTTTAAAGAGATATCCTTATATGGACCTACATAAAGGTCTTCCTTATGTCCTGGAGGTTGTGGCTTCAAGACACCAGGAATCTTTTTATGAGGCTCTGAATCCACAATAGTCTTTGGAACATCTACCCCTGTACTTATACAGGAACAAGATAATCAGAACAAAGAAAACTTAAAAGTTAAACAAGGTTCCTTAGGATAGAGGGGTTGGCAGCAGATCAGGTTAAAAGCATGTTCCTACTGATTGGGAGCTGCACATGGTATGCTCCTCAAGGAAAAGATGCAGCAACAAAGTAAGATTGCTGGAGTTATCTCTATCATGCACAGGGGCTTATACTGATGGACTAAGAATGGTGTGGGTAAATGATAAGAGAATGAAGAATTAAGACCCCCCTTTCTTTGAAAAGTTAGATTGTATAGGACCACTGTGGTCCTATACAGTCAATGATCAATGATCAAGGAACAAAGGAATACCAAGATCAAACATACAAATAAATTCTACAAAGATATAAAGTATAAGCATTGTATTATGTCAGAAATTAAATAACCACTTCGCCTCCCTTTTCTCTGTTGCAGGGAAATATTTAAAAAGTATGTCGATCCCATGCTATACCCAGCTACTCTATGCCCCAGCAGTCTTGGCTAGCCCCAAGTGGCAATATTCCCAGCTCCGGTCTACCTCAGAGCCTCCCATACCTTCTCAGCCATCTACCCCCTGTAGGTAGTTGTCACAAATCCCTTTAACCTGGTAAATGACAACTCTTGAAGCTTATAATTAAACAGTCAGATTTATATATCAATAATTTCTCAATTCACAAGATGCCCACACAGTAACTTCAGAGCCAATTGATAATGATATAAATTTCCCACCTAGATAAGACATGGCTACCTGTGACTATTTAAAGTCTAGCAGAATCTGGATCGCCCTGTTCTCCCTCCATCTTCCGTCCTTCCTCTCTCCATCCCTGTCTCTAAAATCCTTAGTTCTGCCTCCCTTTTCCATGTCCAATTACAGGCTTCTTGTTGTATTAATATTTAAATAAATTGGACAGGGAAAATTCTGCTACAGCTTTGGCCTGAAGATGTTTTTTGGACCCAATGACAATTGGCACTTTGACCATTAAAATCTAATAACACACTTATCCAGACACGACAATCTACCCAAGCTGGTTTGGAGATTTTCTCTCTATCTAGTGCCCTTGAATCTGCAAGAGCTACAAGCCTGAGAATGGCCTGCAATGCTTTGGCAAAATATGCCTCTAGATTCTTACCTGATGAATTTAAGTGGAAAAGGTAACTGTTCTGTCATGATTTATCAATGATGACTAAACTTATGACCAAGGGGAAACTAAAACACATGTCCAGGGACAAAAGTGATAAGATCTATGTCCTAGAACAACTTGATTGATCCCTGCTTACTGAGTTCTGTGTAAATAAAGAAGCACTCTGACTGCTAGTCAGTCTGGATGCAAGATTCTCCTGGTACCCATGTGTCTTAGTTAGGGTTTTACTGCTGTGAACAGACACCATGACCAAGGCAAGTCTTATAAAAAACAGCATTTAATTGGGGCTGCCTTACAGGTTCAGAGGTTCAGTCCATTATCATCAAGGTGGGAGCATGGCAGCATTCAGGCAGGCATGGCGCAGGCAGAGCTGAGAGTTCTACGTCTTCTTCTGCTACTGGAAGACTGACTTCCAGGCAACTAGGGTGAGGGTCTTATGTCCACACCCACAGTGACACACCCATTCCAATCAGGTCACACCTATTCCATCAAGGCCACACCTCCAGATGGTGCCACTCCCTGGTCCAAGTATGTACAAACCATCACACCATGCCTGACACACTCCTCCCTCACCAACTCCTTATCTCTACTGAGGGATCTGGACATTGCTGGGGCTGAACCTCCAACACCACACATATACACTTACCCCCCCATATGCACAACATACACATACAGACCACCTCACACTACACATCACGAACACACACACACGCAGATGCACAGACACACAAAAGAATGAGTAGGATTAAAGTATGTTGTATAAAGCCAGATTAACATGCATAAATATGGCTAGTGAGGAGGTGTCCCATATGGAGAAGTGATACTTCAGAGTTACATGTGAGTAAGAAAGATCATGCAAGATTTCCAAGCTTATATAGTAGGAATAAGATCAACACAGATGGGCAGGCCTGTCAGTGAATTTCCTTCAAATAAATATTTTTTTGAACATTTCATGTAATTTTTGTTTTGTTTTGTTTTTTTGAGACAGTATCTCTCTATGTAGCTCTGGCTTCCCTGGAACTATGTATCTGAGGTTGGCCTCAAACTCATAGAGATCCTCCTGCTTCTGCCCACTTCCCCCACCAAGCTGGGATTAAAGACATGGCCACTATGTGTAAATGTAGATTTTATTCTCCTAAAGTAATTGTTGACTTTGAGACTTACTGCCTCCCTCTATATTCTAACCTAGGCCTAGTCTTGGAACCTTGGAACCTCCATACAATCTAATCTAGGCCTATAATGTTTTCAGTCTCTAGGCTTTGTGCTGAATAATCTCACCCTTTCTTGTGCTTTCTGAGCTCTGGCTAGCTGGTTCAACTCAGCTCTCCTCGTCCAATCTCCTCTCCATTCTGACTGATTCAATCTGGCTTCTCTGCCTCTGACTTTCTGTTCTGCCTGGCCTCAAACTAACTCTGGCAATCTGTTTTAATCTTCTGGCTCCTTCTCATTCTCTAGTTCACTCTGTCTTCACCTATGTGTAGCTTGTTCTCTCTTCAATCTGTCACTGTAACCTTCTTCTCTTTCTTTCTTCATTGCCCTCTTAAGTAGTTTCCCTTGCCTCTCTCATGAAAGTTGGGAATATCTTATTCTGTCAAATCTTTTTCTGATTAACCACTTTGTCTGCCACTCAATTAGATGTCACTCTCAAATATGTGTGCTTCCTTCTACAAACTAACTTTACCTTCATTGTTTGGGATCTATGGTGTGTGCGAAGGTTATGCCTGTATTCTAGCCAGAGAGATTAAAGGTGTGTGATAAGGGCTGAGCCGCACCCCAACTAGAAACAGGTATTTTTAGTAAATAACAACATTGGGGTTCACAGTGTGATCAAATATTCTGCAGAAACTATGGTTGGGTAAATATTTTTTAAATATTTGATCAGTGTTTATCAGAGGAAAGGAGAGCTCTGAGATGATGCTCAGTGTTGATCAGAGGAAAGGAGAGCTCTGAGATGATGCTCAGTGTTCGTCAGAGGAAAAGAGAGCTCTGAGATGATGCTCAGTGTTCATCAGAGGAAAAGAGAGCTCTGAGATGATGCTCAGTGTTGATCAGAGGAAAGGAGAGCTCTGAGATGATGCTCAGTGTTCATCAGAGGAAAAGAGAGCTCTGAGATGATGCTCAGTGTTCGTCAGAGGAAAAGAGAGCTCTGAGATGATGCTCAGTGTTCATCAGAGGAAAAGAGAGCTCTGAGATGATGTTCAGTGTTTGTCAGAGGAAAAGAGAGCTCTGAGATGATGCTCAGTGTTGATCAGAGGAAAAGAGAGCTCTGAGATGATGCTCAGTGTTCGTCAGAGGAAAAGAGAGCTCTGAGAGGATGCTCAGTGTTGATCAGAGGAAAAGAGAGCTCTGAGATGATGTTCAGTGTTCGTCAGAGGAAAAGAGAGCTCTGAGATGATGCTCAGTGTTGATCAGAGGAAAAGAGAGCTCTGAGATGATGCTCAGTGTTGATCAGAGGAAAAGAGAGCTCTGAGATGATGCTCAGTGTTGATCAGAGGAAAAGAGAGCTCTGAGATGATGCTCAGTGTTGATCAGAGGAAAAGAGAGCTCTGAGATGATGCTCAGTGTTCGTCAGAGGAAAAGAAAGCTCTGAGATGATGCTCAGTGTTGATCAGAGGAAAAGAGAGCTCTGAGATGATGCTCAGTGTTGATCAGAGGAAAAGAGAGCTCTGAGATGATGCTCAGTGTTGATCAGAGGAAAAGAGAGCTCTGAGATGATGCTCAGTGTTCGTCAGAGGAAAAGAGAGCTCTGAGATGATGCTCAGTGTTGATCAGAGGAAAAGAGAGCTCTGAGATGATGCTCAGTGTTGATCAGAGGAAAAGAGAGCTCTGAGATGATGCTCAGTGTTCATCAGAGGAAAAGAGAGCTCTGAGATGATGCTCAGTGTTGATCAGAGGAAAAGAGAGCTCTGAGATGATGCTCAGTGTTCATCAGAGGAAAAGAGAGCTCTGAGATGATGCTCAGTGTTGATCAGAGGAAAAGAGAGCTCTGAGATGATGCTCAGTGTTGATCAGAGGAAAAGAGAGCTCTGAGATGATGCTCAGTGTTCATCAGAGGAAAAGAGAGCTCTGAGATGATGCTCAGTGTTGATCAGAGGAAAGGAGAGCTCTGAGATGATGCTCAGTGTTGATCAGAGGAAAAGAGAGCTCTGAGATGATGCTCAGTGTTCGTCAGAGGAAAAGAGAGCTCTGAGATGATGCTCAGTGTTTATCAGAGGAAAAGAGAGCTCTGAGATGATGCTCAGTGTTGATCAGAGGAAAAGAGAGCTCTGAGATGATGCTCAGTGTTGATCAGAGGAAAAGAGAGCTCTGAGATGATGCTCAGTGTTCGTCAGAGGAAAAGAGAGCTCTGAGATGATGCTCAGTGTTGATCAGAGGAAAAGAGAGCTCTGAGATGATGCTCAGTGTTGATCAGAGGAAAAGAGAGCTCTGAGATGATGCTCAGTGTTGATCAGAGGAAAAGAGAGCTCTGAGATGATGCTCAGTGTTCGTCAGAGGAAAAGAGAGCTCTGAGATGATGCTCAGTGTTCGTCAGAGGAAAAGAGAGCTCTGAGATGATGCTCAGTGTTCATCAGAGGAAAAGAGAGCTCTGAGATGATGCTCTGTGTTGATCAGAGGAAAAGAGAGCTCTGAGATGATGCTCAGTGTTGATCAGAGGAAAAGAGAGCTCTGAGATGATGCTCAGTGTTCATCAGAGGAAAAGAGAGCTCTGAGATGATGCTCAGTGTTGATCAGAGGAAAGGAGAGCTCTGAGATGATGCTCAGTGTTGATCAGAGGAAAAGAGAGCTCTGAGATGATGCTCAGTGTTCGTCAGAGGAAAAGAGAGCTCTGAGATGATGCTCAGTGGTCGTCAGAGGAAAAGAGAGCTCTGAGATGATGCTCAGTGTTGATCAGAGGAAAAGAGAGCTCTGAGATGATGCTCAGTGTTGATCAGAGGAAAAGAGAGCTCTGAGATGATGCTCAGTGTTCGTCAGAGGAAAAGAGAGCTCTGAGATGATGCTCAGTGTTGATCAGAGGAAAAGAGAGCTCTGAGATGATGCTCAGTGTTCGTCAGAGGAAAAGAGAGCTCTGAGATGATGCTCAGTGTTCATCAAAGGTAAAGAGAGCTCTGAGATGATGCTCAGTGTTGATCAGAGGAAAAGAGAGCTCTGAGATGATGCTCAGTGTTCGTCAGAGGAAAAGAGAGCTCTGAGATGATGCTCAGTGTTGATCAGAGGAAAAGAGAGCTCTGAGATGATGCTCAGTGTTGATCAGAGGAAAAGAGAGCTCTGAGATGATGCTCAGTGTTGATCAGAGGAAAAGAGAGCTCTGAGATGATGCTCAGTGTTGATCAGAGGAAAAGAGAGCTCTGAGATGATGCTCAGTGTTCGTCAGAGGAAAAGAGAGCTCTGAGATGATGCTCAGTGTTCGTCAGAGGAAAAGAGAGCTCTGAGATGATGCTCAGTGTTCGTCAGAGGAAAAGAGGGCTCTGAGATGATGTTCAGTGTTCGTCAGAGTAAAAGAGAGCTCTGAGATGATGCTCAGTGTTGATCAGAGGAAAAGAGAGCTCTGAGATGATGCTCAGTGTTCGTCAGAGGAAAAGAGAGCTCTGAGATGATGCTCAGTGTTCCTCAGAGGAAAAGAGAGCTCTGAGATGATGCTCAGTGTTGATCAGAGGAAAAGAGAGCTCTAAGATGATGCTCAGTGTTGATCAGAGGAAAAGAGAGCTCTGAGATGATGCTCAGTGTTCATCAAAGGAAAAGAGAGCTCTGAGATGATGCTCAGTGTTGATCAGAGGAAAGGAGAGCTCTGAGATGATGCTCAGTGTTGATCAGAGGAAAAGAGAGCTCTGAGATGATGCTCAGTGTTCTTCAGAGGAAAAGAGAGCTCTGAGATGATGCTCAGTGTTGATCAGAGGAAAAGAGAGCTCTGAGATGATGCTCAGTGTTCATCAGAGGAAAAGAGAGCTCTGAGATGATGCTCAGTGTTCATCAGAGGAAAAGAGAGCTCTGAGATGATGCTCAGTGTTGATCAGAGGAAAAGAGAGCTCTGAGATGATGCTCAGTGTTCATCAGAGGAAAAGAGAGCTCTGAGATGATGCTCAGTGTTGATCAGAGGAAAAGAGAGCTCTGAGATGATGCTCAGTGTTCGTCAGAGGAAAAGAGCTCTGAGATGATGGCACAGATGTTGAAAGAAGAGTCCTGCTGAGGAACCATCGCTTTGCCCAGTGGAAACTCTGTGAAAAACTGAATTCATCTTCTTCAAACGTTTGGTTATTGATCAGCTAATAGATAAACTAATCCTCTAGGTGTTCCATCTCCATTCTACCTAAGTGACATTTTCAACCACACTGGATATTTTTCATGACAAAGACTCTTCTAAATAATGTTTCTTCATCTAAAGACTGTTGAAATAAACTTGTAAAAAATTTAACTGGGGCTTTTGGCAGCCTCTTCAAATCATGAATTCTCCCCTCTCTTTGTACCTCTCTCTTCTTCTTCCCTGTTTTCTTTCTTCCTTCCCTTCTTTTTGGACAGAGTCTCCTTCTGGATCCCAGGTTGGGTGTCAACTCACAGTGATCCTACCTCAGCACACCACCATGCCAAATACAAACCATTGACAGCAGTCCCCATTGGGCTGGAGATTTGGCTCCACAGCTAAGAGCATTTGCTGCTCTTGTGAAGGACTCAAGTTTGTTCTCAGCACCCGCATGGCAATTCACAAGCAACTTTAACTCCAGTTCTGGAAGATCAAACATCCTCTTCTGGCTTCCATGGGAACCAGGCAGGCATGCAACACACACACATACATCAAAGCAAAATAATCACATACATAAAATAGGCATGATGAAAAAGAAAATCGTCATCTGGAATGAAGTCTGATAACTATGACAATGCCTGATAAAACAGGAAAATAAGTCAGAGAGCACACAATTCCACTGGGAAATATTGTTATAATTCAGTTCAACTCTTGTTATTTTTCTGCAATTCTTTTTATTTCGATAGGAACGTGTGTGATTTAACTGTCTGAAAATTCCAGGATGTGTATATTACTGAGATGTGAAATTTCCTTAAAATCCTTTACCAGTATCATGCAGTGGTGGTGCACGCCTTTAATCCCAGCACAGGAAGCAACAATTATTTTTCCTTAATATCTCTTAATATCAATGGACTCAATTCCCAAATAAAAAGACATAGACTAACAGACTGGCTACATAAACAAGACCCAACTTTTTACTGCTTACAGGAAACCCACTTCAGGGAAAAAGATAGACACTACCTTGGGGTAAAAAGATGGAAAACAATTTTCCAAGCAAATGGTCCGAATAAACATGCTGAAGTAGCCATTCTAATATTGAATAAAATCAACTTCCAACCCAAAGTTATCAAAAAAGAAAAGGAGGGAAACTTCAAACTCATCAAAGGTAAAATCTTCCAAGATGAACTCTCAATTCTGAATATCTATGCTCCAAATGCAAGGGCAGCCTCATTCATTAAAAAAAAAAAACTATAGTAAAGCTTAAAGCACATATTGCACCTCACACAATAATAGTGGGCAACTTTAACACCCCAGTCTCGTCAATGGACAGATCATGGAAAGAGAAACTAAACAGAGACACATTGAAACTAACAGAAGTTATGAAACAAATGGATTTAACAGATATCTACAGATCATCCTAAAACAAAAGGATATACCTTCTTTTCAGCACCTCCTGGTACATTCTCCTAAATCGACCATATAATTGGTCACAAAACAGGCCTCAACAGATACAAAAATATTGAAATTATCTCATGCATCCTATCAGATCACCACAGACTAAGGCTGATCTTCAATAAAGAAAATGCAAAATGCAAAAAGATCCTAACCCAAAAAAATCCAGGAAATCCAGGACACAATGAGAAGACCAAACCTATGGATAATAGGAGTAGATGACAATGAGGATTTTCAACTTAAAGGGCCAGTAAATATCTTCAACAAAATTATAGAAGAAAACTTCCCTAACCTAAAGAAAGAGATGTCCATGAACATACATGAAGCCTACAGGACTCCAAATAGACTGGACCAGAAAAGAAATTCTTCCTGACACATAGTAATCAGAACAACAAATGCACTAAATAAAGACAGAATATTAAAAGCAGTAGTGGAAAGAGGTCAAGTAAAATATAAAGGCAGGCCTATTAGAATTAAACCAGACTTCTCACCAGAGACTATGAAAGCCAGAAGATCCTGGAAATTTGTTATACAGACACTAAGAGAACACAAATGCCAGCCCAGGTTACTATACTCAGTAAAGTCTTAATTACCACAGATGGAGAAACCAAAGTATTCCATGACAAAACCAAATTCACACAATATCTTTCCACGAATCCAGCCCCTCAAAGGATAATAACGGGAAAACACCAACACAAGGACAGAAATTACACCCTAGAAAAAGCAAGAAAGTAATCCTTAAACAAACCTAAAAGAAGACTGCCACAAGAACAGAATCCCAACTCTAACAACAAAAATAACAGGAAGTGACAATTACTTTTCCTTAATATCTCTTTGGGTTTTTTTGTTTTCGTTTTTGTTTTTTGTTTGTTTGTTTGTTTGAGACAGGGTCTCTCTGCCCTGGCTGTCCTGGAACTCACTTTGTAGACCAGGCTGGCCCCGAACTCAGAAATGCAACTGCCTCTACTTCCCGAGTGCTGGGATTAAAGGTGTGCGCAACCACCCCCGGCCCTTAATATCTCTTAATATAAATGGATTCAATTCTCAAATAAAAAGACAGACACTACCTTAGGGTGAAAAGCTGGAAAACAATTTTCCAAGCAAATGGTCCGAATAAACAAGCTGGAGTAGCCATTCTAATATCGAATAAAATCGACAAGATAGATAAACCCTTAGCCAGACTCACTAGAGGGCACAGAGACAGTATCTTAACTAACAAAATCAGAAATGGAAAGGGTGACATAACAACAGAACCGGAGGAAATCTAAAACATCATCAGATCCTAGTACAAAAGGCTATACTCAACAAAACCGGAAAACCTGGATGAAATGGACAAATTTCTAGACAGATACCAGGTACCAAAGTTAAATCAGGATCAGATTAGTGACCCAGTCCCATATGCTCTAAAGCAGTCATTAATAGTCTGCCAACCAAAAACAGCCCAGGACCAGATGGGTTTAGTGCAGAGTTCTATCAGAACTTCAAAGAAGACCTAATTTCAATTCTCCTCAAACTATTCCACAAAATAGAAACAGAAGGGAGTCTAACCAATTCATTTAATGAAGCAACAATTACTCTGATACCTAAACCACACAAAGACCCAACAAAGAAAGAGAACTTCAGACCAGTTTACCTTATGAATTTCGATGCAAAAATAACTCAATAAAATTCAGGCTAACCGAATCCAAGAACACATCAAAACAATCATCCATCATGATCAAGTAGGCTTCATTCCAGGGATTCAGGGATGGTTTAATATACAGAAACCTATCAACATAATCTACTATATAAACAAACTTAAAGACAAAAACCATATGATCATCTGGTTAGATGCTGAGAAAGCATTTGACAAAATCCAACACCCCTTTATGATAAAAGTCTGGGATATATCAGGAATTCAAGGCCCATACCTAAACATAATAAAAGCAGTATACAGTAAACTAGTAGCCAGCATCAAACTAAATGGAGAGAAGCTGGAAGCAATCCCACTAAAATCAGGGACTAGACAAGGCTGCCCACTTTCTCCCTACCTATTCAATATAGTACTCGAAGTCGTAGCCAGAGGAATTAGACAACAAAAGGAGGTCAAGGTGATACAAATTGGAAAGGAAGAAGTCAAAATATCACTTTTTGCAGATGATATGATAGTATATATAAGTGATACAACTTACACCAGAGAACTCCTAAACCTAATAAACAGCTTGAGTGAAGTAGCTGGATATAAAATTAACTCAAACAAATCAGTGGCCTTTCTCTACACAAAGGATAAACAGGCTGAGAAAGAAATTAGGGGGACAACACCCTTCACAATAGCTACAAATACTATAAAATACCTTGGTGTGACTCTAACTAAGGAAGAGAAAGATCAGTATAATAAGAACTTCAAGTTTCTGAAGAAAGAAATCAAAGAAGATCTCAGAAGTTGGAAAGATCTTCCATTCTCATGGATGGGCAGGATCAATAAAGCAATCTACAGATTCAATGAAATCCCCATCAAAATTCCTACTCAAATCTTCACTGAGTTAGAAAGGGCAATTTGCCAATTCATCTGGAACAACAAAAAACCTAGGATAGCAAAAACTCTTCTCAAGGATAAAAGAACCTCTGGTGGAATCACCATGCCTGACCTAAAGCTGTACTACAGAGCAATTGTCTTGGTCTTGGTGTCTGTTCACAGCAGTAAAACCCTGACTAAGACATCCACCTATCAAAACTGAATAGCTGAACCTTCAATTCCCCAACCAATGGTGCTGTTATTGCATTTACCCTTGGGCTGAAGCCATTTCCTTTTTGAAACACATTAAAAATAAATAGTTTTATTTGATCCAAATTGCTAGTATAGTCTTCTAACATCCTTTTCTTGGGAGAACCTTGTTATCTGCCTCTTTTTTTTTTTTTTTTGATTATAGCCCCTTTTATTTTCTTTCTTTTTTTATTTTTAATATTTTTTATTACATATTTTCCTCAATTACATTTCCAATGCTATCCCAAAAGTCCCCCATACCGTCCCCCCCACTTCCCTACCCACCCATTCCCATTCTTTTGGCCCTGGCATTCCCCTATATTGGGGCATATAAAGTTTGCAAGTCCAATGGGCCTCTCTTTCCAGTGATGGCCGACTAGGCCATCTTTCGATACATATGCAGCTAGAGACAAGAACTCCGGGGTACTGGTTAGTTCATCATGTTGTTCCAACTATAGGGTTGCAGATCCCTTTAGCTCATTGGGTACTTTCTAAAGCTTCTCCATTGGGAGCCCTGTGATACATCCAATAGCTGACTGTGAGCATCCACTCCTGTGTTTGCTAGGCCCCGGCATCGTCTCACAAGAGACAGCTATATTTGGGTCCTTTCAGCAAAATCTTGCTACTGTATGCAATGGTGTCAGCGTTTGGAAGTTGATTATGGGATGGATCCCTGGATACGGCAGTCTCTAGATGCTCCATCCTTTCATCACAGCTCGAAACTTTGTCTCTATAACTCCTTCCATGGGTGTTTTGTTCCCAATTCTAAGAAGGGGCATATTGTCCACAGATTGGTCTTCATTCTTCTTGAGTTTCATGCGTTTAGCAAATTGTATCTTATATCTTGGGTATCCTAAGTTTTGGGCTAATATCCACTTATCAGTGAATACGTATTGTGTGAGTTCCTTTGTGATTGTGTTACCTCACTCAAGATGATGCCCTCCAGGTCCATCCATTTGGCTAGGAATTTCATAAATTCATTCTTTTTAATAGCTGAGTAGTACACCATTGTGTAAATGTACCATAATTTCTGTATCCATTCCTCTGTTGAGGGACATCTGGGTTCTTTCCAGCTTCTGGCTATTATAAATAGGGCTGCTATGAACATAATGGAGCATGTGTCCTTCTTACCGGTTGGGACATCTTCTGGATATATGCCCAGGAGAGGTATTGCTGGATCCTCCGGTAGTACTATGTCCAATTTTCTGAGGAACCGCCAGACTGATTTCCAGAGTGGTTGTACAAGCTTGCAATCCCACCAACAATGGAGGAGTGTTCCTCTTTCTCCACATCCTCGCCAGCATCTGCTGTCACCTGAATTTTTGATCTTAGCCATTCTGACTGGTGTGAGGTGGAATCTCAGGGTTGTTTTGATTTGCATTTCCCTGATGATTAAGGATGTTGAACATTTTTTCAGGTGCTTCTCTGCCATTTGGTATTCTTCAGGTGAGAATTCTTTGTTCAGTTCTGAGCCCCATTTTTTAATGGGGTTATTTGACTTTCTGGAGTCCACCTTCTTGAGTTCCTTATATATATTGGATAGTAGTCCCTTATCTGATTTAGGATAGGTGAAGATCCTTTCCCAATCTGTTGGTGGTTTTTTTGTCTTATTGATGGTGTCTTTAGCCTTGCAGAAGCTTTGTAGTTTCATGAGGTCCCACTTGTCAATTCTCGATCTTACAGCACAAGCCATTACTGTTCTATTCAGGAATTTTTCCCCTGTGCCCATATCTTCAAGGCTTTTCTCCACTTTCTCCTCTATAAGTTTCAGTGTCTCTGGTTTTTTTTTTTTTTGTTTTAATTAATTATTTTATTTATTTACATCCCAAATATTGTCTCTCCTCCTGGCCCCCCTTCATAGAGTTCTTCCTCCTCCCCCTTCCTCTCCCCTTCTCCTCTAAGAGGGTATCTGCCCCCCTGTGTATCCTTCCTCCCTGGGAAATGAAGTCTCTAAAGGATTGGGTGCATCCTTTCCCACTGAGGCCATACAAGGCAGTCCTCTGTTACATATGTGCTGGGGACTAAGGCCAACCTATCTATGCTTTTTGGTTGGTGGCTTAGTCTCTGGGAGCTCCAAGGGGTTCAGGTGGGAACACCTTTTAATCCCAGCTCTCAAAAAGATGTTTCCAAGAGGAGTGTTGGGAGTTCAAGACCATTTTTCTCTGCACAGTTCATTAAAGAATAGCTTGGGCTTCATAGTGAGACTGTAGCTCAGGCAAACACAAACAAAAACCCAAATAATAAACATCACATTATACCCTGTAAATGTAGACCTTGTCAAAAGAAGAAACTATTTTTTTTAAACAAGAAGTCAAATAAATGAAGAAAAAGAGAAGACATAGGCTATTTTTGTATATCATGAGGGATAAGTTCCATTTGATATGGCAGTTGTCAGGTCAACTTCAAATATTTACCTAGAGAGTGAATGTCTTACCCCATAAAGTCTCTGACTGGAAGCAAAGTGTGCTGTCTCTCTCTTTAAGTAGAGGGGAGCAAGCCTAACACGGAGTCTTTCCCCTCCACTCTCATAGGAGAGTGGGTCTGATGCTGAAGGTAAGCCAGATATGCCCTACTCTAAGTACTACAAATCTTTAAAATTATTTTATTATTATATGTGAATTTCATACTATGCGTTTTTGCTATAGTAATCTCCACTTCTATTTCTAAATTAAACTGAACCTGTCATTTTCTTTCTGTATATGAGGATATCTGTATCCTTTCAAAGGGAAGACACAGGTCTGTTACCTACCATTAAAAGCTCACATGCATTTAAATGGTCTCTTTTTTCTAATTTGCTACAATAATCTTTTTTTTGATTTTTAATATTTTTATTACCTATTTTCCTCAATTACATTTCCAATGCTATCCCAAAAGTCCCCCATAGCGCCCCCCACTTCCCTACCCACCCATTCCCATTCTTTTGGCCCTGGCATTCCCCTATATTGGGGCATATAAAGTTTGCAAGTCCAATGGGCCTCTCTTTCCATTGATGGCCGACTAGGCCATCTTTCGATACATATGCAGCTAGAGACAAGAGCTCCGGGGTTCTGGTTAGTACATCATGTTGTTCCAACAATAGGGTTGCAGATCCCTTTAGCTCCTTGGGTACTTCCTCTAGCTTCTCCATTGGGAGCCCTGTGATACATCCAATAGCTGACTGTGAACATCCACTCCTGTGTTTGCTAGGCCCCGGCATCGTCTCACAAGAGACAGCTATATTTGGGTCCTTTCAGCAAAATCTTGCTAGTGTATGCAATGGTGTCAGCGTTTAGAAGCTGATTATGGGACGGATCCCTGGATACAGCAGTCTCTAAATGGTCCATCCTTTCATCACAGCTACGAACTTTGTCTCTGTAACTCCTTCCCTGGGTGTTTTGTTCCCAATTCTAAGAAGGTGCACAGTGTCCACACTTTGGTCTTCATTCTTCTTGAGTTTCATGCGTTTATCAAATTGTATCTTATATCTTGGGTATCCTAAGTTTTGGGCTAATATCCACTTATCAATGAATACATATTGTGTGAGTTCTTTTGTGATTGTGTTACTTCACTCAAGATGATGCCCTCCAGGTCCATCCATTTGGCTAGGAATTTCATAAATTCATTCTTTTTAATAGCTGAGTAGTACTCCATTGTGTAAATGTACCATAATTTCTGTATCCATTCCTCTGTTGAGGGACATCTGGGTTCTTTCCAGCTTCTGGCTATTATAAATAGGGCTGCTATGAACATAGTGGAGCATGTGTCCTTTTTACCGGTTGGGACATCTTCTGGATATATGCCCAGGAGAGGTATTGCTGGATCCTCCGGTAGTACTATGTCCAATTTTCTGAGGAACCGCCAGACTGATTTCCAGAGTGGTTGTACAAGCTTGCAATCCCACCAACAATGGAGGAGTGTTCCTCTTTCTCCACATCCTCGCCAGCATCTGCTGTCACCTGAATTTTTGATCTTAGCCATTCTGACTGGTGTGAGGTGGAATCTCAGGGTTGTTTTGATTTGCATTTCCCTGATGATTAAGGATGTTGAACATTTTTTCAGGTGTTTCTCTGCCATTCGGTATTCCTCAGGTGAGAATTCTTTGTTTAGTTCTGAGCCCCATTTTTTAATGGGGTTATTTGACTTTCTAGAGTCCACCTTCTTGAGTTCCTTATATATATTGGATATTAGTCCCTTATCTGATTTAGGATAGGTGAAGATCCTTTCCCAATCTGTTGGTGGTTTTTTTGTCTTATTGATGGTGTCTTTAGCCTTGCAGAAGCTTTGTAGTTTCATGAGGTCCCACTTGTCAATTCTCGATCTTACAGCACAAGCCATTACTGTTCTATTCAGGAATTTTTCCCCTGTGCCCATATCTTCAAGGCTTTTCCCCACTTTCTCCTCTATAAGTTTCAGTGTCTCTGGTTTTATGTGAAGTTCCTTGATCCACTTAGACTTGACCTTAGTACAAGGAGATAGGAATGGATCGATTCGCATTCTTCTACATGTTAACAACCAGTTGTGCCAGCACCATTTGTTGAAAATGCTGTCTTTCTTCCACTGGATGTTTTTAGCTCCCTTGTCAAAGATCAGGTGACAATAGGTGTGTGAGTTCATTTCTGGGTCTTCAATTCTATTCCATTGGTCTATTTGTCTGTCACTATACCAGTACCATGCAGTTTTTATCACAATTGCTCTGTAGTAGAGCTTTAGGTCCGGCATGGTGATTCCACCAGAGGTTCTTTTATCCTTGAGAAGAGTTTTTGCTATCCTAGGTTTTTTGTTATTCCAGATGAATTTGCAGATTGCCCTTTCTAATTCGTTGAAGAATTGATTTGGAATTTTGATGGGGATTGCATTGAATCTGTAGATTGCTTTTGGCAAGATAGCCATTTTTACAATGTTGATCCTGCCAATCCATGAGCATGGGAGATCTTTCCATCTTCTGAGATCTTCTATAATTTCTTTCTTCAGAGACTTGAAGTTTTTATTATACAGATCTTTCACTTCCTTAGTTAGAGTCACGCCAAGATATTTTATATTATTTGTGACTATTGAGAAGGGTGTTGTTTCCCTAATTTCTTTCTCAGCCTGTTTATTCTTTGTGTAGAGAAAGGCCATTGATTTGTTTGAGTTAATTTTATATCCAGCTACTTCACCGAAGCTGTTTATCAGGCTTAGGAGTTCTCTGGTGGAATTTTTAGGGTCGCTTATATATACTATCATATCATCTGCAAAAAGTGATATTTTGACTTCATCTTTTCCAATTTGTATCCCTTTGATCTCCTTTTGTTGTCGAATTGCTCTGGCTAGGACTTCAAGTACAATGTTGAATAGGTATGGAGAAAGTGGACAGCCTTGTCTAGTCCCTGATTTTAGAGGGATTGCTTCAAGCTTCTCACCATTTACTTTGATGTTGGCTACTGGTTTGCTGTAGATTGCTTTTATCATGTTTAGGTATGGGCCTTGAATTCCTGATCTTTCCAAGACTTTTATCATGAATGGGTGTTGGATCTTGTCAAATGCTTTTTCCGCATCTAACGAGATGACCATGTGGTTTTTGTCTTTGAGTTTGTTTATATCCTGGATTACGTTGATGGATTTCCGTATATTGAACCATCCCTGCATCCCTGGGATGAAACCTACTTGGTCAGGATGGATGATTGTTTTGATGTGTTCTTGGATTCGGTTAGCAAGAACTTTATTGAGGATTTTTGCATCAATATTCATAAGGGATATTGGTCTGAAGTTTTCTATCTTTGCTGGGTCTTTTTGTGGTTTAGGTATCAGAGTAATTGTGGCTTCATAGAATGAGTTGGGTAGAGTACCTTCTGTTTCTATTTTGTGGAATAGTTTGTGAAGAACTGGGATTAGATCTTCTTTGAAGGTCTGATAGAACTCTGCACTAAACCCATCTGGTCCTGGGCTTTTTTTAGTTGGGAGACTATTAATGACTGCTTCTATTTCTTTGGGGGATATAGGGCTGTTTAGATCATTAACCTGATCTTGATTCAACTTTGGTACCTGGTATCTGTCTAGGAACTTCTCCATTTCATCCAGGTTCTCCAGTTTTGTTGAGTATAGCCTTTGGTAGAAGGATCTGATGGTGTTTTGGATGTCTTCAGGATCTGTTGTTATGTCTCCTTTTTCATTTCTGATTTTGTTAATTAGGATGCTTTCCCTGTGCCCTCTAGTGAGTCTGGCTAAGGGTTTATCTATCTTGTTGATTTTCTCAAAGAACCAGCTCCTTGATTGGTTGATTCTTTGAATAGTTTTTCTTGTTTCCACTTGGTTGATTTCACCCCTGAGTTTGATTATTTCCTGCCGTCTACTCCTCTTGGGTGAATTTGCTTCCTTTTGTTCTAGTGCTTTTAGGTGTGTTGTCAAGCTGCTAATGTGTGCTCTCTCTAGTTTCCTTTTGGAGGCACTCAGAGCTATGAGTTTTCCTCTTAGAAATGCTTTCATTGCGTCCCATAAGTTTGGGTATGTTGTGGCTTCATTTTCATTGAACTCTAAAAAGTCCTTAATTTCTTTCTTTATTCCTTCCTGGACCAAGGTATCATTGAGAAGAGTGTTGTTCAGTTTCCACGTGAAGGTTGGCTTTCTATTATTTATTTTGTTATTGAAGATCAGCCTTAGTCCATGGTGATCTGATAGGATGCATGGGACAATTTCAATATTTTTGTATCTGTTGAGGCCTGCTTTGTGACCAATTATGTGGTCAATTTTGGAGAAGGTACCATGAGGTGCTGAGAAGAAGGTATATCCTTTTGTTTTAGGATAGCATGTTCTGTAGATATCTGCCAGATCCATTTGATTCATAATTTCTCTTAGTTTCACTGTGTCCCTGTTTAGTTTCTGTTTCCATGATCTGTCCATTGGTGAAAGTGGTGTGTTGAAGTCTCCCACTATTATTGTATGAGGTGCAATGTGTGCTTTGAGCTTTACTAATGTTTCTTTAATGAATGTGGCTGCCTTTGTATTTGGAGCATAGATATTCAGGATTGATAGTTCCTCTTGGAGGATTTTACCTTTGATGAGTATGAAGTGTCCCTCCCTGTCTTTTTTAATGACTTTGGGTTGGAAGTCAATCTTATCAGATATTAGAATGGCTACTCCAGCTTGTTTCTTCATGCCATTTGCTTGGAAAATTGTTTTCCAGCCTTTCATTCTGAGGTAGTGTCTATCCTTTTCTCTGAGATGAGTTTCCTGTAAGCAACAAAATGTTGGGTCTTGTTTGTGTAGCCAGTTTGTTAGTCTATGTCTTTTTATCGGGGCGTTGAGTCCATTGATATTAAGAGATATTAAGGAAAAGTAATTGTTGTTTCCTGTTATTTTTGTTGTTAAAGTTGGCATTTTGTTCTTGTGGCTGTCTTCCTTTAGGTTTGTTGAGGGATTACCTTCTTGTTGTTTCTAGGGCGTGGTTCCTGTCCTTGTATTGGTTTTTTTCTGTTATTATCCTTTGAAGGGCTGGATTCGTGGAGAGATAATGTGTGAATTTGGTTTTGTCGTGGAATACTTTGGTTTCTCCATCTATGTTAATTGAGAGTTTGGCTGGGTATAGTAGCCTGGGCTGGAATTTGTGTTCTTTTAGTGTCTGTATAACATCTGTCCAGGATCTTCTGGCTTTCATAGTCTCTGGTGAAAAATCTGGTGTAATTCTGATAGGCTTGCCTTTATATGTTACTTGGCCTTTTTCTCTTACTGCTTTTAGTATTCTATCTTTATTTAGAGCATTTGTTGTTCTGATTATTATGTGTCGGGAGGTATTTCTTTTCTGGTCCAGTCTATTTGGAGTTCTGTAGGCTTCTTGTATGTTCATGGGCATCTCTTTCTTTAGATTTGGGAAGTTTTCTTCTATAATTTTGTTGAAGATGTTTGCTGGTCCTTTGAGTTGAAAATCTTCATTCTCATCCACTCCTATTATCCGTAGGTTTGGTCTTCTCATTGTGTCCTGTATTTCTTGGATGTTTTGAGTTAGGATCTTTTTGCATTTTACATTTTCCTTGATTGTTGTGCCGATGTTCTCTATGGAATCTTCTGCACCTGAGATTCTCTCTTCCATCTCTTGTATTCTGTTGCTGATGCTCGTATCTATGGTTCCAGATTTCTTTCCTAGGGTTTCTATCTCCAGTGTTGCCTCATTTTGGGTTTTCTTTATTGTGTCTACTTCCCTTTTTAGGTCTAGTATGGTTTTGTTCATTTCCATCATCTGTTTGGATGTGTTTTCCTGTTTTTCTGTAAGGACTTCTACCTGTTTGATTATGTTATCCTGTTTTTCTTTAAGGATTTGTAACTCTTTAGCAGTGTTCTCCTGCAATTCTTTAAGGGATTTTTGTGCTTCCTCTTTATTGTCTTCTGCCTGTTTAGCAGTGTTCTCCTGCATTTCTTTAAGTGTGTTATTAAAGTCCTTCTTGAAGTCCTCTATCATCATCAGGAGATATGCTTTTAAATCCGTGTCTAGCTTTTCCGGTGTGTTGGGGTGCCCTGGACTGGGCGAAGTGGGGGTGCTGGGTTCTGATGATGGTGAGTGGTCTTGGTTTCTGTTAGTAAGATTATTACGATTACCTTTCGCCATCTGGTAATCTCTGGGGTTAGTTGTTATTGTTGTCACTGTTTAAAGATTGGAGCAGAAGCTGTGTTCCACTCACCAGCAGTCTCTAAATCCTGCGGCGGGGGTCGTGGGTCGCTGGCGGTACCCCGGTGCTGGTCCAGCCGGAAGAGGCCTGTGGTCCTACTCAGGCTGGTTATCTGCTTCCCTTACTAATGCAGTCTCTGGTCCCGCGTGCAATTGGATTGGAGCAGAAGCTGTGTTCCACTCTCCAGAAGTCTTAAGATCCTGTGGTGGGTGTTGTGGGTAGCTGGTGAGTGTCAGCTGACCCTGCGCCCCAGCTGCCCCGGTGCTTTTCTGACCAGAAGAGGGTTGTGGCCCTATGTAGGCTGGATTTCTCTCTCCCCAACCAGAGCAGTCTCAGGTACCGCGTGATTGGACTGGAGCAGAAGCTGTGTTCCACTCACCAGCAGTCCCAAACTCCTGCAGCGGGGGTCGTGGGTAGCTGGCGGGTGTCAGGCAACCCTGCGCTCCCGCTACCCTGGCGCTGATCCAGCTGGATGAGGCCTGTGGTCCTACTAAGGCCGGTTTCTGCTTCCCTAACTAATGCAGTCTCAGGTCCCTCGCAATTGGATTGGAGCAGAAGCTGTGTTCCACTCACCAGCAGTCCCAAAATCCTGCGGCGGGGGTCGTGGGTAGCTGGCGGGTGTCAGGCAACCCTGCGCTCCCCATGTCTCTGGTTTTATGTGAAGTTCCTTGATCCACTTAGACTTCACCTTGGTACAAGGAGATAGAAATGGATCGATTCGCATTCTTCTACATGTTAACAACCAGTTGTGCCAGCACCATTTGTTGAAAATGCTGTCTTTCTTCCACTGGATGTTTTTAGCTCCCTTGTCGAAGATCAAGTGACCATAGGTGTGTGAGTTCATTTCTGGGTCTTCAATTCTATTCCATTGGTCTATTTGTCTGTCACTATACCAGTACCATGCAGTTTTTATCACAATTGCTCTGTAGTAGAGCTTTAGGTCCGGCATGGTGATTCCACCAGAGGTTCTTTTATCCTTGAGAAGAGTTTTTGCTATCCTAGGTTTTTTGTTATTCCAGATGAATTTGCAGATTGCCCTTTCTAATTCGTTGAAGAATTGATTTGGAATTTTGATGGGGATTGCATTGAATCTGTAGATTGCTTTTGGCAAGATAGCCATTTTTACAATGTTGATCCTGCCAATCCATGAGCATGGGAGATCTTTCCATCTTCTGAGATCTTCTATAATTTCTTTCTTCAGAGACTTGAAGTTTTTATTATACAGATCTTTCACTTCCTTAGTTAGAGTCACGCCAAGATATTTTATATTATTTGTGACTATTGAGAAGGGTGTTGTTTCCCTAATTTCTTTCTCAGCCTGTTTATTCTTTGTGTAGAGAAAGGCCATTGATTTGTTTGAGTTAATTTTATATCCAGCTACTTCACCGAAGCTGTTTATCAGGTTTAGGAGTTCTCTGGTGGAATTTTTAGGGTCACTTATGTATACTATCATATCATCTGCAAAAAGTGATATTTTGACTTCATCTTTTCCAATTTGTATCCCTTTGATCTCCTTTTGTTGTTGAATTGCTCTGGCTAGGACTTCAAGTACAATGTTGAATAGGTATGGAAAAAGTGGACAGCCTTGTCTAGTCCCTTATTTTACAGGGATTGCTTCAAGCTTCTCACCATTTACTTTGATGTTGGCTACTGGTTTGCTGTAGATTGCTTTTATCATGTTTAGGTATGGGCCTTGAATTCCTGATCTTTCCAAGACTTTTATCATGAATGGGTGTTGGATCTTGTCAAATGCTTTTTCCGAATCTAACGAGATGACCATGTGGTTTTTGTCTTTGAGTTTGTTTATATCCTGGATTACGTTGATGGATTTCCGTATATTGAACCATCCCTGCATCCCTGGGATGAAAGCTACTTGGTCAGGATGGATGATTGTTTTGATGTGTTCTTGGATTCGGTTAGCAAGAACTTTATTGAGGAATTTTGCATCGATATTCATAAGGGATATTGGTCTGAAGTTTTCTATCTTTGTTGGGTCTTTTTGTGGTTTAGGTATCAGAGTAATTGTGGCTTCATAGAATGAGTTGGGTAGAGTACCTTCTGTTTCTATTTTGTGGAATAGTTTGTGAAGAACTGGGATTAGATCTTCTTTGAAGGTCTGATAGAACTCTGCACTAAACCCATCTGGTCCTGGGCTTTTTTTGGTTGGGAGACTATTAATGACTGCTTCTATTTCTTTGGGGGATATAGGGCTGTTTAGATCATTAATCTGATCTTGATTCAACTTTGGTACCTGGTGTCTGTCTAGGAACTTCTCCATTTCATCCAGGTTCTCCAGTTTTGTTGAGTATAGCCTTTGGTAGAAGGATCTGATGGTGTTTTGGATGTCTTCAGGATCTGTTGTTATGTCTCCTTTTTCATTTCTGATTTTATTAATTAGAATGCTTTCCCTGTGCCCTCTAGTGAGTCTGGCTAAGGGTTTATCTATCTTGTTGATTTTCTCAAAGAACCAGCTCTTTGATTGGTTGATTCTTTGTATAGTTCTTCTTGTTTCCACTTGGTTGATTTCACCCCTGAGTTTGATTATTTCCTGCCGTCTACTCCTCTTGGGTGAATTTGCTTCCTTTTGTTCTAGTGCTTTTAGGTGTGTTGTCAAGCTGCTAATGTGTGCTCTCTCTAGTTTCTTTTTGGAGGCACTCAGAGCTATGAGTTTTCCTCTTAGAAGTGCTTTCATTGCGTCCCATAAGTTTGGGTATGTTGTGGCTTCATTTTCATTGAACTCTAAAAAGTCCTTAATTTCTTTCTTCATTCCTTCCTTCACCAAGGTATCATTGAGAAGAGTGTTGTTCAGTTTCTATGTGAATGTTGGCTTTCTATTATTTATTTTGTTATTGAAGATCAGCCTTAGTCCATGGTGATCTGATAGGATGCATGGGACAATTTCAATATTTTTGTATCTGTTGAGGCCTGTTTTGTGACCAATTATGTGGTCAATTTTGGAGAAGGTACCATGAGGTGCTGAGAAGAAGGTATATCCTTTTGTTTTAGGATAGAATGTTCTGTAGATATCTGCCAGATCCATTTGATTCATAACTTCTGTTAGTTTCACTGTGTCCCTGTTTAGTTTCTGTTTCCACGATCTGTATATTGGTGAAAGTGGTGTGTTGAAGTCTCCCACTATTATTGTATGAGGTGCAATGTGTGCTTTGAGATTTACTAAAGTTTCTTTAATGAATGTGGCTGCCTTTGTATTTGAAGCATAGATATTCAGGATTGATAGTTCCTCTTGGAGGATTTTTACTTTGATGAGTATGAAGTGCCCCTCCCTGTCTTTTTTGATGACTTTGGGTTGGAAGTCAATCTTATCAGGTATTAGAATGGCTACTCCAGCTTGTTTCTTCATACCATTTGGTTGGAAAATTGTTTTCCAGCCTTTCATTCTGAGGTAGTGTCTATCTTATTCTCTGAGATGAGTTTCCTGTAAGCAGCAAAATGTTGGGTCTTGTTTGTGTAGCCAGTTTGTTAGTCTATGTCTTTTTATCGGGGCGTTGAGTCCATTGATATTAAGAGATATTAAGGAAAAGTAATTGTTGTTTCCTGTTATTTTTGTTGTTAAAGTTGGCATTCTGTTCTTGTGGCTGTCTTCCTTTAGGTTTGTTGAGGGATTACCTTCTTGTTGTTTCTAGAGCGTGGTTCCCGTCCTTGCATTGTTTTTTTTTCTGTTATTATCCTTTGAAGGGCTGGATTCGTGGAGAGATAATGTGTGAATTTGGTTTTGTCGTGGAATACTTTGGTTTCTCCATCTATGTTAATTGAGAGTTTGGCTGGGTATAGTAGCCTGGGCTGGAATTTGTGTTCTTTTAGTGTCTGTATAACATCTGTCCAGGATCTTCTGGCTTTCATAGTCTCTGGTGAAAAATCTGGTGTAATTCTGATAGGCTTGCCTTTATATGTTACTTGGCCTCTTTCTCTTACTGCTTTTAGTATTCTGTCTTTATTTAGTGCATTTGTTGTTCTGATTATTATTTGTCAGGTGGTATTTCTTTTCTGGTCCAGTCTATTTGGAGTTCTGTAGGCTTCTTGTATGTTCATGGGCATCTCTTTCTTTAGATTTGGGAAGTTTTCTTCTATAATTTTGTTGAAGATGTTTGCTGGTCCTTTGAGTTGAAAATCTTCATTCTCATCCACTCCTATTATCCGTAGGTTTGGTCTTCTCATTGTGTCCTACATTTCTTGGATGTTTTGAGTTAGGATCTTTTTGCGTTTTACATTTTCCTTGATTGTTGTGTCGATGTTCTCTATGGAATCTTCTGCACCTGAGATTCTCTCTTCCATCTCTTGTATTCTGTTGCTGATGCTCGTATCTATGGTTCCAGATTTCTTTCCTAGGGTTTCTATCTCCAGTGTTGCCTCATTTTGGGTTTTCTTTATTGTGTCTACTTCCCTTTTTAGGTCTAGTATGGTTATGTTCATTTCCATCATCTGTTTGGATGTGTTATCCTGTTTTTCTTTAAGGACTTGTAACTCTTTAGCCATGTTCTCCTGTAATTCTTTAAGTGAGTTATTAAAGTCCTTTTTGATATCCTCTACCATCATCATGAGATATGCTTTTAGATCCGTGTCTAGCTTTTCCGGTGTGTTGGGCTGCCCTGGTCTGGGCGAAGTGGGAGTGCTGGGTTCTGATGATGGTGAGTGGTCTTGGTTTCTGTTAGTAAGATTATTACGTTTACCTTTCACCATCTGGTAATCTCTGGGGTTAGTTGTTATCGTTGTCACTGTTTAAAGATTGGAGCAGACTCTGTGTTCCACTCACCAGAAGTCTTAAAATCCTGTGGCGGGTGTCGTGGGTAGCTGGCGGTTGTCAGCTGATCTTGTGCTCTACCTACCCAGGTGCTTGTCAAACCGGATGAGGCTTGTGGCCCTACTCAGGCCGGATTTCTGCCTCCCCAACCAAAGCAGTCTCAGGTCCCGTGTGATTGGACTGGAGCAGAAGCTGTGTTCCACTCACCAGCAGTCTCTAAATCCTGCGGCGGGGGTCGTGGGTAGCTGACGGTACCCCGGTGCTGGTCCAGCCGGAAGAGGCCTGTGGTCCTACTCAGGCTGGTTTTCTGCTTCCCTAACTAATGCAGTCTCAGGTCCCGCGCGCAATTGGATTGGAGCAGAAGCTGTGTTCCACTCACCAGAAGTCTTAAGATCCTGTGGTGGGTGTTGTGGGTAGCTGGCGAGTATCAGCCGACCCTGTGCCCTAGCTACCCTGGTGCTGGTCTCTCTGCCTCATCTTAAAAGCCACATTAGTTCAAAGAATCTGAGCTTCCTGCAGGAAGATTAGAAAGGGCAAGGCCCTATGCACCTCTAGGATAGTTTCAGGCCTGGGAAGACCAGTTTCAGAGAAAAAGCTAAATTACAATATTCCTCCCAAAATGTAGTAACCCTTTCAAATGTTCTCAAGTCAGCAACTGCTGAAAACTGGGGTCATGTTTTTCTCGTTCTGTAATATTCTTATATATTTTGTCAGAAGTTTTGGTTTAGGATATTGTTTGTTAGTCTGGAGTTTGGGGATTTGTTTAGTTTTGATTAAAACACACAGCAATACTCACATTAAAATATAGTTAGCTGAACGTTCAGTTCCCCAGGCAAGAGTGTTGGTATTGCATATTCATCTGTGCTGAAGCCAATTCCTTTCTGAATCACATTCAAAATAAATATATGTGTTTTTTTTTTCCTGATCCAAACTGTCAATACATTTTCCTAAAATTCTTCCCTGGGGAGAACCTCGTTATGTGCCCCAGCTCAAAGGTGACATTAGTGCAGAGTCTGAGCCTCCTGCAGCAAGCCCAGGAAGAGCAAAGCAAGTTCAGACCTGGGAAGAAAAGCTACATTACAAACACTCCTCCCCAAAAGTAGTAGCATTTAGAAACTTCCCCAATTCATTAATTATTGAAAACTGGGGCAATGTTTTCTAGTTCTGCAACCTTCTTATTTGTTTTCACAGATCTTTTCGTTTAGGAAATTGTTAATCTGGAGTTTGGGGATTTTGTTTGTTTGTTTTTGATGTTGCTGTTTTTCTTATATTTTACAACTTTGATTTTGCCTCTCTACCAAATTCAAGTGGATGTCATGTCTTCGTAATCTAGAAGCTTTTCAAAAGTAAGAGATACGCTTCCTGCTCACATACTCCCCCTACCACCACCTAGAGTAGTATTTCTCAACTTGTAGGTCATGACCCCTTAGGCAAACATCTATCTCAAATAACATTTACATTGCAATTCATAACAGTAGCAAAATTACAGTCATAAAGTTGCAAGGGATAATAATTTTATGGTTGGGGGACATCACAACGTGAGGAAGTGTACTAAACGGTCCCAGCATTAGGAAGGCTGAGCACCACTGTCCTAGAGCCTTAGAATGACCACAGCTACACTCATTCTCAATCAGTGTGTGATAAATACATATACAGATGATGCATAAGGGCAGCTAGTGTCCAATTGAAGTGATTTGTGTTAGTTTAAATTTTTTTCTTTTTCTTAAAATTTTTATTTTAACTCCTTTTTGATACCAGTTATTCTCCACTTTAAATCTCTTGATGTTACACTAGCTGATATAAGGCCCCCAACACAGCAGAGGACAGCCAAGTCTGCCATTAGTGAGAGAAGATGCATCTAATCCTGGAGAGACTTGAGGCCCCGGGGAGTAGGGAGGTCTGGTGGGGTGGGCGGGGGTGGGGGTGGGGGTGGGGTTGGGGGTATATACTCTTGGAGATGGGGTTGGGGTTGGGGTTGGGGGAAGGAGGAATGGGATAAGGAACAGTTGGAGGGAAGACCAGGAGCGGGATGTCGACTGGACTGTAAAGAAAGATTAAAGAATGCTAATAAACAAACAAATCTTTTGCTGTGCGCATAACCCAAAGAGAGTAAACTACAAATTTCATTGGTGGCTAGCTTCTTTTTAAAGATTCAATGTTCCTTACTTGATTGTATTTATCTATTCCTTGAGAGTTTCATACATGTATAAAATATATTTTGATCATACTTATCCCCAACTCCTCTAGCTCCAACCTCTCTCAGAAGCACCAGCTTCATTACTATCCCGCCCCTTCTAACCAACAGAGCCCAATCAGGGAGCTTTATTCCTATCCCGCCCCTTCTAACCCACTGAGTCCAATCAGGGAGCTTTATTCCTATCCCGCCCCTTTTAACTCACTGAGTCCAATCAGGGAGCTTAGCTTCATTCCTATCCTGCTCCTTCTAACCCACGGAGTCTCAGTCAGTGTCGCAGGTGTGTGAAGAACCACCCACTGAGCTTTCTGTTCTAGCAGCCATCATCTGCCCGTGGCACTCAGCGAGGGGTGGGATCTCCTGAGCGCCCTCTACTGCACGCTGGAATGTTGACTGGCTGGGTCTTGTGCACATCCTGTGCAGGCAGCCATAGCTGCTGTGATTTCATGAGCATAACAGCTCTGTCACTCCTAGAAGACACTATCTCACTGGGATGTAGTCTTTCCCCATATCACCACAATGCTCCTGAGCATGCTTTATGGGCTGTGGAATCTCAATGCTCTGAGATAAACAACAGAAAATGTGTCACTCATAACTGCAAAGGACAACGTGCTTCCTCCTGATGCTCTACAGAGGCTGCACTCGAGACAGTAAGCCAGAGCTAATGGAGGCAGAAGACTGTGGCAGGTTAGATGGAGTTAGATTTCCTAAACTCTTGTGAGTTTCTCATTCTACGTTTAATTTTTTTTTAATCTTTTAAATTTTATTTCCTTGTTCAAACTTTATATTGTTTCTTTGTCTAGATTTTTTCATTTTTTATTAGATATTTTCTTCATTTACATTTCAAATGCTATCCCAAAAGTCCCCTATACCCTCCCGCCCACCCCAAGCCCTGCTCATTCTACGTTTATTAATACACATTTCTTGGTCCCAAGTACAGGTCTGTTCTTAATAGCCTAGTATCCCGGCTGTGGGATGATTAGGGCTGGTTCTTCGAGGCCCAGAATGAGAGCCTGTGGAAAGTTGGACTTAGTTAGCTGCCTGTAAGAGGGAATTCCAGAGCAACCATACTGGCAGCTTGCCTAGATCCGACCCCCTACCCTCACCCTCCCAACCCCTACCTGCTCCTCATGGCCCCCATCCCCTGCCAACAGAAGAAGATCGACTTCTCCTCCCCTTCAGAGAACTCAACTCTTTGGCTGACCTGGCCAACCAAGCCCTGCAGATCTCTGCAAATAGCATCCAGTTCACAGAACTCAGGTGAGAATCCAAAATAAAGAGACAAAAAAGAAAAGAAAAAGAACAAAGAGGCTTTTCTGAGTCAAAACTCAGAAGAGGGAACAGACCCACCCAAACCTCATGGCAACCTAACAGAGTCCGAGACTGGGCCCGGGAATTCTGGGAAGGAAAAGTACAGTATCTCATTAAAGCGATCATGATTCCATCTCTCCTCAGCATGGCTTGAGGTGAGCCTGCCTTTCTAGGGAAGTCCCACTCTCTGGGGTGGAGATCTTTTAGCCTGCTGATTGCCTGCCCCAACTGGATTAACTCTTTGTTTTGGGAGGCTTGTAATGTTAGGGCTCTACCTGGCCAGAGATTCTATTGTCTTGAGCAGAAGGAGTTTTCTTTAATGATCCTGCAGTTTTGCTGTATCAGGCAGGAGCCAGGCTAAGCCTCACGTTCACCCACAGAAGGCACAGTTACATATCACTCAGTTGGTTGTAACCTCTTGTTTCCCTCAAATGTTTATTCTTCAATACCAATAGCATCCACTTTGTGTTCCAAGTTTTATTTCAGTCAAATAAACTACATTTTTAATCATCAATCTGTTATATTTATTTATGTGTTATTTATTTATTTATTTATTTATTTATTTATTTATTTATTTATTTGACACAATGTAGGCCTAGCCTAAAACTTGCTTTGTAGACTAGGCTGACTCAGACTCAAAGAGATCTACTTGCCTCTATCTCCTCAGGCCTAGGATTACAGATGTGCATCACCACTCTTGGCGAAGAATGTGTTTTATACATTCATATATGACATGAAATATCTGATATTATTATAGATTCTATTACAGACTCAGAATCTCAGTGTTAATGAAAAATTGTTTGTTGTGTGAATTCTGTTTTTTTTTTTTTTAGCCAACTGCACTATTATGTTAAAAAACATGTATTTGTGCTAAATTCAGAAACCTTCAGAACAGAAAGGCACTTGAAGTCCTGCATGGTGCATGCAAACCTAATAATAGCCTCCAAGAAATCTGCTGGAGTTCACCAATCAAAATAGCTGTCTATCAAGGCGTGTAAACATTAAACACCCACATCTGCACCAAGTTAGAGTAACTGAACTACAGACGTTTATAAGGAAGTTGGTGTTAAACTTCATTGTGTCAGCCTCTCAACTTTCAGACTCCTCAGTCTGAATGCAAATGGGAGCTCCATTTAGATCTAAAGACAGCACTGATTTGATCTTATGGCTTTAGAAAGGCTAGAGGTTTAAAGGAACTATTTTGGCAATCAACTTAAGTGCCAAAAATAACATGAACACATACACACACTTTACCATATCCCTGACACCTTAGAAATGGAAGGGGCAACATTAAAAAGTCAGAATAGAAGTATAATGTGACTCTATTGGCTCCTGTTCAGGGCCAGTTCAGGAGTGTATGATCTACTTAGTCACACAAGGTCCCCAGGCTAGGAAGGCTCCAAACTTGGTTTCTTGCTCTGTTTTCTTCTTGACATCTTAATAACTGAACAGGAGACCAAATATTTTTGTGTTTGCACTGATATCTGAAAATTAGGTAGCCAGGTGTGTTCTTAAGGACCTTTCATGGGCAAGAGGAATTCCCAGGGAATGTCAGTCATCTTTCCTTTGAGAAAAGTCAACAGAGCAGGATCTCACTTCCAATTATTTCTTTTTTCCCTCTGAGGCAGGGCAGAAACATGAGGGCAGAGGGGGGAGTGGTCTTTAAAGACTGGCATATTTGAAAATCTCAACCAGTATTCTATCAGGCAGTTTAAATGGTCCTTGTCATTCTTTGATTGTCTCACCCACTTCCTGCCTAATCCCAGATTAAATGCTACCATTTTCAGCCTAGTGACTTCCAGTCCTTACTCTACCCTAACCGTGCCTATTTCCATTAAAATGTTTGTTTTCATGTGTGTGTGTGTGTGTGAGTGATTATTTTTAATTACCTAAGGCTTACTAAAGCTTAGGGATAATATTATTATTAAAGCAGTCTTCCTGGTGCAGGAAAGAAGCTCTCAGCACATCACCATTAATCCAGACTGAATTGGTTTTAAAAGAAAGAGAAAAGAGATTTGTAAAGGGCAAGAGCTCACCTTGGCAGATCCTCACCGTGGGGACAAAGCCTGATGTTTGGCAGAGGTGTCTGCAAAGAAACACAAAATGAAATTGCCCTCAACAACAAAATCCCTCTAATGACTAATTTTCTTTTAGCTTTGTCCATCCACACAGCCTTCTATCCTATGAACTGTATATTGGATTTTCTGTTCGTTGTTAAGACAGGATGTCTGCTATCCTAGGCCAGTCTCCAACTCACTACATAGTTGAGGAACTGCTAATCCTCCTGTCTCTATCTCTTGCAATACCACCCACACCTCTTGGGTTGTCTTAGTCATTTCAAACTACTATAATAAAATGTCATTACTTGGGTAGTTTATGAATTACAGAAACTTATCTCTCACAGTTCTTGAGTCTGGACAGTTCAAGATCCAAGTGCGAACAGAATTTTTATCTAGTGACAGCTGGTGTTCTGATTTGTAGATAGTGACTTCACAGTGGATCCATGAATAGGGGAATGGGCAAGTTAGCAGTTGAGGCCATCTTTTATAAGGACACTAATCCCATTCTGGAAGGCTTAGTTCTCACATCTAATCGGTCCACAAAGCCTCATTTCTAGTTCCAGCACACAGACATGGTTTCAGCACCTGATTGGAGGAGATATTTTAACCATGGAAGTATGAGATCCTCGGGCTTTTGTCCATAGATCTACAAAAATCCTACTCAGTTATGAAGAAGACCGAGATCCCAGACTCCTTCAGAGATGGAGAGAACACACAGAAGTATATGGAGTCTTCAGCAATAGGTTCTTACAGTCAATTTCTAGGAGTCAACCAAGGGCAATGGTAATAGCTCACATTGTTTTGGTTGGCTTTTGAATTCCCCTGACCAGCAATTTAAAGGGAAGCTCACCATGCCTGGTACTGCAGGTTTTGTTAGTCTGTGGCTCTCCTGCTGTGGGTGGATTTTTGCAATGATTGAAAATAACCAGATCTCCTTCCTTGTACTTGGACACAGTTCCTTATATCTTCTGCCTCACTTCTTTGAGAGGTGATTTGACAGTTCATTTGCTGAATTTGGTTCTAGCCATTAATGGTCAAGAACATATGTATCTATAAATCTCATGAGTCATGAGAATTGGTCTGATTTTGACACTGAGAAGAAGAAAGAGGGAGTAGAAACAATGTGTGCAAAAGACTGAAATCATCTCCCATTCACAAATCAGAAATGCTTCCACATTTTTGGTGGAGTAAGACTCATGATACTAGCCTCTATTAACAAGACTTCTCTGGTTCAAATAAGCATGGAATTAAAATATCTGGGTTGGACTCTCTCACTACCTGTTTAGTAGTGGATTTAAATAAGTTACTTAACTCCTGGTCCTATGCTTCTGCTTTTGTAAGACTGAAATAATTCTTCATAGTTGTTTACATGAGAAAATGAATGTAAAGTAATTCTCAGCAACTCCACTCAAATCAAAATGACTGCTCATGCAGAATTCAAGAGCATGTTCTCAGGGAATGTCACAGTGGAAGAGAACACTAGATGTGACTGCACTTTGTTTAGCAGAGAGAGTGTGCCAGGTCGGTGATCTTGCCATCCATACTTCGGACATGTTATTTCCCCAGTGAACTTGTGAATGGAAATTTCTGTTGTCTTTTTTTTTAAAAAATTAGGTAATTTCCTCAATTACATTTCCAATGCTATCCAAAAAGTCCCCAATAAACTCCCCCCCCCCCAGTCCCCCACCCACCCACCCCCACCCCGTGGCCCTGGCATTCCCCTGTACTGGGGCATATAAAGTTGGCAAGTCCAATGGGCCTCTCTTTCCAGTGATGGCCTACTAGGCCATCTTTTGATATAAATGCAGCTAGAGACAAGAGCTCTGGGGTACTGGTTAGTTCATAATAATGATCCACCTATGGGGTTGCAGTTCCCTTTAGCTCCTTGGGTACTTTCTCTAGCTCCTCCATTGGGGGCCCTGTGATCCATCCAATAGCTGACTGTGAGCATCCACTTCTGTGTTTGCTAGGCCCCGGCATTGTCTCACAAGAGACAGCTATATCTGGGTCCTCTCAGCAAAATCTTGCTAGTGTATGCAATGGTGTCAGCGTTTGGAAGCTGATTATGGTATGGATCCCTGGATATGGCAGTCTTTGGATGGTCCATCCTTTCTTCACAGCTCCAAACTTTATCTCTGTAACTCTTTCCATGGGTGTTTTGTTCCCAATTCCAAGAAGGGGCACAGTGGCCACACTTTGGTCTTCATTCTTCTTGAGTTTCATGCGTTTAACAAATTGTATCTTATATCTTGGGTATCCTAAGTTTTTGGGCTAATATCCACTTATCAGTGAGTACATATTGTGTGAGTTCCTTTGTGAATATGTTACCTCACTCAAAATCACTCCAGATCCATCCATTTGCCTAGGAATTTCATAAATTCATTCCTTTTAATAGCTGAGTAGTACTCCATTGTGTAAATGTACCACATTTTCTGTATCCATTCCTCTGTTGAGGGGCATCTGGGTTCTTTCCAGCTTCTGGCTATTATAAATAAGGCTGCTATGAACATAGTGGAGCATGTGTCCTTCTTACCGGTTGGAACATCCTCTGGATATATGCCCAGGAGAGGTATTGCTGGATCCTCTGGTAGTATTATGTCCAATTTTCTGAGGAACCGCCAAACTGATTTCCAGAGTGGTTGTACCAGCTTGCAATCCCACCAACAATAAAGGAGTGTTCCTCTTTCTCCACATCCTCGCCAGCATCTGCTGTCACCTGAATTTTTGATCTTAGCCATTCTGACTGGTGTGAGGTGGAATCTCAGGGTTGTTTTGATTTGCATTTCCCTGATGATTAAGGATGTTGAACATTTTTTCAGGTGCTTCTCAGTCATTCGGTATTCCTCAGGTGAGAATTCTTTGTTCAGTTCTGAGCCCCATTTTTTAACGGGGTTATTTGATTTTCTGGAGTCCACCTTCTTGAGTTCCTTATATATATTGGATATTAGTCCCCTATCTGATTTAGGATAGGTAAAGATCCTTTCCCAATCTGTTGGTGGTCTTTTTGTCTTATTGACGGTGTCTTTTACCTTGCAGAAGCTTTGCAACTTTATGAGGTCCCATTTATCAATTCTCGATCTTACAGTGCAAGCCTTTGCTGTTCTATTCAGGAATTTTTCCCCTGTACCCATATCTTCGAGGCGTTTCCCTACTTTCTCCTCTATAAGTTTCAGTGTCTCTGGTTTTATGTGGAGTTCCTTAATCCACTTAGATTTGACCTTGGTACAAGGAGATAGGAATGGATCAATTCGCATTCTTCTACATGATAACTGCCAGTTGTGCCAGCACCATTTGTTGAAAATGCTGTCTTTTTTCCACTGGATGGTTTTTGCTCCCTTGTCAAAGATCAAGTGACCATAGGTATGTGGGTTGATCTCAGGGTCTTCAATTCTGTTCCATTGGTCTACTTGTCTGTCGTTATACCAGTACCATGCAGTTTTTATCACAATTGCTCTGTAGTGTAGTACAGCTTTAGGTCAGGCATGGTGATTCCTCCAGAGGTTCTTTTATCCTTGAGAAGAGTTTTTGCTATCCTAGGTTTTTTGTTGTTCCAGATGAATTTGCAGATTTCCCTTTCCAATTCGTTGAAGAATTGAGTTGGAATTTTGATGGGGATTGCATTGAATCTGTAGATTGCTTTTGGCAAGATAGCCATTTTTACAATGTTGATCCTGCCAATCCATGAGCATGGGAGGTTTTTCCATCTTCTGAGATCTTCTTTAATTTCTTTCTTCAGGGACTGGAAGTTCTTGTCATACAGATCTTTCACTTCCTTAGTTAGAGTCACGCCAAGGTATTTTATATTGTTTGTGACTATTGAGAAGGGTGTTGTTTCCCTAATTTCCTTCTCTGCTTGTTTATCCTTTGTGTACAGAAAGGCCATTGACTTGCTTGAGTTAATTTTATATCCAGCTACTTTACCAAAGCTATTTATCAGGCTTAGGAGTTCTCTGGTGGAATTTTTAGGGTTACTTATGTATACTATCATATCATCTGCAAAAAGCGATATTTTGACTTCTTCTTTTCCGATTTGTATCCCCTTGATCTCCTTTTGTTGTCTAATTGCTCTGGCTAGGACTTCAAGTACAATGTTGAATAGGTAGGGAGAGAGTGGGCAGCCTTGTCTAGTCCCTGATTTTAGTGGGATTGCTTCCAGCTTCTCACCATTTACTTTGAGGTTGGCTACTGGTTTGCTGTATATTGCTTTTATCATGGTTAGGTATGGGCCTTGAATTCCTGATCTTTCCAAGACTTTTATCATGAATGGGTGTTGGATTTTGTCAAATGCTTTTTCAGCATCTAACGAGATGATCATGTGGTTTTTGTCTTTGAGTTTGTTTATATAATGGATTACATTGATGGATTTTCGTATATTGAACCATCCTTGCATCCCTGGGATGAATCCTACTTGGTCAGGATGGATGATTGTTTTGATGTGTTCTTGAATTCGGTTAGCGAGAAATTTATTGAGGATTTTTGCATCAATATTCATAAGGGAAATTGGTCTGAAGTTCTCTATTTTTGTTGGGTCTTTATGTGGTTTAGGTATCAGAGTAATTGTGGCTTCATAGAATGAGTTGGGTAGGGTACCTTCTGATTCTATTTTGTGGAATAGTTTGTGAAGAACTGGGATTAGTTCTTCTTTGAAGGTTTGATAGAACTCTGCACTAAACCCATCTGGTCCTGGGCTTTTCTTGGTTGGGAGACTATTAATGACTGCTTCTATTTCTTTAGGGGATATGGGACTGTTTAGATCATTAACCTGATCTTGATTTAACTTTGGTACCTGGGATCTGTCTAGAAACTTGTCCATTTCATCCAGGATCTCCAGTTTTGTTGAGTATAGCCTTTTGTAGAATGATCTGATGGTGTTTTGGATTTCTTCAGGGTCTGTTGTTATGTCTCCCTTTTCATTTCTGATTTTGTTAATTAGAGTACTTTCCCTATGCCCTCTAGTGAGTCTGGCTAAGGGTTTATCTATCTTGTTGATTTTCTCAAAGAACCAGCTCCTCGATTGGTTGATTCTTTGAATTGTTCTTCCTGTTTCCACTTGGTTGATTTCAGCCCTGAGTTTGATTATTTCTTGCCGTCTACTCCTCTTGGGTGAATTTGCTTCCTTTCGTTCTAGAGCTTTTAAGTGTGTTGTCAAGCTGCTAATGTGTGCTCTCTCTAGTTTCTTTTTGGAGGCACTCAGAGCTATGAGTTTTCCTCTTAGAAATGCTTTCAGTGTGTCCCATAAGTTTGGGTATGTTGTGGCTTCATTTTCATTAAACTCCAGAAAGTCCTTAATTTCTTTCTTTATTCCTTCCTTGACCAAGGTATCATTGAGAAGAGTGTTGTTTAGTTTCCACGTGTGTGTTGGCTTTCTATTATTTATTTTGTTATTGAAGATCAGTCTTAGTCCATGGTGATCTGATAGGGTGCATGGGACAATTTCAATATTTTTGTATATATTGAGGCTTGTTTTGTGACCAATTATGTGGTCAATTTTGGAGAAGGTACCGTGAGGTGCTGAGAAGAAGGTATATCCTTTCGTTTTAGGATAGAATGTTCTGTAGATATCTGTCAGATCCATTTGTTTCATAACCTCTGTTAGTTTCACTGTGTCCCTGTTTAGTTTCTGTTTCCATGATCTGTCCATTGGTGAAAGTGGTGTGTTGAAGTCTCCCACTATTATTGTGTGAGGTGCAATGTGTGCTTTGAGCTTTACTAAAGTATCTTTAATGAATGAGGCTGCCCTTGTATTTGGCGCATAGATATTCAGAATTGATAGTTCCTCTTGGAGGATTTTACCTTTGATGAGAATGAAGTGCCCTTCCTTGTCTTTTTTGTTAACTTTGGGTTGGGAGTCAATCTTGTCAGATATTATAATGGCTACTCCAGCTTGTTTCTTCCTACCATTTGCTTGGAAAATTGTTTTCCAGCCTTTCATTCTGAGGTAGTGTCTATCTTTTTCTCTGAGATGAGTTTCCTGTAAGCAGCAAAATGTTGGGTCCTGTTTGTGTAGCCAGCCTGTTAGTCTATGTCTTTTTATTGGGGAGTTGAGTCCATTGATATTAAGAGATATTAAGGAGAAGTAATTGTTGCTTCCTTTTATTTTTGTTGTTAGAGTTGGTGTTCTGTTTTTGTGGCTGTCTTCTTTTAGGTTTGTTGAGGGATTACCTTCTTGCTTTTTCTAGGACGTGGTTTCCGTCCTTGTATTGGTTTTTTTCTGTTATTATCCTTTGAAGTGCTGGATTCGTGGAAAGATAATGTGTGAATTTGGTTTTATCGTGGAATACTTTGGTTTCTCCATCTATGGTAATTGAGAGTTTGGCTGGGTATAGTAGCCTGGGCTCTCTTAGTTTCTGCATAACATCTGTCCAGGCCCTTCTGGCTTTCATAGTCTCTGGTGAAAAATCCGGTGTAATTCTGATAGGCTTGCCTTTATTTGTTACTTGACCTTTTTCCCTTACTGCTTTTAGTATTCTATCTTTATTTAGTGCATTTGTTGTTCTGATTATTATGTGTCGGAAGGAATTTCTTTTCTGGTCCAGTCTATTTGGAGTTCTGTAAGCTTCTTGTATGTTCATGGGCATCTCTTTCTTTAGGTTTGGGAAGTTTTCTTCTATAATTTTGTTGAATATATTTGCTGGTCCTTTGAGTTGAAAATCTTCATTCTCATCTACTCCTATTATCCGTAGGTTTGGTCTTCTCATTTTGTCCTGGATTTCCTGGATATTTTGAGTTAAGATCTTTTTGGATTTTGTATTTTCTTTAATTGTCGTGCCGATGTTCTCTATGGAGTCTTCTGCACCTGAGATTCTCTCTTCCATCTCTTGTATTCTGTTGCTGATGCTCGTATCTATGGTTCCAGATTTCTTTCCTAGTGTTTCTATCTCCAGTGTTGCCTCAATTTGGGTTTTCTTCATTGTTTCTACTTCCCTTTTTAGGTCTTGGATGGTTTGATTCAATTCCATCACCTGTTTGTCTGGTTTTCCTGCAATTCTTTAATGGATTTTTGTGCTTCCTCTTTAATGTCTTCTACCTGTTTAGCAGTGTTCTCCTGCAATTCTTTAAGGGATTTTTGTGCTTCCTCTTTAATGTCTTCTACCTGTTTACCAGTGTTCTTTTGTATTTCTTTAAGTGTGTTATTAAAGTCCTTCTTGATGTCCTCTACCATCACCGTGAGATATGCTTTTAGAACCGGGTCTAGCTTTTCCGGTGTGTTGGGGTGCCCTGGACTGGGCGAAGTCGGAGTGCTGCGTTCTGATGATGGTGAGTGGTCTTGGTTTCTGTTAGTAAGATTCTTATGCTTACCTTTTGCCATCTGGTAATCTCTGGGTTAGTTGTTATTGTTGTCACTGTTTAAATATTGGAGCAGACTCTGTGTTCCACTCACCAGAAGTCTCAAAATCCTGTGGCAGGTGACATGGGTAGCTGGTGGGTGTCAGCAGACCCTGCGCTCTAGCTACCCAGATGCTGGTCAGACCCGAAGAGGCTTGTGGCCCTACTCAGGCCAGTTTTCTGCTTCCCTAACTAATGCAGTCTCAGGTCCCGCGCGCAATTGGATTGGAGCAGAAGCTGTGTTCCACTCACCAGAAGTCTTAAGATCCTGTGGTGGGTGTTGTGGGTAGCTGGCGAGTGTCAGCTGACCCTGCGCCTTAACTACCCCGGTGCTGGTCTGACCGGAAGAGCGAAATTTCTGTTCTCATTAATGTGTGTTTGTGTGCAGGTGGGTGTGTTTAGAGAGATTCATCGTCATGGAAACTGAGAAGTTCCATGATCTGCCATCCTGAGCAAGATGGAGACTTAAGAAATCTGGTTGTGTGACTTAAAGGCCTGAAAACAGGAGAATGACAGTATGGAGTTCCCATAGGACAGAAGAAAGGGAGACAAGAGGGAGGAGGGAGGGATGGAGGGAGAGAGATAGAGAGAGGGAGAGGAAGAGGGAGAGGGAGAGGGAGAGAGGGAGAGGGAGAGGAAGATGAATACTTTTAGGCTCTCAGTGAATTAAATGGAGAATTGGGGAAGGCCGCCTGTTTTACTCAATCCATTAATTCAAATGTTAGTCTCTTCCAGCAATAGGACACACCCAGAAATAATGCTAAATCAAATATCCTGGGCCCTGTTAAGTTGACACATACTATTAAGCATCAGAGGAATTTTTGGACTGATCTATTACAAGTGGGGAAACTGACTCAGAAAGAGTAAGTATAATTGGTGTGTCCTGTACGGGCTGTGAATATTGCCACTGAAGTCAGAGGCCTTGGCTTAAATCCCAGCTCTGCAGAAGTCCCCAAATGTCTCTAAGCCTCAGTTTCCTTGTGCATGAAAGAATAACAAGGGTATTGAATTACCCAGAGTTCTGAGGGAAAACAGATGGCACAGGGCAATTGAGGAGGACTCACAAGCTCTGGGCAGGAACAAGGGAAAATATGAGAAATGGTACAGCACATGGAATCGGATCAGGATGGAAAGGTCTAGCACCTGTGGGGCGCTGCTACCAACCTAGGTCTGAAGAGCTAGGAAGAGAGTTGCCATGGGAACATCGTGACACTACAGCTGATAATATCTGTAGCCATAATTGTAGGGGCAGCCAGGGAACTGGTCATACCCAGATAAATGAACATAGCCAATGTCAACTGAGAGCAAGAAGGGAGGGTGACAAGAGATTCAACACCCTAACCTTACTCTTCTCCTGACTTCAGACCTGCCATTGGCTCAGTTGGAGACTAGAGAGCAAGGAAGCCAAGTGCTGTGCACCCATGACACACACAGGGTGGACAGGAGAAGATAGCCATTGTGGATGCTGTGACAGTCAGGGTTCTTCAGAGAAGCAGAATCAACAGCAACATGTGGAGGAAGAGAGTCAAATACACAAAGGCAGAGTGGGAAATATTCCATTTATTTTTAAAGAAATTAAACATGATTGGGGGAACCTTTGAGTCAGAAGGAGCAAAATTCAGTCAGGCAAATATATACGCAGAACACTCATATATTAAATAAATAAAAATTAAAACAAAACAAAACAAAACCATGCAAAGAGCCCAGTCTACCAGAAACCAGGCTTTCTGTGTCTGTGTCTCCCATTTCTTTATTACTTCACTATTCCAGGAAGGTCCATCCTTGGCACCATGTATGGACACAGCAATATAACTTCACAGAAGTCTGTTCTGGTGTTGGTCCAAACATTTAGGCAGCATAGCTTAGCAAAGTTGGCTTATAGTTTTAATCATGACAGATATCTACTCCACATTCCTAGGATGGGTATTGATTCTATGTATCTTGGACTGAGTATTCTGCAGATAGCTAAAAGAAAATAAATATAATGTTGCCTGTGTTAATAAGTATCCAGTAAATGTTAACATTATTTTATTGTGCCCAAGAGCAGTAAGCCACAAGTTCCTATTACTTTATAATGAGTTAACTTCTAACATTCACTCTTTTCCCATCTACATCTTTATGTGACAAGGCTTTATAAGGACACATTAGGTTGATACTGTGATAACTAAATGACTTACTGCTGAGGGAAAAGGAGGAAGTCCGCTCTAGGCGTCTGACTGTGAGATCCCTACTTATTGGACTGGGGAACAGTGGCTGATGCACTTCTCAGCTGGGTGTTGGGTAAATTACTGCAGGACTAAGAGGTGTATTAAAAAATATTCCCTTTCCCTGTGTGTGATGGTTTGTATATCCTTGGACCAGGGAGTGGCACCACCTGAAGGTGTGGCCTTGTTGGAATAGGTGTGACCTGGTTGGAATGGGTGTGTCACTGTGGGTGTGGGTATAAGATCCTCACCCTCGTTGCCTGGAAGTCAGTCTTTCACTAGCAGCCTTTGGATGAAGACACAGAACTCTCAGCTCTGCCTGTGCCATGCCTGCCTGGATACTGCCATGCTCCCACCTTGATGATAATGGACTGAACCTCTGAAGCTGTAAGCCAGCCCCAATTAAATGTTGTTTTTATAAGACTTGCCTTGGTCATGGTGTCTGTTCACAGCAGTAAAACCCTAACTAAGACACCTGTGCAAATGCAATTGTTTATTAAAATGTCAAACCAAATTAAATGGTATCTTATTTACTAGGGAGGCTTCCCACAACTTTTATTGTGTTGCTATACCTTGTAAATTTGTTGGTGGGATTTTACATACTACTTCCTTAATTTATGTGTCCCTCCACACATGTGTGAATGTCTTCAAGGCTAGGATTGCAAAGGAGAAATCTTGGGGGACTTTAGTCCTAGGGCCACCCTGAGCATTGCTCTAAGAATACTGCTGCTTGGTTCTCTTCTTTTCTGTCCTTCCTTTCCAATAGGAAGAGAGTCTTGGGAAATCAGAGACTCAAGTTCAAGAAGGACCAGCTATATAATTTCCAGGACTCAGTCCAAAATGAAGTGTGTGTGTGTGCGTGTGTGTAATCCTGGGAAGCTTTTTAAATCTCTCCCCTTCTTCCTTCTGAAACTTCTCATAAGAAGTCCAAAATCATGGGTTCTCACAGCTGCCCCTACCCACTCTCAAGGCTTCTAATGAGTCCAGCGCAAAGAGTGAGGGAGATATCCTAATGCTTTGGGCTGTTACCAACACTGTGACTGTTTTAAATCTCTTCTCTGTGTCTTCTGGCTCTGTCCTTTGGCCATAAGGAGCAACCGGAAGCTGTCAATTCTGAGACATAAGTGGGATCAAAAGTTCTTAGGCCCTCTTACTTGTAGAGTAAGCTGTGATGTGATCAGGACTACTCCTGGAAGGGACACAGATTTCCTGTATGCTAACATCTCTGCCTTCCTCAGGTCTTCACCCCCTCTAGAGTCACATTTAGTGCAAATATTTGCCCCGACCTGCAGGGATAATCAGAGGGGACCTAGGGCAGGGGAGAGTGGGAGGGACAAGAAACACGAAGAATGAGAGCAAGTCAATTAGACTGATGAAGCTCTGAAAAACTTTATTCAGGAGTGGAATATAAACATAAGCAAGAAGAGGTTTCAAGGGAGGGTGGAAGAGCCCAGAGTCTCTTCGAAGGCCAGGTGACAATCTTCAGCTTCTGGAACCAGCGGTCACAGTGTCTTCTCTACGTACAAACATTCTTACTGTTATGACCATGAATGTTCTCTCAGGATTGTTTATACAAGCTAGAAATTTTCCACAAGGCCATGGCTGAGGCCCTGGCTCCCGGCAAATATTGACCTCGTGTCCAAGAGTAGCACTTCTCTATGAATGCTTCTCGACTTAATGTCTCCCACTTATGCTTGGAGTTTTAAACAATATTTTCAAAATGTTGCTTTGAGTTGTGTGTGTATGTGTGTTTTCTTTTACTTGTTTGTTTGTTTTGGTGTTGGTTGGTTTTCTGCTTTGACATGGAATGGGAAATTGCTTCACCCTTTTAACACTTATCATCAAACATTACCTGTCTTGTAATTGGTTCAGCCTTTCTACAACTGAAATTCAGAATTGGAGTGTTCAATCAAGCAGTTCCTGAGGGTTGATTCTCAGCATCTCTTCCTAAATCCTAAATCCTTGTGTGTAAGCTGCCTGCGGCCACACTAACTGGGTTCCTGAGTGGGAGGCCGGAGCTGTATGGAAGGAAATGGTGAGGGAAATAATGGAGGGCAAGACATGTTTCTGTTCAAGCCCCACCCCCCAAGTTTACTGAGAGTCCATGCTTATAAAGAGCCCATTCCCCGCCAGCCCATAGGCGATTTACAGGGTGTGTCTCCGGAACGTCTCAAGGACCTTTCAGCAGGAAGCAGAGTCCTGGAGAAGAGCAAATAGAGCCATCAAGGTCAGAAGGCTCTACCCTAGGTAATCTTCTTAGTGGCAGCAAGGTCAAAGTCTGGGCCAGTCTGCTTCAAGGCTGAGGGAGGCTACACTTGTGTGTCCTTGGGCAGCTTGGATGGGCATAGTCACCTAGCAACCCCAGTAAACATCAGGAATCTGGGCTCCTTGACTGGAGAAGAGTCTATTGAGCATTTACAGTGCACCACTGCTTGATTTTAGGCTCTGCTGATAATTCTGCACAGGGGGCTCATGGCAGACTCTGTTCTCATGGCCCTAACATAGCTAATAATGTAATCATGAGAAAGAGAAAATCCCTAAGAGTTAATATTCAGAGAGAACCACACATGGGGCAACCATCTTGTGTTTCCTGACTCCATTCCTCTCCAGTCCCCATTTTCCTGAAACTGTTACCTGAGGTATATTTCTCATTTTGAGGCGAGAAGTTAACTTTTGCAGAATCATAAGAGAGTCTTACATTGAGACTTCTCATATAAGGCTGTATGAGTTTCATCTTTGTAAAAGATCAGGAAGGTCTTTAGGTTTCCTTCCTGGACACCTCAAGGGACTCGGATTCTATTAGAATGCTGGCCAAGAGCTTCATGTGCGGTGGGTGGTTAACTGATGGATCAGACACCGTAGGAAACTTAAGCAGGTAAGTTCCAGGGCTACTCAGTGCAACTAGGCTTTAAATCATTTAGTGATATATGAAGTAAACAAATATTATTGACGATGTTTAAAAACTTGATCTTGATCATGTTCTAATTATAAGAATTATAATCCCATGAATTCTTTTTTATTAGATAATTTTTTCATTATTTTTATGATTCATATTATTTATTCATAATTTTTCATTTACATTTCAAATGCTATCCCAAAAGTCCCCTATACCCTCCCCTCCGCTCCCCCCACCCACTCTTCTCCCCAACCCACCCACTCTCATTTCCTGGCCCTGGCATTCCCCTGTACTGGGACGTATAATCTTCACAAGACCAAGGTCCTCTCCTCCCAATGATAATCCAGTGAATTCTTATTCCAAAGTTTTATGTATTTAGTTTTATCTACCATATTAATTGCATTTATCCAGACAGATTTACTATCATAAGTCTCATACATATTTTTAAAACAATGGGTATGAACATATGCATGGATAGCTATGGTGTGTGTGGGGGGGAGGGTGTGGGGTGGATAGGTACATGTCATTACCGAATGTAGGTGGTGGTCAGAGGAAAACTTTGTAGGATAAGTCTAGGCAGAAGTGCTGGGATCATAGACACATGATACTGTTTTTAGCTTTACTTGGGTTCTGGAGACTAATTCAGGTCCTCACACTTGCATGACAACACGGCACACACTAAACCATTCTTCAACCCCCAAATGCAAAATATGACACTCTTTGTATTACATTGTCAGCTTCATTCTGGCCTTCCATTTCATTCACCAGACATATAATGAGCCCCTCTTGGTACTTGCCATGGGTTCTCCACAATGGGAGATGAATGTGCACACCAGTAACCATTTCTTCGGTCACTGGGCTGATGTCTTAGATTAGAACAGATGACATGTGTACCTAAACACAGATCCAAGGCAGGCAAGTGTGGCAGAGCCTGGCGAGGGATTGAAGTTTGAATGTGAAGTTGGAGAGGTTGTGCTTGGAATTGATATTTAGGTTGAGATCTGAATAACATCTGAAGATCAAAGGAAAGGCTGTCTGGGGAGCAGCCAGTCAGCATAGCTGAGGACCCCAGGAGGAAGTTTGACATTTTCAAAAACCAGAAAGTTGTCTAGGATATGGGCAGAACAGTATGTCTAGGGAGGGCCAAGAAGAAACAGTAGCCAGGCCATGGAGACTTCAGGCTAGACTAAGGAGTTTGGAATTCATTGTATGTATGATTAGAGGTTATCGGTTGGTTTTGATACAGGAAGTGATGTAATATCATTCATTTATTTGAAGGGTCCCTCTAGCTGCCTCTCTGAGAATAGAGAAGTGGGATGAAGGGATGGCATTTTAAAAAGATCAAAATACCTGTAAGGTGACTAGCTCAGACATTCAAAATTGTCATAAAATGTGGTGACCACAGGAGCTGGTATAGATACCACCATCACACCAGTTCATTTTTTAAAAACTGATGGAAATATGATGGCTTGTACTAAAGTTATAAAAGATTCCAGATACAACTTAGAGTGATACTACAAGGACTTGCTGATGCACTGATTGTAGAAGGTGAAGAATCAAGAAATCAAGGCTGAGCTCTTTGGCTTAAGCACCTGTATGGATGGTGACATTGAGAGTGTTAATCTAATAAGATGAGAAGTCTCCATGGAGAAAACATTTGTTTTTAGTCTTTTAAAAATCATTTTTTATTATTGTTGTCATTATTTATTTACTGTAATCCCAATAGCATCTCTGCTCCCTCTTTTTCTCCCCGGCCCACCTTACAAATCCATCCCACCATTACACTCTTCCCTTCTCCTCAGGGAATGGAAAGACCCCTCATGTACCACCCTGCTCTGGGACATCAATTTGAAGCAGAACTAAGCACATCCTCTCCCAGTGAGGCTGAACCAGGCAGTCTCACTAGGGGAAGGGGATCCAACGGCAGGGCACAGAGTCAGAGATGGCCTCCACTCCAATTATTGGGAGAACCACATGAAGATCAAGCTGCACATCTGCTACAAATGTGTAGGGGGCCTAGGTCCAGCTCCAGCATGCTCTTTGGTTGGTAGTTCAGTCCCCATGGGCAAAGGTTAGCTGATGCTAGGTTTTTTTTGTGGTGTTCTTGACACCTTGGGCTCACTCAATCCTATCCCCCACTCTCCAACAAGACCCCCTCCCCCCACCAGCTCAGTCTGATGCTTGGCTACTAGTCTCTGCATCTGTTTACATCCACTGCTAGATGAAGCCTCTCAGGAGACAGTTATGCTAGGCCTCTGTCTGCAAACATAACAGAGTATCATTAATAGCATCAAGGGTTGGCTCTCTCCCATGTGATCCTTCTCAAGTTGGGCCAGTCATTGCTTGGCCTTTCCATCAATCTCTGCTCCATTTTTATGTTTGCACATCTTGTAGGCAGCACAAAATTTGGGTCAAAGCTTTTATGGGTGGGTTGATGTCCCCCTTCCTCTAATGGAAGTCCTGCTTGACGATATGAGGTGGTTACTTCAGGCTCCATATCCCTAGCTGCTAGGAGTCACCTGCTTAGAGTTCCTGGAGCCTCTCCCTTCCCAGATCTCTGGGCAGTCCCAAAGATGCCCCCTCCCAATGATTTCTGGTCTCACTCCCAGCACTCTCCACACCCCTCCCCACACCTGATCCCCAACACCATTCTTTTTTTCACCTCCTCTTTCACACAGGGTCCTTCATCCATTCATCTCCAACATCTCCTTTATTTCACCTGAGTAAGATTCAAACATTCTCCCTTGGGTCCTACTTATTATTTAGTTCCTTTGGGTCTGTGGATTAAAACATGTTTATCCTGTACTTTATGACTAATACTCTCTTATAAGTGAATATATACCATGCATGTCTGTCTGGGGCTATATTCCCTCACTCAGGATGATATTTTCTAGTTGCTTCCATTTGCCTGTGTATCTGATGATGTCTTTGTTTTTAATAGATTAATAGTTTTAATAGTGTTCCACTGTGTAAATGAACCCATTTTCTTTAACCATTCTTCAGTTGAGGGACATGTAGGTTGTTTCCAGTTTCTGGCTATTGAGAATGAAGCATAGCTGAGTAGGTGTTGTGGTACAGTGGAGCATCTTTTGGATTTATGCCCAAGAGTAGTATAGCGGAGTCATGAGTTAAACTACTTCCATTTTTCTGGTGAGAAAGTACCAAATTGATTTCAGAAGTGGTTGTACAAATTTGCATTCCCAGCAGCAATGGAGGAGTGTTATCCTTGCTCCAACTCCTTGCCAGTATGTGTTGTTCCTTGAGTTTTTATTTTAGTCATTCTGACAGGTATAAGATGGAATCTCAGAGTCATTTTGATCTGTATTTCCCTAATAACTAAGGATGCTAAACATTTCTTTAAGAGCTGCTTGGCCACTCAAAGTTTCTCTGCTGAGAAATCTCTTTTTAGCTTTACCCTATTTTTTAATTGGGTTATTTGGTTTGTTAGTATTTAATTCCTTGAACTCTTTTTATATTTTGAATATTAGCCTCTATTGGATGTAGGGATGGTAAAGATCTCTCCTTCTGTATGCTGTTCCCCCCCCCCACTAAGTGTCCTTTGTCTTACAAAAGCTTTTCAGTTCATAAGGTCCTATTTATTAATTGTTGATCTTAGTCACTGAAATATTGGTGTTCTGTTTGGCAATTTGTTTCCTGTGACAAGGAAGTTCTCCACTTCCTTTCCTGTTAGGTTTAGTGTCCAGTTATATGTTGAGGTCTTTGATCCACTTGGACTTGAGTTTTGTGCAGGGTGATAGACATGGATCTATTTGCATTCTTCTATATGGAGACACCAAGTAACACCATTTGTTAAAGATGTTTTCTTTTTCCATTATATGGTTTGGCTTCTTTGTCACAAATCACATGTGCATAGGTGTGGGGGTTTATTTCTGAGTCTTTGATTCTATTCCATTGATCAACCTGTTTGTTTTTATGCCAATGCAATGCAGTTTTAATTACTATTGTTCTGTAGTGTAGCTTGAAATCAGGGATGGTGATATCTCCAGAAGTTCTTTTATTATACAGGATTGTTTTTAGCTATTCTGGATTTATTGTTTGTCCACATGAAATTGAGAATTGCTCTTTCCATGTCATTGAAGAACTGTGTTGGAATTTTGATGAGAATTGTATTGAATCTGTTGATTGCTTTGCTAGGATGGCCATTTTTACCACATTAATCCTACCAATCTTTCGATCTTCTGATAGTTTCTCAATTTCATTCTTCAACAACTTGAAGAGCTTTCATTTGCTTGGTTAGAATCACACCAAGATATTTTACATTACTTGTGACTATTGTGAAAGGTGTTGTTTCCCTGATTTCTCTCTCAGTCCATTTATCATTTGTATAAATAACAAAGGGCTAGTGTCTTTTAAAAAGATAATTCTGTATTCAGCCACTTTACTGAAGGTGTTTATCAGCTGCATGAGTTCTCTAATAAAATTTTGAGTTTAGATAACAGGGTGAGTGTGACCTCATACAATGTGTTTGGCAGTGTTCCTTCCATTACTATTTTTGCAGTAACTTGAGGAGTATTGGTATTAGCTCTTTGTTGAAAGTCTAGTAGAGTTCTACACTAAAACCATCTAGCCCTTGGTTTCTATTTTTTTGGGGGGGGGTGGCAGTTGGGAGAATTTTAGTTTATTTAAATAGTTTACCTGATTTTGTTTTTAACTTTGGTAAGTGTCATCTATCTAGAAAATCATCTATTTCAATAGATTTTCCAATGTTATTGAATACAGACTATTGAGGTAAGACCTAATGACTTAATTTTTCACTGTTGTTACATCTTTTCATTTGGATACTGTCTCTCTACCTTGTATTTAGTTTATCTAAGAGTTTTTCTATCTAGTTGATTTTCTCAAGGCAACAGCTCTTGGTTTGGTTGATTTTTTTGTACTTTTTCCTTTGTTTCTAATTTATTAATTTCATCTCTGAGTTTGATTATTTCCTGCCATCTACTGCTCTTGGGTGTGTTTGCTTCTTTTTGTTCTAGAGCTTTCAGATGTACTTTTAAATTTAGCATATGAACTAAATTTCTTTATAAAGGCACTTAGTTATGAACTTTCCTCTTGTGATGGTTTGTATATCCTTGGACCAGGGAATGGCACCATTTGAAGGTGTGGCCTTGTTGGAATAGGTGTGACCTGGTTGGAATGGGTGTGTCACTGTGGGTGTGGGTATAAGATCCTCACCCTAGTTGCCTGGAAGTCAGTCTTCCACTAGCAGCCTTTGGATGAAGACATAGAACTCTCAGCTCCTCCAGCGCCATGCCTGCCTGGATACTGCCATGCTCCCACCTTGATGATAATGGACTGAACCTCTGAACCTGTAAGCCAGCCCCAATTAAATGTTGTGTTTTTTTATAAGACTTGCCTTGGTCATAGTGTCTGTTCACAGCAGTAAAACCCTAACTAATAGAGAAGTTGGTACCAGGAGTGGGGTATTGCTGTGATAGGCCTGACCATGCTTTTATTTGAAAGAATGTGGATTTTGGGACTTTGGATTTGGAAAGCAGTGGAATGCTTTAAATGGGGCTTAATGGGTCATCCTAGTAGGAATATGGAAGACTTTGTTGTTGGGAGTAATTTGAACTGTGTTGACCTGGCCCAAGAGATTTCAAAGGAGAAGAATTTCAGAATGTGGCATAAAGACAGGTTTTGTGGTATTTTGGTGAAGAATGTGGCTACTTTTTGCCCTTGTCTGAAAAGTTTGCCTGAGGCTAAGGTGAAGAGACTTGGATTAATTGCATTGACAAAAGAAGTTTCAAAAAAGCCCAGCAGAGACTTTGTTCTCTGGTTAAGTCTTATGAAGAGAAGTTTGAACAAGCATAGCAAGCTTAGAAAGGAAAAATATAAAATATATGGTTTGAGTATTATAGGGGTACCAGGAAGTGAAATGGAGCAAAATCTTGTGTTCTAGGAGATAAAGATTAAGGGAGTGGGACCTTGGGGCAAGATCCTACCCAGCTAAATTAGATCCAGGCATGGTGCTACACACCTTTAATCCCATGAGACAAGCATGCTGATCTCTACATTCAAGGTCAATCTACAGAGCAAGAACCAGGATAGCCAAGCTTAGGCAGTGAAGGATTTAGAAAACATAAAGCTAGTGATAATGTAATAATACAAGGGGATCATGTTCTAGTTCCTGTAAACAGCAGAACTCGGCAGCTTCAACCATGTGCCTCTGGCTCTAGAGTTAAGAATGGAAGGAACTACTGGGAAAATTGATGCTGGTTAGCTGGAGCTAAGGAATTAGCGGTGATTAAGAAGAGACCAGCATCGTTGAGGTGAAATCTTCTGGAAATTGTTTTCTGGGAGCACAAAGAAGCTGTGTTCCAGAGATACCCAAGGTTGTTCTTCATGCTGCGGCTGGACTTGGTAATGTGTAAGAGTCACTCAGGTGGTACTGCTTGTGTAGGAATGAAGGGATCATGGAGAGAAGCTGAGGCTTAGCACTGTGAGAGGCCAGGGAAGCCCATTGGAGAAGGTGAAGCCTCAGCTGTAGTTGATGGCCCAGGATTGAAGGGGTCATGCAAAGGATTTGAGACTTGGCACCTTGAAGAGAGCCTATGAGAGGCTATTGGTGAAGCCTAGTTGGAGTGGAACACCCCAGTGTATTGGAGATGTTAGTACCATGGGATGATCACCAAGAACAGCAGCCGTAATGGAGTGGATCAACCTAAGCATAGAGTGCTACAGAGGACAGAGATGGAAAAGTGATGCCAGCCCTTAGGAGGAGTCCAAAAGATCAAGTGGAATCCCAGAAAGAAGAAGCTGTAACATTGAAATTGCCTTGGAGACTCAAAGATGTTAAAGATGCCAGAGCCATGGGATACATGCTGAGGAAAGCTGCTAACAGGGAGTGGAACCAGCCCAGGAGGAAGCAGTTTGTTGCAGTCAAAAAAGATGAAAAAGGAGTGGAGATCTGAAGACCACTTTGACATCAGCCATGGAGATGCAGAGTTTGGAGTTTGCCCAGCTGGTTTCCTGCCTTGCTTTGGGGATTACAGTTAATTAAGTTGAATGAATCTCAGAAGAGACCTTGAACTTTGGACTTTTAACATTGTTGCAACTGCTATAGACTATGAGGACTTTGAAAAGTTGGATTAAATGCATTTTGCATTATGCTATGTTTAAGTATGGCCCCCATAGACTCATGTTTTTGAACAAGTCTATGGGGACCAGGGAGTGGAATGTGATGGTTTGTATATCCTTGGACCAGGGAATGGCACCATTTGAAGGTGTGGCCTTGTTGGAATAGGTGTGACCTGGTTGGAATGGGTGTGTCACTGTGGGTGTGGGTATAAGATCCTCACCCTAGTTGCCTGGAAGTCAGTCTTCCACTAGCAGCCTTTGGATGAAGACATAGAACTCTCAGCTCCTCCAGCGCCATGCCTGCCTGGATACTGCCATGCTCCCACCTTGATGATAATGGACTGAACCTCTGAACCTGTAAGCCAGCCCCAATTAAATGTTGTGTTTTTTTATAAGACTTGCCTTGGTCATAGTGTCTGTTCACAGCAGTAAAACCCTAACTAATAGACCTCTTAACACTGCTTCCATTGTGCCCCATAAGTTTAAGTATGTTGTGCCTTCATTTTCATTGAATTGAATGTCTTTAATTTCTTTATTTCTTCCCTGGCCCAGTGATCGCTGAGTAGAGAACTGTTCAGTTTTCATGAGTGTATAGGCTTTCTGTTGCGTCTGATGTTGTTGAAGTCCAGCTTTTAATCCATGGTGGTAGGATAAGCTATAAGAAGTTATTTCAATTTTCTTGAATCAGTTGAGGCTTGCTTTGTGACAAGGTATATGGTTAATTTTGGAGAAATTTCCCTGAGGTGCTGATAAGAAGGCATATTCTTTTGTGTTTGGGTGAAATAGTCTATAGATATCTGTTAGGCCCAGTTGATTCATAATGTCTGCTACTTTCAATATTTATGTGTTTAGTTTCTGTCTTGAAAACCTGTCCATTCGTGAGAGTGGTGTGTTCATGTCTTCTACTACAAATGTGTGGGGTTCAATGAGTGATTAAAGCTTTAGTAATATTTCTTTTATGAATGTGAGTGCCCTTGTATTTGGATCATAGATGTTCAGAATTAAAATGTCAACTTGATCGATTTTTGCTATCTTTATTGCTAAGGTATGTATATTCTATCTAGCAGAATGAAGGATCCTGATTTTTACATCCATTCTGGTAAGTCTGCTGTCTTTTGATTGGGAAATTGAGTCCACTGATCTTGAGAGATATTGATGGCAAATTATTAATTTCTGCTATTTTGATGTTGTTGGTGGTAGTATGTGTGTGTGTGTGTATGCTTTTCTTCTTTTGTTTTTGCTGGTATGAAATGATTTCCTGTGTTTTCTTGGGTGTAGTTAATCTCCTTGGGATGGACTTTTCCTTCTAGAACTTTCTGTATGGATTATTTGTGGATAGATATTATTTACATTTTGTTTTTTTTTCATGGAATATCTTTTTTTTTCTACCTCTATTGTGATAAAAGGTTTGCTGGGTATAGTTGTCTAGGTTGGCATCTGTGGTATCTTAGAGACCAGTAAGACGTCTTTCCAGGTCTTTCTAGCTTTTAGAGTCTCAGTTAGGAAGTCAGGTGTAATTTTGATAGGCCTGCCTTTGTATGTTACTTGGCTATCTTTTCTTGCAGTTTTTAATATTCTCTTTTTGTTCTATACATTTAGTGTTTTGATTACTATGTAGGGGGGGAATTTCTTTTTTGGTCCAATCTGATTGGTTTTCTATGACCTTCTTGTATGTTTACAGGCATCTCTTTCTTTAGGTTGGGGAAATTTTCTTCTATGATTTTGTTGAGAATATTTTTTGGGCCTTGGAGCTGGGACTCCTCACTTTTTTAAAATTTCTGTTATCTTAGGTTAGGCCTTTTCATGGTATCCCAGATTTCCTGGATGTTTTGTGTCAGGAATTTTTTAGAGTTAACATTTTCTTTGACTGATATATCAATTTCTCCTATTATATCGTCTACACCTGAGATTCACTCTTTCATCTCTTGTATTCTGTTTGTAATGCTTGCATCTTTTGTTCCTATTCTTTTCCCTAGGTTTTTCATCTCCAGGATTGCCTTTTCATCTCCAGTTTGTCTTTTCTTTATTGCTTCTATTTACATTTTCATGTCTTAACAGTTTTATTCATGTGCTGGATAATAGGACTGGTGGGGATAGCAAGCAATTCAGGGCAGCTGGGCCAGAAACATCTTAAGAAGAATGAAAGAGTTCTGCATCATCCACTTCATAATGTGTACAAGGATGATTGTGCACATACATTAATTTACACCCTAAGGGCAACTTGTCCTGATTCTGAATTCAACCCTGAAGAGGAATTTAATAATATGAAATATTATTAAATATTCAGAATATTATTAAATATTCAGAAAAATCTGTCTTCCTGATGGCACTACAATAGGTATTTTGCCTATTACAATTTCTAGTCAACAAGGAATCATTGGCCAATGAGCATAAAGAATGTTCTAATTGGGTTTTCATTGGAATAATTGTGAATGCTGATTAAATTGATGAAAATATATGCAATGGTTTTTGTGTTGGTTATTCAACCTTTAATAAGCAGGATATAGACAGTGTAGGAGATACTTTATGTTGTGCACTGTGACTCTACTCCAAATTTGGTCACATAATGATTCTAGGTCAAGACCAGCTAGGAGGCAAAGGATCATTTCTCTACATTATTGTTGGATCTAATACAAATAAGCATTTCATCATCATTTAGCTAAAACACCTGTACAACAAAGGGATAGAATTTTGTTAAGCTTAAAACAACATCAAACAATAAAGCTATCTTTATTACTGCATGACCATGTGTTTTGAAAACTCTAAATGTCCCTGGAGCCTACTATTAAAACTAACAGTGAGGTCTACACACAAAATCATAACACAAAATCCATCCAATTTTTGCTTGCAATATAAAGTTAAAAGATAAAATTAAGGAAATAATTTCATTTTCATTACAAAGAATAAAAATTCTTAGCAACACAGTTGTTTTCAACTTTTGGGTCTCAACCCCTTTGAAGGTTGAATGACTCTTTTACATGTGTCCCTAAGACAATCAGAAAACACAGATATTTATATTACAATTCACAACAGTAGCAAATAGCTATTAAGTATCAACAACAATTTTGCTTATGTAGATCATGGTGGAGATCAGCACAGAATGAGCAGCTGTATGAAAGTGTCACTCATCAAGAAGGTAGTGAACCACTGCTGAAATTTACTGAAAGGAGTTTAAATTTTACATTATAAAAAGTCTAAAGTGTTGCTGAAAGAACAGCAAAAGATATCCTTGGCATGACAGTGCACACCCATAATCCCAGGTTTTGGGAGGCGGAGGCAGAAGGATCAGGAGTTCAGGTCATCTTCAGCTTCGTAATGTTTCAGGTAAACCTGGGTATTGTGACACTATTTCTGGGAAAATGTGAAAGCCCATCTATGTACACTGAAGGGACTCTAGTCAGTCCAGGCATGATAAACATGACTCTGGCAGGCCTTGTCCTTTGTTCTCCCTCTCCCCTCCCACTGCCCTGATCCCTCTGTCTTGCTAAGAACAGTTAGACTATATTCCTAAGGTTAGTCACCTATCTCTCTGATTCCCTGCCCCTTCTCCCTTGTCCTCTATCTCCAGTCTTTTCTCTTCTTCCCTGCCCTCTGTATCTCTAGGGCAAATAAATCTCTTTTATGCTGAGAACTTGGTCTTGGGGGTCTTGAGCTGATACTGATCTCTTACACACCCAAGATATTGAGGACAGACCAAAGTAAAGATAGCACCAAGTCCATTTTGGTGAACCAATGAGTTTTCTTGGGGTCACTTATAGGAATATGGATGAGGAGTTACAGGAGTATAAATTACTCAGAAACAATTGTAACTAGCAGCCACAAAAAAACTGGAATTCTGGAGCATGCTGAAAAACCTGCTGGCAGCTCAACAGAATGTCTTCTTCCAAAGGCTCAGGTGTCTGAACCTCTTCTAGGCAGCTCTGCTGCTTTGGGTTTCTCCTCGTTGGTTTAGCTGGTCTCTTTTTTTTCCCAGGCAGCTGGGCTTGTCCAAGAGTCTTTGGAATTTGGCATCCATGAAAGTGACTCTTGATATTCTTTCTGCTCATATTCTCTTAGGAAGGGAGGCGCCTAGTGAATCTGGACAGTTTCAGGGACTTCCTGAAACTTTCTTTTTGAATTGTTTACTTCCTGTCTCAATAAGCTTTCATATGGAACATTTCAGTGTTGAAGAAACTCATACAACATGCTGGCCTGCATGTTTTTTGTTTTTTGTTTTTAATGTTTTAAAAGGGAAAAACATCCCATGTTGGATGATCAGAAGACTTGTGGTTAAAGAGGCAGTGTTCTCCAAACAGCTTTAATGTAATCCCTATTGAAGACTCAACTGAAATCTTACTCTAAAATTCATATGAAAATGTAAAGATCTCACAATAGGTAAACAAACAAAGCACCTTAAAAATGAAGGATAGAGTTGAAGGATTCACACCACAGGATTTCTCCAGAAAAAGAGTCTTGGCGTGAAAAATTGAGTGGGCTTTCTCTATTGTAGTCATGAACGTTAAGTAAACCAAGGCCATGCAGCTGTGCCCTTGCACATCCAGGGAAGAAAACTGATAGAATAAGAAATATTTGTGAAGGAGTGTTGAAAGTAGTTATGGCAAAAAGAAACAAATTAGAATGATAAAGATGATTGTTAATTGATCAGCCAATATTTGACTTTTCCATATTACTGAGTCTTGTCCCTGTGATTTTCTTTCTTATATATAGCCTGAGTCCCCAGATGTGGTATCAAATCCCTAACATGGAGAAGGCTTGCAATTCGGGTCTGATTTGTGAAATAAAGGCTCTCTTTGTTTTTACATCAAACTTGAAATTCCTTGCGTTCTTCTGGGATTCCCAAGGACTGGGCATAACAATATAAGCATTTTGACCTCTTTCTTCCTCTTTCTTTCTTTCTTTCTTTCTTTCTTTCTTTCTTTCTTTCTTTCTTTCTTTCTTTCTTTCTTTCTCTCTCTCTCTCTCTCTCTCTCTCTCTCTCTCCCTTCCTTCCTTCCTTCCTTCCTTCCTTCCTTCCTTCCTTCCTTCCTTCCTTCCTTCCTTCCTTTCTTCCTTTCTTCCTTTCTTTCTTTCTTTCCTTCTTATGTAGACTGTATTTTTGTACTCTGCTTACTTTAAGTTTTCTTATGTTATGTAGGGATGTATGAAATGTAGTAGTTACTTTTTAAAAATAATAAAATGTTTTCTTTGATGACTTCATAATACATAATGGTCTCTGGTTTTCTTTACCCTTTCTTATTTTCCCCAGACCTGTTGACCCTCCCCTAATCTCTCTACAAATCCCTTTCTGGCGTCCACATTTTTGTCTTGTTTTGTAGGCCATATATATACACATATGCACAAGCATGGATCCTCGAACTTTGAGGTTAAGTGACTAGGGAGGTGACAAGGGAAAGCCATCCTTTAAACCTGATAGTTTGTTCAGACAGTGGGGCTAGGAGGGGACCTTCCTGACCTGGGAAATAACTTTATGGTGCTATCAGGAGCTAGTGTATTTTTACAAACTGGTCACAGCTGTCTGGAAACACTTAATTGCCCTTTTCTCTCAGTCAAGAGTGGGCCTCTCATCATTTCAAGGATGTTTGGCCCTTGTTCCATTCAAGGGCAGGAGCCATCTACACTGGAGAAATGCTCATTATGTATCGAGGGGTGTGTTAGCCTCGGTGATGCAGAAGCTAGGTATGTTGCTTTTTGTCTGTTCCCAAAGATGGCATCTGCTCTCTCCCCCTCCAGGGAGGTCTTTAGAAGGACAGGAGTGCCACCATGAAAAGGGGAATTGCAATATTCTGGTGCCAGGATGGGCCCTCTCTGTTTGCCCTCTCCAAAGGCTGGAGGCCTCTATACTGGGAAAGGGGGAGGGGGGAGGGGGAAGGGGAGCCCTAATTGTGCAAGCAGTCGGAAAGTGCAGAGGCAGGTTTCCTGCATCTCTTCATTCCTCCCTCTGCTAGTAACTTCAGAGGCCAATCTTAGGCTCTCTAAAACCTTGATTGCCTGTACTAACTGATTGATACTGGGACTTCATCACCATTAATTGAATAGTTCCCAGTCTCTGCTTCATATAATCAAGAACCTTATTGATTATGTATGGCCCAAATGTGAGGAGTAGTGAAATGGTGATCAGAAGTCTCATGATTGTGGAGATGAGAGTTGTAAGCCAGGGGAAGAATCGAATCGTGAATGATACCAACTTTTAGAATTCTCTCTTTCCCTTTGGCGCCTTTCTGTACTTTCTCTAACTTTAGCTAATGACTCCTTAATAACTCCAGAATGGTTGCCATAGAAACAACACTCTTCATGCAAAGCGGTGCATAGCCCTCCTTGTTGTAGGAACACTAAGTCTAGTTCCCGTCTGTTCTGCAGTACTACCTCAGGCAGAGTCCACGCTGTGGTCCAGGAGTAAGATGGACTTTCCTAGAGGTTGAATGTCCTCATCTATGTCTGCCTTTAAGCTATTGTAATTCTTTTCCTGTAATGCCAGTGCAGCTATCCCAGTTCCCGCTCCAGCTAGTCTTGCCCCTAGGATTATGGCTAGGGTTAAGGAGATAGTTTCCCCTTTCTGCCTCATGAGGTCTCCTTCAATGTGTCCTACCAGAGTTTTCAGTATTACTTTTTCTGAGTAATAGATTATTCGGGGTACTAACTGGACTAGAATACAGAACTCCTTTGTGGTAGAGGAATTAATGGTCTCTCCATGCACATATGGGGTCAGTCCCTATGAACAAGCCCATGATGCTTGTTCAGGGGGAATAATCCATTTGGAATATAGAGTGGGTAGTGTTCAATTGCAGAGGTGCCGATGTGACAGAGGGACCTTTCTCAGGTAGGTGCCTTGTCCCGATATGGTCTGCAGGGTTAAAGCCAGACCTTCTTGGGATCTACATGCAGTGTCCCTTTCAGAAACATTATAACTGGCTATTAATCTGGTGTCTTCATAAAAAGGGGGGGTGTCTAGCATTATAGCGTATCCAACAAGAGGTGGTTAGCTCTGGCTGGGAGACATTCAGAATTTGGAAGATCTTTAACATCGTTGACCTGAGAAGGTCTATTGGTTCTCTGTGATTCAGAAAAGAATCTGGAACTGAAGATCTCTGCAGTGGAGTGACTGGGGGAACAGTGGTCTGAGAGATGGTGTTGGCACAGGTTTAGGGTCCTACTGCCACCAGCTTGTGATTCACAATTGGTTTCCTCAAGAGTCTAACAGTGAAAAGCAGTCCGGGGTTGCTCCCTCTGATAACATGAAGCTGGAGGCCCCATTTGATCTCTTCTTCTGTATAGACTGGACATTCCAGCAGGTGGGGTTGGGCGGTTCTGGTAGGGTTGCTGCCAACACAGAGGCAAGCTGTTTCTTCTAGGGCCACCTCTTTGGCAGGTTTGGCAGCTAAGTTGATACCTCCAGCCACTGCCATGATTCCTTTCTGATTACCTGGACAGTGTATGATCACCACTCTCTTTGGCAGCCAAGGGCTTCAAGTAGCTGTAGGATTTCATCTTTGTTTTTGATAGTTTTTCCCTCTGCAGTTAGGAGCCCTCTCTCTGGGTATATGGCGCCATGTACGTGAGCAGTTACAAATGCATAGCCGCTGTCCATGTAAATGTTGACGGCCAGGCCTTTCCCCATGATAAGGGCCTGGGTTAGCACTATTAGTTCAGCCCTTTGAGCTGAGGAACCAGTGGGGATAGTGGGGAGGGAGGGGGAAAGACTGGGCCCAAATTACTTCTGTTTTCGTGTTAGCCACTGCTCCTGCATTTCTCTGACCCTCTTGAGTGAAACTGCTTCCATCTGTGAACCAAGTCCGCTCTGCTCCTAGCAGAGGGGAGTCCTTTATGTCAAGTCGAGTACTGTGTATCTGGGACAAGATTTTGCTGCATCAGTAGAGTGGGTGGTCCAAATCAGGGTCAGGGAGAAGGGTCTCAATATTCAAGGAATCAGGCGGTTGAAGAGTAACTCGGCCAGGGTTAATTAGTAAGGTCTGGTAAGGAGTCATGAGGCCATTACTGAGCCACTGGTGAGTACCCCTTCAATTACATGGGGGGTAGTCAGGGCTAAATTTTGTCCCAAGGCAATTTATCTGCATTTTTAACTAGTAATGCCATAGTTGCAATGATATACAGGCAAGTTGGCCATCCTGCCACCACTGGGTCTAATTTTTTTTTTTTTTTTGATAAACCACAGGCTGTTTCCATGGCCGCAGAGTTAGAGTCAGGACCCCTTGGGCTATTCCTTTATGTTTATTGACATACAAGTAAAATGGCTTAGTAATGTCTGGTAGCCTCAAAGCAGGAGCTGACAGCAGGGCTGGCCCACTTTACTCTCTCAAAAGTCCCTTGGTGATCCTGAGTCGAAACTAAGTCCTTGGCTTCTTTGGTGGCTTCATATAAAGGTTTGGTTATTTCCATGAAGCCTGGGATCCATAGTCTGCGAAAGCCTGTGGACCCTAAGAACTCTCTTACCTGTCCTGGGCTCTGGGGCATGGGGGATTTGAGAACAGTCTCTTTCCCTGCCCTAGAAAGCCACCACTGGCCCTCCTTCAGAATATAAGCAAGATAGGTGACTTCAGTCTTACTGAGCTGCATTTTCTTGACAGACACCCAATATCCCACATTCCCCACAGCCTTTAGGAGATTCTGGGTTCCCTTCTTGCACCTCTTTGGTTTCTTTTTTTTTTTTGATTTTTAATATTTTTATTACATATTTTCCTCAATTACATTTCCAATGCTATCCCAAAAGTCCCCCATAGCGCCCCCCACTTCCCTACCCACCCATTCCCATTCTTTTGGCCCTGGCATTCCCCTATATTGGGGCATATAAAGTTTGCAAGTCCAATGGGCCTCTCTTTCCATTGATGGCCGACTAGGCCATCTTTCGATACATATGCAGCTAGAGACAAGAGCTCCGGGGTTCTGGTTAGTACATCATGTTGTTCCAACAATAGGGTTGCAGATCCCTTTAGCTCCTTGGGTACTTTCTCTAGCTTCTCCATTGGGAGCCCTGTGATACATCCAATAGCTGACTGTGAACATCCACTCCTGTGTTTGCTAGGCCCCGGCATCGTCTCACAAGAGACAGCTATATTTGGGTCCTTTCAGCAAAATCTTGCTAGTGTATGCAATGGTGTCAGCGTTTAGAAGCTGATTATGGGACGGATCCCTGGATACAGCAGTCTCTAAATGGTCCATCCTTTCATCACAGCTACGAACTTTGTCTCTGTAACTCCTTCCCTGGGTGTTTTGTTCCCAATTCTAAGAAGGTGCACAGTGTCCACACTTTGGTCTTCATTCTTCTTGAGTTTCATGCGTTTATCAAATTGTATCTTATATCTTGGGTATCCTAAGTTTTGGGCTAATATCCACTTATCAATGAATACATATTGTGTGAGTTCTTTTGTGATTGTGTTACTTCACTCAAGATGATGCCCTCCAGGTCCATCCATTTGTCTAGGAATTTCATAAATTCATTCTTTTTAATAGCTGAGTAGTACTCCATTGTGTAAATGTACCATAATTTCTGTATCCATTCCTCTGTTGAGGGACATCTGGGTTCTTTCCAGCTTCTGGCTATTATAAATAGGGCTGCTATGAACATAGTGGAGCATGTGTCCTTTTTACCGGTTGGGACATCTTCTGGATATATGCCCAGGAGAGGTATTGCTGGATCCTCCGGTAGTACTATGTCCAATTTTCTGAGGAACCGCCAGACTGATTTCCAGAGTGGTTGTACAAGCTTGCAATCCCACCAACAATGGAGGAGTGTTCCTCTTTCTCCACATCCTCGCCAGCATCTGCTGTCACCTGAATTTTTGATCTTAGCCATTCTGACTGGTGTGAGGTGGAATCTCAGGGTTGTTTTGATTTGCATTTCCCTGATGATTAAGGATGTTGAACATTTTTTCAGGTGTTTCTCTGCCATTCGGTATTCCTCAGGTGAGAATTCTTTGTTCAGTTCTGAGCCCCATTTTTTAATGGGGTTATTTGACTTTCTGGATTCCACCTTCTTGAGTTCTTTATATATATTGGATATTAGTCCCTAATCTGATTTAGGATAGGTGAAGATCCTTTCCCAATCTGTTGGTGGTTTTTTTGTCTTATTGATGGTGTCTTTAGCCTTGCAGAAGCTTTGTAGTTTCATGAGGTCCCACTTGTCAATTCTCGATCTTACAGCACAAGCCATTACTGTACTATTCAGGAATTTTTCCCCTGTGCCCATATCTTCAAGGCTTTTCCCCACTTTCTCCTCTATAAGTTTCAGTGTCTCTGGTTTTATGTGAAGTTCCTTGATCCACTTAGACTTGACCTTAGTACAAGGAGATAGGAATGGATCGATTCGCATTCTTCTACATGTTAACAACCAGTTGTGCCAGCACCATTTGTTGAAAATGCTGTCTTTCTTCCACTGGATGTTTTTAGCTCCCTTGTCGAAGATCAAGTGACCATAGGTGTGTGGGTTCATTTCTGGGTCTTCAATTCTATTCCATTGGTCTATTTGTCTGTCACTATACCAGTACCATGCAGTTTTTATCACAATTGCTCTGTAGTAGAGCTTTAGGTCCGGCATGGTGATTCCAACAGATGTTCTTTTATCCTTGAGAAGAGTTTTTGCTATCCTAGGTTTTTTGTTATTCCAGATGAATTTGCAGATTGCACTTTCTAATTCGTTGAAGAATTGATTTGGAATTTTGATGGGGATTGCATTGAATCTGTAGATTGCTTTTGGCAAGATAGCCATTTTTACAATGTTGATCCTGCCAATCCATGAGCATGGGAGATCTTTCCATCTTCTGAGATCTTCTATAATTTCTTTCTTCAGAGACTTGAAGTTTTTATTATACAGATCTTTCACTTCCTTAGTTAGAGTCACGCCAAGATATTTTATATTATTTGTGACTATTGAGAAGGGTGTTGTTTCCCTAATTTCTTTCTCAGCCTGTTTATTCTTTGTGTAGAGAAAGGCCATTGATTTGTTTGAGTTAATTTTATATCCAGCTACTTCACCGAAGCTGTTTATCAGGCTTAGGAGTTCTCTGGTGGAATTTTTAGGGTCACTTATATATACTATCATATCATCTGCAAAAAGTGATATTTTGACTTCATCTTTTCCAATTTGTATCCCTTTGATCTCCTTTTGTTGTCGAATTGCTCTGGCTAGGACTTCAAGTACAATGTTGAATAGGTATGGAGAAAGTGGACAGCCTTGTCTAGTCCCTGATTTTAGAGGGATTGCTTCAAGCTTCTCACCATTTACTTTGATGTTGGCTACTGGTTTGCTGTAGATTGCTTTTATCATGTTTAGGTATGGGCCTTGAATTCCTGATCTTTCCAAGACTTTTATCATGAATGGGTGTTGGATCTTGTCAAATGCTTTTTCCGCATCTAACGAGATGACCATGTGGTTTTTGTCTTTGAGTTTGTTTATATACTGGATTACGTTGATGGATTTCCGTATATTGAACCATCCCTGCATCCCTGGGATGAAACCTACTTGGTCAGGATGGATGATTGTTTTGATGTGTTCTTGGATTCGGTTAGCAAGAACTTTATTGAGGATTTTTGCATCAATATTCATAAGGGATATTGGTCTGAAGTTTTCTATCTTTGTTGGGTCTTTTTGTGGTTTAGGTATGAGAGTAATTGTGGCTTCATAGAATGAGTTGGGTAGAGTACCTTCTGTTTCTATTTTGTGGAATAGTTTGTGAAGAACTGGGATTAGATCTTCTTTGAAGGTCTGATAGAACTCTGCACTAAACCCATCTGGTCCTGGGCTTTTTTTAGTTGGGAGACTATTAATGACTGCTTCTATTTCTTTGGGGAATATAGGGCTGTTTAGATCATTAACCTGATCTTGATTCAACTTTGGTACCTGGTATCTGTCTAGGAACTTGTCCATTTCATCCAGGTTCTCCAGTTTTGTTGAGTATAGCCTTTGGTAGAAGGATCTGATGGTGTTTTGGATGTCCTCAGGATCTGTTGTTATGTCTCCTTTTTCATTTCTGATTTTGTTAATTAGGATGCTTTCCCTGTGCCCTCTAGTGAGTCTGGCTAAGGGTTTATCTATCTTGTTGATTTTCTCAAAGAACCAGCTCCTTGATTGGTTGATTCTTTGAATAGTTTTTCTTGTTTCCACTTGGTTGATTTCGCCCCTGAGTTTGATTATTTCCTGCCGTCTACTCCTCTTGGGTGAATTTGCTTCCTTTTGTTCTAGTGCTTTTAGGTGTGTTGTCAAGCTGCTAATGTGTGCTCTCTCTAGTTTCCTTTTGGAGGCACTCAGAGCTATGAGTTTTCCTCTTAGAAATGCTTTCATTGCGTCCCATAAGTTTGGGTATGTTGTGGCTATATTTTCATTGAACTCTAAAAAGTCCTTAATTTCTTTCTTTATTCCTTCCTTGACCAAGGTATCATTGAGAAGAGTGTTGTTCAGTTTCCACGTGAAGGTTGGCTTTCTATTATTTATTTTGTTATTGAAGATCAGCCTTAGTCCATGGTGATCTGATAGGATGCATGGGACAATTTCAATATTTTTGTATCTGTTGAGGCCTGTTTTGTGACCAATTATGTGGTCAATTTTGGAGAAGGTACCATGAGGTGCTGAGAAGAAGGTATATCCTTTTGTTTTAGGATAGAATGTTCTGTAGATATCTGCCAGATCCATTTGATTCATAATTTCTCTTAGTTTCTCTGTGTCCCTGTTTAGTTTCTGTTTCCATGATCTGTCCATTGGTGAAAGTGGTGTGTTGAAGTCTCCCACTATTATTGTATGAGGTGCAATGTGTGCTTTGAGATTTACTAAAGTTTCTTTAATGAATGTGGCTGCCTTTGTATTTGGAGCATAGATATTCAGGATTGATAGTTCCTCTTGGAGGATTTTACCTTTGATGAGTATGAAGTGTCCCTCCCTGTCTTTTTTAATGACTTTGGGTTGGAAGTCAATCTTATCAGATATTAGAATGGCTACTCCAGCTTGTTTCTTCATGCCATTTGCTTGGAAAATTGTTTTCCAGCCTTTCATTCTGAGGTAGTGTCTATCCTTTTCTCTGAGATGAGTTTCTTGTAAGCAGCAAAATGTTGGGTCTTGATTGTGTAGCCAGTTTGTTAGTCTATGTCTTTTTATCGGGCGTTGAGTCCATTGATATTAAGAGATATTAAGGAAAAGTAATTGTTGTTTCCTGTTATTTTTGTTGTTAAAGTTGGCATTTTGTTCTTGTGGCTGTCTTCTTTTAGGTTTGTTGAGGGATTACCTTCTTGTTGTTTCTAGGGCGTGGTTCCTGTCCTTGTATTGGTTTTTTTCTGTTATTATCCTTTGAAGGGCTGGATTCGTGGAGAGATAATGTGTGAATTTGGTTTTGTCGTTGAATACTTTGGTTTCTCCATCTATGTTAATTGAGAGTTTGGCTGGGTATAGTAGCCTGGGCTGGAATTTGTGTTCTTTTAGTGTCTGTATAACATCCGTCCAGGATCTTCTGGCTTTCATAGTCTCTGGTGAAAAATCTGGTGTAATTCTGATAGGCTTGCCTTTATATGTTACTTGGCCTTTTTCTCTTACTGATTTTAGTATTCTATCTTTATTTAGAGCATTTGTTGTTCTGATTATTATGTGTCGGGAGGTATTTCTTTTCTGGTCCAGTCTATTTGGAGTTCTGTAGGCTTCTTGTATGTTCATGGGCATCTCTTTCTTTAGATTTGGGAAGTTTTCTTCTATAATTTTGTTGAAGATGTTTGCTGGTCCTTTGAGTTGAAAATCTTCATTCTCATCCACTCCTATTATCCGTAGGTTTGGTCTTCTCATTGTGTCCTGTATTTCTTGGATGTTTTGAGTTAGGATCTTTTTGCGTTTTACATTTTCCTTGATTGTTGTGCAGATGTTCTCTATGGAATCTTCTGCACCTGAGATTCTCTCTTCCATCTCTTGTATTCTGTTGCTGATGCTTGTATCTATGGTTCCAGATTTCTTTCCTAGGGTTTCTATCTCCAGTGTTGCCTCATTTTGGGTTTTCTTTATTGTGTCTACTTCCCTTTTTAGGTCTAGTATGGTTTTGTTCATTTCCATCATCTGTTTGGATGTGTTTTCCTGTTTTTCTGTAAGGACTTCTACCTGTTTGATTATGTTATCCTGTTTTTCTTTAAGGATTTGTAACTCTTTAGCAGTGTTCTCCTGCAATTCTTTAAGGGATTTTTGTGCTTCCTCTTTATTGTCTTCTGCCTGTTTAGCAGTGTTCTCCTGCATTTCTTTAAGTGTGTTATTAAAGTCCTTCTTGAAGTCCTCTATCATCATCAGGAGATATGCTTTTAAATCCGTGTCTAGCTTTTCCGGTGTGTTGGGGTGCCCTGGACTGGGCGAAGTGGGGGTGCTGGGTTCTGATGATGGTGAGTGGTCTTGGTTTCTGTTAGTAAGATTATTACGTTTACCTTTCGCCATCTGGTAATCTCTGTGGTTAGTTGTTATTGTTGTCACTGTTTAAAGATTGGAGCAGAAGCTGTGTTCCACTCACCAGCAGTCTCTAAATCCTGCGGCGGGGGTCGTGGGTAGCTGGCGGGTGTCAGGCAACCCTGCGCTCCAGCTACCCCGGCGCTGATCCGGCCGGATGAGGCCTGTGGCCCTACTCAGGCCGGTTTCTGCTTCCCTAACTAATGCAGTCTCAGGTCCCGCGCACAATTGGATTGGAGCAGAAGCTGTGCTCCACTCACCAGAAGTCTTAAGATCCTGTGGCGGGTGTTGTGGGTAGCTGGCGAGTGTCAGCCGACCCTGCGCCCCAGCTGCCCAGGTGCTTTTCTGACCGGAAGAGGCTTGTGGCCCTATGTAGGCCGGATTTCTCTCTCCCCAACCAGAGCAGTCTCAGGTCCCGCGTGATTGGACTGGAGCAGAAGCTGTGTTCCACTCACCAGCAGTCCCAAAATCCTGCGGCGGGGGTCGTGGGTAGCTGGCGGGTGTCAGGCAACCCTGCGCTCCAGCTACCCCGGCGCTGATCTGGCCGGATGATCCCTCTTTGGTTTCTGCTGCAATTAAAAGGCCATCTACATACTGCAGAAGGGTTATGTCTGGCTTATTAACCCTGTACTCACCCTTCATGTAAGGTCTTCATGTAAGGCTTCATCAAAAATAGTGGGTGAATTCTTGTAGCCTTGAGGCAGGCAGGTCCAGTTGAGTTACCCATTAATGCCTCTTTCAGGATCATGCCACTCAAAGGCAAAGTATTTCTGGCTTTTGGGAGCCAAGGGTAAGCTGAAGAAACCAGCCTTTATGTCCAGAACAGAATATCATTTCCGATTTTGTGTAAGAGAGCTCAGTAGGGTATAGGCACCGTGGGACATGTGTCCATTGTTCTGTGGTTATCTTCCTGTAGGTCCTGGATGGGGTGATAGTCATTGGACTTTGGTTTCTTCACAAGCAATAATGGAGTGTCCCAAGCTGATTGGCATGGCCTAAGTACTCACAAGGCCAGCAGTTTTCAGGTATGGGGGGGGTGATTCCCTTCCATGCATCTTGGGACATTGGATATTGGTGGACCCATACTGGGTGTGTCCCTGGTTTAAGCTCTACAAATACAAGGGCTCGATGTTTTGCCAGCCCCATGCCTCCAGTTTCTGCCAACACCTGAGGAAACTTTGTCAGCCAAACAGCCAGATCGTGTTTGGGGGTAGCTGGTGATCATACTGAGTATAGTCTATACTTAGTCTCAGAGGCCAAGTCAAGTGTCAGCACCTGGATTGGATCACCATTCTGATCCATTAGCCAGACTTCCCCAGGGTTAAAATTAATCTGGGCTCTCATTTTGGCTAGTAGATCTCTCCCCAGTAAGGGGTAGGGGCACGCAGAAATGACTATGAATGAGTAGGTTACCTGTCCCATTCCCAAGTCCACTGTTCTTCGGGTAGTCCATGAATATTGTTTGACATCTGTGACCCCTTGGACCCAGGACTTCTTAGTGGACAGTGGCCTTTCAGCCTTCTTGAGCACTGAATGTTGGGCTCCAATATCTACTAGGAATTCTAGAGGCCTCCCCTCCACTCTAAGAGTTACCCTGGGCTCTGGGAGGGGGTGTCTGAGACCTGACTCCTTCAATCTTCATCTTCTTTGATGAGCAGTCTTCTTCTTGGGTCTTCTCTCTGGGCCTTCTCTGACCCCATGTCCTTCCTCCTTACAGCAGGCACATTGGTTCTTACCTAAGCCTGGTCAGCAACCTTTCCTCAGCTCCCTCCCCTCAGTGACGTTCTGGAGCTGGCTCTTCCTCTCTCTCTGGTCTGAGTCACCATTGGCTAGCAGGACATTGGCCAGAATTCTGTTTAATATCTTCTCTGTCTTAATCTTCTTCTCATCTTTAGTTATTGTACACTTTCTTCACAACCTCCACTAAATCTCTCAATGACTTCTCCCCTAGTCTTCTAACTTCTGTAACTTCCTTCTAATGTCTGGTGCTGACTGATTTATAAATGCCAGCACCACTGTGTTAGAATTCCCTGCTTCCTTAAGAGTCTACGTGTGTATAGTGTCAGAAAGTGTCCATAATCCACTTGAGGAACTCTGTTGGGCCTTCATTATCTTTCTGCCTTACTTACATCATAAACCTTAGCCAAATTTGTGAGTCACCTGGCAGCTGCCCTGAGACCTGCCATTAGAGATTGGTAATGGACTCAGAGACATTCCCTACCTTCACCAGTATTATAGTCCCAAGCTTGTCTCCTGAGAGGAAATCCCTCGTATATGTCAGCAGGATTCTGGGTTGGAGTGCCACTGGCTTCCAAAATGTTCTTTCTGGCCTTATATCATGGTTTGGAAAGATTTGGTTGCTAATTTGCTGCCAATTTAGGATGATACATTCCTTTTCCTCGGTTGTGAAAAGGATCTGCAATAATTGCTGACAATCATCCCCAAGTCGGATGATGGGTAAAAAGGATGGTGTCTAAGAGACCAAAGAGTTCCTTAGAGTTGTCAGAGAACCTAGCATTCTCTCTGCTCTAATTGTAAAGGCCAGCAGTAGCAAAAGGCCAATAATGGTGGGGTTGGTCCCCCTGTTGGTAGACTGGTCCTGTTGCCCTCAGGGGTAATATAGTAGAATCTCCCTCTGGCTCTATGGCCTCTGGCAGTGCTGTGTGCCTGCTCCTCGTTCCCTCCATCCCCTTCCCTTAAAGGTATTCAAAGAGTTGTTACATAAAGAAAATAACACAGAGAAAAAGGGAATGTGAAGCCATAGCCTGGTCATAGGAAGAGCAAAGGATGATGGGGTGGGGTGAGAGAAGAAAACAGGAGGGAGGAGTGGGACACAAGGGTCCCAGAAGTTGTTGAGGGGTAAAAATAAGCATGGAGAGAGGTAATGTAGTGTTGCGGATTGCTGCTTGTTTGCTGTTCTGTGGGTATTCACATAGCAGAAGGCTTTGTATCAATGTGAGATGGTGCTAGAGGTGTCTGGGCAAGTAGAAAGCCAACTAGCTAGATTTCAGGTGGAAACCCTTGAGGATTGAACATATTCTTTCATGGGGACCTGGGGGCTAAGGAGAAGCTGGTAGAGAGGTGAGTTGAGATGCAGAATGTCTATGATGAAGCGCAGCAGGATAAGATGGGAGGAGATCTGTACCATGTCTGCAGAATGAATGACCTAGACCCAGGGTAGTGTAGTATGTAGTTTTTTAAAAAACGCATGCTAAATCCGGCTATGCTATGGCATTGGTGGTCTCTGTTCCTAGCCTGATGCAATGGCCCGAGACTGTGACCACAGCCCGCGTGTTTCTCCTAGCCAACACCTCTCCCACAAACGCTGGCTCTGCCTCTCCAGAGCTTCGAGATTGCTCTCTTGCCAACCCACCACACTGCAGCCAACTGTGGGCTCACTCTTGCCAGCCTGTGCTCCTCTGTGGTTACCTCTCCCCTGGCGCTCAAGTCCTTTGCCCAGTCTTCCCATTCTAAAGCCTGGCCGAATTCCACCCTGGCTTTGTTCTTTCCCTCCTGCCCACCTGAGTCACCACGAATGGAAAACACCAGATAATCTTAGTATAAAATCAACAGATGACACAACCATCCTAAACTCATCAACTATTCTATCTAAGAAATTCTTCCAGCAGCGGAAGTCGCGCCACAGGGTTGGACAATCCTGTGCCACTCTCCCTCTTTGCTTCCCGTGTCTCCTCTTCCTCTCTATTCCTCTCTCGGACCGGAAAGCCCACCTCCTCCTCTTTGCCCAGTGATTGGCTTGTCATCTTTATTAGTCAATCAAATAATCAGGGGAAATTTCCCTACAGCCCAGGAACTAGGTAGAAAGTACAATAAATGTTAGTCGTGGTTGTCACAGGAAATCCAGAGCTTCTTTCCATTGGGTGCTCAAGAAACGCCTTTACAAAAAGATCAGTGAGGGCAGCATAACAGCCACTCAAGCTGGGACATAAGAAGAAAGACCCATGTAGGTGTTTGTAAAGCCACAGAGCTCTTGGGGAGTGCAGGGAGAATGCTTACAACATTCCCCTCTGAGAACTGAGTATTTGTAGTTCTGTGTCCATTCTGCATATTGTTGTCCTGAGTCTGGTAGCATGGAGCCTCTTGTTTCAGAAAAGTAAAGGTAGATTAACAGCCCAATAGGGAAGCTTTTCCAGCCACCATCTGCTATGCAAGTGTTTCTGCTCAGATGGAAGGGTATCCTGGGACTTGGAAGGCCAGGAACCATACAGCTCTGAGGGGAGGTATATTAGTATACTAGTGGCAGGGCATCCTGAGACCTTACAACTCTGAGGTGGGACAGTGTCCCAAGGGAAGTGCATCTGGAGACAGGGCAGCTCAGGAACCACGCAGCTCTGAGAGGAAGCCTCCCAGCAGAGGAGTTGCAGCTACCAGGGGAGGATCTCCTCAGCTGAGGTGAAGACTAGGAGTCTCAGCCCTGCTCCACTTCTCTTCTCTTCATTGCTTCTTGGCTTCTTCCAATGAGAGAGTCACACCAGGCATCAAGTCTCAGAAAAAGAGATTTATTGGAGGTACAGGGTGTGAAGTGTTCAGTCTAGGGGTGGCTGCCTCTGCTCCCAGAAGTGGGCAGCAGGGAACTGGATAAAGGGCAGGGCTTATATAGGATTTCACAGGGGGCAGAGCTTCTCAGGGCAGGGATTTCCAGACTGAGGGTCGATGGGATTTCAAGTCCTCAGCTTGAGGAAGGGGAGGGGGTTCAGGGATTGGTAGGTTTTCCTGCTCAGAGAGTAGTGAGTTGTGTGGAAAGCTCAGGTTTTGGTGGGTTTTGTGGGAAGTTCAGGGATTGGTGGGTCTGACTCCTAACTCCAAACCTTGCCTGTGCTGCCAGCCCACCTGGATGTCTCAGCATTTGGAACATGGAGTATCTAATTTGGTTTCTGTTGAACTCTGTCTCCTGGTACCTGTTCCTGCCTTAGTTCAGATTCCTATTGTTAAGGCAACGTGATCAAAGTGACTTCTGAAGAAAGGGTTGTTTTATTTTGTGATCCCCAGTTCATACTCCATCACTGATGTCAGGGCAGGAACTCAAGGCAGGAACCTGAAGCCAGGAACTGAAGCAGAAGACATGGGGGAACACTGCTTACTAGTTTGCTCCCTATGGCTTGTTCAGACTGCTTTTTAATACAACTCAGGACTACTTGCCGAGGAGTGACACCACCCACAGTGGGCTAGACCCTCACAAATCAGTCATTAATAAAGAAAATGCCTGACATACATACCTAGAGGCCAATCTTACAGTAGCATTTTTTTTCAATTGAGAGTCACTCTTCCCAAATGATTTTACTGTGTGTCTACAGGGTGATAAGCTGACACACAGAGATGCCCACGTGAAAAATGGAGGAACAGAATGTGTGAGGATCTGAATTCTGCCAGTGATCCTGTGTGTGACTGCAGAAGCAGTCACATAATCTCTCTAACAGCACTTCAGGTGAGACGTCAGCTCCTGTCCATGGAGTACAGCTGTGTAAACCCACTGCTTTAGCAGAGGTGTCTACATACTTCTATCTTAAAGAAAAAATTTTGGGACTGCTAAATTCTAAGGTTAATTTGCTGAGAAGAAATAAATATCTAATGCAATATGTTTCTGTATAGAAAACTCACACAAAATGTCTTATCAGAAATAAATTAGACCTGAATACTTTAAATGATTACAAGCTATTCAAAACAAAATGTTCACAAGGTACTTGGTAACAATAGACTTGAAGCCTCTCTGGAAGAGAATGGTGAGTCTTCAGAATCAAAGGGCAAAGCCACACAATGACACAGCTGTGTCTAAAGGCTCATGGATAAAGCAATAACTCATCTCTTCCATTGCCAGGCTCAGTGGAGAGTGGAGAGGGCACCAGAAGCTCTTGGGAATGGTTATAAACTACTGTGGTCTTATCTTACCCAAAACTGGGAGGTACCTGTATAGTCCTTTACCTTTGAGCTTCTGTTGGGCAGCCTTCCTTCCTTCAGTCCTTCCTTCTTTCCTCCCTTCCTTTTTCTCTTTCTCTTTCCTTCTTCTGCTTCTTTTGCTTTGATCTCTTCAGTTTGTTGTTATGGACACTAGGCCATTTTATGTCTTTAAATTCATCTCTTGACTTCCACCTTTATATTTGGCCTCTTCCTATTTACAAGTTTTCCCTGTTAGGCCAAGCTATTCATCCTTGTTTCATACAGCCAGGCTTTGGCAATAGATTAAAGGAGAGCATCTTTGTGAACAGATTCTTCTCTTCCTGGAATTTATAGGGCTTGGATGGCAAAACCATTAGACCACTTGGAACTTATTTCAACTCGACTCAACTGTGAACTAGATCTAATGGTTTATTTCCCCAAAGTGTTGTCCAGTCATAGACTCTGTTGTTTAAACCTCTCTTTCATTTTAAATGTTCTGGTATGTACATTGAATACATTAAAAACCCACACAAAAAGATTTTAGGTCTTCTGTTCCACTCAGGGATTTACCTTCTTCATCTGAAAACAATGTCACAGTCTTGTTGTAGACAATTATTGGTAATTTTCAACGTAATTCCTTTATTATTATAATTACTGTATTGCCTCTATACTTTCTAGATGTTATTTTTCATTGATCATTTTCAAGATAAGCAGTTTGGTATTATTTTTAAGATAAAAGAGATAGCTAGTAGGCATAGTTATTTTAAAATTAGATTAAATTTAATTCGGGGGACCAAATGTACAATTCTTCATGTTCCCATTCAAGAGCAAAAAATTATTAGAAATTGGGTTGACTGCAAAAAAAATCAATTCAAAATAGATCAAAGACCTTTGTGTGAGACCTGACACTTTGAAACTGCTAAAGAAAAACACAGGTAAGACACCTCGAGTCATAGGCAAAGCCAAGAATTTTCAGAGCAAGACTCCAGTGGCATAGGAAATAATCCTCAAACCTGACAAATGTGATTGTGTGAAATTAAGAAGCTTCTGCACAGCAAAGGAAACATCACCAGAGTAAGGGACAGTCTGAAAAATGGACACTGAGGGTTGTCCCTGTCACCTGCACAAAAGACAGAGGTTTAGTGTAGAGGGTGAAATAAGGAAACAGTAAAAATTAACATCAGAAAACCTTATCACCCAATAACTGTGTGACCTGGAAACCTGACTGGACAATTATTTGTATTTTTGTAGAAATACAAAATGTCAATAAATATGGCAAAACATATTCATCATTCTTGGCCACAAGGAACAAGCAAATTAAAGCTGGATTGGAACTCCGTGTCTCCCCTGGCCCATAGGGAATGGCCACCATAAAGAAAAACTGGTACAAATGCTTGCAAAGATGTGGAGGAAACAGCACTTTTCGTCTCTGCTGTCGGGGATGCACACTTATGTAGTCGCTTGGGAAATCGTCATGGAGGGTTTTCAACTGCTGAAATGCTACCGTGTGCCTCAGCTATATCACCCTGAATTGTGAAGGACAGTAAGTCAACAGACCACAGAGACACTGTGCCCACGTTTATTACTTTAGTCCCAATAACTAAGAGTGGAATAAGCCTAGATGTCCATCAACCAAGGAATGGGTAAAGAAGATAAGCCATACATACATAGTGTAATTTTATACTGCCATAAAGAAAAATGAAATTACAACATTTGCAGAAAATGGACACAACTAGAAATTATTATATTAAACAAAATATGCCAGACTCAGAAAGAATATTGTTTCAAGTCACCTCTCCTGTGCAGAACTTAGAATTTTATGAGTGTGCTGTGTGTGTGCATGTGTGTGTATGTCTACAAATGTGTGTGTAGTTCATGGAACTAGAAAGGGGAACATGAGAGGGGAGGAAGAGATCCTAAAGAATGGTGGAACTGGAATAGTAATACATTGCATATAAGAGATGCAGAAGGAGGGGCTAACTATGGGAAGAAAAACAGTGAAGTGGAGGGAAAGAGGTACCATGGAAGAGAGTGACAGGGGAACAGTTGAGAATAAAGTGTAGTGACACACACACACTTATTTTTTTTAATTTTTAATATTTTTATTACATATTTTCCTCAATTACATTTCCAATGCTATCCCAAAAGTCCCCCATAGCGCCCCCCACTTCCCTACCCACCCATTCCCATTCTTTTGGCCCTGGCATTCCCCTATATTGGGGCATATAAAGTTTGCAAGTCCAATGGGCCTCTCTTTCCAGTGATGGCCGACTAGGCCATCTTTCGATACATATGCAGCTAGAGACAAGAGCTCCGGGGTTCTGGTTAGTACATCATGTTGTTCCAACAATAGGGTTGCAGATCCCTTTAGCTCCTTGGGTACTTTCTCTAGCTTCTCCATTGGGAGCCCTGTGATATATCCAATAGGTGACTGTGAACATCCACTCCTGTGTTTGCTAGGCCCCGGCATCGTCTCACAAGAGACAGCTATATTTGGGTCCTTTCAGCAAAATCTTGCTAGTGTATGCAATGGTGTCAGCGTTTAGAAGCTGATTATGGGATGGATCCCTGGATACGGCAGTCTCTAAATGGTCCATCCTTTCATCACAGCTACGAACTTTGTCTCTGTAACTCCTTCCCTGGGTGTTTTGTTCCCAATTCTAAGAAGGGGCACAGTGTCCACACTTTGGTCTTCATTCTTCTTGAGTTTCATGCGTTTATCAAATTGTATCTTATATCTTGGGTATCCTAAGTTTTGGGCTAATATCCACTTATCAGTGAATACATATTGTGTGAGTTCTTTTGTGATTGTGTTACTTCACTCAAGATGATGCCCTCCAGGTCCATCCATTTGGCTAGGAATTTCATAAATTCATTCTTTTTAATAGCTGAGTAGTACTCCATTGTGTAAATGTACCATAATTTCTGTATCCATTCCTCTGTTGAGGGACATCTGGGTTCTTTCCAGCTTCTGGCTATTATAAATAGGGCTGCTATGAACATAGTGGAGCATGTGTCCTTTTTACCGGTTGGGACATCTTCTGGATATATGCCCAGGAGAGGTATTGCTGGATCCTCTGGTAGTACTATGTCCAATTTTCTGAGGAACCGCCAGACTGATTTCCAGAGTGGTTGTACAAGCTTGCAATCCCACCAACAATGGAGGAGGACACACACACTTATTAAGATAACAAACCAAATACTTTGTTTGTCAGAGAAGTGAGCATGGGAGAGAGGGAAAGAAATTGAGAAGAAACATTGGTGAATAAGAATTTAGTCCTTGGAACTGGTATGATGGATAAATTGGGAAAGGCACTTGCTGTGAAACCTGACAACCTCAATCAGATCCCACATAGAATCTAACACAAGACCCACACACGGAAAGAGAGACAACAAACTCCCAGATATTGTTCTCTGAGCTCTACACAAATGCCATGGCATGCACTAGTGTATGTACACACATGCGCGTGTGTGTACATGTGTACACACACACACACACACAATTATAAATAAATAATTGTTTAAGTGGGAGAAAGCATATTGTTCCTTTGCAGACTCAACATCTTTTCTTTCATCTTGTAAAGAAGACAAAGTAAGGAAAGTGATATTTTAGGATGAGCTGATGCATTCGTTGGTCATATTTAGGCCTACAGTAAGCTGGCACAGATGCACCAGGGATCTCTGTTACCCTACATTGCTGTGTGGCCCTAGCATCAAAGAAGAATACGCGACCTAAGCCCCTCATTGTCAGTCCCCTCCATCTGACTCCACCACCCTCCCCGACCTCATCCGACCATAACAACCCTCAAATGTGCAGAGCCTGCAGTTTCAATGGGATTGAAGGTCACTCTCTTTGGCACTAGAGGACAGGACCCAGAGAGAGACTTGCTACCAGAAACCAAGCATTCTCAAATGAATGATTCCTAAATAGGTCATTAGTAGGTAAAAATAATATTTGCATTTTAGGATTTGTTTGTGTTCATATGCATGTGTGTGCCTGTATTCAGTTCTCTTCTACCATGAAAGTCCCAGGGATCAAATGTAGGCCCTCAGGCTTGGCAGCAAACACCTTTGTCCACTGAGTCATCTACCCCAACCCACATGTTTATTTTTATCTGATCTCATTATATTTAATTTTTAAAAAATCTGAGATCTTATAAAATAGCCATATTCACTAAAACATACAGTGGCTCATAACTTGATCGCTATCTGCTTTTGAACACTCCTCTAACAAAAGACAGTACACAAAATGGGGAGTCACAGATCACGAAGAAGTATTGACCTGTTAAAATCTCACAAATATCTGGAGAGTTCTTGGAATGATTCACAAGGCTCATGATAAAAAAGGGTGCCTAAATCAACTTGTCTATGTAACAACTTGGAAGATGGAATTCACACATAACAATAAATGAGAATAAATTTTCAGAAAAAAATTATTTTAAAGTATCTGTTCATTAAAAAGAGCATTATGTATTATTGTTTGAAATAACATTAAGAAACACCCACATATTCCTTAAACAAATGGAAGACCAATTCCTAGCACATTAGTCTGCGTCCCTCCAAGACATAACTCTTGCCCTGAACTTTATAGTGTTAACAATTCACGTATGTTTCAGTTTCTATGTGTAATTGCGGGTTGCCTGACTTTTAATTGCACATGAATGAAGTCTTGCTGTGTATTCTATTGGCTTTTTATTATCTTCATTACTCCTCTGAGGCTTATTCATGTGGTAATTAAATGTTTTGATCATTTTTCCTTTTGTATGGTATGTTTTGTAACGAGACAATACAAATTGTTCAATCGGCTTTTCATGAACATTTGGATATACTTTCTTTTTGTTTTGTTATTGCAATGGAAGCTTCTTTGGACATTTTTGTATACACATTCTCATGGGCAAGGTCAAGAGTTTCTCTTGGAGGCTGTGTTCAGTGGTTGCCCTGGCATGCTCTAGGCCCTGATCATAAGCCCCTGTAGGGAGTGGGAACAGCAAGAAATGTTTTCTCAAAAGCAAGGGCTTAAGATAAATAGAGGACTAAATATTTCATCAGTGTGGGTGTGTGTATGTGTGTCCATTCACAGAATAGAATGATTTTCAAAGATATGTATGCTGAGTTCTTCTTTGGTGCTAAATATTTCTACATTCTCATTGTCTCATACACAACTCTTATACATAATGCACACACATATATACATAGACATATACACACTTGCATACATGTACACAGACACACACACACACACACACACACACATATATATATATATATATACATATACATGCATGAATCCTACATGTACGTTGTCTCACACTTAAGTACATGCATACATGTACTTAAGTGTGAGACAACATATGCTTATGCATGCATAAGCATACATGCATAGACATCTGCAAACATATGTACACATGAATCCTATATTCCCATTGCCTCATACTTAAGAACATACACATGCGCAGGCATACACACATGTATACACATATGTATACACATATGCATACACACATGACCCTTTCCAGAACCCACACCCAAAGAGAGATCTGCAGAGCACTAGAAACGCTCTGCTTTATTCCAGCTCTTTTTATGAGAAAAGGCGGAGTCTTGGGAGAGATTCAGTGCTCCTTGGAATTCATTTCCCTCCTCTCCCCTTGCCAACAGCACCATCATATTGAAAGGAAACAGACACATCTGTGAGAGAGCAAGTATTTAGCTGGATAATGGAGCCTGACTGGACACATCATTCCAGTCCTCAGGATGGTGAGGGGACTGACAAAAGCAGTGATGACCTGTCCTTTTCAATGATCTTCCTAGAAAAGACAACTAAATAGCTTTAATTGATTCAAGGGGGGAGTTAAGTCAATGGTAAGGACTTTCTGAAAGAATGGCTTCTTCATCATCAGAAGGGCTGTGAAAGGAAGCAGTATAGAAGAGTTTAACCTGAAGCTGGGCATGTAGTCTGCAGAGATGCCAGTACTGTTGGGTTGAACCAGATTAAAGTGCTGATGTCCAAAACTACTTAACTATAAAACCGGTGAGCTTATCTAATCCAATTCCGTGGTTGGAAGAAAGGTGGAGATCTGATCCTTAGGAGACATTGGTTAGCAAGGGGAGAAGAGGGGAATGAACTCCTAGGAGCCTTAATTTATCTCCATCAACACTGTGTGGTGGAAACAGACTTATGCGGGGGAGGGGGGCGGGGGGACCTACAACTGACAAGACAACATTGCCTAAGTTCTGATTAATATTACCAGTCATCCCAAAACTGATAAGCTACCAATTGTGTATAAAATAAAACGTAGTTGTTCAGCTTCCATATTCTTTATGATGCTGAGATATCCAATCCCAGGGAGATTTTGGTCAAGTCCATCTAGCCAGTGACAGCTGCCAAGGGTGTAAGGGATGGTTAGGAAGGGTGTCACTCACTTTTGGATCAGACAACTCAGAGAAGTAGAGCGCAGGAACTTGTTGCATGTTTGGTAGCCTTGCATCAGTGTTTATAAATTGCTACTAAGCTCTGAAATTATTTTATAAGATTTTCTTGTCAGAGAGTTGACTGCCAACTCTGGGTGATTTTTTTTCTGTATAGTCCTCTGATAAGATTCTATCCCCAGGAGTGTTTGGTTCCTTAAAATAATGGAACTTGTCAAAGAGTAAATTCTGAGCATTTAAAAAGAATGAGATTTTATCTCAGATGAGAATGTAAAGTAACTATTTTCCTAGAATTTGCTCAGAAAGATCAAAAATAGCCTTCTCATATTATCGTCTCATTCTGCCTGATATAACACATACAATGGGGACTCAACCCTATGTGCATATGACATCCAAACCAGATACAAAGGATTTTATGCAACTTCCCACTTCTTTGCAACCTCTCTCTTCAAGCAAAAACAAAATAAATTTGAAATTAATAATGTTGAAGATTTCAGAATTGTCAGTTCTCTAGAAGTGGAACAGCTCTCTAAATATTCATTTTGAAAACAGAAATTAGTATTAGCTAAAAGGAGAGGAATTGATATATCTACAAATTTCTTAAATACTGATGTTATATTACCTGAGAGCATCAGATACATAGTATTTTGCTTGAAGTAACACATTCAATCTGCCTACTAATGAGATTCATCTTGCATGTAAAAAAATGCAACAAATCAATTTTTCATTGTAATGTCCAGGAAATCAGACTTATAATATAATTACCATTTTGTTTCAGAATACTAAACCAAATATCTATCTATCTATCTATCTATCTATCTATCTATCTATCTATGTATCACATGCCTCCATCAGCATCTCATTGGACCCCAACTTTTTAGTCCCCCTCACCATGTTTATCTCAGGGAAATGGAAAATAGTCTTCTTTCATTAGAAAAAAAGGAACTGGGCCTGGTATATCTATAATTATGTAAGCACAAATAAGAAAATCTGTTTTGTATTTCAAAGTATCCACATTTTTACTATTTGAATTAATAAAATAGCAAACATCAAAAACAATAGGAGGCCAAGAACATATTTCAGTGGCAGATCACCTTCCTAGCATGTACAAGGCCTAGAGATATATCCTTACTGCACCGAAGGAAGACAAAGAAGAGAAGGAAGGAAGGAGGGAGGGAGAGAAGGAGGGAAGAAGAAAGTGAAACAAAAAAGGGGAAATTAGAAAGGAAAAGAAGGGTGGGGTGGAGGAAAGGAAAGAGAAGTGAAAAAACAGAATGACTCCCAAAAGATAATAAAGTACACAGAATGTACAGTTCACAGATCATCCAGAACAGACCCAAAATGACTGTACAAAAGGATGCTCTCCAGAGAGTTCATTCTAAGAAATGGAAATGAGAGTCAGGCAGAAGCAGAGGGTTAATCAGTTAGAGGCCATCTAAACTGATTCCTGAAATCCTGTTTCCCTCTTATAAAGTGAAGATGTTTTCACTGAAGACCTATCTGGAGAAGCCAGATCAAGATCCATTCAGGATAATCCCTCCACCTCAAGTTTCTTAAGTTCATCCTGTCTGTAAGGTCTTTATTTTTTGCCTTGTACTATAAAATATAATACAATACAATAGTCATAGTTTCTAGCGAGGAAGACATGAAAATCTTTTGGAGTATGTTATAAGCCAAATCTATGTGTTCCTCAAAATTCACATTCACGGATGAAGGTAAGCAGGAAAACACATACACACACAGTGAAATATTATTCAGCATTAAATAGAAGGAAGGTTCTGACTGACACATGCTCAACATGGAGGAACCACAAAGACATTGTGTCAAGTGAAATAAGACAGCAACAAAGTCAAAGGTTAATCCAGTTATATTACCTGAGTTGTTAAGGAATAGAAATGTGGCGAATGGCTCTGACACCCTGTAGCAATGAAAAATTACTCATCCTTCACTAATAGGTTAACTGGAGTCTTGAAAATATGGGGCTGTGGGCGATATAAAATTTGTGCCTTGATTATCAACAAACTTGTCTTTTAATCACAGAGAACATAAGGAAAGGCAGATATTTCCTCCTATATGAGGTCTGTATAGATTATTCCATTAAAATCAATAAATACCTATCTTTGACACTTCATGAATATTTATCGACCATCTGTAATGGTATTGAGCACAGTCCCAGGACTCTGAGGCAGGGTTGTTTTTCAAACATAAAATCGAACAATCCTCACTCTCTCTCCAGAGCTGTGAGGATCGAGCAAAGGCACATGTGACAAAGGTCAACAAGGATTGGACCAACTTTTGCCATCACTCATCACCTTCCAATCAGGATGTATGGTCTATGTGATGGTTTAGAGGCAAAGTTCTATACAATAGATGTGTGTCTATTGATCAATCAGTTACCTTATCTGACCAATTTAGTTATCGCCATTCCTCCCTCTGCTCCTCAACTGCAAGAGTTCAGTTTGTTCACTCTTGGGCTCCCCCCCCCCAGAAACTACCCTCACATCCCCCAATCTGCCTCCCACTGGATGTGCCCTCTCCTTTTAGTCCCCCTCACCATTTCTTCAGGGAAATGGAAAACAGACTATCTTCATTTTATTTCTGGATCTAGTCTTGGTTTAAAAAAATCAGAATTTTTCTGAATTAATTCAAGCTCCCGAGAAAACAGAGCACAGAAGGACCGTTAAATGTGTTTTAACCATTAAGAAGGGTGGGTGGATGTTCCTCTCATTTATCTATATGAAATTTCCCCTTCCTGACATTGAGTCATGTTCACTTTTCCCAAGAGGGAGTAAAGTGTTCTCATAAGCCTTTGTTCCCCAGAGCTCTGGTCCCGTGCCAGCAGAACAGAACAACCAAAGAAAGGGCTCAGGTAAGTTCCTCGGGTGCCAGGGGAGTGTTATCAGAGGAAATCACCTTCCTCCCTCTGACAAGGCATGTGGATCTCCAGCACACTCACAGAAACTTGGATCCCCCAAGGAGTACATCATCAAATACTCAGTGGGGAACTTTACACAGAACAGCAATGGAAGCCAGTGGGAACAGAGTTTTATTAAGTCTAAAAATTGTACCAATTGGGTTCTTAGGAATAGCACTCAGAAATAGATGTCTAGAGACAAAGGACTTTCAGTGACAAGCACAGTATAATGTGCAAGAAAAATGTGTTTCTTTGCCTATGATTTGATATTAAACATGGGACTGGGTCAGTTTACAAAATACATTATTTATATTAACCACAGCAGGAAATAGTGGATAACTAGAACACAAATGTGCAAAAATGTTTATAATCTCTTATTATTTTATCATTAATTTAAAAAGTCATTATTCCATAATGAGTATCAGGAGGGGAAAAAGCTCTTCAATCTGGTTGAGGTGGCACTTAGTCCTCTAGAAAAGAAAGTGCAGCCTCAGATTTCCCAGGTGCCTCCAAGGATGGCTCAAGTGCCCAGGAGGACAGATCCCCATACGATAATGCAGAGATCCTTTGGTACTTTCCAGAGACCTTAGCTTTCTGGGATGGCATCGTTTTTCCTCCCACTTACATGTGAGGCTAAATCTATAGAATCTGTAGCTACTGTGTCTCCAGTTTTATTCCCCCCACCTCCTTCCTTCCCTCCATCTCTCCCATTTTTTCTCTTCATTCCCTTCCTTCTTCCCTCCTTCTCCATCTTTCTTCTTCTTTCTTGCTTTCTGCTTCAGGTGATGACTGGTTCTTTAATTGGAAGCTAAGCCATGCTCATAGAAAGAAATTCAGAACATTCCAACTGGAAGGAGCTAGCCTCCATTTGACAGGCCTGGAAACCAAGGCAGGGTTGATGCAAGGCCTCTTACTCAGATTCTTATAGAAGGTGGACTTGAATCTGGACCACTTGCTCTTAATCATGGTATACAAGTTTAAAGGTTCTTGTTTTGTTTAAAATCATTGTCTTATTTATCTAAATTGTTACTCATGTGACACAATCTAAATTTGAGTCTGAGTTGTTATTTAACAATAACTAAAATCTTAATTTACCCATATTTCTTTGTCTAGACAAATTGGCATTAGCAAATGGCTCCCATTTATATTACACTTATTAGACGTCTTTAACTTTATAAGACTATCTATTTAAAATCTGACAGCTCTGAATTGATGTAAGGAACAGATGGTACGGTTTCCTGCTCCACTATTGTGCCTTTGGAATACTTTATGTCAAAGAAAGGTTTTTAATGCCTCCAAGTAAACTGTTTTAAAGAATTTTGTTTTACTGTTAAAAGCTAGAAGAAAACACTCAAAGAAAGTATTTCAATCAATTGACCATTGATTGTTTCCGTATCACAAGGGCACTTTATAGCTCTATAGAAAGCCTAGACCTGACTACCTGACTCCAACACTAAAAACTCCAGGGATGCTCCCTACAGAGCCTGTCCTCCCAGCCTTGTGTGCACATTTGCCTCTGTGCATAGTACATTTTTACCATTCACAATAGACAGTATTGTTCTGTAAAGCTAGTCAAATTAATTATTTGAACACCTCAGGATGTACAACATGAAAGAGCAGCTTTATAGATATCTAGGGCACTATACATTATGCCATGGTGAATTATTGACTCTAATAAGAACATCCCTAAAGACTGAACGATCATGGGTGCCGGCTAAAGGGTTGGGAGGAGAGGCCCACACATTAAATTAATAATTAAGAAGACAGAGGAAAAACAGGCAGCTTGGGAAAGAGATTACTGAAATTGAACACTTGTCATCTGTGTATCTCCCCTGCTGATGATTCATTAAATGAAGATTAACTTCAATAACTTATTGACCAACATGCCAATAAATCCAGAGTTCTATCAACTGTGATTACTGGAGTGGAGAGACATAGATATGTGTAAGAATATTGGTCAGCAGAAGGTACTGGGTCTCGTGAGCCCTATTGTCTAAGTCTGAGCCCACTCTTTAGTTATAAGGAGCCTTGTAGGATACTAAGAGCACCCTGCTTAAGCGTGGAAAGATTTGGGAGCTCCAAGACTAACCACCTTGGAACCCTGCCTTACTAATCCCATCCTGATCAGATCTGCCCATCATCCCAGTTGGGTCTGAATGGGATACAGCCTGAAGATTAGGGTCTACCTTGGAAACAGACTGCACAGTAGGGTCTACCTGAGGCCCAGACCACAGAGTCAGGTACTCTGAATTTCATTGTCTGGCCCATGGCTCCCCCTCCTTTCCTGAGGAGTCCTGCTGCCATCAGGATCAACCAGACAACAAGGATATCCAGATGCCTGAAGAACAGCTTGAGAATACAATCGGGGGCCACAGTGAAGGAGCTAGAGAAAGTACCCAAGGAGATAAAGGGGGCTGCAACCCTATAGGAGGAACAACAATATGAACTAACCAGTACTCCCCCCCTCCCCCGAGCTTGTGTCTCTAGTTGCATATGTAGCAGAGGATGGCCTAGTCAGGTATCAATGGGAGGACAGGCCCTTGGTCTTGCAAAGATCATATGCCCCAGTACAGGGGAATGCCAGGGCCAGGAAACAGTAATGGGTGGGTTCGGGAGCAGGGTGGGGGAGGAGGGTATAGGGGACTTTTGGAGAGGAAACTAGGAAAGGGGATAGCATTTGAAATGTAAATGAAGAAAAAATCTAATAAAAAAGAATACAATCAAGTGGACCTAGGGCAATATGGAAGCACCAGAGCTCAGCTATCCTGCTCCAATAAACCCTGAATATCCGAATGAAACTGATGCAACAAGAAGAGGATCTTAAACCCAATCTTATGAAGATGATAGAGGCCTTTAAAGAGGTCATAATAAATTCCTTACAGAAATACAGGAAAATACATTCAAAAAGGTGGAGAAATTAAAAGAGGAAGCAAATAAACATAAAGAAATACAGGAAAATACTATCAGACAGAAACAGACATGAGCATCACCAACAGAATACAGGAGATGAAAGAGAGAATCTTGGGTGTAGAAGATACAATAAAAGTAATCAATATATCAGTCAATGGAAATGCAAAATCTAAAAAGTCCATGCTATAAAACATCAAGAGAATCTTGGACCAAACCTATGAGAAATAGGTACAGAAGAAGGAGTAGATTCCAGCTTCAAATTCCAAAAAACATTTTCAACAAAATCATAGAAGGAAATTTTGCTAATCTAAAGAAAGAGATGCCTATAAAGGTACAAGAAGCTTACAGAACACCAAACAGATTAGACAGGAAAAAATTCTCCCAGCACATAATAATCAAAACACTAACATTACAGAACAAATAAAGAATTTAAAAAGCAGCAAGGGAATAAGCCAAGTAACATATAAAGGCAGACCTATTAGAATTAAACTAGACTTCTCTACAGAAATTCTAAGACTATAAGGATCTGGGCAGAGGACCTATAGACCCTAAGAGACCACAGCTACCAGCACAGACTACTATACCCAGAAAAAATTTCAATCACTATAGATGTAGAAACCAAGATATTCCACTACTAAACCAAATTTAAGCAATACCTTTTCATTAACTCAGGCCTACAGAGGATACTAGAAGGAAAACTCTAACCTAATGAGCCTATCTACACTCAAGAAAACACAAGAAATAAATAAATTCAGGTGACAGCAGATGCTAGCGAGGATGTGGAGAAAGAGGAACACTCCTCCATTGCTGGTGAGATTGCAAGCTTGTACAACCACTCTGGAAATAAGTCTGGCGGTTCCTCAGGAAATTGGGCATAGTACTACTGGAATATCCAGCAATACCTCTCCTGGGCATATACCCAGAAGATGTTCCAACTGGTAATAAGGACACATGCTCCACTATGTTCATAGCAGCCTTATTTATAATAGCCAGAAGCTGGAAAGAACCCAGATGTCCCTCAACAGAGGAATGGATACAGAAAATGTGGTACATTTACACAATGGAGTACAACTTAGCTATTAAAATAATGAATTTATGAAATTCTTAGGCAAATGGATGTATCTGGAGGATATCATCCTGAGTGAGGTAACCAAATCATAAAAGAACTCACTTGATATGCACTCACTGACAAGTGGATATTAGCCCAGAAACTTAGAATACCCAAGATACAATTTGCAAAACACATGAAAATCAAGACGTAAGACCAACGCATGGATATTTCATTCCTCCCTAGAATAGGGAACAAAATACCAATGGAAGGAGTTACAGAGACAAAGTTTGAAGCTGAGACAAAAGAATGGACCATCCAGAGACTGCCCCAACCGGGGATCCATCCCATAATCAGCCACCAAATGCAGACACTATTGCATATGCCAGCAAGATTTTGCTGAAAGGACCCTGATATAGCTGTCTCTTGTGACGCTATGCAGTGCCTGGCAAACACAGAAGTGGATGCTCACAGTCATCTATTGGATGACACAGGGCCCCCAATGGAGGAGATAAAGTACCCATGGAGCTGAAGGGGTCTGCTACTCTAGAGGTGGAACAACAGTATGAACTAACCAGAACCCCCAGAGCTCATGTCTCTAGATGCATATGTAGCAGAAGATGGCCTAGTCCGCCATCATTGGGAAGAGAGGCCCCTTGGTCTTGCAAACTTCATATGCCCCAGTATAGGGGAATGCCAAGGGCCAAGAAGTGGGAGTAGGTGTGCAGGGGAGCAGGGTGGGGAAAGGTTATAAGGGAACTTTCGGGATGGCATTTGAAATGTAAATGAAGAAAACATCTAATAAAAAATCAAAAGAAGAGAATGACACAAACACACACACAACCACTATCAATATCAAAATAACAGGAAGTAACAATCATTGGTCATTAACATCTCTCAACATCAATGGACTCAGTTCTCCAATAAAAAGACACAATCCATCATTCTGCTGTATACAAGAATCACATCTCAGCAACAAAGATAGTCATCATTTCATTATGAAGTGCTTGGAAAAAGGTTTGCCAAGAAAATGGACCCAAGAAACAAGCTGGGGTAGTCATTCTAATATCTAATAAAATAGAAAATAGACTTTCAACTGAAAGCAATCAAAAGAGACAGGGAAGAACACTTCATATACTCATCAAAGGAAAAATCCACCAAAAGGACATCTCAATTCAGAGCCCCAAAGCCCCAAATGCAAGGGTACCCACTTTCATAAGAGAAACACTACTAAAGCTTAAATCAGGTATCAAACTCCACATTTTAATAGTGGGAGATCTCAACACCCCATTCTTACCAATGGACAGATCAATGAGACAGAAACTAAACAGAGAAATGATGAAACCACCAGAGGTTTTGATTCAAACAGACCTAACAGATATCGGGAGAACATTTCACCCAAACACAGGAGACTTCTTCTCAGCACCTCACAGAACCTTCTCCAAAACTGAGCATAGAGTCAGTCACAAGGAAAGACTCAACACAAGAAGACTGAAATCTTACCAGATTGCTTCTTTTTACCAGATTTGATCTTATCAGATCACCATAAATTAAAGCTGAACTTCAACAATGACAGAGACAACAGAAAGCCCCTACATATTCATGGAAACCTAACAACTCTCTACTGAATGACCACTGGGCCAGGGAAGAAATAATGAAAGACAATAAAGGCTTTCTAGAATTCAATGAAAATGAGGGCATAACATACCCAAACTTATGGGACACAATGACAGCAGTGCTAAGAGGAAAACTCATAGCTCTGAGTGCCCCCATAAAGAAATTGGAGAATTTTTGTACTAACAAATTAAAAATACTGAAGGCTCTAGAAAAAAAAGAAGCAAGCATACATAGGAGGAGTAGATGGCAGGGAACAATTAAACTCAGGGCTTAAATCAATCACTTAGAAACAAAGAGAACACTACAAATAATCAACCAAACCAAGAGCTGGTTCTTTGAGACAATCAACAAGATAGACAAACCCTTAGCAAAACTACTTAAAGGGCACAGAGACAGTATCCAAATTCATAAAATCAGAAATGAACTGGAAGACATAACAACAGACACTGAGGAAATTCAAAGAATCATTAGGTCTTACTTCAAAAGCCCGTACTCCACTTTTATACTGATTTCATAGTAGCTGGACTAGTTCACTTCTCTCCAGCATTGTATGGGGCTCCCTTTTGTTCACAACCTCCTCAACATTTATTCCTTTTCTTACTGACAGACATTATGACTGGGATGAAATGGAATCTCAACATGGGTATGTTTGGAGGGGAGGTATGTACATACATCATATGTGCATGGTGTGTGTGTGTGTGTGTGCATGTGTGTGCCTGTACATGAGCACAAGCTTGTTGCTGTGTGTTCTTGTGCATGTACAGGCCATAGGATAATCCTCACTGTAGATATTTTCTTTTAGGCAACGTCTCTCAATGGCCTGGAACTCACCTAGTAAGCTAGGCTGGCTGCAGAGAGCCCCAGAGATCTGCCTGTGTCTGTCTTCTGAGCACTGGGATTACAAGTGAGTCCAACATTTTTCTGGGTACTGAATTCAGTTCCTAGTGTTTGCAAGGAAAGTACTGACCACTTAATGTGGTTGTAATTTACAGTCTTCCGATGGCCAATGATGCTGCACAGTTTTTATATTTATTGGACATGGACATTTCATTAACACATTTATTGGTTGGGTTGCTTAACTTCTCATTTAGTTTCTTTAGTTCTTTGTATTTTCTAGTTATGAATCCTCTATCCGATGTACAGCTAGAAAATATTTTAAGATTATTTTTAAATGTACTTATTTATTTGCCAGGGTGGGGAGCACGTGCCATTGTGCAGAGGGGGAGGCCAATAGATAACTTTGTGGGGTTGGTTTTCGATTACCTTCTTTATGTTGGTTCCAGGGATAAAACTTGTGTATCTACTACCATCTCATGGACCAAGAATTTAAAGGAGTTAAGAGTTTATCTATAGACACCTAACGTGGTTTTTAAAAAACAGTATTTTTAATGCAAAGCAATTTCCCTATATACTAAAAAAATAGTGATTACTTTCAATATGGAATTGTATCTTTGATTCCGTCCCTGTCTTATGCACACACCCTACAAGAATAAGCACTTTCTTTTTCCCCTTTTCATGTTTGTATTCTAATGTGGGCAGGTGTATGCAGATGTGGCATATGGAGGCCAGGGTCCGCACAGGGACTTTTCTTCAATCTTTCTTCCACCTTATGCCTGATGCAGGGTCACCCATTCAAATTCAGAGCTCACAGACATGACTAGTCTCACTAGCCAGCTTGCTCTGGGGATCCATAGTGTTGAAATTTCAAAGACTGTTATTACAGAAGGCTACATGCTCAGCATGTATGTGGGTTCTCAGGACTCAAACTTCAGTCCTCTTACTCGAATAGCAAGCGCTTTTACTACTGAACCATCTCACTAGTCCCAAAGCAAGCTTCCTTAAAAGATAGTTTTAGCTCTTCTCATATATTTGGCAAAACAAACAAACAACCCCCAAAGAGGTAGTGTATGTTTCATGAAACACGACTAACAGAAGGAAATGTAAAAATACAGGCTGCAGCAAACTTTCAGTTATTTCTAAGATCACATCTGGGTATGGCAGTGCACATTTTTAATTTTTTTAAAGAGACATATTCTCAAGATGCAGCCCAGGCTGGTCTGAAGCTGGCCATCCTCCTGCCTCCATCTCCTGGAATGCTAAGATAACAGGCATGTGCTATTATCACTAGCTCTTAAACTTTTTTCCCGGGATGAATACTGAATACCTGATGTGTGGAAGAGGGATGTTCCCATGCCATTGCTCGTGGAGTTCTAATCCATGACAGTCCTGAACCATGGGTGAGATCTCAACATTCAGTTCCAAGACTAGTAGAGAAATCAACACATATTTTAATTTACAAAGTAAAATTTCAAATTTTTCTGGTATTCTTCCCTTGGTCTGGAAGTACCACGAAGATTGGAGAGTGGTGTGCAGACACTCGGGGCTTGCTGACTCCAGCTGAGAAGCATTTCCTTATATCAACCACACAGAGCGGACTCTGGCCAGAACTAGTGTCTGGTGCTAGCTTTTTATCATGGTACATATTTCCGCAGACCCATTTTTTTTTTTTTATTTCCCCAGCTTCTAGAACCTGAGTTCTGCTTCCTTTGGCCTGGGATTCTCATGACTGCAACCCCTAACACCAGCTCAGGGCTCTTGTCTCCCACCCAGCCCTCTCCACCTACATGCTCTGGGCAAAGACACAAACACCTTTACACTGTTTCCAGGTGTGCAGGTTTCTTGAAAGGATAATGGTAACTGTGGCAACCCTTGTTGTTTCCCTGTGGAGCTCTTGGAGAGATTAATTTTTTGTATTATTTTTCATCCTAGAAAACCCTGGCCTCAAAAGGCAAAAAGTCACTGGTGAAAGAACTCTTTCTCAAAGGCCCTGGAAACACCATCTCATTTCATGACATTCAAGCAAAATCCCTTCCGTCTCTCTGGAGCCCTGTTCCCCTCTGTGCAGCATTCGGAGCCTTCCAGTATATTTGGCATTCACATCATCTCTCTACAGCCCAGCCTCTGTCCTCAGCCTACATATTAGTTCAGCTAACTGCAGCTCACTTGGCATTGCTGTTTGCACAGCTGGACATGGCACAGCTGGACAGATGAGCGCATCTTCCCAATGATGAGCCTGAAGCCCGCATCTAGTCGTGTCCTTTTCTACACCTACAGCCATCCCTCCTTGTTCTCACAAGCATGGGGAGGTTTTTTGTTTGTTTGTTTGTTTTGTTTTTTGGTTTTTGTTTTTTCGAGACAGGGTTTCTCTGTATTGCCCTGGCTGTCGTGGAACTCACTTTGTAGACCAGGCTGGCCTCGAACTCAGAAATTTGCTGGCCTCTGCCTCCCAAGTGCTGGGATTAAAGGCATGTGCCAGCATCGCCCAGATGCATGGGGAGTTTTAATGTGAACTTTTAGTGTGAATGCAGCAGGTGCACAAATACTGATAAAACTCCTTAACTCACTGTCAGGTCACTTGTGAATCTGCAAGCTGCAGAATGTGTTTAATTATAAAATAGGAGAAGGTTCTTCAGATTGGGTCTCTAGGCCCAGGAGCTAAAGACTCATCTGTGAAGCACTGTCTTCCCAAAGGCTACAATGACTAGTGACAGAGCATCATAAGAACTCAGTCCTGGGAGATTCTGAACTGCAAGATTCAAAACGTGTTCCTTGAAATAGCTTCCTAAGAATGAGAAAGCTTTGCCAGATACAAAGTTAACACAGTTTCTTGTGTGTGTTTATGAGAAGGGGGAGCACCAGAAATAGTCAGCTTTCAAACATGATGCCGTAAGGAGCTCACTCAAACAAAGCATGTGTATGGAAAGTTATTAATTGTGTTGTTTTTGTTTTTATACACTATTTCCAAGAGAGTGAGATTTTTAACATGGAAATTGCTAGGGAGATCTGTGAGGAGGAAATAGGTGCTCAGAAGAAGAGAAGGGGATTTTGAAGTATAGAATTTTCCACAGGAAGATGGGACTGAACAGGGCTCTTAAAAAAGGAAGCACCACATACTTAGGGAAGAATGAGTTGCTAAAGGAAGGAGAAAAGTAGATTAAAGCTGGAAGAGAGGGCCTTATGCAGAGAGTGCAGATGCCTGCAGTAGAGAAGAGGAGGGCAAACAGGAGAGAAGACAAACTCAAAGACAAACAGGTTGGTGAAAGGTGCATTTAACTGCAAATTGACCCTGGGAGCCAGCACTGGCCCAGGTGCTGAGAATAAGTCTGTGGAATGCTCAGCCCTAAGTAGGGCATCTTTATCACACCTGCTCCTTCCAAAGCCCAGGACTCATTGTGGAAGATGGAGCAAAGAGAGTGTAGGGGTCAGAGGTGGTGGATGACTCCATGGAAACAGTGTCATCTGGATACAGCAGGGCAGCTGTACATATGAATACAGTGCCTGGAGCAGCATGCACAAGACCTGTGTGCAAGCTTGAGTCAGACCAAATCCCACCAGAGATGGATGCTGGGAATGAGATCCCAACCCTTGGTGAGCAGGTATTAGCAACGGATAAAGGAAGAGTCTGTTTTCTGGCGAGTGTTGACCCTGGTGTGTCCTTTGTGGAAGGACACATGTCCAAGAATATACAAACAATAAAATGAACTTGATGGGGGAGGAGATGGGTCATGAAGTTAGGTAGAAATGGAAGGGATCTGGGTAGAGTGGGAGGAGGGAGGTGAATATGTTCAAAGCACATGGCTCAAGAACTACTTTTTTTAGAAAATCTCTACAACACAGTCCAGAGATCTTTTCTGCCACAATGCAGTTCTGTGGTATTGATGATAACAGATATGAAAACTATTTTTAATGAATGCTTGTTTGTGCTCATGCCTACCTTTAGATGCTCTCAATAATTTCTACAAATACACAAAGTGTAAAATATCATGATAATTGAAAATATTTCATAAATATTTAAACACTGATTAATCTTCAAGATTAATTTTCAAAGTTTTGGAAAATAGAAAGGAAAAGTATGTTGACAGAGCTTTGACCTCTGAGCAAGCGTTCTAAAACATACCAAACTGCCTAGCTCACCTCACAGGTATTGGTTCAAGGTTATAATTTATTAATTATTTCCTAGAAAGTGTCTTAAACCCAAAGCAAAAGCAGGCACATATAAAATTTCTTCCAATAGCCAGCCTTGTAGTTCCTGAACACTGGCACTTATGTCTTCTACATGACAAAGAAGAGTTCACTCTAGTATCTAAGTTCACAGAAAGCATTGCTGAAGATATTAAGTTACCCAGCACAGAATACAAAATCCCAATAAAACGCTACAGGGGAGGAGGAGGAGGAGCGTCCCCTTCTGCCCTGGGGAAACTGAAAAATGCTCTTGAGAGCAGGGCTGGTGGAGCTGGATGGGGAAGAGATGAAGGGAAAAACAGAAAGTCGGGGTTCTGTCTCCAAGCTGCTCAGCACTGCTTGGCCTAGAATAAAAAGCACAGGGTCACCAAACCAGAGAACCCCATTCTAGAGTCAATCCACGCACACCAAGCTGTCCTCTGATGATAATGTAGCCTCCTGCTTATGGGCACATGCTGGCTGCAAACCTACAGGGGTAGCACATGCCACCCAAGGCCCTGGAGTATCCAGTGTGCTCTGTGATTGTGCTTCTAAATGTACATTAGTAAATCAGCACTCTGGCTGAGGTATTTTTTTTATTCAGGATTTAAACTATCCATGTATGGCAGATGCATAGAAAATGAGGTGAAAAATCACCAGGAAATCGGCCTTCTGACTGCTGAGGAGGACGATGGCAGAAGAGCTGAGCAAACCCCACAGGTGTCTCCTGGCAATGGGCTCCTGAGAAAGCCATGTTACACAGACCGTTTGCTCCACACACGAAGTGCCCCCTCTCTCACTTTCCTCCTTGTTATAATCCCCTCACACGGACTAGCCAAAAGTCGGCTCCAAACATCTGTTGTCTTCAGCTCCTAGAATTAAGTCTGGAGGGAAGGATGCTCCCATCGTATCAAATCATTGTCCTTCTATGAGTGGAGCTGTGTCCCCACAACATTGCTTACTGAACTCCAAACCACCAATATTTTTAGAACTGGGCCAAATTTGGATGCAAAGCCTAAGGTCATTAAGGTTAATTGAGGTCGTTAGGGACCTAATCCACTATGACTGGTATCAGCAGAGATTAATTAAGACATAGACAGCAAAGATAAGAGGATATGAGGTCTCAGTGAAAGAATGTCCATCAACATGGCCAAGAGAGAGACCTGGAAAGAAACAAGTCCTGCTAATCCTTGATAGAGTTAGGGCCTCCACACTCTGAGGAAGTAGCCTTCTTTTGTTTAAGGCCCTGTGCAGTGACACTTTGTCTGGAAACCCCAACAATCTAACATTCTTCCTTTTAGGTCCTTTCCCCACCATCTCAAAGCAATCTTACAACCCAGAGAGCTCTGCACTCCAACACAGGACACGCCTCCCCCAGCCCTGTGCTCATCATCACTCCAGCCACTCTGAGGACTGAGGGCGGAGCTTCCTATGCTCAGCACTGGCTGACCTTGCTATAGAAACAACATTTGAGGCAAGAAGACCAGAAGTTATAATGCTCGTTCAAACTGCACGACTCCTTGACACTGAGGTGAAGACTTTACACAACACAGGTTTAGTCAGTTACGATTATCTTGATTTCTGTACTGATTTTATACAAATCAATATTTTGCTGGCTCGGTGAGGGCCTGAATGTCACCCTGAAGTCCAGACTTGCAGAAAGGCACCACAAAGCAAGCACAGCTCGTAGGAGAACTCCTGGATCTCTCCTACTTCATGATTCATTCTGAGTAGATAAGCTTGGTGAGGCCATTCAGATTCCCAGTTTCAAAGTGTCCGTGTGCCCAGGGGTCAGTTCTTTTGTAGGTGGATACAGTGTAAACTGCTTGGGGCAGTTTGCAACTAGAAAAAGGATCAAATATGTCTCATAGTCACCCAACCTTTACTTGTCTCTAGTACATTTTTTGACCAGTCCCATCAGGGTTTTCTCCTGTCAAAATCATGATTTGGCATATTTATCTGTTCACTTTAGCTGCACAACCTTCCCCCACGGCAACACATAACCCCAATCTAGTCATGAGAAAAGCAGGAAATGAACCCTGCTCCTCTAGTTGAAGAGCATTTGACCCAGGCCTTGGCCAGTTCTTTGAATGTTTTCAAGCTCATCAAAAACAAGGAATATTTGGAAAATTGTCCCAGCCCAGGTGACAAGATGCTTTATAAATCCCAACCCCCTCCATTTCTGAGAGTGCACAGAGAACAGATAGCCTGTGACAACTCTCCTCCTAGCAACAGCAAGTCCGTCGGCAACAGGACACAGAGATAACCTAAGACATCCTACAGAAATAGATAGCCTAGCCATCCTGCTTGTCAGGTGGTTTTGTCCCCATGTTTGGTTCCTGCAGATTACAAAGGGAATGCAGTTTATAAATATTACCTTGCTGACACAAGCTTGCTGTAACCACAACAAATTCCCTGCAGCCCTAGACTAAAAACGCTCACCTCTGACCCTCGTTGAAGATAATGGTGAGAGTCCTTGCTCTGGAACTCTTAATAAAGATTCTTAAGTGTTTGCTTCAGAAGTGGCCTTTGGGTTCCCTGAGACCTGAGGATAATAACCCAAGTGTCATACAGGTGGAAAATAAGGAAATCTAAATAGAGTTTGGGGTTGTAGTTCCTATTAAGGTTTTAATTACTTTTCTTTGTCGGTAACAAAAAACATGGCCAAAACCAACTTAAGGAAGAGAGTTTATTTTGACTTACCATTCTAGAGAATAAGAATCCAACATGGCAAGAAGGCACGGGACAGGCAGGCATGACAGAAGGGGCAGAGAGCTAAGAGATCACAGGCTTTACCACAAGGACAAAGTAGGGAGAGAAAATTGGAATTAGGATATGGTTAGAAAAATCTCAAAGCCTGCCCCAGTGATGTATCTTCTCCAGCTACATCACACCTCCTACACCTCCCCCAAACAGTGCCACCAAGTAGGAAGTAAGTGTTCAAATCCCCTAGCCTAAGGGGGGCATTTTCCACTCAAGCCACCACAAATACTTTGTCAACATAGGATATTAAGAGGAACAAGTGTTACATACACGTACACAAAGTTGCCATGGGAAGAAACAGTGTACAGGGCACATGGGAGTTCTCTCTACTATCTTCATGAGTTTCCTGTAAATATAAAACTGCTCTAAAATAAAATGGTGTTTTAAAGACACATTTCCATTTACTCTTCCCTAAGGCCCTGATGTCTGTACCCAGTTCTAACACATAGCCAGACAGCTTTCTCCAGAGTTATAATGTGCAGCCCCCTCCTCTTCCTGGTTCCTCTCCCAGTACGACTTCTGTACGTATTTCACATAAAGAGTTTGTCTTTCAGCTCCTGTTAACTCTCCACAGTCATTGGCAGACTGCTGTCCCTGTCTCTTTAAAACAAATGCTGTGGTTCAGGTTCTGCATCATCTTCTCATCCTTTGGTGGCTCCCGTGACTTATTTTCTCCATTGGGATGTCTACAACTTCAGTTCCTGGGGCAAGCTTCTCACAGTCTAAGCCCTAGGTTTCGTTAAATAAAGCCCTTTGGGGCTAGAGCTGAGCTGCTAGCAGCAGTAGAGAAATGCCAAGAGGCCGACACTGCATCAGTGTGAAGGAAATCGATACCAGGGAGAGCTGTGTGTACGTGTGCTCAGCCCTTAGCATCAAAGTTCCACAGCACTAATGGCATCCAGACACAAACCACCAGGGACCCAAGTCTCTAAACAGACTAGTCTTTTACTACTAAGGGTTATTTTTCTGTTGCTTTTGTTTAGTTGGTTCTTCACTAATGGAAAAGCAGACCATGCTTGCAGGGAAAGCTTGTTGTCTTGATATTTATCTCACACTCAAGTTAGCTTGTATTCAGAGCCAAACAGACCTTGATCTTCATGTATTATTCAATAAGACGAATACAAGTAGCCTGCAGTTGGGGTTCACACACACACACACACACACACACACACACACACTCAGAGAGAGAGAAAGAGAGAGAGAGAGAGAGACACCCACGTATCTGAGCAAGGGTAATTCTATTCTTCCTACAAGGGATGCAATGATGGAGCAAGTAGCAGGCAGAAAATCAATACAGCATCATCCTCTAGTCACTAGGCTTAGAGTCAGACTTTGCTCAGCTCAGAATGCAGAGGAAAATGGATCTACCTCACAAATATTTACTGAAAAGAGTCCTTTTTATTTTTCAAATCATTGATTTTAAAAGTATCTGGGAGCTAAGAGGAGGAAAGCCCATAAAATTCTCATACTGTATGCTCAGCACCAAAGCTCATCATGGAAAGAAGTGAACTTCCAGCCCCGAACTGAAGCCCCCAGAGGACCAGGTGAAAAGCCTGAGAACGTGGGAAAAGTTTAAGTTTAAAAGAAGTGAAAGTTTAAGAAAGAATTTTGCAGGGTGTGTGTATCTGTTGTCTGTCTGCCTGCCTGCCTGCCTGCCTGCCTTCCTGCCTGTCTGTCTGTCTGTGCCTATGTGTGTGTTTGTGTGATAATCTGTGTGTGAATATCTTGTCTGTGTGTTTTAAGTGTCAGTGTGAGAATCTCTGTGTGTATATCTGTGTCTGTGTGTATATGTGTATGTCTGTCTGTTTTATGTGTATGTGTGTGTCTCCATATCTGTGTATGTATCTGTGATTCCACATGTGTGTTACATATGTGTGTCTGAATATCTGAGTCTATGATTCTGTACATATGTGTGTGTGATTCTGTTTGCCCATGTATATGTTTATGCCTCTGTGTGTGTGTGTGTATGTGTGTGTGTGAGTGTGTGTGTATGATTGCATCTCTATACATTCCATGAATCTTTATGGAAATATACTGTTTCCATTATTATTATTATTATTATTATTATTATTATTATTATATTTCCACTATTATTAGGTAATTATTAGTGACAACCCAATCTACAAACAATACACCTCTCCTTTTTCATGATAACAGCATACAACCTACCACTCTTTTAAGTTCTGACTATGTGCCAGGCTCAAGGATAAGGACTCCCACTCATAAGCTCAATTAAACCTCACAAAAACAAAACAAGGAAGTACATATTAATTTTATCTCAACTTTATGGCCAAGGATAGTTGTCACAGTGATTTCAGAGAGAGTAAATAATGTCTCTGAGGTTTCACTCCTAATGACAAAGAGAACTGGGGTTTGAGCCATGCTAATCATTTTCTACATCCATTGACCATACAAAGCTAGAGTATTCCTAGCGTCTTTTAACAGCTATTGGGAGCACACACTTAAGGTTTAGGGGGTTTGAGGAATCGGAGCATGTGTGTGTGTGAGGTGTGTCCTTTTGCTGGTTTTGGTTTTGGGTTTAGCATTTAGATCTAGCAAGGTGTCCATTGTTGGTCTAGTACTTGTTATGTAGCCCATGCTGGCCTCAGAATAATAATGAGCCTCCTGTCTCAGCCTCCCAAGTACTAACAAACGACCATTGCACCAGGTACATATCTGCTGTAAAAAGATTTTTTCCTCACTAGCAGAAAATGGGCATATGTAGTAAATACTTATGTGGCCATAATTCAGTGTCATTCTCACCTCCAAACAGTTGTTAGGAATTCTAAAAGAATTACTTACGATCCACAGGAAACATCTGTATAAAGCTATTTCAAATCTACAGAAAGCTTAGAACCATTAACCACCTGACTTTCAAACATGAAACACTTCTTTTATTATCATTTTATTCATTTATATTTCAAATTATATCCCCCTCCTCCATTTCCCCTCTACAACCCCAACCCCATCCTCCTCTCCCCCCTCTCCTTTGCCTCTATGAGGGTTTTCCTCCACCCACTCACCCACTCCCACTTCATCCCTCTATCATCCCCCTAAACTGGGGCATCAAGCCTCCACAGGGCTAAGGGCCTCCCCTCCCTTTGATGCCAGATAAGGCTATCCTCTGCTGCAAATATATGTATCCATATCCACAGCCATGTATACTCTTTGGTTGGTTGGCGGTTTATTCCCTCCCTGGGAGCTCTGAGTGGTCAAGTTAGTTGATATTGTTCTTCCTATAGGGTTGAGATCCCCTTCAGCTCCTTCAGTCCTTCCCCTGTCTCCTCCATTGGGGTCCCTGGGCTCAGTCCAATGGTTGGCTATGACTATCTGCATCTGTACTGTTCATGTGCTGGCAGAACGTCCCAGGTCACAGATATACCAGGATCCTGTCAGCAAGCACCTCTTGGCATCAGCAATAGTGTGTGAGATTGGTGTCTGCAAATGGGATGGATCTCCAGGTCGGGCGGTCTCTGGATGGCCTTTCCTTCAGTCTGCTCCATTTTTGTCCCTGTCTTTCCTTTGGACAGGAACATTTCTGTGTTAAAATTTTTGAGATGGGTGGGTGACCCCATCCCTCAACTAGGTGCTGTGCCTATATACTGGAGGTGGTCTCTACAGGTTTTCTCTCTCTCTCTCTCTCTCTCTCTCTCTCTCTCTCTCTCTCTCTCTCTCTCTCTCTCTCTCTCTCATTGGGTATTTTGACTAATGTCATCCCTGTTGGGTCCTGGGATCCTCTTACTTCCCTGGCATCTGGGACCCTCTCGTGGCATCCCAAGTTCCTCATCCCCCACTGCTACATATTCCGATTCAATTTCCTGACCCCATGTACGTCTCTCCTGTCCCTAACCTTAACATGGAGTACTTTATATTCACTAGAAGAGAGGCAAGGTCTACAGCTCAGTGAGTAGAATTTGCTTCACATGCACAAGGGCCTAGGTTCAAAGTCTCAGCAGCACAAAAAGACAGAGAACAGGAATCCACTGGGAGAGCTTAGAGCCACAGGCTTCTAGATTCCACACCTGGAGACCCTGCTCTCACCAGGGACAGCAAGAATCTGTTCCCAATGGGTTCTCATGTCCTGTTGCTGCTGCTGCTGACCTAAGCCCAGAACTGGAGATATACTTTGTTAGACTCTCTATAAATAACATCTGAATGATTTAGGTTTAGATGGACAAAACCTGCTAAACTCTGAATACGTTCCCCAAATGAGAAGATTTCAGTTTCCAGAGTCAAGTCTGTCTTCAGGGCCATGTGACCAGTGCAGTTGTACAAGGCCCCTTACTCAGAAAGGCCCTGCACAAACAGCTCAAAGCTGTAGTCACCATCTTAAAATTCTTACACTGGTCCTGATGTGTATCTGTGGGCTGTAGGTAGGTCAGTGTGAAAAACGAATCATGGGAGCTGTGAGGACTTAGCACAGTCCTGTCTCCTGCCAGCTCCTTCCCTTCCTGAGATGAATTCTCAGTCTCTACTCTATTGTCCCTTGGCACCTCAGCAAACCTGAGTTCACCCTCCTGAAGCCCATTCTCAGACTGCTACCAGCTGGAACAGCACCCAGTTGTGTTGAAGGGAAAAGTTAGACCCATGTTCCTCTGCCCTTCATAATAGCCTAAACACTAACACAGGAAGGGTTAGAGTTGGGCATGAGTTTCAGAACATCTCTGAGAGGGCAAGGTGGTAGTCATCCCCAGTGTGGAGGAGAGCACCACACTGCATTCTATACGTGACCAAGACCACAGTACTGTGCCATCTAGAGGTGGAGATGGCGGTGTGAAATGCTCCTGGCTTTCTTCCCAATTCTAACTGTTAGAATATTTTGGTTTACACCAGAGCCTAAAGGATGAACAACTAGAGCTCAATAGTTCTTCTGAATGAAAATATTGCACAGATTTTGTAAATAAACTAAGAAATTTAGAACATTTCAGGGACTTTTTCCTGAAAAAGTGATTGCAAATAAAATAAATATTTGAAAGACTAGAATAAAACTCCTAGTAAGGACTTTATATTGATCCTATCCTCCTTCACTATAAGCAGCTCATTTCTAGTGTGCTTAACTACATATGCACAAGCAAGCTGTGTACATGCATCTCCATAATTTGAATAATTAACTGAACTAGTATTTTTCTTTTTTTTCAAAAATTTTATTAGATATTTTCTTCATTTACATTTCAAATGCTATCCTGAAAGTCCCCTATACCCTCCCCCTGAACTAGTATTTTTCAAACAATTGTAGTGAACGTTAACTCACATGGACAGTTTGTTATAATGTAGATCCTGGCTAGATAGCCCTGGAGTATAATTGAAGACTGCCTTTCTAAAAAGCTTCCTGGTTATGGTGATGCTATCATCCAATTCCAATAGATCTTTGTATTCAAAATATGGTCAATGATGTGGTCTGAGATGCCCACAGGTGCAAGAGTGGCACAAATGTATTGGAGGTAACAAAAACAACATGGTCCAGTACTATTAATTGGCCCAAGAACCCATGGCCACATATATAGGCCGTAGGCCATAGGAGAGAACTGCTCACCACTATTCAGCTAAATGGAAATAACATTGAATTACATCATACATACTTATCTTTATAATGCAGACTAATGCAGCTCTCAGTCCTCATCAGAGAAGCTTCCGTTGCATAGATGGTGATTAATAGAGATACTCATGGCTGGGCAAAGTGGGAGACTACGGGACTATAGAAAGAGTGGGGCAAGGGTCAGAGGTAGGAGAGCACTGCTATGGAAAAGTGTTTTCTGGTCATGACAAAGACACTGCACACATGAACTCACAGAAGCTATTTCTATGCACAAACTCTGTACATGATCAAACCAGATAATATTCCATCATGAATGCTGAATGGCCTCACAAAGTCCCAGCCCATCTGAGAACTATGACAAGCTATAACTGCTGAGAAATGGGAGAACAAGAATGCTTCAGATGCAGCCACTGATAAACTGCCCATGTTCCAGTGGACTGCCCTATACCCATGAAAGGCACTGGCCACAGTAAGTGGACTCAATGAGTTATGAAAACAGTGCATGAAGTTGGGGTAGAAAAGACGTAGGGAGTGTGAGAAAAGATGGAAGGGGAGAGGAAGGGGCTAGATTTGATCAAAACACATTATATCCATGTATGAAATTAAAAATAATATTTTAAAGTATGAAACAATAATAAAAAAAAAACCAGGCCTTCCAGCCCTACCCTAGACCTGTAAGTGGGAACTGTAGTGACGTGCAGAGTAAAGCCTCTGTGTCTGGCTGTAACGGAAAGCCTTTGTGTCTGGCTTTGAGGTAAAGGTTTTAGCAAAGCGTTTGCTATGCTTGGGCCAATCAGTTGATAATGAGAATTCTTTTGAGACTGTTTGAATCTTGAAGAAATGTTGTCTCTCTAGAGAATTTGCTACTGGCACCATGTGAGAGTGTGCAGCTGTACCAAGCTTGGTCCTAAGACACTTCTGACAAACCTGGAGTTCTTAGTTTGCATTATGGCCATGGTCAAAAGGGACTGAGATCGTGTGAGTTGTTTGCCTTGACAGGCAGCAAGGGCAAGATGGCATTGGTAGTTAGAACCTTTCCCAGCCCCAATTAACTCTGTATAAGGTTTGAAAGTAACTTGAGTGAGCTACCTGGGCATCAGTCTTTTCCAAGAAGGCTGAACCTCTCTGATCTTCCAGGAAATGAAGGCGTAGCATCTTGGTGAGTTTTCTATCTCCTGCAGCCCCTATGACCAATATGTATCAATAGATAATCTACATGTCAACAAGATCACTGAGAGATTCATAAGTATGTGAAACTCTGAGACTTCTCCTAGACCTCTGACTCCTTCTCTTTCCATTTGATCTGATTTCCCAAGCCACAAAATGAAGATCTGTCTTTTAGAATAACTGTTGATGGTCCCAAGTCTATCATACATGACCCAGGGAAGCAGAACTTGGCACTATATGAAGACTCACCAGTAGCTTCAACTTTCACAAACTATGGGTAGTGACAAGAATAATACAGGGGTTGCTAAATGTCAGGAGAGATTGCAAGGAGTCATAGAGGACACTTGAGTCAAAGCAAAATCTGTCTAGTCCATTGCGATTTCTCTGTGGGTAGCTGCAAATTACTCATAGCCTTTGATAATGAAAAATGAAACTGGAGAGTGCTACGACCTCTCCAGTTCAGTATTAGGTGGACTTAACTCTGCTTGCTTCATGAAGGAAGGTAGCATAGCAGTGGGGGCACACAAAGTCTCCACAGATAGGCTGCCTGGATTCATATTGTACTTAGGTCTCCCATGAGCTGTGTGGCCTTGGGCAAATGACTTAGCTCCCCATGCCTCTGCTGGCTCACTTGAATCAGGTGTAATTCGAGGACCTCCTTCGTGAGGACCTAGGAGTATTAAAGTCACGAAGTCTTTGGAGTCATGCCTTGCACATAGCAAGCTCTGCAACGATGTCTCAATACAAATTTGAAAATATCTCTAACTTTTAAGTTTTGCTTTCCTGTGACTTAGAACTTGCCTAACTTGCTTTTGTGGGTCAGTTGCAGTAAGACTAGAATATACTCTACCTTCGGTGAGAGAGAAGAGATCCTATTTTAGGGGTTAGGATGTTCTCAGCAGTTAACTGGAGCAATCAACCACAAGCAACTATCTACAAGACACTTAAAAATGGGACCCGTAGCCTTGGCCCAAAGCCCTAAGAAGGAGTCCCTGAGTCTAGATGCATATGTTACTGTTATCCACCTGTGAAAGGAAGAAAATACTGACAAAGCCTAGACTCCCATATACACACAGTCTCCCTAGTTGAGAAGTGATTTGTTTTGCTTCAAAAGCTGCTGATGCATTGTGCAAACCGCACTCTCAGGGGTTTAGCAGCTGAGTCTGGGAAATCTATGATCACTGCAAGAAGCAGGCAGCGCATTCACTGCCACTGTGCTTCAGTGAACCCTGTGAGACCATCTAACAGAGAATTTCAGCTTCACAGTCCCTTCTTCACCCCATATATGAAGATGTGATCAAATACAGGGCAAGACAAAGTCGGCTGCACTGGCTTTTCACACGTTTGCTTGCCACAGCCGCCAGGTTCCCCTGGGCCCCATCAATTATTACTTGGTTTTGCCTGGATGGTGCTTGTAAACTCCTCAAGGTGTGCTCCTGGGCAGCTGGGTGCACTTGAGATTTCCCTTTCTGATCCTTCCTTGGCTGTCTCTGGACCCACACTGATTTGCAGGCGAGGGAAAACAGATGAAAATTTCATGACATTTAGATTTTTAAAAGCACAGGGTGGCAGCTCAATGGGTTTGCTTACCTCGGATTAAAACCTATTAATGCTCAGACACGTTCCTCTCTGGTGAGATGCATTTCTGACTTGCGTGTGGTGACTTGCAGAGAGTTTCATTACAGCTCAGGGGCATAACTGATGCCACGCAAGCCATTAAAAATGAGTTTTCAAGAATACAAAAAAAGAAACCTTTGTAGGCGAGGGCCAATTTGTTTCGAAGGCGACACTCTGGGAGAGCCTTCACAAAGAGTCGAGCATTATCTCAGATTCAAGCCATGCACTTTCTCTCCTATTTTTAAATACCAAATAGAGAATGGAGAGAGTTATTTCTTTGTGACAGCGACTTTGGTTCCTGCCCTTATTTTCTGCCATTAGAGCTCCAGTTAAGCTGTGTGAATTGTCCTGGGTAGTTTTTTCAGGGTGCAGGGAAGCAGCTGTTGTTTTCAGGGAGGAGGGATGGGGGAAATCCACAAATCTTTGTTTGTATCGTGTCTCTAAGAGTCATCATATTCTCTTTGCCTCTTTTCTTTGTTATTCAAAATATCGCTACTATTAAAGTCACAGAGCTATTGGGGGGAATATATTAAGTATAATGTTGTAAGTGAAAATTAGTACAATTCTTTTTGCTGTCAATGCATGTTTGTTTGCTATTTATCATCTTCAGAATATTTTGCTGTTCTTCACAATTGATTACAATTCATTTTAATTTTAATTAATCTTACTGTTTTTGATTTGCCTTAGCTGCAAACTAAGACAAATACCTCTGGATGGGGGTTGTCTGTTTCAAGAATGGTGACATCTGGGACTGGATATTTCTTTGGGGTGGAAACTGTCCTGTTTGCCTGGGACCCCAGTGGAGAAAGCAGGGCAAGGACTGAAGAAGCTGAAGGGCTTTGGAACTCCATAGGAAGAACAACAAAGCAACCAACCCGACCTCCCAGAGCTCCCAGGGACTAAACCACCAACCACAGAGTACCCATGGAGGGACCCATGGCTCCAGCTGGATATGTAGCAGAGGATGGCCTTGTCAGGCATCACTAGGAGGAGAGACCCTCGGTCCTGTGGAGGCTCAATGACTCATGGTAGGGAAGTGCTAGGGTCCTGAGGCATGAGTGGGTCAGCAGGTGGTGGAGCACCCTCGTAGAGGCAGGGGGAGGGGGAGGGGATAGAGGGTTTGTGGAGGGGAAACTGGGAATAGGGATAACTAATAAAAAAAAGAATTTTCATAGACACTTGACTTATACTGTTTGAAGCCAGCATCCCTTCCCGTGACCCATTTTCAATGCCCAGAAACATCTACAGACTTTGCCAAATCTCCCAAGGTCACAAAATCACTGCTCTGAGGTGTATGAAGCAGGTCCTGTCTACAGTCGCATTTATCGTACTGCAATTGGAGAACAGCAAGAACGATTCAGCTAGTGAAGCAGAAGGAAGCAGTAGGCAGAGTCTAAGAGAGTATCACAGAGGTTGACAGGACTGGAGGCTGTAATGAACACTAAAAGCCAAGACTGCGATTGTATCAGTTCCTTTTGGTGTCATTGTGATGAATATTCAACTGAAACAAAGGAAGAATAAGCATTACAGTTTCAAAGGGAATGCAGTCCACCATAGCTGGGAAGCGATGGAGTTGTTCACGGAGACACAGCACATAGGAGAAATACCTTGTATCCTGGCCAACCAGGAGGCAGAGAGTGATCCTGGAACCTGGGCTGGTGTAACCATCTAAGGATACCTTTAGTGATCTACTTATTCCAGTTAGGTCCACCTTCAAAGGGCCCCAGGACCTTTAAATGTACTTTTGAGGAAGTACATCGGCTCTCTCACATGAGGTTCTGCCCACAAACCTAGCACCATCCATTGGCTCAGAGAGCAGATAGAAGCAGAAGAAGCAGCCATTCCACTGGCACAGGTTTGTCCTTCCTCTCTCTGCCCCCTGGCTACCATGCTGTAAAACACCGTTCTGCCTTGCATTCTCTGTCATGAGACTTCTGCCTCTTTCTCACCACCGGTCCCCAAACAATGGGACCGAGTGACTGGTCTAAAACAAGGAAGATAAGTTTCCTTGCTGGGTTGTCTACCTAAGGTATGTCATCACATGACAAACAGCTAACACATCATTTACCACTTGGTTAAGCTTGTATCAGGGACTAGCATTAGCTTCTTTACAAATGCAAACATGGTAGTTAGGTTCCAGTTAAAAGCCACGTATTCTGCCTCCAGAACTTGCATTCTGTAAACTACCTTACAACCTCTCATTTCTGAGAAGAAAAAGGCTGGGTGAGTGTGCTGATTCCTTTGGGCTGGTGGGTAATTGAGAGGGGCTCTTAACTCTTAAGTTTACAGAAACATAGAAGACACCCCAGAAGAGGAAGCACAAAGTCTTAAAGATGGGAACCTGTGACATATACAACAAATGAATGAACCAAAACATATTTTACTGATTTTTTCTTTTTTAAAATTTTTCCACATTTTTATTGGCTATTTTATTTATTTACACTTCAAATGTTATCACACTTCCCATTTTCCCCTCCAGAAACTCCCTCCCTATTCCCCCTCACCCTGCTTCTGTGAGTGTGCTCCCCCATCCACTTACTCACTCCTGCCTCAGTGCCCTAGAATTCCCCTATATTGTGTCAGTGAGCCTCCACAGGCCCAGGGGCTCCCCTCCCATTGATGCCAGATTAGGCCATTTGCTGCTGCATATTCAGCTGGAGCCATGGGTCTCCCCATGTGTACTCTGTGGTTGGTGGTTTAGTCCCAGGGGGGTTTGGGGAGGTCTGGTTGGTTGATATTGTTGTTCTTCCTATGGGGTTGCAAACCCCTTCAGCTCCTCCAGTCCTTCCCCTAATTCTTCCATTACGGTCCCTGCACTCAGTTTCATGTTTGGCTGTGAGCATCCACTTCTGTATTTTTCAGGTTCTGGCAGAGCCTCTCAGGAGACAGCTATACCAGGCTCCTATCAGCAAGCTCTTGTTGGCATTAGCAATTGTGTCTGTGTTTGGTGTCTGCAGATGGGTTGATCCCTAGGTTGGGCAGTCTCTGAATGGCCTTTTCTTCAGTCTCTGCTCCACTCTTTGTCCCTGTATTTCCTTTTTTTAAAAAATTAATTAATTAATTAATTAATTTATTATATGAAAGTACACTGGAGCTGTCTTCAGACACTCCAGAAGAGGGAGTCAGATCTTGCTACAGATGGTTGTGAGCCACCATGTGGTTGCTGGGATTTGAACTCCAAACCTTCGGAAGAGCAGTTGGGTGCTCTTACCCACTGAGCCATCTCACCAGCCCCCTGTATTTCCTTTTAACAGAAGGAATTCTGGATTATTATTTTTGAGGTGGGTGGGTGGCCCAATCCTTCAACCGGGGGCAGTGACTATCAACTGGATATGGTCTCTATAGGTTCTAGCTCACCTTTGTTGGATAATTTGGCCATTCTCTTCTCTGTTGGGTCCTGGGACATTTTTCTGATCTTATTCAGAGAATAAATCATATTTTAGAGAGATTTTCTCACAATACCTGTTATGTGTCCAAGCCTGATGACCTGATTTCATCCTCAGAATGCACATGATAAAGGGAGAGAACAGACTCCCCAAAGGTATCCTCACCACTCCATGCACCCAGAACCATATAGGCACACAAAAACAAATAGATAAGTGTGATTAAAAAAATAACTCTAAAATTCTATTGGTCTAAGAGTTCTCACATAAAGGATAAAATCAAATTTGTTCTTGAGACACACGAGTCAACCTGTGACATAGTCACTGTCTATTTATCATTGCGTTCTGTAACATCCCACATTACCCAGGGTCCCATCTTCCAGCCACAGTGAACCACTTGTTCTTTGATGGACACAGGTCTTCTATCCACTTCCCAACACTCAGCCTCTGACTTCACTGTGAACAGTCCTGCTCAGAAGGCCCAGCCTGCATTCTCCTCTGAAAGTACTCAATGACCCCACAGTGCAGGTCAGCATTTTTTCTCAACTCTCATAGGTAGGATGTAAGTCCCTGTCTTCCCATGCCTGCATCATGTCAAATTGTTTCCAAATGTCTTGTAACTCACTAGACTGTAAACTCTTTGGAGAAGGAGCCTTTGAGACGCCTTCTTTCCTGTTTCCTAGAGCTCACTCAGAACTGCTAAGTAGCTGAGTGATTCCTCAGGACTCTAAAGGTCTGAGGCCAGGGATAAGCACCCAGATCCAGCTTTAGCCACCTGCCTCTTTATCACAAGGCTCACACCTCTCTCCACTGGAAGTGTTCTTACACCAAACTATGACAGTATCTTCTGTCACTACTGTCACTACTACTGATATGTTTATGTGATCACTTTTTTACAGCCATAAGACAAACTGGTATCAAATACTTAGGAACTGGTTACTCCAGGTAGAAGAAAGTGGTTTCTGCATCTAATTTAAGGCATGTTGAGCACTTGAACTGGTAAAGATATCTCCATCTCAAAGGATCAACACATATATATTTCTACCCCACGATATGAATTTATACAGATTTTTCTTCACATATTATTTCATTCCTCTTATTTTTATATTTCATTTTTTCTCTGGCATCTGCTGATCCCAAGCAAGCTGATAACCACTCATGAATACCATTTTGCAAAAGAAACAGCTCAGCATCAGCCCAGTCATGGTCTTCAATTAAGGAATAGTTATTCAAATAGAATAAATTTAGTTTTATGTAAACTATAGGCTAGTTCCATGCCTAAGGAGACTCCCCATGCTAAGGCCATGTGTTCTTCCACACTATTAATGCTTGGATCAAGAACTTAAGCTTGAGAACTGGAGAGACGGCTCAGGAAGTAAGGACCCTTGCTTTACAAATCTGGTGACCTGAGAACCCACGGAAAGGTGGAAAGTGAGAACCAACCCTACAGAGTTGTCCTCTGGCCTGCATGAGCACACTATGTCTCATGTTCTAACACACACGTATCATGCACATACAAGAAAAATAATAATAACTTTAAAAATTGTTAAAAGAACAAACTCACATGTTCTCTAGGACCAACCACAGCCTGCCAGGCTTTGCGTCTCAGCGGTACGTGCATCTCATGTCTCTATGACCTCAGACTCAGGAGAGATTTAACAGGCCAACTGTTTCCCTAAAGGCAGAGATTCTTCGTGTGGATTGGTCCCTAATTTCGTCATTCCCTTTACTTATCTAAGGCTTAACAGACCCTCTTCTAAGCTCCACCCCTGCTCTTGCTCACAAGGCTTTCTGGTTCAGGTTTGTCTCACCCTCTGTACCTTGAGCTCCTTATAGTATGAGTGTTTGTCTATCTCAATTTTCTTTCCTCAGGAATAATAACACAGTAGGAATTTAATCTGTTGAACATAAATGACCCCTCATAATAAAGAAATGGGCTCACTATATTAATGGGAGGAAGAGAGCTCAATATGCATTTTGCAGAATAATTGTGTTAATAAGATGGCAATCATTTTGAAGCAGTTATTAAGTTCTTGAGTCTTATTTTCATGAACAGGTAAACAAATTCAGTATCTAGTGCTCTCTATTTCTAGCTGATGTAACAAATCAACAGTGAGAGAGATCATATGCTCCCAAAGACACCGTTGACCTGCCCTAAGAACAGGGGACACCGCCAATTACAACGCCAGCTAAGCATTTCTCAGTCGGTTAGAGATGGTACATTCTTAACGTTGGACAGTACCACTGATTAGTACAGCATCAGATAATATATATTTAATACGTAAATGGGGTAATTTTGACAGAGTAATCAGTGCCCAGGTTTCTGAAACTGGAACAATAATCCTTAGCACTTTGCTTAGAGGCTGCGGAGAGGAGAGAAGGAAGCAACAGGCTTCAATGATGCTCGTTGCCGTGACACACCTGCAGACACAGTCTGCCCCAACCTTTCATGCAAGCTCCTCAGACACACTCCGCTGGAGCAGAAACTGTCCAGATGTGCTGTTTTCTCAACCTACCAATCAAGATAGCATGTACAACGTGGGCATTGTGATCTGTCTCCCTCTCTATTCTGTGGCTTCTACATTTTCTGCTTATCATAATTATATATGCCCTCTTTATTTGAGTTCTTTAATTAAATACTGTGTCTGAAATACCACTGGATACATTTTTGAGTGCCTGCCACACACTGTGCCAGGTTCTGTTCTTGGCATTGAGGATAATGTGGTAGAGAAAACAAAACCGTCTCTAATTTTCTAGAATCTATCACACATAAGGAAGACAAATAATGAGTAAAGAAAACTATGCACATAAAGCTTCAGGAGATGAGAAATACTGGGAGGGCAAACTGTGGACTGTGGAGCAAAGGCTCATCAGAGTAGCATGGCAGACACAATTCAGAAATAGAGAAGCCAGAGAAGACATCTTGGAGGAGATCTCATCTTAAAACACCATCGTTGCTCCCCACACAAGCAGAGCCAAAGGCATTGGTCAGTCAGAGTCATCTCCAGCTATTAACTTCTGGGGAAGCTCTGTGACAAAGCACAGTGACTTACATCCAGAAGATGTTCTGTAAATGGCTATTAGCTAATTAAATTTCCTCACACACTCACTGTGAAGTACACTCACCAGGAAACGACTGGGTTGTGCTAGTGATTCTCTAAGGATGGGAAAGATTTTATTCCTCATCAAAGATTTGCCCAAAGGACCAGCAACCACCTGAAGACATAGTGTTTCACCCGAGATGCTCTCCACCCACTGCGACATTGTGTGTTGACATCCAGCAGCTGTTGTTCATTTTGGACACTGATCCCTGTGGTGTGTCCTTTGGGTGATCAAGCTCACACGGAAGCTCTCTATAAAATATTCACAACGATTTGGACGCTCCTATTTTTCCATTGACATTTCTACCCCATCTTTGATCTTGACTTGATTTTACTTTTCCTTTGCTTCCCTCCACTATTTTACTTTTTATTACAACTGGACCTTTTCCGTTCTTCTTTGTATGCCACACAGCATCAGCCACATGTGCTCAAAGTCATAAAACTCACAGAATTCAAGCAAAAGATTGGTTTAAAGAAGAAGGTCTACATACTACCATTATTTTATTAGAAAAACAAAATTTTACAGGTCAAATCTATTTTTGTCAGAAAAACATGTTTTTCTGATCTAGGGATTATCAAAATTTACACTTCCTGAGGTCTATGACACACTCTTTGGTGTGAGATCCCACACCCCATTGCTGCCCTTTGAAGCATGGGATTTAAACCAAAGATATTTGAAATAGCCACATATATGTATACTTCTCTACACTATTCATTTCCAGTCATAAAAATAACCCTCAGAACAAATGAAAACTTTAAATCACCTTCTCCTCACAGTAAACCTATGAGGAGTAAGTAGCAAGGCTTAGTGAGCTTCTCAGACACAGTGAAAGCTCCCTGGGAACCAAGATGGCGGTGCCTTCCTGAACCACCCCTCTCCCAGTGCTCTCTCAAGTACCCACTAGGATAAGAAAGTCCTCCTTCCTCCTGTTATTTTGCCTAATCAGTGTGCTGCCATGTGAGAGCTGCAGCCATCTTGTTTCTTAGGAAAGGGACTTTCCTTGGGTCCCTGTCTTTCCAGATGTTATAGAAGTCTTCTCTACACGCAAACCAAGCAACTCGGGGTTAGCAGTGACTTTGAAATGTCTGAATCGTCAAGGAGTTTGCAAGAATTGAATTCTTTCCCTGAGTCTTTCCTGATCTTTGTGCATCCACTGTTTCTGAACTGCTGACATTTTCAGAACAGTTCCTATGACGAGTTTTAAAAAGAACAACTTTCTTACTGCTAGAAGATTATTTTATTTCACATGGTACATACAAAAGTTCTGTTTTCCTAAATTCAAAATCTCTGGTCCTATGACTGATGAATTCTTCAGAAACCATATGCCATCAGATAGGTGTCACAGTCATGTCCTGAAGAGATTTCTTTGGCTTATCTAGATGTTCTAACACAAACTGTCACAGGAGAGGAGCAGGACCAGGCCCTGGCCACACCGCACGTGAGGGGGGCAGGAGGGCCTGAGGACCCAGGGCTGGCTACACCCCAGTTACTTTCACTTCAATCCTAGTCACTTTGAGCTAGCACAATTTTGTCCCATGGTGTGGTCTCTGCTTCCGGCAGAAATGGAGCAAAACGATTTTTGATATCAATTCTAATTTCCTTTCTTCCAATTCTAATTTCCCTTCCCACTCAAAAATTTATTTGTTACAATTTATTTGATTCTGAAAGTTGTCACTGGAAAACAGTAAAGAAATAGAATCACCTATGTATTAGCTCAGGCCTCTCCCCTGCAACTCAGGACAGCTGGGTTCATTCCCGTCTCATGAGAAAAACATTTATAATACTGTCCGAGTCTATTTCATGATACAGGACAGCATATCACATAGTGGATACTTATAAAAAGAGTACATTTATTTCTCAAAGTTCTGCACACTGAGAAAGTCCACCATCCATGTCCTGGTATCTGGACAAGTCTTTCCCTCTGTGTCATCCATGGCAGAAGGCAAGAAGGAGAGAGGTAGAAAAGAAAAAGGAGAGAGAGAGAGAGAGAGAGAGAGAGAGAGAGAGAGAGAGAGAGAGAGAGAGAGAGAGAGAGAGAGAGAGAGAGAGAGAGAAACTCATCCTTTTATGGGAAACCCACTTCCTGCATACCACAAAGCCACTCTTCAGATTGTGCCATTACTTCACTCACCAAGTTCTATCCCGTGTGACATTATCACCTTGAAAAGATCCCACCTCTTGCACTGGGCCTTAAGCTCCAAAAACATGGAAACTGGAGAACAGGCTCATACCATGGAAATCACAGAGGAGAGGATACCAAGGTATGCAGAGCTCAGCATCCACTAATTCCAAGAAGTGTGCAGATACCTGAGAGATAAACAAACCAAGATCTCTGTAATGTAGATACCCAGTTCTCTTAATCACAGGAAAGTCCTTCCCGACAGGGAGAGTTGGGTTGTAATGAAGACAGAGTTCTGTAGTCTCCATGATAGGTCATAGAGACTAACCCGAGCAAGGGAACATCACTCGGATGCACAGTGAAACCAGTGTAGCAAATACTTCCCAGCAGCCTGCCCTGTCCTTGATACAGAAAACCTGTGTTTCTGATTACTTTCCCAAAGCTGGCATGAACTAGCAGGAGCTATTTCTCATGTATCCTTGCTTCTTTTTACCATAAAGTTGGTGTAAAATTATTGAATGGCCAACTAATGGTCAAGTAAAACATGAACAGAATTTCAGAATCAATACTTCACTCAAAAGTAGAAAGCTACGGTTATGCATGAAAATGGAACAAAGGGTTAGATATATTAGACTTGAAGATTGTGAAACCAAAACAAGAAGAATATATCTTGGAAGTCAATGGGAAACCAAAACCAGAACAATATGCCTTGCAGGTTAGTGGGGAAGCAAAACAGGAACAATACACCTTGCAGGTTAATAGTTCTGTTTGCAGTTAAGACAGTTAAGAAGGAACACTTTCCTGCTTCCCGTGTGTTACACCCTTGAATGTTAGACTTTCCATTGTAATTAAAAATAAGTTCCTGTTTCTTAGATCTGATGTAAACTGCAAAGCAGTCTTTTCAGTCTGCACTAAGCTTGTGAGCCCATTCCCATGATGTCCTTACCCAACTTTCTTCCCTTTCACTGTATCTTTCTAATAACGTGTAACAGTCTACTCTCTCACCATTGTGAACACCTATGTCCCTACAAGAGACTTTAAGAGGCTGACAGGGGCTAATCTCTCAAATCCCTTCTTAGGGGAGACAGCCGGCTGGCCAGTCCTGGTGCAACCAGAAATACAGCTTGCTTTAATTGGACAATCATGGATTTGTTGTTTTCTCTTTGAAATTCTCAGATGTAATTTACTTCTGAACTCTCAAAACTTGCAGCTCCATTTTACTCCACTTAACACTGAGGCACTCAGTGGGGAAGGCATTGTATTAAGTGCTGTAGAGATTAGTAGAGTTTGGGTCTACACTGACACTCTGGTTTCAGATAATATGAGTGTACTTTCTGCTTACATTTTAGCTCATGATAAAGAACTAATTATTTAAGCTCCTTATAGATACCTTCTCTGAAAAACAGCATAGTAAACTGCTTATTGGAAAATGGGGTTCCCCATAGTGAAGCATTGCCCACTACTCCAACAATGGAGGGAGCTAGTTGAGAAGTTTCTGTTGAGACTCCTGCTAGTGTTAGAGATGTCAGTGTGGAGACAGGACAGGACAGGACATAGTTGAACTGGGACAAAAACAGAGGGTCCTGATGTTCTGCGGAACATTCAGAAAAAAGAAAATGTGAGCTAGTCAATTTAACAGTGTGAGTCAGGGTGTTGCTCACACACACACACACACACACACACACACACACACACACACACACACACGAAGGGGGTAGAAAATAGTAAAGGGTTAAAAGAAGAAGCAGGAACGGAGAAAATAATATACAAATGAGCCAGCAAGCTTTAGCTGATAACTGTCTGGCTCTTTGTAGAAAAAAACCCCACCAATAGCTTAATATTTCTTCTTTCAAATCATTTCAATTTAAAACTACTATGCTATAAAAAAGAGGAATAAGTCTTTACAGATGTAATTTTAAAACATAATGTAGACACTTTTGAGCAAGGAAGATGCCATCCTTCTTAGTATTTGCTTTCCAACTCTCTGATGAGATAAATTCTCTACCAAGATTGAGATCACTCCATGGTAATTGATTAAAAGTGTTTCTGTAAGATAAAAACATCTCACAGGCATTTAGACACACATGGCTGTCTAAGATTTCTATGAATTATTCCATTTGTCTTGGCCGCTTCTGTCCTGTTATGTTGTCAGCCTCATTCCCACTGAATCCAGGATCCCTTCAGGACTGCAGGCAGCAAATTTCCTAAGCCAGTATCCTGTTCTTTGCCATAGGCCTTTGTTATAATAGGAAATCTGACTCAAGGAGTCTCACTAGATTCTGGTTAGGCACTCTTCAAAGAAAGTAAGTTGCCTGGAGTAAGATCCTTAGGACTGTGAGGTCAGCATAAAGGGAAGGAAATTGAGCTAGCTTTTTGTTAGTTTGCATGATGTTAACTGCTTAACACTCATTGGATAACTTTACTGTTTTAATCATCCAGAACTCTATGTAGAATTCTCAGATGCAAACAAAACAACCACAGGCAAGGCTACAGAACCTTCCTTGTAGAGACCTATGTTCCCTTGGTGACTGTACTAGATAGTTCTATGTCAACTTCACACAATGTAGTTATCAGCGTTGGGGTCACCTTACAAACCCCACGAACACCAATCCCAGACAGATTGGGACAGTTTATTGAGCATATGCTCCAGGACTGATCCATCAAAGCCACAATCTAGATTTGGGAACTGAAATGTGACACTGAGTTAGATTCTACAGTTTTTAAGCCTAAAATCCACACACATCTGGGCCAAGTTATTCCACCTATCAGGATTTAGGGATAGGGGAATTCCTTAGGAACATGTCATTGTACATTTACACTGTTCTCCTTGGTTGGGGTACTCAAGTGTGGCAGGAGACTTGCCTTGTCTAGTATTCATGTCTGAACTTGCCCACCAGGGTGTCAGTTACCTACATACTTGTTTCTTTCTACCAAATAGGATGTCAATTCCCAAGGGAGGTCTTGGAAACTTAAACTTTACTCAATCATTACTTAAAATGAAAGTCTTAATCCAAATGATTCTTTATATTGGTGCAGGTGTCTCTCTTAGATTGGGGTCCATTCCAGGGACAGCTTATACCATAAAAGCTTATACACAGGTGCAGGAAGTACTGTTGGGTTGGTTCGGGTCCATGCTTGTTGTAGGTAACTATGCACAACAGTTCTACTGACTTCTATCGTGACTGGTTTCCAAGGGCACAGAATATAACAGAATATGTAATCAACTTGGCATTGGAAAGTTTCCTAGCAACAGAAGAAACATATGAGAAAGTTTCCTTATGATGGGAGCCTAGTCTTGTACCTGTGTCTTAACATTTTACCTATGCCTTAATATTCCATCTAGGCCTTAATATTTTACCTATGCCCTAACAGAGGAGGAAGTCTTGGCTGAGACAAATGCCGCTATCATATCTGGCTGTTGACAAGTCCAGCATTTTCTCAATAAGTGATTGGTGGAGGAAGGCCCATCCCTTGTGAATGATGCCATCCCTGTGCTGGAGTTCCTAGTTCCTATAAGAAAGTAAGTTGAGCAAGCTATGAGGAGCAAGCCAGTAAGCAGCACTCCTCCATGACCTCTGCATCAGCTTCTGCCTCCAAATTCCTGTTCTGTCTGAGTTCCTGTCTGGACTTCCTTGGTGATGAACAGTGATGTGGAAGCATAGGCTGAACAAACCCTTTCCTCCTCAGGTTGCTTTGGTTACGGTGTCTCATCACAACAGTAGTAACCCTAAGTAAGACAGCTGAGGGCTGTCTCCTGCAAACTTTTGTCTGTACAATCTAATCTAGGTCTAGAATGCTTTCAGCCTCTGAGACCTCCTGCTGAATAAGCTCACCCTTTCTGGCACTTTCAGAACTCTGGCAGGCTGTTTAAAGCTGCTGTTCTGGCTCAAACACTTTTCTAAGCTGACTGATTTAATCTGGCTTTTTTTCCACTTCTGACTGAATTGCTCTGCTTGGTCTCAAACTAATTCTAGCAATCCGTTCTGATCTTCTGGCTCCTTCTCATTCACTGGCTCATTCAGTCTTCACTTGTGTCTAGCTTGTTTCCTCTTCAACCTGTCTCTGTAAAACTCTCCCAGAAAAACTGCCTCCCCCTTTAAGTCATCTCTCTATTCTCATGAGATTGAGGCATATCCTATTCTGTCAAATCTTTCTTTGGTTCGTCACTTTGTTTCCCAGTTAATTAGATACCCCTTTCAAACATGGGTGCTTCCTTCTACAAACTAACTTTACTTTCATTCTTTGGGATTAATGGTCTGTAATAAGGGCATGTTTGTATTCCAGCCAGAGGGATTAACAGTATGTGCTAAGGGCATGCCTGTATTCTGGCTAGAGTAGACATGTTGTTACATTAAAATCCCTCTACAGACCTTGAGTGTAATTACAGGAAGATGTAGATTTGTGTAATTGACAAGGATGTAGAAAGGACATTTGTTTATTGAATCCTGGAATCTATGGATGATGGTATTTTACCTGTGGGTTCTCTTAGAGGAATGGAGGGCTAATTCCTTTCTCACTCTAATTGAGTTTGTTCAGACTCAAACAAGGAAAAGCTAGTGAGGCAGACACAAAGGCACAACAATCAATATTACTAGTTATATCATTATTATCAATCTTTGGTTACAAGAGGACAGGGACAATTCTGAAGATAGCACAGACATGGCATTTGAACTACACATTGAGTCTAATTCCTTAGGGTTTTAAGTCTAATTTTAGGGAGGGGTTTATCTTGATGTAGACTTCCATACTCTCCTCCTTCTAAGTGAGATCATCTAAAATCACAAGCATCATCACATGTCACCATCCTTTCAAAAAGAAACGGCAAAGGAGAGAGATTTGCATAGCAGCACAACTTTGATACAAAGTTGTCTTAACAACAACAACAACAACAACAACAACAATATCCCTCAAGGAAGATGAGAACCCCAGAACAGCGTCTTGGGAAACATTGTCTACCACACTGCTCCTAGTTCTCTTTTCCTCTTCTTTGCCCCTCATTTTTCCCTCCCTGCCCTTGGTGTTCCCAACCTCTCCCATATCTCAGCTGCACCTTTTCCTCATTGACATACTTTCAAGAGGACTAAAGCCATCTCCTGGTGTTCATAAGTGAAAATCCATGGGGCATGCTGAGGAGAGAATATTCAGGCAGAAGTGAGACCATGGGAGTTACGGTTCACAAGGCAGAAGTTGTCTTGCGTTCCACCATACTGGTGAAGGTGAGCCACACGTGCACCATAAATAGCTACTGAGTAATCCCAGGCAAGGGATAAGCTGTGATCAGTAGTTTCACTTTCTGGGTAAACTGATTATTAATAATTTAAATTCCCAAATAGAAATCTTTATTCTTACAAACACCAAACCAAACAGAAAAATGCAGAATTTGGGGAAAAAAAACCCAACAAACCAACCAAACAAACAAAAACCCCCAAGATCTATAAAGCAACCTAAAAGAAAGAGATCAAACTGAACCTGTTCCTTGGTACAGGCAGAATCTCAGCCCAACAAGAGGAAAGCCTTGGCGCCGCCCTGTGGTCCCGAACCAGCTCAGACCGAGTCCCCGCAGCCACAGTCTCAGCCGCCCCCTGCTGGGCCGCCGCGGTCAGGCAGCTGCGGATTTAGGCACCGCGCGCCGGGCTAGTGACGTCACCTCTGCGCCAGGCCGAGGCCGGAAGTCAGCCGTTACTTCCGCACTCCGGTCCCTCCCGGGCGTCCAGAGGCGGAAGTGAAAGGTGTCTACCGCGAGCGTTGGTAGGAGCGCGGATGCAGTGTGTGGGCTGGGGCTGGGGAGCTGCTGGAGCCTTTGCGAGCGGCTTGCGAGTCTCTGCTAGACAAGGCGATGAGTGGCTAAAGGCCATTGCAGAACTGCCCCGAGGGAAGACGAGCCTTCGATGTGGGATTACGGCGGTTCTGAGTTTAGACTCATCAAGCCCTCCACACTTCATACAGCAAAGAGCTCGGCATTGGGTCGGAATTTGTAACTTTAGGGACAGTGCCCACCCTTAGGTTGTTGTATATATAGGGCATTACGAAATAATGTAACGTGGGATTCTGGTATTAAAGTGCGTTTGCGATTCCGCTACCTTCCCCCCATGCGTTGCTGTTTTCTTTTTATTATGACTGAGAAATGTTTAGTTTGCGAGAGGTCGTGCATCTCACAAAAATGATTTGACCTGGACTGACCTGGACTTCTTTATTCTCTACTACACTGGCGATATTTTTGCCTTTTTTCTTTTCCAAATTAGTGGTGTGGTGGTAGAAACATCGGTTTTTTTCCTTTTCTGGAGAGATCTAAAGTCTCTTATGACAAAGGCGACATCGAGATGTAGTTCTGTTCAAAACAAAACAAAACAACCCCTCTACACTTAAATGCTGTGTCAAAAGAGTAGCGGGATTGTGGAATTCCCAATGATTAGCAGTTTTCTTTAAACACCTGTTGTGGGATGGGGTGGGGTGGAGGGGACCGGACGGGACAGGGACAGGGACATAAATCTTCCTTCTTGAACCTCAGTAGTTACAGTCACCAAGATGTTGGTGATATTCACGAAATTTAACGAAGCTTAAGAAAATGGTTTATTTTAGAGGAAGATTGTAGGCAATTATTTGATATTTGCTTTTTTAAAAATTGTCTTGGGATAGTTAATTTGCCAGAGGTTACAAATTCAGCTCAACAATCTGTTTTTAAAAGGACATTGTGTTTATACAATGACTTGCAAATACAACTTGGGTTCAAGAAAATGACCCTTTTTCTTTTCTGAAAGAAAAGACAATTTAACTCAGAAAAGTGCCCGTGCTTTCCCGCCTGCGAGTGCGCTCATATGTGAGCTTTGAGTTTGATGATAGTAGTAGTAAGTACTGTGGGGAGAGAGCGTCTACTGAGAAGGTGATGGGAACATGAGAATTATGAGGAAAAACAATAGGACATGCTTCTAATGGAGAACACACACACACACACACACTCATGTGTGTGACATGAAAGTAAAAGAGGGACTTTGGGAAGATAGATACAGATTCCATTATTTGTTATGTCAATTAAAAATAATGAAAAGACAGCAAGGACACTGAGACTAGAATAGGCAGGAACAAGATTGTTGCTGTTTTGAGTGAAGTTGATTTGGTAAGGAAGAGAGAGAATGTAAAAACCTCCTGGGGGTGCTTACCACAATGGCATTAATCAGAGGAGCGCTACTTTGGGTGCTGCATAGATGCTCAGTTCAACTTTGTATGTTGATGCATTTAGAGAATATTTATTTGGAGGATAAGTTATATAAAGAGAAACGAAAATCTACTTGTGACAAGTCTAACAAACTAATAGATTTTTTTTTTTACCCTTAGGAGTCTTAGCAAACCTTTTTCTTATTTTATTGGTATTAGAATTTCTGTTGAATATTCTGTGTCGTGTTTATCGTTTACCATGGTGCTAATCATCTGAAAGGAATGAATTGTCTAGGGTAGTAATCTTCAAGCTTAGTATATGTATCCTTAGTGGCTGATTTTTAAAAATTTATTATTCAATATTGTATATGTTATAAAATGTATATAAAATAGAAATTGTCACAGGATAAGACAAGTATAGTTGAAAATTCATACTGTCTATTGGATAATTTTGCATGCTTATTTATAACGCTTCTTCTAAAACTTGGCTGACTGTAATGTGATAGTCTTCTGTCCAGTTATCCAGCAGAGGTCACCCATGAGCATCTGGAAGGGAAAAGGTTGAATTGTACATGCTAGAGCTTTCTTTCTTTCTTTTCTTTTTCTTTTTATATGTATATTTTATTAATTAATTGAGAATTTAATACAGTGTATTTTGATCACATTCACTCCACTCCTCCAGCTCCTCCTAGATTCACTTCCCATTCCATAACCATTGAACTTTTTGTTCTTGCTCTTTTTTTAAACCATTAAATTCAGTTAGTATTGTCTGTATTCATTTGGTTATATGGCCATCATCAGAATGTTTGATCTACTGGGGCCCACACCCTTGACTGGAAAAAAAAAATTAAAGGAGGACATGGCTGTTCCTGGATTTGGTGTAACAGAAGGGTGATTGTAGATATGAGGGAGAAAACAGCCAGAGGCATCTAGAAGGATCTAGAGTAGATATGAGTGGCAGACTGAGCTGGGCCATGTGAGGAGGGAGGAGAGGACAGGAAGAGAGGGCAACCTTGAGCAACAGCCAAGAGACAAAAAGGCCAAAAAGGACCAAAAGGCCTGGCGTTGCTGAAATGGCTGGAGGGGGATGGGCAGCCCAGCCTCTGACTGGAGAGTTCAGGGTAGAGGTGGAATATGCCAGCCAGGAGGACCCTGTAACAGATAAGGACTGAGGGATTATGGGAGAACCTGGCAGCCAGGACAACTTTGATATGTTTAATGAATACTTCAGCTAGTGTTCTTGGCAAACTCTTGTCCCAGGTTTAAGACCTAACAACTTTGAATTAGAAAATTAATTGCCCTCTCCTCCTTCCTGGTATTGGGGAATTGAACTCAAATCCTCATGCATGCTAAGGATATATAATGTACCACTAACCTATCTCTGAATTACACTCCATCCCTCAACTATATCACTATGAAGATGGAAATGAGTTTAGAATTATTGCATTGCAACCAAGGAAACAGTTTGGAAAACTGAGATAAATGTTGACATCTTTTGTCTACAGATGTGTGTGTGTGTGTGTGTGTGTATGTGTGTGTGTGCGCGTGCGTGAGATCCATTTAAAGGGTATTATAAATCTAAAAAAGACATTAAAGATGCAAATTAGATAATCTGAAGTGTTTATTTTTTAGAGCTACATTTAGAGTTTGAGGTAGCCAGAAGCAAAGAGATCTAGTGTCTGTGGCAGGTTCAGTTCAGACATCTGGCAAGTTGAAACTTGAATGGTAATTAAAGGGCCATTTCTTAGGAACAAGCCAAAGATGTCAGAAACCACAGAAAAGAGAAGAGATGGAGAGGAGTAAATGATTCTGGAGAGTCAAAGCAGGCACAATGAGCTAAAAGAACGATACAAGGGCAGGGCAGCATGGTGTTCTGCTTCTCTGTAAGTCAGAGGAAGAGCCTTGAGTCCATAGGGACCCAACAGAAGCCGTGAGGCAGGAGGTGGGTGCAGAACCAGGAGAGCTGGAGGGCCGGATGCTTTCTCCTGGAGAGGCCCCTTGCATTTAAAGGATCGGATATTGTCATTGGTTAGTCACATAATATTGTATGTTAACATTATATGTTATTTTACACAGCCTTTGAAAAACTTTGGGCTATCTGATGATTATGGCATCAAGAAACATCTGGTGTGTGAGAAGAAACTTTCTCTTTGATTTAAGAGGCTGGATGCTTCAGTATTCAGCAGAAGTTTTCCTCAAGTGGATTTCATTCAGGCCGTTTAGTGTGGAATGCGACAGTAAGGACAAGGAGTCTTTAGACGAGGAGAAGGAGGACCTGCTGAACAACTTAGTCACCATGGGCGTTGATATCGACATGGCAAGGAGGTGACAGCCTGGAGTTTTTAACAAGGCTGTTACGAATGAGCAGGAGCTGAAGATGTTCCTTCTGTCCAAGGGAGCTAGTGACAAAGTGATTGGTAGCATCATATCAAGATATCCACGAGCTATAACACGCACTCCCGAAAGTCTTTCAAAACGGTGGCATCTATGGAGAAAGATTATGGCATCAGACCTTGAAATTGTAAATATTTTGGAGCGTTCTCCTGAATCCTTTTTTCGATCTAATAACAATCTAAACTTAGAGAATAATATAAAGTTCCTTTGCTCTGTTGGGTTGACTCATAAATGCCTCTGCCGACTGTTGACCAATGCTCCCAGAACCTTCTCCAACAGTCTGAATTTGAATAAGCAAATGGTTGAATTTTTGCAGGAGACTGGTATGTCCTTAGGTCACAATGATCCCAGAGATTTTGTCAGGAAGATAATTTCTAAAAATCCTTCCATCTTAATTCAGAGCACCAAACGTGTGAAAACTTGTGGCCTCCCTTCCCCCAGCCTGGAACCTGCTTGCTCAAGGGTGGAGCTTCCTGCTCATTCGTCCTGCCATGCCTACTGCTGGAACCTGCCTTTGCTGCCTGGAGGCACACACGTGTTCGTCCTGCTACTGGACCCTGAGTTACTTGGTGGGAAATTGGGTTCCCTCCCCCTTCCTTTATAACTGAGTGTCTGAAAATAGTAAAATTGAGCTTTGATCAGAATGTTGTCTTAGCTCCATTCTTTCTTCCGCCCCGTCTAGATTCCTCTCTTTTCAGCGAACTGCCATTCTCAGTTGAACCGTTCGTGTTGTGGATTGCGGGCAGGCCGCAACAGTTGGCGCCCGAACAGGGACCTGAAGAATGGCAGAGGGATGCTAAGAGAAATGACTGCTGTGTGGAGCTCCACAGAAAGGAAAGGATCTTCGTATCGGAGCATCGGAGCAACGGACAGGTACACATGCTAGCGCTAGCCTAAAATTTCAGTTTTGTAAAGTGTTGCTGAGGATGCGGTAGGATACAAATCAAGTTTGAATCAGTGCTAACCCAACACTGTTTCTGCTTGGGTCAGCAGCTCGTTAATCGGAACTAGATACGGAGACAGGCGGTGTGCCGCAGCTTTTTAGAAAGCTGCTTAGGTGGAAGAAGGAAGGGTTTAAAGTCATGGATCAGGCGGTTGTTTTTAGTTTTCAGGAGTTGTTTCAGGCCAGAGGAGTAAGGCTTGAAGTACAATTAGTAAAAAATTTTTTAGATAAGATAGATAGCTGTTGTCCATGGTTCAAGAAAGAAGAAACGATAGATTGTGGAACCTGGGAGAAAGTTGGTGAGGCCTTGAATATCGCTCAGACAGATAATTTTACCCTAGGTCTCTGGGCGCTTGTAAATGATGCTATAAAAGATGCAACTTCTCCAGGGCTAAATTGCCCTCAGGCGGAGCTTGTGGTATCTCAGGAGGAGTGCCTATCAGAGAAGGCCTCCTCAGAAAAAGATCTTCTTAACTCAAAAATTGATAAATGTGGAAACTCTGATGATGGACTGAATTTTAACAAAAATCACTCAGATAGAGGAATTGCCCATTACCTTAATGAGAATTGGTCCTCTTGCGAATCTCCCGCTTCACCTATAGTCACCACTTCGGGAGGTGCTACTCATAGGGACACACGGCTAAGCGAGTTAGAGTTTGAGATTAAGCTTCAGAGGCTGAGTCTCTTAAGATATTTCTAGTTTAGATAATGATTAATGTGGTTCCTATCCTAAATAGTAAAATTTAAGATAAGATATAAAGCAATGCCTCTTTATTAAAGCGTTAAAGCTTGCTTTAATAGGTATTCATAGGTATTAATTGATATCCAAACTTCGTAATATGATAGTAATGCTTCTAATATTGATTTTAACAGTGATAAATTGTTTTAAACATAGGTTTTGCTTTCCCAAAGTTGTAGATATTATCCTAACCTTGCACAAAAACTTAAAAATTATGGTTAAAACTGCCATTGTTCCATTGACTGCAGCTTGCAGTTTGATTGCAAATTTAAGATTAATGCTCAGATTAAAAAGTATTTTACCTTTGAGTCAATACAGGGCTCTGGGCAGCCCCAGAGCGGCTTGTGGCCCTTTCTTTTGTTTTGCAAACAATGCCTAAAAAAGTTTTTCCCTGTGTTCAAGAAAATTTCTTTTTAACAGTGTTACAGATCTATTCAGATGTTTAAAATAATGCTTAAATTCAAAGATTTTTGCTTCTAGTAAACTGGTAATCACTAGAAAATTTTGCCTCTACGTATGGCTAATATAGCTTTACATTATGTAAGAAAAATGTTTATTGTTTCTGCTTCTTTACAAGAAGCCAAAGTTTTAATCTTTCAGTATATATTGTTTCCTAGGTGGAAAGTATTTTATTAACTAATGCTTCTCAAGGGAAGTTTACCTTAAATTCTTGCTCTCACCCAAAAGATTCAGAGACAGTATCCTTTTATTATTTAGTGTTTTAGTTTACTACAAAAGGTTTTACAAAAAATAAAGAAAGCTTTTATAATTGTTGTTAATTGGTAATTAAAAATTAGTTGTGCCCAAGACAATTCTTCGGCCAGAAAAAACATTATTGTAAAGTCATTTTTCTCATCCTCCCAGCCAATCGTTGGCCCACGTGGGCCCAACTAGCTGCTGTGGGGCAAAGTCTTAAGACACACAGTTGCCCCTGTTCCCAACACAAATAATCTGGTTGTGTGCTGTAGATGGTGTTTTAAAATGCTGAACAATCAAACCTTAATTTATATATTAATAGTCAATGCTATATCTCTGAGCTCATAATTACTTAAAATTGTTCGTCCCTCAGATACTATTTATTCTCAAATTTACAATTGCTTATACATATTTCTAGTTAATAAATAAATAAATTATGCACGTGTGACTCTTAATAACTTTTCAAGCTTTCTAGTTACAACCGTTCCTTAAAAAAAGAAAAAAATGATTGAAAGTGCAATTAGTCACTGCCCCTTTACAGCCAAATATTTAAATGTTTTGTCCAACAAGTTATTAATTCAAAAGTTTAGATATTGTAAAATTTTAAACTTTAACCTCTTAAAAGACAAAAGAGAAAAATTGTATCCCCATATATACTATTTAGTGCATTTACATGCACACTATTTAAAACATACCTTTATTTTCAAAATTTGAGATTAAAATGTCAAATTTAATAAATCCTTTTTAGTATTTTAAAAGGGTCTACTTATTGGCTTATAGATTGATCCTAAAACAGCTACCTTATTAGGAAAGGGAAAAACAGGTTCTCTCCACAGAACTCTACAGAAGCATATTGGTAATTCGTGTGCTGAGCTGACAGGTAAGTTAACTCAGTGTCCTGATTAAAAGGACTAAAAGATTAAATTCATGTTTTAGATCCATCCTTGCTTGTCATTTTTCCAGTTTAGACTGAAAGAGGAAAATTACTGAAGACCTGAACTCTTCAACTCAGAGTCCTACCCCTCCCAGCTGGAGATTGTTCCCGGAACACTCCTGAACTCTTCACCCGAGAGTACATTCCTGAACTCTTCACCCCAGAGTCCAACCCCTCCCAACTGAAGACTGTTCCAAGAACATTTTTTTAGATAAAGGCTTCCTGGAACAACCCCAAGAACATTTTTGAGATAAGGGCCTCCTGGTACAACCCCAGAATGTTCCAATAGATCGGGTACATTGCCAAAATATAGGACACGACCCCTTGGTTACGGAAAGCCCCTTGGCAAAACCCTTGGCAAAACCCCTTAGTTACGCAAACTTGTACTTTTCCTACCCTGCTCCCGCCTTGGCTTTTTCCTATATAAGCCTGTGAAAAATTTGGGTCGTGGTTGATTCTCCTCTACACCATGCTTGGTGTATGAGTTTCGACCCCAGAGCTCTGCTTCATGTGCTTACTCGTTGTGCCTTTATTAAATCTTCCTTCCTATACTCTGAGTTCGGTCTCAGTGTCTTCTTGGGTTCGCGGCTGTCCCGAGACTTGAGTGAGGGTCTCCCTTCGGGGGTCTTTCAAGACTAGCTTCTAGCCTTTTAACCTTATGGCAATAGTACATCAGAGACTGTATATTCAGACTTAGTAAAATTAGTCATTTAATAGAGTCATAATGATTTTTCACTCTTCTTCAGTGTGACCAGCCATTCTAACTCAATCTTAGACTGGTCTAATATTCAGTTCAATTATTAGAGATTCCTATATTCTAAATTACCTAGCAAAGTTAATTCAGAGCATTTCCCCCAAGGTCACCAAAGGCTCATCTTGCCTTCACCTTATTTGTCCTAAACTTTTTGCAAACTGACATTAAAGGTCAGTCTGCAGCGGAACGCCACTGGCACCCAGTTACTTCTAATTCTTATGCATTGGTAAAATGGAAGGACGCCCTGACTAATAAATGGAAGGGTCTGAATCCAGTTCTAATCTGGGGAAGAGGCTCGGTTTGTGTTTTTTCACGAGATGAAGATGGAGCACGGTGGCTACCAGAGAGATTAATTCGTCAGGTAAACACAGATTCTGTCTCTTCTCGTAAGTATCATTCTAAAGACTAAAATTCCTCTTGTGCTTAGAATTCAGCTGGGAGTGGAAGCTCCCAGAAACTGTTTTCCTCTGAGCCAATTCCCCTACAAGAGGCCGGAGATTAGCTTTAGTTTTACAATTTGCATCTAAATAAAGTACCTTGACTTCTCCAAACAGAAAATTTACAGTGCTACTCTCTCATTGTTTAGATTTCTTTCTTTTCTCAAGCAAGTCAATCCACATTCTCCGGTTCTCCTCCCCTAAGAGCAAACAAGTGGTACTGCTAATCTCCCTTCCAAGGACATCCCAGCACGTGGCTTTCAGCCTGAGATAGGATTTAGATTTACCAGGAGAGCTAGGGAAGTAGAAATTTCATATATTTACAGAAATTAGTTCTTATTTTGATAGAGATGGGCTTAGTCCCTTAGCTGGCCTCTGGCTTTTCACCCTTGCTGTTACTGCAAGGTGTCCTTGGTTCCTCAGGCTTGGGAATAACAGGGATGAAGAGGAAAGACCTTCAGCTCCTATTTTAACCAAAATTAATGGTGTTAATACTGACATAATTCTTGTCTAGGCCTTGCTAAATCTGAGGTTGACAAGTCTCATATAGAGACCGCGCATAGCTCAGAACTGTGATACTGATTCATAATCATATGAATACAGTATGGGTACCGCTTGGCGCAGGAGATTACTGTGGAGGGAAGGTCCAGCTTGACCGTTTCTGAGTTCCCTGTGCGACACACCTGATTTGAAAGAGGTTGGTATCTGATTCCAGCTAAAAACCAAAAATACCTAAGGCTCTGCCTCCCCTCCCCAAAAGATACCAAGAGCCACAGATGTGAGTTGTTATAAAGCTCATGGGAGGAATCAGGACCCAAGTCAAGGTTAAAGGCCCACTCATCTATGGATGAAAAAAATCATTTGATCACCTCTGTTAAGCATTGCCTATTTAAACTTAATTAATAGGGGGGAGAGAGGTTGGAGACCTTACTGTCGAAAGGGCAAGCCCTTCACTGCCTCCCACCCAAATAAAAAAAGCCAACTGGCCTTGTACTAAAGAGCTGGTCTTACCCCTTCTCCCTGTTTCCCCGCCTGTCACCCAAAATTGCGGAGGATTATCAGCTCAGTGTTATTCTAAATTTGTTTAGTTAAACTCAGCCAGGGTTCCAACGCCCTACTTAAAATGCAAACAGGTAGTTACCTATTCAGCACTAATTAGCATTATAAAGTCAGAGCCTATTCTGTTAGTGGTTTACTAGGATAATAAAGACAGTCTTAGCCAAATACAGTTTACCATTAGAAAAGTTAGGGAATCCCACGGAAACAGGTTTTTTCTTTAGCCCTAAGAACTCAGGCAGAACTATTGAACATAAATAATTTTTCTGCCTCAGTCCAGCCCCTTTTTTATGTTTGTTTGTTTGTTTTGTTAACTAATGGGAGGAGATGTGGCCTCCCTTCCCCCAGCCTGGAACCTGCTTGCTCAAGGGTGGAGCTTCCTGCTCATTCGTCCTGCCACGCCTACTGCTGGAACCTGCCTTTGCTGCCTGGAGGCACGTTCGTCCTGCTACTGGATCCTGAGTTACTTGGCGGGAAATTGGGTTCCCTCCCCCTTCCTTTATAACTGAGTGTCTGAAAATAGTAAAATTGAGCTTTGATCAGAATGTTGTCTTAGCTCCATTCTTTCTTCCGCCCCGTCTAGATTCCTCTCTTTTCAGCGAACTGCCATTCTCAGTTGAACCGTTCGTGTTGTGGACTGCGGGCAGGCCGCAACAAAAACTAACATTGAATTTTTACAATCAACTTTCAACTTAAACAAAGAGGACCTGCTGCTTCTGATATGTGGGCCAGGAGCTAGAATCTTAGACCTTTCCAATGACTGTACCAAAAAAAATTACACAAACATAAGAGAGAGGCTGCTTTCTCTTGGATGCACTGAGGAGGAGGTTCAGAGGTTTGTTCTAAGCTATCTGAATATGGTCTTCTTGTCAGAGAAAAAGTTTAATGATAAAATAGACTGCCTTATAGAAGAAAAAAATCAGTGCTTCACAAATAATTGAAAATCCGAGGGTTTTAGACTCTAGCATAAATACTTTAAAAACTCGCATCCGAGAGTTGTCCCATGCTGGGTATGACTTGAGCACATCCAGCATTGCTCTGCTGTCCTGGAGTCAGAGAAGATATGAAGCTAAACTGAAGAGATTAGGTGGCTAGGACAGTGCAGGAGGAGTCGCAGGCAATCGGACAGGTGTGGCACTGGTTCCAGTTTGGACTTTTCAAACAGGAGAGTTTTGTTTTTGTTTTTGTTTTTTAATTATTTTTTTTATTTAAAAATTTTAAATAAAAATTTTAAAATATTTAAGATTACATTTATTTTGTATGTATTTTGTGTGTATGTACATGTGCTTATGTGTGTGCATGCCGAGGCACAAGTGAAGGTTGAAGAGAGCTTTTAGGAGTTGGATCTCTTTCTGCTGAGTGGGTTCCAGGGACCAACTTAGTCATGAGGCCTGGAAGCAAAGTGTTTTTATCCATTGAACCTCTTGCTGGCGTAAGAGTTTTGACTTTCACTGCAGACACATGTATAGTGATTCTGTGGATACTTTGTTTTATAGCACATAAGAACTCACAGTTAGTGTGCTCACATATAGTTCTAGCTACCCCTTCTTATTTTAAGTTAACATAACAGCCCATTAGATGGTGTAGGCTTTAGCTGTTCTGTAGCAGCAGCAGCAGCGGTTCCTCATTTCTACAGTAGAACAGTGTAGGAAGATTTGACAGAATGTGCCTTGCAGTTTCTGTTTTCATTTTAGCAGTAGATTTGGGTGGGAGTGCGGCTTCCTCAGCATGTGGAAGGCCTGGGTCAGATGCCCAGCTCATGAAGGCTGATGGTTATATGTGTTCTGCCTCTTCTCATTTTCAACCCCAAGATTTTCTCTTATTTCAATATGCTAGCCAATTGTAGTTCAATTTCAGAGTGTAATGCCAGTAAAAATAGTAAAATGTGAGTTTCCATTGTTTTACAGTTTACATTTGAATAACCAGTATCCTCCCCTGACAGAATTAACCTTGGGTTGGTATATTCTGATTTCTTTTATACAGGGGTAACCTAGAAGGTAAAATAATGACTGCCCAAAGATGTTAGTATGTTAGTTGTGGGAAGCATTAGAATTTGGTAATTGGCACATTGGTATTAAATTTAAATGTGGTTAAGAATCTCAGCTCTTGTAAGCCTGAGGAGGAAGTATTTCAAGCAGCCTTGTTTACAGTCTTGAGACTGTCTCAAAAATGCCTATTTTTAAAGTCTTAAGAAAGATTATCCTGAATTATTTGGGTGGACTACCTACAATCATATGGTCATTAAAAATGGAAGAAGGAAGTAGAAGAGGTGAGAGGGTGCTGTGTAAGACAGACTTGTCTGCTGTTTCCGGCTTTTGTAAAGGAAGAGCCACAGGTGAAGGATGGAGGTGGCCTATACACAGTGAAAAGGGCACAGCAGCACTCTCCACTTAGCCCCAGGAGACAGGTATCCAACCTCTGCCCTGTAGCACCACAAGAAAACATTGTGTTCTCTGAAGATTGTACCTGGGCTAGCAGAGATGGTGTGACATCAATAGTTTTAAGTGCCTAAGGTTATCTAGAACAGACATAAGTATAACATACCATCTTTGGGGTTTTAGAGACATGGTGGGGGACGAATGGATAGTGACTGTCAAGCAAGATTAACTTTTTAAATAATAGGCTTTGAGTACAATCAAAACAAATATTGGTAGATGTGTATTCATATCCCAGAGTTTATTTTTTATTTTAAATGGAGCACTCAATATTGCTAAACTGCTTAAGCCTCTGCCTTTCCTTACTTACCCTTAACAACCTGCACTTAAGTCACACCATGACATAGGTTAGGCCAGGGCTTCAGAGTCTGTTTCTACTTAAAACCCTTCTTTACACCAGACAGTGGTGGCACACACCTTTAATCCCAGCACTTGGGAGACAAGGATAGGCGGATTTCTGAGTTCAAGGCCAGCCTGGTCTACAGAGTGAGTTCCAGGACAGCCAGGGCTACACAGAGAAACCCTGTCTCGAAAAAAAACAACAAAAAACCAAAAACCAAAAAAAAACCCCTTCTTTACTTGAGAAATTTGTATATAACCCTATATATGTATATAAATTAAGCATATAAATAAAACATTTACTGATATGAATCATAAAACTTTATTTTGAAAGCATTCTTTACATATACATTTCCCATTTATTAATGATTAAAAGCAAATTTGCATACTCTGGATGGAACTGATTACCTTCGAAATCAATGAGCTCTTGGCTGTTTGGTGATGGAGAACTCAGAGCATATTCGATGCCTTTTAAGGTTGATTTTCTAATTGCCAGTACTATAGATAGATGTATAAAACAACTAAAGTATGTTTAAGGCCATTGCAGAAGCTGTTAGAGGTTCTGTCTCATTCTTAGCTAAAATTAATTTGAGGACTTTTAAAAACTGAAATTCAAGTCAGGAACTCAGCGTTTTTAAAACTCAAACATTCTAAGAAAGGAGAGTCCCAACGCTCCTCTAATGTAACGCTTGCTGAAGAGTTACAGTCGGAAAATACTAAAAGCCGTAACTATTATATTTTCACGAGAGCAGAAAACCTTAGGAACATTGAAACACTGCAATTCGTAACGTACAGTAGCGTCCAGCTGAGGCGTTGCCGGTCAGCGGTGGTCATTGACTTTGTATGATGGAACTGGAAGCACAAAGTGAACACTGCGTGCCTTCAGGACCAAGCCCCTGAAGCGCAGTTGTCACGCGGGTGAGCACTGCCAGAATTTGTTACATATTTGATTTTGAATTACTTTTTTGTTTCAAAAATTCACACGGTATCCATAGTATCCATGTGAGACTCCCATGCGACCCGCAGTGGAAGAAGCTGAGGATCAGACGGCAGGTACAATACCTGCAGGTTTTCATTTTCATACTGAAGAGTGTAAGGAGCCGCCTTCACATTTGCCATTACAAGATGGCGCTGATGGCACTGACACCCGTGTTCTAAGTAGTAAACAAGCAAGCTGCGCATGTGCCGGGGTAGCTTTCCACGACATGTGCTCTGCCTTTCCCGTGACGACAACTCCGGCTGATGGGCTACAGCCAATCAGGGAGTGACACGTCCGAGGCAGAGGACAGTCCTCCATAAAAGGGAGGGGGCTCCGCCATCTCTCTCTCTCTCTGGCTCTCTCTCTGGCTCTCTTCTCCATTGGCTCCTGATGGGGTAAGCAATAAAGTTTGTGCTGCAGAAGATTCCGGTTGCCCTGAGCGTGTTCTTACCAGGGGAACACAAAAGCGGCGGGCAATAAATGGTTCTGGAACCCGCGAGCTACTGCATCACGGAGAAGGAGCGGTTAATGAAGTGTTCCCGGAAACAGACTGTTGAGAAGGATCCGGTGTGGGTTCAGAACTCTAAAGCTGGGGAACTGTGGTTAATGAAGTGTTCCCGGAAACAGACTGTTGAGAAGGATCCGACGTAGATTCAGAACTCTTCAGCTGGGGAACGGATGCGCATTCGTTACAGCTTTACAAGGTATGTCTGGTCTTGAACTTTCTCTAGTGTTAAAAGCCCTTTTATTTCTTTTCATATGTCAACAAGCAGTTAAGACAGGGTGGAGAATTCTGGACAAAATTCAAGACAGTCTATCAGAAGTAAAGCGGGGAGAGAGAGCAGGAAAAAAGAGAAAGCATGGCGCGCAAAATAAGTATACAGGCCTTTCCACGGGTCTTGAACCCGAGGAAAAGTTAATGTCAGGGAAGAATACCTGGGGAGAGACTAGAAGGAAAGAGGAGAAAAAACAAAGGAAAGAAAAGTTAATGTCAGGGAAAAATACCTGGGGAGAGATTAGAAAGAAAGAGGAGAAAAGAGACGAGTTTAAAGAGCCAGTTCTTAGTAGCTGTGAATCAGATAAAGAAATTAGCCCTTCTGAGGAAACAGACTTGGAGGAGGGAGCAGCTCGTTATGAGAGAGAAATTCGAGCTTTTAAGTCAAGAAAAAAGCCAAAAGCGGCTGGCAAAGGCCAGCTTGCTGCTTGGCCTCAGGGCAGTCGGCTTTAGGGTCATAGTGCACCTCCGCCCTATGCGGAGCCCCCGCCCTGCGTAGTACATCAGCCCTGCGCAGAGAGGCAGTGCGCAGACTCGTTCATTCCAAGAGAGGAACAAAGGAAGATGCAACAGGCATTTCCGGTCTTTGAAGGAGCCGAGGGTGGGCGTGTTCACGCTCCGGTAGATTATACACAGATTAAAGAGCTTGCTGAATCGGTCCGTAAATATGGAGCCAATGCTAATTTTACTTTGGTGCAGTTAGACAGGCTTGCCGGCATGGCACTAACTCCTGCCGACTGGCAAATGATTGCAAAAGCCGCTCTCCCCAATATGGGCAAATATACAGAATGGAGAGTTCTATGGCAAGAGGCTGCACAAATGCAAGCCCAAGCAAACGCTGCTGCTTTGACTCCAGAGCAGAGAGATTGGACTTTTGACAGGTTCAAACCTTGGCAGCCACATCTAATGATTGGGCAGTTTTAGTTACCTCCTTTTCAGGACAAATAGATAACCATTATCCAAAACATCCAATTTTACAGTTCGCCCAAAATCAATCTGTTGTGTTTCCACAAATAACAGTAAGAAACCCACTTAAAAATGGGATTGTGGTATATACTGATGGATCAAAAACTGGCATAGGTACCTATGTGGCTAGTGGTAAAGTAGTATCCAAACAATATAATGAAAATTCACCTCAAGTGGTAAAATGTTTAGTGGTTTTAGAAGTTTTAAAAACCTTTTTAGAACCCCTCAATTTTTTAGAAGTGGCTGGAGTGATTAAGCCTTCCAGTAAAGTTGCCAATATTTTTCAGCAGATACAATTAGTTTTGTTATCTAGAAGATTTCCTGTTTATATTACTCATGTTAGAGCCCATTCAGGCCTACCTGGCCCCATGGCTCTGGGGAATGATTTGGCAGATAAAGCCACTAAAGTGGTGGCTGCTGCCCTAACATCCCCGATAGAGGCTGCAAGAAATTTTCATAACAATTTTCATGTGACGGCTGAAACATTACGCCGCCGTTTCTCCTTGACGAGAAAAGAAGCCCGTGACATTGTTACTCAATGTCAAAGCTGCTGTGAGTTCTTGCCAGTTCCTCATGTGGGAATTAACCCACGCGGTATTCGACCTCTACAGGTCTGGCAAATGGATGTTACACATGTTTCTTCCTTTGGAAAACTTCAATATCTCCATGTGTCCATTGACACATGCTCTGGCATCATGTTTGCCTCTCCTTTAACTGGAGAAAAGGCCTCACATGTGATTCAACATTGCCTTGAGGCATGGAGTGCTTGGGGAAAACCCAAACTACTTAAGACTGATAATGGACCAGCTTATACATCTCAAAAATTCCAACAGTTCTGCCGTCAGATGGACGTGACCCACCTGACTGGACTTCCATCTAATAAAACAGAAAGGGGGAGTCGAGGAGGCTCTACCCCGAGTACCAAGAGTGTCTGTGTCTACAGCACTTTTTACACTCAATTTTTTAAATCTTGATTCTCATGGCCATACCGCGGCTGAACGACATTGTTCAGAGCCAGATAGGCCCAAAGAGATGGTTAAATGGAAAGATGTTTTAAATAACAAATGGAAAGGCCCGGATCCTATTTTGATAAGATCCAGGGGAGCTGTTTGTGTTTTTCCACAGAATGAAGACAACCCATTTTGGATACCAGAAAGACTCACCCGAAAAATCCAGACTGACCAAGGGAATACTGATGTCCCTCGTCTTGGTGATGTCCAGTGCGACAACAACAAAGGGAAAGCAGCATTGGGAGATACAGAATTGGACGGCTAAATTTGAACAGACCCTTTGAAAATTGAGACTTGCCCCACGCACTTGGACCTGTCCCTGACCTAAGGACTATCTTTCCAACATTTTCCTTCTTTAAAGAATGGGTGGGGGTGGAATTATTTGGAGCTGTTCTTTGCTGTGGATTAGTGTTGCTTCTTTGATTGGTCTGTAAGCTTAAGGCCCAAACTAGGAGAGACATGGTGATTACTTCCCAGGTGCTTGCAGCACTAGAACATGGTGCTTCCCCTGATATATGGTTATCTATGCTTAAGCAATAGGTCGCTGGCCACTCAGCTCTTGCACCCCACGAGGCTAGTCTCATTGCACGGGATAGAGTGAGTGTGCTTCAGCAGCCCGAGAGAGTTGCACGGCTAAGCACTGCAGTAGAAGGGCTCTGTGGCATATATGAGCCTATTCTAGGGAGACATGTCATCTTTCAAGAAGGTTGAGTGTCCAAGTGTCCTTCCCCCAGGAAAAACGACACGGGAGCGGACCAAGACCCCTTTGGGTGATGAGCCTGGGAGGAGGTTTTGTGTAAAGCCCCTATTTTACACACTGGGGATTTGACCTCTATCTCCACTCTCATTAATATGGGTGGCCTATTGCTCTTATATAAAAGAAAAGGGGGAGATGTAAGGAGTCGCCTTCACATTTGCCATTACAAGATGGCGCTGATGGCACTGACACCCGTGTTCTAAGTAGTAAACAAGCAAGCTGCGCATGTGCCGGGGTAGCTTTCCACGCCATGTGCTCTGCCTTTCCCGTGATGACAACTCCGGCTGATGGGCTGCAGCCAATCAGGGAGTGACACGTCCGAGGCGGAGGACAGTCCTCCATAAAAGGGAGGGGGCTCCGCCATCTCGCTCTCTCTCTGGCTCTCTTCTCCACTGGCTCCTGATGGGGTAAGCAATAAAGTTTGTGCTGCAGAAGATTCCGGTTGCCCTGAGCGTGTTCTTACCAGGGGAACACAAAAGCGGCGGGCAATAGAAGAGCTTTTGGCACATCACTAGGAGCAGTAACGGGAATGTACCAAGTAGCTTGTACTGTACCAAGCAAGCAATGCAGGCCTGCTTTGCCCTCCCTAGTCCAGGAGGCATACAGACGACTTTGCCCCGTCTGCTCTCCTGAGAACGTTGGCCTGTGGCGAACCAGTGTTTCTTCATTAGGAAACGAAATGGGATCCCATTCTCGGTCTTTTTCTATGAGTAGAATATGAGCCCCTGGTTGGAGACATTGCCTTCTTTTTGCTTCCCTGCTGGGTCACCTTACCATGTGAATATTAACTCGAATGTCTCTAAGTGACTCATGTACTTAGGACTACCTCATGCCACTTGGAGCACTGTATGTGACTGTATCTCGCAGACCTGCTCAGCCTCTTCCAAGTGCTTGCTGTTTTGATGGAAGAGCGATGCCTACACTTCACGTGAGCACAGCATCCATGGTTTGAGCGTCATGGGATAAACTTCACTTAAAGTTCAGTTTAGTGTGTGAGCCCCTGGTTAAAAAAAAAAATAATAATTATAGAAATTATGGATCACTGATAAATAGACTGATAAAACATTAAAATTTTGTCCTAATCATCCTGTGATTACGTGTGTATAGAACTTGATGAGCTGTAGGAGAACTGTAGACAGCAGACTGGCCATACAGCTTTCTAAAGGCAGATACCGGCAAGTCTGGTTGATGATTCAAACTGAAGGAACCTTCCATAGATATGAAGAGGTTAAAAAACAAAAAAAAAAAAACAAGGTTGTTTTACCTATAGGATCTGTTAGCCTCAAGCTGGAGGAAAAGAAATTAATATTCTTATATACAACTTTATTTTTTTAGTTTAATAGCTGCTTGTTGCTTTTTAACAAATTCCATTTCTTTTATTTACTTTATAAGTACATTATCTGCATGTACACTTGTCTGCCAGTAGAGGGCAACAAATCACATTATAGATGGTCTTGAGCCTCCATGTGGTTAGTGGGAATTGAATTCTGGACCTCTGGAAGAACAGCCAGTGCTCTTCTTAACTGCTGAACCATCTCTCGGGACCCCAAATACCATTTCTTCATTGGACAGTTCTGAAATGATATAATTTATAAATCTTCTTTTACATTGTTTTCACCTTGACTTTTAAATACCTGTTATGCCATCTTAAGGTCTCAAAATATACACCACTGTGTTCCAGAAATAACAAGGAAGTTATGCCCATGACAACTCAATAATATGGCTGTCTAAACAAGATCCAGACAATGACAAAGCCCCTTGATGTGCCAGCATGGATGGGGGGAGATCTTATGGGGCCCCACCCGTAGAGGAAGAGCTACAGGCAGTTACTGACTGTTGAAAGAGAGAATTAGTCTTCCACAGAGATGAACCCGTAAATGGTTATTCAATGCCAAGAGGTCAGCTCTAAAAACATACATGCAAGAAACACTACACAGACTCAGTATGCTGTAGTAATGGACTACTCACATACATATGTAACAATAATAGTTAAAGAAAAGGAAGCCATGAATTTGAGAGGGAGTGAGCATGCGAAGAACTGGAGAGGAGAGAAAGGGGAGAAAATGTCAGGATATTTTAATTAAATAAGAAATTTAAAAAGGTACATAGCACTGTCTTTGTACTTACTTAGTACAATTTCCAGATTGTCCACCCTTATTTAACCTGAACATTTAAAACTATGGCATTTATTGTGTGCCTGTATACAAAACTCAACAAGGACTGATGTGTTTCTTGAATCATTGTAGGTAATCTGACCTTTATTAGCCTTTTAATCCTTTGAGGAGATTATGTTTAAAACAACAACAACAACAACAAAGGTTCCAGTTGTTACATATGAAGTGAAGGAATCAAGTTTTGTTGTGAAAACAAATGTTTTTTTTTTTTTTGTAAAGTAGGCCCATTATAAATACATTTTGACCTCTATATTATTCTGAAGACATAGAAAGTAAGAATCCTTGTGCTTTTGGGCTATGCCATGCCATTTCTGACAGTGACTTTGATGACTTACATATATAGCTATGAGTGATTAGTAAACAACCCTACACAGGAGGATTGGATGTGAGGGGAAATGACCAAGTTGGAACTGAGAGTGAAGCATCTGCCTTGCAAAGCACCCCATGCTCAAACATGACCTATATAGATGGAGTTAACACAGTTGAATTGAGCAATGTCTCCATGCTCTGTCTACTCCATGCTCTCATTGAGCTGAACGTTGGTTTACACTCTCCCTGACAAGTGAAGGTTTGTCAGTGGACTGGAATAGACCAGTCACTCACCTAGAAGGCTCCATCCCCTCATGCTTTGTGCTCTGTAAGCTGGAATTAGCAGCTCCTCAGGTAAATGTGGCCATGTGCTCCCCGGCTCCTTTATGTTCTTCCTAGAGTCATCCAGCAAGGGATGACTTAGTGATGGCTTGATCACCTAGGACCTTTAAAATACTTTGACACATACCCCTGCTTTCCTTTCCCGGTCTGATACAGATGCCCTCTGAGTTTTAGTTGAATTATTCCCCAAACAATGATGTAGTAAGTTGAAAATGCAAATAATTGACCTTAACTTAGTGGACCCATGGTTGTATAGTATATGGTGCTAAGTGATCCTGGCTTGCTGCTGTTGTGAGCATCCTATAGCACACATTGTTAGCCTGGGATAAGATCAAGATGCAGACGTCAGGGCCTGGTTTCTGCTGAATGTGTATCACTATTGTATCATCATAAGCGTGAAAATCTTAAGTTAAACCATTGTACCTTGGGGATCATTTGTACTTATGGAATCACCACACTCTGGCACAGCACCATAGCTGAAGATGTTAGGAGCCTAGAAGAGTTCAGAGGTAGCTTCGATAGCTTTTACTTGTAAAAATTCCATTCTTTCCCTGATTTCAAAATAACCACATGACTATAAAAATTTGGAAATACAGAAAAATATACACATAAAAGTATTGATAATCTCAGTGCCCAGCAAAAAAAAACAAAAACAAAAAAACAAAAAACCCCAAAACACTTGTTAACATGGAGGCATACAGCTCTCTAGCTCTTTTATGAAATAATATGTTACATGAAGACAATACATACAAACAATTTTATTGCCAAATTTAATTTAAAATGTGAACACATTTGTTAAGTATCAATTCTGCACCATGGTGTTGAACAGTGTTCTTAGGAATTGTGTTTTAAGAGTTGTTTTATTGCAAGGAACCCACAAATAAAGACCGCACACAGCTAGAGTACTGCAGCCACTGGAAACCAACACTTGCTCACCCCCAACTCTGTGCACCTCAGTGACGTTCTCTAGTGTTCTATGGTCCTGCTGAAGCTGTGGGGCCTCACTTAGAACTTCATACTTTCATGTTCAGTTGCATCTTATGTACTTATCTACCATCAAAAGAAAAAAGTCCATGGTAGTTGAAACTAGAAAAACAGTTAACTTTAAGTCCTCTTCTATGACTTCATCTGCCTTCCATTCTTCCGGATCATCTGACATCTCTTTCCTGTTTCCTCTTTAAATGTTACAATATACGCACACACACATTTTTTTACACATAGATCTGTATACATCCATTTTCCTACAAACTGTGTGATTTCGTTTTCTTTCACATTGAATAAATTTCGACTTTATGTCTGTATCACAAGCTTATCACTACCCATTAATCTGTTGATGAACAGCTAGAATTTTATTTGTCCATTTGCTTTAAAACAAGAGGACCCCTTACTCACTGCTGATGGGAATGAAAACTAAGAAAGCTATCATGGAAATCAGGTTGCAGATTCCTCAAGAAATTAAAAATAGAACTAACAGGCTTCAATCACTTCATGCCTGGCACACACCTGGAAGACTTCACGCCCTAGCAGAGACACATACACCCCAATGCCATTGCTGCTTTAGTCGCTATAGCAAGGAAATGGAACCCAATTGACAAATGTTTTAAATTTAGTTTTAGAAACATGTGATGATCGTTTATCTACACCACACACTACTATCATCTGCTTTTAGGTACGTTTGAAACTCGAGAACACTGAACCACAGTGGTTGGGGGTTAGACCTGGCCTCCCAGGAAGCCCAGCCTGAGCTCAGGAAGTCAGCACACACCGTGCAGTTATTCTCTAGGCTTGTCTAGGAATCCCATCTTGTTTCTGCTCATCTTGATGGAAGGAGGGAGACTGCTCAGGAGCAAGGAAGGAACCAGTGAGAGTGGGAAAGGAGAGAGGGTAGTGGGGGATGAATATGGTCACAGTGCATTGTGAACCTGTACAAAACTGACAGACATGAAAAATACACAAAGAAAGAAAAATCAATACATTATCAATACAGTGCAGTGGTGCTGGACAATGGTAATCCTCATGCTTATCCTACAAACACTTTACCCACTGAGCCATTTCCCCAGCCAGTATGTAGGACTTTTAAAATGTGTTTTCTAGGTATCTGTCAAGAATGGTGTCTTCTAGGTATCTGTCAAGAATGGTGAAAGGGCTGAGATTTGTAGCATAATAAAGTAGCCTGCCAAAGATGTTGGCAGGAAATATGAGGACCCTGGGTCAGAAACTGAGAACTGTTCATTATTCACAAGGGTAATTATAGTTGGAGAATTAGGATCTGTATTAGTTCCCTGAATCCAACGTCCTCCAGGGCAATGTGAAGAGGGCCAGGTAATATTTGTTCATATAGTGTAGTTCACTGCTTGGAGAACCCCTAAGCTTAGGAAACCTGTACCTTTCGTAATGGCCAGTTAGCTTGCTTGTACTTTGACATTCCAGAGGGAGATACTACATCTTCTTAGGCTGTTTACTGAGCCCTGGAAAAATAAAGGAACAAATGATATTAATGTTTTATCTTGTAAGGTATGCACAGACTTGAGATATCCTATCCATAGGGAATAATTTTGACAATGGTGTTTCCACACTGACTTGGTATGTTTCTCTGTTGGGGACTTTAACTAATACAAACAGGTCTTAAATCCATTCGATACATCTCATACAAATCCATACATCTCAACAGAAACCAAAAAAGCAATCTAGTTTTGGTCTCATCTATGGACTTAACTCATCAGACAAGTCCCGTATATCATTGCTAGATCTACCTTTAACACAAATTACCTTTCTTTTTCAATTTTTGTATTGAAGTTCCCATTATCACACAGCAGTAATTATTAAGTCATAATAAGATTAATTGTTTATTTCTATTTAAAATATTTTTCATCATGTCTATTCATTGTACATGGTACTGTGTTACGTGAGGACATTTTCATCCAAGCATATACTGTATTTTCAGATTCTCCTTCCCCTCCCATAGTCCCCTTCACTCTCCTAGATGGTTTAGCTTCTAGGGTCATGTTATATATACATACACTATTTTGTTCTTCTATATAAAATCTTTGTCCTACTCTGGTGATATCCATTTTCTTGAAAATGATATAATTTTCTTTCTTATGGCTGAAAAATTGTCAGCACATAATACATCTTCTTTACTCAAGTGTCTGCTGTTGGACACATAGGTTGGTCCATGTCATTCCTTGGGTATTGGGATTGGTGCTGCAGTACACATCGCTGTGCATTGTTATTTGGAGAATTTTAGGTAACCACCCAGGAATGGTAATACCTAGGTCATGTGGCCGATTTTTAATGTTTTGGGGAACTTCAATGTCAGTCCCCACAGTGGTCGCATTGGTTTACACTCCCACCTGCAGTAAGAAAGTCCCTTGTGTCCATCTCCTCACCAGCATTCACTGTCACTTTAATGTATTTATTACTTTTGCTAATGATTGACACTCTGGCTAGAGTGAGATGGAACCTAGGATTCATTCGTTTGTTTGTCTGTTTTTGAGACAAGGTCTCATGTTTCCCCAGGGTGGGCTTTAACATTCTCTGTAGCAATAGGTGACCTTGAACTTTTTACCATCTTGCCTCTAACATCCCAAATTTTGGGATTATAGGCATGTGCCACAACACTTGATTTATGTGGTGTTGGGGATTGAATTCAGTGCTTTGAATATGCCAATATTTAAATATTAAATATAAATATTCAATATCAACTGAGGTACATCTCTAATCCTTGCATGAAGTTTTTAATTTGCATTTCTCTGATTGTTAGTGAGGTTGGATGCTTTTCCATGTGTTTATCGGTCATTTGTATTTTATCTTATGGAGACTGTTCATTTTATTAGCCCATTTATTACATTGCTCAATTTATTTAGCATTTTTTTGTTCTTTGTAGACTCTAGAAATTATTACTCTGCCAGATATTTAGTGATACCAATTCTATTTCCTCCTAGGTTGTCTCTTCATTTGACTGTTGTATTTCATCCTAGGCTGTCTCTTCATTTGACTGTTCCCTTCGCTGTGCAGAAGCTCTTCCTTTCTGAGAGCCTGACTCACTCAAGGCTTTCTCAGAGGCTCTGATGAAAGGACAAAAGGAACATAGTTCTGTGTCTTAGCCCAGGGTCAGACTTTGGGTCAGACCAGTCTAGGGATGGTGGCCAGGATCTTGGAGGAGTTATGGTTATGCTTCCTAAGACGTTAGCTTTTCCTCCTGAGGAGACAGGCTGCTGTGTTCTTGGTCTATGGTGCTCTTGAGATGCCCGTGTTCACTCTGTGCAACATTGCTTGATTAGCTTCCTGCTGACTTTGTCTCATTGTGTGATAGTTTTATGCTGACCTATTTCTTCCCTGGAAGTAGTATATAAGATGCTGTACTGCTTTTTTTAAATAAATATTTTGTATAGGATGTATTTCCTATATTTTTAATTGATTGTTTGTGAAGTTCACATCCTGCACCCCAACACCACTCATTTCCCAACCTCAGTCATATGTGCCCTCCACCCTTGTAATCTCCCCCTAAAGAAAGTAGAAGAGAGAAGTCTCAGTGTGGAAGATGCCATGTGTTCCAGTGTGTCACACAGTGTGCCCTTTTGCCCAAACAGCTTTACTTGCAAATGTTTCATTACATGACTTGCTTGTCCGGTTTGAGATCTCTGGATTCTACTGCACCATCACTGGATCCTCACCTGGACTCCTCTGGGATATCCTGCTGTTGCCTGCATCATGGAGATACTGTAGCTTTGGTCCTACAGGACTGGCCCCTTCATATAGCCTGGAAGCTCATAGATGGGGTAGGTCCTGGGGTGGGCCAACTCAAAGTTTTGGATCTGGATGCTAGCTGAGTGGTCAGCCAACCAGGGGGGACAAGGGAGTTGAATGTGGTGGTTTGAGTAAGAGTGGCCGCTCTAGTGTCATATATTTGAATGCTAGGTCACTATTTGAGAAGGATTAGATTAGGGGGTGTGGCTTCTTGGAGGAAGTGTGTCACTCAGGGTGGGTTTTAAGGTTTCAAAAGCTCATGCCAGTCCCAGTTCCTCTGCCCCCTGCCTGAAGATCAAGACGTAGCTCTTGTCTACTCTCCAGCACCATGAGTACCACCATGCTGTCCACCATGGTGAAAATGGACTAAGTCTCTGAAATTGTAAACAAGCTCCCAATGACATGCTTTCTTTTATAAGAGTTACTTGGTCATGGTGTCTCTTCACAGCAATAGAGTAGTGGCTAAGACCATTAAATAGTAACTATCACCAATGCTTCTTAGACCATTCCATAAAATAGATAAGGACAAAGTTCTACAAAACATCATTGCATGAATCAATATTACCTTCATATCAAAACCAGATAAGCACACTCAATAAAAGAAAGAAAGAAAAAGGAAGAAGAAAAAAGGAAGAAAGTATTATAGTCTATTCATGTCTCAACAATTAAGAACATTTGCTAGTCTTGTAGAGAACATGTGTTTGGTTCCCAACATCTACATTGAAATGCTCATAACTGTCTGTAATTACAGCTTTGAGGATCTGATGCTCTCTTATGGTCTTAGTGGACACCTGCACTCATGTGGACACACACACGTGCACATGCACACACACATGCACACGCGCGCACACACACATGCACACGCGCACACACACACACTTCATTTGTTGAGTGCTTCTGGGTTAGGGATGAGGACATGTGTCCACTTTTTTCAGCTCCAGGGCCCCATGGGGTTAGACCTGTGTAAGCCCTGTACATGCTGCCTCAACCTCTGGAAGTTCATATGTGCATGATCTTGTTGATTTAGAGGACCTTGTTTCTTTGATGTCCTCCATCCCCTCTGGCTTTTATTGTGTTTTAGCTTATACTTTGTGTTGTTTAAAAATTACTGTATAGTCTGTATGGAAGTGTGAGTATGGGTATGTGGCCAGAAGTCATCCTTGGGCATTGTTCCTCAGGAGCATCTACTTGGTTTGTTTTTTGTTGTTAGTTTGGTTTACTTTTGCTTTGTTTTGAAACAGGATCCCTGGCTGAAACTATTTACCATTTAGGTTAGGATGGACATTGAGATAGCCTCCAGGGATCTGCCTGTCTTCATTCCCTCCGTCCCCCAGTGCTGGGATATTATAAACACATGCTGTTATTCTTCTCTTTTTATGTGGCTTCTAGGGATCAAACTCAGGGCCTTGTGCTTGGCAGTAAGCACTATTAACTGAGCTATCTCCCCAGCCTTGATTTATTTTTTAATATTCTCTTTATAACCATAAATTATTTGTAGCCATAAATTCATATAATAACTTTCTCTGAGAATGATGCCATAATTTCTTCACCTATAAATTGTTATAATAGCCTATTTCACTGACTTGTGAGAATTTGTTAAAATAATCTATATTAATCATTTATTGACCTGCTTAGAGTGTGGTGAGCTTGCTTAAATGTTGACTTTAAAACAGAAAAGAAGGTTGAAAAGAAAACTGGGATCATAAAATTCTCATCTACTCGACCTGGTGTGTTCTCTGTGGGAGCCCCTCACATCCAGACTCAGTTCCTATATCCCATAGCCTTTTTTGTTTCTTTTTCCATTAAATTTATTCACTTTATATCTCAATCACTGCCCTCCTCCTCCTGATCCTCCTCTTACATTTTCCCTACCCCCATTCCCCTTCCTCTTCTTCTCTGAGAAAGTGGAGGCCCCTCCTGGGTATTCCCCACACTTTGGCACATCAGTTCTCTGCAGGGTTAGGTGCATCCTCTCTCACTGAGGGCAGACAAGGCAGCCCAGTTAGGGGGACAGGATCCACAGACAGGCACAGGCTGTAGAGAGAGTCCCACACCAGTGGTTGGGGAATCCACATGAACACTGAGCTGCACATCTATTACACATGTCTGGGGGCCCTAGGTCCAGCCAGTGGATGCTCTTTGGTTGGTGTTTCATTCTCTGAGAGCCCCCAAAGGGTCCAGGTTAGTTGATTCTGTTGGTCTTCCTGTGGAGTTCCTATCCCTTCTGGGGCTCTCACTCCTTCCCCCAACTCTCTCATAAGACTCCCCGAGCTCTGTCCAATGTTTGGCTTGGGGGTCTCTGCTTCTGTTTCAGTCACATTCTGGGTGGAGCCTCTTGGAGGACAGTTATACAAGGCCCCTGACTGCAAGCATAACAGAATGTCATTAATACTGTCAGGGATTGGTACTTGTCCTTGCGATGGGTCTGATGTTGGATTAGTTATTGGCTAGCTATTCCCTTAGTCTTTGCTCCATCTTTGTCCCTGCATTTCTTGAAGAAAGGACAAATTTTTGTTCAAAAGTTTTATGGGTGGGTTGGTGTCTTATCTCTCCACTGGTGGGGGGTGGGGAGGAGGCGTCCTATCTGGCTACAGGAGGTGGCCACTTCAGGTTCTATATACCAACTGCTAGAAGTTTCAGCTAAAGTAACCCCCTATAGACTTCTGAAAGCATCCCCAATCCCAGGTTTCTGGCATGTCCTAGAGATGCCCCTCCCCTTCCTTCCAGCTGCCAATTTCCATTCACTCTTCTGGCCCTCTGGCCCTTTCTTCTGACTCCGCAAACTTGATCCTGAACACCCCCTCTTTCCCATTCCTATACCCTCTCCCACCTAATTCCCTCCATCTGCCGTCTATGAATATTTTGTTCCCTTTCTAAGTGAGTCTCAAGCACCTTCATTTGGACTTTTCTTCTTGTTTAGTTTCTTTGGGTCCATAGAGTATAGCATGGCCATCTTGTACTTCATGGCTAATATTCATTTATAAGTGAGTACATACCATGCATGTCCTTTTGGGTCTGGGTTACCTCTCTGAGGATGATATTTTCTAGTTCCATCCATTTGCCCACAAAATCCATGATGTCTTTGAGTAGTATTCAGCTGAGTAGTATTCTATTCGGTAAACGAACCATATTTTCTGTATCCATTCTTTGGTTGAGGGGCATCTGGTTGTTTCCAGTTTTTGGCTATTATGAATAAAGCTGCCATGAACATAGCAGAGTTTGTATCCTTGTGGTATGATGGAGCATCTTTTGAGTATATACCTAGATGTTGTATAGTTTTCTGAGAAACCACCAAATTGATTTTCAAAGTTGTACAGATTTGCACTCCCACCAGCAATGGAGGAGTGTTTCCCTTGTTCCACATCCTTGCCAACATGTGATTCCACTTGAGTTTTTGATCTTAGCTATTCTGATGGGCATAAGATGGAATCTCACAGTCCTTTTGGTTTACATTTCACTGATGACTAAGGATGTTGAACATTTCTTTAAGAGCCATTTGAGATTTCTCTGCTGAGAATTCTCTGTTTAGATCTGTACCCCAGTTTTCAATCAGATTATTTGGTTTGTTGATGTCTAGTTTCTTGAGTTCTTTATATAGATAGATAGATAGATAGATAGATAGATAGATAGATAGATAGATAATTAGCCCTCAACCAGATGTAGGGTTGGTGAAGATATTTTTCCACTCTATAGGCTGCCATTTTGACCTTTAGGTGGTGTCCTTCACCTTACAGAAGCTTTTCAGTTTCCTGAGGTCCTATTTATCAAGCGTTGATGTTAGTGCCTGAGCTGTTTGTATTCTTTTTAGGAAGCCATCTCCTGTGCCAATGCATTAAAGGCTATTCCTCACTTTCTCTCCTATCAGATCTAATGTATCCAGTTTTATGTTGAGGTCTTTGATCCATTTGGACTTGAGTTTTGTGCAGGGACTGGTTTGTTCTCTGTTGGAACCCCTCAATTATATTCAGTATCCATGTCCAATGGCCTTTACAGCTGGCTTACAAAACAATCCAAGAGTCAAGACTGGCAGTTCCCCTGAAATATACCAGGCAAGATAAATAATGGACATGGATCTTTGACCTTTCCACCATTCTCAGAAGAGTTTGTTCTGATCCTGGGCTTCCTCCGTTTCAGCCTCTATGGGATGGACTTACAACATAATGAGGACTACAGGGGAGGTTCTTTAGTCTCTGAATTAAAACTCCACCATCCAGATTTATGTCCCAGGATTAGATATTGCTGGGGAGGGTGGCATGGGAGGTGTTGGGGTTTGTTGAGGAGAGCAGAAATAATTGTCAGGTGTGTATGACTTTTCAGAGCCAACAGGCCAAGGGGACAGAGCTGTGAGCCATGGATCTCATTGTTCTTCCCTTTGTAGAACAATTGGAGGTTCAGCTGGGACATAATGCTATGGACAGTGAATATTTATGAATGCCACAGAAGCTGATGTTGTGTCCCACATTTGAATGGGAAGCTGGTCTTAGGTAAAGAACATCACATTTGTGAACATGATGGCCTGAGAATAAGAAAGTGGTATCACTTTCAGGGTACCAATCTGCCTCCAGTTTTAGAATGTGTGTGATAGGAGTAAGGTTATCTTCTAAGCATGAGGAATAGTGTCTTGATCTCTTTAACTGCTAGGAGAATATGTATATGTGTATATGTATGTATGTACATATATGCATATATATTTGTGTATATATATATATATATATATATATATATATATATATACACCATAATTAAGCATATCTACTTAATGTATATTTCCTGAGTAGAACATATCTGCTTACTGTGACTTCCTTTGATGGTTGTAAAACAAATTCATACCTCATTCGGTCCTTCAAAATCTTTTGTTACCGTCCAGGTGTACACTTCTGCCTTTCAGCGTCATCTAAATTAAAAACAAAAGGCCGAGGAAGGTAAATTTAGGAGAGCTCTTTTATCTCCTGGTTTCTTTTGTTAGCAGCTGCAGCACTGTTTAGGAAACTTAGGGACAAAGGAGGCATCTGAGACCCTTGGTCTGTGGTGTGGTCAGCAGAAGGCAGAGAAAAACCTTTGCAGAAGCAAATGAGGGCAGTGGCAGAGAAAGGGGATCAGAACAACCTGGGGCTGGTGGATGATGAGAAAGAGGAAGCACAGGATCAACTAATGCTTGCTGTGTGCACTGGCAGCATAATTTGTTCGACCTTCCCAAACCCTGTCTCATACCTCTGCTCCTCAAATCCAGCCCTGTAAATTACCCCTTGAGTGAATTCTTATACATGTTGGAGTTTGCAGTATTAGTCAGTGTTCTGTCACCAGGGCAAAATGGTGAGAAAATCAACATGGTTTGTTCATGGTTGCTTGAGTCTGTTGCTTTGGACCTGTGGAAGCCCAGCACATCATGGCAAGAATACAGTGGAAGGAGCCCGTTTGCTTTGTGGTAGCTGGGAAACAAATAGAAAGAGAAGTTATCTGGCATTCTAGTGTGACCCAGTTTCTTCTTCTATGCCCAATTCTTGAAGTTTCTACCACCTTCCAATAGTGCCACAGGCTGGTGACCAAGACATTAACATGCAGGTCTTGGTGGCACATTCCAGGCCAAACTATAATATTCTGGCTCCAGGTAACAGTGCCCAGCACCAGTGGCTGGCATGTGGGACCCTGTTACCTAGTGCCAAGAGAGGTTAGAAAGAGGAACTCAGAGGCATTGCCAGAAAGAAATGTTCCCAGTGTAAAGAGACTGGCATAGTCAATGAGTCCCTAGAGAAGCATTAGTATGCACTCTTTGATTATGGTATCACTTAGCACAAGTGCATTTTGATCCTATAATATTATTACCACAACTATGTATGTAATGAGTGAAGCAGGCTTCATACCTTTTCCTAATAATAGAACCACTATGAATAACATTGTTTCTATGGCAAAATGCTTCTAAAAGTCCTGCAATAGCCTGGCAGAAAAGAACGTTTGAATGCAATCTGTTTGCCAGCTGGATGGGTCTGGTTGGGTTGAAGAAGGCCACCTTTTCTTCAGCTTTCATAGCTGTCCTTGTACAGAGGGCAACATCTTCTACAGTGACAGACAAGCCACATAGTCTGAGTTCAAATAAAGATAAAGATTGGCTCCTTGAAGGAGTGCCTGTCTGCTGTAAGACTGGCCATATTTAATGAAATGTGGCATTAAACGGGCCTGTGTAAACGAGGCATTCGCTTCTAAACTTCTCTGCTATTATCAGACCATCTGTGTTTACTTTTGTGTGAAAGCAAAAATTTCACTCTTACTTCAGATCAAAAATGGCATCTCCCAGTGTGATAAGGGGCATGAAAAGTAAAGAATAAACCAAGTGGGGGAATGAGTCCTGTTTTACTGCTTGTCAGTTCCATTGGAGAATGAAACATTAGAGTCAGAGGGAACATAAAGGAAAGGTGGTTGATGGCTTGGTCATGTTTTATGTAACACTTGTTTTTCTTTTATGTGAACACACTACACCATCCATCAGGATAAATTAATGTGTCTTGGGCCTTTAAAAACTGGGAAAAAATAATTTTAATGGTTCCAATAACAGCTCCAGATGAAGGCTGGAAAACAGATCCTCCAAACTGTCAGGGAGGGTATGTATTACTTGGCTCTGTTGTAATTGCAAATAAATGCCGCTTTTGTATGAAGTTTCCCTGACCGCCAGTGGAAGAACTGTAACACATTTATTGCGAACAAAATTGGAATGGGAATAAGACATGTTACAGCAGAATGCCAGTTGGACTAAATTAAAATAAATCATTAAGACAATGAAAGGTCTTGCTTAACAGGAGGAATAATTTAATCAAAGAGCTTTACAAAAACGGGAGGGTTTCACACACACTGTGTTTGTGATATAACATACTTATTTTAAAATGCAGTTTCCTTCTCTTGTGGGTAATATCTGTGGACCTCAGTGTAAATGGCGACATTAAGGGGCGGAAAGCCAGATGAGGTTCAGAACAGCATAGAAGGCAACTGAAAAGTTTAGAACAAAGGCTAATTCCAACTGCTGTTTACCGCAGGTAAGGGACTTCAAGACTCTGTCCTGTGTTTGAAAGTGGTAAGTCATGCTATTATTTATCGCAGTTAATTGCTAATGTTTGTGAAGAACACAGTATGTTTCACAACAGGCCCGACTAATCCACGGTGACCTTTTGTGATATCAAAGCTTTATCAATTAAAAGCTCCTGACTGTAACTTCAGAGGATGCCCAGTGACTGCCAGCAAAAGGGAAGATTATATTTGGCTTCTTATGCAATCATGATTTTTTTTTTTTGGCTACATTCCTTTTTAAACAAAACTCACTCTGGGGTGCTGCTTCCAAACCCACAAAACGAAGTATATTCAGAATGCTTTTCATCTTCAAGGAGTGGTTTTGTAAGCCTCAGCAGAAATGTCAGAAAAACAGTGGTTATGTTTTTCTGATAAACTCCGTTCTTCTTGAGGTCCCCACACTGTCTGACTAATTTCCGGTCACTTCTCCCCTCATCTTCTTTGGCTGATACGGAGGAGTCTGTATGGCATTTGGGAACTGTGAGTCAGACAGTCCTGAAGTGTTTGTTGATTTCCATTCTCTGATCCCCAGACAAGGATTTTTCAGTTGTTTTCCTTGACTTTGCTGAGTTAATGCATCTTGAAATTCTCTACTCTCCCAGTCTTCCTGGATACTTCAGTTTTGTATTTTTCCAAGTATTCTGTCCTTTACTTTTCCCTTGGAGCTGGCTCTCCGTGCATTTATATTCTCCGTGCTCTTTATATTCTCTCATTTGGCCATCACCTGGGCTAAGCCCTTAGCTGTCTTTTCCTTCTCTATACTCTGGGCACACTCACCCACTCCCAACTGCTTTCCAGGCTCCAAGCCCACATTTCCCACTCCTGCCCATCACTTTCTTCATCTCTATTGAGAATGACTAAAATCAAACTCATGACCTTCCTTTGACTTGACTCAGGATCCTAACTTATAGCTCCTGCTTCCCTTACTCTCCACTATTAGGGTCTAGTCTACACTGGCTGCACTACTGCCAAGTTTGGTATTTACAGTAATATCAGGATCAATAAAGTGTCTGGATCAATGGGGTCATCCCTCTGGAACTGCGGATCATCAGGTCCTCAGATGGATGAGCACTTGTCAACTGAGACGTGGGGCAGTTGGTTTTTATCTGTATCTATGAGAGATATAGAAATGTCCTAAAAATGCCAGAAAAAATTCTAGACTACAGAGGAATTAAGACTGATGAGAGGTAGTTTTAATGTTATGAAAACTATATCTTAAAGTGAGTATATAGATTTTTAAAAAGAACATGTTTCTGCATAAACAAAACAGTAAATCGTGGCAGCAAAGCACTATAATACTAGCACTCTGGAAGGACACTCGGGGATGGTAGATTCAAGGCCAATCAGGACAACAGAGCAAGACACTGTCTCCAAACCAACAAAAGAAATAAAGAAAGCAGTGTACAAGGAAAGAGGTACTATTTACACACAGTGGTCAAAAAGAATATATGAGACAGTGTCTTGCTGTGTGACCCAGGCTGGTTTCAAAATCTTGATCCTCCTGCTTTAACCTCTTGAGTCCTGTGTGTGTGTGTAAAGACTTTAAAGCAAATATCTGTGGCAACTTTGTTTCTAATAGTCCCCCAAAAGGAAACAAACCGATGTCTAGAGGACCCAAGCAAATGGCAGGTGGGCTCAGTGGCTCACCTATAAGGCAGAGAAAGGAGATCTCTAGAGCAGGCTGCTGAGAGAGATTAGCCATATCAGAGAGCTCCGTATTAAACTAAGAGACTCTGCCTCAAAAAAAAAAAAATTAAGGTAGAAGAGAAATCAAGGAAAGATTCCCACATCAACTTTAGGCCTCCACACATACACACATGTGACTATAATACACATGCACACTACAAATAATCAAATGAGAGAGAGAGAGAGAGAGAGAGAGAGAGAGAGAGAGAGAGAGAGAGAAAGAGAGAGAGAAACAACAATTACTGCTCTACACAGCACTGACACTTTCCAAAGCATTCTGTTATGTCAACAAACCTGTCATCAGGTGATTCCTATGTACTCTAGGATTCTGTCTCTATGGTATTTCAGAAAAGGCAA